>NW_027412529.1:20545893-22945893 GCF_025532065.1 Leptinotarsa decemlineata | reverse complement strand
ACTTCAAGAAGTACACATCGAAAATTTGATCCCAAATGTCAAGAAGCAACCCCAGAAATGCTTCGAATAGAAATAGACAATATTTTTAAAGAGTTCTTGGATAATCCAGATGCTAACGAATATATATTTTCTGCAAATCTCAACAACTTGCAGAGGAAGTATATCCACAATAAAGCTCAAAAACTGAATATTATTTCCAAATCTTTCGGGAAAGAGCCAGATAGAAAGTTACATTTGAAAAAGAGAGGTAAACAGTTGTCTAATCAATCATTTCTTCTCACACCAAGTCCAAATTCACAAAAGTTTTTACGCGATTTTGTACAAGCTCCTGCACCTTCATATCAAGAAATGGAAAATAATGTTAGAACATTATATAGGGATAAGATCGTTGGTAAGTTAATCAACTCACCTGCTGAGATCCCTCGTCAGCTGATGATTTCTGAAAATATTGAGCATATCAGATCAAATCTTCCAATTTTTGAGAAAAAACATACAATCATAGAAACTATCAGGAATAACCGAGTAGTGATTATTTCTTCTGAAACGGGTTCAGGAAAAACAACACAAGTTCCACAATTCATTATGGAAGACATGGCAGAAATGAGACAGCCATGTAAAATTATTTGCACTCAACCTAGAAGGATATCAACAATAACAGCTGCTGAACGAGTGTCTTTTGAGAGAAGTGATAAAGTTGGTGGTTCTGTAGGATATCATATTAAACTGGAACAGAAATACGGTTTGCAGACTAATTTGATATATTGTACCACAGGGGTATTTTTGAGGAACTTGATGAGTGGGCATGATGGATTGAAAAATATAACTCATATCATCTTAGACGAAGTTCACGAGAGGGATAAATTGTCTGATTTTCTTTTAATATGTTTAAAACAAGCTGTCAGCAAATACACTAACCTTAAAATTATTTTGATGTCTGCAACAGTTGATGTTAACAAATTTTTGGATTACTTTGGAGAAGGAAGAGTGCTTACTATTCCTGGACGTCTGTATATAATTGAAACCATGTTTCTAGAGAATATTCTTGTTTTAACCAAATACATGTCACAGAAGATGAAAGCATTTCTAAAAAAAGAAAAAGACAAAAAATCAGTTGCTTTGTATTCTGTAGAATCTGAAGTTGCCGGTAAAGAAGAAAATTTACTAGTAGATGATGCACTTGAGGAATATATGAATTTTAGTGAAAACTATGATTACCGAATTCACTATGAGGAAGCGACTGCTCAATTAAGCATGTATTATTTGTCTGAGGGAGTATCTGTTGATTATCAACACTCTGAAAATGGTAGAACAGCTTTGATGATTGCTGCATTTCTTGCCGATAAAGAATTCATTAGCAGATTGTGCAACATGGGTAAGTACCTTCAATTAAAATTTGAACAGTGTCAATATTGTAGAAAATATTTAGCAAATATTTTAAAAGATAAAAAGATCTAAAATTGCTTTAATATGATATAAGTATAGATCTAAAGTTGCTTTAATATGATATAAGTATTGCTTGAAAAGTAATTCGCAATTGTTTGTATAATAGGTTTGACAATATTTGTACAATATTCAGAAAAATATGATGAACAAATTCTTATCATTTATTGAAAACTTATTGATATTAGCTGCGATGTTTGTGGTTTTGAATCTCCCACCTTACAGAGTCCTGCTTTGTGTCCTACTGCACATTTACAAAGATGTTATTTTATGTTTGATATGACAGTTCTCTTCTGTAAGTTCAAGTAATGCCTATTGTATGTGTAATAGTTGTAATCCACCATGACGAAATAAGAGTTATGCCTATTGTATGTGTAATAGTTGTAATCCACCATGACGGAATAAGAGTTATTGAAAGAAAGTCATTTTTGGTGGACGAAAATCAGTTTTTTATCGACCTCTTTTGGGTATTTTCACCTTCCACGATCCGAAAAATGAAATTAAAATGAAAAACTTTATACAGGTGTAGAAAGGGTAAACTTGTTAGTTTACCCCGATAAGTTACGGCCTAAAACCAAAGTATTTTTCACAAAAAAAAGTTCTATTTTTGTGATATTTATTAATTTATACACTGAACAAAAAACTTGCATCCATTTTTGTCAGGGATAACCAGAACCACCTCAACTTACAGTTGAGTCATTTGAAATTTGAAATTTTTTATTTAAACCTTGCATAATTCTCATCAAATCATTTAGTGTAGATCCTTAGGCATACAAATACATTTATTTTCCACTGAGAATATGAGTCTCATTTAATTTATAAAGTAAAAAATTGAAACAAAACGTTAATATTGCAACAAAACTTTACTGAAGTGAATAAATATACTTGGTGAAAATCATAATTCACCTATTAAAAAATAACAAGAATAATTTCTGTTCAATTCTATTAATTGCTGGTTGACAGTTGATCCCCTCCAATTTCATAAGGAATATTGGCATTATTTAAGTATGAAAACACTAGAAATGATTGATCTTCGTTCTTTTATTCTCCTGGTTGAACATTCTTTCGCTCTATTGAATGGTATCATCACTTTTCAAATCTTCTTCAGCATGAATTTGAAATATATATCTACAGTATGAAGAATTGCATCCCTCCAACAGATCGTTTTCACTGTTATTTTATTAGGCATTAGAACCCCAACTAATACAGTTCTTCAAGAGGAGGAACCACTCTGGCATTGAACATATGCTGTTCCACCTTGTCTTCGTGTCAAAAAGTAATTGAGAGTTTTTTTTTGGAGAACACAAAATATCTTCATAATTTTTCACACTTTGGTAATTATATGGCGGGCCGAGCAGGTTGTTCGCCGCCAGCTCCCATAGAAAACGAAAATTTTACTTGTAAACATTGCTCGAAAAAAGTAGTAAACAAAGTGAAGTGTATCAATGTAATGACTACTTCCATCCAAAGTGTCTCAAGCAATCTAGTGACCAAAAAAAGCGGATGAATAGATAAACAAGCCGATGACCTACTTTATTTATCTGAAGAAGACTTCCTGAGAGAGGAAAATAAATTACTTAGGCAAATTTCTGCTGATAAGGAATCCATTATTGCAGACAAAAATTGCATTTTTGGAAGAAAAATCAATTAAAGACAGACCAACCCAAACCATAAAACAGTATAACAATTCCAACAAAAAATGAAGAATCCATTAAAGAAAAACAAATCCCTCAATAAAAAACAAAATAAATAACCAGGAAAACACATTCAACAACATATGGATGAATTAGACATTGTGAGAAATCACAACATACAGGGCGTCACAATAAACAAATCTAAAATTGAAAATAAGCCACAAACTGAAAATGAAACAAATGCTCTAGAAAATGAACAAAGGAGGTTTATGGCAGATATTATTCATTTAAATGATGATAATAAGAACAGTTAAGGTTTTCAAGAGGCGACACAGGAGTTGTGAAAATAAGAGTAAAATAAAAATCGACAGTGTTGAAGGTGTTTGTTTGAAGGTGATTGACAATGTTTCGTGATGAGTTTCACTAGTTCGGACTTCCATTGTCTATTATAATTAAAATGATTTGAAATCCCTGAAACAAGTAAAAAAGAATAATTAAAAAGAATAGTTGAAAATAACAATTATATTAAGCAACAATAAACCTGAAATGAAATGATAGTGAAATAACCTACAAGTAAAAATATAATAATTGAATAAATAAAAATTAAAGGAATGCAAAAAGAAAATAATAAAAATGAAAAAGTGTAGAGATTCCAAGTCACGTTAGTTCACGACGTTTCGATTGTTGGTATCTACAATCGTCTTCGGGTGATGACTGAAAGTGTTGAAGGTGATTAACACTGGCTATTCATAACCAAAGTACCCGATAATATAAAGGAAGAAAATATAGAAGCAGAAACAGAACAATTATCAGAAAACCATGTAATTGAAATAAAAAACTACGGACACTAAGTACAAGTAAATATAGGTTTTGAGCTATTCAACTTCAGGAGAGGCAATCATCTCCTTGAGAAACAAAATACAAAAAACAGAAATTCAAACCAGCCTGTTACTTTTTTAGAAGGAAATCAGACACAAAGTATTCCCAGGTAAAAAAAAATCTAATGCATCAAAATGTTCAAGTTTAGGAAATAGCATCAACCAACGTGATGCATAAGGTCAAATCAAATCAAAATATGCTTTAATACCAAAGATCTGAACATCTTATTGGCAAAGTCATCAGTGTGAAAGTAGCCACGAGTTCTAGCCATGGAGACCCCATTATCAGCGGTTCCAAAAATGAGTATCCATTTCGTGGCAAGCAATGACTTTACTCAATGACCGCAAAGAAAAATCCACAATTCCTTCACATCATACGTGAGTGGGGATTTTTTTCTTCGAATATATTCATTGAAGCATACAGAACAAAACCCCTATGTTGAAATATTTTGTCGCGGATAAAATCAACCCCCACTCCCTATATAATAATTTTTAAAGAAAAATCCATAATTTCTTCAAATATTTTGTAGATGAGGATTCTTTTCTTAAAATGTATTTAATTTGGCATACAGAATAAGTCCCGTATGTTGAAATATTTTGTCGGGCAGAAACGCAACCCCCACGCACCCTTATTTGTTTTCAAAATTAAATTCAATAACTACATCAAAATATTCGTGGATGGGAATTTTTTTGCATAATTACATACTATGAGAGGTGCTGAATGAGACTTATATCTCAAAATATTTTGCCGGGCAGAAAAACTACCCGCACACACCCTTTTATGTTTTCTAAATTAAATTCAATAACTCCATTAAAATATTCGTGGATGGGGATTTTTTTGCATAACTACATACTATGAGAGGTGCTGAATGAGACCTATATCTCAAAATATTTTGCCGGGTAGAAAAATTACCCCCACACACCCTTATATGTTTTCAAAATTAAATTCAATAACTCCATTAAAATATTCGATGATGGGGATTTTTTTGCATAACTACATACTATGAGAGGTGTTGAATGAGACCTATATCTCAAAATATTTCGCCGGGCAGAAACGCAACCCCCACGCACCCTTATTTGTTTTCAAAACTAAATTCAATAACTGCATCAAAATATTAGAGGATTGTTTTTTTTTTGCATAATAACATACTATGAGAGGTGCTGAATGAGACCTATGTCTCAAAATATTTTGTCGGGCAGAAAAACTACCCCCACACACCCTTTTACGTTTTCAAAATTAAATTCAATAACTCCATCACAGTATTCGTGGATGGGGATTTTTTTTCATAATTACATACTATAAGAGGTACTGAATAAGACCTATATCTCAAAATATTTTGCTGGGCAGAAACGCAACCCCCACGCACCCTTATTTGTTTTCAAAACCAAATTCAATAACTACATTAAAATATTCGTGGATGTGGATTTTTTTGCATAACTACATACTACGAGAGGTGTTGAATGAGACCTATATCTCAAAATATTTTGCCGGGCAGAAACGCAACCCCCACGCACCCTTATTTGTTTTCAAAATTAAATTCGATAACTCCATCAAAATATTCGTGGATGGGATTTTTTTTGCATAATTACATACTATGAGAGGTGCTGAATGAGACTTATATCTCAAAATATTTTGCCGGGTAGAAAAACTACCCCCACACACCCTTATATGTTTTCAAAATTAAATTAAATAACTCCATTAAAATATTCGTGGATGGGGATTTTTTTGTATAACTACATACTATGAGAGGTGTTGAATGAGACCTATATCTCAAAATATTTTGCCGGGTAGAAAAACTACCCCCACGCACCCTTATTTGTTTTCAAAACTAAATTCAATAACTCCATCAAAATATTAGAGGATGGTTTTTTTTTTGCATAATAACATACTATGAGAGGTGCTGAATGAGACCTATGTCTCAAAATATTTTGTCGGGCAGAAAAACTATCCCCACACACCCTTATATGTTTTCAAAATTAAATTCAATAACTTCATTAAAATATTCGTGGATGTGGATTTTTTTGCATAACTACATACTATGAGAGGTATTGAATGAGACCTATATCTCAAAATATTTTGCCGGGCAGAAACGCAACCCCCACGCACCCTTATTTGTTTTCAAAATTAAATTCAATAACTCCATCAAAATATTCGTGGATGGGAATTTTTTTGCATAATTACATACTATGAGAGGTGCTGAATGAGACTTAAATCTCAAAATATTTTGCCGGGCAGAAAAACTAGCCCCACACACCCTTTTATATTTTCAAAATTAAATTCAATAACTCCATCAAAATATTAGAGGATGGACTATGAGAGGTGCTGAATGAGACCTATGTCTCAAAATATTTTGTCGGGCAGAAAAACTACCCGCACACACCCTTATATGTTTTCTAAATTAAATTCAATAACTCCATTAAAATATTCGTGGATGGGGATTTTTTTGCATAACTACATACTATGAGAGGTGCTGGATGAGACCTATATCTCAAAATATTTTGCCGGGTAGAAAAATTACCCTTATATGTTTTCAAAATCAAATTCAATAACTCCATTAAAATATTCGATGATGGGGATTTTTTTGCATAACTACATACTATGAGAGGTGTTGAATGAGACCTATGTCTCAAAATATTTTGCCGGGCAGAAACGCAACCCCCACGCACCCTTATTTATTTTCAAAACTAAATTCAATAACTCCATTAAAATATTAGAGGATGGGTTTTTTTGCATAATAACATACTATGAGAGGTGCTGAATGAGACCTATGTCTCAAAATATTTTGTCGGGCAGAAAAACTACCCCCACACACCCTTTTATGTTTTCAAAATTAAATTCAATAACTATATCACAATATTCGTGGATGGGTATTTTTTTTCATAATTACATACTATGAGTGGTACTGAATAAGACTTATATCTCAAAATATTTTGCTGGGCAGAAACGCAACCCCCACACACCCTTATTTGTTTTCAAAACCAAATTCAATAACTACATTAAAATCTTCGTGGTTGTGGATTTTTTTGCATAACTACATACTATGAGAGGTGTTGAATGAGACCTATATCTCAAAATATTTTGCCGGGCAGAAACGCAACCCCCACGCACTCTTATTTGTTTTCAAAATTAAACTCAATAACTCCATCAAAATATTCGTGGATGGGATTTTTTTTTGCATAATTACATACTAACCCGCACACACCCTTTTATGTTTTCAAAATTAAATTTAATAACTCCATCAAAATATCAAGATGGAGTAGTAGAAAGCCAAAAACTTTCTTTCCTAAAAATTAATCACTCCTAAAAATATATCCCCTTCAATTCAAATAAATCTTTCTCTTTTGAATAGTTATTCATTATTCATAACTAACTCTCAGGACACATTTGACATTCGCAGACAAAATATTCCATAATATTCCATTATGTAAACTTTGGAGAGGACGAAATAAATGAAATTATTGAAAATAACCAGAAAGTGAATCCTGTTCTAGACTTTTTTGAAAATGGCCTCGTAAAAAACTCAAAATATTATAATAAATGCGGTGAATACGGAAATTATGTCGTAGCTAAGTACAAGAAAATTTTTCAGCAGAGTTACGATTTAACGATTTCAAAACTTTATATGGAAGGCAATGGTTAACAGATTTCGCAATGAATTACTGCTTATCGGCTTTGTATAAACAACACCCTCTTGAATCCATTTTATTATTTACAACAAATGAAACTTACTCCATAATGCATTGCGGCAATGAATTAGAATCTACTTTTTATGAAGAACTACCTGAAATAAAAGATAATTTAAAAATTATTCTTCCAATAATAATTGGTACTCTTCTAAATCGCGACCATTGGGTCTTAGCTTTAGCCGATTTGGAAACTAAACAGTTTACATATATTGATCCCAGATATAATAATATTTCGAATGAGGCCGACCTATATAGAGAAAAATTCCAAATTTTTATTCAAAATTATGTAAAAATCACGAACAAATGTTTACCACTTGAAATGTGTAAGTTGAAAACTGAAAGTATAGCTCATATCAAACAAAGAGATGGATATAACTGCGGGGTATATGTATTGTATTTTTTCAGTCAAATATTGAAAAATGATTCTTTGATGAAGCCAAACAATATGGATTTATTCAGGAATGATCTGATGAGAATAGTTTTAGAAAATGCAGACTTGAATCAAAAAGATTTGTGTCTAATATGTGGATTTACCATTGCACAAACTCTGAACACCAATTTCAAAATATGTCACAGATATTTTCACAACTCTTGTGTCAGTTTTAAAAACCATAAATGTTTACTGTGCCATATTTTTCTTACTGCCACATAATCAATCAATTTCAAGTTCAAGTGAATCTATAACAATAATACTCGTAGAAAGATACACACTTTGAATTCATTTTGATCCTGAGATGCTTTTCATTTTCTATTGTTTACACAAGGTGTCATTATATAAGTCTTGTCATTTCTAATTTTTCCCTTATGATTTCACCATACATTACAGTCTATACTTTTAACGAAGAAGCTAAAAGTTAATTTTGTTAAATATTATAATATATAATATTATTTATGCGTTGAGTTATATATAAGAGTTTCATTTAATTTATTATCTGAAGTTACGTTATTTTTATATTTCATTTTTGTTATATTTATTGTGGAATAGGCCTACTGGGGAAACCACAAAGAAAAATTTTTACTTTATGATTTCACCATTCATTAGAGTCTATAATTTTAACGAAGAAGCTTAAAGTTACTTTTGTTAAATATTATAATATATAATATTATTTATATGTTAAGTTATATATTCAAGAGTTTTATTTAATTTATTATCTGAAGTTACGTTATTTTTATATTTTATTTTTGTTATTTTCATTGTGGAAAAGGCCTACTGGGGAAACCACAAAGAAAAAAAACGCGTCTGTCACTCTACCTCTATTTGGGTATTTTTTTTTGCCCGACGAAATATTTCGAGACAGGTCTCATTCAGCACCTCTCATAGTACGTAGTTATGCAAAAAAAATCGCCATCCACGAATATTTTAATGTAGTTATTGAATTTAGTTTTGAAAACAAATAAGGGTGCGTGGGGGTAGTTTTTCTGCCCGACAAAATATTTTGAGACATAGACATAGGTCTCATTTAGCACTTCTTATAGTATGTTATTATGCAAAAAAATCCCCATCCACGAATATTTTAATGGAGTTATTGAATTTAATTTTGAAAATATAAAAGGGTGTGTGGGGGTAGTTTTTCTGCCCGGCATATATATTTTGAGATATAGGTCTCATTCAGCACCTCTCATAGTATGTTATTATGCAAAAAACCCCATCCTCTAATATTTTGATGGAGTTATTGAATTCAGTTTTGAAAACAAATAAGAGTGCGTGGGGGTTGCGTTTCTGCCCGGCAAAATATTTTGAGATATAGGTCTCATTCAACACCTCTCATAGTATGTAGTTATGCAAAAAAATCCCCATCCACGAATATTTTAATGGAGTTATTGAATTTAATTTAGAAAGCATAAAAGGGTGTGAGGGTGTCGTTTTTCTGCCCGACAAAATATTTTGAGACATAGGTCTCATTCAGCACCTCTCATAGTATGCTATTATGCAAAAAAAAATCCCCATCCTCTAGTATTTTGATGGAGTTATTGATCTTACTTTTGAAAACAAATAAGGGTGCGTGGGGGTTGCGTTTCTGCCCGGCAAATTATTTTGAGATATAGGTCTCATTCAGCACCTCTCATAGTATGTAATTATGAAAAAAAATCCCCATCCACGAATATTTTAATGTAGTTATTGAATTTAATTTTGAAAACATATAAGGGTGTGTGGGGGTAGTTTTTCTGCCCGACAAAATATTTTGAGACATAGGTCTCATTCAGCACCTCTCATAGTATGCTATTATGCAAAAAAAATCCCCATCCTCTAATATTTTGATGGAGTTATTGATCTTACTTTTGAAAACAAATAAGGGTGCGTGGGGGTTGCGTTTCTGCCCGGCAAAATATTTTGAGATATAGGTCTCATTCAGCACCTCTCATAGTATGTAATCATGCAAAAAAAAATCCCCATCCACGAATATTTTAATATAGTTATTTAATTTAGTTTTGAAAACAAATAAGGGTGCGTGGGGGTAGTTTTTCTGCCCAACAAAATATTTTGAGACATAGGTCTCATTCAGCACCTCTCATAGTATGCTATTATGCAAAAAAAATCCCCATCCTCTAATATTTTGATGGAGTTATTGATCTTACTTTTGAAAACAAATAGGGGTGCGTGGGGGTTGCGTTTCTGCCCGGCAAATTATTTTGAGATATAGGTCTCATTCAGCACCTCTCATAGTATGTAATTATGAAAAAAAATCCCCATCCACGAATATTTTAATGTAGTTATTGAATTTAGTTTTGAAAACAAATAAGGGTGCGTTGGGGTAGTTTTTCTGCCCGACAAAATATTCTGAGATATAGGTCTCATTCAGCACGTCTCAGAGTATGTAATTATGGAAAAAAATCTCCATCCACGAATGTTGTGATGGAGTTATTGAATTTAATTTTGAAAACATAAAAGGGTGTATGGGGGTACTTTTTCTGCCCGGCAAAATATTCTGAGATATAGGTCTCATTCAGCACCTTTCATAGTATGTAATCATGCAAAAAAAAATCCCCATCCACGAATATTCTGATGGATTTATTGAAGTTTACAGTTGTGTGAAGATAGGTTTTTTGCCTGGCAAAATATTATGAGATACAGGTCAGATCCTCTCATTAATATAATGAATCAATATTCATTTCTCGAAGAACATTTTGCAGTGAATTTTCACTAATTATTGGAAATAGTCGTAGCTGTTCTCCAATTTACAACACATTTTGGATGCCGCTGACGCCGTGTGCAGTAGGCTCACGCTACAAACTCGTGGCTGACTTCACATTCGTGGCAAAGTCTAGTAAAGTAAAACGTGTATATGGGACAATAAATCAACAAATATAAACTATAAAATAATGCTTAGAAACAAGAGCAGAGCATATGGACAGAACAAAAAATTAAGCCCAGCTGAACAGGTTCAAATATAAGTACATGAATATATGAATATTAAGTAAATGTAAATGAAATAATACTAATAAATGTCATTTATTGGTGAATACCAAAGGGCCATCGACCAAAGTCCTTCAGCCAGTGTACAATTTTTAAATATTTGCAGTGATTTTTACATATGCTTACATACTAGATACATAATATACACTAAATGTAAATATATAATGCTACGTAATGAACATTGACAGTCATTTCATGTTGATTTCAATAACTTGTTTACTCACAGCTACATGCCAATTACTCGATAGAGCCTTGGTAGAATTCGTTCACACTATAATAGGGCCTCCTAATAAGGAATTCTTTTACTTTCTTTCTGAATTTCTTTTCATTATATATTCGCCTTAAATTAATGGGAAGGTGATTAAATAACTTCTTGCTATTGAAAATAATGAATTTTGTGTAAGGGCTAGAGTAGGAGTTGGAAGGGAAACGAAGTAAGACTGACATGTATTATAAGTTGAGGTGGTATCGAATTGATTTTTATATTTTTTGTGGATAAGACACACTGTTTCCGAAATAAAAAGACATACTAAGGTCAGAATTTTTTGCTTCACAAATAATGGGCTGCATGAATCCTTGTAGCTAGCCTTGCATAAATATTTGATGGATCTTTTTTGTAGAGAGAATACCATATTGAAACGAAATTGTGCACAATTTCCCCAGAAACAAATTCCATAACGTAAATAGGACTCAATTTGTGCAAAATAAACTGATCTTGTAATAGTAGTGTCTAACTCTCTTGCAACAACTCTCACTGCATGACATCCTGCTGCTAGTCTTCTACATAAGTAGTCGACATGGGAATAAAATTTTAGATTTTCATCAATGAAGAGCCCTAAAAATTTGTTTTTCTTCAAATTTTCAATTTTTACATTTTCCAAGTATACTTCCCCTATGTTACACCTAAACGTGACATTTGTTTTGTCGATGTTGAATGATAAAAGATTGGAATCACACCACTTTTTCACCTTTCTTATGTCGACGATGATTTGATCAAGTAAATTTCGACAAACTGAACGTCTTAGCTAAAAACTATGTGTTTGAGTGCTCCAGTGCAGCCTACAAAATTGGTGAAACAAAGTTCAATATAGTTTGCATCTGCAGGTCCCCATCAAGTGAAGTTAAATTATTTATAACTAAATTTCAGAGCAGTCACTCTTTCTCTTACAAGCAATACCTGTAGACTTCAGAAATCTGTTAGCTACTTATAATTCCATTTCAACCATCAACAAACCAACAAGGGTTACTCCATTCAATTTCCTGCCTAAATAACATAATTACGAAACTCCAAGGTGATAAAAAGGGGATAGTTATTGAAACAGGTATATCTGATCACTCAGGGCAAGTGTTGTTATGTGACTTTAACAAAACCCAATCAATAACAAAAGTTCAGAGACGATATTATGATTCCAAATCAATAAGTGAATTTTGTACAAAAGCTTTCTCAAATTTCAGTAAAACTTTCAATTTTCACTTTGATCTACAATTTAAAACACATAAACACCAGAAAAGTATTGAAAATAAAATTTTCAATTCTTGGATTTATCTAAAGCCTTCGATTGCATAGATCATGACATTTTATTATGGAAACTCTATAAATATGGAATTCGTGGAAAATCTTGCGACTGGTTCAATTCATATTGAATTCATATTCCAATATTATTTATTATATTTATCAACAATATTATTGAGGTTATAGCAGACATAAACACTGCTCACATGATCAATTATGCTGATGGTATCAACCTTCTATTAATAGGCACGAACTTACCTGATATTATAAAAAAGTGTGGCAAAATAATAGAACAATTCAAATATTATTTTTTAGAGAATAAGTTAGTTCTGAACAAATTGTATAATGTTCAAAATCAATAACAATATATAGAAACACCACAAAACATTATTATGCACAATCAAAAAATCATTTGCAATACTTCAGTGAAGTTTCTAGGCATATACATTGATGACACTTTAAGTTGGCTAGTTAGATAGACTATTCTCGGTAACATACTCCATGACAGTTCTAAAAAAATGTTGATCTTGAAGCACTAGTTACAGTATATTATGCGAATTTTTACTCCACTATGAGGCGGGATAATCATCTGGGGCTCATGTCATGGGTTGAATAGAGTTTTCCTATGCCAAAAAAAATTATTAGAATAATCTGCAATATGAATACAGGATATTCCTGCAGAGGAGCTTTTAAGATCAACAAACTACTTACTGTGTCAGCAATCTATAACTGTCTGTAACATTTTGAACTCATATTTCCCTATATTTTTTCTTCTTTATCATGCATAATTTCTTATTTCATAGACATATATGGATTTGTTGACGTTAATGTTAGTTGGCATCATTGGTGAAATTAAAGAAAAAATGAGTTTTCTCTTGATATTAATTTTAATACATTATTTTGCAGGTGCGAATTTACATTTAAGGTGCAATATAGGAAAAACAGCATTTGATTATGCTAGTGATAATCCGGAAATACTTGGACTATTAAACTACATAAAAAGTAGAAGAGAAAATGATAGTAGTAGAACCGATACGAATAAGGAGGCAGAGATTTTATTACAGTTATATGATAAAAACACTCCTGATGATTTAATAGATTATGAGCTCATAGTTACATTGATTGGAAATATACATAACAGTAAACAAGAAGGGTCAATTTTGGTATTTCTTCCCGGATATGATGATATACTGATCTGTAGTGATAGGATAAGGGGATCATCTCTGTCACATGATACATACAAAATTTTTTTCCTACACAGTTCAATGAATATTAGAGATCAGCAAGACGTGTTCAAGAAGTTACATCAGAAGCGAAAAATTATTTTATCAACCAACATTGCCGAAACTAGTATTACGATAGATGATGTGGTCTTTGTTATTGACACTGGTAAAGCAAAGGAGAAATGTTATGATTCAGTGAGTAAAATACTTTCTTTACAATATTATTTATATATATCATTGTTATTGACATGATTTTTTTTTGATAACATGAAGAATTGTTCTCTCTTGTTTAGTGGGAAAGTAATTATAAAACAAAAAGAAGAAATAATTTCAATTCCTAATATTTTTACTTTTGTAAACATTTGAAAAATGTATCAAAATTTTATAAGAAATTTCACAAGATAGAATTGACAAAAGGTAGATTGAAAGAGCAAACATGTAGATACTCATTCAAATAAGGACGATGACATCTACCTCTATGGATAAGCCATCTGTGGGATGGATCTACAATTGTCGAATATCAAAGATAATCTGAAAGTAGGAACAGAAGGAACAGGAATAACAAGAAAGAAGAAAAGAACGGGGAGAACAAGAGAGAGATAAATAGAATTACACTATATTGCCTGAAGAATAATCATTCTTATCGACAAAGCTTATCTACTTATGTTAACTATCTGAATAATTCAAAATAAGGCATATAACAATTTACAATTTATTTATTCATTAACGAGTAACACCCAATTAAGTTTAAGAGATTTCACAATAAGTTATACGAATACAACAAATAATTACATCTAACTTACTTGCTAAAAGTAAAACTAATTTATTAACAAAGAATAACAGTGAGAAAATAAATTTACTGAATTGAAATAATAATTAAATAAATGAATGATTAAGATATGGAAAATTCAATAATTGAGGATGTTTATGTTTATATTTATTACCATTTATAATTTATTTCTGAGCGAGCGTAATGCAAACTTAAATTTTGTTTCGTTCAATGAAAAGAAGTCCAGATCGACTTTATTACCACCAATAACAACACTAGACAGGGGAGAATGTTTACCGTAGTTACAACGATGAAAATCTATTGCAAATGTTTCTGTATTCCTTGTACTTCTAGAAGGAAATTGTAAAACAATTTGTGCTAGCAACGCAGGGCAGTTAATAAGAGAATTCAATAAGTGGAATAAGAGTTTCAAGTCAGTTTCCACTCTACGACTACTTATTTTCATTATATCTGCAACCCTACGAATATCATCTAATGAATGGTCCTTCAAGGGCATTTTTAACTTGAACGCCAAAAATGTAAGAAATTTGTTTTGTACTCGTTCAATGTTAAGTGCAGGACTTTCATAGGTGGGTGACCAAATGGAACTGCAATAATCTAAGACTGATCTTACCAGGGTGAAATACAGCATTTTTATACATTCAATATTAGAGAAGTTCTTGGAAGTACGACAAATGAAGCCTAGCATTTTTGTTGCTTTGTTTATAAAATAATTATAATGTAGGTGAAAATTCAGTTTTTTATCCATCACTACTCCTAAATCAGTTATAAATTCGACACGTGTTGAAAGTTCTCCCGATATGTAGTAATCATAGTTTACAGGTGTATGTACTCGATAGTACGTCATACATTTACATTTATTCACGTTGAGTTTCATATCATTTTGTGAACACCATTCACTAAATCTGTTTGTAATACTAAGCAATCATCTGGTGTTTGAATTGTCTTAAACATTTTGAAATCATATGCAAAAAGTAAGATGTTAGTATATTTTAAGTTAACTCTGATATCATTAATAAAAATGTTGAAAAGAACCGGCCCTAGATGGCTTCCTTGTGGTACACCTGATAAAACATTAATTTCGTGAGATATGAATTCCTTGACTTTCACATATTGAGATCTGTTACTTACTAATATAGCTTATCAGCGATTCCAATAGTTTTCCACAAAATCCAATTGCTTTCAATTTCTCACATAAAATTGAATGGTTCACTGTGTCAAATGCTTTGGAAAAGCCAGTATAGATGACATCTACTTGATGTTTCTCCTCCAAAGCATTCAACACATACGGTGAAAATAACAGTAGGTTGAAAGTTGTTGATCTGCCTTTGGTAAAGCCATGTTGTTCATCTATAAGAACTTGATTAACTGAATCTTTGATTTTGTCACATACTGTGGACTCAAGCACTTTGGGTGTAGCACTGATAATACTTATTGGGCGATAATTCTGTATATTAGCTTTATCACCAGATTTATGAATAGGTGTTATGAAGCTTGATTTCCAATAAAGAGGAAATATACCAAATTTCAGAGAAGAGAAAAGCGCTAATAATGGTTTTGCAAGTGTAAATTGGCAGTTTCTCAATAAAATATTTGGTATTCCATCCGGACCAGGACCTTTATTAATGTTTAATTCCCCTAGCTTGGTTAGAATTGTTCCCAGACTAATGGTGCAGTTACTTATGTGGAGGGTATTATCGTAACTAATTTCTGGTATATTAGTCAGCTCATTAGGTTTATAAATAGATTGAAATTCTATAGCAAAATTATTTACAATATCATTACAATTTTCAAAATACTGATCACCCAAATACATATTTTCGGGCAGACCAGGATTTTTTCTTTTATTATTAATAAAATTCCAAAACTGTTTAAGGTTTCCTGTTGTATTTATATTTTATTCAGTGGTTCGTACAAAATTATCATAATTGTGTTTACTTAGTTCATTGCATTGTCTTTTAAGGTTGGAAAATATCAAAAAATCATCCCAATTTTGACTTTTTTTAAACCTCTTGTGTGCTATTTTCTTTTTTGTTAAGTATATTAAGTCACTTGAAAACCAATGAGGAAACTTTGATTTTCTAAATCGCACAACGTGAATAAAATTTTGCATACCATAAAACAGCACCTTGTAAAAATTATCAACTGCCTTATCTATGTCAGTTATATTACCCCATATTTCGTCCCAGTTTATTCCGGCCAAGTAATAATTTAAACCTATATAGTCTCCTTTTTCAAAATTGTATCTAAAACTATTAAAAGTTATTCTGCATGGACATTTTCAAAATTGACAACTATATTTAGAGCTGGGTGGTATGCATCACAAGGTAATAGTACATCATTTGACAATTCCACGGTGGCACTTTCATTTTCATTTGAAAAAATCAAATACAAAATACAGCCATAACAGTTTTTAATTGTGTTCATTTGAGAGAAATTATTAAGAGCAAAGTTATCTGCTATGGTTTGTGCCATATTACTTATAGTTATATTTGTGGAAGTGATACACACCCCCAACTCATCATTATACCAATCCACAATCCACATTATACACAACACATATTAGTCAATAATAAATAAAGGTACATCAAATACGATACCACATTAGACCAGGATAATTACACTAACTCCAAGTGACTTTAAATCCGATTTGAAATGTTTAAGTGAAAAAGTCAGCAGTACAATAATATGGCCTCTCACTTAGTGAAGGTTTCAGTGCTTTTTTAAAAACTATTGACCTATTTTTTTTCTGATTGATTCGGCCTTTATTTGATGAAGATCCATAGAAATTTCAAAAACTACAACTCACGATTTGATCTCCACAAACTTTGTGGAGATCAAATCGTGGAGATCGAATCGTGAGGTGTAGTTTTTGAAATTATTGAGCTATTAATTTTCCTTATCTCCATTATATATAGTAGAACCTTTTATTAGATTTGTGGTTGGAATAGGTAATATAATATTTTCAATCTGAAGAGTACTATATTTCGTTTGGTTGACTTTAAAGCTGTTAATATGTTTTCTGATTGGTTATGCGGTTTCCAATATGAATAAAGCTATTTACATGTAGCGATTATGTCGCCTTTCATGAAATTATCGAGAACGGAATGGCCTTTTACATTGCATGGATTCCAGGACATTTGAACATTGACGGCAATAAAAAAGCATTCCTAACATAACATAGCTATAAAACATTCCCTCATAGCGATAGAAGGCATCTACAATCATATGAATATAATAATAATAATAATATTTTATTTGAAATAGGAACATCCTAATTTACATACATTTATAATATTTGTAATTAGTAATAAAAGTACTTAATGCTAAACATAGATTGCTAAAATATAAAAATACATCTATAGTGTCGCAATCATCAGATATTGAAATATACACATATTATACTCATGTACTAGTACCCTCAGTAAACATGAGCAACACAACCCACTCACACACATGCCTTCCATAATTCATCTTTTTACATGTACAATGGTGAAATTCATTTAGACGAATTTAGAAAGTGTTTAGAGACGGTGAATTTTTCACTTCATTTGAGAGGTTATTGAAATCATTTAAGCCCTTGAAGAATAAGATTTTCATTGAGCTTACATTTCGAGTTTGTGCTATAAGGAAATTGTTCACGTTTTTTGTAGGATAAGTGTGGATCTTATTATTATATGTAATAAATGAACTAAGATAACTTGGGACTAACTTTTTTGTTATTTTATAAATGAACACCATTGTCGTGAAAAACAGGCGTTTATTTACAATATACCAGTTCAAAGTTCTTAACATCAGATCAATTGAAACATATTTATTGCATTGCAGAATGATTCTCATACCCCTATTTTGAAGTTTTGTAAAGTCATTAAACAGTTTTTGTCCAACAGGTAGAGTAAGCTAGCACAATAATCACAATAATCGTCCTATAGAATGGTAATTTTGGAAAAGAGATACATGTTATGGGATACTCTAGATAGAAAGAATAGCTTTTTTGATATTTTTTACAGATGTAATCGCTGTGACTTCTAAAACATAGTCTATCATCTATCATAAAACATAGATATTTAAATTCCTTAACCCATTCCAGATTTTCACCTTCTATTTTTAGGTGTAAATGTTGGTAGTTTTTTTTTTAATTTGTATTTTGTACTCATGATGATTGCCTTTGTTTTCTTTGAATTCAATTTAATCTTATTAGTTTTCAAAAATGATTTGAATGAGTTTAAAACATGGTTTAGTCTCGTTACTGTTTCAACTAGGTCAATACCATAACATGTTATTAAAGTATTGTCCTCAAAAAGGTTAAGGAAATCATAGCCTCTTACAAAATTGATATCATTCAGGTAAATAATGAATAGGAGAGGCCCCAAAACACTGCGAACAGAACACTGCTTAACTGTATCACATCTTTTTCGAATAGGATGTAGACAAAACTTATACTGTGATTGTGTACAAGTGGAAAACCTTAATCATTTGATTCTGGAATGCCCAATCGATTTGTTGTCCTGATATGGATTTATTCAAAAAATTCTTCAAAATTGGTGTGAAGTAGCATAAGAGCATAGGCTTTCATGGCTGGAGTCACGATTAGCGAATCGCGCCTCGATAGACAGTATTTTTGTTCTGGTGCGGGAAAAGTGTTTTCAATAGATTCATAACAAATCTAATCTATACATTATCACTAATAAATATCTTTGTAAGAAGTATAATCATAAAAATAGTTTCCCAATAACAGAATAAATATCGGATTTTCCGGAATCACTTTGAGTGAGAACGCCGTATGAATGGTTATAACAAAAAAATCGCCGAAGACTAGCAAATTGCTTTTTATTCTTATTCCGAGTTCGAATATGGAATTGAACAAAATAGTTGCTTTGCAGTGAAAAACAGGATTCGTCCTGTCTTTCACTGCAACGCAACTATTTTGTTTTATCTATTGTTTTACAATATATGCAAAAATAAATTTAGATAGGCAATATTGTGAAATTAATTTTTATATAGCTGAAAATTGTTTTATATACAGCTATAACAGTTAAACATATATTGTAAAATAATAGATAAGGCAAAATTGTAAAATTAATTTAGATTGGTATACCTGTATGGGTGGTACACCTGGATGGTTTACCTAAATGGGATATCTATATAGCATAATAGCGTTAGCTTCGTGTTAGTTTCCAGTTTAATCTTCCTCTTTGAAGATGATCACTTGGTGATCGAAACACGTGTCGAGGTGTTAAAAATAACGATTTGGTGTTGGAAAGAAAAACTCCAGTAATATTCATTACCACACCAAAGGTTCCAAATTGTGCATCATAAGTAAAAAAAGTATGTAAAAAATTTTAGATTTTGAAAATTTGAGATTTAAACTAGTATGTAGCCAGACAATGAACATTACATATAAAGATTTCAGTATCATATGTTAAGTAAAATTTAAATAGATAATGAAGTATAGGTACATATATACATTAAATTATTATTAAAACAGTGATATTTGGTTTCATTACAGATACAAATACCCTGGTGAACAATTAAAAACAATAAATGAAAAAACAATAAATGATAGCCAATAATGTCTCAAATAATTCCACATAACTATACAATTTATATTCTATTACTTTTTTTAAAATTCTTTGAGTGCTCTTTTGTATGGTATACAAAAGAGTATATACCAAAGAGTATATACAAAAGAGTATATACCATACAAAACTCGCCGAAGGCGAGTTTTGTATGGTATATGCGAGTTTATTAATAACCATTACATGAGAGTTGCATACGCTATTTTTTCTAAACCCGATAAATAATGAAAAACTATAAATATTTGTATTGAACACATTTACAGTAATTAACTCATATTTTTTTTAAAAACACAAACTTAATGGTATTATCATGGATATATGAAAACTATAAAGATTCTAATTATATTTATATTGAATATAACAACTGTAATTAATCTGATCTTTTAAAAATATTGGAGTCGATAGTATTCTTTCTATATCGCTATTTTCAGACATTTTGATAATATAGGTAGGTAATATGAAAACTGATTTTGACAAATAAAGCAATTAGTTACTTAGGTTAGAATCTAGGACAAACAAAGGAACAGGATTCTTGATTGAACAATTATGGGTTTCTATTGGTTGATAATCTGTATCGTTATGAAAAATCTGTATCATTATGAAACGGATTATGGTCATATAAGTGTATTGTTAGAGTACGGGTGTAGAAAAAAATAATTATGACGTACAATAATCAAAGTGTGGTTGAATAATGGCATTGTAAACTGTTACTTTGGACTGCATTGACAAATTTTGTGCTATTCTACTGAAAAAATATAGTTTTTTCGATATTTCTTTATGTATATATTCAAAGTGATTGTCAAAATTTAAAAAATTATCCAATTGAAAACCAAGGTATTTGACTGATGACACAACTTCAATTTTTTAGTTATCGATGTTGAGGTTTATATCATTGATATCTAGAGAACTGTATTCATATTTCGTGGTGAATATAATTGCTTTTTTTTGTTACGTTTAACTCCAATTTGTTAGTGCATAAATACTCATTTACCGCTCCTAAAATCCTATCCATTTTATGAATATAGCTCTATCTAAATTCATATCGCTACACATCATCAGCAAATAGGTTTATGAACTCAGATTCAATATCGTTCAAATATAAAACAAAAAGAAGTGGGCCCAGAACGCTACCTTGGAAAACACCTACATCAATCTCTTTTTCATTTGATAATGCATCTTTGAAACGGACTTTCTGTTTTCTATTGTTTAAATAATCACTGAACCATTCTAACACCTTTCCATCAATCCCATACTGAGCCAATTTCAACAACATAATTTCTATATCAATTGTCTCAAAAGCTCTTTTCAAGTATAAAAATACAGCAATAACATATTTCTGGTTATCCAAGTTAGTTTTAATATTACATATTGTGAGCTGTAATGCTGTTTCCCATGAGAAGTTTTTACGGAAACCCAATTGATTATCTATCAAAATTGAACTTTTAGTGAAGTGATGTAATAACTGATCATATACAGCAACTTCCAGAATTTTTTCAATTGGGGCCAAAGTATTAATGGGTCGAAATTCACTGGCTTTATTGGTGTTTGCTATTTTTGGAATAGGAATAACAGTATTGCTTTTCAATTTATATGGTATTTTTCCTTTATATAAAGGTGTATTAATTAAGTTTAGAATAATATGACCGATGGTTTCGAAGACCTCTTTGATCATTTTACAGTTCAGCGTTTAATATATGGAGAATTTATTGTCTAGGTTACTAACTATTTTCTGCAAATCTCTCATAGAGAGCATTTCGAAGTTTTCGAATTTACAATATAAATTATTGTTTACATTGTGCCAACTTTCAGTAATGCTAATACTTTGTATAATATCATTAATACTATGAACAAATTAACCCATAGCTTAAGTACTAATCCTTGGACTATGATGATTATTGAGAAAAATTGATATCCTTCAAATTTCTATTCATTTTATAAATAGCTTCATTCAGATTTCCATTATCAACTCCCAAATTACCTGGAAAAATAGATAAATTTACATGCGATGAAAAATGTTGATGTTATTCAGTTAGATAATGAGCATTTTCATAATACACATTAGAATATTCACTTGAAGTTAGACGTTTGAATTTGACAATTCGTTTTATTTTCAGTATAATAAAGTATCATCTTTGCAAACACGCTGGATATCCCAAGCTTGTGCCAAGCAACGAATGGGTAGAGCTGGACGAACTCAGCCGGGAATGTGTTTCAGGTTATATTCGAGACAGAGATACGAGAACATGGATGAGGAAAAAATCCCAGAAATTCTTCGAGTTTCTCTTGAAGTAAGTTACTTGATTATTATGATATAGTAATATGAATACTCTATTAACTCCTAAATACACAACTATACTACTAGAGAAAATAATACGTTTCATCTCCCTAATTGGGGCAAACTCAATAAAATCGATATTCTATAAAGGATTTGATAACCTGCAACAGAAATTTTACACATTGAATGTTACTGGAGTTTCATCCCAACACCAAACCGTTATTTTTAACACCTCGACACATGTTTCAATCACCAAGAGATCATCTCTAAGAGGAAGATTAAACTGATTAATCTTGATGATTGAAACACGTGTCGAGGTGTTCAGAATAATGATTTGGTGTTGGGAAGAAACTCCAGTAATATTCATTATTACACTAAAGGTTCCAAACAGTTCGTTACATATTGAACAAAATTTCATTGAATTGAAAGACTATTGATAGATCAATTAATAAAATATATTAACTCTTGTTCCACTAACATTTTTTTATTATTATTACTTTCTATTATTCATCAGTCATTTTTTCAAACATTTCCACGAACAAAATTTTAGTGAAACAAATAAAACATATTGTATAATCTGATACCAGTCAATTTGGTTTCTGTCATATTCGTATTTCATGCAGGATGGTTCATTAATTTACGTAACATTTTCATTATTTTAACTCATTTTGCCATTAAGTTTCATATCATTTTCATTATACCTCATAATACCCTTTACCTTACCTTCAATTACAAATCTTCATTAAGCAATCAAATCACAATTCAGTGGTGTATCATACTTGATATAAAATCTTTATTGAACTTATATAACTTTGTTACAAAATTATAGACCTGTTACCTTTGGAAGTTTTATTTCTCATTTTTCATGCTGATCTCCTTCCACGTAACAATGGCTAATCCATCAATTTATTAACACGATTTTAGACCAGGTGAATGAACATCAACCGTACTTTATAATTTTTATAATTATTTCATGAGATATATTAAAGCAGAACAGGGTCCTGTTGAAATTTTTGTGATTTGAGCAGGGCATTCGACTGTGTTAATTTCTCAATTCTCTTACATATACTGGGACAATATGATATTAGAGGTGTTGCAAATAATTGGCTTGTATCTGTTCTGAATAATCGGAGACAATATGTGTCAATTATTTCAGCCACTGAAAATGATACGAAACAGATCTCTGAAAGTCTGCTGGTGACAATGGGAATACTGTAGGATTCACTTCGAGACCAGTATTATTCATTTTGTATATCAATGCTTTCAGTAATTTAGTTACGGGGATGATATTAGTTTGCTTATATCTCACACAAATCCACAAGTTCTCATGGAAAAGTGTTCAGATTTATCATTCAATGTTTACAAAATCAAATTGAATACCAGTGTAAACCCAGTAAAGTGTTTGGGTCTATATATTGATGAGTCAATGAATTTCAGGACTCACCGAGAGAAGTTAACATCAAAATTGTACAGTTTGGATACATATTTAAAAATGAGACAGGTGTTACACAAGAATCAAGAGATCAGATTATATCATGCTCAAATTGTTAGTTTCTTAGGATATGCCAAATGTTCAGATTAGAAAGAAATTTGAGACAGAAATATAATTAGAAAATGTGTTGTTACTGGAATTGTGAGAAACCAAATAATAATAGCCTTTATCACCCAACAGCCATTTACAGGGTTAACTAAGTATGTTAAAAAAGTAATATAGGTACTTATAACTCTACACAGTTACAATCTGAGAAAATGAATAACAAAATAAAATAAAAAAAAACTATACCAGAAAATTAAAAATTTCTCATGAAAAACTGAGATGCAATTACAACAAGGGAATAAAAATTGATATCACATAAATTTGAAATTAAATTGGAAATAAATTTGAAATTGAAATTATTGCAAATGCTAAAGATAGGTGACTTGAGGTACAAATTGGTTCTGGCCAGTTGGCTGTAAAAAGTTTTTGTACTTCTAGTTCTAAAATGAGGCACACATAAATTTATAAGAGATAATACATACATAGCATCCACATTGTTATGCAGTAATTTATTTAGAAAAATTAAACCAGCAAATTTTCTGTGTAATTCAAGACCTCCAATATTGAATGTTATGGTAAGAGATTCGAATGGAAAACCTCTTATCAGCATAGATACCATAAGATTTGAAGTAAATAAACTTAAGAAAACGACATTAAACTTTTTTAATTAATGTATTATAGCAGTTGTGTTGTGGTATTGGCCGCGGTGGTAGTGCGCCTGGCACTGGTGCGCCCGACTCACGATCAGAAAAACGTGGGTTTGATTCCCGCCTCGACCAGATATTTTTCTCGAGAGAATTTATCTGGTTGAAGCTGGGATGATTCTGCAACCGTGTTAGGAATCACACGTTAAAAGTTGAGACCTTGTTAGTCCTTAACTCCCACAAGTTTCCCAACTTCTGAGAGTTGTTTGTATGGGGAACGGAAAACAGATTTTAAACAGTTGTAGAATGGAGACCATAGACCAGAGCCATATTCTAATTTTAACACTAAATAAGCTACATAAAGAGTAATTAGAGCAGATATATTTAAAAAAGATCTACAATTGCTAACTACAAAGCCATAAACTCTCAATGCTTCACTTACTTTCGATCTAATGTAACAATTGCATTTATTTTGAAATATTTCCAATTCCACATAACAAATCCGAGAATTCTATATGACTCCTTGATAATATTTAGCCAGTGTTTATTGACTTACAGTTTGTTTGAAAGATAACCCTTTATTTTTAACAATGTTTACTGTATGTATGTGGTGTGTTCGTGCGTGTGTGTGTGCTTGCGTGTTCGTGCTTGCGTGCGCATGCTTCCGTGCGCGCTTTATTAGTTTCAGTAATTTAACTGATCTTCATTTGACATGTTCGTGGTTAATGATACTAACAGTTTCACCAATAATCTCAAACAGTACAATATTTATAGTAGTTTTTTATAATACACACGCACGTAAACTCACACTCGCACCCCAGCACCCGCCTACTGACATTGTCACATCAAATGAAATTAATTTTGACTTTCTACTTTTCAGGAATTATGCTTACATACAAAAGTTTTAGCCCCCGAGGGAATGAATATTCATAATTTCCTGATGATGGCCCCTGATCCACCTTCTGCTAATTCGATCAAGGTGGCGATAGAGAATCTACAGTTCCTTGGCGCACTTGACAAAGAGGAGGATCTGACAATACTTGGTGGATATTTGGCCAAATTAACAATAGAACCTCATCTGGGAAAAATGTTGATTTATTCTGTAATATTCAGATGCATCGAACCTATTTTAACTTTAACTGCATCCATGACACATAAGTAAGATTATAAATTATACAATCATAATCATAATACCATAACTTTTTAGAGATCCCTTTCAATTACCAGCACAAGCAAATTTAAGAAGTAATGCTACTGAGAGAAGGCGTGAACTTACAGATGGTGTAATGAGTGATCATTTACTGTATTTGTCAGTGTTCCGAATGTGGCAGGTTAGTATTTCATAATATATATATATATATATATATATATATATATATATATATATATATATATAATCCGGCACTATTAAAAATCGTAAGGTGCTTGATTATTGGAATGTTCGGATTATTATTATAAATTTTAACCGAAGTATGCGCTTGTCCAGCCCTATCCCCTGAAGCCCCGACACATTCAGGAGGGCACGCCAGCATTATCAACCGACGATCATTGATCATTGGGTCCGAGAATTATGTGCCCTGAGCAAGTGCAGTGAGCCAAGAATGACAGCCTGCTGCATCTAGTAGAGTAGAGTAGAGAGGGCATTATTCCACCAAGGACTCCAATAATCAGAACAACCATCTTGACAGACTGGTCTGGATAGAGTCTGCGGAGTTCGAAGAGAAAATCTCGATATTTTATCCGTTTCTCTTCCTCTTTTTGGACGATATTCATCTCGCCAGGAGCTGAAAACTCCACGACAAATATCGTCTTGCTCTGGTGGTCGAGAAGGACTTCATCAGGCTTATTAGCTTGTATGAGCCTGAGGGTGGGGAACGAGTAGTTCCAATAAATTCGGGACTTCTCGTTCCCCACAACGGATTCAATATCCCCCCGAAGCGTAGGGCAATACCGGTGTCTCGTCAATACCGTAAGAGTGCCGTAGATGGTAATATAGCAATCTGAGGGCCGTCAGTTTTTTGGAAGTTGTAACGTATGATTTCTTCTGCTTCTGTCATTTTTTCCATGTCAAAAGATATTTTGAGAGCTAAATGATCAGATCCTAGGTCGGTGTTACCTCTACTTCTATAATATTTGATATAGTGTTATATTTGAATACATCTGGAGTTGTCTCGCTGTTGTTTGGCATAATAAATGTTGGAGGAGTTTCCCATTTTTGAAAAGGAATATTTTCCAGGAAGATATTGAGCAGTCTCTTCTTCATCCTATTGTTGACATTGAAATCTCCGATAATGATATATTTATAGAGACATGCTTTTTTAAAAATGGCCTCTTCAATACGAGCTGATGGATGTATGTACACTAAAAAAATGTGCAGTTTATCATCTAAGAAGGGGATTGTGAAGAGTATGCATTCATTTAAATGATTGTTTATGGCTGGAGGATTCGCGCGTCTGGCTTTTAGTCGGGGATGTGTTTCGACTAGAGTACCCCCTCTGGTCCGGTTATGTAATTGATTACTATATAGCTATATAACTGACCAGTCTCTGTATGATGTGTTTGAGTCATCTTTGGTCTTTGCTTTCACAAACAATGAGTAATCAATATTATCATTCTCAATATAGTTGAAAATGATGTGTTTTCTGTATGAGTAGCTGTTTATGTTGCAATATAGCAGATTAACTATTTTGGATGTGCTGGGTATTATTGTTGATTGGTTCTGTTGGAGAGATGGAGCCTTCAGATCCAAGATTGGTAAACACGGTGACCAGAAAAGACAGCTGTGGTATCTACATTGAAATTGTTTACAAATCTGTTTCATTTAGTTCTGTCTATTAGTGTTTATCGGGTTGTTCAGTTCATTGACATATGAGTTGATGATTAAGTCATGAACTGGTAGGGCTTGATGAATTCTGCAGTTTTTCTTGTCTTCTGGTATTTCATGAGATTTTTTTGTTGATAGATTTAATTTGTATATTAGGTACACTTGGAATCGGTGCGGTGGGTCTCATCGGGCATTTAAATGACCACATTTGATGTTCCTCGGAACCACATCCTGAACATTTCGGTGATAAGGTGGAGATACACTGGTTCTCTGGATGTAAACCCCGGCATTTGGGACATTTTGATTGGGTGTTACAGGTTTCTGTTGAATGAGAGGAGGAAAGGCATTTGTTGCAAGGTTTTAGAGTTGGAGGGGGAAGTTTACTTGCATAAACTGGATAGTATCGAAGTTTGTATTAGAATCCATCTTTCAGTAGGGTTTCAAATGTAGTGAGTGATCCACTGATGATTCTTATAAGTGATGTTGGTAATCCGGTTTGTCTGGAGATGATTGTTCTGCAAAATCTGTGCTCAAGTTCGTTGTTATTCAGATGGTTGCTTATATTTTCTTCGTTCTATGCCACATATAACAACAAAGTAGCTTTCTGTTTGTGAGGCTGATTTGGGGGCTGTAGAATTAGGTTGAGTTTATCTGAAATTGCTTATCTTCTTGAACAATACAAGTCTTTCAAGAGTATCTGTAACTATCTTCAAATCATTATTTGTTTTGAGAATGAATCCTTTCTGTGTTCTAATTATTTCATCAGTAACCTGAGGAAATAGTTTTTCCCGCATGTTACATGTTCTGGAAATACCCTGTATCTGCAGATAGAAAAGAAAGTGTGCTGGTATTTTTTATGGGTAATTTCTTTCATCAATGGTGAGAAGTTTTTGTATTGTTGGTTTTTTGGATTGGAATGAATTCTATTATCTGTTGTTTTCATGGATGTTGAGGGATTGGAATTAGTACAGTTGGGTGAACCCAACATAATTCGTTGGATTTCTTCTGGATTTAGATGACTTCGTTTGGAGGCACTTTCCAGGCGTCTTATTGGTTTTTGTTTATGCATCACTTTTCTCCATTGTCCATCATCCTGAATTTCCATTTCACTATAATATTCCTCTGTTTTGATATCCATAGTTTAGTTCTATATAATCACATGTACTAACTAGCAGGAGCAAAATAGGTGTTTACTCTTTGCTTGATAAATGTGAACTGAAACATTCAATTTTACAAAAAAATGAAAGTTTGTACACAAAAGTGTATGCATTACTACCCCTGTTTTCTATAGAAATAGAAAATGTGTGCAGAGGTATTTGAGGTACATGAAATTGCTTCAGTTGAATCACCAGTAGGAAAATCTGAAGTCAACCAGTTATGATTGGCTCACTCCAAGGCGTGTATTCACCCTTTGAAGCTTGATACCAAACAATTGTTGGACTAAGTAGGGATGAACTATGATGTCTAAGGCCTTCTCACAATTCACTGTCATTTGAATCATCATATGCAGAGACTCTGTCTGTCGGAAGACAGTGTTTGTCGCCTCTGCTTGGAAAATGATGAAACAGCAGAGCACATACTTTGTGCCTGCCCTGCTGGGGACCGAATCAGGTTTTTAGAGTTCGGCAGAGCCATATTCTTACCATCTGACCTGAAAGACCACTCACCATACAAACTAATTGGCTTTGTTAAAAAGCTGGGTTCGATTGGTCGAGTGTAAATAAGTGTGAGCCACAATAAACCCTTGCGGGTTGCGGTGGAGGGTCGAATAAACCCATTCACTTTTGACCTAACCTAACCAACCAGTTATGTGAAACCCACATTTTTTGCAACATTTTCAAAGAATGGAAAGTTTTTTACAAGACATTCCGTTGAAAAATATTTAAAACATGTTTTTATACATGGTAGCTTAAAACTTACTGGTACATTAAACTATTCTACAATATATTGTATATAACAATAGGTAATAACAAAACTTATCATATAAATGATAAAATCTAGTTAACCATGCAGATTTAAAAAACAATTGGATACAATACAACTTCTAGGAAAACAGAATATTGACATTTTATGTCAAAATTGAATTAGATAAATGATGAATTTTAGCAAAACAGGTAGATTTAGAGCACAATTAATACAATATTATTTCTAAACATGTTAATTATTAACATTTTATGAGAACAAGTTCAATAATGGTGAATGAATAACTTCCTGTTAGTCATTTGAAAAAATTATTTTTTGCATTTATTGACTTCCAAGTTTAATTTTTGTTATTTATTTTCTCTGTGCCAAAATTAATCATTTATCTAATAAGTTCTGTCATTTCCTGCTGTTATATAAAAAAGTATTGTAATATTTGTGGTATAAGCACCATATACATAGATTTTTCCATTGGATCACGATATATTGCCAACAAAATTAGATCATCTTGGTTCCAACACAAATCTATTGCACTTCTTTGAATTGTATCTCAGTAATCGCTGTCAATATTTGAAATATCTAGGCCATATGGCATGATTTTTATTTCAATAGTGGCGCTCCACAGAAAAATAATTTAACCCCACTTCTCTTCTCACTGCTATTTCAGTGACGTTGAAAATGTACTAGCAACATTCCTCAATTGCGAACTACTATAGAATGATAAAGACTGTTCAACAGATTGGTTTGAAAGAATTAAATTATCCCTCAACATACAGAAGTGTTATTATTTTAGTTATACATTGAAAACCAAATTTGTGGATTACAGTTATTCAATCAAACATAACGAGTTGAATCAATTTAAGCTTTTCAACTCACAAAATTGTATCAACAGCAAAAGAAATGCTGGGATTGATTTTCAGAAGCTGTATTTCAATAATGGGAAAAGTTTTACTGTTCTACTTCAGCCTTTCTCGACTTTTTTTTAGGCAGCTGGGAAAAAAAGCAAAATTTTCAAGGACTCCCTTGACAAGAAAAACACTAATAAATTTCGGATAATTCACTTTGGTATTACAAATGAAAAAAGTCGAAAAAATGTTTTTAGTGTATTAGACAGTAGAGGATGTCTTTTTATAGTTGTATGTGGTTGAGAATAGCGGTAAATGTTTCGGTGCTTCTTCTGATATATCCTTATGATATTACTTTATTTCTACCCAAAAATTTGATAAAGGGGATTCTTTCAAATTATATTTTTCAAAGAAAACAGAAAGATATACAGACAGATTACAAAAATACGGAACTCAGATCTCAGCTTTAATGAAATTCCATATTGAACTATGTCGACCAGCAACACTGTTTTTGATTTTTCTGGCATTTTTTCAGCAGCTAACGTTTCCCTATGAGTGAAGCAATGATGCCGGATAATAGATGGATTAATATTTTTCACATGCCATTGAAATTTTACTCGTGAACCAGACATAGTCTGGGCTCCATCAGTCTTAACTGCCACATATTTATTTCGCATAATTTTATGAGTGGATGTAAAATTAATACTTGAATATTGGTTTACCTGTAATGTACGGAGGCATTCAGAACAATAACTCCTCAATTATGCTCTCGTTGTGTTCGTAACGAACATATACAAACAAGATGATGCCACAAATGCATTGCTGAAGTCAACTGTCCCTGACAGAGAGACGAAGACACGTTCCCTAATGAAGACGCTATCTATGTGATCGTTTGGTGTAGGATTACGATTACTTTGTTTTTGGGTTCTATTTTCATACACTTGCCTTGCACTTAAAGCTGCGGTAACTCGTTTGCTGGTAGATCTTGAATCTTTGCTTTGCAACTTATCATCTTGGGGAACCACCTTCATTTTTGAGATATTCGTGGATTGGGCCTTCTGTCGATCTCATAGATGGCATCTTCGTAAAGGGAGATGTTATCACCTCTACATCTATACTATTACAAAAGTGAAAGTTTGTGAGGATGGATGTATGTATGTTGGTGTCTCTTTCACACCTAAACGACTGAACGGATTTAGATGAAACTTAACATAAATACAGCTTTTACATCAAAATAACATATAAGCTACGATTTACAAAGGTTCTGTGTAATTTTGGTCATGATATAACGATAAGTATTAAGTAAGTCACAAAAATTCTTGATCCGTGAGAGCTATCTTGGCGTGCGCTGTATAACTGTTGGAGTTAAAGCTTGTCAAATGTAGGAAGAGTTTTCTGAATTCCGTTATGGCTCCGCCCACTAGACCTGCATTCGTTAGAAGACAGTGACAGTGAGAGAGATATATTTCCCAATTCTCTTCCTAGATTTGACAAGCTGTACATGCAGATAATGTACCCTAAGACTGTTTATCTTGAATAGTTCTAAAAAAAAGTCAGCAATAGCATATATCTACCTCTTATGTAGTAGCCACTATATGCAAAAAAACTGAGTCATAAATACAATTGAATTGGACACTTTTTTTACAATGCAAAATTTAGAGTATCTGTTAAATTCTTATAAAAATTTATACAATTTTCGTTTTAAGTATTTAATATAGATGAACTTTGTCTTTTACACTAAGTAATTTGGACAAATCGTTTGAAAGTTATCACGATAAATTTAACTTGACGCAACGCAGTAAGGCATTACGCGTCACGTCTACTGTAAGATGACGGTAGACGATGTGCTGGGGTAGAGGGGCGGTTCGAGCAATGAAGCGCCATCGCCGAGAACGCGGGCAGACCCGTAAAGGTAGACGTCGTTGACGGTTGTGTTAGTTTTGCGAATTTCTTTATAGGTAACATAATTCGATTCTCGAAGCTATTCATTACTCAGTGCAGTTATATTTTTTCAGTTACTGTATTTTTGAAGTAAAAATATAAATAACTATCTGTTGCAAGCTCTTATATTAACGTACAGCCGAAACTACTGAACCTAGAATCTTGAAATATGTAGGTAGGTTCTTTTATAGCGTAAATAAGCATCAAGAAAGGCAGTCAGGAATTTCCACCTCCAGGGGGGAAAAATAGGGGTTCCAAGATTGTATTGAATTTCTTCAGTTCTAAAGTTGGAAATCTAAAGTTTTGGGTTAAAAAAATATTGTAACTATTTGTTTAAAATGGTCTGTCACGAAACTAATGTGACAAACTAAATTCTATGCGGGCAAAAACTAGTATGCAATAAAGTTTACATTATTGGTAACTTCGTTCTCTCATCTTATTGAGGATATTATAATCTGCTCGCGCTAACGTTTCAACATTTTTGGCATTTCATTATTTCTCTTCTTCGCTGTTCTATTCTGTGTGTTGACTTAGTTCTTTTTTCGCCATTCATATTTCAAAGTCGAAAATCTTTCATCAGCTTTGTCTAAACCGGAGTCATTTGGTTTCAACCAGATTTTCTATGTCACAATCACTCAAAAAACGTAATTTCGTATTTTTCTCATTCCGACTTATATCCATAGCAGCACCAAACTCAACATGCACTACTCATGTGAGACACGCGGACGTAATTGATGGACGCGGGCGGTACGGTAGGGAAAAAGGGACCGCGCCCCGATTGCACTTGATAGTCTCGCACCCTGCCTCCTTGCTTGGATCCCAGGTCATATGGAAATAGTGGGTAATGAGATTTCAGATAGATTGGCAAACACTAGAAGAAGTTTAATTGTATCCTTTAAAATGATTTATTACCAATTATCGGTCGGTAGCCGGTCGGTTCGACGTGGCTGCTTTGTTCACTTACTCAAATTGACCGCCGTGTTGGTCGCTGGTTCAAGCCCCAGGTTGAACAAGCGATTTTCACTTACTATATAATAATCTTGATTTGAAATAGGAAAATCATAATTTACATACATTTCTAATATTTTTGTTACAAATTTGTTACATATTGGAATTATTCAAAAAATATATGACAAACATTGGATGAATACATTCTAAAGTTGATCAATAAGATGAGCATGATAATATCTCAAGAAAGAAAATTGTATCTACAGGTAACAAACACATAATACATATCATACTTGTTCCGTCTTCACCTCCATTTTTTTTTTGTGTTCATATAATTAAGAGATATTGTGTTTGTCTGATTATTTTTTCCCATATTTTTTTTTCTCATTATCGTGAGAACGACTGTGCGTTCCATGTGCGGAGAAGGCTGGCTCGCAGAGAAGTGAACAGATGCCTTTTTGAATCGGTTGTCAACGGCTCGATAAGTGATCTACCTCGATAATAATAATTTCGCTCTACAAGTGCAAGACTTCGATAATAATAGTAATTCATATAAACACTTGTGTTTATGCCCAGTTTCCTCTCTAAGAAAAGGAATTCAATCAACGTTGGATCTGGATGCAGAACGATTCCAAGGTAGGAAAACACAGTCTCGTGTAATAAATTCTCATCATTATTCTCTGGCCATTGAAAGGCAACTTTATAAAACCGGTCAAACACTCTTTGAGATAGCGAACTCCTATTTTTTTACGGTCCATTTATCAAATACAAAACATGGTCCATTACGAACCGGATACTTTCGTTTCGTTGTGAAAGGAGTTTTTGTCTGCTTTTATATAGTTTTTCTCATATACTCAGACAAACACATCCATTTTCAGATTCTCATTTTCGATAATCAAATTATATCCAACTAGAGATTTTGAATTTTTTTTTATTGACCATCGTCTCGTTTAAAGATAGAAAAACAGAGTTGTTTTTATCTGTTCAGCTGCCGATCGTATAGAATCGTTTCGTACTCCAACGATTTGCTTTTGAACCCATTCGAATATTTTCTCTCCAAGAATATAATTCGCAGATTCTCTTCAACAAACATTTTCTATTTTGTTGAACGTATTCTACATACTCCACTCGGGAGTTTTATAGTGAATATATCTTATTTCAATTACAGTGACCGGCACAAAATATTTATTCGTGAGTGGTCGAATGCTCTGACAAAGATATATTTTTTTTTCTCATCAATTAGTTCCGGTTGATTACTGATATTTTCATATACGGGGTATTATCAGAATACAATACTATTCGTACTTCATCGAATATCGTTTTGGTATTTTAGAAAAATTTATTCAATTGATTGTTGAAATGTCGAATGCAAACAAAATAAAACAGTTTCAAGATTTACAACAAATGTCCATAGATCGCATGGGTGATTTAGTTGTAATAGCCGAAATGGCTCAAACTAATTCAGATTTACACAACCAATTCAAAGCTCGGTATTCTCATTGTGGGAGTATCTATGAAGAATTTGAAAAATATAATTCAACCCTCGTTCCACTTCTCATTTCGCCTGAAACTTATGACAACGAAGAAATGAAAAAGTTGTCAAAGAGTTTTTATCAGAACTATTATACAGTTAAATCAATTTATTCCCAGTTATTTGAATCAGGTAACACTGTAAATTCTCATACTCCAACTAAGAGTAATGTCAAGTTGCCAAAAATAGATCTTGTCAAATTTGACGGAAATCCTAGAATGTGGAAAACTTTTGTAGACCTGTTCAATAGTGTAGTGCATGAAAATTCCACTTTAACGAATATAGAAAAATTAAATTATTTGACAACATCTCTTTCTGGTTCACCATTAATTACCGTTAAAGCTATTCCCGCAACTGATGCAAATTATATTGTTGCATATAACACTCTCCTCAAAAAGTATGAGAATCAAAGGGTATTAGCTAATGCTCATTATAACGAATTAGAAAATGCTTTGAAAATTCCAGAAAACAATAAAACCTCAAATAATCTTCGAATACTTCTAGATACTTTCACAGAAAATATCGCAGCATTAAAAAATCTCGGTTTTCCAACAGAGCAATGGAGTTTTAGATAGATAGATAGATAGATTTATTGATCTCTTCGAATCATTTACATGACATGAGATAAGTCTAATAACCGTGTTCGGTTGCGAATCAGGATAAAATTACAATATATCTTAATAAAAAACGAAAAATACACCTAAAAATACTAACAATACAATAATACAATACATATTTTTTAAAAGTTCGTACATGTAGAGTTGGGAATAAAATGCCTGGTGCTATGTAGGGGATGAGAATATGTTATTTCATTTTAGTAATTGTTCAGTAAACTCTGTTAGGTAATAAAAACAATTGTCAATCAAAAATGATTTCAAGGTGGATTTGAATTTGCCTATATTTTCATTTGCTTTTATTTCATCTGGTAGCAGGTTATAGAAATATCCTCCTGCATAGAGTGGAGATTTTTTCAGGTGCAGACGGTTGAATTTGCTTAAGTGGACATTGTTTTTGTTTCGAGTGTTGTATTGGTGGACATCACTATTTTTTGAAACTTATTTTTGTGCTGGTGGGTATAATTTAATAGCTTGTAGAGGTAAATGCTTGTACAAGTCATCAAGCTATTTGTCCTAAAAGTCTCTCTACATGATTCCCTATAGTCCAAGTTGAATATCAGGCGAATAAATCGCTTTTGCAGAATGAATACTCTCGTTATCTCGGTCGCCCTGCCCCTCACGATTATGTTGCAGCTGATCGCTGAGTAGACTAAGGCATAGTATAAGTTAATCAGCTGACATCGGTAAAAATTCGATTTCAGACTATTCATCGCGAAGTAAAGTTTATTCAATTTTTTACATAGGCCGTCAATTTGTTTGTTGAAGTTCAATTTATGATCAAGTTCTATTCCAAGAAATTTGGTGCATTTGGATGAGTAAATTATAGTGTTAGTGCTAGTTAATAGTTTTAAATTGTTTTCATTCTTCAGCGGTGCAGTAAATTCGATCATCACAGTTTTTTTCTCGTTTATAATAAGATGGTTTCTTTTGCACCATTGTGCGAAGTTACTCATGACTGCTTGTGTTGACATTTCCGGCTCAGATAGGCCATCAGCTGCAACTATAATTGTTGTGTCGTCTGCGTAAATGAATACGCGTCCATGATTTATATATGAGGGTAAGTCGTTCACATATAGTAGGAATAAAAGTGAGCCTAACACCCCTCCTTGAGGGGTACCAATGAAGGTATCGAATTCACTAGAAAACTCATCCTCAATCTGAACCTTGAGTTTCCTGCCCGTCATATAAGATTGGATCCATGACTGGATTGGTCCTCTGATGCCCATCGCTTCTAATTTAATTTTTAGATATTCAGGGTTGATTGTATCGAAGGCGCGAGTCAGATCGAAGAAGATTCCTGCCACATATTTGTTCTGGTCGATATTTTCGTGGATGTATTGTGTCAGTTCTATTGAAGCGGTTTCTATCGAGTAATTGCGGCGGAAGCCTTGTTGGGATGGGGTTATTATATTATTTTGATTGAGGTAGTTGATTATCTGATTATACACGGCTGTTTCAATGATTTTGGAAAAGCAGCTAAGTATACATATCATCCTATAGTTTTCGACAGATTGGGGATCATCCTTTTTGAACACAGGGATGGTCTTGGTAGTTTTTAATTTATTTGGAAACACACCTTGGGTGACAGATAAGTTAGTGATCTCAGATAATTGAATGAAGATTTTATCAACACATTCTTCTAGTACAATAGCTGGTATTTCATCAATTCCTACAGAGTATTTCTTTTTCATTGTTAGTATTATTTGTTTTATTTCATGTTCGTTGACTGGCGCAAAAAAACATAGATTTTGCGCTTCGTATGTCGTTAGTTGTACACATATTTCTTGGTAAATTGAGGCTTTGTATGGTGTTACTGACAGAATTTGCGAAAAAATCCTCAAAGTGGTTTACTATATCGGTATTCTTTGTCAAGTTCGTCCCATTCACAGTAAGGGTGATTTCTTTTTTCTGATTGATCCTGCCCATTTTTTCATTAACTAATCTCCAGAGAGATTTGGCTTTATTATTTGATTTGTTAATTAAGTCAGAGTGATATTGTTTTTTTTCTTTGCAAATTTTTATATCCAGAGATTTTTTTACATTTTTATAATGTTCTGATATAGTAGGGTCATTAACTCTTTTCTTAAGCCAGTTCAGATCTCTCAGCTGTCTTAGTTCGGAATGTAGTTCTGCAGAAAAGGGTATTTTTCCTGGTTTTAATTGTTTTTGTAATATTATTTGTTTTGGGAATGCTTTGTCAAAACACCACTGGAAGTTCACCATGAAGTTATTGAATATGCTGTCAACATCTACTTCATGGGGATTTTCTGTCATTGTATTTTCATAAAGGTTTTTGAATCGGGCAAGAGTTTGTTTGTTAATTTTCCTTTGTACAATGTTTTGTTCCCTTCGGTCTGGTGTTTTTTCCGAAGACCAAGACATGAGTTGTGCTAGATGATCAGAGGCGCCCAGGCAGGTTAGTTTACAAAAGATATTTTCAATATTACTTACGATATAATCTAGTCCGCTAGAGCATGTTTTATTACCATATTGCGCAACACGTGTTGGTCCATCATATGGTAGTTTCAGATTGTACATTTCAAATATATCAAAGAGTTGTTTTTTATATTGACAATTCCCCATGAAATTTATATTGAAGTCACCACAGAGAATGATGTATGTGTACTTAGCTGTTACGTAATTCAAGGTACTGCTCAATTTGTCAAGGAAGGCTTGTGGGTCTGAGTCTATTGATGAACTACGGTATAGGGTGATGATACATGTACTTTTTTGGATGCTAATAGCCGAACAGTCAAAGTGAAGTTCCGAGGATGAGTCCACTAGACATTGGATATTGGCACAATTCTTGCTGATTTCGGATTTAGCAAATATTGCTGTGCCCCCATGTGTAATTTTCGTCCTACAGTAACTAGAGATAAGTTGGTAGCCTGATATGATGGTGGATCTCATTTGATCTTCGCTCATCCAGTGCTCGGATATACAGAGGAAGCTTGGGTCGTGGTTGTTACAGAATAATTCTAGAATGTTAATTTTGTTTGCTAAGCTTTGACTATTCAGATGAACTAGCTTAAATTTAAGTGTGTTTCTTATCTTGTCATGGTAATCCTGGGTGAGGCTGGATTCCGAAAATTTTCGGTGGTTTGTTTGCACTGGTTTTTTCGGGATTGGTGGCTTCGTGGATTGTCCAGAAATCGCTGCCCTAGTTTGAAGTTGAAGCGGTCGAAGTGTATGTTTCTATTCAATATGCTTATGAGACGATTGGATTCAGACACCGCTTCTCGATTCGAATTATATCATGGATCTAATGACATCCCAACCTTCGATAAGCTTCATGACTTTGTATCAAATCAATGTGATGCTTTAGATAGAGCTGCTGAATGCCAACAGAAAAAGGTGGTATCCCAGAAATTTGAAATGAAAACCCGACCCTCTCATCATTTTCCAACCCATTCTCCTCGAAGGTCTTTCCACGTTCAAGTCAGAAATACATCTTGTCCTGTGTGTAATGCTGACCATCGGATATATAAGTGCCCTCAGTTTTTGTCGATGCCTACTCGTGATAGGTTCAAGCTAGTAAAAACGCGCAAATGGTGTGTCAATTGTCTAGGTTCGGAGCATGCAATCAGAGAATGTTCCTCGAAGTCCCAATGTTTGAACTGTGGACAATTGCATCACACATTGTTGCATTTTGGTGAATCTTCCTTCTCCAAAAATCGACCTTATCAAGCCGAAAATATAGCAAGTCCATTCCGTTCGACAGAAAACTCCCAAACTCAAAATCCCAATGATGTAACTGCATCTAATTTAGTAAACACTCAAACAAATATTTCTTCTCAATCGCCCATAAGTATTCAACCTTCAACTTCATTTTTCACTCATGCAGTTGAAATAAATCATACACCTCCTCATTCACTTTCGTCTCAAATCCCAAATACAACAGTTCTTTTGGCGACTGTGCAAATTGAGGTTCTGGATTCTAGAGGTTCATATCAAAAAATGCGTTCCTTGCTTGATACAGGATCGAAAATAAATATAATAAGTCAAAAATGTTTTAATCGTTTGCGATTACATAACCAGAAACAAAATGTTTCCCTCTCTATCCTCGGCATAAACTATATGATTGTCTCTGCATCCAAAGCTGTCCCCCTTCAAATCCGCCCTCGTAACAGTTCCAAACCCACTCTCAAACTGAATGCCGTTATAATGCCCAAAGTTTGTAATAATATGCCTAGTTATACAATTGATATCAAGTCATGGTCACACATATCAAACTTGAGGCTTGCCGATCCTCAATTCCACATATCCAGTGAAGTTGATCTTCTTCTAGGTGCTGATATGTGCTCTCTTATTTTCGAAAATGGCCATATTCGTGGTAATGATAAGCAACCCAGTGCACTTCATACAATTTTCGGTTGGATTCTAATGGGAACACTATCATCTCCTGACTCTCATTCAAGAACCTCCCTACATTGTAGTTGTGATTCTCCTCTCGACTTCTCTCTCAGGCGCTTCTGGGAAATTGAAGAGGTTCCTAGAATTCTTACTTCAACACCAGAAGACACTCTTTGTGAGAATCTTTTTATCAAAACCGTTTCTAGAACCCCCTCTGGCAGATATGTGGTATCGCTTCCGTTTAAAACTTCTGAGCCGTTATTTTCTGGCTCTCGCGAAGTTGCTTTCCGGAGATTTCTCTCCCTTGAACGTAGATTATATCAGAATCCCTCTTTGCATGAGAAATATCGCAACTTCATGCAGGATTATCTCTCTCAAAATCACATGAGTCTTGATACGACCCCTTCAGATAACTCCGATAGCTACTTTATACCACATCATTGTGTAATTCGACCAGAAAGCACAAGTACCAAACTCAGAGTGGTATTTGATGCATCTGCGAAAACACCAGATGGCATTTCTCTGAATGATACATTGTTGACAGGACCAAAACTTCAAAGAGACTTAGTTACTCTTCTGTTGAACTTCAGAATGCACCCAATATCTTTTATGGTAGATATTCGTCAGATGTTTCGTCAAACTCTGCTCTCAGAAAATCATAGAAGATATCAAAAAATCCTCTGGAGATTCTTGTCGGACCAACCTGTCCAGGAGTATCTTCTGAATACCATAACTTATGGAGTGAGCTCTGCTCCATTCTTAGCTATCAGAACTCTCCATCAACTAATTCATGACGAAGGCTCAAATTTTCCCTTGGCCACTGAGGCGATAATAAACTCATCCTACGTTGATGATATCGTCACAAGTTGTGAGTCTTTACAACAAGCCCAAACTCTGAAATACCAACTCATTAATCTACTTAAACGAGGAGGATTCGAACTCCATAAATGGAGTAGTAATCATCCATCTCTTCTCTCTACTGGAGATCCCGTAATTTCCACTTCTCTTGATCTCGATAATAGCTCAACTGTCAAAGTCTTAGGCTTGCAATGGAACTCCTCTGCTGACTGTTTTTCTTTCAGTATTTTTTCCCAAAATGTTCCATGCTCTAAAAGAAATATCCTTTCTGAACTCGCTCGGATTTTTGATCCCCTTGGGTTTCTGAGCCCCCTCACTCTATCAGCTAAAAAACTCATTCAACGCCTGTGGACTCTTGGACTGAGTTGGGACGAATCTCCACCCCCCGATATCATAGACCTCTGGTGTCGATTTAAAAAGGAACTCCCAATTCTCTCAAAAATAAATATTCCAAGACATTTGTCTCTGTCATCAATGACGTCATGTACCCTGCACGGTTTTAGTGATGCCAGTGAACATGGTTACACTGCTGTTATATATTGTAGATCTGTCGCTTTCGATTGTATTCGAGTACAGCTAATTTGTGCCAAATCGAAAGTTTCTCCTTTGAAAACTCTATCCATTCCGAAACTCGAGCTATGTGCCGCTACCCTTTTATCTGATCTTTTTTCCTTCGTCTTCCCTATTTTTGAAAGGCATTTTCACATTGAAAAAATTCTCGCTTGGACTGATTCCTTAACAACCCTCTGTTGGATTCGCTCTTCCCCCCACAGGTGGAAAACTTTCGTGAGCAATCGAGTCAGTCGAATCCACGAGAAATTACCTCCCGAGATATGTTATTATGTACCATCCGAGCAAAACCCTGCTGACTGTTCCTCTCGTGGACTGTTTCCAGCCCAGATTGTAGAGCATTCCCTATGGTGGGCGGGGCCTTCCTGGCTTCTCGAACATCCTTCATTGTGGCCTTCTTTGTCAATCCCCTCTGAATTAAAGGCTGACTGTCTCACAGAAGAAAGAAAGGTGGCTCTGTTCACCCAAAAGGACGATAATAACGACTTTTTCGACACATTGTTGCAAAATTCTTGTTCCTTTCCTAAATTACGAAGAATTCTTGGCTATATTCATCGTTTCATTGAAAACTGCCGTGTCCCTCATTCCCAGCGAAATTTCTTGTACCTCACTTACATGGAGACTCACCAAGCCTCATTGTCACTGATTAAATATGTCCAGAGTCAAGTATTCCATTCAGAAATATCCTCACTTCTGAGTGGAAAATTATTACCAAAATCTTTTCGCAAATTAAATCCCTTTCTCGATATCAATGGGATTCTGAGAGTTGGCGGTAGGCTCACTCACTCACAACTTTCATATGATAAACGTCATCCGATATTACTCCCCAGTCATCACAGACTCACCGATTTGATTATCGAAAGTACCCATCGCCAATATCTTCATCCTGGTTTTCAGATGACTCACTTTCTTCTACTTCAGAAATATTGGATTATCTCTGTTAAGAGGTCCATTCGCAAAATACTTTCAAAGTGTCTCAGTTGCTGGAGACAAAATCCAATTTCGTTCAGTCCTCCGATGGGCAATCTCCCTTCACTACGTGTTTCTCAGGTTAAACCCTTCTCTTGTGTGGGTGTCGATTTTGGCGGACCTTATGCTATATCTATTGGTAGATACCGAGGTTCAAAAACACAGAAGGCTTACATTTGTCTTTTTGTGTGCTTTGCCACCAAAGCACTACATTTGGAATTAGTAACCGACCTGTCTTCTGAAACATTTTTGGCAGCTCTAAGACGATTCATTTCTCGACGCGGTAGAGTCTCAAAAATATACAGTGACAACGGAACTAATTTTGTTGGAGCATCCCGTATACTCAAAACTTTAAAGGGGTTAGCTCATCGGGAGGATATTGAATGGCACTCTATTCCACCCTCCAGTCCCCACTTTGGCGGTTTATGGGAGGCGGGAATAAAATCGGTAAAATCACATATATCAAGAGTTGTTGGAGAGCAAATTCTCACGTATGAGGAATTTAACACGCTTCTCATACAAATTGAATCGCTTTTGAATTCGAGACCAATCTGTCCAACAAGTACAGACCCCAATGACATTTCGGTCCTCACTCCAGGTCACTTTCTGACATTGGAGCCATTGAATTCTCCTCCTGATGACAACCTCTCAAATTTGAAGCTTAGCCATTTGTCTCGCTGGCAGTTAATTCAGCGCTTGCACCAAGACTTCTGGTCTCGATGGAGTAAAGAATATCTCCATACACTATACCAGCGAGGCAAGTGGACAGATCCAATTGTCAATATTAAAATTGGCACCCTGGTCTTGATAAAGCACGATTCGCTACCACCTTCCCGCTGGCAGCTTGGCCGTTTCTTAGATATTCACCCAGGTACTGACGGTGTAGTACGGGTGGTAACTGTAAAAAACCCTCAAGGAGTGTTTAAGCGATCAGTGGTAAAGATTTGTCCTTTGCCACTATCCGAATCGTTATAGTAAAATGCTTCTGCATTTTAGGTGGGCGGTTATGTTCCGTCTTCACTTCCATTTTTTTTTTGATGTTTTGATGAGTTTTTATTGAGAACTTTCTATAAAATACAGATTAAACATTAATGGAAGTCTAGAACACTACACAAACTACTTAGTTTCATACATACAAATAAAACGAGAAGATATTTGAACAAATAAACGTGAAACATTCTTGATATTAAAAAATTTTGTGAACATAAGTAACAAATAAACATGAACAAGTAAGCATAAGTAAGCAAGTAATCATTTATTGAGAATTGACAACGTTTCCATTTCTTGCAAAAATATGCTCCATTCGTTCTTGAACTTTAACTATTTCTAGATCTGGGCGTTTAGTGTGGGCATACTTCAATTCTAACGCGATTTTATACGCTTTCAATGCATCATCAAATTTTTTTCTTGAAACATTTTGTCTCCATAATTACAATAATATTCGATGGACTCAGTGATTTCCTTAATATCAGCATCGTGAAGTTCTCTGAAGCATAGCAAACACAGTCTCGGTCTTCTAGTACGTGTTATGGAAAATATGAAATCACATTTGAAAGTCTTGCAGGGAACCTTTATAACTGTTTCCAAACTTGAAGCCATAGGCCATCTCTCTAAGAATGGTACGCAAGCACATTTGAAATAAAAGTCCGTCAATAGGGTGTGCTGCCTATCTTGCAGTTTCATGAATAAGTAGTTTGGGCTATAATTATCATAAATCACTTCTCCAGCCTTTATTGGTTTTATGGTTCTCACTAACATTCTTGCTTTATCATTGTACCGGATGATACTTGGTTCACATGCATGATTGAAAAGTGCAAGAGCAGGAAATATTCCAATTCCAATAGTTTCGATTAGCTGTGTCCTTTCCTCGGCACTCTTGCAGAAAAGGTTGTAATTAACATGTTTCAGTTGATTTATACAACGTATGTTACAAGTAATCAACTGGCAATGCCTGAGTAAGAGTCGTCCAATAAAGAGTTCTTCGTCACGCAGAACTTTGGCATCTGTTTCAAAAGAAAAAAAGTTTGTTTTTTTTTAAGATTCGGAGCAAATATATTGCATCATTTTGATATTTCTCATCAAATAATATTTGATCGGCATTTCGATGCAAGAATATTATATTATCATAATCATCAAAACAATAAACTTCATTTTTAGTTAAACCTCGGTAACGCGAATCTAAGTTGACCAACAATTTATCTTTTTGCTCAGCAAAAAATTTGAATCCTCTCTGAGTGAAAATTCTTAAGGACATTAACTTATCTAAACTGCCGATGAGGGTTGGATAAACTAGACATTCAGTTTTATGGAATGATGCTTCTGCTTGTTTCTTACAGTCATTGCTACAGAAGACAACATTTGTGCATGTTGTGTTTTAGTTTTCAGGATTATAGTTGATAAGGGGAGTCACTAGAGCACGTTAAATATTTTTCTTATTATAACTTTCAGGCAAGAACAAACCCCTGATTAGAAGAACGATATAATTTCGTTAATGGTGAATATTACCAGATATTCTCCCTCCCACCTTATGTAATAAGATGAAAACATTGAAAACAAATTTCTTCAGTTCGTTTTTGAACATGTTCAGAGATGGGCTAGTTTTGCATTTGGTAATTTGTTGAACCGATCAAAATCCTTGAAAAACAAAGAATTCATGGTATTTTTGTTCTGTTTATATATAAATTATTATTATTTCGAGTGAAGTGGTGGTGAAAATTATGATGAAAGACAATGTACTCTTCGAAATAAGATGGTCCAAAATTGTTCAATATTTTGTATACAAAAATCATCGTGAAATATAAGTGGGAAGTGGATTGCCAATTTAAAACATTAAGCATAGTAGTAATAGGGGTATCTCTACGGCTCTTTAAAATGATCTTCATACCATGATTCTGAAGTTTTTGGAATTGAGACAATTTATTCTGATTGAATAGAAAGAGGAACAGTAGTCAAAGTGTGGCTAAACAATTGACTTGTAAACTGTGATACTTGATTCGGTTGAAAGATTACTGGCAATTCTAGAGAAAAAGAATAATTTTTTGAACTTTTTTTATGAATATACTCAAAATGTTCATCAAATGATAGAGTGTTATCCATCAGGAATATCGTCCAACCCGTGTTAGGAATCACACGTTAAAAGGTAAGACCTCTTCAGTCCTTAGCTCGCTTCTGAGGGTTGTCGTTCGTAGGGGTGGGACAGCTGGTTAACGGAAAACAGACAGACAGATATTAAAAAAACATATTTCATGTCAATTTGAACAGGAATGGAAAATGGATATAACGAATTGGAATACGTTTTATAGTAAAATACAAGATTACTTTCCTATAGTATCTTGGTTTGCCAGCTTTCCGTTTATCGATAAGAGACCTATAACTACCATTATTAGAATGCGAACAGGACATAATTTATCATTATGTCATTTGTGTCCAATAGGAGTAAGGGACAAGCTATTGTGTATTTGCGGACAAGTAGGTACTGTTGAACACATGATTTTCGATTACTCTCCTAATTTTAACCTGCATATGGATATTCACTCCGAGTTGATTGAATGTACCTCTTTCATAGGTCCACTATCTTTCATCACTATTCTTAGAAATTAGACACACTGGGTTTCTTTATCTATCATCAGAGGTATTATATCGGTTGTCTAATGTCTAGATTCCAAAATAGAGGTCCGCGGAACGTCAGAGTCCATAGAAGGGACACAGGGGTTCTGCGCTCTCTATCGGGATCTAAATACCTTGCAATTGTTAAAAAAGCTATTTTAGTTCTGCTTCCATTCGTGACGATGCATGACTGGATTTTCAGCTTACGCTTATACAAAACATAAATACAGAAAGAGACTGGATGCAGCTTTAGATCTTCGCATCAAACTGTTGAACATAAAGCCTAATTTTAGTACTATTAAAAAAAATATGTTAGAAAGTTTCATTCTTCACATTGAATAAAATAATCATTATAAGGTAACAAATGATTATTTTTCATTTATATATTTTTTTCTACGAGTCCTATTCAAGCTACTAGATGACGTGAAGTTTCAACAAATGTTATAGTCCCTCATTACCTCAGTTATTGACAGTCACTATACTGGCAAGCGATTCAATTGTTTCTTTACCAATATATGATTTATGTTATTCAGACAAAATAACGTTATATTGTGAGTAGATGGTCTCTCCGGTATCAGGTATCCGGTATCAGTATATCAATTTTGTAAGATACTGGTATTTGTTTCATACAAAAATAAAGTAATTTTTCAAAAAGTGACTTGAAAAAGTGAATATAACAATAACATTTTTGAATTTTCGAGGTATAACCCCATACGAGACAACAGAACTCCACAGAAGTTCATTCTTACGCCTAACAAGTGCCAACAACTTATCAGGAAGTTTCGAATTTGGTCAACCATGTCTCACATAAGAGAATATTTGCGCATTTCTACTAATAGCATATCTAATTTCTTTATACGTTGTAGTTAGGAATTCTTGTACATAATGAAGATAAAAAATATCATTGAATGGATCCTGTTTGAAATATTTTAGTGGCAACTTTGACAACACATCTGCTACATTATTTTCTGATTTTACGTACCTAATATCGAAATCATATGCTTACAAAAAAATGAATCCATCTTTGGAAGTATATTCACTGCAATGAGTGAATTCCTCTTTTTTATAAAAAAAATGCTTATTATTGGCTTGTTATCGGATACGAGAGTGAAATGGCAGGAAATTTGGATATTCCCATTTGGATAGCAAGAGTTTTCTTATCCAAGTGACCGTATTGCTTTTCTGCATCCGTTAATATTCGCAATGCAAACGCAAATGGACTGGTTAATTTTTTTTCATTTTAGTGATTGATCACCGTTGCTAGACCATAACTTGTATCTACATAAGGTAAAGTTTTCTTTCGGGATCATAGCACAACCAAACTTCCTGTTACAATTTCCTATTTTGTTTGTAAAAATGCATTTTGACAATCCACGCTCCAAAGGAATTTTCTATTTTTTAAATAAAGTATATTATGGGTGGGAAATTCGGGCAGTATTAGGTTTGAATTTTATATAAAATATGACCGTCTTTAAAAAGGATTTCAGTTCCGTTACATTTTTGGGTGCTGCTGCGCGATTGATGGCCTCAATATTTTTTTCTGAATTGGGCAGACTTTGTTCATCAATTCCATCTCCTAAATACTCTATTTTGTCTTGGAAAAATATACATACGTCACTGTTCATTTGTACAATTTTCTTTCTGTGAAATTTACTACACATTTGAGGTAAATGTTCTTTTATATCACATGTGTACACATATAGTGACAAAAATTACACTTGTCTCGTGATGTTGACCACCACAAACCTTTCAGAAACATCTATTCTTGGTCCACGTACTGCTACTCCCTCAATTTGGTCCCGGTCCTTGTTCGTTTTCCAATCTTCTATTCACACTTGGGTAACCCCTGGAAATTCCGGTACCGGAAATGAAGGACATAATTATTTCGTCATTATCAGTGTTCAGTTCAATTTAGATCTTGAAGGAACCGTGTCATGACGGAACAATCGGTTTAGTTTCAATAAACGGACACTTAAGAGAGTTTTAGATATAGAATTGTTCAGGTACCTCGCCGATATAAGCCTAACTTGCTTGAAGGATATCAGGCGGTTATGCAATCCCGTACGAAGTCTAAAGCTAACCTCATTTAAAAGGCTTACGAAAAGGCTACTATTGCCACCTCAATAAATTAACAGCAATATGATAGGTAGATACGATGGCTACAATGTAACAGTCTCCTGATCAAAACTAAAACTCATTTCAGAATATAGCTGTAAATTACAGCTATATAACTGAAATTTCGCCTTTGAATAACTTTGACTATAGTTCTTAAATAATATTCATAAATATTACTTTGATTTTTTTAGGAAGATAGCTACAAAGGAAAAGTTCAAACATTTTGTGAAAAATATTTCATAAGTCAATCTACCATGAATTCCATTTTGGCGACGAGGAGTCAGTTGTTGGGACAACTAAGATCAGCTAGATTTATACATCAATCTAATTCACTTGATGTGTACAATCAAAATGCACATTGTTGGCCATTAATCAAGGCCATAATCTGCACAGGATGCTATCCAAACCTAGCATATCCACTTCATCAGAATTTAGCTACAAGGTAACATTTCAAAGTTCATAGTGACACGATTGAAATATATTTTCTTTTTAATATATAAAGATTAAGATATTCAGATTCAGATGACAGTAACCTGTAGGTATGTTAGATCAATCACAAATAATCTCCAGTTTAATGAATAACTAGTTTCCAGTAACAAAAACAAAATTTAGCCAACATTCTTCAATGAGATCCATACAAAATAATCAAGTTTAGTACTACAACTTATTTATTTTTATAACTGCTCGCATTTTGTTTGTTTCAATAGAATTGTTGAAATAATACTCCAAATACAGTAATACAATTAAATTTCTGTATTGCTTCCTTGTTAATATATTCTTGAATATATCCACACTGATTGGTCTCCTTATTGTTTGTATCAGATTGAGAACATCGAAATCGTTCAGCACAAATTTATCAGGTATATAGCATTTAAAAAACGCTTAACTGGCACTTACCCTTATGTCGAAATATTTTCACAATTAAATCTTTAATCACTTGAAAAACGAAGACTCATCTTCGATCTTAACATTCTTCACAAACTGTTTTTAGGTAACATCAATTATCCTGAACTTTTGAGAGAGTTTGGGTTAAGTATTTCTGTAGAACAGACTAGAAATGTGTGACTTTTTCATTTAGCCATCTGTCACATTAATTATAACTTTCATGCTCTGGTTTACAGAATACAGGAATCATAGGATTTTTATAGCATTTTATCATTTACATTTTAGGAGAGGATAACTTTTGAGAAGAAAAGTTTTTGGTCTTCTATTTCTCCATCTTGACACAAAAAATATGGGAATCTTCCAAAAGGAAGGAATCAATTTCAAAAAATTAACTAAATACATAGATGTGGAGATCATGTTAAGAAGTAACTTTCAGACACATTTCTACACAATATATTGTGTAGAAATCCTGTGAATGATATCTGATTTGATTCCATCACGAATGTTTGGAATACAAACGGAATAGAGAAAAGTGTTTTTTGTATAATTCAGTGTTCATATAAAAGTTATTTGTTTCGAAAGTATTTTTCTTTTGTGTAATTCAATGTTTATATAAAAATAGCTATTTCGAGAGGGCTTTTTCTTCGAGTTTGTGTCTGAAAGTTACTTCTTTACATGATCTACGCATCTTCGTATTCCCACATTGTTTGTATCAAGATGGGGAATTAGAAGGTAAAATACTTTCTTTCCCAAAAATCATTTACATCTTCTGAAAAAAACAAATGAAACATTTTGATGACTCGGTAGGTACTTTTTAGCACTAGCACTTTTTAACTAATAGTACCAGTTATCATCAATTCTCATTTAGGCAATGAAAGACATATAAAAAACCTAGTGAACTACCTTAAAGATATTTTTTAGCCAATAGGGGACATCCTTGAGATCGTTACTTCTTGGAGCGTACATCTTTATGATATCTGGAAGGCATCTTTGTGCGGTTTGTGAATGAAGGATGCATCAAAGAACGATGGCTACAACGTGTTCAAAAATTTGTTGGTAGAAATCCTTATAGAGAACAACTCAAAAGCAAAGTGTTGCGTCGTGAGATAGAAAAAAGAAGGCTCTCAAATCTACGAAAAAAATGAAGATTTCAGAAAGAATTGTTATTAGAAATGTTCAAATAAACTCACCTAACAAGATAGCCTTCACTCTCAGAAACCAAGACTAATTCATTTCAACGGTGATAGTCTCAAGATACAGAGTGTTGTGAAAAGTATTTACAAAATGTTTAAAAAAATTTGTATTTCATTGTGGGTTGAAAAGATCACCATCACTTATTTACTTTTATTACCATAGAGTTGTTGAAAATATTCTTCATTATCATAATAATCACTTAAAATAGATTAAACTGTACAAAAGGGCTTAATAAATTTCTCTCATTTTTAATAAGTGACTTCACTTTAACTAGTGGACTATTTTGTAACGAATTTCAATGGCAATTATGCGCAAATGTAATGTTCAGAGGTGAATAAAACATTTTTGGGTTTAATCAGATTTTCTCTTTTTTTTTCAAAATATGTTATAAAAATAAAAAGTAGTTAACATTATTTTTGGAATAACCATGCAATCTTATAATTTTCAAAGTGTTTTTCTGAAGGAATTTGATTATATAAAGCAATATACATCATTTTATGAATAAAAACTCAACTTTGATAAGCTATGGTTGTAAAACTTTTATGCAGAACATTTTTCAATAACTTCACATTGATTAATTTTCTAACTTAATTTTTTTCAGATCTGAGAAAAAAGTTCATATTCAAGCTGTTAGTTCCTGCTCTAACAAAACGATAAACACATGGCTTGTTTATGATGAAATTATTAAGCATCGGAATGCTCTGATAATAAGAGGAGTGTCTGCAGTAACAACAATGACAGTAAGTAATTTGAAATATTTGTTGTTCATTTCGTTACTTATTCATTTAATGGGATAACCTACTTCACAATATATTATAACATTGAAAGCTAAATACATTTCAATTAACTTAAACTATTACTGAAGAATAACAATTTACAACACAACACATAACAAAGACGTAACTTCAGCTATATCTAAATCAATAATACACTGATATATTGAATGCCATTTTCTTAAGTGTCTACACATAAACACATCATATACAAATACATACAAGCATACCTAATATATACATATGTGGAAAGAAATATATGTACATACGATTCCCAATGCATTCTGGATTATGATAATATAGAGAGTCAAAACATAAAAACGTAATTAGGATTCTAACAATGATGGTTATCTACTTCCAATATGAGCAAAAGCCAAATTAAAATCTGTTTTTCCGTTAACCAGTTGTTTTTTGAAATAATAATACTCGCCTTTATTGTTTTCTAGATGTAGTTACATACAAATATTTACATAAATTACAGAGCTAGTTGCTGATATAACAAAAGGTGAAGTACAACTCAGTTAGCACAAGTACTATTTAGTTGTTCTTCCACTCAACCTCAAAAAGATTCTACATAAGCTAAGACAAAAAGGAAGTAATACATTAAAAAAAAATTGCGATTGTTCAAATATTTATTAAGATGCTGGAGAAGACGTCCATTACTCAGACTTATTCTGGTTTCATAATGATGAAAAATGTATAGGGTTGAGCAGTTTATACTTAAAGTTGGCAGAAGGAGTTTGAATCTTTTCCATAAAACATAAAAAATTCAGTTTTAAAACTAGGTGGAGTAAGAGTACCGTTAAATCTGACGTTCAGATTATGTACATCACTACGAAAAGTGATTTTTCTGTACAGATAAGGCGGCGTTCTGGTTTGTATAATTTTGTTATATAAATTAGCAGAATTTAATATTCGTCTATTTTCCATTGTGATCCAACCCGTAACTTATGGGATATTCTTTGATATTTCCTAATTCCGTGAATGAGCCGTAGACGCGAGTTTTGTACTTTCTGTATCTTCTGAGCATACTGTTTGGTTAAACATGGACCATATGGGATATTCTTTGATATTTCCTAATTCCGTGAATGAGCCGTAGACACGAGTTTTGTACTTTCTGTATCCTCTGAGCATACTGTTTGGATAAACATGGACCATATAAAGTATCCGAGTAGTTGAAGCGCGAATAAACCAGTGCATCACGGAGAATTATTTTCTTTCGTCTGTTTCGCGAGTACATGTCTGTGTCCATAAATAAGTTTCAACAAAGAATATTGCCAGTTGTATTTGTTTGTTTATATGTTTCTCAAACCGCAAGTCAGAGTCGATTATAACTCCACGATTATCATCGTGATTATAAGAGATTCACTTGTTTTCTGGCAATTCTTTTTTGATCCGAAAAGGATGATATTCGATTTAGTGGCATTTAGTAGTAGACAGTGATCTCTTGCCAACTTAACAAATGACTTGAGATCATTGTTAATAAGTGTACATGTGTTTGCTATACCTTGGGGAAGAAAGCTGTGATAGAGTTGAGTGTCATCAGCATAAAGGTGAAACTTACAGTGTTGTAGACTACACATGTTTGATGAATAAATTGTAAACAATAGTGGACCCAATATTGAACCCTGTGGCACATCTGACTTAAGTTTTAGATAGTTTGAATAAATTCCACCCTGGCACACTTTTTGTTCCCTGTTTTTCATGTAACATTCAAGAATTCTGATAGCACTACCCGATAATCTCATATAGTTTAAAATGGCGAGAAGTAGATCATAGTTTAGAGTGTCAAAAGCTCGACTAAAATCAAGAAGCACAAGTACAGAACAAAGACCCTCATCTGTAGCCCTAATAATGACGTCCACGATGTGCAGCAGAGCAGTGCCTCAGCTATGACCTTTGCGAAACCCAGATTGTACTTCCGGAAGTAGAGAAAACCGAGAGAAATTATTTCTCAGCTGTTCTTCAAATGCTCATTCAAAAATGTTTGATAAGTGGGTAAGACACTAATTGCACGCAGATCCTTATATTCAGTTGGATTAGATTTTATGGGCAATACTCTCACCACTGCTCTCCCCCACATCGCTGGAAATACACTATGGGTTAAACAAAAATTCACTATGTGGGTGAAATATTGCACTATATATTTTAGTTAATTTAATGTTTATATCATCACAACCTTTATCATTTGATTTTATGTTACATATAATTTTATTTACGGATAATTCATTTATTTCCTGGAAAGCAAAATCCGGTTCAACACGATGGTTTTCCTTGTAAAAAGTTATTTTTTTTATTGGTGATGTTCACTTTCTCCGAAGAATTTGTTTTATTTTCTGGCATTTCTTGATAATCTTTAGGTAAAAGCTTGTGATACTTCATGCCTCCATTTATTCTACAAGACTGTCTATTTCTGCATTACATATTTTGATGATTAGTTTTGAGGTAGGAAAACACAATTTATTATTTGTCGTCTTATACCTTCTGGTTTCTAAGTCATCGTCATTGAATTTCTGACAATTTTTCAATGTGTTAGCCCCTCTAGTGCAATAAGGATATGGATTGGTTGAATTTATGTTTGATGTCGATTTTTGTGAAGATTTTTGGATTTTTTTCTTTCCAGGTTGATAGTCATGAATATTTTCATCTGTGACTCGTGGACTGCTAAAAAATTAAGCAGCTGAGGCAATGTTTAACAACCAACTAGCAAAAACTTTCAAACCTTAATAGTGTCTGGTAGCTTTTAAATCATTTCTTTTATAAATTGTGGGTTTTCTAGATTTCAGATATTCACAATCAACAGATTAAAGATTAAACAATTGAAACTGGACATCGTACTTGACAGAAACAAAACTTCCATTAAAACTTTTGAACTTCCGAGAGTCACATATCAAAACAATGACGAATTTGTTTTCATCTATTTGCATCAGTAAGGTGAAATTTTTGATAAGCAATATTTTCAGACACTTCAGTTAGTCGCTATATATCGCAGTCAATCAGTAATATGATATCCCCTTCAATGCTTTGGTAATCTGTCATCAACATTTTCATGTTCGGTGGATTTTATGCAACGGTTGCTCTATCAGTCTGAGAAAGAGATAGAAAGAGCAATTTCTCAAAGTCTAAGCTTGAATTTGAAACGGCCCACCGTCGAAACCTTCGTTTTGTTTTTATCTCATTGATGATGCCTTCGCAAAGAGAATTGTTATCGCCACTACTCACTCAAGGTTGTCTGTCTTATAAAATAAGTCCCAACGTTCTATCCTTAATCCGATGATGACACTTATTGCATGTTGAATTGGTTCTGCCTGGTATTAGATCATAGGCTTAACGTTTTTGGGCTCTAGTATCATTTATCAAAAGGTTGATTAATTTTAACAGTTCATTCGAAATATGGATGGCTTATATAGTAATAATATATGTCCGTGACCTAGTTGAAACACATTCAGCCAAAGACCCACATAAAAACCATAGAGATTACTTAACTACCTCTGCATGACCCTCGCGTGCCCCCTGAAGTCGGAAACTGAGGGTTTAATCATTGCCTGTCGGCTTAGTTGGACGCATGCATAAGTCAGTTATTCTTGGTTCATTGTGCCTAGTCAGAGCACAAGATTTTTTGACTAAACGATTACTCACTTCACGGTGCGAGAAGTGGTCATTAGTTGATGATGCCCGCGCCCAACGAATGTATTGGAGTTTAGGGTCCGTTTGAGGCCACCTTTTGGGTATAAAAAAATAATAATCTTTATTAATTAGTTAAAAATTATGACTGTATATATGAATGAATATAATGAATGTATATATGAATGAATATAATGAATGTATATATACATCAACTGAAAATCAACAAAAATCAAAATTAATGAAAACTACCGGTGTGAAGATAGTAGTATACTAAATCTCCGGAAACGAGTATAATATCTATGAAATAGCTTATACATATGTTAAACAAGCTTGAACAAGTCAGGAGGATGACATCTACCCTTATGAAAACACTGTCTATGGCATCGACAAAGATTTCCACCCTAAAAAGATAACGAGGTTCCCCAAGGCGTTAAGTTGCAAAACCAATATTCGACATCGACCGCCGCGCTGACAAAATTCATCCCCTGTCTTTTACTGCAAGGCAAATAGTTGAAAATCAACGCATTAATGGTTCAACACCAGACAGCGCTGTTTTGGCACGCCATTGGTCTCATCTGGTTTTCAACTAGTTACCTTGCAGTGAAAGACAGATGACAAATCTCGTCGACGGTCGATGTTGACGATTATCTTTGCACCTGAACGCATTGGGGAGCCTAGTCTGTCTTTGATATTTCAGAATTGAGTCCTCTGTCGATCCCATACATGGCGTCTTCATAAGGGGAGATGCAATCGTCCTTACTTGGGATTAGCGGATGTTGATTTCAGCCCTTTTAATAAACAATACTTTTTCTATATGAGAAAAATATTGTAGCATCACTAAATTTTTACCGAATACCAACAACTGAACCTTGTTCATTTCTCATTGCAAAATTTGGTGTTCTGAGAGTTTTTGTTGGGAGTGTTGAAATCCCTTGGCAGTCGTAATATTTAATTTCAAGTCATACAAGAATTACCTGAGAATATTGTGTGAGAATTTAGTAATACTAGAAGAATGCTCTCTTTGGAAAATTTGACTTCAAACTGTGGGGGTGGGAATTACCAACTCAAGTCCCTCCGGAGGGTCGAAGTTTTCCAATGGAAGAGGAAGATTAAAGTGCTTCCTCTCGGAAGATGATCACTTGGTGATTGAAACACGTGTCGAGGTGTTAAAAATAACGGTTTGGTGCTGGGATAAATCTCCAGTAATATTCATTACTACACCAAAGGTTCCAAACAGTGCATCACAAGTACATAGAAGAATTATCAAAGAATATTCTGCCACCCCAAATCTTCGCCATTGGAAAATAAACTAGATTAAGTTTGAGATATTTTGTGATGCTATAACATTTTTTTCATATAGAAAAATCTCATTGATGATGCCTTCGCAAAGAGAATCGTTATCCCCACTACTCATTCAAGGTTGTCTGTCTTAGAATAAAATAAGTTCCAACGCTCTATCCTTGATCCGATCTAGTACGCTGATGACACTTATTGCATGTCGAATTGATTCAGCCTGGTATTAGATCATAGGCTTAACGTTTTTGGGCTCTAGTATCAATTATCAGAAGCTTAATCAAATTTAACAGTTCATTTGAAATATGAATGGCTTATAATAATAATAACATAAGTCGGATACCTAGTTGAAACTCATTCAGCCAAAGACCCACATGAAAACCATAGAGATTACTTAACTACCTTTGCAAATTCTAGGATTAGCTGATGCATGACCCTCGCGTTCCCCTTGAAGTCGGAAACTGAGGGGTTAATCATTGCCTGTCGGCTTGGCCGGATACATGCAGTAGTCAGTTATTCTTGGTTTTTGTGTCTAGTCAGAGCATAAGACATATTCTAACATCACTAAATTTTCACCGAATACCAACAACTGAACCTTGTTCATTTCTCATTGCAAAATTTGGTGTTCCGAGAGTTTTTGTTGGGAGTGTTGAAATCCCATGGCAGTCGTAATATTTAATTTCAAATCATACAAGAATTACCTGAGAATATTGTGTGAGAATTTAGTAATGCTAGAAGAATGCTTTCTTTGGAAAATTTGACTTCAAACTGTGGGGGTGGGAATTACCAACTCAAGTCCCCCTGGAGAGTCGAAATTTTCCAATGGAAGAGGAAGATTGAACTGCTTCCTCTTGAAGATGATCACTTGGTTATTGAAAATAACGGTTTGGTGCTGGGATAAATCTCCAGTAATATTCATTATTACACCAAAGGTTCCAAACAATGCATCACAAGGACATAGAAGAATTATCAAAGAATATTCTGCCACCCCAAATCTCCGCGAGCAGTCAAAAATTTTCATTGGAAAATAAACTAGATTCAGTTTGAAGTATTTTGTGATGCTATAACATTTTAGAAAAACGAATGTTTGTGAGGGTTGCAGTTAACACCCCTTAGTCGGGCAGTTTTGATTCTTCATTTCAAATTCTACATATCCCTTCCAGCAGGTTGAAATTTTCCGATGAAAATAACGGGGAATTTTTTGGGATTCTTTAAAACTTTTGTGATGCGAAGATTTTCTTTCTCTCGGAAATACTGCTTTCATTAATTATAATTATATTTTTCCATTCACAATCATATGTGAAAATACTGCTTTGCAATGTAAAATTCACGTTCTGCATTCTATAGATAAGTAAATCAATATTACACTTGTGCGCCAGGCGTTCAGGCGTTTCCAAAGATTGAGTCTACTGCCTTCAGACTGATAAAAAAACTTATGAAGCTGCAATGGAGGGTACGAATAAAACCAACAACATTGAAACACGCTGGATGTGAATATAATTTTTAGATGAAATAAGAAACGATTGGAAAGTTTATGGCCATATATGAGGATTTGATAAGAGTCATATTGTCAGATTTGGTTGAATTGATTTTTGAATTTAAATGAATATGCAGAACTTTTATTTTGAGGTGAAATTTTAAAGCTACTTGCAGAGAACTGATCTGAGAACTATGTTTAGAAAAATGAAAACAAAATTACTTGAGTTGTTGAAAAAAAAATCTGACATTGTTTTTTTTTAGGTTGCCCTTGTATGTGGAATTGACTCTGTGAGTCCACTAGCGAATATGCTTAACATTGATGATTGGATTGAATTTGAATTTCCTGATCATACTGCAATATATCTCAGGAATGCTATAGAATATTTAGTTGCAACAGTGTTACGGAATCCCCCTCATAATTTTAGTGCTCATGAAAACCGGGTTGTTGAAACACTCAGAAAGGTGTTGGAAGAAGAGGAGTTATTGGCAGATTTGAAATTTCCAGACCAAATTGGTGAAAAACCAAAATTCTTTTTTCCGCAAAATGACTTTATACACAGTTCTAAACATAATACTTGGAAGGGTCCAAAATTTAATCAGAAAATATCCAATCATAGCCCAAAAAAAAATTATGGGATGCATAGGAGTAAGCAATATATGGAAAATTCAAACAAAGTTCTGCACTATAATCAGCAATCAGATCGTTCATTAATCTCTAATTCTAACAGAAATTTTAATGCAGGACAAAAGTTATTGAGTGCTTTGCGGAATGGTTTGTCAGCCGGATGTAGTTATGAAGAATCAACATTGGATTTTCCATCCAACAGCCGAATTTCTTTCGAGAGAGAACAAAATTTCAATTTGGAGAGGGATAAGATATTTATATTAGTACGACCCAAAGAAAAGGAAAATGTACATATAGCTCAGAACACCTCCAAGTGGATATTTTCTCCTCAAACCGAGAAAAAAGTGTTGAATTTCAGCAGGGTAAGTTGCTAGAGAATTCATACATTTTCAAATTTTTATTTATTTTAATGAAGTCAACTTCTTGCCAGTTTACTCAGGCTCAGTTTCAACAATAATTCATTGAATCCAAAACCAGCACTTTTTACAATTGACTGAAATGCAATAATCCTCTCGACGCGCGTGAATAAGTTTACTTCATTTCCTGAAGATGGTTGGTGAAAAGCACGTGTAGAAGAGTTGCATTTCTGGCGACTGGGAATAGTGCTTGATTTGGATTCATTCTACAACAGAGGTTCCGGTTTTACCTTATAAAAATTCGTTAATCTCGGATTTTATTTTTAGCCGAAATTTTAATGACAATAAAAGGGGTTTGATGTTTCACCAGATTCAAAGACATTCGCTTAACTATTCTAGGATTATCTAAATTTGATATGTGTCATTTTCAATTCTAATTTCTGAATCAAATAGTATATTACAAATTAAAGACAGGTAAATTGTATTCTGTACACCAAAAATAGATTCAGTCGGTTATAGTTACGGAGTAATCTAGTTCAAAGAAAATAATAAAAATGAAACAGTGTATTTCTTTTTAAAAGTTTCATGCATCCATCTACATTCAGTGGTTTGATTAAACCTGTAAAACTACTATGAGAATATAATGGAACATGCTTAGTTAGTGATAAGTAGGCTGAATTGAAAAATGAAAACTATAGATCAACCGCAAATATTTATTTCAAATAAAGAATCGACTTTGAATTTAATGCAAACTCCTCTGATTTTAGAGAGATTAATTGATGAAACTAATTATTTTCCTTCATTTTCATTATTTTATTATCAATATATGTTTTCAAAAAGGATTTGAAGCTTTAATAACTTCTACTCATTACATGCGAGCGTTTTTGATAGCATCATCTTCATTGCTCTACTTAAACTGAACGTTTTATGTTCCTGGTTGTTTTTTTATATGGTGGGTGAAAGTTATGTTTGTTTTGTATGGCGTGTGTTGCGAGGTTTGATTAATATGTTATTGGGTTTATGTATGCTTTTTTGTGCTTGTTGTATCTTTGGATCAGTTTTTTCTTGGTTTGGCCGATATAGAATTTGTTGCAGTCCGACCATTGAATGTTGTACTCTCCGTTTAGGTTTTTGTCTTCTTCTTTTTCATAGCTGTTTATTTTTGGTGTTATTTTCGTGTTCACCTTGTAAGTGATGTCGATGTTCAAGGGTTTGAAGATGTTTGTTAACTTTTTGGTTTGATGACCTATGTATGTGCAGTCATTCGTTGTGTTGTTTTATCTGTTGGAGTAGCTTGATCTTTGTTCTGTATTTTTTGTTCGACTCTATTTTCTAATTCATCTATTGTCTTTTGGGTGTATCCGTTCTCGTTTGCTATTTGGTATATACTTTTTCTTTCCTTATTTCGGGCAAGTGGTATCCTTAGCATTCTGTATATAAATCCGTTATAGGCAGCCATTTTGTGTGATGGTGGGCGGTTTGAACTTGCGGGTATGGTTGAGCTTGTTTGTATTTGAACCATATGGTTTCATTCCACTCCATAACTAGCTTGGCGTTACTTTTTTCCCTACTGATGGATTGCTTCTTGCATACTGTTTGTTGCATACGCAGAGTATAAGAGCATATCTTCCAAATTCTTTTCCTAATATTATCGTTCCAGCGTTTTCAATTAATGTCCTTACAATTATCTTAGCGAAGTTTTAACAAATCTGTATGATAGAACTGATCGATATTTGATGTAAATTCATTATAATCTATTGAAAAAAAACATTTTAATGTGAGGTTTTCAAGTGTTTCGCTATAAGATAGCATCTTCTGGCGTCACATTAGGCCAAACGCGGTTTTGTAAACTCAAGTGAAAATTTCACATTAAAATGTATTTTTTGAATACGTTAACAAATTTGTATTGAAATATTTAGTTGCATAGAAATAAAAATCTTTGAACTTTTCGAAAATTTCTTCTAGCTTCTTTTTCTTCTAGCTATAAATGTTGAAATATTCAGTTATAAAAAAAGAAAACTTCCATAAAAAAGAATTAAAAAAATCAATAAATATCAAAGAAACCACTTTGAGAAAAAAATTCATAATTTTTTTTTTCGTATTGGTATAATAACTATATTAATTTCAGGAACGGAATTCAGTATATTTACTTTTTACTGCAAATCAAACCAAAGCCTTCCAGGGAATGGCCAAATTTTTACATATGATGAATGAACAATATGGAAAACCTACTGCTGTAATAGAATGGATTTTCAAAACAGATTTACCTCACATTAATGTAAAGTAAGTAAAGAAAGTGAAATGAATTCATTCACACATTTTTATTAGCTAATCAAACTCCTTTACTTATCCTTGGATATCAGGTGAAGCAGACTTATTGAAAACTTTTTATGAGACAAGAATAAAAATTATAGAACTTTAACTCACTTGGGCTAACCTATTGTAAATATTTAAAATTCCTTCTAGAATAAAGGTGTGTGACTAATATTGTTAGAGTATGAAATGGTTGCAAATTGAAATCAATTTATTATTTTAGCTCTAGAAAGTTCTGTCGCAGTTTTTGTAAAACCTAGTATAGTGTACTTACTGTATTAGTATTTTTTAAATTTTCGTTTACCAAACGAGGTCTGATATGGAAGTTATCTGTTAATTTATAACCTGAGAACCCAGGAAAGAGTAGAAATTGTAAACACTTAAAGTGAGTCAATGTTCAGTTGAAGATATCTTTGCCATGTGGAGATTGTTTTGAAAATGTCAAGCTGCTCATTACCACCTTCAGTTGAAGATGACTAATATTCTGGTCTGTAGAGACGACTTCTTAAATTGTCTGAAATTCAAGATAGGAATATGCTTTTGAGTCAGCAGTGATTTTGCACAGTAATAAGAGGAGAGCCTGAAAGCCTCAGTTTGTTATTTTCGAATAATGAACAAACGGCAGTTAAAATTATTTCTAATTCCCAACGGCCTGTGCTTCGATTTTTAGTGTTAATTGAAAACTTACCAGACTACCTACTCTATGAAAACACCAAGTTTACTATAATACTCAGTGTTCTCCTAGCAAGTAATCCTGACCCTTCTGACAGGTACATGCCAGGTTACAACTGAATTTCACATACTTGTGGCTGAAATAGTCCTCATATGTTTTTTTCAGACAATTAGCTGATTTAATCTTCAAAGTATTCAGAATGAGCACTTATGAAAACATGGTAGAACCAAACAGTCGACCCTATTTAAAGAAAGCTGTTCCTTTAAAGCTGTTTATCGTTAGTTCTTGAATTCATACTTGGAAACATAGACACTATGTAGAAGTTGGAGGCATAAATAAACTCCATATCTAGCATTAGATACCCTCTATTCAGAAATTACGTTTCATTCAGGTAGTTGATTACTGGTTTTGTTTTCCTGGTTTCTCGGCAGTAGCATGAAAATCCAAAATACCCTCTATAACTGTTTTCTTTCCCATTTTTCATTAAGTTGCTCTCTTTATGTGAAAGTAACATTTTATTTTTTGATAGGCATTTGCTAAATCCCTACAACTGGAATAAACCCATTTATGATGGACTGGACGGTCAGTTGGTACAAAGAAGTGTGGCTGAGGAATTCTTCAGAATTTACCAAGGCATTAATAGTAGATTTACTAATGGATGTAGAATAAGATGAAAGTAATTCGTTATTATCATTATCCTATTTTCTTATAAACGGTTTTGTCCAATCTATCAATTAATACAATTATTTATTACAACCATTTTTGAATTTTTTTGTAAATATAAAATAATTTATTAAATATTATTATACATTCTGTTTCCTGTAAATAGTATCACAGAATGCATTGAATATAACAATTATTTATTCTGATTATTTTTCTTGTAAATATAAATTAATTTGTCTAATATGTTTCATGTAAATACTATTATAATATCTACTGTGAATAATATTTAAAAGTTTATTGAATTATCTTTATTGAATTACCATAAATTATTTATGTTTGATCCATTTGTCATTTCTATTGTATGATTGTAACAATAGGAAGTCGAAATGTGATAGGTATTTTCGTAGTTTGTAATTCCTTGAAAATTGTTACGAATATGCCTATCATAAATAATGAACTGTACTATCAGTTCTCAGTGTGATAACAAAATTTCAAAATATTCATTTCCCAGTCCGCCACCTATTGTGAATGCATTGAGTATTAGAAATAATTGATAAACGATATATGTATTTTCTGCTAAGAATCGCACCTCAAAGGGGTATCTGTTCATAGTGGGACAATTGGTTAATGAAAAAACACATGTATTTTTATTTTTTCAACCTATAAAACGTATTTAATTGAATATAGTTATCTCACTGGGAATTGGGCTGAAATGTATTTATTTTACATATGTTTTCTTCTGAATTAACTGATTTTGCTTTACCGTTTGTTATGAAAACTGCATAGAGACGGAAAGCGATTTCTCATTCAGTGGCTGGCGTCAAAGTTTGACTTTGAAATAGGCCTTTAATGATATCTTAGTTATTTTTTTATATTCGTGGTTTGAATTTTTTGTGAATCACATAGTAGGTACTTTTACTGAATCTATTTAAATTTGTATTTTATAAAATTTTGTATGGAGTTATTTGAAAACAGTTATAATCTCTTGAGATTTAATATGTTTGTATATTTATATAGAACTATCAATCTCAAACATCATAAACAAATTATTACTGTTATATTAGTTTTGACTGATGATGGAATGTATATTGAAATATTATTTTAATTGATTTAGTTACAATATCACTGTTCGTTATATGAGACAGGCAGAAATTTGTATCAATTAGTTATCTGTAATCACATCATCAAATTGTTTCATTGAAATATATACCCATTATGTACTGTTTTTACAAGAGATTTTTTGTTTTATTAATTTTCCCAGCTGCTTGTTGAATGATGATAAGATGGCCAACTGATTCAAATTAATTCATCAAATCAAGAAATATATTTGAAACAATGATAAAAATAAAATAAAAACAAAAAAAATTAATTGGCAATTATAATGAATTCCTGTATTATTCAATTTTTTTTTATCACAGATAGTTTAGAATTCAGACATACAATGGTAATGACAGAGATGATGTAGAGCAATATTCCATGCACTAACTCTGGCTAAAATAATAAAGAAACTGATGATAACTGACTTTCTAAAAAAGAATAAAATGATTTAATAAAATCAGCATGGTTTTCAAAAAAAGTCTATTGATGCAATCTTCTCATTTCTACATGAATTGTATATTGACTGTATAATCGACACTCATCTGAAAACCAAATGACCCTACGAAGAGCATCACAAATTCAACAACCACCAACTCTACAACTGCTGACACCTTTCACAACTAATGTTATACCTTACCTTAGAAGATAAGACGAATTGGAAATAGATATTATGTTAGAACTCTTTAAAAACCAAAAAATACAAAAACACAGAAGAAAAAGCAAATAATTGCATTTATAAGATACTTTGTTTTTGTGGTGAAAGGTATATTGGTGAAACTTCAAGACCATTTAAAGTGCGCGAAAATTAACTTCGAGATTACATCTAAAATGGACAATTACCAGGATCAAAACAGTACAATTACCGAGTTGTTCTCAAGATTTTAATGTAATGAATGAATGTTTATTGACATAAATATGGTACAGGTACAAGTTAAAGTTGAAAACACTTCAATGAACATATATAAAACCACAGAAACTATCTGGGCAATAGTTTTTACGTGGTGAGGCAATCGAAGAATAAAATAAAATCAATAGTTATATCTAAACTTATCTAACGAACGAAAGCCCACTGAAAAAATTTCAGTAGATGTTATATATAATGGTTCAATGATTAACAAAAAAGAAAATAAGAAACTGTGCACAACTGTGGCATCACAATCAATGTATGCAATTGGTTAATTTTCAATCGAGAATTGTCAATTAATTCATGAATCTCCCCTCTTGGCCTGATCATTAAATAACTTTTAACTTCAGTCTTAAACCTTTTGAGTGTATTTTCATTTTTCACTTTATCTGGCAAGGTGTATAATTTAGTCCTTAAGTACAAATAACTTCTCTGTCTGATGTATTTGTTCATAATTGGTTTAACATAATTTTGTTTATTTCTGGTTTCATAGACGTGTGCGACATTGTAATGCACCTCTATTTGAGTGTTGTCTTATATTGACTTGCCTATAATATATATGTCGAATATGTAATACTTTCGCTTCGACAAAAAGTTGATCGGTGGGATACCTATGGTTTTTATTCAGTAGTAATTTCAAAAATGTATTTAGCAAGGTTTGTATTGCATTATAGTGTGGTCTTGAAACACCTCAGATGTGATTCTATCAAACTGTGATAGACTATTACTCTTTCTTTTTTATTCAAGAATTCAACAATTTTTTTAAACCTATACAGGGCTTTTCATGATGAGCGTTAATTAGCCGTTTCTGGCAAACTATTCAACGGATCAACCTGAAAATTCCACAGTATGCATAAGTCAATATGACCTACATGCCTAAAAGATTTTAGAGGAAGCGGCGTTGTCGCTTCTACTATAAAGTAGCGGCTTCTTTGATTTTTCAAATGAAACACCTCGTATATATATATATATATATATATATATATATATATATATATATATATATATATATATATATATATATATATATATATATATATATATATATATATATATATATATATATATATATATATATATATATATATATATATATATCATATTATGATTCATTATCATTTTGTCAACAAATTCATATACTATTTCCCTATACCTATCTATTACCGTTTAGAAGATATAAATTAATTTCGATATTTTTTTTACCAAACATGAACTTTTATAATGCTGATAATCTTGAACTCTCTTGCACTAAAACGATCAAATTTGAAATGGAGTGGAGTGATACTATGATGATCTTCACTCCGAGTCATATATTCATTTGCCTCATACAGGGTCTTCAAAAAATTCAGATACTTTGATCTCATGAAAAAATGAGTGGAACTCAATTTTTTCAAATGGAACACCCTGTATATTTCAACAATTTTTGAGCTCTACATCCAATTTTAGAGTAACTTTGTTCAGATAATACTATTTCTATTTTGAACCGTTTTCGAGATAAACTGTTTCAAACGGAAATTGACATGGTTTACTTGTTCATCACTCATTTTTGTAAAACAGATTTCGTTTGATGTTTCTCAATTAGTCACAGATAATACAATGAAAAGATAATTATTAAAATACTCCTCAACCATCGAATGAAACTTCTCTTCAAACAATAGTTTTATTAACGTTGAAACACGAACTGAAAATAATAAACCCATAAATTAATGAGTTAATTTAATCATCGGTGTATTTCAGAATATGCTCAAACACATCTCCACCCCTACTTAAACAAACATGTAATCTCTTCAAAAGATTGTCATGTGTAGCGCTTTTGATCAAGTCTGGAGTCAAACTATTGAAAGCAGTTGTAACTCTCGATTTCATATCATCCATCGTTGTTATTGGAGTAGAGTAAACCATATTTTTAATGAAACCCCACACGAAATAATCTAATGGATTGCCATCTGGTGTTCTTGGAGGCCAACGGAAAGGTCCATTATTACCAATCCATCTGTCTTCGAAGATTTCGGTTAAAGCTTCGCTGACTGAATGAGAATTATGGGGTGGAGCACCATCCATTTGGTACCATACACGTTCTCTTCCTGGTCTATTATTTAAAATCATTTGAATTCCATTCCTCAGTAAATCTTCATATTTTGATGCATTCAAATTATCATCATAAAACTCGATATAAAAAATTGACACATTCTTTATGGCACAAAATACATTGAATTGCCATCTTTCTTGAAAACCCCTTTGGCAGACAACATAGGGATTTTCTGGCGCCCAATAATGACTGTTGTGTCTATTGAAAACTCTATTTTTTGTGAACTTGATCTCATCTGTCCATATGATATTGTCAAGGAAATGTTCATCATCTTGAGTCTTGACAAGTAACCATTCAAAGAATTCCACTCTACGAGGTAAATCAGTGTCTTTCAAATGTTGGACACAGTAGAACTTATAGGGATGCCATTTATGTTTATTAAGAATTCGACAAATTGTCACGTAGGGTACACCTATCTCCCTTTCAGCCTCGTGCAGAGAAGCTTTGGAAATGCATGAAAGTATCCCAAAACTGTTATACCATTGTCATCATTATCCACTTTAGTCTTCTTACGAATGATTTTTGGACGGAAGGTTCCATTCAACCTACAGTTTTTTAAAAGTCGATTTATCACATTATTATTCGGCTTCGGAAGTTGTGGATATCTTTTTATTGCACTCACCATAAATTATTAATAAATTCAAATCTTCATTACTGTAACCTAATTTTGACATTATTCTATTATAATTGGTAGCTATCACAATCAGTCAAAACCACCAACGAAAGTCTGACGTTAAATAATTGGTTTATTTATTTTTCCAAAGCACACTATTAAAAAATATTAACGTGTATTGTTGTATGTTAGAGACCAATATCTCAATGTATACAAATTGTAACTTTTTCTAAGGTAGGTACATACCAATTTCGAATTGACTGATCTGAGACAGTTAAAAAACTGGACCAAAAAGAAATATTACTAAGTATAAAAAAATGTTGAATATCCAAAATAAGTGATGAATTCAAAAAAACGAGCAAGAAAATCACGTCAGTTTCCGTTAAAAAACAGTTTATCTCGAAAACGGTTCAAAATAGAAATAGTATTATCTGAACAAAGTTACTCTAAAATTGGATGTAGAGCTCAAAAATTGTTGAAATATACAGGGTGTTCCATTTGAAAAAATTGAGTTCCACTCATTTTTTCATGAGATCAAAGTATCTGCATTTTTTGAAGACCCTGTATGAGGCAAATGAATATATGACTCGGAGTGAAGATCCTCATAGTATCACTCCACTCCATTTCAAATTTGATCGTTTTAGTGCAAGAGAGTTCAAGATTATCAGCATTTATTAAAGTTCATGTTTGGTAAAAAAAATATCGAAATTAATTTATATCTTCTAAACGTTAATAGATAGGTATAGGGAAATAGTATATGAATTTGTTGACAAAGTGATAATGAATCATAATATGATATTATATATGGGGTGTTCCATTTGAAAAATCAAAGAAGCCGCTACTTTATAATAGAAGCGACAACGCTGCTTCGTCTGAAATATTTTAAGCGTGTAGGTCATATTGATTAATGCATACTCTGAAATTTTCAGGTTGATCCGTTAAATAGTTTGTCAGAAACGGCTAATTAACGCTGTTCAATCGCTTTCCGAATCGGAAGGGCGAAATCCCGGCCTTGTGGTTCGGAAGATTGAACGGCGGGTACACAAGATGGAGGCTAAGATCACATCGGCGAGAAAACACGCGTCTCGCATCCAATGTGTGATGAATTGATGCAAGTTTTCTATTTTGGGAAACTAATAATATCTTTTCAGATCGAGAATATCAGTGATTTTTTTTTGAAATTATTCGGCAAAAACTAAAATTGTCGATTTTGGTTATTTGACTCTACCGCTTCCATTTCGAATTATATAAAAAAATAGATAATTAGGTACTTTAAATACTGCTTCATCTCAAACAGTTTGAGGCGCACTCTCAAACAGTTTGAGGAGTGCCTAGAAGATGACAGTACTACCAACTGTCGAAAGCGCTCGCAGATAATTAATAGAAGATATAAAGCTTCAAATCCTTTGAAGCTTTGAAGAATATATATATATATATATATATATATATATATATATATATATATATATATATATATATATATATATATATATATATATATATATATACACCTACCACCTGAATGGAGTTGGCCAAAGTGATATACACTGTCCGCCACTCGCGATGGAACACCCCATTTTTACGGTAAAACATATGAGGGGGCAAAATAGGTTCAAAATTCCTTCAGATTCGTGATCAAGACTACCAACTTACTACGATTACACTTTTTACCTGGAAAAATTTCAGTCCTGAAAAATCCGAATTTGTCTCTTCTTCGAAGTACTACTTTCAAAATCACATTTTCAATTAAAAAACAAAACAATCAATTTCAAATGATTTAACTGTTGACAATTTTATATTTACGTGCCTTCTATGAAGTTTCCCTCCAATCGAACACATTTTTCTATGCCCCTTCTATTATTTCCTACAACTCTTCTCAGTTCTCTAGGTGTGATTTCTCTACACGCTTGTATAATTCTCGCACGGAGATCTTTCTTATTTGTTGGCCTATCCTTATAAACTTTATTTTTCAAGTTTCCCCATAAATAAAAATCCAGTGGAGTTAAATCTGGGGATCGTGGTGGCCATACTACGAGAGGGCTATTGGGTCTTATCCATTTCATATCCTTGTTATGCCTTGTTATTACAAAGGTAGTTCTTCCAACACATCGGAAAATGCATTTTCGAGAAAATCAACGAATAGTCGTCCGTTTAAATTTTGATCGAAAAAAAATGGCCCGATAATATTTTCGTTCAGGATACCACAGCGCACATTAACTTTCTGAGATATTTGGTCTCTACAATTCACCACCCAATTTGGATTTCGTTCAGCCCAAAACCACATGTTCTGGGAAGATACAACACCATTCGTGGTGAAGGTAGCCTCATCACTGTATAAGATATACTTTAAGAAATTCCTGTCATTGAGATAATTTCCCTGCATCCATAAACAATACTCCATACGGAAGATTTAATCTCCTTCGTGCAAAGTATGTAAAAATTTGGGTTTGAACGCATGCATTTTATGCCTCTTTAAATACCTCCATATTTTGCTGCGGCTCATATTGAGTTGAAGCGATAAGTTTCTCAAACTACTTCTAGGATCAGCTTGATGAGCCGCCAATATCATATCATCATCCTGTCCTTTGTTACTTGGCCGGTGCTCACGAATAGATTATATATTTTATGTACAGTTCCAGGGTGTACAGCTACCTCTAGCGGGTGTCTTCTATTAAATTCAGCGGCCGCTTCACGATAAGACCTCACCCCTTCACCAACAATTAAAACAATTTAAATTTTTGCTTGAAGTGACAGACGTGCCATGTTGAACTTTGTCAATCAAAATGAGCTGATATCAGTTAAAATGGGAACTTCAGAAATATTAAAATATGAACAGGAACTCACGAACAGAAAACAACTGGAACACAGGAACAATATCCAACACAAATACAGGAACAATAAACACAATGGGAACAAAAACACGGCAGAAACAATAGGAACAACGGCGATTCAAAGAACAACAATACTAGAAATAACAAATGCTATGAAAACTGGTCAATCCCTTCAAATGATTTCAGACAACAATTCAGCAAGTAGGTAAAATACCTACCTGTTCACCGAGTGCGATTTTTTCTTTAAAAATTAACATTTGTTTCGGTGTTGCAATGAGTATGAAGATTAATTTTGTTTCGGATGGTAAAATGTTACCTCGATATTTTGATAAAGGACCCCGCACATTTCTTATGAGAAATGGCTTGCCTTGAATTCTGCCGAAATTTTGATATGTTGTAGTTATTGATGTGCTGATTGAAAGTGTCCACAGCCAAAGCTCAAAATTGTACAGTTTTCGAGATGTGAACCTTTGAATATAGATTTTTTCCATTTTTTGCAGTTTTTGCTCATCAATCGAGATGTCTCACTTCTGGTTGGGATAGAATTTGAATGTTCAGCAACCAGAATTCGTTTTACGAGTAATCTTCTTCAGTTATAATAGATGCCGCCATCGATAATTTTTCATACACTGCTTCACACTATCTCGATAATCTGAGAATGTGATGCTGTGATATTTTTCTCAGATAGGCTCAAAATGGATGATAGTATCTCACAGCATCTGTATCTTCCATACTTGAGAGTACTCTTCAGATAGAATGAAGGGGTTCAGGTATTGGAAGCGAACTATTTTGCGCCGTAATATGTTTTACCGTAAAAATGGGGTGTTCCATCGCGAGTGGCGGACAGTGTATATCACTTTGGCCAACCCCATTCAGGTGGTAGGTGCATTTTGAGCATTTCCATCAGTCCTGAGAGTTTCATCGTTCCATCTCGAATATTAACAGATACCTTAACGTAAACTCCCACCATCATCCAGCACAAACCAACTCCATCTTGAATTTCCGCATTTATAGATCTACCAACCTCGCACACCAACACAGCAAACCAAAAAAGTAGATACCTCAACGCAAACTCCCACCAACATCCAGCATAAACCAACTCCGTCTTGAATTGCCTCATTCATAGATCTATCAACCTCGCAGACCAACACAACAAACCGCAAGAGCTAGCCCAACTCAAATTAGCTCTCCATCAAAATGGATTCACAGATCATCAAATTGACAGATCCATCGCCGTCAACAAACTTCTCCGTCCAGTCCCAAAGATCCAAAAGATAATAACGTTCCCCACAAAGCTTTTCTTCCCTACGTTAAAGGTGTAACTGACAAAATTGTCCGAATTCTCAAAAAATACGACATAAAAACGATATTCACCGCCAACAATCAAATTTCCCCATTCCTCCGTTCTCCCAAGGACAAAATTGTCAATGAATCCTATGGTATATATGAAATTCATTGCTCCGATTGCGATTGAATATATGTAGGCCAGACCAACAGACGTGTGACAAGTAGGGTATACGAACATCAACTTGCTGTCCGAAAGTCAGACCCATCCTCAGCCCAGTCCAAACATCATCAAGAGACAGGACACAACATAGACTTTGCGAACACCATCGCCACAGCGAAAACATTACAAACTAGCTCCATGCTTGCTGTGTTCAGCTCTAAGTTCGCACTGGTCACTTTGCTGTTCGGGGCCTCAGTTATTTTCAGGCATCTGGCATGACAATAATGACTTTCATGCTTGTGGTAGTCACTGCGAATCATCTCGTTTGTTAGGGCAGTTGGGAGGTTTTTCAATTTCGATTGCTTCCCGAATTATCCTGGCCTGAAGATTTTTCTCCATAGCAATGGTCTTGGTGTTTTCGAAACTTGTTGTGTGGCCTGTTTCCTGGTGGTGTTTGAAGAGAGATGATGCTGGGTCTGATTTGCGAACAGCCAGTTCATGTTCATAGGCTTGTTGGCAATTATTTTGTTGGTGTGGCCTATGTAAGTTCTGGGACAGTTAGAACATGGTATTTCGTATATGCCTTGTGCTTCATTACGTATAGTGTCCTTGGGTGTTCTTAAAATAGCGGAGATTTGGTTGTTAGCTGTAAATATTGTCTTTACGAATGTTTCTTCAGAATTCGGCTCACTTTGTCAGTAACTCCATGGATGTAGAGGAGAAAAGCTTTCGCCTGGTTGGTTTGTTCCTCGGGTAACTGATGGGGTGGGGTTTGTGTTTGCTGTCGTTGGATGGATCTTTGTATTTGGGAGACGGGATAGTCGGGGATAGTCGTTTTGGTGAAGGGCGGCTTTGAGTTCGTATAGTTCCCTGGATTTGTTATGGTTGTCAGTGAGTCTTATAAAACGATGTATGAGGGAATTCAAAACGGAATTCAGCTGGGCAGGATGATGATGGGACTTAGCATTGAGGTAGCGGTTAGTATGGGTAGGTTTTCGGTAGACCGTGTGTGAGATGGAATTGTTGTATTTTCTGATGAGAATATTCAAGAAAAGGCGTGTTCTTTTCAACTTCCATTGTGAACTTTAGGTCGGGGTGTGAGGAGTTGATGTGGTTCAGGAATGCATGACGATCTTCGGATCCATGGAACTCTACGAATTCAAAGCCGACCTTCACCAAAACGACTATCCCACTCATCAAATACAAAGATCCATCTTACAACAGCAAACACAAACCTCATCCCACGAGTTACCCGAGGAACAGACCAATCAGACAAACGCTTTTCTCCCCTACATCCATGTAGTTGTAACGCTCGATCACGCTACGGTGTTGGGTAGTCACTGTGACAGCCCAAGAATTCGGCTCCGGCTAACTGAGTGAAGACGGGAGTGGGGGGAAGTATGCAGGTTAAATTTTAATTGTGGGCGCCAGGTAATTTACCCCTTCCGAATGCTTGTCTGAACCCTGTTCCTAAATTACCAAATGAACTTAAACACATCTGTCACAAAAAATAATTGGCATAATCGACTGAATTATCATCAATAAGAAAAAAAAAATACCTAATGATCTGGTTTATTATGAATACTTCACGAAAACATCATATTATTTTTGAGTATATAAATTCATATCAATAAATAATATTTATGTACATACAATTTGTATTTGGAGTTGAAATATTATTAGTCACAATCAATTGTGGTAGAAATTAATGTAGGTTTCAAGATAACCAAAATAAACCATAAATAACCCCAAAATTAAACAGCCGCTAGCTTTGGATCCAGAGCGAAAGGCGCGTTTCACGTATGTCAAACATAAAATAAAATCATCAGTATGAAACTAATTTCTACCCCTTTGTACAATATATTGTCTATATATAAAAGTATTATGGCAAGTGGCGAGAAAAGAAATATTAAAAAAAAAACGACGAATCATTCACTGTCTACTTGCGTGGCTTGATATATCCTGAAGTGCCAAACTCAAGGTTGAAACCCCTGACTTCACTGAATTCAGGGAAAAAAACAAAGTCCTTCTTCTATAATTTTCCCACTATTGAGTGAACAGCTCTCATTCAGATTCGGCTAACGGATGTTCCAAATGAAAGAAAAATGCAACTTCCGCACTGCCCCATAAAACCCTAGGAAGAATTCAAAGAGTTAGAATTTCTCCCATTTGAATAAAACCAAATGCATTTAGATACAAAAAAAAGAAAATTTCCACTGGCCGTTAAAAATAATCGTTGCATGAATATTTTTTTTCCAATACACCATTACAAAATAATATAAACATAATGAATTGTTTTTTTTTTTCCACCAGGACAACAGAAGTGCTGATTCAATTCTTTAAAAAAAAATTCGATGTTCCTTTCATTTTTATTTTACGAAATTCTGTGCTTTCCATGAAATCTGGCAACCTCGCAGTGAAATATTTAACGAAACTACTCATTTAAGTAATTTCAACGTGACTAAACTCAATAATGAAAATAAAGCTGAATAATCATTTGGTAAAAAAAACAACACATTTCAGCTTACCGGTATAAGCTGAAAAACTGAGGAAAGAAAACATTAATTGTCGCCAATATTGTTCACCTTCCTTCCCTAGATTCTAAAATAAATATTCTCGGATGAAGTTTCATGTAAAAAAAATAAACTATTCAATTGAATTACCGGTCGAATGTTTTCCCTGAACGGTAAATATGATGAGAATTTAAAAAAACTAATACATATTTCGCTAGTGATTTCGATCGGAAGGTCAGGACAAAATCTATGCAGATAACGAATGAAACAAAAAGCAATTAAAAAAACATTCGGAGGACTGCAGAAATCGTGAAATTAATTATTTACCAATCAACTTCGTAGCTACCAATTCTGATAAATAAAATTCACCTTTTGATGGAAAATAATTTCCTCCGAAATTAATTAGCAACCTCTTCCTAGCTAAAAAAAATTCTAACATAAATATTAATTGAAATTTCAACCCACTAACCGAATTTATTTTAAAATTACGAATAACCCGAATGAATTGTTTCCGATTCATTAAAAAAATATATATAACCTTTGTGATTATTCTCACATGTAAAAATAAAGAAAATAAATTTACCACAAGCTCGTGAAAGTCAAACAAGTATACGTTTATTATGATATATACAGAAGGAAGAACCATAATGAAACCTACCTTCAAGTTTCGGAAGGGTTTTCCAAAAATCCCAATCGGAATTTTATTTCACAATCTTTTGGGCAATGTCTTCAATTTTTCCAGTAAATTATCAACCGATTGTATGGTGAACACCAACTGAAGAAAGTTATGAAACGATAACAGGTTCTATAAGAGGAAGGAAAAGTACATAAGTTGAAGGTACAAAATGGCGATGCTGAAAAGTCGGGGAAAATTTGGTGCCACTTACGTGAAGTTCTTTTATCCTCCAAAGAGAGTGAAAGGCCAATTTACATCAAATGCTATACCCAAGCAAGCAAAACTAGGCACGGTTTTCACTAAGTGAAGACCCTCAGAAATAATCCTCAAAGAGATGTTTCTACAAACAAATTTTCCAGGCGGGTCTTCTTAGAACATTCACCAAGCAACCTCAAAAATGGAATCCGTAGGATAATCATATTGAAACGGAATAATATGAATTCCAGCGCATGACCATACGTCATGGACAGGTGTGATGAACCAATGGGCCCTCGAATAGAGCTGTTTCAGAATATCCAAATCATTTAAATGCATTTTCCAAACTGGAACAATCTACTGAACGATTGGAAAAGCAGGGATGAATAATATGGGGAATATTTCCTCTCAGAGACAATTCCGCTAAGATATTCAAAATATAATATGAAATAAAATATCAACATTCCTTCAGGGATACGGTAGTTGATCTTTGATTATGACCTTGACTACTAGGTGTGTTGCAAGTATGAAAATATATTTTCATAGGGATCGGTTCTACAAAAAAAACTTAAAATGTGCAAGATTTCGCCAATAGGATGCCGAAATATACTTAAAAAGAGTTTGAGAGGGATATTTAAAGATTGGAGCAGGGTGGTACATCACACTCCATCTACATTGAAAGTACTTCAATAACAATTGGAAAGGTACTGTCTATTAATTTAATGAAAGTAAACAACAATAGTTCAAATCTGTAATCTCACGGCCCACCAGTTTACAAACGAAAAGGAGAGAGGGACCTACGGGTGTTTGAAAATTGTTATTCTGACGTTTACGAATGATTATACCATGTGGAACAAAATGGTACCGTTACAACACCCCCCTTACCTGAAGAAAATTTAGTCCGCTAAATTTTCTCCAGCACTAGCTGACTTCAGATCCTTAGCGTTCCATATACCCTTATAGTTCCCCTGCTCATCTCGCAGCTCATAGGTCCATGGTGACACTCTTTTATTTATATAAAATGGACCAATGAATTTAGGTGCAAGTTTTGCAGAATAAAATTTCTCAGCATTCGATAAAACAAAGTTTTTCCTGAAGACTAGCTGATTAGGAAGGAACTCTTCGTTTCTCCGTCGAAGATTATATTTCTTCATGTTTCTTCTGGCCGCTGCCGCCAACCTTTCTTCTACTTCTTTGAATAATTGCTGGAATCCTTCGCTTCTTGTTTCGGAAGAAACTGCCGGATCACTCAGCATACTTAGCCTTTGATGATGTTCCCCATTCAAGATCATACCTCTTCCAAAATTCACGAAGTACGGTGAATGGCCAATCGTCTCGTGCTTTGCTGTCCTCAGTGCGCAGGCAATTTTGGCGATGTTTTTATCCCAACTGCGGTGGTTATCCGATACATAGACTGCAAGCAATGTCTTCAAATTCCGATTCACTCTTTCCGTAGGGTTTGCCTGGGGATGGTAATGAGCATTATACCTAATTTTAACTCCATATTCTTCAGCCAATTTCCGGAATTTACTCGATTTGAACTGAGGCCCATTGTCGCAAAGAATTAGACGTGGCACTCCGTACACCAAGAACACCTCCTCTTCAATTTTTTTCATAATACCATCTGCAGAAGATGACCTCAGAGGAAATACCAAGGAGTACTTACTGTAATAATCACTGACTACAAGAATGAATTTATTTCCTTTATTGGATCTTGGTAATGGCCCCATAATATCTGTGGATATCATCTCCCAAGGCCTCCTCACGGATGGTTGTGCTGTCATTAAACCATTTGGGCCCCGTAAGTCTGGCTTGTGTAACGCACAAGTATTACAGTTCCTAATATATTTAGATACATCGTATCTCATTTTGGGCCAATAATATTTGTCACTGATGCGGTTGTAAGTTTTATAATTGCCCATATGACCAGCAGTGGGCTCGTCATGGGCCTCTTCAAGGACTTCTTTCCGATTTTCTTTAGGGACCACCAGCTTCCATTCATCACCATTGTCACCTAATCCTTTTATTGGTACCTTCACATACTTGAAAATTTTATTGTCTGCAATTCTCCAGTGGGGAAATTTAAGTGGATTTGCAGCTATCTTCTTCTTCATTGTCAGCCACCAGGGATCTTTAACTCTGTCTTCCTGAATCTCCAAGGCATCTATGACCGGAACAGCTCGTGATAATGCATCTGGGACGATATTCTCTTTACCTTTCCGATGAACAATTTTGAAATCGTATTGTTGCATCCTCACCGCCCATCTTGCCAACCTTCCGGTGGGATCCTTCAAATTCTGCAACCAAACAAGTGAATAATGGTCTGTTACCACCGTAAAACGTACACCTTCCAAGTAAGGACGCAGCTTTTCCACGGCCCATAAGACAGCCAAGCACTCTCTTTCCGTTGTGGAAAAGTTACGCTCTTGTTTTGTGAGTGAGCGACTAAGGTAACAAATAACTCTTTCCTCGCCTTCTAGACCCTGTGTTAGAACGGCACCAATACCATACGCAGATGCATCGGTTTGAAGAATAAAAGGAAGATCATAGTCAGGACAGTTCAGAACAGGTGCTGATATTAAACACTCCTTAATTTTCCGGAATGACTCCTCGCATGTACTAGTCCAATCAAACTTTTTCCCCTTCCTCAGTAGAGCGGTGATCGGAGAAATGACTGTGGCAAAATCAGGTATAAACTTTCTGTACCAGGAGAACGTACCGATAACTCTTCTGACGTCTTTAACTGACTGAGGAGAAGGTAGTCGTATCATAGCACTCACCTTATCGGGATCGACGTGTAACCCATTTCTGTCGACCACATAACCTAAGTACTTCATCTGAGGCCGGCAAAATTGACACTTTTCAATGCTTATAGTTAAGTTAGCTTCGCGAAGTCTCCTGAAGACTTCCTCCAGCACGGATAGATGCTTTTCGAAGGTTTGAGTAACGACTACCACATCATCTAGGTAGACGAATACATGAGGTTCCAATTCTGGACCAAGGACAGAGTCAATAAGTCTTTGCCAGGTAGCGGGGCTATTATGAAGACCAAATGGCATACGCTCAAACTGAAACAATCCTCTCCCAGGAACTGTGAACGCAGTGTATGGCCGAGATGCCTCAGCAACCGGCACCTGCCAGTAAGCGGACTTAATGTCGAGAGATGAAAGGTAATGCGCATTCCTCAATTTATCTAAAGTGTTTGACACATATGGAAGAGGGTAACTATCTCTCTCAGTGACAGCATTCAATTTTCGATAATCTACGCAGAATCGATAGCTCCCATCCTTCTTTTTAACCAAAAGAACTGGAGAAGACCAAGCGCTTTTTGATGGCTCCACAATATCATTGGCCAGCATTTCGTCGAGTTCTTTATTAATATGTTGTTGAATTACTGGTGAAACGGGATAATATCGCTGCTTAATAGGAGTGGAATGAGTAACAATCACATGTTCCGCCATACTGGTACACCCTAATCTGGTTCCCATCAATTCCATATTCCTACCGATCACTGCCTTCAATCTAATTTCCTCCATTTCTGTTAGGACAGTTTGACTACGTAGATGATCAACTGCACCCAGGTGATAGGTTTCCTTTGAAAACTGCCAGTCATTATGTCTTAGATCAGGTACAATTCCCATCGCTTTCCAGAAATCTATTCCAAGTATCAATGTATGATGCAACTCCGGTACCAATAATACCTTAACCAACTTGACTCGACCTCGAAGAGAGAATGGTATCTCGCACTCACCACTACTATGACAAACATTCCCATTGGCTACAGTGCATGTCGTATGCTTCGATGTGTCCAGTACTAAATTAAAGTCCTTTATGATATCCCAACCTCGACTTCCCATGATCGTAGCAGACGCTCCAGAATCAAGAAGACCCAGTACTTGCTTTCCAAATATTTCCACTTTGAGGTATGGACGTTCATCATTTTTTGCATGATCAATAATGAAATCCAATACCGGTTGGAGAGGTGTAGTCGAGTACTTTGCACGAGCATTCCTATCTCGACTTCCTAAGAATGCCCGTGTCCGTTTCCCTTATTGGAACAATTCGGACAGTTTCTTTTGGTGAATCCTTCTCTATTACATCCGTAACATTGCCGTTTCCCTGCTGAAGCACAACCTACTGCTCGATGTCCTGGCTGTTTACATCTGAAGCAAATTACTTGACAGGACCCCTGTCCACTTGTTGCAGGTTGAGTAGTAGTTACATTCATTGCACACATATTTTCAGCTAAGTCCACAAACGCCAGATCTTTTTCAATGATATTTCCCCTACGAGTCGATGGTTCGACATAACTGTTGATCACGTCTCTCCTGGACTCCATTTTCCTGCAGGTATCACGAAGTTCAGAAATACTTGTAGGTAACGGATCCCTAAGACGATCCTGATAAAATGGATGGAGATTTTTCATGATAATGGCTAACTTTGCATCTTCGGACATCGGACATCCCAAACGACTGAAGTAGTTAGACATAACCGCCAAGTAGACTCCAATGCTTTCGGTCGGGTGCTGAGTTCGCTTTTGCAACTCCTCAAACAGTGCGTCCATATGGTTCGCAGATAAGTACTCATCACGAAATTCGCCAACAAGTTCCTCCCAACTATCAACACGACCACGACAATCCTTATAAAATTGGTAAGCTTTTTCAGCAAATAAGTCCATGCCAGAATCCAGTAAAATACTCTCGGGAACGTGTCTTGCCAATCGATGCTCTTCTACCATCTCAAAAAAAGCCGTAACTGACACTCCTTTAGCATCACCAGTAAATTTCTTTATGTTCCACTTGTATGGTGGAATCATTTTTCCATCTGAAGCGACCTGATTCGGAAAGGTTACGGCAGCCAAAGACGAGTGGGCTACCGGTTGAATATTTGCATTGAGAGCCTGATTGATGATTCTATTTTGTAGTTGCGAAAGTCCGGAGGGAACTGTCCTAGAGGCTTGCTGTGCATTGTGAATTTTCTGGTTGAATTCATCCATGAGAATCAAAGCTTGTGCCACAAGATCCGCCTTAGTAGTCTTTTCTGTACAGTCCTTTGGTTCCATCCTATCAATCCGTCCCAATACATAGGAAAGTTTCGTTTGAAATTTTAGTCCTTCGCCACTATTTCTTTGTCCATCAAAATTCGCTAAGATGACTGTCAACTCATCCAAAGTCGTCTTAACCGCCGTCTCATCATCAGAAAAGATGAAAGGGTAGTCCGGGTATCGTAAGCTGTCCCCATCTTTTTCCATTTGTAAGGCTACAGAGAGCCTATGACGCATTTCATCGACAGTACCCACTGCGACACCACGAACAGTTAGTTCGTAACATAATTCGTCTTTGTCTAACCGATTGATCTGCATTTTACGAGCCATATTATACCAAATGATTATGTCAATAATAACAACTCAACAAATAAAAAAAAACTTTCAAGCTTGACAATAAACTTGAATGAATGAATCATTCAGCACAAACTGCAAGAGTAGGTTTCCAAAATATCTCCAATTTATCAAAAAAAAAATCAAAGTTTCGCAAAATTTTTTTTTTTACCCTGTTTTTTTTTCAATTCTATATTAATATTTTTTTTATACAGGCCCCACGTTGGGCGCCAAAATGTAACGCTCGATCACGCTACGGTGTTGGGTAGTCACTGTGACAGCCCAAGAATTCGGCTCCGGCTAACTGAGTGAAGACGGGAGTGGGGGGAAGTATGCAGGTTAAATTTTAATTGTGGGCGCCAGGTAATTTACCCCTTCCGAATGCTTGTCTGAACCCTGTTCCTAAATTACCAAATGAACTTAAACACATCTGTCACAAAAAATAATTGGCATAATCGACTGAATTATCATCAATAAGAAAAAAAAATACCTAATGATCTGGTTTATTATGAATACTTCACGAAAACATCATATTATTTTTGAGTATATAAATTCATATCAATAAATAATATTTATGTACATACAATTTGTATTTGGAGTTGAAATATTATTAGTCACAATCAATTGTGGTAGAAATTAATGTAGGTTTCAAGATAACCAAAATAAACCATAAATAAACCCAAAATTAAACAGCCGCTAGCTTTGGATCCAGAGCGAAAGGCGCGTTTCACGTATGTCAAACATAAAATAAAATCATCAGTATGAAACTAATTTCTACCCCTTTGTACAATATATTGTCTATATATAAAAGTATTATGGCAAGTGGCGAGAAAAGAAATATTAAAAAAAAAACGACGAATCATTCACTGTCTACTTGCGTGGCTTGATATATCCTGAAGTGCCAAACTCAAGGTTGAAACCCCTGACTTCACTGAATTCAGGGAAAAAAACAAAGTCCTTCTTCTATAATTTTCCCACTATTGAGTGAACAGCTCTCATTCAGATTCGGCTAACGGATGTTCCAAATGAAAGAAAAATGCAACTTCCGCACTGCCCCATAAAACCCTAGGAAGAATTCAAAGAGTTAGAATTTCTCCCATTTGAATAAAACCAAATGCATTTAGATACAAAAAAAGAAAATTTCCACTGGCCGTTAAAAATAATCGTTGCATGAATATTTTTTTTCCAATACACCATTACAAAATAATATAAACATAATGAATTGTTTTTTTTTTCCACCAGGACAACAGAAGTGCTGATTCAATTCTTTAAAAAAAAATTCGATGTTCCTTTCATTTTTATTTTACGAAATTCTGTGCTTTCCATGAAATCTGGCAACCTCGCAGTGAAATATTTAACGAAACTACTCATTTAAGTAATTTCAACGTGACTAAACTCAATAATGAAAATAAAGCTGAATAATCATTTGGTAAAAAAAACAACACATTTCAGCTTACCGGTATAAGCTGAAAAACTGAGGAAAGAAAACATTAATTGTCGCCAATATTGTTCACCTTCCTTCCCTAGATTCTAAAATAAATATTCTCGGATGAAGTTTCATGTAAAAAAAATAAACTATTCAATTGAATTACCGGTCGAATGTTTTCCCTGAACGGTAAATATGATGAGAATTTAAAAAAACTAATACATATTTCGCTAGTGATTTCGATCGGAAGGTCAGGACAAAATCTATGCAGATAACGAATGAAACAAAAAGCAATTAAAAAAACATTCGGAGGACTGCAGAAATCGTGAAATTAATTATTTACCAATCAACTTCGTAGCTACCAATTCTGATAAATAAAATTCACCTTTTGATGGAAAATAATTTCCTCCGAAATTAATTAGCAACCTCTTCCTAGCTAAAAAAAATTCTAACATAAATATTAATTGAAATTTCAACCCACTAACCGAATTTATTTTAAAATTACGAATAACCCGAATGAATTGTTTCCGATTCATTAAAAAAATATATATAACCTTTGTGATTATTCTCACATGTAAAAATAAAGAAAATAAATTTACCACAAGCTCGTGAAAGTCAAACAAGTATACGTTTATTATGATATATACAGAAGGAAGAACCATAATGAAACCTACCTTCAAGTTTCGGAAGGGTTTTCCAAAAATCCCAATCGGAATTTTATTTCACAATCTTTTGGGCAATGTCTTCAATTTTTCCAGTAAATTATCAACCGATTGTATGGTGAACACCAACTGAAGAAAGTTATGAAACGATAACAGGTTCTATAAGAGGAAGGAAAAGTACATAAGTTGAAGGTACAAAATGGCGATGCTGAAAAGTCGGGGAAAATTTGGTGCCACTTACGTGAAGTTCTTTTATCCTCCAAAGAGAGTGAAAGGCCAATTTACATCAAATGCTATACCCAAGCAAGCAAAACTAGGCACGGTTTTCACTAAGTGAAGACCCTCAGAAATAATCCTCAAAGAGATGTTTCTACAAACAAATTTTCCAGGCGGGTCTTCTTAGAACATTCACCAAGCAACCTCAAAAATGGAATCCGTAGGATAATCATATTGAAACGGAATAATATGAATTCCAGCGCATGACCATACGTCATGGACAGGTGTGATGAACCAATGGGCCCTCGAATAGAGCTGTTTCAGAATATCCAAATCATTTAAATGCATTTTCCAAACTGGAACAATCTACTGAACGATTGGAAAAGCAGGGATGAATAATATGGGGAATATTTCCTCTCAGAGACAATTCCGCTAAGATATTCAAAATATAATATGAAATAAAATATCAACATTCCTTCAGGGATACGGTAGTTGATCTTTGATTATGACCTTGACTACTAGGTGTGTTGCAAGTATGAAAATATATTTTCATAGGGATCGGTTCTACAAAAAAAACTTAAAATGTGCAAGATTTCGCCAATAGGATGCCGAAATATACTTAAAAAGAGTTTGAGAGGGATATTTAAAGATTGGAGCAGGGTGGTACATCACACTCCATCTACATTGAAAGTACTTCAATAACAATTGGAAAGGTACTGTCTATTAATTTAATGAAAGTAAACAACAATAGTTCAAATCTGTAATCTCACGGCCCACCAGTTTACAAACGAAAAGGAGAGAGGGACCTACGGGTGTTTGAAAATTGTTATTCTGACGTTTACGAATGATTATACCATGTGGAACAAAATGGTACCGTTACATAGTTACTGACAAAGTGAGCCGAATTCTGAAGAAACATAACGTAAAGACAGACCATGCCCGGTACTAATGATGGGGCATACACCCCGAAACCGGTCTATCGGTTGGTGGGATCGGCTAAAGGAAATTAATTTCTGCTTTCCATAGTGGGAAATAACTTGCGACGAATCTTCCAAAACTTTGAACAGGTGCCTGTTCGTTTTACTGGGTTAGTTGTTGTTTTTCTGTTGGGTATCTGCCACACGTACCTATAAAGTCGTAGGTATATACTACTATTCTGATCAGTCCCATATTGCTTTCAATTTAAGAGCCACCGGTAGACAACTGTTTCAGCCTATTGGACATCGTCAGTACCGGGCAGGTAGTCCTCGATTGAAGACAAAATGTGAATAACCAAGAAAAGCACTCGATAAAAATAACTGCGTAATCGCAAGCTAGAACATAAGTGGAACCCCCTATTTGTGTGACACCCAAGTCAACTTGCCAAGTTTTTATGTCAGTGTTGGTGGTTTGACCAATCAACCGACAACTGGGGTAGCAGAAATTTGGGAAGCTAACCTGAAATGCCATCGGAAAACGAAACCATATGTTTCTAGAAATTATATGAAATCGAGAAATGTTAATGCAGTCAAGCTGCTGGACAATAACTTCATGAAAATCAAAAGATAAATAGATAACTACTATTCTGATCACTCCCATATTGATTTCTATTTAAGAGCCACCACTTATATCTCGTTTGCGTTTACGCAGTTATTTTTATCAAGTACTTTTCTTGGTTATTCACATTTTGTCTTCAATCGAGGACCGCCTGTCCGGTACTGACGATGAACAATAGGCTGAAACAGATGTCTACCGGTGCCTCTGGAATTTAAATAAATATGGGAATGATAAATTTTCCTTAAAGAAAAATGGCTCAATTATTTGGTCGTTAAGTATCCCACACCATACATTAGTTTTAAAGGAATACTGATCACCACATTCAACTGGGAAATTGGGATTTTCTTGGGCCCACTATCGGCAATTTTGAGAACTTACCGTTCCATTTGAAGAGAACGTTGCCTCATCTGTCCATAAAATTTTATATGGAAACTTTACATTTTCTTCTCTCTCTCCTTGAAACCAGAATGAAAACCCCAAACGGCCATCAAACTCTCGTTCTTTTGATTCTTTAATAAACTTTTTCTAACACTTTCTCTCTTGTAATCGGTATTTTTTATAATATCGGTTAAGCTCGTTTGCCCGTGTTCAATAACTTTTAAACAAATGTTAAGTTGGGCCTCCTCATCATATTTACTTGGAGTGTGCTTTTTCCTAAATTGATTTGCTACTGATCCTGTTTCTCTGAATTTCGACATTATCCTTGAGTTGAACATTTTTTCCTGGATGCCCTTCATTAAAAATGTTAGCTACTTGCCGGTATGGTGTATTCTCACCACATAATAAAACTATTTCTATTCTTTCCTGAAGAGACAACATTATTGCAACAATAACTGTTAAAAATTTGACAAGTAAATCAACAACTTGACACTACCATAGCATGCATTTTGTTTGTCAAGATCTACTTAAAAATTTTATTCAACGTGGCGGTAAGCATCCTTACCGCCCTAGTTAGTGTTTATAAATAATCTGTAAATACTGAATATTGAAATTTTAATGTAATTTCAACTCTAGTGATTTTATTAATACTTATTGCAGTTTTTGAGTTGTGTCTGCTTTTTTAAAATTGAAGGTACTGACGTTTGTTTAAAAAAGTAGCCAAGTGATTGAAACTTTGCACCAGTCATGTTAACATTTTTATAGCAAATTTTTAATTTCTCTCTAAAAATGTCCGTATAAGTTAAAATGTATCAGAAAAGTTAAACTCCATGATGAGTTTGTTATTTATACATGAATTGATGACAATTAACCGAACTTGTTTTTTAAAATAAAGGGGATATCTGTCAAAAATAAGCAAAACGTTAACTTTATCCTAGTTGCATAAAATTTGGCATATGGATGTAAAATTGCCGTAGACACAACTTTTTCAAGTAACTTTTTATTAAATTCGATCTAGAAATGTACTTTTTCAATTTTTTTCAGAAAAAAGTTGAATTTGACAACTACTGAACGTCAGTGGGTCGCAGTTGGCCGCATCATTTTAAGTTAAATTTATAGCACAAACAAGTGCCGAAGTTAAACTTCATTGAAACTTTTCGAAAAGAAAGTTTCCCATATGGTGCGCACTTTAATATTTATATATATATATATATATATATATATATATATATATATATATATATATATATATATATATATATATATATATATATATATATATATATATATATATATATATATATATATATATATATATATATATATATATATATATATATATATATATATATCGTCAAAATTCAAAGTCCCCTCTGGATTTGGATTCTTTATTACTTTCAATATTCAGCTATAACAAAAATTGCCTCTTTCTCAATTTTATTTATTAACAGGTTCTTCCAATTCTTGTGAGTTCGAATTTCGTTTGGCTAGTTTACTCATTCGATCTGGACAGGCTTTCACGAATCTTGGATCTACCATAATTTCATTATACAGCCCCCTGTATATTGTTCCACAACAAATTTTCTCTTCTTTCCAGTATGACAAGTCTACAAAATCGCTAATATGAAGAATATTATTTTCTCTTTCCAATAGAGATTTTTCATTGATTTTTTCTTCGAACTTTTCAACATCCTGTCCCGCAAATTTACTAACTGGACTAACAGTTCTACTAGTATATCTACTTGTACTATCGTCGGTAAGAGAATCTACATCAACAAGTTCTAACCATTGTTCTGAGCTTTCACTCTGATCTGAGTCAATATCTACAAAAATATACTTTTCCTTTTCAGTCCTTTTATCAACACTATCCTCTTCTGATGAACCTTCTTCGTCAGAAAACTCTTTAGGATTCCATAAATGCATTTTGTTTTGGTAAGACATCCACACAATGGGTAGTATCAACGTTTGATCGACACGTGACAGCATATTGTCACTTCAATATTAAGAAAGAAACTTATTGGCATTGCAGTCTAGATCTCAATGATAAAAGATCGCAAGCCCATGCAAAGTTTTCTTGAAATGTATGGTTTTTAAAGTTCTGAAGTGAAAAATGAGTTTCAGCCCAATACCGTCAGTTGTATGTGGTGGACGTAAAAGTCTTGGAAAAGTAAAAACATTAAATAAAGAGAAGGGTACATACCTATATAATTCGGTGTTGTCCGGCTTTTTTTAATTCATAAATTTATTTCTGTTGCGATCCTCCCAACCAATCGTCGTACACAAAAATGGAACGAAAAAACAGGAGAAAATGCTCTTTTCAACACGCTTTTATTAGCTTCACTCGTATGTTTATTTGTAGCCGACTCGTTTGGACTCGATTTTGACTGACTTTAAACGGACAGATCTATTTTGAACTTTGTAGACTTATCAAGAATCGGTCACAATACAATAATTTCATAAGTTTACCTCAAGTGAGACAACCACACTGTCTGCGCATGCGTATATATTTTATTTTATAATAAATAAATAAATAGGCTTGAAACAGCGAACCAAACTGGTGAATAAATGATATTTAAAAAAAACACGCCTCAAAAGCAACACAAACTAAAAAATAATTCGAAAAAATCAATTTTGTTTTAAAAGAGCGTGGAATGCTAACTATCCATTCTTATAAATAGGAGCTATTTGCCAGATTGAAGCCATAATAAAAATATAATTTTGAGCATCCCACGCTTTTTTAAAACAAAATTATTTTTTTGAATGATTTTTTATTTTTTGGTTTGTGTTGCTATTGAAGCGTATTTTTATGGTTTTTTGAACTATTATTTATTTGAAAAAGTGTTCTTCATACGCAAAAGTTGATTAATTTCTGAACGACTTTCATGAAATTAGTTTTTTATGTGAAAAAGGATAATTTATTTGTCAGGCCGTAAAAGTTAGTTAGTTCATGAGAAGATAAACGTGAAATCAATCAATCAAAATTACTCATGAAACTTCAATACCATTTTTATTTTTGGTAATATAGGTGATGCAGATAACCTTTCACTCAAAATTTACTGAACGGCATTGGTATAGTCATATACTATGAGGGAGTTTTCGAATAAATGGACAAAACAAAACAGAAGCTAGTGTCGAATAAAACAAAACTGTAACTTTTTGAAGACCGGTGTGTTTGGCGATAGTTGGAGTTTTGTTCTTCGAGTCCCGCTGGGAAACGGTCATATCAAAAGCTTTCGACGTGCTTCAAAACTCGAGTCTTTTTGTTGGAAACCTTCGTGTTGTGTTTTATATTTTTACTTTGCTAGTTTGAAAACGAATTTTCTACCAAATTATTAAATTACTAAATAACGTGAAAACGGATACATTTATATAAGTATATACTAGGTGTCAACAAATCTATTAAACACGTCATAACTTCTAGACTATTAGGTGTATCGAAATGATATTTGGTATAGGTGAATGGTATGTAAAGATGATATTTTTCACATATTTTTCTCATTCCGGAGTAGGGTGCTAATGCCGACTGAACACCTCCCCCCTTTTGACCTTGAGACGTCACACGACCTTGAATGACGTCACCTAACCTTGAACGTCGTACACGTAGTATGAGCTTGAATGCGGTGTTTGACCATGAGTGTGGGGTTTGACCTTGACGTTCGACACTTCGACTACCTTGAGCTTGCTCCATGGCATTGAATGTTGACCTTGAATGAAATCGTGACGTGTACAGAATATAACCTTGAACAGTGGGCGTTCGGCGTTGTCCCCTCCCTTGTTGGTAATTCCTATATAAGTTCAGAATATCGTATGACGTCACCTAACCTTGAACGTCGTACACATAGTATGAGATTGAATGCGGTGTTTGACCTTGAGTGTGGGGTTTGACCTTGACGTTCGACACTTCGACTACCTTGAGCTTGCTCTGTGGCATTGCATGTTGACCTTGAATGAAATCGTGACGTGCACAGAATATAACCTTGAACAGTGGGGTTCGGCGTTGCCCCCTCCCTTGTTGGTAATTCCTATATAAGTTCAGAATATCATGCTTCCACATTCAGTTTAGACACTCTAAAATACCCAAATAGGTAAACAGAAGTATTTGTCGAATTCCAAAGTGAAGACAACGAGTATCAACCCATCCGAGAGGGCGTTTTCGTCAGTGAGGTGAATATATATTTTATTTTAATTAACCGTAATTTCACTATATTTATGAATATGGATAATTTGAAATTTGACATTGAAAAAATTAATTTTTCTATAATTCAACAAAGTGAAGCTTTAGAGCAGAAACCTATAAACGCTCTGGTTATTGATAAAGAATATAAAATTGAAAAAATGTCAATGTATTCCACACGATATGGTAAATCAATTCAAGTAGTTTTATTGGATGAGGAAAGTGATACTCCTTTTAAAGCATGGCTTCCAAAACGTGTCACAGAGCAATTACCAGAAGACTTCATTCGTGAAGTGAATTCATCCAAAGCCAAATTCACACTTACTTATATGGGTCAAAGTTCGCAGGATTATCCTGGTGCTAAAACCCGATCATTGATGAAATTCAATGTTTTAGATTGAACATTTTGAAATTATGAATTTTTTTTGTAAATAGTGAAAGTATGGTAGATTAATATAAAATATGTATCAACTTGGTCACTTCATAGACATAGTCAGATTTCAAGTGAGTATTTTTTTTATATTATTTGCAAACTAATGAATGCCATTTATGAATTTTCAGAACTCACCATTCTATAAATATGTGGATGCAATATTCAGCCCAAGAGTGGCCGGAAGCAGTGGATTTGGATTCCGCCATAAGAAAAATGGCTTGGGAGATGGCTGATCTGAGTTTTGATGCTCTACATTCATCAAATTATGATTTGAGTGTATGTTACGATGCTGAAGAGGTGCGAAAACTTTTGGAGCTTAGTGAGAAGTATGAACTCGGTGTGGCATTGTGTCATAAATATTCATATGGGAGTAGAAATTTGGATGAGTTCTGTGAGTTAATGATTGAAGCAGACTTGAAACATTTTCTTCAAGACATATGCACCTACCTACCGCAAAATATCATAGAGAAATATCAATTGGAACCACAGAGTCCCAACCCGCAACTGGAAGAAGCGATAAATGATGTTGTAAATGGTGTTGTAAATATTTGAAATCTGTTGTATATTTTTGTGAATAAAATAATGTTTCAATCCATATTTGTTTGTATCTAATTGTTTGGTGAATAAAAGATATAACATAATTATTGAGTGTTTTATTATTCATCAATATCGAATATTTCATAGCATATTACATGTCAATCTTATTACAATCCAGTTTGAACAGAGCCATTAAGAGCATTATATGATAGAACAGCATCGTGGAGGATGAGTGCATATACTTTGGTGTTTGCTGGAAATTTCACCTTGCGTGTTTCGAATTCTATTTTGATGTCGACAGTGGATGACTTCATAGCTTCGGGTTGATGGGAGCAGTCGATAATGAATAGTAGGTTGTTGCGGAAGCTACCAATATCCATCATCGGTTCACTCATAGTTTTATAATAGTAGCTACGTTGGAAGTTTTCATATGCATAGTAAGCTGATGAGTCTAACTTCTTGTCGAAATCCAGATTCCAACGCTCATATGGGTATACTTCAGAGTTCAGAGATAGTCGAATATTATTAATATTCACATGTGTGAATTTCGTTACATCTTTTGACATATTTTCGGATTGGTCGGTGTTTTGAAAGCCGATGATGATATATCGTGGTCTTTCGAGGCTGCTGGTTGTCTTCACCGCCCATATATCCGAGGATGTATCACGAAGTGTGGGTAATTCATAAAGGTCCCACATACGATAAGCCACCTTCACTTTAGCATTATTACCATTTTTATTTATGCGATTCAATAGTTTCAGTTTCTGTCGATCTTCCGGCACAATGTGCCTGATTCTCCATTCTATTTTATTGATTTCCAAATCTGCATCGACTTCCCCAATGAATGAATTTTTGAATGAGCGAGCTATAATCAAAATGAGCTCCTGCTTCACATTCATTATCCCCTTATTGTAATCTTCAGCAAAACCCATGAGATACTTCAAGGGTAATTTACCACTGAATACATTGCTAACGGGATCGAATATATCTTGTTTATTCACATCGAGTCCCCATCCTATCGGTAGTAGCGAATTTGCATGCGTTTTTCCGAATGATATCATCGTTTTCATTGTGGTAGTTATGCCGGGTTTTCGAACAACAACCACTTGCTCACCACCCATTTCATAGCGAATTTCGTCGAAGAGAAAGGCGAGAGCATTATTGGATAGGTAGCACCGCTTTGTGGCATCAGATGGTGTGAACTTCCCCTCGATATAAATGTAACTATCTGCAATATCGAGTATGAGATCTTGATAATTGATTGGAATTCGTATTTCATCTGAATTTTTGTAATATGGTGAACCATACGGCTTATATGTATGCTCATGAAGGCTGATGAGGGAATGGTCGAACATGGGCTCCTCGAACACTTCCAATTTATCACTTGTGGTGATTGTCGCCATGTTATTACTATTTTTTATATCGCACCTTCAAGCCAATAGATTTGAGAAAGTTCAGGCTACTAGCACTTATTCTATATCTTGACCGTTTGGCAGATATACGTGGAATGAATCGACTGCTGGATTTTCGCTTCTTTAAATGCACATGATCATAGCCTCCACCAAATACATTATGCTGACTCAACTGCTGCCGCTGCGGCAATCGCTGACTATTGAAGCACAACCCCATTTTTAGAAACGATAATCGCAGAATTTATAGTTCCATCAATGAATATCACCTGCTCAGCGTTAGGAAGTAACAAATACTGAGTAACAATTTGATCAACTTCAGCTTTATATTGACTTTTTCACAGATGATCATCGCTCACCATCGTTTTTGCTCGATCGTTTGAATGCTTATCGAGGGTTGTTTTTTCAAATCAGATTGCAGCGATTTGATATCCTTATCCATATGCTCATACTTTTTTACAAATTCTACTAATTTCAGTCCAAGCGTAATGAGATCTTCCCTCACTGATACGGAATATTTTTCTACTCCATCTAATTTCAAATTAATTTTGTCAATATCAGTATCTAATTCTCCTCTCATCTTTGAGATGTAAAAACCGACATATCCTCGATTAACACAATCCGTACTCTCTTCAGGCTCTGCTATATTTTTCAAACGTTTATTTTCCATATCAAAGTTTCCATCGGTTGTTAATTTAAAACCAACACCAGGCTGCCCACGCAAAACAGTATTTGAAACTGCCTTACTTCTGCGACCAAACTTATCGATGCTTCCTTTACTCATTTTCTTTATGATACACTAATGACAGTCATCGATGTTCTGAATCAACGTATGAGAAACGATGATTGTTACTAATGACTGTCGTCGATGTTGTGAATAAATATATGAGAAATGATGATTATTATAGCTTTATCAATTCCAATTTGACTATTATTTTTTCACCATTGAAATTGATCAGATTACCATTATCATCCAATATGCGAAGAGTGATATTGTCGAGGTACTGACGACCACCAGGTCGGATTGGCATATAAATAATATTTTGTGGCTCCTTGGTGAGTTTGTAACCGGGCTCTACATCAATATCAAATTCAAAGATGCTATGGATTTCATCGCCATTCGAATATGCTCCAGCTGTGACATTACAATCCACACGAATAATCCTCACCTTATTGATATTCACGGGCAATGTTGATTCATGTATTTCACCACAATTGAAAACATTGTCATAGAACCCTAGAAGTTCAGCAATGCTGTTTTCATGTTTGAGATGAATGTAATATTTCGATCGCATTTCACATTTCAGAGTGTTGTTGTTTGCACGTAGGAGAAATACTTCGTCGATATTTTCTTCAATTCCATTTTCTAGTTGCACTTCTTTGGATTTCATGAATCTTTGAATCACCTTATTAATTTCATCAATTTCATATGCCCCAGGTGGAATTTTTATAATAGTGGGGGGTGAGATAATTGTCTTCGAATAGCCGATAACATTATTCTTAGCATCTACATTGAATATGGAATTGTAGGAGTAGAAACCATGTAATCCCAGACCATAATTACTATTGGTATCCAATTCGATGGGTGGGTAGAAGTTGGCACTCAACTCGCTAGAGTATCCCGACAATGAAAACGTGCGTGACATGACTGACGAATTTTCGATGATTCATGTCTTTTTATTGCTGACAGCAGAAATTGTGGACCAATCGTCGCTTTTTCGGTGGTCTATCCATATCATTATGTGTGACTACATTCACATCATTCACTTTACAATAACAACAAAAAATTTTTCTTGTAGGTGGACCATCATTCATATCGGAATTACTACTGCTACCGCTGGAATCATTGTAATGCTCTTGACAGTACTGATACTTCAAGACATCAATATCATTTTGTAGGTTTTGTGGTAACTTATCCCATACAGATGCAATTTCATGTGATGCACACCCAATCAACACCTCTTTCGGCATATCAGCGAGTTGTTCTTTACTCATCCTCTTGATACTCTCCCTATCCTGTACTGGTGTTAACTCCATGTCTTGTTCTGAAGAAACTTCAAACACAAATGGCCACACCATACTGTGTTGAATCGTTGTTCACGCTTATAGTTATATGTGATAGTATTGATAGGATTCGAACCCATATAAAAATAGTGAATCAGTTCTTTGGGAGGGGGTAAATCGCCAAAACTATCAAAATATTTTATCGAAGTTCCCCTTTTTCTATATGCTACCCAATGTGTCCCTTGACCATGTCGACTATCCAAATTTACTATGGCAGATTCATATCGGAGTGGTCCTGATTTTGGTAAATCGTCACGCATATATACCCCCCGAAAATATGGAATCGTCATTTTCTTAGCGTAATAGTTGAGGTCGATATTGGAGAGAGCTCTTTTAGGTAGCAAATTTATGAGTTTTTTGAATTTTGAGGTTTCAAATAGACTCCTAATCCTTTGCGGTAAGGCTTCAAGTAGATACCACTTCCTTGTTTACCTATAGCAATTGCCTCCATGTGTTTATTATGGCGATTTGTCTCACTCAACTGCTCCCTACTCGCTTTTGCTGCTTGAACTGCTTTCGTTATACCAGCAGTAGCACCGGCTAAACTACCTAGTGCTGATAAACCAGCAAAAATTGGAATGAGTGGTAGTATTCCACCAATTTTAGGAATCGGTATGATTCGCGGTGTGCGAATTTTCTTTTTCCCACCTGCAGCCCTCATATATTTGCGTGCTGCTTTGAGTGCAATTTCAGCTGCTCTTTTAGAATTTTTGACAACAAATTCACTTCCACCCGCTTTGTGTAGAACATCACGCACTTTCTGAACGATCCCAGAACCAAAAGCTATCACCTTAGAAGCTTTCAATATTTTTTTAACTTTTTTTTTCTTAATAGAACGCTTTTTCTTCGGAATGTGTGACTGCTTGGGAGATGAGTCACAACCCATACCAAATCGGCGTTTCCCTTTCATTATATTCGTAACTAGCCAAGCAGCTCCTTTTTCTCCAATAGTAGCGTCTTTTGCTTTGACACGATTCCAAGCACTTTCTGCAAGCTCCTTATCCGCTATGTGTCTAGCTGCAAGATTATCGGGGTTCTGTGAATATGCAATATCGTGTTTTTTGCATGCAAAATCCAGCTGATTGACACCCGAATCACCTCTCAACAATCTTTTCTGCAATTTGGTGCCCGGACCGCAATACTGATAGCCAGGTAAGTGTAATTCAAATGGTAGATTATTGATGAGGGAATTGATCAATCCTCTACCAGTTTTATTTGAATGCAATTCAGTAGATCTGCATCGACTCATAACCCCTATTTAAATAAAGGAATCGATGTGGAACCCTGCTTATATAGTCTCCAACTGTCATACAATGCGCATATTGAAGCAGAAGCAGCAATTTTCCATCGATAATTTCGATGAAAAAGTGGGTGGTGGATCGGGAAGCGGTGTCAAACAACGTCACGGATCTTTACTTCCACTTTCTATTCGCGGCCTGATTATTGGACCTTCTAACTGTGGCAAGACAAATGTTATGATTTCTTTGCTAACGCATCCTCTAGGATTACGATTCGCAAATGTTTATCTTTATTCAAAGTCTCTTTATCAACCTAAATACGAGTATTTACGTGAAGTATTATCTCCAATCGAAGGGTTGGGTTTTTACACTTTTGCCAATAATGCAGGTGAAATAGTAGAGCCTTCAGACGCCAAACCTGATTCGATATTCATTTTTGATGATGTTATGTGCGAGAAACAGGATGTTATACGATCATATTTCAGTATGGGTCGTCATAAAAATGTGGATTGTTTCTATTTAGCCCAAACATATTCACGAGTTCCGAAACAATTGATACGAGATAATGCAAATTTTATCGTAATGTTCAAACAAGATGATATGAATCTCAATCATATTTTTTCCGACCATGTATCACCAGATGTAACATATAAGCAATTTCAAGATATGTGTGCGAGATGTTGGGAAGATAAATATGGATTTTTAGTAATTGATAAGGATCGAGAAGTGGTAAATGGACGTTATCGAAAAGGATTCGACGCTTTCATATATCCTTGACGTTCTTGAAGAATTGAATCACTTGAGTGCTAGATAGTGGAGATAACACTTCATTATACAAATTCTTGGAGTGAATTATGGAGGGAAAAAATGATGATGAAATATGTTTAAAAAGAAAGTTAATTGAAGCAACGGATGCCGTTCGGAAGAAATTCAATTATATCAAAAGTAGTCGTCTAGGTGATCAATCAGCACTCGAGAGGATCTATGAGCCAATAATAACACCTTTGAAAGTAATATCTGCCAATACTGAAGGAGCATCTCAAATGAATCAAGTGATGCAGAAAACAAAGCCTGCTACACCATTAACAGCCAAAACTATAATTGAAAGTGAGTGGAAACCGAAATTTGAAGGGGCTTCCTCGAAGGATCTTCAAACCTCTCAATTGACAACTTTAGATTCACAATCACCTAATGTATTCGATGATGGTGATGAAGTACAAAAGCATATAAAAAAGTTACTATCAGGAAATCCCTCTTACGATACAGTCTTTGGAGTACACATGAACACTGAAACGGGAAATTTACAAATGGGAGTAGCTGATGTGGAATTTATCGATGAGAGAATTGTGTTTATGAAAAATGGTAAAACTATTGGCTCTTATCAGGGCACTCCAAAACTATATAACTTGATATTCATGAAAGTACCATCGAGAAATATCCCCTCTTCCGATATGACCACATATGGTGATATACTCAAATTAACAAAGGCTGCATATAAATACAATGAGAGAAAACAAGGTCTTCTATCGAATAATTGGAAGAAATATAGAGAAATAATCCTACCATTATTATCCAATGGAAACCCTAGTAGAGAAGGTGCTGGCATGATCAAAATACCCACCCAGAAAAAATATATCAGAAATAAGCATACAGATTATGTTTATTGGAATGAACTCGAAGAATTGATTGATCGCCTTCGACTACTTTGGAGTTCACGACTGGCTGGACATACCGGACATGATAATGAAATATTAGCCATAATTGAGGAATTACGTGAAGAAGGATTAGTCTATTGACCGCAATATCATGAACATGATATGTGAAACTGGCTCAGTCGATCACAAACGATCTAACTATGCATACCACAATTGATAAATTTGGTCGTAGAAGAGGTGGTGTTAGTAAACCAATAGTTGGAAGATCTGGTGTTGGATTCATTCTCACACCAAATGGTGATTATGATATTCAGAATAAGCGGTTTCAAAATGTTGGTGAACCTGTAGACAGTAAAGATTCTGTTACTAAAGGATATGTTGACGATCACATTAGAAAAGTCAATGAGACAACTCTGAAGTATTTCCAAGAATTCATTGCATCAACGCTACGTAACATCGGAAAACATATTGATTCAAAACATAATGAGGTGCAAATAATCATTGACAAAAATGCACTCATCACTTCTGCATTAGCTGATCAATTGAATAATGTGGAAAAGCGAACTGACGTAATAGCTAAGTTGGTTGATACTTTTACTGAGCGAGTCATTGAAGTTTAATAGTCAATCGTTACACTTGCACCTGAACAGTAGAAAAGTGATTCCTCAATTTTATCATCTTGAAGAAGTCTTAGAGCAGTAATATGAGTAATGCAAAATGGCAGGTTGTGAAAGAAATACACAAGCCGGCGCGTCGAAATTTCCCCCGTCGGAAGACAATAATAAAGGGTTTTTCTGACTTGTGGCAGATGGATTTGATGGAAATGCAACCATATTCTAAAGAAAATGAGGGATGTAGGTACATCCTTATAGTTATCAACTGTTATTCAAAGTTTGTATGGTCAAGGCCGTTGAAGAATAAAACTGGTGATTCAGTTACTGCAGCTATGGCAAGCGTGTTGAAAGATGCTAAATATACTCCAAAAAATTTACAATCTGATCATGGTACTGAGTTCTATAATTCGAAATTCTCATCGTTAATGAAGAAACACAACATCAATCATTACTCAACATTCAGCACAAAAAAAGCTGCAATTGCAGAACGAGTAATCAGAACATTGAAGAGTTGGCTTTATAAGGAGTTTTCACTTCAAGGTCATTACAAGTGGTTGAACATTCTTCCTAGAATTACTCGTCAGTATAACAACAAAGTTCATCGTACGATTGGTATGAAACCTGCAGATGTGAAACAGTCTACTAAATTGTCAATGTATGCCGAATCTAAGAGTCCACATGTGAAACGTAAAAAAAGTACGTTTAACATTGGGGATAGTGTTCGAATCAGCAAATATAAAAATGCATTCGATAAAGGTTATACAGCAAATTTTACAGCTGAAATATTCAAAGTTGTGAAAGTTAATAATACAGAACCTATAACTTATGCATTAGAAGATGTGAATGGGCAACCAATCAAAGGCTGTTTTTATGGGCTGGAGTTGAATAAAACGAAAGATCCCAATACGTATTTGGTGGAGCGAGTTTTAAAAAGAAAAGGACATCGCCTCTATGTAAAGTGGCTGGGGTTCTCTGAAGATCACAACTCATGGATCGATGAAAATTCTTTAGTGTAATGACATTATCATGATTGTACTCAATATTAGATAAAAAATAAAAAAATAGTGTATTAAAATTGTTTTATTTATTAAAAACTAAATAGAATAATAACCTTAGAAATGATGCAAGTAATATGTAAACTATTGGTTTTATTTTTCATAAATTCAACATATTGAAATCACTTCAAGATGTGTATGTTAGCATAAGATTTCCATGAATCCTCCGTCTCTCTATCCGCTCTTCATGGGTTAGACACCAGCACTCTCGAAAGTGGACATCTCTGTTGGGGTGAAATTGGCCGACATTCTCACACAATTGCCAATCATTTCTACAAGCACTGCATAAATTGTTCCAACAATCCACACTATATTCACCACATTGTAGACATCGCTGGACTAATGTATCGCAAGTCGCTACACAATTTATGCATATATTCCTTGAAATGCCCATATTATTACACATAATCTCTTTCGAACATTCTCTGCACTGCTGGCGGTAGTCACTCACTTCTAGAGTTGAACCATTTATCCTCTTCCGAAGTGGGTCTGGATTCCTTGCCACAACACATCTACGACACAGGCCGGTACATGGGTTGATATATGTTTCAGGCCAATACCCATGGCAGTTGTAACACACTATATGTTTGCCAATTTTGATTGGAAAGCCGCGTATTGTCGGTTTTGTATCCCACTCTTTAGGGAAAGACATATTCACTGATAGATGTACAAATATTCAATCGATGAATTTAACTACACTCTCACGCTCCCATGTTTCCCTCTTATAAACAGGTACCGTGAAGAGTGGGGTAGAGTGGAGGGAGCTACCACCACCACTGTCAAAAATCATATAAAAATCGGTGAGTGATTGTAAACTTCAGTCAGTATTCAAGTATCACCACAAGAATACATTAATATGTCTGCCCAGAGAGCTGCTGTGTTAGCATTATTATCTCAGAGAGATATTAATAACCATGAGCTGGTGGAAGAGTTTGAAGACGTTGGACAGATAGTGGGTGTTGACGAAGAAAATGATGGTGGAGATATGCAGTATGAGGTGAATGAGCAAGGTGCAGAAGGTGGCTTAAATATCGAAGACGATGAGGCAATTGAGCAAGGTGTTGGGGATTTAGATATTGATGATGATGAAGAAGGTCTTGTTGAAGAAGAAGATGAAGGTATCGCAACAGATTCGACTCACGAGACTGACGACAGCGGAGTAGTTATTGGCAATGTTGAGTGGTTGAATATCACTGAGACATTGGATGATCCGTTAGATTTGTATTGTGTAACGGATAGCCATGTCAGGATCAAAACGATTGACGGTGAAATAGAGAAGTTGTGTTGGTGTTGCTTCCGCTTTTATTCTGTGCGGAATAACAATGGAGGGTATTATGAGCACGTCGACATTCATTACACCGCGCGCTTCAGGGAGATGGGGCAAACATGGTGTAAAGCATGTGATAGGCCTTTGACCAACTTTAGGAGAATAGCCGTCTGTATCATATGTAACAACACCCCACCTCTGGAGATGTAACCGTGGACCTTCGGGTCAACAAAAAAAAACAGCCCTTTTCAGGGCTACATTATTCAAACAAAGAGTAGATATCTCATAATGAGATTGCAACAACACCTCATCTGCGGAGCAGTTACCGTGGACTTTCGGGTCAACAAAAATACAGCTCTTTTCAGAGCTACAAACAAAGTGTAGATATCTAATAATAAGATTGATCACTCAATCAAAGAAATAGAATATTTTGAGTGTCACATAATCATGCGAAGAGTAGTTTGTAATATATGGATATACCTCTAAAATGTACATCCATATACATATGAGGTATGCACAAATGTGTTATAGAATATGTAAGTTCTCTGAATATCTTATCTTTGTAAAATAAATCACATTGAAAAATGATTGTTTAAGCGTCCGAGTGGATTTGAATCTGTTTGATAGCATACTAGCTCTCTCTTATCTGAACAATTGCAGAATTCATGTCAAGATTTGGAAATATAATTTTCATAAGACAATATTTCAAATTCGAGGGGTGTTTATTCAGAGTAGTCAATAATAGTAATTGGTATTGTAATTCAGAATATTTATTTCAAAGGTGGAAAGGAGAGAGGGAGGTAGACACTGCCCCAACCACGCAGTGTCTCGTGTACACCAACCAAACAAAATGTGTACTCCGAGGAAGGATGAAGGATGGGTGAAATAGGGAAAAAAATAGGGAAAAAAAAGGAAAGGATTACAAGTCGTCGTCGTCGTCGTCGCTGTCATCGGGTCGGGGGAAGTACTGCCACATCACCGAACCCTCAGAAAACGCCATTTCCTCCGCAAATGCGTCGTCGTCCCAGTGATCGTCATCATCATCCGAGCTGCTCGAGTCTTCGGAGTGGTCTTCGGTACTGGTCACATGCAGTACCTGGACCGAAGATGTGGAAGGGTGATGAGGCGTGGTGGTTGAATCGGCCTCCATATCTGGATTCTCCATATCGGAATCCTCCAACTGAAGATCCGGGAGTGGCGCTGTAGGTTCTTCCGCCTGGGGTCCGGTCGTGGAATCGGCTTCCTAGTATGTTGACATGCTGACGATAGCTACTCAACTGAAGATTACATTGAGGAACTCCTACATTTATACTCTTGCACAGGAGGGGGTATAGTGGGAGGCGGAGTGGGGGGGAGGTGGGGGTCGCAAAAAACGCGCCCCGGATGCAAGTGGTGGATGTTGAGCGCCCCAGGCCGCGAAGCGGCCTGCTGAGCGATCGTGAAGCGATCGCGAAGCGATCACTTCGCGATCGCCTATACAACCTTTCCCTTCGTTACTTATCCGAATATACATTGCTTGAAATTTCTTTATGATACTAATTTTTATCAACATTATTAAAATAATGTTCCAAAGATATTCAAAGATAATGATTAACTGTTTCCATTTTCTAATTAGTTCGTTTTATAGCGAAACAACTAACGTTTCACCGCAAGGGTGTACCGATATAGGCCTATTTTTTTTCACTACTACCAAATAGAGTGGTTAGGTTGAATGCTGCCCCATCCACGCAGCATTCCGTGTGCACCAACCAGGTACTATGTGCACTCCGAGGAAAACCTAACCTAACCTACCTGATCATCATCATCATCATCTATAATGATGATGTCAGGTTCGGGAGAATCAACCACCACGATGATATTTGGTGGAGCGATTTGATGATCTTCGAGCCACAGTTGATCCACAAGTTCTGGGCTGGCAAATTCATCATGTTCAAACTCATCTTCGTCTGAGGTTACATCTTGTTCTTCATTCAGCTCTATTGTTGTATCTGAATACCCATCGAATTCATCATCGGGAGATGTTGAATCAACTACAGCAACTTGAATGTCACCATAGGACCAATTCTCTGGTGGGGCAAAATGAGGTTCACTGGTGGAATCAGCTTCCCGAATAATTGGTGTTGCTTGATTCATGATGAACGAACAAGTTGAAGAATATTGAGAATACAATCTTATTTATATGATTTGAAGAAAGTGGGGTAGAGTAAGGGAGGGGGAATATGTGAAAAATAAAGACCCACTAGGTTATTTATTCAAGTATTGATGTGAGAATTGGGGAATAAATCCAATATAATATTCATTAGATTCATGATTTTAATTTTACACATTCACATAAATGAAATTTGTTTGAATAATGTTGAGAGAAGTAATGATGAGAGAAGTGTCAAAAGTTTTGGAATTATACTCAGAGCATTACTAGAATCACTTTTATTTATTCTCTAGAAAAAATAACTATTTTACAATTCACACACTTTCAAATGATGGAAATTCTATACAATTATTCTATTTAACTAATTTTATTCTATATACTACATGTGACTAGAAAATGACTAGAATGAAGGAATAAATACTGCCCCAACCACGCAGTATTTTGTGTGCAACAACCAAAATAGATATGCACTCCAATATTCCTTATTTTATTTTTTCATTCATAACATTCATAACCTTAAAATTAACATGCAAGTTTTTATTATATTCCTAAAATTACAATTTTTTTATTCTAAACATACATCTAACTTAAACTAAACAAAAATATATTTACAAAAGGGGTTAGGTATTAAGGAACCCCTGGCACATGGCATCCCATTCCTGAACAAGAGGTCCATATTTTTGGATGTAAGCCAAACTCTTTCCTTGTTGCGAATCTTCTTCTTGAAGTTTCGCCCTAAGCATAGAGAGTCGCTTCTCTAATTCCAGTTTCTGGGCCTCGATGGTGGAAATATCCGCCATCAAGGCCCTTTTTCTGGAATCAGAACCATCCACAACCTTCTTTTCCCTCAAATATCTCTTTTTCACAGACTGTGCATAGGTAATAGACTCTTTGAGTTTATTACCCTCTACCACAGTCTGTGAAAGGACATTTTCCGGGCCAACCTCTTGTTCGGAATGCTCAACACGTACCTGGGGGGTGACTGGAGGGGGTGACGCATAACACGTACCTGGGGGGTGACTGGAGGGGGTGACGCATTCCGATGGACCTGGGGGGTGACTGGAGGGGGTGACGCATCCCGATGGACCTGGGCGACGACTTCCACCAAGTTCTGCACCTCCATCACTGGAAGGGGTGCTGTAGGCCAACCAACGTAAGGTGAGTTCTTTTCACACTTTTTGCGAAAAGCACTCAACTTACCACCCCTCCCACCTTTGGCTTTGGATGCCTTCACAGGTGCGGACTTCTTCACAGGTGCGGACTTCTTCACAGGTGCGGACTTCTTCATCTTCTTGGCCCTCTTCACCGGTTTCTCGAACTCATCCCCTGAATCGATGGGGGATAATAGTTCGATGGGCGATAAGAAGCTTTGAAGATGCGATAAATCCGCCAGAGACTCGTCCAGGTCCGGGTTGTAGACATTCAGTAAATCTTCGATTTGGGGTGCTGACGAAGAAGTTGGTCCACTGAATGTCGACAAAGTTGGTGGGGGGTCAATCTCCTCCTCCTCGGGGGTTGGTTTGAAGTCCTCGAAAAAGAACTTCAAGTCAGGAGCCGCCACTTCCTGGGTGGAAGTCATCCCCGGTGGTGGAATGGGAGCCGCCACTTCCTGGGTGGAAGTCATCCCCGGTGGTGGAATGGGAGCTGCAGCTGGTGTTGCAGCTGGTGGTTGTACCATGATGTCCTGTAGGACAACCACCCTCCTCCGCTCTACATCCTCCAACTGTCTCTCACTGAGAGTGGTAATCGGGGTCATCAGAGCATTCCTCAGAAAAGACATGATTCTAGAAAGAGAAAATGAAAATATTAGACAATATAATATAAATAGTATGGAAGTGTGTACTTACATCAAGCTGCTTGGAATTTTCAACTAAGTTGGCTGGCAGGTATCTCAGGTTGGCTGCTTCTTTCGAAGGAAGACTGCAATCGAATGATGAACTGTGGCCTCCTCCTCATGTTTTATAGCCGTATGCTCCCTACCACTTCGGGTGGGAATGGGAGTGGGGGTGGAAGTGGGGTAGGATAATTCGTTTGAAATATTCGACAAGTATGAATTTTACAATTTGTTGAACAAACCAGATAATGAGTGAAAAAATTCAATTACTCGATTGCTCTTCCAATAAGGCAATGAGTAAATTTAATTTCTTGTCACTTATACTGTTTTCATCTTTCAGTACATTCAAAAGAATTCTTAAATTTTGTTCGGAACTTGTCTGATAGAATTCAATATCGTTGTGGCCCCAAGGTAATGTCTTGGTGGTATTAGGAATGATGAATCGCTTATCATCATTATGTGATAGCGCGACTTTATTGCACATCAACGTGTAAATATCATGTAAATCACTCCTGAATACATTCATCTTTCTAAATATTATACCGCCTGTTTCAACAATCCTAATGTAATCTTCAATTGAAATTTGATTTTTTATAACGGATTTTTTAATACCTTTCGCTTTCTTTATTTCATCAGACACACTTTGTACATGATATGCTTTCGCACCGGTGCCATGGAAACTGATGATGGGATCACTCGGAAGTTCATCCTTCATATTTCCAATCACCGATTTGCTAACTGGCACATTGAATTTATTATCCAACCTATAGTTAGAAGTGTCAAATTTGTCAACATTTGCAATCATAAAATTATAAAAATTATCCGTCATTATTTTCAGTATCAAAGAATCCGTATCGGTATAGAGAAGAGAAGCTTGTGGTCCGTAATGTTTTTTGATGACATCATAGAAAAAATCATAAATGACTGTTTTCGACATATCCAATATACTGAACCCCAAATACAATGGTTTATTATAACAAACCTTAACTTTATCCATATGTATGACGACAAAGTCTTCCGAAAATATGGATAATGTTTTGAAATTGGGACGAGCTATCAAAGCATTGGCACCCATACCTCTTCTTATGGATTCCCAATGTGTGACAATTCGAATGTCTCTTCTATTGTTTACATTTTCCATCGTTTTGCCAAATATGGAATTTATATTCAATTTGAAGTAACCCTTCTCAAACTTATTGGTAGCCTTATTTCTCAAATTTGTATTTAAATCGATATATTTTTTCAGCCACGGTGACTGATTGAATCTGAGAATTCTATGAGTTTTCATCACCATCAAACCATTACGGACCGCTTGTTTCAAATTCCTATAATGAACGATATATTTCTTTTTATCATTCAAATTAGGAATAAGTTTGGGTATTTTGGACTTTGAACCAGGTGGTATAATACTTTCAACCAAAAATGGTAAATCCGAATGTAGATCGTGTAACTCGACAGGATAATGCACATCTACTTCAAGTATGTATCCTTGGGGGCTATCATCTGGAATACTATTGATATCCAACTGACATATTTCACTGGCGGTCAACCAAGTGAACCCACCAAAAGGTAATGATTGAGACATGCTATGACCATACAGATTTGTTGCATCCAAATACATTATGAAAGATGAAGGTTCTTCGGGATTATAATTTGGAAGAAACTGATTGTTTGCAATATGCTTTCTCTCCGAACACTGGCTTACACCACCACGTATACCGTTTTGGAGAAAATGCACCATATCGATATCAGTTAATAATTCCAAGTTGACACCCGTATACTTCAACATAGCATCCCAAGAAAGACCTGGAGAAGTGAAATAGTGAGCAGGATCCAATTTATATGTATCTAAACTCATATTTCTAAAATTTTCAAAAATATCGCACAACAGTAGAACATCAGATTTTAGGTATATGTCAGAATATTCACCCAAATCTTGACAATTGAATGTGTTCCATACCTCCTTTACTCTATCATAATCCTCATCAGAAACATGTTTTTCATTTAATTTATCATAAAAGTCCACCTTTGATGGTATACTAGAATAATTTAATTTATCTAAAGAATCGATAAAACTGTACGGAAAAACACCTTTCTGCCTCATAAGTTTGAATTTATCCTGTTCCGGAAAATATTTTCTTGTTTCCACAAAATGTTTTTCATCTAAATTGTCACCTAACTCTTGAAGGGAAGCAGCCATAAATTTAAAACTATCGATGAACCTTAATTTCAAAAACTTATTTTTCGTCACTCCATTGTGATCTACTATTCTCTCCATAATTATATGTTTCGTGAAGGAAACATACTTTTCTTTAGTTTGAGCAATGACATCAACTTTTGTTTTGTTTGTGCATAACTCTTTTATGAACAAATGACAGTCATACCCACTGAGATTATGAAAAATTATGGGTATAAAGTTGGGCAATTTGAAATTGAGGTTACAAATACTATGTGCAGCTCCATTTCTTTTTTTCCCCGTTAGATGGCAGTGGTCACGCACCTTAATATCACCATCACCAAATGGTTCTCCACATATACCACATGTGGCGGCAATATTGAAATCATGCTCTTCCTCATCAGTCAATGGACTCATTGGAATGACTTTCTTCAAATATTTGTGATAAATATTGGTGACATCAGCCTCCAAGTTTGACACAAACACTTTAGCTGCATCAGCACCTCTATATAGTACAAATTTAGATATAGAATCATCAAAAGAGCACTTTATGAGGTAAGAAAAAGCATATGGTTCATGAAGATATGTTCGATTTGTATAAGAGTTAGCAGGATTTGGCTCATTAGTATGCACTGGTTTCAGAATAGATTCGAAATCAGCATATACAACGAATGGAACCCTCAACTGTTTCTCGATATTTTCAAATTTCAAAATATTCTCAGGTACCCTTTTACCAAATTTATCAACCCTGAAATTTGTGGATGGTGTCGTTGTCGATATGTGATTACAATCATTCAACTGATGTCGCAATAAAGTTCGTTCATTATCAAAGTACAATAAACAACCATCACAAAAATACTTTTTATGACCACGGGCAGATATTTGTGATGATACTAGTCTCGATAAATCCTTAATCCAACAATAATGACTATTACCAGAATCATCTGTAATAATCAACAGATTAACATGACTATTTAATCTACGTTTAGAATAGTGTAACGGACCCACAACTTCATATTCAATTCTACCATTTTTAAAAACATTTTCCAACCCATAAACATTGATAGAGCAATCGTTCATAACCTCAAACTTAGGAATATCTTTCAACTTAACTGGAAATTCCATACCTGCTACATTCAAGACGGTTGAGAAGTGGGGATATGATGAAATTTCATTAAGTTTCTGACTGGCAGGGTATAAAGCTGAAGTCACAGCCCACGCAAAGCAGCACTGATCTTGATTAAGAACATTCACCACACTTTTCTTCAATTCGATGAACATTGGCAATTTGATGTATGAAGACCCTCCGAAGGGGCTATACTTGTTGATATTCACCTCCAAGTACAAAATTTTCTCAATGGTCCAACCTGAAAATATGGGTTTTCTCTATAAGTCCATCATCATCAACATTTTGACTAGATCACATACCTGAATCCCGATCTTGAAATTCCGCTGCTTTAACAGTTAAACTATCTGCAAAACTGCTATAAACCACATCCAAATCATTCGATTGATCAATTACTTCATTGGGACTATTAAATGATTTGATGTCTGAAAGATCCTTAGTTTGCAGACTGTACCGCCCAAACACTTCCATGTTCACTTTCATGCATTTATGGATATCCAACACTTCTTCGAGTAGTTTCACTACTTTCTGCTTAATTTCATTGAAGAATGTTGGGTAATCCATGTGGTGGTTTTCACTGTCCACTCGGTAGCTCACAATTCGACACTTGAAAGCTGTATTGACAATTTTCACACCTTCCCCATATTGAACACATGCATTTGTTCTGTGCTGCAACGTCCTCCGATGTACATTCATCTGATCGCTTGCAATAGTCAAATTGCAGCAAACGCATGTTTGCAGTGTTGGAAGTGCTGGGGGTGTCAACCGTTGCCTCTTCGATGTTGGAGGTCCATCACCATTTGCGGGTGTGCAGGAATCCCGCTGATGACGACGTAGGTTGTCACTACGAGTGAAACTTTTTTTACAATCAACGCACGAATACATCTTGTATATAGAAATATATACCGTACGATAAGGAGAATTTGAAATGAGTGAAACGTTCACACCACACTCCTTATAAAAGCCCAACTCCTCCCCCCCACCATAACCCAAATGAGAGCTACAAGGTCAACATTCAATGCCACAGAGCAAGCTCAAGGTAGTCGAAGTGACGAACGTCAATGTCAAACCCCACACTCAAGGTCAAACACCGCAACGCCTAATCCCACTGTATATTCTGTACACGTCACGATTTCATTCAAGGTCAACATTCAATGCCATGGAGCAAGCTCAAGGTAGTCGAAGTGTCGAACGTCAAGGTCAAACCCCACACTCAAGGTCCAACACCGCATTCAATCTCATACTATGTGTACGACGTTCAAGGTTAGGTGACGTCATACGATATTCTGAACTTATATAGGAATTACCAACAAGGGAGTGGACAACGCCGAACGCCCACTGTTCAAGGTTATATTCTGTACACGTCACGATTTCATTCAAGGTCAACATTCAATGCCATGGAGCAAGCTCAAGGTAGTCGAAGTGTCGAACGTCAAGGTCAAACCCCACACTCAAGGTCAAACACCGCATTCAAGCTCATACTACGTGTACGACGTTCAAGGTTAGGTGACGTCATTCAAGGTCGTGTGACGTCTCAAGGTCAAAAGGGGTGGGGGAGGCGTTCAGTCGGCATTAGCACCCTACTTTCCGGTCATTTCTCCGGTTTCACCAGAAATGGCTTCGATCCAAAAATTTTCAAATGAAACACCCAGTATATTATAAAATTTTTTGGCCATGATCGGACGTAAAATAATCTAAGGACATCAGATGATATCAGAAATTTTCAATCGCGGAGTTTTAGTACAAGTATGTTAGATATGAACACACAAGACATACAACAAACAAATTGGCAAAATTACATTATCGTGTCTAATTATTTTTTTGCGAATGGTGACCATTTTCTGACAAACACTTTCCGAAAAAAGATTATTTGACGAATCTAACAATACTAATTTATTTGCGATTGGATTACAAATAAGAACATAAAGTGAATATTACTGGGGACAATACTTGATAATAATTTATTTACTTTTTTCAAGAGTGCCATGGATAATAATTTATTTAATTTTGTCAAGTGTGCCATGGATTATAATTTATTTACTTATGTAAGCACTCTCCGAAAGAATGATTTTTTGACGAATCTAACGTTACTTATTTATTTGCAATTGGATCAACAAATTTGATAAAATTAACTAATAATTTCAGCGATGCACTGACATTTTTTGCAATATCCTGATTTCTTCAAAATTTAACTATAGTAAATTTTCAAAGTGCATTCCTCCTTGATCAAGACACATTTCAGCTCTTTCAATTGTTTCTCTCAACACTATTCCTAACATTTGAGACGTTATACTTCCAAATGGCTGTAGAACTCTCTCTTCTGAAATTTCGAGAGATGCTAGGGTTGTTGCATAGTAGACCTTTTTTTTTAACATATTCCAAAATGAAGAAATCTAGCACAATCAGATCCGGTAAACGGGCAGGCGACCGTACTGGACCATTGGTTGCAATAACTTGATTATTGAAATGCTTTATTAATTAATCAAGAACGTCTCTGGTATCATGAGGGAATGATCCATATTGTTGGAACTAAATTTTCAGTAAGGCTGCTAAAAGTAGATGATTAAGATCATCCTCAATTTCATTTAGAAGAAAACCTAATCCTTGTTAACTGACCTTAAAACAATATTAGCCCAGTTATTCTGTTTCCAACAATACCAGCCCAGACATTTCTTGAAAATTGTCCTCCTTATCCACTTCTCCTTAACCCCCTACACTTTCCACCAATACTTCACCTGATACAGGGACTGACTGCTAAGTCTGGCAATATTTTGTAGATTATATGGCTAGAGTGATATTATCGTTTTATACACCCTCAATACTTTGTGATATAATTGGAATGAAAAATGGTGTATTGTATCGAATCGGAAGTCGCTCCTGACCGATATGCCTTCCAGCCAGCAAACACATGATATCACCGCAAAAAGAATGCAGTCGGCAACTACCGGTTAAACTTCAGTTGAGTACCGAAACAACTAGAGAATTCTAGAACGGTCGTTACCGGTTATATAAGGTCGGCTTCTCGTCCCAAGAGGGAGTTGAATTCAGAAAGTGAATCGAGCGGTTAAACAAGGAAATAAAATAGTGGAAATAAATTAAGCGTTAGTTGCTAAGTGTTGTAAATAAATTAGTTTGTAATAGTGAAACATTGTTGAAAATACATTTGTTCAAGACAGTTAATTCTTTAATTTTTTATAATATTTTATTTCATAATCTCAATTTAGAGTTTTGTGATAGAGGATCTATCATTCGAATTTATTCGGTACACTAGTCAACGTTGGTACGAACTGAGCGGTCTAGTCTCTCGTCAATTTTGAGGGCATTGATAAGAAATTTGAAATTTACCTCAGGGCTGGTTCGATAGGACTCAATATTCTGCCATGGTAATGTTATTGTGGTATTGGGGACGACGAACGCTTATCATTGTTATATGATAACGCAAACTCCATTACACATGAGAGTATACGCAACATGTAACTCACTTATACCCATTTTATGCAATATGACACCATCTGATTCGACTGTTTTTCTATAATCATCAAATGACAATTGATTTTGTATGTCAGACTTTTTTATTAATTTTGCTTTCTTCAATTTGTAGTCACTAAGGTGAGATTTGTTAAAACTGCATACACGTGACTGATAAATCAGGAAATGAATCGTATTTCGTGTGAAACATTTTTATTTGTAAATTGCAAAGCGTTTTCGGTTGTTACGCCATCATCGGTGCGATACCTGCAAGTAAGTAATATTCAATGATATTTATTTTAATGTTAGATTGAACTTCAAATTCTTTTAATATTGTAGAATTACTTACTCGTCAAGTATATACAAGAAGATACTGCTGTCTTAAGGTACAACAACTTTAGTAAAAATCACTCTGAGTGGAGGAAAAGGAAGTGAAAATTTGACATTGACACAAAGTCTTGAACTATTACAGAACATATTTGGTTTAACAAATGATATATTTAGTGACCACAGTACGTAAAGTTTTCGAAAGTGAGCAAAGAAACATTCAATTGGGATTTTGAGAAATGTTGATTTTTGAAATGATTAATTTAATCGTCTATGTAAAGGAATATATGATCTATTTAATTGTACTTGCGTATTTAGGCAAAGGAGTTTGTTGTGTAATTCTTTGTTTATTTGTAAATCTTCTAGAAAATCCAACCTATTGAATTTTTTTTTCAATTGACTTCTTTTAAAATTTGTGAATTACGATTGGGGCTGAAATTGTTTTTATTAAATTTGATATGTTGACCAAAAGCTGATTTGTCTGGTTTATTCAGGTGTTCATTTATTCGAACTTTCAAAGGTCTACAAGTCCTTCCAATGTATGAGGCCTCACAATCATTGCAATTAAGTTTGTAGATTCCACTTTTTGACAACTTATTGATTTTATCTTTTGAGTTAACTAAATGTTTACTCAAATTATTTGAACTTTTGAAGGAAATTTTAGCAACTTTTAATTTATTGCTAATTAGACTAAAGACTTTCTGGGAAATGTTTTCAATTAAAAAAGGCAATGAAATATATTTGGAAGGTTTTTCAATAATGGGATAAGTGAGATTTTGTTCTCTTTTGTTCTTAACCTTATGAATTTAATTTGTGATGATTTCAGGGTTATAGCCATTGTTGTAAGCAATCTGTTTGGGGATATTTAGCTCAATATTATAATTTCTATGTGTAAGTGGGACATCAGGCAGTCTATGAATGTAGCAATAGAAGGCTGCCATTTTATGTTGGTGAGGGTGTTTAGAAAAATAAGGTATGACATGATCAGTTTGTGTGGGCTTCCTGTAGATACTATATTCCAATCTATCTGATTTACTTATGGTCAAGTCTAAGAAATTCAATTTGTTGTCTGATTCAAGCTCAAGTGTAAAATTGGTATTGGAGTGAATTGAGTTGATTTTGTTTAAAAGAGTGTTCGCTGTATCAGAGTTGCCTTTTATGAAAACAAGACAATCATCTACATACCTGAACCAATGAAAGATTTTTATTGTTATTCATTATATGGTTAACTTCTAAGTGATTCATGAACAAATCTGCTAAAAAAAGGGATGGGCAACTACCGATTGCTAAACCATCAGGTTGTCTGTAGAATTTTTCGTTGAAGACGAAGAAATCTTGTGAGAGACAAAAATTGAGTAAAGTTGAAATTTGTGTTATGATGTCTTCATCCACAGGCTTTAATATGAGTAAATCACCTACTAGAGGTACTGTGTCTGATTTGGGGACTGAAGTGAACAGAATGCTAACGTCAAAGGAGATCATAAGACAATTTTCAACAGGTAAATTCAAGTTATTTAATTTAGTTACTAAATCTAAAGTGTTACTTACCGAAAATCTTGGCTTGAAGTTAGTTAGTTCTTTGATAAGATTGTAAATGAAAGCTGCTAGGGTTGAAACTGGAGTGTTAGTGAAACTTACTACTGGTCTGTTGGGAATGTTGACTTTATGTATCTTAGGAAGTCCATATAAACGAGGTATGACTGGATTACTGGAGATTAAGTTGTAAGAAGCATTATATTCCTTGAAAAGGTCACTGTTTACTTTGATGTGTATTTTTGTTTTATCGATAAAACTATTAAAAGGATTTGAATTGAGAAGTTTGAAGTTATGTTCAGAAAGAAATGTTTCAACTTTATTTATGTAGTCAAGTTTGTTTAGAATTACTAGACAACTGTTGTTGGTTTTGAGTTTGATTAATTTTTCCTTTTGTAAATTTGAAAAAATAATATTAATTGTTCAATGAAAAATCTTTATAATAGATTAGAAACAGTAATGGATTATATACAACTACAAACTTTTTTAATTAAATAACGTTTAGGATGAAGTATCTATTAGTAAACAAACAAAGTTTGACAAAGTGATTAAGAAACTTTCAAATTACCTTATTTTTCTAATCACCCTCACAACACAAAATGTCAGCCTTCTATTGCTACATTCATAGACTGCCTAATGTTCCACTTACACATAGAAATTATAATATTGAGCTAACTATACTCAAACAGGTTGCTTAGAACAATGGCTATAACCCTAATATCACCACAAATTTAATTCATAAGGTCAAGAACAAAAGAGAACAAAATCTCACTTATCCCATTATTGAAGAACCTTCTACATATATTTCATTGCCTTTTTTAAATTAAAACATTTCCCAGAAAGTCTCTAGTCTAATTAGCAATAAATTAAAAGTTGCTAAAATTTCCTTCAAAAGTTCAAATAATTTGAGTAAACATTTAGTTAACTCAAAAAATAAAATCAATAAGTTGTCAAAAAGTGGAATCTACAAACTTAATTGCAATGATTGTGAGGCCTCATACATTGGAAGGACTTGTAGACCTTTGAAAGTTCGAATAAATGAACACCTGAATAAACCAGACAAATCAGCTTTTGGTCAACATATCAAATTTAATAAACACAATTTCAGCCCCAATCGTAATTCACAAATTCTAAAAGAAGTCAATTGAAAACAATTTTAATAGGTTGGATTTTCTAGAAGATTTACAAATAGATAAAGAATTACACAACAACCCCCTTTGCCTGAAACGCAAGTACAATTAAATAGATCATATATTCCTTTACATAGACGATTAAATTAATCATTTCAAAAATCAACATTTCTCAAAATCCCAATTGAATGTTTCTTTGCTCACTTTGGAAAACTTTACGTACTGTGGTCACTAAATATATCATTTGTTAAACCAAATAATATGTTCTGTAATAGTTGAAGACTTTGTGTCAATGTCAAATTTTCACTTCCTTTTCCTCCTCGTACTCGGCACGTTGGAGATGGTTTTCTTTGAAAATAATTTTAAAAATATTCAAACAAAAACATTCACATTTTGTGCAAATGTTTGCTTATTGTGATGTTCATGTTCATGTCCACCCAGAGTGGTTTTTACTAAAGTTGTTGTAGACAGCAGGATCTTTTTGTGTACCTATACTTGACGAGTAAGTAATTCTACAATATTAAAAGAATTTGAAGTTCAATCTAAAATTAAAATAAATATCATTGAATATTACTTACTTGCAGGTATCGCACTGATGATGGCGTAACAGTCGAAAGCGCTTTGCGATTTACAAATAAAACATGTTTACACGAAATACGATTCCTTTACTGATTCTTCAATTTATCACTAACGGATTTGACATGATATTCTTTTGCACTGGTACCATAAAATCTTTTCGTCTTTCTTCTTTCCAATATTCTCTCAGTAATTATATTTATCGAATTTTTCCACATTTTCCTCATGAAGTCATAAAAAATATCCGTGAAGATTTGTAGAATGAGAGAGTCGGTATCAGTGTAAAGAAGAGGGTCATTTGGTTATGATGTGTTTTTATGAATTCATGAAAAAATTCGTACAAAACTGTTTTAGATAAATCAAGAATACCGAATCCAAGATATGACGGTTTATTGTATTTTATTTTCACTCTACCCATATGAACGGAAACAAAGTCTTCTGAGAGAAAGTGTTTTGAAATTGAATCGAGGAATAAGGGCATTCACACCTGTGGACGCCTCATACATTCCCAATGAGTCGTATATCGTATATCATTCCTATCATTAACATTCTCCATAGTTTTTCAAAAGATAGCGTTTGTTTTAGTCTTTAGAAATATTTTTGTGCATATGTTTTCAACCATGGTGATTGATTGAATGAGAGAGATCTCTGTGAGTTCTCATAACTATCAAACAATTTCCAATTGCTGCTTGTCTTCAAGCTCTACATTGAACAATTTATTTTCTTTTATCGTTCAGGTTAGGTATTAGGTTGGTTAGTTTGGAATCGGATCTACCAGAATGGTAGATCCGAATACTCATCGTGAAGTTCTTCAGGATAATGGACATCTACTTCCAAGACAAAACCCTTTGGACTATCATTTGGAATGCCCATGATATCCAGTTGAATGATTCTTTGTTCGAATAAGCATGAAAAGCTACCTGTCGGTATCGGTTGGGAAATATTGTCACCGTAGAGGTTGGCAGCGTCAAAATAGGTGATGATTGATGATACTTCATTTCCATCGGGATCTGGTAAAAAACCATTATTGACAATATCATCTTTTTCAAGGCAGTGACTTATACCTTTACGCGTACCCTTTTAAAAAAAAGTTACCATGTCAATGTACGTGATCCATTCTAGCTCTACACCAGTATATTTGAGCATGGCATCCCAAGAATGACCGGGAGAGATGAAATAGTGGGTTGGATAGAATATATATTTAAACAGATATATATTACGAAAAGTTTTGAATATATGACAAAAAATCAAAACATCCGATTTCAAATACAAATATGAAGAGTCTTCTGATGTTTCGTAATTGAACAAGGACCATACATGTTTTGCCCTCCCATAATCATCATCAGAATATATTTTTCATTGGATTGATCATAAAATCAGATTTTGATGGTAGTACAATCTTACCTGGTCAAATCCTTAAAACTGTAGGAGTTTTGTCGATGCCATTAACCTTTTTTATTGGTGCATAACTCTTTTTTGGACAAGTGGCTTCATAGCCGCTCAAATTATGGAAAATTTTCGGAATTAAATTTGAAAATTCATAATTCAAATTACAGCGATAATGAGCGCCTCCATACCTTCTCCTTTCCGCCAGGTGACAATGATATCTCACTCTGGCATCACCTAATCCGACAGTTTTTCACAAATACCCCAATTATCAGCTGCAAAAGATTCATTCTCCTTCTAATCTGATAATGGCTCCATTCGAATATGTATGATAGATAGCGCTCAGATCAGACTCCAGTCTGGTTACAAATCCTTTGGCAACATCAGAACCATGATATAGAACAAATTTGGAGGCTGAATCTTCGAAAGACCAACGGATCCGGTATAAAAATGAGTAAGGCTATGATTCATTCGTGAAAGAAGTGTAGTATCTGGTTTATTTGCTTCATGCTCCAAAGACAATGCAAGTTGCTCTCCAAGTCATAAAATTTTGTAAATGTTCATGAGTAACCTATGCGAAAAATATATATTTGATTTTTATTCCAGTTTTATTGTGCCACTTCCAAATAGTGATAATGAACGTTAATGTACATTTTGTTCCAGGTATTACTATTGAAACACTGGCTGATGCATTGCTGGACAAATATAAGGAAAACTATTCTGGTGAGCAAAGTTTGGATAACTTTAAGTAAGTGAAATTCATTGAAGAACCCATCATACCACTCATTTTAAATACTTCATTTGTGGGTTTATTTTTTTAAGTGAGAAACCTAACCTAACCTATTTCTTGATGTAATTCATTTTTTCTTTTTCAATGAAATGATATATTTATTATTTTTTAATTAGTGCTGATGAATTCACAGAGTTGTTATTTTAGTATATTTTTAGTACACATTTGTTTGAGAGTAGGAACATCCTAATTTGAATACATTTCTAATATTTGTAATATGACAGTGTTCAGGAATATTTTATTCAGTGAATAAATATTTTGAATTAGATTTTTTATTTTTAATGTTGGTTGAAACGTCAAATATCTCAGTGTATATTGTTTTTAAAATATATTTGTTTATGAATATCATGTGTTTTATTACTTGTCTGAATCTTGCATCAAAATGCAATATATACATGCCTAATAGCGTTTACTCGTCACATTCTTGGAATATTCCAAATATTCCTAGAATATTCATGAAATGTATTTAAAGAATATTCTATGGTGTTTCCCTATTGTATATTCCTACAATAAACTAAGAATATCCTGAATATTTTATGAATATTCCTCGGGTTCTATTCCTGGAATATTCTTAATAGAATATACCTTACATATTCTAAGAATATTATAAGATATTCCAAGAATATTCCCAAGGAATATTCTTGAAATATATCAAAGGTTCGCCAGGAGCACTTCCAGGGAATATTCTCCAGAATACAATACAATATCCTTAAATGTATATTCATGAAATATACCTGGAATATCTATTGCTATGTGGGTACTTCAATAAGGGTATTAAATGACAGGGCTTCACTAGTAGAATAGTAGTAGGTACATATTTACTTAGGTTACGCTACTCCCAATGATTTTATTATTTTGTTATCTGATCAATACCGCAGACTACCGAAGAGAGTGTTGTGATAATTGCTATCTAGGACCTTTCGAATTATTTTTTTGTCTTTAGTATATTATCTACATCATTATCTTTTTTTCCTTAAATAAAACTGTCTAACATAAAACATGTTTTTACTTATTCTATTGTTTCATGATTTTTTCGTGATTGTACAAATCTATGTCATTGTGCCTTTTTATGTGTGTATATTTTGACGACATTTATTCACTCACTTACCTAAAAAGGATTATAGTTAATATATAAATTAATTTTTTATCTACCTTTTTGTTACCTGTTTGTTGTGACATTCGTTACACCCGTTTCCTACCTTTCTTACCTCCATCTCTCGTGACACTCATGTCTCTATTTTAAACGTTGAATGTCAAGTTGCTACTACGCATGCGGTAACCGTAGTTGTTGTTGTTGTTCATCAAATATCCTTCAGTGTCTAGTTGAAGTTGAATAAATGTGGATTTAGGAAAAGAAAATCACATTAAAAATTCTGACGTTAGCTGTCAAACTGACATACAGAATATTTTTCGCTGCGATAATTTCGAAGTTTTTTCCACAAATACGACTATTTCTGGTGGATGATCAGCCATTCACCAGTAGTTACATATCTCCTATTAGTGAGTGTGTTGGTTGTAGTGCGCAAGGACCCTCCAGACTTCTGGTGAGTGCGTTCAAACTATCACTTTCACGGAACTGTTCATCGCCTACCCTTGGGATATCAAAGGGTGTGAGTTTTTTTTCGACAGCAGTATGGAGGAACTGCTTGACAGCCAGATGGCCAGGGACAGGGGTGAAGTAATTACCTTCATAGGTTTATTGCTTGATCGCCTGGGCCTGAGTCCATCAGAGCTGTTAGGAGGCAGCCCCGTGGCGGCAGTTCGGGAGCCCTCTGGCCCTCCACCATTGGCCAAGGAGCTTCTCGAGCGTCCGTCACCGAATGTATCCTCCAGAGATACTCCCGTCGGCACCACCCTCTCTGCTCAGTCTGAGACAAACAACGACGACAATACGATCGAGCCTCAAGAACCGGCCAACAAAAAGCGTCGCCTTCCAGAAGAGTTTCCTCCTCTTCCATCTAAACCAGTCGCTCCAGTAAACAAAAATACTGGCAACAAGCCCAAAAAAGTGGCTAAAAAGATGTCAAAGCTCCGGGACGAGTCTTCCGTCGAAGGTGAACATGAAATGTTGGTTGACGACAGACAATAGGTCTGAAAAATCGATTTCGACTATACAGGGTGGCCCAAAACAGCCATCCCAAAATCTAAATCAGGTTGAAAACCCCAACGATCAGGGAACTCTCCCTCTCCCTCCGCGTCCTGAGGTACCCCAAAGCATCAGAAAAACACGCGTTCCCCCAATTGTCGTTCGCCAGAAAGACAAGTGAGTTCAATTCACAAAGCTGGCTGCCTTCCATAAGGTCAACTTTACCAAGGCAGTAAATATGGTTGACGGCATCAAGGTTCAGCCTTCTTCGGCCAAGGACTACAGGAGTATGTCCAAACTATTGGTGAGGGAAAAAAATCCCCCACCACACGTATACCTTACCTGAAGACAGGCAAATAAGAACCATCTTCAAAGGAGTCACGGAACATTTGGAGACCGCTGACATCAAGGACGCCTTGGTTGAAAAAGGTTTCCAACCATCATCCGTCATCAGGATGATGCGAGGAAATCGACCGCTCCCCCTGGTTTCGGTTCAAGTGAACCAAAATCAGAAGCATATTTATGACATCCGGGATCTCCTTAACGTTAAAGTTAAGGTTGAGCCCCAACACCAAAAAACACTGGTAGGGCAGTGTCACCGATGTCAGCGGTTCAGGCATGAGTATCGAGTGATGGGTCCAGATGAGCCCACGTTCTACCGTTGGGATTTAATGCCTGACGTGCTTGATATTGCACTGCTCAGAAACGTCTCCATGTCCTGCGAAGTGTACACTTTGTTGGAACTTGACTCAAATCATAATCCAGTCATCTTGATGCTGGGTGATGATCCCCCTCCCCAGGATTATCGCATGAGATCATCCACGGATTGGGAAGCCTTCACGGCTCACCTAGTGAAGACACTTACAGACCGTGAGGCGCTTCAAACTCGCAACGGTCTCGACGCGACAGTGGCAGATTTCGAATTATCTGTGAACAACGCTTTCCGCGCAGCCACAACCAGGACAGAGTGTCCTCTGCGGAGCTATAATGAGTTTCCTCCCAGGACAAAGAACCTTATCCGGGAGAGAAATCTACTCAGACGAGTTTATCAGCGGACTCTCTACCCTGGAGATAAGGCTGCGGCTAGCAGGGGGCTCGAACCTGGGGATGACGAGCTCTGGCGAGTCATCCGCAGGAAAACCGCTCCCTCACCTCTTCACGGACAGCGCGGTATCTGCTACACCTCCGCCGAGAAGGCGTTGGCCTTTGCAGACACAATGGAGAGTCAGTTTCGACTTAACGTTGATCCGGATGATGCTATTGACCGTGATATCCGGTTGGAACTACGGGTTCGGCGCAGCCTTAGGAAAAATGATAACGACGTGATTCGTCCAGTTTCGGAGGATGACCTGAGGGGGTACATTAGGGCCTCCAAACCCAAGAAGGCTCCGGGAATTGATTCAATCAACAACAGGTTGTTGAAGCAGCTCCCAGAGAACTTCATCAGATACCTGCTGGACATTATCAACAGTCAATCACTCTCAGATACTTTCCTCGAAGATGGAAGCATGCCGTAGTTGTCATGATTCAGCTGCAGGCCCTGAGACTGGTCGAAAATTCCATCTCAGAGCTGAACAACAGGAAGACAGTACATCTTGTCCTCCTAGATATTTCGAAAGCCTTCGACCGAGTCTGGCACGAAGACCTGCTACACAAAATGCTCAATTTCGATATGCCTCGGGGATTGGTCCGGTGGATTAGGTCTTTTCTGAAAGGCAGAACATTTCAGGTCCGAGTTGAAGCAAGCCTGTGCCTCAGGGAGCTGTGCTGTCTCCACTACTGTACACCCTTTACGTGATCGACCTTCCGAGGTTCGATCACGTGAAGGTTTCCCTTTATGCCGATGATACGGCTCTCCTCGCTTCTTCTATGTATCGGGCGTTGGCGGTAGTCGACATGCAACGCGCATTAGACGACCTCGAACGCTGGTACCTTGACTGGAAGATTCGAGTGAATCCAGAAAAAACTCAGGCGATAGGCTTGGGGAGACGTAAAGTTTCTCCAAACACAAGGGTCACGATTTCAGGCAGGGAGTTCGAATGGCAATCGCGAGTCAAGTACCTAGGTCTTTGGGTAGACCGTCGACTCACCTGGGCAAATCACATTGATTATATCAAGAGCAAAGTGCAGATGAGGATAGTTAAACTTTATCCTCTGGTCAATAGAAATTCGAAACTCAATTTCAAAAATGAGATTTTACTATACAACACGATGTTCAAGCCTGTCATCTTGTATGCTTCAGGTCCTTGGGGGCAAACCGCCCCGTCAAACCTCTCCATTTTGGAAAGGTTGCAAAACAAACTTCTCAGGATGCTGGTGAATGCTCCATGGTTCGTGCGGAACTAACTATATGGCAGTCCGTTCAAGCCAGTCTCGCATATACCTACACAGTAGTTTGAATGGACTAACGCCTATCACAAAACATCTACTCCACTGGCTAATACCACGAAGCGCGTTGGATTATATCCGACAGGCGTCAGTGCAGAAATTTACTCCTATTCATGTGTGGACACATTTCTGAAATCCTACGACGATTTTATCCACTAGCTGCATTACAGCGTCTGTGGTTGATTTTCCGTTCCGGAAACCAGATTGGTAATCTGGAATGATGTTATGTACCTCAAGGTGTTCTACTAACTGCGATTTCAGAGCAGCTTCAAATATTTTGCCGATTACGGGAAGTATTGAGATGGGTCTCAGTTTACACAATTCCTCGGCATTTTTTTCTTTTGGTATTGGGATCACTTTGATAATTTTAAGGCAATCAGGAAAAGTTCCGGATTTTATTGCTTCGTTTATCAACTTTGTTAAAGGTGTGATTATGATATTTTTGATTATTTTTATTGAAAAAATATTTAGCTCGTAATAGTCAGCACTGGTTTTATTTGATGATTATATGATAGACGTCAGTCCATTCAACCTACTGTGTAGGTATATCCGAGACTGGCTTGAACGTTAACGTTGATTTCTTTAAATTTGTTTACAGCCAGTCTTTAAGTATAGCCCACTGACTAATAAGAAAATTTTTCTTGCTTATTCAGAGAAATTGGGCAAATTTCGGATATGCAGTTGGTTAGTACCTCCACTAGATGGAGTGACATTTTGCTTGTTCGCTCCAACTTAGGAAGAGGAATGAAATACTCTGAAAGAATTCCGATTTTCAATTATGGAATATCATTGACTTCAGGTCGATGATGTCCACTACCTTGCACTAACGAGTGGCTAATGAGCCCGAAACCGGTCTCCAAGTGTGCCCGTTCTGAAATTGAAGGTCGACTCTATTGCCAATTGCATATGCAGGAAATTTTCTGTGAAGATTCCTGCAGTGCAGTGGAATTAGCCAGGAGAGTAGTTGTTTTCTGATAGGCGTCAGTCCATTCAACCTACTGTGTAGGTATATCCGAGACTGGCTTGAACGTTTAAAGTTTATTTCTTTAGGTTTGTTTACTGCCAGTCTTCAAGCATAGCCCACTGACTAATAAGAAATATATACCTGACAAGACTTATTATGTTCCTGATCTCGAGATCTTTTTGAAGAAAGTTTTTCCAGTGAAAACATAATTTTGAGGCAATTTAACAAAGTTTACATAAAGGCGATGAAGTCCAAAGTTTTCGAAATAGGACCTTCTCTAAACAAAGGGAAACAAACCCAAAATAAAAACCAGACAAAAAATTATATCGTCATACGGAATTGCAAACATCTATAGATGTTACCAACAAACAAAAATTTGATAATGTATATATAATTGACTGAAAATGTAAAAAAAATCTTGCATCCACCAGCTTCCAGCAGGTGAAGCAGTTTCATTTTACCACTGTATATATGATCACTGAATTTAGGAAAGATGCAGGTCGTCAAGATTTACGATGGTGGTCTAAAGAGTTTCCGACCTAACAAGGATACAAGACATTTTTTCAGCCTTTTTTTTTAAAATTTCCAATATAGTTTTCGTTCAACTCTACACACTCCTCTCAGCAATGCTCCATCTCTGAAACTCTTCCAAATAGTATTCAGCGTTTTTCTCTGCAAAATAATTGTTGACGAAAATGTCTGTCCTCCGAGCGCAATTTTTGGATGAAGGAACAAAAAGAAGTCACTTGGGACTAAATCTGGTGAGTAAGGTGGATGGTCAAGCAGTTCAAACCTTAATTCGTGGATTTTCGCCATGGCAACCGCTGAGATGTGAGACGATGTGTCTGTCGTCTTGATGGAACAGGATTTTCTTTTTCTGCAAATGTGGCAGTTTTTCCGCAAGTTATGCGTTCAGCATTGATCCAAGGAGGATATCTGAAAGTTTTTGGGACAGCTATGTGTCAAAAATTTGTGAAAGAAGTATCCAAATAAACCTATCTATTCGGTGTAGGTGTGTAGTGGAACAATTGTAAAATGGTGGATGTTGAAAACCAGTTTATTACTATTCTATAAATCTGAACAAGAACCATTCGTTGTAGTTCGGGCATGTGAAAGATCAGAATACTTACTCGCACCAGCCTTCCAAATTTCAATGGAAATAATTCTGGGATAATGAAAAATATATTAGTCTGACGACTTCCGCAAGTCGACATAACAAAAATTTGTCGATGAAGTTTAATGCGTTCTATGTTTTTTACCACTTTTATTTGTAACTAACGTTACGGCAGTTTCGTCCTATAGGGACATTTTCAAACTTATGTAGTTTCGTCCTATAAGGACATTTTCAAACTTATTCAGTATATAAGTTTGAAAATGTCCTTATAGGACGAAACTGCAGTAACGTTAGTTACAAATAAAAGTGGTAAAAAACACAGAAAGTTTTATTTCTCCTTTCTTCATTAATGAATCAATTGATTGTAAAAAAATAATTTTTTTGAGCATTTTTTTAAAATTATTTTTTCATAAATATAAGTATTCTACTTAAAAAACATACGCTCATTCATTTGCATGCTATTTCCTGAGCTTTTCAATTAATTATGTTCAAGAATTTAAAAAAATTAAAAAAAAATATTGTTTTTGTCAGATTAAGCGAATTCCTGTAGATAATCGTCAGATTATGAGACAGCACGTCTAAACATAAAGATGAACCATATATATCTTAATCTGACGCGCTTGAGTATTTCAAAATGGCGAATTTTTTTTGCACATTATAATAATGGCCGCAAGTTTGCGTCAGATCGAAATCGTCAGATTATTGAATGAGAGTTTTTTTTTGTTGCACTTAACACCCCCTTAGAAAATCTGATGCGTTCGATTAAATTGTTTTTCTTTTCACTTTCAACCCTTACGTACAACCACCCACATCATGCAAACGATCAGATTAACATACCAACATTATCAAAAATACGTAGGACGTTGATGCTATCAATATCTGACGCGCTCGAGTATGTCTATGCAATAGTATTTTTTTACATATTCAAAAATCTATAGCCGCTTCCCCTACCGATGAAAAGGTATATATTAAATAACTTTTTTTTTCTTATCATCTAAACTTTGCAACCTAATATGTCTCAATGACGCTCGAGTAAATCCCCATTTTGCATCGTGTGCTCCCCTGCTATAATTCTGACTAGTTGGACTAGTAATAGTCCAACTGATGGAGCCGCTGTCTAGCCAAACGTGTTTCAAATGAAATTTCGAGTACCTGGTGCGATACCTCCGCACTGCTGTTTGGGTCGGATCTTTCCTGCACTGATGAGAGGTAATACTTCTGTGAGATATCTTGTATAAATGTCTGTCGGATATAATTCAATATCCATGTTGGTTATAGCCGGGGAAGTAGTTGTTTTCCGGCAGGCATTTACCAGAAGTAGGTTGGGTGATATGGATATTTCGAGATTTAATTTTGAAATATTTAATTACTAGATTCTAATTACTAGTTCTGATGAAGATAAAATGTTTTCAATAGACTCATTCCACAGAGGTTTCAAATTACACTCATCAAATATATATCATTTATATTTGAAGCAAATACATGGAAATCTCTCAAACAGAAAGTAACTTTTAAATCATTTTGCAATGGTTTGAAAAATACAAAACCATACCTACCAATAAATCATATGATTTTCTTCATTCGACAACTATATTTCTTCAAAACAACCATCAGGCAATATATCTATCTACACATGGGAACTTGAACAAATTGACCACAGCTACTCGACACGCAGTAAAAACAAATACTAGATAGATAGATATGTAGATCTACTATACTGTCCAAGAAAATACAATCTTATTGACAAAACTGTTAAAAAATCTGGTATGTGTAGCACTTCAAAGAATAAAAGAAAAGAAACAATTCAAAAACACAAATACCCAGAAACACAATTTGAGCAAAACTAAGTTCATATATTTAATAGATGAAATATAACAATAAAAAATAAAATTTAACAACGTTTGTAAAAAAATGGTTTGTATAGTCCCTTTCAAAAAATGTAAAACACAAATATAAACAATTTGAACATAAGTTCACATGTCATGGCATTAAAATAAAATATATAACAGTATAAAATATAATTTGAAGTATAGCTGTCAATATAAACAAACCAAAAAACACATATATTAAATCACAGCACAGTTCCATTGTAATATTCATCAAGATTGTAGAACGCTTTTGTAGCAAGGGCATCTTTAACAAAATTTCTGAACTTTTTAAAGCTTTTTTCTTTCCTAATTTCATAAGGTACGTGATTGTACAGCTTTTTACTTTCATAAAATGAAAAATACTTTGTCTGACTTGCTTTTGGAACAGGAAGATGAATAATAATAATGTTTTATTCGTACTATTTCATTACATATCTTAATTCTACCAATCACAAAATGAACAAAACAAAAAAAACCACAAGGAAATGAATCCGCGCGTGGCATGAAATCTTTGTCCAAACATTTAATCTAAACGATTCAATAACAAACCAAATGAATCTTTGTTTAAACATCTAACGTGAACATCATTAAAATACAAATATTCTCCAATTTTGTTTAAATATAAAAACATAGAAATCTAAAAATTGTTAATACTAGAAGATCTAAAATCCAAACCAAATACTAAACAATTTAAAATTGAATAAGATTATAAAAGCTTTAGTCAAGTCACATTTTCAAAATATTAAATTTCATATCAGATTAAAGGAAAATATTGCCACTAATATCACATTACATGTATAGAGTTACTCATTTTCAAATTGATTACTTCCTTCCTTTCTTTGGAAGATTCCCTCATACATTTTTTTGTATCAAGATGGAGTAGTAGAAAGCCAAAAACTTTCTTTCCCAAAAACATTACAATAATTACATCAGAATAATTACATCTGCAGATTATATTATGAGCAACACCTCATGCAAGTATATAACATACTCTGCTTGTAGCTATAAAGCTTTCTAGTGTTTCTGACGGAAAAGTGAACAGCCAAGATCAGACCTTTTCCTTGAACATTTCGTATGAGTTGATCGTTTTGAGTTCGAGCGGTAGCTCATTAAAAAGTTTTGGTCCCAAAAAAGTATAACATTTCTGCCCTTTCGTTTTTTTAGTTCTGGGTATCACAGCGTTGGTTTTATGCCTTGTGTTGTAATGGTGCTGAAGAGGTGCCAACGACGTTTTATGTCTATACTGCCTCAAGAGGATCTCAAAAACAAATATCTGACTTACATTCATTCATTATCGTCATATAGGCTCCATGACGGATATTCTCGCGGCTTTTTATATATCATTTTAAGAATGTACTTATGAATTTTTTTTAGATTATTGATAAGTGTTTTTGAAGCTCCTCCCCATGCAATGACTCCACAGGAAAGATGGCTTTCGACCAAAGCATGGTACAGTATTTTTAGATATTTTATATTAATGATGTTAGATATGTTTTTGAATTTATAGACCATGAATCGCAACTTTTCAATTACATAATTAATTTGATCTTCCCAATTCAAATTAGAATCTACTTATATGCCTATGTATTCAAGTTTATCGACGGACTCTGTTTTCAGAAGGGTTCCGTCGTCATGTTGTATTTCCAGTTCTTTATATGGTGGTTATGTAATTTATATGTTCCGGAGTTTCAACCATGTTATGTTTTTTGTAAATCAGGCAAACAGTTTCTAATATGAAAATACAAGTAACAGTGAGAATTTTTCTCTCAAAAATAATGGTCTGCATGACTCACGCACTCCCACCTTGCATAAGTATCTAACCACTTGCGTTTGCAAAACAAACTCTAAGTGAAAAAGTTGTTGACTGCAAAATCCCCAAAAGGCAACACCATATCTCAAGTGGGACTCAATCAGGGAATGATATACCATTTTTGTTGTGGATAAACTGAGTTCATTTGAAACTATTCGAAGTGCATAACATCCTGATGGAGAAGTAGAAGGCCAAAAAGTTTCTCTCCCAAAAATAATTCTCACCTAAAAATATCCCCTTTCAATTCAAATGTTATTTTGTGATAAATTCTCAAAAAACACTCCCCAAAGAGCTTATACTTATTTACCTCCTAGACTTCATAATAGCACTCCGTCCGATATCAAAAATAACTTCCAACTTTCATTCATTTAAACGCCATATACGAGTCGGTATTTATATATTACCCCTTATATGTATGTTTATAGGCTCAAGTGTAAACTTTACCTATCCCACGCACAGGCCTGACCTTTTTTGGGTTCCTATATTTATTTACCAAATGTCTTCATAATATACATTTCTACATTCTGTTCAGTGAATAAATATTATTATTATTAATCAAAAGGTATACTTTTCCTAAAGTTAAAAGATAACCTGCCTAATCACTGATGAAACCTATTGTGAAATATATGAATATTCACGAGATCAAATTAGTTATAAAATATACTGTCTTTCTCTTTTCTATTTTGTTCGTAATTTTTTATAATGATTTTTATACTAATGCTGTGAAAGTCACGATTATTGTGAATTTATTAATGGCTGCAGGCTTCGCAGGTAAATCACGATTCAGCTCTTCACTTTTACCCTGTATCTTAGCGGATCATTTTGAGGAACGGTATCGCCATCAAAGTATTCACCATACTGAAACTTCTGCAATTTGCGGCCTTTGGAGGCAATGCGTGAGAGTGTTGTGAAAGGTCGATGCTTGATTAAGAAACGCCGTGAGGGAGAGAGTGAATTGTTTGGGTTCATCTCGAGTTGTTCTAGTGAAGTGCAACTTTAGTCTTCCTTATACCTACCGCATTAGTTTTGCTGTGATATATTTATGTTCATTTTTTGCTGTTCTCGCAGATATATCGTAAGGATATACGTTGATCATTATTAGGTGAGTATTGTTCTGTTTTTTCATCACTAGAAATTTCTACACACCTATGAATCTTGCTATTAGAATATAATTGTGGCATACTATTTCTCTAATGGTTGTTGGTTAAGATGTATAATTTCTGGATCATTTCTCAGAGAATTTTATTTTCAGTTATCGCAATGATTCTACTGATACTTTTTCCAATCTATAAACATTTTCAGTGGAAAAAAGAGCAAAATCATATGATTATATATAATATTTATTGGTTCACATCGTGTGATATCACTATTTCTCACCAGAATATTATATAATCATAAGATTCTAATAAGTTTTATTTCAGCTTTTGGTTAGATTATAATTTATATATGTAAAAGTGGAAATTTCTCGAACAAACATATAACTTTTTAACAGAAAAGTTAACTACTATTATTTGAATTTGAATAGAAGTGTTTTAATTGACTCATCTCAGTTTTCTGTACCGTAGAAAGTTGTATGAAGTGAACTTTTACTATATTTCATAATTTGCGCCAGTGCGTTTTAAATAAGAATTGATGAACCCAGTTATTCAAATATGGTGCCTAACATCATAGTTCGCTCATTTCTAAAAATGGCATTCAGAAAACCACTTTTGAATTCAGTTGTTTTTTATGTTCATTCGAACATTATTAGAACTATAGAACTATTACAAAAATTAGGTAATTATATTGGAGATTTATTTTCTATCAAAATCTATATCAAATTATTTGTAATTCACTATGCAATCTTTATATTGTTTTTGTATTCTGAGTTTATTCTGTGAATTTCATTACTTGTAATGCCACCACACATTTTTACCAAACCTATGGAAGGAATTTTTAATATTGAGACAACTATTATTCAATTCATTGGAAGTTTCGCTGACAATAACGAAATTGTTCCAAAAACCATCTCCATATGAGGACATCTACTTCTACAATTCTTCTGTTCACCTTTATTCAGATTAGACATTTATCAAAGTCACCCAATTCATCATCATCAATGTCTTTATTTTTTATGCCATCTTACCAAATGTTACAGCCGGAGTACATGATTTACAATATTTTGTATTTTTTATTTCTATTCAAAAGGGGTGCAATTTCAAGGTGGAAGTCATTGTTACCTTCATCAACCTTGAGTCACCATTACCCCATATCAATATTTTTCATCTTTACTACATACATTTTTTGACTGTGCGTGACGTAATATGTAATATGTTCACAATTTGAAATATTATGAATCTGAAATATTTCGTATTAGGAGTTTCGTTGTTGCGATCATTATGTGTAAAAGAAAAGGTTCGTCATGTTGTTCCACGTGCAAAACAAATAATCAATTGAAGCTACTCAGAGAAGACACTCTATGCCTTTAACGAGAATATAATCTTGACATCCTTGACTTCTATTTATATGCAATCTAGACATATCAGTAGTGGTAGATAGATGATCACCAAAGGTTAAAGAATGTGAATAATATCTAGGTAAAGTTCTTGAAATACTACCAAACAACCTCAGTGAGCCTCTTATTTCTGACATAGTCATCGCATGACTGAATTTTATTAGCGTTATTTCCCCAGCACATAATACACGTTAATTGATAAAAATATGAAAACGAAGTTTTGAAGTAAGACTTAATTGTGAGATTTTCACTAAACAGTTTACAAAACCGTAACACATGTTTCACCAGACAAAAGCATCTTCAGAAGTGTTCAAATAAGTATCGATCAATTTTATTATATATGGAAACGAAGTTTTTATGTGATGAAAAGTTCAACCGAAAAATATGCTAAACTGATATTTCGGGTTATAGAATTGTTTTCACATCCAATCTATGGCTATCTTATGCATTTATGATATTATCTCCACGTTTAGCTTACCTAGTTTCAGTACTAGCGATGCGCCCCGGTTCCGAACGGGTGCAATATTGATACTAAATATACATATAAACGCGTGCGATCGCTGCTATTCATATTATTAAGCACGCGCCGCCGCCCCCCGGCCTGTACCGCCGCAACCGCTATGTCGTTGCGTTTTGAATCTGTAATATTTTCGAAAATATTCATTCGAATTAATTAAAGAATACCCGAGCCACTTCCTTCGCACTTCTTTCAGTTATGTAACTGTATTGGAATCAACACAACTAGAAAAATCTCGCGAGAAAAATATCTGGTCGTACTTGGGTTTGCTCAAACGATCGTTGTCGAGCGCAGTACCATTTTTTGATTTATTTTCTTTATTAGACAAGACAAAAATACATTTTGCATATATGCAAATGGTCAAAAGAAGTGGCTACACAAAAATCAGTTTTACAAGCGATTTTTGTCGTGTGTTCTGGCGTCTTCTAAATACTTTGTCTTTCTTATATATGCGTTTCTTTGCATCTGTCGCCTGGAATCTCTAAACGCGTCGCGACGGGCGGGACGTTTCGAAAGTGCACTGATTCAAATTGGCGCTTTTACGCATGATATTACATATCGTGTCGTTGGGTCATTAGAGTTAGTAGTTCAATATAATAATAAAGGTCTTTATTAGAGATATCATAAATAGATAGATACTATATATTAAAGACACCTCGGTATCTGCCTGTTTTTCCACTTGACCCAAACAAGTTTCAGAGGATGCAGTTCAAAATACATGATTTGTATTGTAATATTCAACACCACACACTGAAAACATTTGGTAACAAAAAGAAGAATAACATAACATTTTCTTTGGAGAATCAATACTTTTCAGTGGTTTTCTGGCTGATATAATGTGTTTCTTTGATCTCCAATATCTCGTTTATGCATTTGCTTATGTTGTATGAAAAATATCGTTTAAAAAGTGGTTAGGATGCTTTGGAAGGATGAAGATGTGTTTATGGCTGATATTGCGGTTAGGTACTACCGTTCTAAAGGTAATTTTATTATACAGATATGAAAGGGGTTCGAATCTGATGGTATCTAAGATTCACCATATTTATCCATTTCAATAATTGCAAATTGTGATTACCATGTTGATGTTTTTTGATCCCAAAACTGAGTCGAATACAGTAATTTTAAAGTTTTTGTATTCTTCTTTCATCCACAATGTTGAGGCAAGAACTGTATATTACATTACACTAATTCAATTGAGACAGTAGGCTCTACAAAGAAAAACGTTCGTGGACCTACAAAGAAACGGTATTTTACTTTTAATGAGTCATATGCTTTCTGTAAACAGTGACCGGAAAACCCTAGCTCTTGGTCAATTCCCAGTCCTGATTTTTTAATTTTTGGTTCAAAAATAATATTATCATTGATTGACATTTGGGAAGCAACAATTTTTATAAATATATATTTTCTCCATAATAATGCTATGAGTAAGATAATGCCGTAGGAAAGCTGGATTTGTAAATATGAAAAGCCCAGAATGGAGCCCTCAGGTACACCTTTAGTTGTTTAAAGAAAGCTAGAAGTATTTCCATTAAATCTAACAGTCTGTCATCTATTAACAACATGAGAATGAAACAGTTTCTTTGAATTTTCATCGAGACCAATATAATATAGAATATAATGCATTCATTCGTGATTTTGAAAAATCTAATATTAGGACAGTTATTTGCCCGTCATCATAGGCTTGAAAAATATTTGTGATCTGAGTGAGTGCAGTTGTACAACTTTATTTTATACGGTAACCTGACTGGGTGTATTGTAAAATATTATTTTCGGCAAGACATTTCCGTATTTGGAACTCAACGGCTTTTTCCAGTACTTTGGACATATAGCTAATTGGTCTTACGTCATTGATGTTTTGCAGATTGTTTCTAATTCACATGTTTTAACATGATCATGTTTAATATTATTCTTATGATGATTTATTGATAGCAATTACATTTGAAAGTGTATATCTGTATTTGATTCATTTCTCAGAAGCGATTTCAGAGTAGTCAATTTTTCTTTATGTATTTTGCTTTCTAATTCATATTTTTAGTATGTTTCTTTTCCCTTTTTTATGACTAATATTATGAGATTTCTAAGTTGCTTGTCAGTTTGAATAATTTTAATGTATTGCCTTTGTCCCTCATCATAGCTGTGAAGGCACCAGTACCTAAGTCACGGTGCATGTTTTTTTGTAACCCTGATCATCTTTATAGTGAAAAAGTCCACTTTGCCAGCAATATCACCTATTTCACAAGTTGTATTCCGAAGTATTGATTTGAGATCGGCATCAAACTGGTTATAATTTCAATTTTTGAAATTTCAGGCAGTTCAGTATTTTTGCTGATTATCCTTAGTGAAGAATATTAAATCATGATTACTTTCCTATAGGGTTTGCTTGGTTTCTATTTCTTTCACAATATCATTGAGATTAGTTGAAATGTAATTTAAGCGTGTGCAAGAATTTTGAGTGATCCAAGTACGTTCATTAACCAACTCTTTTGGATCCAGATTTTCAACACTGCCTCTGAAGATTTACTATTGCTATCCAGCATGTCGACATTAAAATCACCTAAACAGAACGAAATGTTGGTACGTTAGATGAAAGAGCAGACTCAAAAAAATCAGTTGTAATTTGGAGCTTTATAGATAACACAAATAGCTATTATCTCTGTTTTTAATTTTTTCATGACCAATAGTTGTTCAACATTTTTCAAAAAGTATATCTCGTATTTTAAATCAAAATAGATGTTCATTCCAACTCCTCCCCTCCCTCTCAGTTGTAACCACTGTAACAACTCGTTCTGTTGTTCGGATGCAAAAGTTAAACTCCATAATTTTTTATTAGCGTATTTTTTTTAAACTGAATAATTTATCATTTTCTCGTATCAATTCTTCAAAGGGAGTATATAGTGGTATATAGAATTCACACATAATTTAGTGGATGTCCTACGTCTTTGATGTCTTTTTTTATTGACATATTTGTAAAAATAAAATATACAATACTCGGTCCCATTTTGTATCACGACATACTTTTTTGTGTAGAGAACTCCTCGACTGATCTATTTCAATTGATTTTATTCCAAGCTGACAAGCGACAAGAAATCCTTGAATGAAAATGACATTTTCATTTCATTTCAAAAGAGACCTGAAAATGCCGTCACATACGTTAAAAACAACATTTAACGTATATTAGTTATAGTTTAACGATACAAAAGGAATTTCCAAGTAGATGACACTTCATATAAAATTTGAATTATCTGAGGCTCTCACTAGATTTGAGGTAGTTGAATATTCTTGGTCCACACAAATTCAAAGAACATTGAGTTGTGTTATACTCAGAAACTAGGGTGTGGATTCCATTTTTCCTAGGAGTGTTTGTGTTATGTACATCTTTGTTCGATTTGAAATTGTCTATGTTACTGAATGCATTTATCGATAATTCGTAAGTAAATAGACAAGAGAATCAAAATACAGAAGGTGGTGAATATATTTCTACAATTATCTCTTTGAGAAATGTTAAAAATATATTGTGGAATATATTTTTGGCTTATAAAGATTTGTTCAAAACCCTTTTTGACTATTACTCCTAAAAAGATAGAGTTTGATTTGAAAATGAATGAAAAAACTAAAAATGTTACTAACTACGTGTTATAGTACTACTTTTACACCTTTACACTACACCTTTACACTACATACATTTTTCTTTCCACGAGTGACATTTTTCCATTCTTATGTTTATTCATTTTCTTGACTTTCAGTTTTTTATCCTACAAGAGCTCAGCTACATCATACTTCACTCCCCTCCCTGTATTGGTCCTAAAATTAGTTATTGAATATTAGTTTGTCATGACTTAGCTATTAGAATTATAAAAACTATCAACTTGATATTTGTTACTTCCTTTATCTTCATACTGTATGAAAGTGCATTATTCATGTGATCGTCTACTAGAAATTATGCTCACTGCAAGAAAAAACTATGTTACGAGTATTTAATCATTCCAGCAATTAGGTACCAATTAGTGCTTGAAGTAGTTTTCGCATTTGACCTACTGATTATTCACTACCTTATTTACCCAATTAAATGCAGTAATAATTAAATAATATATTTTATTTTTCAAAGCCTACAGTTCACTGACTCTAATGTTTGTCTAAAATTCTTATGAACTATTTATTATTTGCGGAACTGCCATTGTCATACATCATTATCTGTTGATAGAATACTATTGAGTATTGTTTTGAAAATGTTCGTGTATTATACATTTTGATATTGAACACATGATAATAATTTTGTCAGAGGTTGCAACTTTGAGTATTTTATGCCCTGAGTAGAATTGAGTGGAAAGCGAGAAAAAGTATTCTTGTAGACAATCATGGTTAAAAGTATCCTGCATAGCTTCCTACTTTTTCTTAAGTACATATATATATATACTTAAGTACATATATATATATACTTAAGTATATATATATATATATATATATATATATATATATATATATATATATATATATATATATATATATATATATATATATATATATATATATTTGAAGAACTAAAATATATAAATTTTAAAAATTTCGATCTCTATCGTGGAGGACTGTGATCTGTCCTTTGAAAATATTTCCATCTACGCGTTGTTTTCACATGTAAAAATAACTGACAACTTGGAAATTCAAACTAGAAGCCCCTCTATATATTCAATCATTTTTGAATTCTGTTCTCACTTACACAAGGCATGTCCGGTACCTATGTCAAAGAAAGGTTTATTCTAGGTTTGTTCTGGTTCTACAAAATTCAGGTTCTAGGACGTCAGGATCATGCACAGTTGATATAGAGCGTTCTGGTTTATTGAGGATAAGTTCGGATTGATGAATCCTCTGTTCTGGTTTCGACTGTCTTGAACCGTCCCGAATCGTTGAGAACTGTTGAGAACTGCTCCCGTTGCTCATGCGCATTCATGTGGATATTTGTTTGGGCTATTTTCTTGGATGTTTTTTTAATTATTTGCATTATCTACACATTTATATATAGAGTTACTTCTTTTAAAATTAATTGCTTCCTTCCATTCGTTGGAAGATTCCCACATTTTTTTGTATCAAGATGGAGTAGTAGAAAAGCAAAAACTTTCTTTCCCAAAAATCAATCACTCTTAAAAATATAATTTTTTCGATATAAAAAATGAACATGATCAACAGTATTTTCTCGTCTTCATCTCTATATACGATAGGTGACACAGTGGTCTCCTCAAAATGCATTGTGGTTTAACCAAGTGTCCGAGACTATTTTGGACTGTTTGAGATTTTTTGCTTGTACGCATCATGTCTTGCGCAGTTTGCAAACAGTTCCGGATGTAAGAACCAGAACAAACCTTCTGGTTTTAACATCCGTATATATAAAGAGAGGAAGACGAGAAAATACTGTTGATCATGTCTATTTTGTTATGTAACGTATCCTTGTAGTCAGTTCAAATGTTATGTAACCTCAATCATTCAAAATAAATAAATAAAAAAAAATCCTAGAAAATAGCCCAAACAAATTTCCACATGAATGCGCATGAGCAACGGGAACAGTTCTCAACATTTCAGCCTCGAGAGCAAGAACGATTCGGGACCGGGACGGTTCAAAACAGTTTAGGATCATTTCGCCGTCGAAACCAGAACAGAGGATTCATTATACCGAAATTATCTTCAATAAACCAGAACGCTCTATATCAAATGCGCATGATTCTGACGTCCTAGAACTGATTTTCGTAGGACCAGAACAAATCTGATTAATTATTTTGTATATTTTTTCAAATTTAAAAAAATCAATATCTAGCATGAACCAAATTCAAACAAGACAATGTTTCCTTTCGATATGGTGGTTTTCAGAGAAAACATAGATATCATTTTATACGAGTTTCACGTCTATTCAGGTATAGAGTTTGGTATCGTTTGCATCAAAAAAAAAATGAGAGATTTTTTGAACAAGGTGTGGTGAAGTACATAAACTCACTTCATACTTTGTGTATCACAAACGCGATTATTTTGACAGTTTAAAAAACAAACAGATTTCAAAATGAAATTTGTTCAACATATGGAGTGGAGTGTTAGATAAAACACTTATGAATAATATTTAATACTTGGAATGATTTCTTAGTCATGTATTCATAGACATACAAGAACAACTACAAAGTACTTCAAAGATGTGTTCAGATACAGAAATATGTTTTTTCAATGCCACGGAAATCCGCCTACAGCCATTGATGTAAATTACATCCACATTAAGGCTCAATGATGAAGACTTTGTAGGTGTTTGATGGAGCGTCCATATCTAGACTTGAGTACATTATCTGAAATATTTACATTTACGTTTGGAAGCTACATTAACTAGGAAAGATGTCATTGGTATAGCTCAGGTGTCAGTTCATATTCGTGCGGATCAGATCTGATGAACGAAGGTTTAATTTGACTTGTATTGCATCTAACATTTTGATTGTCATTTTCCTATCTCACCCAATAAGATCTTGGTCGTTTACTTTTCTAATTACTACTTATACCAAACTTCATCCTCACAAGTTTTTATTACTATATATTATCCCGACTTTCATAGTTGATAGGTCCACTTCGAGATCGTTTATCATAGTAAGATTTTATTTTTATTTTTTCATCATACAACTATTGAAATGAGTTTGATTTTGGGTTGTAATTCACTCCCTATTATCGGTAGTTGTGTTCTCAAAAATCTACTGTTGAGGATTTGCGAAGGGGAAGATTGAAATTAATAATAAAACTATTATTGCACTCTACAACAAGATCTCTAAAATCATAGTTTTCTTCAAAACTCTTTCTCAAAATGTGTTTCCCAATATTCACAGCTTTTTCTGCAAGACTGTTACTTTGATAGTAATACGGTGAAAATGTATAGATTGTGATATCCGTACTCTTATAATATGATTTACATTTAGCTGATGTGAATGATAAGAAATCTGCTATTAGTGTTGAGGGTATCTAAATTGTCTAAATATATTTTGCATCATATCGATAATTGAATCTGAGGTTTTATCTGACATTGAAGATAGATCTAGCCAATGTGAAAAATAGTCAACAGTTGCCATATACGATTTTGCATTAAATTCAAGAATGTCCATACCTACCTTGTCAAACCTTAACTATAGTACATTATGTGGTAATATGGATTCTTTATAGTTACTATGCATGACGTTTCCATATTTTCTACATCTCTGAATGAAAGTATTGATATATGTGCTCATATTAGGACAATATAAGAGATATCGGGCCTATTTTATTGTTTTACGAATCCCTGTATAACACAAATAGAGTAACTTCATCATTGACTGTTATAATGCTTTGGGAACAATAATTTTATTGAATTGATTGATGTAGCCGTTACTACGTTCTAGCTAGAAGAAAAATGAAAAATAAAACTTTCTACGTTTTTTACCACTTTTATTTGTAACTATCGTCACTGTTGTTTCGTCCTATATGGACATTTCCAACCAATACAATGAAACTGTATATTTCTCAAAAAATATAAAACCAACTTCAATATATAAGTCATTTTTCGAAGTATAATATGGTTTTAGATATGCTGAAACTTAATTTTTATTAGGCCAACCAATAATATATTAATATTTTGGAAAGTACTTTTCCTTTGACCGTTTTATTCATGAAAAGTTGAATTTTTTCGCTCATTGGTGAACGTTTAGGAACTATTTATGCACCATATGAAATATCGGAATATAATGTATTTTATCAAACTTGATCGTGAAAGTAAATCCGCAAAATGAATATTTTCCCTGGAGTATAATAAACATTCGATGAGTACTTCCGAAGTTACCAACGTAATCTTTGTAATCTCAACGATCCTATTTCACAGGTTTATTAATAATTGAAATAATTTGTACATCAACTTCTATTTGACATAAGGAATTATGAAGTTTTTGAGTACCATAATAAATACAAAGTAACTTTTTTCTGTTTGGCTGTAATTTATTTCACGCTCGTTCATAGAACTCGATGAACAGCCTAAAAGTTTCAATATATTGTCATATTTTTGAAACGTGCAACAAACTAATTCATTATATCAAACAAAATGTATTAGGCATTAAATATTCAAAAGACAATATTTGCGAATTTACTTATATTACATCACATTCACAACTCTTTATATTTGATACTGACAAAAAGATAAAAACTTAGTAGCTCAGGTGCTTGAAATGCAGAACATGTTCCCGCAAACACCAACGATAAGTCATGGATCGGTGGATTTCCTACGGGTCAACTTCTCTAAAGATAAATTTTTATCTCTTTTTCAGTTCCTGTTTTGTATTCACATACAAAACCTTCACTTTGATTTATTCTCAGAGGCAAGAATCTGAGGAAGTAAAATCGGGTGACCGCGGAAGCCAAATTTTTAAGACCGAAACCTATAAATGCAAATTGAAATTTGATCATCAACAAAAAACAATGCAACTGAATTTTTGTGAAAAATTCCCTTTTCTCTAAAAAATTGTGGGTTTTTTATGGTAATTCACACAGTTGAATATTTCTTCATGTGATAAATGTGATACATCGGTTAAAACATTCGGATGACCATGTTATGACCATTTCGAAAACCTCTACCTTATGCAAAGTCTGATTATTGTGTTTTTGTAAAGTACACTTATGTATACTGAATACAATTATAAAAACTTACCTCTATTGTATTATTTACTTTGATACCGAAAAAATACTCTGAAAAGCATGATGCATAAGCTTTAAAATATTCCAAAAAGTGGCCATTGCACGATGTTCATCTTGGCTTTATACGGGACCAAATATGAATCGGTATTATTTTTGGATTATTGCCAATGACTTTCAAGGTTTTTGGAGTCACGATAAAAGTGTAAAGATGCTCAGCTCGTTAAATCAGATTAGGACGAATGGATGAAGGTCGAAGAATAGATCAATTTTTTTTGGCTATAATTCCATTGATCTTCGTTAGTATTTGATTGATTCCTTTCTTATTAGTCAGTGGGCTATGCTTGAAGACTGGCAGTGAACAAATCTAAAGAAATGAACTTTAAACGTTCAAGCCAGTCTCGGATATACCTACACAGTAGGTTGAATGGACTGACGCCTATCGGAAAACAACTACTCCCCTGGCTAATACCACGAAGGTCGTTGAATTATATCCGACAGGCGTCAGTGCAGGAATCTTCACAGAAAATTTCCTGCATATGCAATTGGCAATACAACTGGTGGTATTAGCCAGGGGAGTAGTTGTTTTCCGATAGGCGTCAGTCCATTCAACCTACTGTGTAGGTATATCCAAGACTGGTTTGAACGTTTAAAGTTCATTTCTTTAGATTTGTTTACTGCCAGTCTTCAAACACAGCTCACTGATTAAAATGAAAGATTTTGTTCCTTATTCAGAGGAATCGGTCAAATTTCGGATATGCAGTTGGTTAGTACCTCGTCCACTAGATGGAGTGACATTTTGTGATGTTCGCTCCAACTTCGGAAGAGGAATGAAATACTCTGAAAGAATTCAGATTTTCAATTATGAAATATCATTGACTTTAGGTCGATGATGGTCACTATCTTGCACCGACGAGTGGCTAATGAGCCCGAAACAGGTCTGTAAGTGTGCCCGTTCCAAAATTGAAGGTCGACTCTTTCAGTTGTATTGCCAATTACATATGCAGGAAATTTTCTGTGAAGATTTCTGCACTGACGCCTGTCGGATATAATCCAACGCCCTTCGTGGTATTAGCTAGGCGAGTAGTTGTTTTCCCATAGGCGGATATTCAACCTACTGTATCCGAGACTGGCTTGAACGTCTAAAGTTCATTTCTTTAGATTTCATTGATTCTTTGGATTTGAAAGTTTTTGATGCTAAACAGAGCTATGAAATAAGTAGAATTCCAAATACAACTGTCAATTTTCGTATGGAACTGAAATATTCATAGGATAATTCTATCACCAAACTGAAGTATAACTCGATGAATTTTGATGATATTATCTTGATTTGATTCCACTATATCAGGTGAGGATATATTATCATTATTACAATTTATTAGTGCAGCTAAAGAAGCAGAGAATCGACGATTATTTATGATAGATATTGTAACTCTCATAAATGACTACGAGAAAAATCCAAATTATTAATGATTATAGGTTAATCAGTGACTTATGAAAATAATTTGAAAAGTAGTCATTGAGTTATCAGATAAATTTGTCAGAAAATCAGTAAAACTACATATATGTAATACTACATATACTACATACACTAATACTACACATACACTCATGTCGCTGGAATTGCAAAGGCTGCTTCTCAAAACCTTGGAACACTGTTCTGAACCAGAAAACTGTACACACCTCAGCAACTTTTGATGATTTGTAAAGCTCAAATCAGACCTTCTTTGGAGTATTGTTCTCATGTATGGAGTTCTGTCCTCTAACATACCCTGAAGTTGCTGGATTCTATTTTTATTGTCTATTGTCGCACACATAAAAGAAATGTGGTAAACCCCTGGTGTTGCTATACATCTAACCTAACCTAACCTAACCTAACCTAACCTAACCTAACCTTAGATGACTCTAGACTCTATCTGAGATTTCATGTTGTGTTTCACCAGGACCCTCTAGGTTCAGTCCGTGAAATTCTTCATGTGAATCAGAAAAGGTTTTCCAAAAGAGGGTTTGGATTTGTAGTTAAGTTACTTTTGCATTATCTATCATTGTTTACTTGGAATCGGCTTTGCTATATCCATTTCTTTCGAAACCATTTTTCGAATGATTGATATTCTTTGCTAATGACGGTTCTGAGCCTCTCCACATAACTACCTTCCCCTCAATGCCACCACAGTGATTTTGAACTTGACATGCTTTTTCGAACATATTTGATAAAGGGGTTTGATGAACATGCCATATCTCAATATTTTATCCGTTTTTCCTCCTCTTTTCGGAAGATATTCGTCTCGCCAGGAGCTGAAAAGTCTACGACAAATATCGTCTTGCTCTGGTGGTCGAGAAGGACTACATCAGGCTTATTAGCTTGTATAAAACTGAGGGTGGGGAACGAATAGTTCAAATAAATTCGGCACTTCTCGTTCCCCATTACGGATTCAACATCCCCCGGAGCGTAGGGCAACACCTGTATATCGTAGATGGTAATATAGCACTCTTAGGGCCGCGTTATGTCGATGGATATAGGATATGGATATATGCTGGATATGCTCGTAGCAAGTGCATTAGGGTCTCGGACGCCTCGCGGCAGGCCCTGCACCTTGTGTCAGGAACCTCTATACCCATACACGACTGCGGTAGACTAAGGTGTCGAAGACACCATTCTGGCAAGCCATGATGAACCCCTCAGTTTCCGACTTCAACCCACTCGACCTGAGGAAAGCGAAAGTCAGGAGCTTTGATAAGACAAGTTCTTTAATGTTATCGAAGAAGACTCCATGCATTGGCTTGTCCTTGCGTTTCCGCAGAAGTTCCGCTTTTATATGAGATTTTTGCTGAACGTGTTACAACTCGGTGACAGAGTTGTGATCACCTCGTTCAGTGTCGAAAACTAAACCGAGATCATCAGCTGCTCGGGCAGCTGCCCTAAAGAGAAATTCTCCAATTCCTGCTTTCTCATGGTCGCGGACCATGCAGAGAAGGAGATCCGAACTCCTGACGACTTTACAGGCTACATCCAGTACCATTCTGTCATGTAGATATTCCAAACTCAAAAATCCACGGCCCCCCTGTTGTCGGGAGAAGTACAACCGTGGAAAGGACGAAAGGACTCCTATAGAGTTTGCATCCCTGATATTTACGTCAAGTTGATACAATTCCTTCCGAGTCCACTTCACTACTCCAAACGAGTAGAGCAAGATTGGAACGGCAAACATATTTGTTGCAGCAACTTTGTTCTTCCCCGACAGTTCCGATGACCAGATCTGTCGAAGTTTTGCTGATACTTGCCGCGGAGAGAGTTCTTCACTGCTGTTACCTCTTGTGAGTGGCGTTGTTCCATCCCGAGGTAAGTATATTTCTCTACGGCATCCAAATGGTGTATGATGCTTCCATCTACGAGCTGCACATTTTCTCCGTAGTCCTCGCATCGTCCTCTTTTGAGATTTACCATTACACATTTGTCTATCCCGAATTTCATACCCATAGCATGCGTGTACTCTTCCACCAGCCTCAAGGATTAATGAAGATCTTTTTCTTCAGAGGCATAAAGTTTAAAATCATTCATATAAAACAAATGGGTGACCTTGTGCCTTCGGTTTCCGGAGACACAAAATAACTTTTCATGCTAAATTCAAAGATATATCAAACAATGTCATTCAAAGTTGACTTTCAGGTGATTTTGATCCTTATCCTAATTTCTTTGGTTCGGATCTGTATTAAATTTACCTGTGGTGAAATTAACAACATGCAATTCATTTCGATAAGAAAATCAACTCACTCATCCTAAACTGATTGGAACGTATCAGAATTTTATAATTTCATAGATATACCTAATTCATTTGAAAGAAAAATTAAATTATTGTTCAAAAGTAAATGAAAATCAATATAGTTTTATAAATTTTCCGTTTCAAAGATGAGTTTTCACGAATTACACTCGTATATTTTCAAAAATGAATAACCTCACTTGTAATTTTGGTTATTAGTAGAATATTTTTTGACAATCTTAAATTATGGTTCAACATTGGTAGTGGAATATTTCTAATCTGTAGACTATAATTTCTCATTCAGTAATATGGTACGGCAAATTGAAAACATCTTATATTGCATTTATTATTTACGTAATAATTGGGGATACTCTAGTCAGGATGTCATGCAATTTAACTTTCACATAAATACGAACATCGTTACAGTTCATTCCACAGCCTCATCAGTAAATAAGAAGAAAGAAATTGTTAATATCTCCAATCATGCAAGTAACACATTTCAGTCATATTTCATAAATTCTAAGTTATTTTGCAGCAATATTGAAATGCCCTCGGTGGTGTTATTCGGAATTTAACCAAGCGAAAAATACGATATCTCTGATGTTCAACTTTTCTCAAGATTTTATGAGAATGAGTTTTGTTTGAAAACGTGTCAATTGTTGCTACTTCAAATAACTAAGTGACATTTTCAAAGACGCACTTAAACAATTGCAAAAGTTTATCGTTCCGTATAAATTTGTTTCATGTCATTAAATGTCAAAACAAATGTTTCGAATGAGAACTGAAATTTGTGATAAGATTTGTCATGAAATTTAGAAAAAAAAATTGAAACATATTTGAAACATAAATATACTTCATTGTCTCCTGGAGAACAAAATATTCGTATTTCTAATAGTTGCTGTGAATGAATAAATATAATTTTTTTAAAGTTCATTCCACATGTTACCTGAATCGAAATGAACAAAGAATTATTTATGATAAAATATTTATGTAATGATTCACGATGAATAATATATTTCTTGTAATTACGAATAATAACACGCCATTGACAAACAATTCTTATTGAACAAAGAAAAATGGAAAACGTTTTGAACAAAAAGGCATCATTCCTTATTAACAGTGGCATTATGGAAACTATTTTTGAACAAAGTTTGAAACGAATGTTGGTTTTAGCTCTTTTATATGCTGAAATGATGGTAACAATAATTAACTTTGATGAAAAGTTTTCCTGACTGTTTATAATAATAATTGCAGACGAATGAGAGCTTTTACAATTTCATGAGGGACTAGCGACCCGCTCCGGCTCCGCACGTGTGCAATGTTGATAGTAAATATAAATTCAGCCACCGGAAAATTGAGGGCATGGAGAAACGGCGATGAAAATATTAATTTTGTTTTATGGACGCCCCTTCTTCCCCCGCGGGTGATGCCCCAGTTAGAATATTTAAAAATCCTTTCTTATTGCACGTTTACAACTTTGAACGAACTTACGTACAAAATTTAAACCTCTGAAAATATACCGGTTTGGAGAAACAGTGATGAAAAATAAACTTTATTTTATGAACGCGCTTTTTCCCCCACGGCTGGCTCACCAGTTGGGATATTTAAAAATCCTATCTCATTGCATATCTACAACATAAAACTAACCCAATACAAAATTTCAGCTTCCGAAAATACAGCAGTGTGGAGAAACTTTGATGAAAAGGTAATTTTCATATGTATTCGCGTCTCTTTTATCCTCAGAGGGGGTGCCCCAGTTGGAATATTCAAAAATTCTTTCTTATTGCACATCTACAACATGAAAGAACCTACATACAAAATTTCGGCATCTGAAAATATAACGGTACGGAGAAAGGGTGATGAAAAGGTAACTTTATTTTATGAACTTCCCATTTACCCCGCGGCTGGTGCCCCAGCTGGAATATTCAAGATTCCTTTCTTATTGCTCATCTATAACATAAAGCGACACTCCATATAAAATTTCAGCTTCCGAAAATATAGTGGTACGGAAAAACAGTGCATGATGAAAAGGTGATTTTCATATGTAAACGCCCCCTTTTCATCCCCAGGAAGGGATCCCCAGTCGGAATATTCAAAAATCATCTCTTATTGTACATCTAAAACATAAAACGAATCTACGTACAAACAGTGATAAAAAGGTAAGTTCAATATGTAAACGCGTCCCTTTTACCCTCACGGACATCCCAGTTGGAATATTCGAAAATCCTTTCTAAGACCTAAGGAGCACCTTAATTCCAAATTTCAGCTTTCTAGGAATTACCCGTATGGATAAACATAGATGAATGCGTGATTGTTTAGTGTGTGATTTTCGCATTTATAGGTATAAATTACCATGTTTTTTCAAGTTTTAAATCAATATTTGGTAGTTAAAAAAGGATTTTTTATTTGGAACAACCGCTATACCCGACTTTCAATTAAAATTCCTTTTGGAGGAATTTTTGATTTTATATTTTTAGAATTGTCTTGAATGAACTGGAATTTTCTTCAATTGTTTTGAATGTCATTGCGAATTTAATGAACTCTTCAGTACTAGCGATTTCAATGGCGGGTTTCGGTTCAGATTTGATTTTATTGAATGAAGTATTACGAGTAGTAATAATTTGAAAGGAAATATGATTGATATTTTTCATTTTTCATAATTTATCATTTTCTATATCTTCATCTGTCGAAGCAATTAAATATATAATACTATATATACAATAAATATATAATACTATAATACTACCTGTGAACTTCGTTCCGCCTTAGAGGGAATAAAAAAAATCACATTTTTGATTTTATTTCTTTAATTTTTTCATTAATCAAGTATTTCAATCATTCTTTATTAGGTTGCACTCTTCAGTTAAGCATCTTGTGATACACGACATTTTTTGTTTTATTATCAGGCGCAAGTATAAACAACGCAGATGGTCTTACGACCCGTGAACATGCCACATATAATTGACCATGTGAAAAACATTGATTTTCCAGATTCAGACCACACACTTTCAAGGATTGGCCTTGTGATTTGTTAATGGTCATGCCGAATGCAAGACGAATTGGAAATTGAAGTCTTTTAAACTCAAACTGCATATCGGTTAGAATCATCGGGATCCTCGGAATGAGAACTTCCTCACCTTCGAATTTTCCTTTGAGTATCGTCGCGTAAATCACATTGTTCAAACGTGTACCGTTGTCAAGTTTTGGTGGGTTTATGTTTTGAACCATGATTACTGCGGAGCCAACCTTCAGGCGTAAATTGTGCGGTGGTAACAAGGCACATCCAAGGAGTTTGAAAATTAAATTGGATAGTTGGTGGCTTCATCTTCATTTGTTATACAGTCAATTGATTTGAATGAATTGTTCCAATGATATCATTCTGAATTATGTAGTTTAGGTCATCTACATCTTTATTCTTAGCCGCTAACACTTCTCGCTCACTCAATCATTCATTATTTTTGTAGTTAGTAATTATGTTTGGGAAAACTTTGCTGATAAGTTCGTTTTAATAGTCTCGAGTCATTGCGTACATCTTTCAATGGTCGGTTAAGTGCTTCTAATGCATGTTTGTGCACCATTGTGCATTCGTCCCATATGATGATTTTCGATGCTGATAAAGCTTTGGCCATTGCGGAGTTTTTTGAAATATTACATGTTGGTTCTTTAATAGTTTGAAGATTCAACGGAAATGTTAATGCTGAATGAGCCGTACGGCATCCTTCTAACAATGTAGCTGCTATTCCAAAAGAATCAACTGCAAGCGCAATGTTGGATCTTGCACGAACAGTACTTAAAACTAATGCCATCAGGAATGTCTTACCAGTTCCACCAGGAGCATCCAGGAAATATAAACCACCATTTCCATCATCAATTGCCTTCATTAATCTTTGACAAAATTACGTATAGCTGTTATTTACCTTTTATTGTTATTCCATGTCAAATGGGTTTTTGCTATACCACGTTTTATAGTGACTTCTTGGTGACTTCACGGAAATGCGGTCGAACGGGATAAAAAGTATCCTATGTCTTTCTCCTTGTCCTAAGCTACCTCTCCACCAATTTTCAGCCAAATCGATTCATCCGTTCTTGAGTTATAAATTTTGTAACTATATTTGTAATATATATATATATATATATATATATATATATATATATATATATATATATATATATATATATATAGATTTTGATATGATTCTGTTTCAATTCTTCGCGGTAGGTATTGATTAACTCGTAGATACAAAATTCTGAATTGAAATTTTATGACTTCTGGTTAATATTAACCTTTCGAAGACTCCTATATTGATTTATTTTATTGACCGAAGAGGTACGTGTATCGATAATCTATGTGAAAAGTAAATATTGTTTGCCAAAATTCAACAAAAATGATTTCTACGAAGCTGTATCGGGTGATATGAATCGTAAAGACAATTAATCTGATTATTTATTCAATAACGTATTCAAAAAACACTATAGGAGAATTTCACAAAACAGTTTTACAAAAACACAATACGTGTTTCGCCATACAATGGCTTCTTCGGGAGTAAAGACACGCCCGAAGCAACCACTGTATGGCGAAACAAGTGTGGATTTTTTGATATATATATATATATATATATATATATATATATATATATATATATATATATATATATATATATATATATATATATATATATATATATATATATATATATATATATATATATATATATATATATATATATATATATATATATATATATATATATATATATATATATTTATATATTTTCAGCACTTTAAAATAGTTTTCATGAGTTTCTGATAACATCGCGTTGAAAGTCTCAACTTCGGCATGATCACTTACAATCAACTTTCAATAAACCATTACTCCGTTTGTATTAGTTTTATTGGTACCATTAAACCACTACTCACGAAAAACCGTGGGTTTATTGGTTGAGAAATTGACACTTTCACTCGCGAATGATTCGAAAATAATTAACTTCTAGGAAATCATTTCATGAAAAAAAGTTGCGAAGACTTTGCTATCCATCCCTGACTCATTTTCAATGAAACATTTTTTACCCTCGAGGAGGACTAGCGTCCCACTCATAGTAAATATAACTCCCGGTACAAAGTCAAGTTTCAAGTAGAAGGTAAATGAAACCTAAATCTAAACTAGACTATTAGCCATTTTGAAAAGCTTAGTATTAGTATTTCATTTTTTCAGTAATTTATTTCATTTGTATAGGAAAAGATCGTGAATACTACACGTTACAGACTAATGGACTCTTCAGAGTAGATTCTCTACCAATTTAGCTTGGTTTTTCATACGTTTGTGGAAGGTTGAATATCAAAAACAATAACAAAAATTCACGCATCGAATTTGTCGTGAAATGACACTTTTCCGTTATTATTATCTTCTGATATATAATTTCAGGAAAGTTGTTACTATTGTTAGTGATATTTCAATCTCAATGTGTCGAGTAGAAGATCAGAAAACGATTATTTCCTTCTGTTTAAACGTAATCAGAATTCTGCCCATTCTTAGAATGAAGATTTTATTATCATTACGTTACTATTGGTAACAACAAGGTGACTCCATATTTAATGAAATTTTATGTATCGCTTTTTAGGAGACAACTCTTGGATAATTTTTTGTTACCTTTCTCAAATCATAATTTTGTAATCCTTCAAAAAAGACAAATTCCTTTCACTCTTGTTTTTCACGAACAAAGATCGTGGTAAAATGTGATTTTGAAACTGAACGAGCTACCAATCTAAACTTATCCTTAAAAACGTAACACTTTTTCCCGAGAAACGAAGGAAAATATTGCAATTTAAAAAAATATTCAAATGAAACAAAATATTGCCACCACATAATGAATCTTCAAATTCCTCGAGAAAAAAGTCAAATATATAATAATCCTCGTCTACTAGTTCTCAGCTTTTTCACAAAAGTATTCGATTTACAAAATAGCATTAGCATATCAGCAATCACCAGCACGCTACTATAATGACTTTTATGTTTCTCAAACTTGAATTGGTCTGAACTACTCAATAATAAAGATTGATTAGACAAACATTGCAATACTCCTTATTGATATTATTTGGTTACACATGGTTATCTGAGATAGTTTTGAAAAAGTGACTAAATCACTGATGAATGTGTAATTTTAAAATAATAAACAGTCTTCAATTTTCTCATCATATGACTAATAGTAATGATTTTTACTAAACAGTGTTCAATCGAGTTCAATTGTATTTCGTCATCAAAAGTATTTGTTTTTCTTTTGACATACACTTTTGACATACACTCCTAATGTTGAATAATCGAAATAAAGAACAATTTATAAGTGTTATTATTAGTTTTGAAAATCACAAAATTATTTTTCATTTGAATATACTATAATAGTATAAGTAGTTTATAGTATATTCACTGTGTTGAAGTTTAAAGTTACGATCTCATAACAATACTTGTGTGTCAATCACCTCTGTATTCGAAAAGAATAAAACGCCATGTTCAGTTTTTGCTCACTCATAGTTTGAGTAATAGGATACTGAAGAAAAATACGCAATGTCTTTTTCGTTTATATTCTATATCTATATCTTGTTTTATTGTTCATCCGGTATATTCAAAACTATCCGAAGTGAATTTCGCATTTTGGGACCAAACGCATGCGCATCCAAGGAATCACGAGTACGGAAGTAGTACGCTAACCCTAATCAGCAGATTCGAAATACACGATTTTCATGTGCTTTTTCTGAATTTTTGCTACCGCTACCGCTATTCGTTAGTGCTCATTACTTACGTCAGATAGTCCACAACCGCTCAACGCTTTCGCTTCGCTAGTTGGATTTGCAGCAATAATTCCATAATCCAAGTTATTACATCTTCAACTTGGTTTTGCTATTTATATGTATAGAAACTACTACGTTTTTGGTCCTTCGAGCCGGATTCGCTTCCCTCTCATTGTATATATTTCCCTTCAATATCATAAGTATTGAATTGATATATATATATATATATATATATATATATATATATATATATATATATATATATATATATATATATACCGGATGAACAATAAAACAAGATATAGATATAGAATATAAACGAAAAAGACATTGCGTATTTTTCTTCAGTATCCTATTACTCAAACTATGAGTGAGCAAAAACTGAACATGGCGTTTTATTCTTTTCGAATACAGAGGTGATTCACACACAAGTATTGTTATGAGATCGTAACTTTCAACTTCAACACAGTGAATATACTATAAACTACTTATACTATTATAGTATACTCAAATGAAAAATAATTTTGTGATTTTCAAAACTAATAATAACACTTATAAATTGTTCTTTATTTCGATTATTCAATATTAGGAGTGTATGTCAAAAGTGTATGTCAAAAGAAAAACAAATACTTTTGATGACGAAATACAATTGAACTCGATTGAACACTGTTTAGTAAAAATCACTACTATTAGTCATATGATGAGAAAATTGAAGACTGTTTATTATTTTGAAATTACACATTCATCAGTGATTTAGTCACTTTTTCAAAACTATCTCAGATAACCATGTGTAACCAAATAATATCAATAAGGAGTATTGCAATGTTTGTCTAATCAATCTTTATTATTGAGTAGTTCAGACCAATTCAAGTTTGAGAAACATAAAAGTCATTATAGTAGCGTGCTGGTGATTGCTGATATGCTAATGCTATTTTGTAAATCGAATACTTTTGAGAAAAAGCTGAGAACTAGTAGACGAGGATTATTATATATTTGACTTTTTTCTCGAGGAATTTGAAGATTCATTATGTGGTGGCAATATTTTGTTTCATTTGACTATTTTTTTAAATTGCAATATTTTCCTTCGTTTCTCGGGAAAAAGTGTTACGTTTTTAAGGATAAGTTTAGATTGGTAGCTCGTTCAGTTTCAAAATCACATTTTACCACGAACTTTGTAATTGAATTTTTGATAGTATCTGATATTTAATAGGATATTTGATATGTACTCGATGGCATTCCTCATACGCTGCCTGTTCAGAAAATAGGGTTAATATTCATTTTTCTAAAAAAAATATTTATTTATATTGAAAGGGTTATATTTTTAGGAGTGACTAATTTTTGGGAAAGAAAGTTTTTGACTTTCTACTACTCCATCTTGATACAAAAAATGTGGGAATCTTCCAAAGAAAGGAAGGAAGTAATCAATTTTAAAATAAGTAACTCTATACATAGATGTATAGATCATGTAAAGAAGTAAATTTCAGACACAAACTGGAAGAAAAAGCCCTCCTGAAACAGCTACTTTCATATTAACATTGAATTATACGGAAAAAAAATTCTTTCGAAACAAATAGTTTTATATGATTACTGAAATTTTTTAATTTTTACTTTCTTTCTTTGTATTTGTATCGAAATGGAGTAGTAGAAATCCAAAAACTTTCTTTCCCAAAAATTATTCACTGCTAAAAATATAACCCTTTCATTATAAACAAGATTCCTCTTAGCTGAAATTTAATCAAATGGGTGAATTAATGTCATTACGATATCATCGATGACATAAGTAGATCAAACTTATTCCGAGACATAAAAAATCGTAATTCATGAATGAACTGTGTGTTTTTTCTTATAATATTATCCAGATTGGTATTGAAGAGCCCTAAGGCAAGTGTCTTACGGCGAAACATCGATGTCTACCAGTGAGGATGGCAGTGTTCCACGTAAGTGCAATTTTTTTACCATTCATTTAGTGTAGGATTCCTGTGAATGATATCTGATTGTAGTTCATAACGAATGTTTGGAATACAAACTGAGTAGAGAATAGTGTCTTCTGTATAATTCAGTGTGGATATAAAAGTATTTGTTTCGAAATAATTTTTCTTTCGTGTAGTTCAATGTTAATATAAAATTAGCTGTTTCAGGCGGGCTTTTTCTTCCAGTTTGTGTCTGAAAATTACTTCTTCACATGATCTACACATCTATGTATAGAGTTAATTATTTTAAAATTGATTACTTCCTTCCATCCTTTGGCAGATTCCCACTTTTTTTCTATCTAGATGACGTAGTAGAACGCCAAAAACTTTATTTCCCAACGTTTATTTATTCATCAATTTCTGTTTTGTCACCTTCAAAGCAAACCACCTTGGATGTAATAGACTTGTGCCAGCGTTTATTCCAATCTACGAAGTTGTTCTGATGTGCATTTCTTGGTATGTCCTTGAGTCGCGTATGTCAGCAACTCGCTTTTCATATCTTCACTCGTCACAAAACGTCGTCTTTTCATGAGTCTCTTTGATCTTGGGAACAGAAAAATGTCACAGGGGGCCAAATTTGGTGAATATGGTGGCTGAGGCATGATTACGGCACATAACTTCAAGATGATGCTCCCTATTGACCGCACGACCAAATAGCAAGAACTCTTGATGCTCCACAATGTCATAACCATAATCCATGATTCGTTACCAGTTATGACTGGTAACATGCGATGGCTTTTTTGGTCAAAATGTAGCAATTTTTGAAAGAACTTCGTTGTCATATGCTTCATGCCCGAAATTGCATGGCATGAGCCAACCGATATCCTCTTCTTTAATTATGATTCGAAGATTCTCTATGCAAGTCTGAAAAAAATGGATTCACATGTTATAGATAGATAGATAGATAGATTTTATTTGACTACGTTATGTAAAAAGAAAAAACATTTGTAGCAAGTCATATCATTCAATATAAAATGTAAAACTAGGAAGAATGTGTCAGTTTATAGTAAAATACCGACTTAAATAAATATAACTGAAATACAAATTGCCTAAAACGCACGTACAGTCGTGCAATATTTAAAATAGAGGAAGAACTTCTTCATATATATATAAATACAATAAATGGGTTCTGCATATCAACGTACAGTGTTCTATATGTCCATGTGGGAAGATGCAAATTCTTCCACAGAGTAGAAACAATTTTTAAGAAGGTAACATTTTAGTTTTTTTTTGAAATTCTGTAGTGGAAGCTGCCTTATTCTCTCCGGTATTTTATTGTAAAGCCCTAGGGGAGGGGAGTTGTTTTTTGATTTTGTAAGTCGAAAAGACTGTGTTTTCAGGAGATTAGATGATCGGGTGTTATAGGTATGGGACTCTGACATTAGTGTAAAATTGGTTTTGTGTTTATGAATATCAATCATAGAATAGTATATGAACAGACACGGTAATGGCATTATTCCATATTTAGCAAACAAGGGTTTGCAGTGATCATTAAAATTTGCTCCAGTTATTATTCTGACACTTTTTTTTTGCAGTGTAAAAATTTGGTTGGCGGTGGATGCGTTCCCCCAGAGGATCACACCATATGTTAGGTGGGAGTGCACCAGTGAATAGTAACTAGAGAGCAGTGTGTCAATGTTCAAAACCTTTTTGAGTTGTCGTAACAGGAAAATATAACTGGATATTTTTGAGCTTAATTGATATACGTGTTCCGACCAGTTGAGTTTGTCATCTAAGGTTATACCCAATAATTTCGCGTGGTTTCCGTTTGCAACTTGGTTGTTTGTAGAAATCGTGAGGTGTTGTGTTTTCTCTCGATTCAGTTTGAGATTGTTGGAATTGTACCACGTTTCGGCTTTGATTTCTGCCTCTTCCATAGCAGTATTTAGGCTCAAAGTATCCTTGTCGAGGTTAACCAAAGTAGCGTCGTCTGCAAACATAATTAGAGTTCTTGGAAAAAGGTAGAAGAACAGGTCGTTTATGTATATAATGAACAGTAATGGGCCTAAAATAGAACCCTGTGGTACTCCATGCTTCACTGTTCTAAATTCTGATAGCTCATCCTCAACATTAACGCACTGTTCTCTGCCAACTAAATACGAACTCAGCAGCTGGAGTGGTGGACCTCTAATGCCATAGTATTCGAGTTTTTTCAATAGACTATTGTGTGAGACACAGTCGAAGGCCTTGCTAAGATCGCACATTGTGATTCCTGCGTGTTTACCAACTTCGAGGCCCTCTACGATGTTCTGTACAATCCTACAGATGGCATCAATTGTTGAACAACTCCTCCTGAAACCGAACTGATTTTCGTGTAGAAGAGAATATTTCTCAAAATATTTAATTAACCTTTGTTTCAGAATTATCTCTATGATTTTGGAAAATACTGGGACTAACGAGATAGGTCTGTAGTTATCAGGTATTTTATCGTTATCTTTTTTTAGTATAGGAATAATTTTTGAGATTTTCAGTGCGTCCGGAAACACTCCTTCACTAAAACATGCATTTATCAAAGTTGTCATAGGGGGGATTAAAAATTCTATTGACTCTTTAATTATTATACTATTTAGGTCATAAATGTCGAAACTTCTAGTTTGCTTCAAAGAACTGATTGCATTTCTAACTTCAAACGGGGTCACTGGTTCTAAATAAAAGCCTGTTATGACATGTGGAACATATCTAAGGAAGTCAGTCGCTTCCATATTCGAGGGCTGTAGAGAGTTTATCACATTGTCCGCTACAGTGGTAAAAAAATCTATAAATGTGTCTGGCTTCAAACAAACGGTCTTGCATTTATTTTTACCAGAATTCCTCTCATAATTAATGAGTTTCCAGCTATCTCTAGGTTTATTGGTTGAGTTATGTATGAAGTTGCTGAATGCATTTCTTTTTGTTTGAATCATAGATTGCGAGTACTTTTGCTTATAGTAGTTGTAAGCGGCCTTATCAATAGGGTGTTTGGTACAATCATATATATTTTTTATCGTAGCTAGAGTATTGCGCATGTTACGTAGTTCTTCATTGAACCACTTCACCGGAGGCTTCATAGTTACCTTGGTTCTTCTCTTTGGAAAGTGCTTTTTAACGAGAGATTGATAGGTACAGATTAAAAAGTTCGTAAGTCGATTTACATCAGAATAGTTGGAAATTGGAAAATGCTCATAATTTATCTGCCCAAGGTCGTCCCGGAATTTTTTTAGACTATGTTTGTTTATGAACCTCTTCCAAATGAAGTTTTCCTTGACGTTGGGTATACAAATAGCAAATGTTATGTATTGACCGTAATGATCTGATAAGCATGGATCAACAATACCCGTATCATACGTATTTTCAGAGAGATTGGTCAATATATTGTCAATGCAGGTTGATGATGAATCAGTCACCCTAGTATATTCTGTCATATTTGCAGTTAGACCAAATGTTGCCATCAAAGATGCAAGATCGGTATAGTTTTTTGATTTCTTGAGAAAATCAATATTGAAGTCTCCCATAATTATAATTTTATCTAAAGAACTAGAAACTTTCAAGAGCAATTGTTCAAATTTATCGAGGAAAATGGTAATGTCTCCATTACATGATCGGTATACTGTTACTACTAAGGTTTTTGTCGAGAGAATCTCAATTGCGCAAAATTCGGCATGGTAAGCTACACAGAATTCGTTCACCTCGATGTATTTAATATTAAAATAATTTTTTATAAAAATGGCAACTCCTCCGTGCCTGTTCATATCTCTACAGAAAAAAGAGGCTAGCTCATATCCTTTTATATTTACTGTCTGAATTTGTGCTTGATCAAGCCAATGTTCGGAAATACATAGTATGGTGTAGCTTTCATCCTCAAGAAATAATGACAGATGGTCAATCTTATTTGAAATACACTGTATATTGATATGTGGGACACTTACATTCTTTGTTTGACTAATGCTTGACTTTTCTACATATTCTACGTTTTTTGTTCCAACTCTTCCTTGGTTTAAAAATTTTTTGGGAATCTGAATCTTCGAACGGCCGCCCCTGATGGCCATATTTCGGGGTTATAAACTTCGGCAACTTTATCGATAGGAAATGATACTTTATACGAAGATGTATCTTCGTTTCTATTGAGGTCTTCGCATTCAAAGTATATCGAAGGAGCGGTAATTTTCAGAATAGCAGTGAGATCGTTGGATGTAATTTCTGGTCCAATTCTGTAGACGTGCAGGTATCCTTTTTTTGGAACTGTTTTGATCGTGTTATTCAGATTACATCCGATAATTGGTCTAAATCTGTTGGAGCTACGGTTTTTGTTGAAGGAATTCCGTTTCTTATCGTTGGTGGAGATTCCATTTTTATCTGGTGTTTTCTCGTCCGTTTTTGCTATTGCGGTTTTTTTTACTTCAGCATATGCTTCATATTTTGTGCCTTGTTTGTCCGTATTTATACTTGGGTTCGTTGTCTTACTTTTAATTTTATTTAATTCATGACCTTTACTTGTAGATGGAGTTATGTTATTGGTGTTCGAATCATATTTTTCCGACTGCTTCAACAACAAAATGAGTTCTTCCTGCTCTTGCGTTCGCTTTTCAAGATGATATGCTAGTTTGCTCACGGCTTCAAACTCCTTTCTCAATGATTTCAGTGTTAAATTCACTTCACTGCACTGCTTACAGTCGATCAAAATGGTTTCTTGACTGTCATGAAAAACGTCATTATCACTTTTAACTGAGCACTTATCACTAAGATTTTTCACATACTTCATTAATACGTTGTTGCTTACATTAGCTGGTAGTTTGAAATTAATAATAATGTCGATTAACTCGTTTTTTTTCAACTTATTTAGCTCAGCATTTACGATAGCTACATACTGGTTCGCCATGTTGCCATAATCCAATCGCCATGTTGCCATATATGAACATTTCATTTGGCAACACTAGCTTCAAATAGTCATAGAAAAACAAGAATGAAAGGAATTTGTCTTTTTTGAAGGATTACAAAATTATGATTTGAGAAAGGTAACAAAGAGTTGTCTCCTAAAAAGCGATACATAAAATTTCATTAAATATGGAGTCACCTCGTTGTTACCAATAGTAACGTAATGATAATAAAATCTTCATTCTAAGAATGGGCAGAATTCTGATTACGTTCAAACAGAAGGAAATAATCGTTTTCTGATCTTCTACTCGACACATCGAGATTGAAATATCACTAACAATAGTAACAACTTTCCTGAAATTATATATCAGAAGATAATAATACCGGAAAAGTCTCATTTCACGACAAATTCGATGCGTGAACTTTTGTTATTGTTTTTGATATTTAACCTTCCACAAACGGATGAAAAAACAAAGCTAAATTGGTAGAGAATCTACCAATCTATCTACCCACTACTATGAGTGGGACGCTAGTCCTCCTCGAGGGTAAAAAATATTTCATTGAAAATGAGTCAGGGATGGATAGCAAAGTCTTCGCAACTTTTTTTCATGAAATGATTTCCTAAAAGTCAATTCTTTTCGAATCATTCGCGAGTGAAAGTGTCAATTTCTCAACCAATAAACCCACGGTTTTTCGTGAGTAGTGGTTTAATGGTACCAATAAAACTAATACAAACGGAGTAATGGTTTGTTGAAAGTTGATTCTCAATGATCATGCCGAAGTTGAGACTTTCAACGCGATGTTATCATAAAATAATGCATTTTTCGTCAGAAACTCATGAAAACTATTTTAAAGTGCTGAAAATACTTCATTTTCATTCCTTATGAAAGTCCCTAGAGTAACAATTGAACTAATGAGTTATAACGAAAATGGCAAGTTTCTATTATTTTCGGCGATAAAAAACATGAAAATCATTCCCTAATCACCACCCCAATAAGGAATTTGAAAATAATCGATTCCATTTCAAATTCACTTTATTCATGTATCTACTGGTAATATGATATAAAAGTTTGACCGATTTATAGTGCTTATTTTCCGAAAAAATTAACCTGAAGTGAAAATAACACTTTTGGTTTTTGCAAAAAATAGCCTTTTCTTCAATATAACTCAAAAACTAATGATAATACGTATATTGGTTCATTAACGGATTCACACTACATAGTATAAAACAAATTCGCTTCCCGCTGTCTGTCCCTACGCATGTTTAGATCTTTAAAACTACGCAACGAATTTTGATGTGTTTTTTTTTTTAAATTGATATAGTGATTCAAGAGAAAGGTTTATATGTATTTAACATGCATACTATAGTAGAGAAACACTGTTAGTTTTAGAGGTTTCTAATGTGGTGTCGTAAATAAACACATTTTCATGCGATTATATTACAAACGCTAACTGAACCTTACGAGATAGATCAAAATAATGTACTACAGTATTGTACACCTTAAAAAAGTCTACAAAAAAGTCCGCGATAGTATGTCTGTCTTTTGGGGATAACCCACAATAATCATCTTTTATCCTTTACTTTTTTTACGAAGCGATTTTAAGCAACACAACATTAATCCTTATTCAATTAAGTACCTCAAATACATGGTGCAATTAATATACAGGGTGTGCCATCGAAAACTTAACATGGAGATTTTGGGTACTAATCTTGCAAATCCGAAAAAAAGCTCAGACGGATCGATTTCTATTGGGAAGGGAACCGTTTTTCCCCATTTATAGAGTCGTCCCTTCAACCCGGAGCAGAGGGGTAACCCAACCTTTGGAATTTTAATAGGGAATAGGGGCAAGTCGCACATCGTTTGAAAGATCTTGGAATTCTCTAAACAATGGTGTATATTTTTTTAAATTTGGACGTATTTAAAAGAGGTCTTTCCGATAATTAACTTTTTCAATATTGTTAAAAGCAACAAATTGTTTTATGCCACTGCTCAGTTGGAATGTATTTGGAACTCTTTCATTTGTTTCTTACGCTACTTGTTTGCTAATTTTTCAGTTCTTCTCTGATAAGAGGACTATTACAATTGAGAAATTGTTAAAAATGCTGTTTCTGTTTCTCATTTTTATGTTAAAAGTGATATCTACATTATTACTAGTAGTGAGTGCCGTAAAGTGTTGCTAAAGAAACAATGGTTTATACAACTGCAGAAAGGGTTGAGTTGATTGAACTGTACTATGGAAATAGACGTTGTGCTGCGAGAGCCGCTGAACTGTTCAATGAACAATATAGGAAGAATGTGTCGCGACAGTATGTTTTCGATTTAATTGCAAAATTTCGCGCAACTGGATCTGTAGCAAATAAAAAACGGCAAATCGAAACATCAGTAACAAATGAGGCGACACAAGTGGCAATTCTGGGCCATGTTGAGCTTGACCATACTTTGAGCACAAGAAAGTTAGCATTTGTTTCCGGGGTGTCACGAACCATCATTCGGCGTATTTTAAAAACCCACAAAATGCATCCTTACAAGATTAAATTAACGCAAGATATGAATGAAGATAATTTCCATCGACGCTTGCAATTTTGCGAGTTGATTAGTGAACGAGCGGTGGAAAATCTACATTTTGTTTTCAACATTTGCTTCAGTGATGAAAGTTCTTTTTTCTAAATGGCACAGTTAATCGCCATAATTGTCGCTATTGGGCTGATTCAAATCCTTACATTTTTAATGAAGTACATACTCAACGTCCAATTAAATGTTTGAGCTGGAATTTTTGGGGATCTATTGTTGGCCCATTGTTTTTAGAAGGCAATTTAACCGGACAAATGTATCTGGAGCTTCTGGAAGATACTATCAATCCCCTTCTTATTGATATAATTGAAAATAACCACAATTATCGGGAGGTTATGTTACTATTTCAACAAGATGGGTCTCCTCCGCACTATGCTCTGCCTGTTCGGCAGTATTTAGATCAGACTTCTCCGGATCATTGGATTGGGAGGTGGGCAGTATCGAATGGCCACCACGATCACCAGACCGTTCGCCGTTAGATTCATTTCTGTGGGGTCATTTGAAAACCAGAATTTACTGCACTCTTTCTGCATCACTCGAAGATTTACGGCAACGAATCACAAATGAATGTCGCCAAATCACTCCAGAAATGCTCTACAATGTTCGAGAACGTTTCCAGCAGAATCTCTATTATTGCATGGAAGCTGGAGGTGCCCATTTTGAGCATATGCAGTAAGTAAGTAACTTCAACTCTAAATTTAATATAGTTCGTTCAAATTTAAAAAAATGTACACCGCTGTATGGAGAATTCCAAGATCTTTCAAACGATGTGTGACTCGCCCAGGTTCCCTATTAGAATTCCAAAGGTTGTTTACCCCTCTGCTCCGTGGTTGAAGGGACGACGCTCTAAATGGGATAAAAACTGTTCCCCTAAAAAACAATCGACCTGTCTGAGGGTTTTTTAGGATTTGCAAGATTATTACCCAAAACCTCCATGTCAAGTTTTCGATGGCCCACCTTGTAGATCAATATGGCCCTTTACAGCAAGTATTTTAAATAAATATTTTCGAAGATATTACAGATATGAAATGCAGAGACATATAGGTTGCGGCGGTACCGGCAGAAGGGGCGGTACCGCCGCAGGTGTTTATATATATATATATATTTAGTATCAGCATTGCACTCGTGCGAAACCATGGTGGCTCGCTAGTATTGGTATATTTTGCATATCGATAATAATAGTTTTTGAGTTATTTTGAAGAAAATGCTCTTTTCAATTCAAGCTCAACTTTTTCTTCAAAACTAAGCATTGTATATACCGGTCAAACGTCTAGACCTAGACTATAGAGCGTATATGAGTACATGAATGAAGTGAATTGTAAAGTGGTAACTATAATTTTCAATTGAAGTAGTACTAAGGAGAGGGCTACTATCATTTTCGTATAGTTTTGATACCAGAGACTTGCATAAAAACATAAGTAAATTCTTTTTGGAATATTTCAGAAAAGGCTTTATGAATTTCCCCAGAAAAATTCATTGTTTTTTATTCAGGTTGAACTTTCAAATAATTATAAAAAATAATTTCACCATGCTTTTTTTCAGTTTGTATTGGGTCCAGAGTCATCCTAACTATACCATTCTTTTTTTGTTGTTTTTTGTTGGAAAAGTTACAGTTTCATTTGCGAATAAGTCGAAATGTATTGACAATCAGAAAAAAAGCTAAATACAAATTTATATGCAGATCGGTGCTGCATAATACGATTCGAAAAGTAATCCTATTTCATTAGTTAGTTACTTCAGCAGATTCTTCATTGATTTAGGCAGCTTGTGAACGGTAAGACAGCCAAAAACAGTATGAAAAACTCAAAGCAGTGAATTTTACCTCATCTCAATCAAACTAATTTCTACCAAAATTGTTTTGTAATCCATTTCAAGAGTCATATCGTTTTGTAATGCTTTTTTGTAGAGTTTTTTTCATTTAGTATATATTGCATTTGTAAGGTTTTTTTTGACTATTTTACGTACAGTTGAGAAAGGAATTTCGGTCAAATCTGATGTTGCTTGCAATAGTTTGTTTACCTCGAAACCAAACTTGAGATGTAAATGTTTATATACATTTAAACATACTCTCTGTGTTTCAATATTCAAATGCATCCGAATCTTGTTCACTGGCATCTCTTTTTCGCATTGTTCACCATCGCTATTGGAATCACTGCACTGGAAAAGTCTTCGTTGTTATCACCCTCGTTATTACTATTAGTACTTGTCCAAGGACGCCACATTTTAAATAGATAACAAAAATTTTAAGTAATTATAACTGTACCAATATCAAATTTCAACACCCAAATCGCGATCAGTTCCTGAACTGAACACGATGGCGATAACCTTCCCCGATTTCTATTCGTCACCATAACATGACTTCAAATTTAATTTTATGACTCTTCAGCCAATCATGAAAGTCGGTTAGTAAAAATTATCCAATACGAACCGCCCAGTCTGCAGTCTACGTGGACTAGTTCGCTGCCTGTTCATTTCTATGTATTGGTTTTTCTTGGCCTTTGAGAATGCCGTCAACTTTGACTATACCAGCAAATTTAATTCGTATTTCATCTGAAACGTAACTAGTTCCAAACATCATGTTAGGTATGAGAAGTAGACCGTGGCCAATAGTTCATTTCGGCTAATTATTTAATGGATTGTTGAGCAGCCTTTGCTCAATTCACATATTGTTTAAGGATCATAAATTTGCGTCTCACTCATCTTACTTTATTCATTATTTCATTAAATTTTTCTGCATAGGTTCTGAAAATAGGACCTTGTGGAGTTTTCTCAACATAATACTCAAAAAATTATTCTTTCATTTTGAGATACTGGGTAGGACAGCGAAAGAAATTAGCAAAGAAAATAATTGCTTCCTCACTGAATCCGACGTAATATATCATAGTAGGAGTGTACTCGTATACCTATAGAATTAATTGTATTGCGATTGAAAACATACTGAAGCTGTTGCTTTCATTATGCTATCAGTCAAATTAATTAGTTCCGTTTAGCATCTGTGATGATTTTTGAATCCTGATCGAGTGATTTGTAAAATGTCATTAAGAGCTTTTAGCGAATTGATAAAGTTTCTCATTCATAATTGTTTGTGAAGCCTTCGGCAAAAAAAGGAGATGATACTACTCACCTCCAGAAGAGGAATTCTATTACAGAAATTCAATAATTTATTAGAACTGGTAGTAGAAAAAGAACAGCTTTGATATCTATTTCATCAGTTCCTAAAGTATACTCATCCAACAAAAACAGCAACCCAAACAATGATAGGTGCATGAACAAAGCATGATCACCACACACATTTGCATCTATTGGGTGAAATAAACAAGCCTCCTTACGCTGGCCAATCAGATTTGATGGCAATCGTCTGGCGGAATTCATTGTTACAATGTCGAAGTGGTCGGTTATGTTTTAACCCCTGTGGTATGTACATATACGGTATTTTTAAGTTTAAAATTTTTAAAATGTCAAATACCAATATGGTTGAAGAAACTGCTAATTGGTGTCCCTATACACTCTACCAGAAAAAAAATCCTATACCCAGCCGCATATTATTAAAGAAATAATTGGTCGTTCTTTAGTGCAACTCTGTACAAGCAGCCTTGCCTGCGAGATCACGTGCTTGGTTGGACAGAGTATATGTATTCTCTTCCACCTATTTGTTCTACAACTCGATGGGACCATCATTCTTTCATACCTGCAAGATAGATGATAGATTGATTATGTCTTGAGAGTTATTTGAATGCGTTGTTGTCTCGCATTTTTTGCGTTTTGCCAATATTGTGATTTCGAAAATCTATTTAGATTTTGAAAAAACTGTTTTTTCAATTGAATATATTAGGGTTCAGTTTTCTCATGAATCATTATATCGTAAGTTCTTTATCTCTCAAGCGCATGATGTATTTGAGATTGTTGATGACGGTTTACTGTTTTCGACGGACGAGACCATTTCTTTGGAGCGACTAAGTCTAGAAGTTCCGGTATCTATAATATATATCATCAGATATACCATGTATATTTCTCTGAGGTGAAGTTTTCAGTGTTGAAGTGAATAGTATATGATCCATATTTCAAAAATCTCTTTATTTTACTATTTCAGGGTGCTTTTTGGGTCAAGTCATGACGACCGAACACAGGGTCTGACATGTCAGTTAGCTGGATAATTTCTAGATTTCTTGATTTTGTGATTCTGTTTCTGTAAAGAAATTCATTGGAGATTTACGAATATTGTATGGTACCGTATTGCAAAAAAGTTGTCTATATTTTTGCAATGTGAATACCATTTCAATGTAATAATGTTGAAACAAGTAAATACAAATATATTTTTTTGTGTTTGAAGAGAATATAGCAAAACTGAATAATCAGTCTTCTACTTGTTCTAGTGAATATAATAACTTGAAGCACTATTCGTTAATAAATTTATCAACAACCCAACATTAAATTTTTTTTGGGGTATAACATATTAAACCAAAAATGTTATTATACTATCAATATTATTTATTCTTTTTTCGGGAATTGTTGTTCTGAGATGAAAAAGGGGAAACTTCACACTTTGGTATTTTGCTTTTAAGTATGCTTATAAATGTAAAAGTCACTCACTTAAGAATCACTCATTCATCTGTTTCTCCATTCATCTGATACTAGGAAGCTGAAAATTGGTATATAGGTGCTCTAAGATAGGATCTTTCATATAAAGAAAATTCATTGGAACATTCCTTGTTAAGATACAGCCCCTTGAAGGGGGTACAATTTTTTTCACAAGCACTAAAAAAGTTACAATATTGAAATCAACCTGACGTTTTTTACTACCAAAAAGACACTTAGCCAGTAATTTATTTGGTTTACCCCATGGTTGTAAGGGGTGGAAAACGCAACCCCTAAAATTTATTTCTAATGTAATTTTTTGTCTTATTGTTTGTTAACCATTCAAAAATTTATTTCCGATAGCTTGTTTCATTCTAAACAAAAAATGTCTCTTGGGTTTTTTGCCCAAAATGAATCAGTTCGCAGCAAAAAATTATTTTACGAACAACTACAGAGATACATCGTCATAAAAATGCGAAAATACGAAACTAATCTATCTAGTAGGTCACTATTAGCGATAGTGACAATTAAATTGGTGTGACGCTGTCAGTTTGTGAATTTTCGAAATTGAATTGATACTAAATGCGTGTTGATGTTCTGTTCTTAATTTGTTACTTTAATAATTCACTTGTTATTAAAATGGCATACACAAATGAGGAAATTGCTGATATGCCTTACGTTTACGGTCTGTCGCAGGGGAATGGGTTAGAAGCTTCTAGAAGATATGCTGAAATGTATCCTCAACGGCAGCATCCTTCACATAGAATATTTGCTCGACTTCATCAACGATTACGAGAATATGGTTCATTTGACAAAAGAACGCAGGATTGTGGTCGCCATCGAGAAGTACGAACACCACAGCTTGAGGAAGCAGTACTTAATTTGATTGAAGAACAACCCACTACCAGTACTAGAAAGATTGCTTTCCAGCTAAATATTGATCATATGACGGTATTTCGAATTTTAAAGGAACAACTCTTATACCCTTACCATCTACAACGAGTACAGGCACTGTTACCGCGAGACTTTCCGAACCGTCTTGAATTTTGCAATTGGATGCTGGAAATGATTAGAAGAAATTGTGACTTTGTCACCTCACAAACCACAAGAGGAGACTAAATCATCTGTCGGTAACAAATAAGACAGATGGGTATCCGCGGCTAAGCTAAACAGTGGAGACGGGAGTGGGTTAAACAACTTAGCAAATTTCAAATAGATCTTAATGGGCGCCAGGTAAATTTAATCCTCCAGATACCCTAAGTAACTCACAATATCAATAACTTACCAATTAATATTGGAAATAAAAGATAAAGGTCCCCAATATGATTTATTCAGTAATCCTAACTTACATGGATTAACCAACAACGCTTCTAAGACAACAATGCAATATTCACACTACTACGCGATGTTCAAATGTCCATACAAGAGCGCGGTGTATATACCACGAATTCAATCAGCCATAAATTACGGTAGTAACGACGCTCAAAAAAAACTACAATACGTCGAGTAAAACTACCACGAAAATTGAGTAGGTGAAATCGTAAATACTAGTATCGGATGGTAAGACAAACTCGTTTGCGTCGCGTGAGCTCAGGCGTAGGCGCATCGGTGTCAATCAGCAATCGTGAAAGGAAGAATATACCTCAATTTCCGTTTCACAAATATCTATGTCAATCAGGTATCAATAACAAACTCTTAATCAATAAACGATAAACAAACACTATATCAACAGGTATCAATAAACATAAGGGCAACAATTATTCAAATATCTCAGTATATCACAAATATTCAATTAAATCAATTATAACTTGCGTGCTCCTTTTGGGCCACCCGGTATATGGTGTTAGGCTACCCCGTAGTTCGACGGAAGTGGATCACTCTGTAGTACTGCTGAGATGGATCACCCTGTAGTACGGCGGAGATGGATCACCCTGTAGCACCACCAAGATAGATCACCCTGTAGGGCACGACAAGCTGGACCAGTAATGGATCATCAAATAAGACCCAAGAAGAAAAAAAAGGAAAACAGGAACCCTTAACGAAGACAAAAAAAAGCAGGAAGAAAAACCCTACGGAAGAAAATTCTCAATCAGAATCAGATAAAAACAAGGTGAGATTCAACCCCCATTCAATAGGACTATTTGACTAATCAATACCCCTGGTATATTTTCATTTAAGCAAAGTAGCAAGATAACAAGAGTATATTTTTGGGTGCCCTGTATAACCATATGACCCGTAAAAATCAAGAAAATTGAATGAGTGTTGAAACCTCTCTTCAATACTAATATTCAGTTGAGATATAACGATGGAACCAGAAATTACTAAAATCATTTAAAACACATTTAATGGTAAAATTCTTACCCTGGTCAAGGGGTTTTCTATACGATTTTTCGTGTGCGGTGTTCTGCACGGAAGTCCTGCTGGGACTTGATGAGTGACTGAGGGCCTTCTGTTTCTTATGAATCTAGAGACGAGAAACGAAGGTTGTAGAATTGAAGAAGTGATATCATAGCTACGATCACATGAGAGATGCGACAGTGATTCAGACATACCTAATTTCGGAAATCCTTCCACCTGGCACGAGTTCGGTAACCACCACAAATCCTCAAAAGAGCTTAAGTTTCAGACTGCAAATATCCACACCAAAATGACCAATCAGTCTTCCACTATACAATCCTGACTTGTAGAAATAATCCCCGTGAAGGATGGCACAAATACAACCAAATATATCCTACAATCAGTCTGATGGTACCCTTTGAACTCCGAACCAAGCTCACCGAAGGCTAACTTCCAAATACTAAGCGACTGCCACATCTGACAGCTAACCAGTTGTTGCCACAGTGCATCCAATCTACACTACAAGCACCAAGGGGGCGCTGTGCACAACATCATACATCTATCAATTCCTCCACAGCCACTTGAGACAATATCAACAAGTCCATGACCCATCAAAACTCCTTCTCAAAGCAATGCAACCCTTAAACAACCCTTGACAACTTGAGTAACCGATCAATCCCTCACCCGTGAACAACTGTAGAACTAGTTCGGTGTAAGTCGACGGAACGACACTACGAAAGTTCGGCAGATGTCAACCAACAGCTGTCTCTTAACCTTGTTTACGAATATTTACAAAATATATTGTTCCAACCTATTTTCAACTATTTACCAATCCTTATTCATGCGATGGAATAGAAACATACAAGGTAAGTCGCCACATCCTTCCCTTTCAGTACAAATATTAGAGCATTCGTATTATTCAGATTATTTACCGAAAATATCAAACAGTATTCAGAAACCAGAGCTAACTAATATTGTTTTTCAGGCGATATGGCTCTAATATGTAGTAATCCTTCTGGAAGTGATGAATAACAATCTATGCAAGAAATATTCTCGGAAAGGTATAGAGAATAAGGCAGGCAGCGGCTGAAAAATGATAGGCGAAGTAAACTGAGAAACAAACAATAACAACTATTTCAACCTAGCGAGGAATTTCGGATCTCCAACGTCGATTGGCAAAAGGAGAATGCGTAAGTACTGGTCAAAGCAGTTAGTCAGGGAGCATACATTTATTCTTGTACATTTCAGGTATGGTTTTCTATGGAACGGAAGATTCCCATTACTATGATGTTAAATGAATAAAATGAACTTGTAACTGAATTACATTGTTAATATCCTCTGAATAAAGATCTTAAAAGGTAAGGTAGTGTTTTTGAAAGGTCACATAAGAGCAGTTTGATCTAGTGCTAAATTGAAACGTAACAACTTCTTTGAAAATGTAGGTTGGGCACACTGACAAACCAGATGTGTCCCTAGCTATGACGAAAAGTTCGTCATCAATAAATGACAATTCTGTCGATTCCATAGTAAATAAACGAACAATATCTACAATATTTACAAGTAAATTTAGACCGTTACAACTTTCTGAAGACGATAGAAATCACAGACGAATGTAGTTTTTCTCAAGACAACATTATTAATTTTCATAATTACCACATATGGGCTGATGAAAACCCTCACGCTATCGTCGAAACTAACCATCAAGAACAGTTTTCTCTTAACGTGTGGCTCGGAGTTGGGGATGATTCAATTGGACCTCATTTTCTACCTTCTCAATTAAATGGTGAGGCATACGTTCAATTTTTAAGAGAAGTGCATCCAGCGCTGCTGGAGGAAGTTCCTTTGGGCGTCAGGAGGGATATGTTTTTTGTATGATGGGGCTCCCGCCCATTTTAGTCAAGTAGCACGTCAGAATTTAACTGAAACACATGCGAATCAGTGGATAGGTCGAGGAGAACCACAGAACTGGCCCGCTCGATCCCCGGATCTCAATCCTCTCGATTTCTCTATTTGGGACCATTTACAGCATTTGGTTTATCGTACTCCTGTTCGCGATGTAGAGGACTTAAGAAACCGTATCATCGATGCGTGTAGGGTAATCAGAGAGAATATTTGAGCGAAAACGTGGCTCAATGCGCCGACGTGTAGACGCATGCGTAATGTCTGAAGGTAGACATATTGAACATTTACTATGATTTCTACATGTTGTGTGTTTTGTTATTGATAAATTAGTTTTGTTTATTACTTTTTAATCGTTTAATGCAGGTACTAACTATAAAATAACAATAAATCCAGTTCGTATTTATGACGATGTATCTCTGTAGTTGTGCATAAAATAATTTTTTGCTGCGAACTGGTTTATTGTGGGCAAAAAATCCAAGAGACATTTTTTGTTTAGAATGAAACAGGCTATCGGAAATGAATTTTAAAATGGTAAACAAATGATAAGACAAAAAGTTAAGTTGGAAATACATTTTAGGGGTTGCATTTTCCACCCCTTACAACCATGGGGTAAACCAAATAAATTACTGGCTAAGTGTCTTTTTGGTAGTACAACACGTCAGGTTAATTTCAATATTGTAACTTCTTCAGTGCTTGTGAAAAAAATTGTTATACAAATTTTATGTACCCCCTTTAAGGGGCTGTATCTTAACAAGGGACGCTCCAATGATATTTCTTTATATGAAAGATCCTTTCTTTTTTTCGATGAGTAATCACCTCCTTAAATGTCTTATACTTATTCAGTAACACCCTGTATATTCGGAGGCTGAAATTTTGTATGTAGTTTCGTTCAATATTGTAGATGTGCAATAAGAAATGATTTTTAAATATTCCAACTGGCGCGCCAGCCGCGTGGAAAAAAGACGCGTTCATAAAATAAAGTAAACTTTTCATCACTGTTTTTCCATACCGGTATATTTTCGGAGGCTGAAATTTTGTATGTAGGTTCGTTTTATATTGTAGATGTGCAATAACAAAGGATTTTTAAATATTCCAAGTGAGACGCCAACCGTGGGGGAAAGGTGCGTTTATAAAAGTATCTTCAATATATCCTCTATCTTATGTGTCCATAATATGATCAATATAGCCCCTCACAGCATGTAATTTGAATGAATATTTCCGAAGATATATTACAGATTTAAAATGCAGGAACGTAGTTGCGGCGGTACCGGTCACTCTTTCAAGAATAACCTCTAAAAACATGTTCGTACTGTCCACTGACAAAAAAGCTGTGAAAGTTGTATATAAAGACATTCTGTAGTATATTTAGTATCAGCATTGCATCCGTGCGGAGCTGGAGTGGGTCGCTAGTTTATTATACTCGTATTGTAACTACGCGATGTTTAGCGGATATAGAAATCGAACTTGCTTAAAATTCAAGGATCGTTAAGAATCTACTGCTGCTATTTGAGCATTGAGGTTTATTTTTCGATATTTTGGCTGGGAAATACGAAAAAAAAAATTACATTAGGCAACAGATTTCTTATGATTATCTAGGATGTCTGAAAAATCGAGTTTACCTAATATGTACTTCGAATGTACTTTAAAAAATGTATACCTAGAAAATACAAGAAATGAAATGATTTATTACAACATTGGTATATCTTATATCAACATATCGAAAATTTCGAGAATTTGTAATTAATTACATGAAAGAGAACAGTGACTTATGTAGCGAGCGAAAAGTGACTTACGAGTCGCTACACTTTACTTACGAATTTCATCCTCATGAAATGTTACTTGGTCCGCAGGTCCGCAAATGCAAAAAATGCATTATTCGAAAAGAAGCTGTCATCAACCTGGCAACTTCTGTGAGAGATTATTCGCCTCAACTTCAACGAATCCCTCTCAGATCATCATTATAGTACTTAAATGAAAAATTCACATAGACATCTTATAAATAATCAATCAAAATTTCATAAAGCAAGATCCAGCAAAACTGACGTTATCTTTTGTATTTAGGTGGCAAGTGATGTTTAACTTAGCACACTGTTGCCAATTGAATAAATGAATGTATTCTGCTCCTTATAATAATAATGATAACTTTATTCACTTCAATATTTCAAATACAATAATGAGTACATGGTGGAAGCAAAAAATCTGTTTTTTCGTTAACCAGCTGTCGCACTCCTACGAACGACAACCCTCAGAAGTCAAAACTTAAGGAACTTCTGCGATAAGTGCAAGCACGTGTTTCGCGTAGAAAAATATAACATATGGGAAAAATTAACTATAAAATGTTAGATGTAAAATGTAAGAATTTGAATGTAAGAGTATAAACTATAAGGAATGTAGATAATAATAATACAAATATATGAACGAGGAACAATACTATAATGCAATACAATGAAAATGATAATAAACATACGATATGATACAGTGTGTATAAAAATATAAATGAAGGAAGATATAACAAGAGTATACGATTTGAAAAATACTCATATGAATATAGTACTTAGCACCAATTCGAAGAAAATATACCACCACATTCAATATAGGTATGTAACGGTGTGATTGATAATCAGTAAAATTAATCACACATACTATTTTTTTCAGATTTGTAAAATTATTTAACGAAAAGATAATAAATCATATAAGATTTTACTTTTATAGAGGATAACGAAGCAGCCGACTTGTGACGTCAACAACTTCTGAAAAAACGTTTCGATTTGACGTTAAACCAGAATTTTGTAATCATGAATTTATGATGGGAGTAATAGGTACATATTATGTAATTTCAAAATGGCAAAGAGAAGGGTTCCATTGCCATTTGAGCGAAAATTGCGAGACATTCTGAAATATTATTTTGGACCTAACGAGTTCACGGAAACACGGAAACATGAAATTCGTGGTAAAAAAATTAAGAGAATCATCATTTTGGTGTTAATGAAAATGTATTGACTATATTGTACAAACTTGCAGTACATACTGATATAAGTATAGAATTCAAGCCGCTGCAAATATTAATGGAAACCAGAAAATAAAATTCAGAAATACGGTTTTTCGAAAGTCTATGTTTATATTAGATAAATTGGAATTATTATTCATTGAAACCCTGTCTATCAAGTCAGTATTGGAGAAAATGTTGGGTCTAGAAAGTCACGTACTGGAGTTGTTCTGTGTAAAAATATATCATTGTCTGCGAAAAGTAGAATAATTTCACTCAAATGATAAAATTTTACCTAAACCACGATCTGGATCATTTTCATTGAACTATAAACACAAAATCTATTTATATGAATGAAACCGATGCTGTTCAAACATTACGTGGAATGCCAGAAGTTACTTTGGATTTTTTGTGGCTTGAAGTTAGATTCAGCTGAACATGTTCTAAAATTGCAATCTGTGCAGCCTCGCTAGTAATATTGTGTTGACTCTCAGGTATTTTATTAGCATCAAATGCAGTGACTATGAATTCGATTAATACATTAGTCATTAACGACTTTTTATCGGAATGAATTTCATTAAAAAGTCTTTCAGCTATTCTAGTTATTTCATTTTTTGAAAAACACATGGTAATAACTTTATTCACCTGTCTTGTTATAGAACATTTGATTCAAAATAACAGATAATATAAAATTAACAAATTTTACTACATATACCTACAATGCTAATTGAAATCGTGACTAAACTAGCTGCATAACCCTCTTTTCTCTCAAAATGTTCATCGATACTTGTCAGCGACTAGGTTTTTACCATTGAAATGATCGCATAACGATAAAAAATATTTTTTTTATGTAAAGAGATTTGAATTAACTTCAAAATAATACGCTATCTGTTCTGAAAATGAGTCGAATTTTAATTTTTCTCAAAAAAGTATATTCCTCCATCAGTTTCAATTTTGTCTCCTTCAAAGAAATTCTCCTCAGTTGTGTCAGCATACACTTTTTGGTATGTCCTTGAGCTCTCTCCTCTTCGGATTTTTTCTTCTTCATCGTGCAAAACGACACCCTTCAATGTTGTTTTTGATAAGAAAATTACGAACAAGCTATGACGAGTGAGCAGATGCATTATCGTTATTAGAGTAGATTGTCGGGGAGCTAACCCATGGCCTGATCCACTGCGTCCTTTTGGACGCAGAGCTCATTGTTGTTACAGCTCATTGTCTAGCTTGATCTCTTTGATGAGACTCCAAAGCTTTGATACTGGCCCTTTATATAGCTGGCAGCCTCTGGTTTCTCTTCCCCGCATCTTGCGTGTCTCAGACTTGCTATCGCTTCGCATTCACAGAGCACATGCAGTACGGTTTCTTCCTCTTCTTGACAAAACCTGCATTGGTTTTCTTCTATCACATGTTGCTCATTTTTCCTGAGTCGGCTATGCCCCGTTAATAGACCCATCACTACCCTCACAACCTTACGGTTGTGGTTCAGCTGGTCTTTCGTGAATCTGGGCAATAAATTCTTCATGAACTCTTTCGCTTGCCTCATCCTGGGAGCTTATTCCACCAATCTAACGATTCGGCTTGAATCCATGAATTTATGGATATCTTCATACATGTTTTCGTTACCCCGCAGAAGGGGTAACCTTATTGCCCTTGTGACCCTCATCTCCGGGTACCCAAGCTAGAGTGACTCTATTTTGGATACTTAGCTCCTCGAGTGCACTCAGAAAGCTTCCCACCAGTCTTAAGAAGACTTGAAATGAGCTGAGCGCCTCAATTGCCGCCTGGCTGTCGGAGAAAATGGCAATGGTTTTATTTGTGACCTTCTGCCTGTTTATTTCCCCTATACAGTGTTCGATGGCCACTACTTCTGACTGGACAGTTGCATTATGTCCGAGGCTGAGTGCGATTCTCGTATTTGCTCTGCCTTCGTATATACTGGCTCCCACTCCTTCTTGGGTCTTTGAGCCATCTGTATACCAAATTTCTTCCGCTTTTTCCTAGTCCTCTTTACTTGGTATGATGATTTTGAAATCTTTTTGAAAGTTGTTCTGCGGAACTGTGTTATCCACGGGCATTCCTAGTATTGGATCTGCTTTCAGTCCATTGTACAGTTTCAAGTATTCTGCACCGTGTGACTCGCTGATGGGAGTTTGCCCCTGCATTAGCCAGTGTGTCACCAGTCGATCTTCTCTTTGTATGTAGATGTGCAATGGTGGAAATCCGAGTAGGACCTCACCCACACAGCACTAGATATTCTTGGAATATTCCCTGTATATCATAAAACGAACGTATATATTCCAAATATTCATAGAATATTCTTGGAATATATACATACCTTTAGAATATTCATAGAATATGCTTGAATGAATATGGCAGGATTATTCCCGAAAGAATGTGCATAGAATGTCTATAAATGGATTATTCTCCCTTGAATATTCTAAGAATATTGTCGATCGAATATACCATATGGTATATTCTTAGAATATGTCCCCACGGTATATTTTGGAATATTCTATACAATGGAATTTTGAATTATCTTATAATAACTTATTCAAATAATTCAATATTATTAAAAACAAAAATATTTGAAGATCTTAATCGAATGCATAACCTAATGTATATAACCCTGATAGTGTTAACCAGTTTTTGAACTCAAGGCAAAGATTCTGGATGAATTGCTCCAACAGCAACTGATGGAAACGACAAAAAAATTTGAATGGGCCAATAAATGAACCAATTGCATCAATAAATTGGTTAATTCTCATCCTATTTGTCTTTTTGTATTTGAAATTATTTAATTACAAAGCGAAAAATCCTGGAAACAGAGAAATGGGGAAGTGAATAATTGGAGTAAACGTTTTTCATTGGTCAATTGAAGTGTAGCGCGCGACAGTCGAATAAGCTCTGTGAAAGCGGCTGTCCCTTAATGCATGGTACATTTGCGTTTGCGTTAAATTCGACATTTGATTCAACATGGCGGTTGACGTGGCAGGTTCGCGTGTGTAATGCATGATGTGTTGGTGTTATTATCAAAGTATAATTCTGTCACGTTCAGTGTACCATTTATAATTTGGGGTTGTCCAGTTTGCAGTACAGCGAATAGTTTGATTTTGGATCTTCAAACAGGAGAGTTGCATCTATTCAGTCTTCAAGAAAAGTAAGTAAAATGCAATAGTATCGATAGTAAACTGAAAACGTAATGATTACTTTTCAACAAGACAATGCAAGTTGCTCTCCAAGTCATAAAATGTTGTAAATGTTCATGAGTAACCTATGCGAAAAATATCTATTTGATTTTTATTCCAGTTTTATTGTGCCACTTTCAAATAGTGATAATGAACGTTAATGTACATTTTGTTCCAGGTATTACTATTGAAACACTGGCTGATGCATTGTTGGACAAATATAAGGAAAACTATTCTGGTGAGCAAAGTTTGAATAACTTTAAGTAAGTGAAATTCATTGAAGAACCCATCATACCACTCATTTTAAATACTTCATTTGTGGGTTTATTTTTCTAAGTGAGAAACCTAACCTAACCTATTTCTTGATGTAATACACTTTTTCTTTTTCAATGAAATGATATATTTATTATTTTTTAATTAGTGCTGATGAATTCACAGAGTTGTTAATTTTAGTATATTTTTTAGTATACATTTGTTTGAGAGTAGGAACATCCTAATTTGAATAAATTTCTAATATTTGTAATATAACAGTATTCAGGAATATTTTATTCAGTGAATAAATATTTTGAATTAGATTTTTTATTTTTAATATTGGTTGAAACGCCAAATATTTCAGTGTATATTGTTTTTAAAATATATTTGTTTATGAATATCATGTGTTTTATTACTTGTATGAATCTTGTATCAAAATGCAATTTATACATGCCTAATAGCGGTTACTCGTCACATTCTTGGAATATTCCAAATATTCCTAGAATATTCATAAAATATATTTAAAGAATATTATATGGTGTTTCTCTATTGTATATTCTTACAATAAACTAAGAATATCCTGAATATTTTATGAATATTCCTCGGGTTCTATTCCTGGAATATTCTTAATAGAATACACCTTAGATATTCTAAGAATATTATAAGATATTCCAAGAATATTCCCAAGGAATATTCTTAAAATATATCAAAGGTTCGCCAGGAGCACTTCCAGGGAATATTCTCCAGAAGATATATATATCCATGGCATATTCATAGCATAATACAATATCCTTAAATATATATTCATGAAATATACCTGGAATATCTATTGCTATGTGGGCAAGTGCTGCAGTTGGGGTCCTTCTCATGGCTCCCGCGACACTTAAGCACACCAGCCTTTGTATGCCGTGCATTATCGTGATGCAAAAGCCATGAATTGTTTTTTCTCAACACCGGAGGTTTCCTTCGTATTACTTTCCGCAAGCGGTGCATAACTTCAAGATAATACTACTCATTGACCGTACGACCAGAAAACTGAGAAAAACCTTGACATTTGATCGAATGTGGGGTGCTATTTTGATCTTGGCTCTCCTTTGCTCTTGGTCTCCTTCCATTGGGACGATTGGACTTTTGTTTTGATGTCATGACCATACTACTATGATTCGTCACCAGTTATGACCCTGGATTGCCGTTGACGTCATTCAACAATTTCTGAGCATGCAATTATTTTTCTGATCAAAATTCAGCAATGTTGAAACGAACTTTGCTGCCACACGCTTTAGGCCCAACATTTCCAATAAAACTGCATAGCATGAGCCAACTGATATGCCGACATCCTCAGCAACTTCTCTAATAGTGATTCGATGATTCTCTATAAACATTTTCTTCACTTCCTAACATTTTCATCGGTTGTTGATGTGCTGGGGCGTTCAGGGCGAGCGTAGTCATTCACATCTTCTCGACAAAATTTTATGCAAATTCTTTGATCAATTTTTACGATTGCAGAGAATCTCCGAACACGCAAAACACTTTTATGTCTCACCAACAAACTAAACATGTTAAACAGATGGAACTGTGAATATATATTCGAAACGAGTGTATCAGCATAAAAAAATCGCTAATCGAATGTACATAGCCCGTAAAATTTGAACATTAACTTTATTTTTATACAGTCCACGTTATATAGGACCACCCTTTGTCAAATGGTCATTTTGTATTATTTCTTGATAGGTTTTTACTTACCTTTTTCTACACTTTCAATTGATTTTTCCATCCTTTCATTTTGGTCTTATTTTTGTTCTTTATATTTTCCTGTCAAACTGATTTTGTTGTGGTCTTACTGTGACCGACAATGAAAATACTTTATATTCCAAAGTTTTTTGGTTTTGCACTATACGGCGAGGAAAAGGTTAGGTTGTGGAATATTACTATTACTTTATTCAAAATGGACCTATAGAAAATTTCAAAGATCAGATCACATATAAATTATGAATCTGTCAGTAGACACAGAACCGTGGCTGAAAAAGTTAGAAGATTGTATGTGTTTTTCTCATCTCTCAGAGTTTCAGGATTTTCGAAACGATTCGGTGTCAGATTTCAACTCTTGAATATCAAAAATGATTTCATCACTCATTTGTTGTTGTTTATATGAATGTTTGTTTTACCTCAGATTGATCAAACTATTTTGAACTATACTCTCTACTATTCGGATGATAATCGAGTTCTTGAATTCATCAAAATTGTTATTTTCATTATTTAATTGATATTATTTTCATAACGTTCCCAAATCAGTGATTAGTTCCACCGGTGCCCCACTCCAAGCAATCGAAGTTTATTGCTAATGGATTTGGTTTCTTCGTCAATTGAGTCTTCCATTCTTTGATCAGCTGAGGGGTGGTTCTCTGGGATAATTCTGGTGGTTCAATAAAAATATTTAGGCTACATAATCGTGCAATAAGAACATCAGCTGGTGTTAGATAACTGCCAACTAGTATTCAAACACTAGTTGGCAATGCATATCTAAATTTGTAATAGAATTATTCAAAAAGCCGAAACATTTCTAGCCTGCATCATTACCCTATGCGCGATGACACTGCAGATGATTTAATATTGCTGCCACGTTACAGCATCTTTGAATCTGGGAAAAAATCATCAAATTTAAATTTTGAGATAAGTTGCCTTGCGAGTTCAGATTAACGAATGAAAAGTAGTTTGAATATCAATGTGAGAAATTTTCTTCCCGAACATTGGTTAAATAAATTCTATATACCTTTACAGGGTCTTTCACGACGAGCGTTCGTTAGGATTATATGAAGAACGATTCAAAATAAAAACTAGGAAATTCATGGTAGTGGGTTTTACAAAATGGCCTTCTCAACTAAAATATTTTCAACTTCCGGTCCCTTTCCGTTATACTGGAAGTTGAAGGCAACTTCCTTATTCCAAATGGAACACCCTGTATTTTATTACATTTTTGAATTTCTCAGCACATTTTAGGTCCACTTTGTATAACAATGACAGTTACAGCACCACTCCGAAAAAATCATAACTCACAGACAGTAATAGTTGAAAATGTGAAATTTCACAGAATCACACCTTAAGCATCAAGTCATGAACAGGTCCATCGAATTTTCAAAAATAATTCACAGGGTGGTCGAAATTTCCACCTTGAACATAACATCGAAAAAACTGATGAAACACGATTTTTTCAAATGGAAAACATACACTATCAAATTCATGACGAATGTCCTATACCTAAAATACACCCCCGATTTTGGGAAATAATTGAAATGTTAATCATTTGAAGCAATACCAAACCAGCTTTGAAAACAAATGAACGAATATTAACTCTGTCGTCGGTTAAAGGTAACTCAACATAAAAATGAATGGATTGAAATAAAATACTATCAGAGAGATGAATTATATCTTTGTTTATTGATATCGAATACAGTAATTTTATTTTGTTTATATTTTTTAAGGTTAAATTTTACTTTAATTTTAGAATGTAACTTAATTTCTTTAAATTCGAATAATATTGTGGTTCATTTCAACAGATATTCAAAGACATTGCCGTTTTGTTCTAAAGAAGAATATATTCTTTTTTGCATACCACTATTTGCAGCTTTTTGTATGCAGTCAGGAATCAAATTATTGAACGCTCTCAGAACCCTTCGTTTCATGCTTTCTTCATCACTCACAGGATCCGCATAAACATTTTCTTCGATATATCCCCTGATGAAGAAGTCCAGTGGTGTCAGGTCTGGGGAGCGAGGAGGAAATGTAAATGGCCCATTGCAGCAAAGCCGCTGATCTTCGAACATCCCATTCAACAACCCAGCAACGGTATCAGTACTATGTGCAAGGGCTCCATCCATCTGATACCATAACTTGAAACGGTATTATTCAGAAACATGCCTTATGGATTCACCAACCACATTCCTAGTTATATGCGAATATCTATCGCTATTCAAATTATCTTCTTAAAGATATAAACATGAAATTCAGACTTTCTGTATAGCGCAAAAAACATTATGGCGGTTGTACATACCATTCTTGGCGAATTTGGCTTCATTTGTCCATATCGTGTTCTTCATGAACTCAGCGTCCTCCTGTATCTTGATAAGAAACCATTCGCAGAATTCGACTCGTGCAGGTAAGTCGTGCGGTTTCAGATTTTGAACCTGGTGAGACGCCACTTATGTTTGATTAAAATCCGGTTTATTGATGAACATGAAATTCTAAGTGACTTTTCTGCGTCTTTCAAGGAATTTTCTGGATAGGCTGTGGCTGTGGATAGGCCAAAATTACAATTTCGATGTCCTCATTGTTTACGAGTAGTTTTTTTTTGTTGATGACAGACGAAAAAGTTCCGAAATCACGGCAGTTTCTTAGAAGTATTCTCAGAACATTTTCATTGGATCTGTGTAGATTTAGAAATCTTTCTGCAAAAACACGACAAGTTCTGTCCATTATCTTGTATGTATTCACCATGAATGATTAATAAATTCAGGAAATCTTCATTAGAATACCCCAAACGAGACATTTTGCACACAAATAGAAAACTACGAAATACACGTCAATTATATCGCATCAAATTTTGACATATTTGTTGTTACTTCATTTGTTTTCAACGCTTTCTTGGTTGTATTTTAGGTATAGGACATTCTTCATGAATTGGATATATTTTTTTCGTAGTATCCAAAAAGAATAGAATAGTGTATGGTTTCCATTTGAAAAAATCGTGTTTCATGTTTTCTCTATGTTATGTTTTAGGTGGAAATTTCGACCACCCTGTAAATTATTTTCGAAAATTCGATGGACCTGTTCATGACTTGATGATAAGGTGTGATTCTGTGAAATTTCTCATTTTCAAGTGTTACTGTCTATGAGTTATGATTTTTTCGGAGTGGTGCTGTAAATGTCAAATTTTTCAGAAAAAAATTAATATCTCGAAAACTAACAAATTTGGGTATATGCATTGTTATACAAAGTGGGCCTGAATTGTGCTAAGAAATTCAAAAATGTAATGAAATACAGGGTATTTCATTTCTAATAAGGAAGTTGCCCTCAACTTTCGGTAGAACGGAAAGAGACCGGAAGTTGAAAATATTTTGAGAAGGCCTTTTTGTAAAACCCACTACCACAAAATTTCCAGATTTTATTTTGAATCGTTCTCCATATATTCCTAACGAATGCTCTTCGCTAATATGACGTCAAATGACGTCATATCATCACTGATGGATTACTGTTGAATTTCAATTGGTTTATAATATACCAGAATATAATCTCTAAATACAATTATATCTTACACAAAGAACATTTATTACTATTTATATTTATACCTATATGATTCGATGATTTTCTTATTGTGAAGTGACCTTTCATTCGACGATTGAACACTTATCTTATTTAATTGTAACTAATCAACTCCGAGGAAAAAACCATATTTATCACGGTGTTCAAGTTTTATTCTTCAACGGTCACTGAAGATTGTGGTTTCTGTCTGAATTCGTGATGGGATTCTTCGATCCTTGACCTGAACTGTGCTGGAAATACATTCGTGATCTTCGATACTATCTATCATGCTCATCAACGATTTCTTAGTCTTGTCTTTTGTGTCTTTCTTCTTGTAGGCACTTATTATACTCAATGAACAAAAACGATTGAAGAGTTTTAGTCTGAGCAGCTATTACAAATTTTTACAGCGACCAAAGGCCTGTTTATCCGATTGAAATGAACATAGATCGAAGCTTCTATTTCATATACTCGTAGATCATAACATGCATTTTTTGAGTTAATTTCCTTGTTACCTGCTTCTGGAAATTATCTCAATACATATCACTAGTACACCGTGCTCAATCGATAAAAATGCGTGTAATCCTGCGAATCTCAAAATTTTGCTCTCATACAAATTGCTTTCGTGTATAAAAATTATCTAAAATTATGGATTTGCACACATTTTAACCGATTGAATTTGTATACTCGAGATCTGTTTTTCCGTTAAATAGCTGTCGCAACCCTACGAACTATATTCCAAAAACTTTTGTTTTTGCACTATACGGCCAGAAAAAGGTTTGTTACTTAATTCAAAATGGACGTTGATTTGCGAAATTTCACTCCGGAGATTTTAGCCTCGAAGATGAGCCCCGAAGTGGTCGACTTACAGTAATCTAGGATGAGGATTTCACGATCCTGGTGGAGACTGAACCATCACAAACGGCGTGTGGGAGAACTGAACGTCAGCTTTCATGCGGTTTTTGATGGTTTAAAAAGTATTGAAAGGTCAAAAGTCTTGAAAAGTGGGTGCTCTACGATTTGAACGATCAACGCTCGGTTCGACTTGGGTGCTTTGTTCACTCAAATCGACCGCCGTGTTGGTCGCTGGTTCAAGCCCCAGGGTGAACGATCAAGTTTCACTTGCTATCGTCCAACCCGTTAAACGGTAAGACCTCGTTATTCCTTAGCTCGCGCACGTTTCTAAACCTGTTCTTGTTTGCTTTTGCGCAACGAATACGATCCTTTTTTTGGTCCCACCGTCATGTGTGATAAAAAGTGGATCCTTTACGATAACACGAGACATTCAGTACTGTGATTGGTTATCAATGAGCCATCCAAGCACTTCTCAAAGGCGAAAACCTACTAAAAAAAGACCATGGTTAGTGTATGGTGGTCAGCGGCTGGTGGCTATAACTTTCTGCAACCGGGCCAAACCATCACAGCAGACTCCTATTGTGATGAAATCGACGAAATTGCATCAGCAGCAGCCGGCACTGGTCAACAGAAGAGGTCTGATCAACCATCTTTTCAATCACTTCGATAATTTTCTCATCAGTGAAACTCTCGCCAATCAGGAAAAGTAAAAAATGGCCTTGGTTGACTTCATCGAATCCCGAGCACATAATTTTTTTATGCTGACGGAATTAATTGACTTGTGTTATGTTGGCAAAAGTGCACGGATTCGAATGGTGCTTGTTTGGATTGAATTGAATAAGTATTCACTGAAATGTTACAGTTTGAAGTAGACTCATAAAAACGGACGAAACTTTCGAAACAACCTAATACATTATTGGAAATCTGCTCTTCAAAAATTGTTTTTCAGTGGTTTGATGGGACATGTGGTGTTGACCGTATTGGAATGACAACCCTCAAAGTCAAACCTTATGTGTACTAAGGATTCACAAGGTCTAGCGTTTTACGTACGATCCCTAGCAAGGGGATACTAATCTGAATGAATTGATAATCATATTGCAAAATACATGTGGGTTCAAAGGCTACTCTGAGAGCATTCCTGTGTTTTTTCATGACTGAAGAGAACAAAATTCGGACTAGAAGGCCGTGGTCGAATGAAACTTGATTCACTAACCTGGATTTTGTTTTTTCCAATCGCGACTCCAGCTGCGAAAGCCTATGCTCTTATATTGATAATATTAATTTTTGTGATAAATGTTATTGTCATGGATCAGTGAGAAGGCTAGAGAAAAAATTGGATGATATATTATTTGCCTGAATTTTTGAATAGTCACCTCAACTAATATTACCTTACTGTGAATATCTTTTGACCTTCAGCGCTTCATTGGTTGTCACTAATTATCACCCACAACCTACGGTATGTTGATAATACAACTGCAAAGTCATTGAGACCGGGCGATCATGAATGATTTAATCAATTTACACCTATGTGATTGTTCAATTACTCTTTCAAGTGTGTTTGAAAATTCAGAATCATGTTTTGCAGAATTTTTCAATTTACTAATATTTGCATCAGTATAATAGTGATAGTAATAGGTCCATGTGAACTATGAATCTGAGAATGTCTGTTACTGACATCCCATTGTACATAGAACCGCGGCTGAAAAAGTTGGAAAATTGTATGTGTTGTTCTTATGAGTGTTTTGGGATTTTTAACCGGATTGGGTGCGAGATTTTGGACTCTTGGGTATCAAAAATGATTTCATTACTTGTTTGTTGTTGTTTATACGAATCTTTGTTTTTACCTCAGTTTGATCAAATTATTTTAAATTATACCCTCTACTATCTGATTAATAATCGAGTTCTTGAATTCATCAAAATTGTTTATTCAGTATTTAATTGATTATGGATATGATTCTCATTACGTTCCCAAATCTGTGCCCCATTCCAAGCAATCGAAGTTTATTGCTAATGGATTTGATTTCTTCGACAATTGACATCAAAAGTTGAAACTTGGGCGAGCTAAGGATTAACGAGGTTTTATCTCTTAAATTGCGATTCCTAGCATTAGACGATAGGCAGTGAAAATCTAAAGTCCGGCTTATGGGCTCGAACCACCGTTTCACCTAGCAGTTGACTGACTGAGTGAAACAAACCACTCAGTTGAAGAACGTAAATAATAAAATGCAAGTGGTTTACCTAACTATCATTGAAATTGAAAGAATTGAATATAATATCGCAGTTTGTGACCAAACGTAGAGAAGAGGTAACAGTTGGGCTGAACAGTTCGTAGGCTAACTTAGATTTTTTTTTATAAAATTTTATCTTATTATTCAATATAGTTGCCTTCAAAGGCGATACAACAATTAAAGCTGTCATACAATTTTTCGATACCCTTTTTAGAGTACGATTTGCCTTTAATCTCAAAATTGGCCTCAGTTTCGACGATTACTCATTCTTCGGGGCTGAATTTCTTTCCAGCGACCATTCTCTTGAGATCTGAGAACAGAAAAGTCACTGGGGGCCAGATCCACAGAATACGGTGGATGCAATACATGCAATTTTACCATCGTTTTCATTTGTGACACGATGCATTTTCTTGGTGAAACCAAAGCGTTTATGCACGCTTTGGAGTCGTTTCATCATGTGCAGTCCATTCAGATGACGATCGTTTTGATTCTGGTGTGAATTGATGGAGCCATGTTCCATCTATTGTCACATTTCGACGCATAAATTCGGTTTTCTTATGATGGAACAGCTTCGAACACTACTCAGAATAATCAATTCGTTGTTGTTTTTGATTGATTGTGAGCTCGCGTGGCACCCTCTTTAAGCAGACCTTTCGCAAACCCAAATATTCATGCACGATATGTCCAACACGTTCCTTTGATATCTTTAGAGTGTTAGTTATCTCGATCAACTTCACTTTGCGGTCATCCAAAATTATTTTATGAACTTTTTTATGTTTTCATCTGTAACAGCCAGCCCTCGATGCACATTTCATCTCGTTTAAACTTAGCAAACTACTTTTCAATGGTTGATTCTCCTGGTGCAAAGTTCGAATGATGTTTATCAAGCCAAGTCTTGAATTTAACAGTATTTTCTTCGCGAAGAATAAAAACTCAGCTGATATTTTAAAATTCTACAATAAAAGAAGACCAACATAACACTAGTTAATAATTTAAAGTATAAAATACTCACATGGAGAAGAAAATTGTCACATTTCACCGTAAAATATTTTCTTCTCCATGTTAGTATTTTATACTTCATTGTCTTCAATGTATTATCTATTGTTATGTTGTTCTTCTTTTATTGTAGAATTTTAAATAATTTACTGATGATGAACCTATATAGGTTCGAAACATGTACTGATTGATGGTTTTGCCGTTCTAACATCTGATGATGATATTAAATTGTGGAGACGACTTTGAGTTTTTATTCTTCGCAAATCTACTGCACTCCACTTTGAGATATAATGGACTTCTACCAGAGGTTAGTGATATTTTTCGCCAAAAACCAATGCTTTATCAACACACGAATTTTTTTTTACATCTTCTTTAAACTAACAGAAGTTTCTTCGCTCAAAATGTCCCACAAACTAATGGTCCCACAGCTGTGGAATTTGTGCACGTGTCATTTGAATATCAGGGTTAACTGAAAATTATATAGATTTATTACTAGTAGCGCCATCTGTGTGGCCTAATACGAAACGACGAATAAGTATTTGTGTTATTCAAATCTTCACTATAAGAAAAATACTTTCAATTCTTTCTATATACAGTACGTCCATGAAGTAACGCAAAAATTGATTATAAGTTTCATAATAGTATATTATTCAAAGGCCAAGAAATGTGGCCATTGCTTGTAAGAATGAAATTTGTCGTAAACCATTCGAGAAACTTCCTTGATAACGGAATAACTATGATTTTTCAGTGACATATAACATAAATATTTTCAAATGTATTCGTTAAGGATATCCGGATTCAGAGTAATACAATTACATAACAAGATGCACCCCAAAAAGGTATTCTAAAATAAATTGATGGATGTAGCCGTTACTATGTGGTAGGAGATCATGATGAAAAGAGAAATGAAAATTTCTATATTTTTTACCACTTTCATAGAAATTTTTATTTCTCTTTTCAGTATTCAAAAATATTATATACTAGCTTTTACTCGCGGCTTCGCTCGCCTTTATGCCATTAAATGAGTGCCAGTATAATAGAAATTAATTAATATGAGACCTATATTTCAATGCTTGGCTGGAATTATCAATTTTTAAAAATTATTACATACGATGAAGTTTGGAAAATTTAAAATGATAACTGTAACAAAATTAACCTAACCTAACCTAACCTAACCTAAAAATAAAAATGACAGAAGAAAATAACAATAAATATAGAAAAATTCCAAACAGCTGAAACTATAGTGAATTAGATTGGATTGGACTGGATATTGTCGTGACTGTAAATAATACAGTCATCTGGAATGCTAGATGACGTTAAAGTAGCTAGATTTGAGATTTTTTTGAAACAATTTTTCATCTTACATAAAAAATATTTTTTAAAAATAAAAAGTATCCTATGTTACTTCTAATATCTCCAAGAACATGTGTACAACATTTCCTGATGATTGGTTGAGTACTTTTCGCGTGAAACCATAACAAATAAACTTACATTCGCATTTATAATATTAGTAGGGAAGTAGGGATTAATGCTATTTCATTAAATTTCGAATGTGGTTAGAAAATTGGGTAAAAATTAAAAAAAATTGGGTAGAATTCAGGACCACTCGCATACTAGTCTAAATTTCTAACCACTACTTTAAGAAGAAGTAAGTGTGACATAAAGCTATTTGAGTTTCTAATCATTTCAATTTTTCTATTAAGTGATGACTATATTACGTTGCTTCAAAAGTTTTGTTCGTTATCTCAATGAATACTTATTCAGTTCAATCGGAATAAGCGCTATTTGAATCAGTGCACTTTCACTAATGTAGGTTAGGTTAGGTCCAAAGTGAGTGGGTCTATTCAGCTTTCTACCACAACCCGCAAGGGTTTATTGTGGCTCACACCTATTCACACTCGACCAAATAAACCCAGCTTCTAACGAAGCCGAAGGGAGAATAAACGCCTTGAAGTGAGCCAATCCTGGAAGATTTTGCCAGAAGTCTATAAATCTTCTTGCATCCAGGTGTTTGGCAAAGCCTAAAGCGATGCTAATGACAGATTCTGGTCCGATGAAGCTGCTTGCAGCACCCTCCTTTGCAAGGGAATCAGCAGCTTCTTTACCTTCCAGGCCAGTTTGGCCAGGAACTCAGACCAGAGATAATCTGTTATGTCTTCTTATCGAGAAGAGTCGGTTTTGGCAATTGGCTACCAATTTAGACGTTGCTCGGTAGGAGTTTGGATTCTTCCAATTTCTACGCATTCAATCAAATAGCGTAAATTTCCGCTTGAAATACAGTCGCATCAACCTAGGCAGGTTGATATCTCTGTTCTGGGCCTGCGACTGAAAACACCTGCACCAGAACCGGAAGGTGTTTTTGATCCATCTGTGAACCAACAACTATCTGCTCTTAATATTTCTTTCTCCCGGAGGATCCAGTTCTCTCTACTCGGGAACAGTACTTTATAAGACAGTTCGTAGTTGACAGTCGGATGCATGAAGTCAGAGATCATTTCCAGAATGCTGTGACTTCCAGTGTCAACCAACAATCTGTTGCACTCTGCATTAAATTGATTTGTGCACTTGGCAATATGCACAAGTCTATATGCAGTCCATCTAGCGTCTCTCTCCAGAAAATGTGGAGAGGGGGTAAATCTAGAAGGATATTCATGGCCGTTGACGGTGTGGTACTGATTGCATCATAAGTGATTATTGGTCTGACAATCATCACATAAATCCAATAGATTTGTTTGGGACCTAAACCCCAAGTTTTACCACAAATCCACATGTCCATAGGACAGTCTGGCTTTGTGTAAAACTTTCTCCAAGTGAGCGTTCCAGGTGAGTTTTTTATCAAGGACAATGCCAAGATATTTCACCTTCGTTCCAAATGGAATTACCTCACCACTGAGGAAAAGTGGTGAGGTATCGTTCATATTTCATCGTTCATATTTCATCTCCTAGTGAAGACGATTATCACAGTTTTGCTGGGGTTGGCAGACATCTGCTCCCTCAGGCACCAACTGTGAACAACGTCCATCGTGCTTTGGAGGATATTACAAACTTTCCTTCCCGATGTGGACCAAGATGACAAGGTAATAATAATAATAATAATTCTTTATTCTTCAGAAGGACAATACAAGTATTGTATAGGAGTAGTCGTTTATCTGAAATTAACAGAATATGATAACATTCAGTTAAATTGTATATAACAGAACAGTAAATTTGCAGGTATTTTAGTCGTTCATCTATATTAATGATAAACAGTTGAAGTAAACATAAAACAAAATAAATAAAATGATAGTACATACTCAGTTAATTGTGTAGCACATATATAAATATACAAATATATACATATATACACATATATACATATATTCACCCAAATACACAAATAACAGACAAATCTTAAAGGATTTACAAATACTTATCATAGTGCCTGATCGACTTTATAATAGCATCTTTCAATTAAAAAATGTTTAAGACATTTTTTGAAACATGTTAAGGTTCGACTCTCTCTTACATAGTCTGGTAATTTATTAAATAATAAAGGACCTAGTGAGTTTCGAGAGTTTATAGATAATTGGACCCTAGAGAAGTGTATATTCAGCTGATTTTTTATTTTTGTGTCATGTTTACGAATGCTAGATCTGGTTGAAAAACTGTTATAGTTAGTAAATATATACACACAAACTTCAAAGATAAAGAGTGATGGTAGTGTCATGATTTTATATGTTTTGAATACATCAACACAGCTTTGTCGAGAGAATAGACTATACATTACTCAGAGTATTCTCTTTTGTGCAACAAATACATCATTAGCTCTCAAAGACCTTCCCCAGAGGGAGATGGCATATCGAAGTCTGGAGTCTACTTGGGCATAGTAGAGCATCAGCAACTGATCATTAGACAGAACCGATATCAAATTACGTAATTGATAGGAAACATAATTCAATCTATTGTTTAAGATTTTACAGTGTTCTCCCCAGGAAATATGTTCGTCTGTATATAATCCAAGAAATCGGATTATCTTATCAACTGACCGTAAGTCTCCGAAATCAACAACACTAACTTCTTTTTGTCTATTGTGAAAGCGTGGTTTGCTTGATGGAGGGCATCAAGCAAACTATCCATCAGGAGCGACCACAGAAGGGGAGATAGTATTTCACCTTGAGGGCAGCTTCTGGTGACCCTGAACCTGATGGCCTCGCCTTGAAGAGTCGTAGTTTCAGTTTTATTTACCAGCATGGCATAGATCCAGCCAGTTATGGTCGATTCTATACCTTTCCTAGCCAGAGACGATCCTATAGATTCAGTTAGTGCATTGTTAATATCGACAAATACAGCAACCGCAATCTCATTGTTGTCAAGTGACTAAGAGATTTTCTCCACAAGGTTGTTTATTGCTAAATCTGTCGATTTGTCGGTTTGATAAGCATAATGGTGGTTATTCAGGGGAATGCATATAATGCCACCCTCCTGATGTGTCCGTCCAGTATCCTCTCAAGTCCTTTCAACAGGAAGGATGTAAGGCTGATTGGTCATACCGATTTTGGTTGTGGGTGTTTCCGACTCATTTTAGGTATATATACCATCCTTGCTGCCAACCAACTGGGTGGTATATAGGTCCACGTTTACTAACGTAACACAAGAACACTAATTCCGTCAGCATGAAAATTATGTGCTCAAGATTCGATGAAGTCGACAAAGGCCGTTTCCGCCTGATCCTGAATGGCGAAGGTTCTACCGGTGAGAAAGTTATCGAAGTGCTCGAAAAGATGGAAGTCGGTTGGCGAGAGGCCTGGGGAGTATGGTGAGTGAGGCAGAATTTTGACGCTCAAACGAGTTTAACAACGAATCGTTTGGTAGTCTACACCAGGGGTCTCAAATCTTCGGCCTGGATTACTATAGGTCGACCACTTCGGGGCTTATCTTCGAGGCTAGGTTTGCGAAATTTCGCAAACCAACGTCGAACAGTGCGTTCATTAAAATTATCATTACCAAATGCCTGGTTAATTCTTCGGCAGCGCTTTGGTTCAATTTGAATTCGTAGAGAAAAATTGGCCGCAAATTGCTCCAAGACATCATATAGTTATACGCTGAAAGGAGGCAAACAATGAAAATTTTGAAAAAAAAATGAACACCATCAATGTATACAGTACAAAATTCTGTATCGATCGGTACATACCACAAAATACACAATACACAATACAGTACAAAATTCTGTATCGATCGGTATATACCACTACACAGAATAAAAAATAATTATTGAGATATGAAACTACAAAAACTATCAATACCGATAAAACTCTTGAAATAACCTGATAATTTCACAAAAAATCAGTACCTACTTGTTTGGTATTTTAAACTTGGAACAAGAGGAACGATAGTAATTACACTTATACTGCATTATTTGAATTTCTCCTTGAAGATTTTTCTCACGCTGCTCACAGATCCTCCCATATAGTAGCGGCAGTACAATATACATCCCATTTTACTATTTTTCGAAAATAGAAACCTAATAATGGTAATTCCGGCGACCTCGGCGGACAAGGAATAGGCCTTTCTTGTCGTTCTTCTCACTTATCAGGAAACATTGCATTTAACTCATCCTGAACTTTTTTCAAAAATATGTCTGGGAGGTATTCGATCAACCTGGGAAATTCTTCAATTAATTTTAGTTGGAAATAATGTAGTCTGACAACATAATTATTCGCCCCATATAATAAGACTTCATCAATATTGATAATCGTAAACATGAAATTTATGCGGATTTTCAATAATGATAGCTGTGCTTATTGAGGAATTAGTTCCTACGAACGATGATCTTCAGATATTTTTCTTTTTCCGTTATTCTATTTTCAACGTCCTACAAAACAACACTGTTTTAAAAATGAAAATAAACAAATTTTGCGTTTTATAAAAAAATAGTTAACATTAAACAGCAACACAATTACCTTTCCACATATTTCCCCAAAAATAAACAAATTTTGCGTTTTCTAAAAAAAAAATTAAGGTTGAACAGCAACACAATTACCTTTCCACATATTGGTTAACATCCAAAAGTTTATTCAGAATGTTGAAATGAGAATAGCTGCTATCATTTCAAATAAGTAATCCAATAAAAATTTCTCTTTCTATGAGAAACATTTCTCCGTTATAATTCTTACGTATGACTGAACTTACTTCACCAGAAACAATTGAAAGGAAATATAAATATACGAGTATATATATATAACACGGTGATAGTAATCACACGTTATATAAAGGTAAAATTTCTTAGTACCAGTGATTAGATACTTTCAATTCAATTGTTTTCCATAAATAATACATACTTACATCACAGAGATGTCTACATATCTAGGAGATCTGATAATCGACTTCTTTTCTCACTTGAGATGGTACATTGAAGGGTAAGTTTTCATTCAGCTTGCACAAATATTTTGAAGACTTCTGAGAGTGTCTCTGTATAAAATTAGCTGGCTAGGGGTTGAATGATTTCAAGAAAAATAGCAGGTTTTCTAGTGGAACTTATGATTCTAGATTCTAGATGAGAAAAAAAATTTCAGTTGAATTTATTACATAGTTATTTTCAGTTGAATTTTGTCAACGGTTATTTCATGGAAGGTAAATATGGGGTGACAATTATAAAATGAAGAGAAATATTAAAATTTTAGCATTAGTCACGACTGAAGAAGCTACTGGATAGCGAAACAAATCTTGCGAATTATTCAGGTGGAAAGTTTATAATAATCAGAAACAATGAATTTCTGTTGAGAGTTATATTCTAATCAGTTTGAAATTATGTCTGAAGACTGTGTCGAGGAGGGATACATACGTACATTTTTCGAAATAAAATTTCGAAATGTTCGTCTCAACCAACTACCTACACCGTAGGTTATGGTAAATTCCTGCCGAAAAACAATTAATTCTCCGGCTAGTACCACGCTGGATATTGAATTATATCCGACAGAAATTTATGCAAGATATCTCACTGAGGTTAGTCTCGCAGATGTTTCTTCTTCATCCAGTGGTAAATATAAATCATTTTCATATCATGTAAATTTGAGGTAATAAATTTCATTTGTTAGCCTACACACAGCAAATATATACAAAGCCAACTCGTTGGCTTCAAAATATTAATTTTTTGAAAGATCCTATACCTTATTTTTCCATACTCTGACCACCGTTTGGCAATCATAAATAATCCAACTCATATTTTCAATCTGACATTTTTTATTATTTTTCTAATCGCCATTTTATAATATTTCATGTTATCTTTATTATCTTTATAATCTTTTATCTCATCAGTTAGAATTCAGTAAAATTTCATTTAGCTGATGTCCATCGGCAGTTCTCATTGTTAAGGTTGAGGATTGGGTGTAATATACAAGTTTGGTAAATTAAGTATACAACGAAAGGGAGTTTTTTTAGGTTTTTAGTAGGTTTTCATATAATGAAAAAAATTCAATCATGAGAAAATAGATGCCAAAAATCAAAAAACTATTGATAAACTTATTCACGAATTGAAGGACAAATAAGATAATCATGAATTTATCTAATGTGATTCAATCCATCCCTAGTTTACGTTGGACAAATTGGGTAAGAGATTGAAAGATCTAATCACATCTCACATGAGTGTCCTTGAATGCAACGAACCAGTATTTATCCTTATTAAACACGCTATTGATTCTAATCATATATTTCCCTTTGATAATATAACATTTCAGATTCAGAGAGTAATTTACAAAAAAAAAAATTTTGAGAATTGAGTCACATTTTCGAAGAAAATATATATAGAGGATCTGAGTCTTACTTATACGTATCTTCTACATTTAAATAAATATAATAAGCTGTACAATACTAAATATTGATAATATATATGATAATAATTTGAATATCATTTTCATTTCATCATAGCAATCGACTTATTTCATCATATAATCGAAAGGTCGAACAAAAAAGAGTTTACAATCTTTCTGCCTCTGACTGCTATACCCGATACAACTTTTCAATATATTGTCAATGCAGTAATGAACTAGTACGACAAAAATCCTGAAGATTCCTCATCAACATCTTTTTACGAAATTGTGAGGCCTTTTATGAATTATTTGGAACGTGTTCGTCAAATGTTCGCCTCACGGATATTTTCTACGTGCTCTTAGCGAAATCTGGCGGGAAAATCCTCAAACAATACTTTCTATATAGCAAAATATTGTGGCGAGCTCTCTCTAGAATTGTGTGATGAGTTCTTCGGGAAATTCTCGATTACTGTTTATGTCGATGTCTCTGAGAGCTCGTAAAAAAGCTTTCTATGTGATCAACGTTGAAAATCGCTAACGATTTCCACATCTGGTTTCATGAACCCTCGATTGGGGATCATCTTGTTTTGGTTGCATTCTTGAAAATTTAAGGAACTCACAATTAGAATTTTTAATCCATTCCGTTCGGGAAAACTTAGAGAACCCAAATTGTGAATGTTTTATTTTGATTACATTTGCAAGGCTTCGAAGGCCGACTTTTGCTATCTGCAGCAGGGGTCTATCGCATACTGTGCACTTGTGGGACGGTATATATCGGAACCACCAAAAGATCTATAGGAACAAGGCTGAAGGAGCATGAGAGAAACTGCAGACTGGGTCAAACAGACAAGTCAGCTGTGGCAGAACAAGCACTCAGTGAAGAAAACCACAGGATTCTGTTTGAAAACACAGAACTCATTGCCCCCAACCAGGGATGCCATAGCCGATTGATACGGGAGGCAATAGAGATCTACAAACACACGGATAATTTCAACTGAAAAGAAGAAGCGGTGAAACTTATTTGAATGTGGAATTCCATCCTAAGAAGTTCGAGGATAACAAACAGCATGACAGATTTTTAAACAGACAGATCTTATGATTGGGAGACTAGGTGTCCTCTATTAAAACATGAGGGACCTTTTATGTGGATTAAAACACAATACCTCATTTTATGATTTTATTGATGTTCAGAGATATTAGAACAGTTTTTAGGCCCTTCCCACTATGAATTTGATGAGTTACTCATCTCAATTCAAGCAAAAAATATACACTTTTCCAAATCGTCATTTAGCTAAGTATTAAAGTTACCTTTCAATTCAAATAATGGGAATTAACTGCTTTGCACAAAATATGCACATATCCGTTTCATTCATCATCATAAAAAATATAAGAAAATCAATTATATTTCTAATATAAAATACACCTTTTTTTATTGATAAAAATTAAACGTCATTTTTCTCTTTACTGAATAACCAATTTTCAACTGTTAAGTTGTTTCTGTCTCTGAAATATCATGCGATTAATTCGACGACATTCCTGCATTGAGCCGATAAGCATCTATTTATAAGCATTTAACTTTTAACATACCATGCTCTTTCTTCTTGAAGATGATACATAATTGTTTGGTTAGAGTGAGTCTTCTATAAGGTCAAGGTAAGTACATGAAGAAGAGCTATTTTGATTTCACCACTCACTTTAATAACTTAATGTTCACACAAACGTTGAATCAATCGGTGCAACTTGTTTGGAATACACAGTATAAAGATATATTCAGAAGACAGATTTCATAACGTAAGTAGGTAGCAATTATATTGAATTTTTCCTTTTATTTGAATAGGTTCCTTGAAAACATTTCATTCGAGTTGTGACTGATACTTTGAAATTTGGACCTCATTTATTTCGAATAGATTATTTTTCTAACCAACTATTCATATACAGTGTCACCACCAAAGTATGCACCATATGGGAAACTTATATTAAGGATTTTTCAATAAAAAATTATACTTGATAAAAGTTTGTGTATCCCCTAAAACTGAACATGCACCAACTAAATATAGTATGAAGATCCTTCATATATTTGACTTTGAGACACGAGTAAAGTACTCTTATTTTTTAAAATCTTGGGAAATGTTATTTGAAACAGTTGTTCAGCATCAGGAAATACATCTAGATTTGAAGTCATGGCCATCTAAGTGAAGTTTTATTTTTTTACCCATTTGTTTCAAATGGAGACTACAAAAACATTGGTAAAACGATAAATAGACAGTAGCCTGTAACGACGGTTTATTTTAAAAGCCTGCAATATTACAAATTAAACAACTATGGTGTTAACCAAGGTCAATTCTTTTGAAGAGTAAAATAATTTTCAAAAGTTTTTTATGCAAAGTTACTTTTATTTTTTGTTAACACCGAAAATCACTCAAAATTGTACAGTATTGTGACAAGAACATAATTTTCGATAATATCAAATCACAAAACGAACTCATTGGTTTTCTGGAAAATATTTTGGAGAATTATTTTGGACAAGAAACTCTCCAGAAAATGAATGAGTTTGTTCCGAAATACTCATTATATTTTTATGTTTTGTGATTTGATATCATTGAATATTAAGTTTTTGTTACAATACTGTATAATTTTGAGTAATTCGCGCTGTTAACAAAAAATAAAAATAACTTTGCACCAAAAACTTTGAAAATTATTTTACTATTCAAAAAAATTGACCGTGGTTAACACCATAGTAAAGTAATTCGTAATATAACAGGATTTCAAAATGAACCGTCGTACACAGGATGCTGCCTATTTATCGTTTTAACAAAGTTTTTTTTCGTAGTCCCCATTTAAAAAATTTAGTAAAAAAATAAAACTCCCACTTAGATGGCCATGACTTCAAATCTAGATGTATTTTTTGAAGCTGAACAACTTTATAAAATAACATTTTCCAATATTTTTCAAAATACGAGTACTTTACTCCTGTCCCAAAATAAAATATTTGAAGGCTCCTCGTATATTACATGTGTTTTACTGTATTTTGTTAGTGTATATTCAGTTTTAGGGAATGCACAAACTTTTATAAAAAATAACATTGTGTCGAAAAACTCTTAATAAATAAGTTTTCCATATGGTGCATTCTTTGGGGATGACACTGTATGATGTGATGACAATATCAAACTAAGATGTATCTGGTGACTCTTTCGTATTACTTGTAACATAAGGCAACCAGAACTTTTGTAAGACAATGATCCAGTGAATGTCATCTCCTAATTACAGGGGTCTGAAAATTATTTATCATTTTTCATAATGATATTTGCTTCAAAAATTAGAAATTTTAATCGAAATAAATAAACGTAAACATGGATAGTACGTACGGATTGCAGATGTAAGCATCGTGGGCCATTTCGATACATATTCTTTACTTTGAGTATTACTATAAACTTCCACGGGATATCGGAAGTACTTGTGATGCAGTTTAAAACCTTTGGTGTGGTAATGAATAATACTGGAGTTTTATCCCAAAACCAAACAGTTATTCTTAACACTAATAAAGCTGATGTTACAATGAAGCTTACATTTTCAATGACCCTACTCTTTATCAGTAGTAAAATGAATGCCGAAAGGGATAAAATATGATAAAGTCCCCTCGCCGCGTTTATCTGTCTGTCTGAATGTAATAAACTCAAAGTTATTTATTTATAATTCGTCAATGTTTTGTGTTAATTTGTTGAAATATGACGAAATCCAGTCTATGATGAAACCAGTCTATCAGCTATCAACAGTTAAGTTGAATAATGCACCAATCTCAAGTTGTTGAGTAGTGTGTCGCAAGTTAAAGGTCATGAAAATTCATGAGGACCTAGATTTGTTACAATATAAAACTTATGATAAGGGCAACTTACAGTTGGTACCTGAATCCACCTTAAATCAAATACCGTTGTGGTAATAAAAAAGATATATTTAATATGGAATACATGAGTCAATTGTAATACCCAATACTTCAGGACAAAAGTGCCAAATCTCGATATTGAAAGCATATAGGTACTTAATTTGGGTAAACTTCATTGAATCAATGATGGGCATACTCAACATTTCAGAAAGGTAATGTGTGAGTAGAAAATATTATTGACAGAATCTTCATCTTGAAGTATATTCCATATTGGAATGTTACCTGCAATAGGCCTTTTTATCATGAGACGAGCGCAAGCGTAGCTGTCATATTGAAATGGCGGTAATTCAAAACATTCGTACTGTTTTAATCAACAATGGCTGGGCAAGGAATATCATCTCTACAAACAAATAAATTATTGGAAAAAACCATTGATGGTGCTTCACTTGTAAATAATTCAGTTGAAGCTCATAATTGTGAACAGTTGAAAAGGTGGTTAAAACGTCATGGGCGTCCGCAAAAACGAACAAAAGTGAGCTAATTGAGAGGTTAGGTATCAGCATTTGTTTACTATCTAAAAACATATAAAAAAAAATAGTAGTAGAGTATTACTTATGGAACTAATAAATGAATCAAGCCATTAATATTTTGAGGCTGTACATATGACATTATTAATTTGACAAATATGTAAATACTGAATTGAATATGTTCAGTAATTTTTATCAGAGGGAAATATTTAATACAACATAATATATATGAAATTTACAGTCAAAAATTCAATAAGGAATAATGTACTTATGTTGAAATTCCTGATAGCTTAAAGGATCAGGGTTTTGTTTAGTTGGTCCACTTTCTCCAATGAAATGTAGTGAGCAAATATAAGTATCCTTGGTAATATCATCAATAGATTTAAAGCCTCGGTCACTCCTGTCACATTTTTTCACCCATAATTCACATTTCGCACATTTTGCACATGCTTTATTAATATGTAATTTGCTTGATGATTTGTTTTTTTTTGCGATATTCAAGACAAGGCTTTGGAAAATTTATAAAATAGTATGTGTTGGTTTTGAAATGATTTGTATCGTGTATCACTTTTACATACTCCATAACAACACTGTTTTGTTGTTTCTTTTCTTACAGATAACATAATTATGAAATTATAAAAAAAATCCGATTATTTTCACTTACTACTTTTTTTTTCACTTTTTTTACAATTAATAAACTTCGATTTATATTATAATTTTTAAAACATGAGTTGCATGGTTGTTTACAAAAAACAGTACGAAAAAGATGGCTGATACTGACGCATGCGCACAAAAAAATTGTGATGAAAAGGCTTATCTGCCCTTGTCATGATTGGCGGCCGAATATTCGGCTATCCGGCTGCAATGTTGGCCGGTATCCGGCAAAACTGCTATCCGTTTTATATCAAATCTATGCCTACCTTATTATTTTCGTATGTGAATTACCACAAATACTTTATTTGCACAATAATAATAGTGGCACTCAGTATGCATTTGTTAAAACTCTTCATAAACTATAATGAGCCTTTTGAATATGGTGAGAACGCAATACTATATTCTGAATCTGGATATTACGAAAAAAAATTATTATAATATGTAATTGTTACTTGTTAATAAAGAACTTCAAGAGAACGTTTGGAATTATAATTACTTTATTGTAATACTCAACGAACTCTATGAAGGAATAAATTTATTTGATTATTAAAAACTGCAACTTGAAACAGTTATAAACAGCTTTATACGAAAGATATGGAACTTTTTTTGAGAAGCGGGATAACTGATTTTGTTTGTGAAATGAATGATTAATTCATTTGCTATTTCAGTTTCGTTTTTGAGTATATCACGTGTCTCTTTTTCGATTTCGTTTATTACATTTAATTTTCACTTCCAGATAAATCGTTTATCGTTTTCCATAAACTGTTGGAGTTTTACCGTTTTTATTTTTCAGTTTGTTTTTGATAGCCCTTTATCTTTACCGTATGTATAATTTTCCATTTGATTGCACTTTGTTTTATTTTCTGGTGTTGGTTGAGTTTTAAGTTTTCAATAAATATGATTTTTCTCATTCGTCAGTTCAACTATATGACTGTTAATACAAGAACTTCTTTTGAAATTTTCTTTTTTGACTTTTACTTTATTCGTACTACTTTCGGTTGCCGCTTGTATTCTTCTGACGAGTATATCTGTTGATAATTCTAGGTTTTCAGCGGGTAAATTTCATACCAATTTCCTTCCTGAAAATTTCCCAATAACATATTTTTGTTTAGGTAGTACATTATTATGGAAGGATTATTGACGTGTTTGTGGGTTAGATGACCATGGAAAGATAATCAATTATATGGTCCTGTATTATGTGAGGTGTATAAGTGAAAATTTATTTTTGATTATATAGAAAGGAGTAGTAGAAAACCAACATTTTTCTTTCCCAAAAATTAATCACTCCTGAAAATATAACCCTTTCAATATAAACAAGATTCCTTCTGGCTCGGATTTGATCAAATAAGTGATGGAATGTCATTACGATGTCATCGATGACATAAGTAGATCAAACTTATTCCGTGACATAAAAAATCGGAATTTAGGGATGAACTGTGTCCTTTTTTCTTATAATATTATCCAGATTGGTACTGAAGATCCCTAAGACAAGTGTCTTATGGCGAAACATCGATGTCTACCAGTGAGGATGACAGTGTTCTATGTAAGCGAAATTTTACCATTCATTTAGTATATTGTGTAGAAATCCTGTGAATGATATTTCATATAATTCCATAACGAATGTTTGGTCAAACTAAGTAGAAAAAAGTAGAGTATGTGTTTCGAAATAATTTTTCTTTCGTGTAATTCAATGTTTATATGAAAGTCTCTGTTTCAAGAGGGCTTTTTCCCAGTTTGCGTCTAAAAGTTACTTCTTTGCATGATCTACATATCTATATACAGGGTGTAACTGAATAAGTGTAAAACATTTAAGGAGGTGATTCTTCATCGAAAAAAAGATAGGATCTTTCATATAAAGAAACTTCATTGTTAAGATACAGCCCCTTAAAGAGAGTACATGAAATTTGCATAACAATTTTTTTCACAAGCACTGAAGAAGTTACAATATTGAAATTAACCTGACGTTTTGTACTAACAAAAAGACACTTAGCCAGTAATTTATTTGGTTTACCCCATGGTTGTAAGGGGTGGAAAACGCAACCCATAAAATTTATTTCCAATGTAACTTTTTGTCTTATTATTTGTTTACCATTCAAAAATTTATTTCCGATAGCATGTTTAATTCTAAACAAAAAAATGTCTTTAAGGTTTTTTGCCCAAAATAAACCAGTTCGCAGCAAAAAAATATTTCACGAACAACTACAGAGATACATCGTTATAAATGCGAACTGGATTTATTGTTATTTTGTAGTTAGTACCTGCATTGAACGATTAAAGGATAATAAACAAAACCAATTTATTAATAAAAAAACACACAGCATGTAGAAATCATAGTAAATGTTCAATATGTCTACCTTCAGACATTACGCACGCGTCTAGACATCGGCGCATTGAGCCACGTATTCGCTCAAATATTCCTGGAGTCTCTCTGATTACCCTGCACGCATCGATGATGCGAAAGCCCTCTACATCGGGAACAGGAGTACGATAAACCAAATGCTGTAAATGGTCCCAAATAGAAAAATCGAGAGGATTGAGATCCGGGGATCGAGCGGGCCAGTTCTGTGGTCCTCCCTTAACCTATCCACTGATTTGCATATGTTTCAGTTAAATGCTGACGTGCTACTTGACTAAAATGGGCGGGAGCCCATTTCATGCAAAAAAAGATATCCCTTCTGACGCTCAAAGGAACTTCCTTCAGCAGTGCTGGATGCACTTCTCTTAAAAATTGAACGTATTCCTCACCATTTGATCGAGGAGGTAGAAAATGAGTCCCAATAAAAATCATCCCCAATAACTCCGAGCCGCGCGTTAAGAGAAAACTGTCCTTGATGGTTAGTTTCGACAATAGCGTGAGGGTTTTCATTAGCCCATATGTGGTAATTATGGAAATTAATAATCTTGTCCCGAGAAAAATTGCATTCGTCTGTGAATTCTATCGTCTTCAGAAAGTCACAATTTCTTCTAATCATTTCCAGCATCCAATTGCAAAATTCAAGACGGTTCGGAAAGTCTCGCGGTAACAGTGCCTGATTCGAATTACCCTCATATGATCAACATTTAGTTGAAAAGCAATATTTCTAGTACTGGTAGTAGGTTGTTCTTCAATCAAATTAAGTGCTGCTTCCTCAAGCTGTGGTGTTCGTACTTCTCGATGGCGACCACAATCCTGCGTTCTTTTGTCGAATGAACCATATTATCGTAATCGTTGATGAAGTTTAGCAAATATTCTATGTGACGGATGCTGCCGTTGAGGATACATTTCAGCATATCTTCAAGAAGCTTCTAACCCATTCCCCTGCGACAGACCGTAAACGTAATGCATATCAGCAATTTCCTCATTTGTGTATGCCATTTTAATAACAAGTGAATTATTAAAGTAACAAATTAAGAACAGAACAACAACACACAATTAGTAATACTTCAATTTCGAAAATTCACAATTTAATTGTCACTATCGCTAATAGCGACCTACTAGATAGATTAGTTTCGTATTTTCGCATTTATGACGATGTATCTCTGTAGTTGTTCCTAAAATAATTTTTTGCTGCGAATTGGTTCATTTTGGGCAAAAAACCCAAGAGACATATTTTGTTTAGAATGAAACAGGCTATCGAAAATGAATTTATAAATGGTAAACAAATGATAAGACAAAAAGTTACATGGAAATAAATTTTAGGGGTTGCGTTTTCCACCCCTTACAACCATGGGGTAAACCAAATAAATTTCTGGCCAAGTGTTTTTTTGGTAATACAAAACGTCGGGTCAATATTGTAACTTTTTTAGTGCTTGTGAAAAAATTTTTATACAAATTTTATGTACCCCTTTTGAGGGGCTGTATCTTAAGAAGGGATGCTCCAATGAAATTTCTTTATATGAAAGATCCTATCTTTTTTTTGATGAGGAATCACCTCCTTAAATGTTTTACACTCATTCAGTTACACCCTGTATAGAATTACTATTTTAAAAATTGATTGCTTCTTTTTTTTGAAAGATTTCCACATTTTTTTGTATCAAGGTGAAGTAGTAGAAAGCCAAAAACTTCCTTTCCCAAAAATTAATCACTTCTGAAAATATAATCCTTTCAATATAAACAAGATTCCTTCTGGCTGGGATTTAATCAAATAAGTGAATGAATATCATAACGATGTCATCGACAACATGAGTAGATCAAACTTATTCTGTGACATAAAAAATCGTAGTGAATTGTGTGGTTTTTTCTTATAATATTATCCAGATTGGTACTGAAGAGCCCTAAGACAAGTGTCTTATGGCGAAACATCGATGTCTACCAGTGAGGATCACAGTGTTCTATGTAAGCGAAATTTTACCATTCATTCAGTATATTGTGTAGAAATCCTGAGAATGATATCTGATGTAATTACATAACGAATGTTTGGAATACAAACTAAGTAGAAAAACATGTTTTTTTGTATAATTCAGTGTTCATATGAAAGTATGTGTTTCGAAATAATTTTTCTTTCGTGAAATTCAATATTTATATGAAAGTATCTTTTTCAGGAGGGCTTTTTTCACAGTTTGCGTCTAAAAGTTACTTCTTTGCATGATTTACATATCTATATATACAGTTACTACTTTGATAATTGACTGCTTCTTTCCTTTTTCTGGAAGATTCTCACATTTTTTTGTATCAAGATGAAGTAGTAGAAAGCCAAAAACTTTCCATTCCAAAAATTGGTAACTTCTAAAAATATATACATATAAAAATATAAACATAATATTATCCAAATTGGTACTGAAGAGCCCTAAGGCAAGGGTCTTATGGCGAAACATCGATGTCTACCAGTGTGGATGACAGTGTTCCATGTCAGTGAAATTTTACCATTCATAGTATATTGTGTAGAAATCCTGTGAATGATATCTGACATAATTCCATAATGAATGTTTGGAATACAAACTGAGTAGAAAAAAGTGTTTTTTGTATAAGTCAGTGTTCATATGAAGGTATTTGTTTCGAAATAATTTTTCTTTCGTGTAATTCAATGTTTATATGAAGACAGCTGTTTCAGGAGGGCTTTTTCTTCCGGTTTGCGTCTGAAAGTTACTTCTTTGCATGATTTACATATCTTTATATAGAGTTACTACTTTAAAAATTGATTGCTTCTTTCCTTTCTTTGGAAGATTCTCACATTTTTTGTCTCAAGATGGAGTAGTAGAAAGCGAAAAATTTTTTTCCCAAAAATTATTTTTGATCTTTCATGAAAAAAATATTTATAGATGCTTTTGATATAACCCTCTACGTAAGTGTATTCATTAATGTAAGAGAGAAACCCGCTTCTGTTATCTGATATGTTAATTAATGTATGTATATCTCACATCTGTGAATGAGTAGAGCCAGTATCTAAATCTAGGAAATTCAATTCTTAACAAAATTTTGCTACACGGGTTTCCCTTTTCTCAACTAATGAAAAAGTAAAGTAATTCTATTTTTCATCAAACAAATTATGAAATCATTCAGATAATAATAAATTATATAATCCTTCAGATTTGGACATCTCAATATTTATTATCAACTTCGCTACCGGTTGGTGAAATCATCGCTTTATAAATTAATTTTATTTATGATTCATCTCAACAGTCTAAATTTATGGATGTGTTAATATATCATATAGATTTGCATTCAGAATTACTATTCGTTTGTTATGAAATCGACTGATTGCTTCGACGGATACACTTTAGGAATTCATGAGAAACAATGGATAGAATAGAACGCGCTATTCTGTAATCCATGAGAACTGAATTGACTTACATTCCCAAAAAATTGGGACATACCTTATTTTTATCCGGAGCATCACTTTTCATTCAATTGAATTTGGGTAGTTTCGCTAATTTCCTTAAATTATTCAATGCAATCTGGTGAGTATCGAAATATAGGGTGTCCCTGGACTTCCTCTTTTCCTCTCGGGAATGTATAGATGGGGTCAAAATATCACCAGTACTTCATATAACTTTTTTTTCGAAAATCCTTCGTTACCAAGTAACGGGCCCTCGAAGTTACAAAATGAAAAATTTTTTTCTTTCATAACTTTTCAAGTGAATATTCAAAAGCATCCAAATTTTGGTAATTGACTAAACAAATGAATTCCTTCGATGAGCTTTCATGCAGGAGTCAGTTGTTTTGCTACAAAGTCAGGAACGGACTACCCCCGATGGTCCACACCCCAAAACTTTGAAATGACAGATATTTTTCAATATTTTTCAACAAAATAAGGTTACTTGGACAATTTTATGAATAAAAGTACTCGTGTGGAAAGTCGATCGGAGCAACGAGTCTTGATAAAAATGTAGTTTCACTCGACGACATCAAACCCGCTCGTCCACCATTATTTGAAATGAATAATTTATCAAAGCAGAAATAATAATAATTTATCCTGAGATGTCTACCATTATTCGAAAATATTAGTTTTTAAGGAAAATGGAAATGATAGGTAAAATGTTCATAACGAATTTTTATAATGCAAACACGTTTAACTAACGAAACTCAAGAGCCTCAAGAGCAAACAGAAATGAAAAATCCGCTACATAAACTGCTCGATATGACCACCTTCTCTCTCTATACATTTTCTTAGTCTGCGAAGACACCCTCTCTGTACTTGAAATAGCATTCAAGGGTCGTTTCGTATGGCTTCACAATGTAATGTTATTCTATTCAACAATGCATCTCTTGTGTGAATAGGTGTAGCGTAAACAAGGCTTTTTAGATGCCCCCACAGAAAGAAATCCAATGGATTTAAATCCGGAGACCGCGATGGCCATGAATATGGCCCACCTCTACCAATCCATCTATTGTGGAAAATATGGTTCAGATGGTCACGCACAATCAAACTAAAATGAGGAGGAGCGCCATCATGCATAAACCACATATCTCTTCGGGTTTGCAATGGAACATGTTCCAAAAGTCCATTCAAATCGTTCTGAATGAACTCCAAATAACGTTCTCCATTCAATCGGTCCTGTAGAACGAATGGTCCTATAAGATGGTTTCCTATGATACCAGCCCAAACATTCACGTTGAATTTCCGTTGGTGTTTGGTTTGCAATATCCCAGGGGGATTTTCTTCAGCCCATATATGGAGATTATGAGAGTTGATAACTCCAACTCTACTGAAACCTGCTTCATCAGTGAATAAAACTCGATTAATAAAAGTAATATCCTCTCTTTGCCTATCCATGAACCAATTGGCATATTCCAGTCGTGCTGGAAAATCTTGAGGTGTCATGGCATGTACCTTCTGGATGTGAAATGGGTGGAGCAGTTGTTCCCTAATTATTCTATGAATAGTGGACTTGGATGTATGGAACTGTTCTGATAGATTTCTGATGCTCATTGAAGGATCATCAGCGACGGCTTCCAAAATATTTTCCTCCAATACAACGATACGTACAGTCCTAGGAGCGCCCTCACCACCTCGTTTTGGCAAAACTGTACCTACAATAATATCGAAATAAAACAACGTACTCAAATTAATTATCAATTATTACATACCTGTCTCCCTCAAGCTGCGATCGACACGCTCGAATGTTTCTCTTGACGGTACCGTTCGATTGGGAAAATGCTCGGAATACAGACGACGAGCTTCTGCAAAATGCTCGTCGTCTGTATACAAAATGCTCGTCCATAAAATACATGCATATCTGCATATTCATTGAATGTAAACTGTTCGGCCATATCAAAAAAATTCAAAATATCCTATAGAATATTGACAATACAATGATAGTCATATGACAACGCACCACTCAACAAAACAAAATCGCATTCCAGTTTCTCATTCTTTATCAAAACTTTCTAAAAGGTTTTTTTGTCAACATCTGTGAAAGAAATGGAATATAATTATTCCCTGGATATTTTTCACCTGATCATGTGCAGCCGTTTTTGTAGTTCATTCGTTTGCTTTTTATTAGTATAGTAAATATTTTTTCCGATGTGCGTTTTTTCAGCTAAATTTAGATTCATATTAAAGAATTTCTCCCATAAAATTATAATTATCAGTGAAACTCCTCAACAGTTTAGCTGTGAAGAAGAATTTGAAACATTCGAATGTTGAGTTTCATGAGATTCAGATAACTGATCAACACGAAACGTGATTATTCCACACGTATTATGTACATACAAAATATGGAATGAATTCGATATTTCATAGTAGAGTAGCTTGTTAGTTTAAAAACACCACGAATCTACAGAACTTGATATTTCTTTTGAAAAAATATCTGCTATCACAATTGTGACTTAAACTTCCATATAGGTACTGTACTTTTTGTTTACGACTTCATTTTAGCATACTTTGTATTATTCCCATTATAAATGTTGTTGAATTGACGTTATCATTATTATTTCTGCTTTGATAATTATTCATTTCAAATAATGGTGGACGAGCGGGTTTGATGTCGTCGAGTAGAACTACATTTTTATCAAGACTCGTTGCTCCGATCGACTTTCCACACGAGTACTTTTATTCATAAAATTGTCCAAGTAACCTTATTTTGTCGAAAAATATTGAAAAATATCTGTCATTTCAAAGTTTTGGGGTGTGGACCATCAGGGGTAGTCCGTTCCTGACTTTGTAGCAAAACAACTGACTCCTGCATGAAAGCTCATCGAAGGAATTCAGTTGTTTAGTCAATTACCAAAATTTGGATGATTTTGAATATTCACTTGAAAAGTTATCAAAGAAAAACATTTTTCATTTTGTAACTTCAAGAGCCCGTTACTTGGTAACGAAGGATTTTAGGAAAAAAAGTTATATGAAGTACTGGTGATATTTTGACCCCATCTATACATTCTCGAGAGGAAAAGAGGAAGTCCAAGGACACCCTGTATATTCGTCGTATATTTGTTGTCGGAATGTCCGGTGGCATGCAGCTACCGCTATGACGCTGCGTTACTTATGAACATTGTATTGTTACGTTTTTACTTGTGGGTTGACACTGAATAATCAAACTTAACTTAATTTTTCTTTAAATACAGCAAACATTTAACCAAAAATTCAATTACTATTTGAATGTCTATCGCTTTATTAGACCACTTCGCGTACCGCACCTCGTGACTAGCCTTTAAATATCGTAATCGAATGTCGTAGATATTTCGCCAAAGTTCTGTTGAAGTCGGTAGCATTATTCTCGTTGCTTCTCGAGTGGCGGGGAATCATCGTACACTGGCGGGCTCTTAGATACATCACGTTTGGTGTATGGTTCCCAGTGGCAGGCGGCGTTATTTTCTTTCAGGTATGATTTACAACACTATCATCTTTAGCACTCCTAGCCTAACGCTTCCAATTATGAGAAACCGTTACGAAGAATTGAAGAATTGAAAACAACTCATGTAATCATGGATATCATAAAGTGAAGTTAAAATATCAGTGGATCTATAGTACTACCTTTCCGTTGTTACAAACTACTCGACTAATACTGCTCTGTCTTACCTTGAAATGTCGGTTAGACAAAAAAGGAACAATACCAATGTTGAAGTCTTTGTCAGATTATTTCAATACTCAAAGTATCGAAAGCAAACGAATAGCAATTTCACAACTTTTTTCTCATTGAATGAGTCATGAATATCCTAAATCTATTCAACGAAAGTCATTTTTTGTGGAGGAAAAAATCAGTTTTTTATCGACCTTTTTTGGGTAATTGTTACCTTTCACAATCTGGAAAATATAAAAATTATAGTGGAGAACTTTATACAAGTGTAGAACGGCAAACTTTTTAGTTTACCCCGATAAGTTACTGCGTAAAAATCAAAGTATTTTCCACAAAGAAAAATCTTCTATTTATCAGTAACATATCTTTGAAATATGTCGAAGAAGTAAAGAAATAAGCTATCAAAAAAGGAATAACTGCTTATATATTCGAATTTTTTTTTATCCATTTCTGAAGACGGAGGCAGATTTTGGCCTCCGAAACGTAAAAGATAAGTATTATTTCTTAATAATTTTTTTTTGATAGGCAACATTGTAAAATACGACATATTACTGATAAATAGAAGATTTTTCTTTGTGAAAAATGCTTTGATTTTTACGCAGTAACTTATCGGGGTAAACTAAAAAGTTTGCCCTTCTACACTTGTATAAGGTTCTCCATTATAATTTTTATATTTTTCAGATTGTGGAAGGTAACAATTACCCAAAAAAGGTCGATAAAAAACTGATCCTAAATCTATGTTGAAACGCCGTTATCAAGCCGAATGTTTTGCATAGTATCAGTTTAATTCTTGACGTTTTTGAGATAAGTTACATCGGTTGCGTGTAGAATAAGAAAGTAGAAGGTGTTACGTGAATCATATCAATTCTGTCCAGCGTTATCGAATATACAGTGTGTAGAAGCCAAATGGAATAAATTCATTATTTCTTTTACTGTACACATTTAAAAAAATCCCGAAACACGCCAAATATGAATTATAATTTGACATACTTCAACGGAAAAATGCTACCCCTACCTTCAACTTCCTTCGAATGGCAGGTACAACCCCCCATTTTTTAAATGGGAAGTATTGGTTTGTGATATATCGTTTGTAAGGTATCTTCATTCTCTATTCAAAAATGTTATCGCTTTCAAGTTTATTGTAACAAACAAGATAAAATAAATTGAAATCATGTGGTTATTGAAATTCGATACAATACTCTGAAAAACAAAAATGTAATGCAAAACGTAATGAAATGTAGAAAACGAAAAAGAACTATGGATGTTAACGAAGTAGATGTTCAAAATGTTCACTGCAAACGTCTTAGCAACATTCTAATCCCAAATAAAAGTATCTTTTAACATTATTCAACATATATCAGGCGTGACCGACCTAATCGCAAGCGTTATTCGTTTTTTGAGTCATTCAAATCTAAAGGTTTAGTTTTGTACACATTACTTTTTAAGTATTCCTATAAAAAGAAATCTAATGATGAAAGATCAGGTGATCGCATTGGCCATTCAATCGATCCTCGCCCCCCTATCTACCAATTGGAAAATGTAGTATCGAGGTATTGCCGGACATTAACTTGGTAATGTGGTGGTGCTCCATCCTGCTGAAACCATATCGTATTCACTGGAACTTGAGGGTTTCCTAGATCAGGATATAAATTTGCTCAACTTGGAATGACATCATTTTTAAGTAGTGCCAAATAATTATCGCCATTCAAGTTGCCCTCAATGGAAAAGGGACCAATGATATGGTTTACTACAATTCCTGCCCAAACATCAACCTTTTGAGGGAATCGCGTGTGTTCTTCTCTCATCCAGTGATGATTTTCCATTGACCAGTAGCGGCCTTATTGACGATTAGCATAACCGTTAAGAGACAAAGTATATCATCAGAAAACATAACGTCTTCTAATTGGTTGATATTGTTATCCAACGTGTCCATCATTTCCTCACAAAAATTAGTAGTTCTTCTATCAAAGTCGTCTTCCATGAGCTCCTCAGTAGCATTTTATTTTCTTTTAATATGTTTACTATCGATGTATGGATAACATTGAATGTAGTGGATGCCTGTCTACTCGATGTATGTGGGTTTTCCTCAAACTCAAGTTCTTCTATCAAAATCGTCTTCCATGAGCTCATTGCGTTGGCAGCTGATTTTTTTATTTGTCCCACATGACCAAGCTCGCGAAACTGCTTTTCGATTTTGCTTATTGTTCCTTGAGATATGGGCGGTAAATTAAGAAACTTCTTATGAAATACGCGAGCTACTTCCTGTTGTATTCGTGTTTTATCTCCGTAACCAATCATTTGTAAAACTGTTATTTTATGCATTTCCGTTAATCTAACCATTTGTCAGACTTAAAGTTAAGGAACTATATACTTAAATTAAAATACTGACAACTAATGTTATGACATACAAAGCAATTTGACAAGGTGTTTTAAGGTTGCCACGGAAATCACAGTTTTTTGAAGGATATCATGTAAAAAGAACATTGCTATGGTTTTTGCTTACTTTCTTATTATCAATACCTCCACATGAAATAAGGTTTGAGTATATTGCCATAAGTTCTGTGTGTATTTTATCGAATTTCGGTAACCACAAGATTTTAATTCAGTTTATCTCAATTTTTGCAACAAAATTAAAAGCTATAATATTTTTGAATAGAAAATGAAGAGACCTTTCAAACGGTATATCACAAGCCTGTACTTCCCATTTAAAAAAATTGGGGTTGTACCTGTCATTCGACGGGGGTTGAAGGTAGGGGTACCATTTTTCCGTTGAAGTATGTCAAATTATTTAAATTTGATGTTTCGGGATTTTGTTAAAATATGTACCGTAACCGAAATAATGAATTTATTCCATTTGGCTTCTACACACTGTAGAATTCAATTGCAGTCGAGATATTACCAAGATTTCATCTCAGCTTGCTTTGTTTCACTATGTTTACGTTCATAAACAACTCGACGAAACTTGTTCAGCTACCTGACTGAATCATGGCCGGTGGGTGAAATCGTATCTGCGTAAAGTTTGGGTCGGTGTATGACAATGAAAGTATTAAACTCCACCACTAAGTGAATACGGTCCTGAATCTGGATGTTTGAGGCTCGAATAATATTACAGACTGATAACAGATTTCTGCACATCTACTGCACATCTTGAGGGAGGGGCTTCTCACCAGCCATGACAGCTGTAAATTGACAATAATCTCCTCAAGATTGTCTAAAAGTTCATGGTACCTATTCCGGGCTGAGTCTGTTTTGTAAGAAATAGTGTGTTCTTTATCCAAAGTGCCGTAGGTCGAGAGATTCTGTCAAAATATTTTATTTTTCTGATTGATGCGGGCGTTAGTTGATGAAGATCCATAGTAATTTCATAAACTATACCTCACGATTTGATCTCCACAAACTTTATTTCAAAAATATATCACGACATGATTCGCTAACACAATAGCTTCTTCATCAGTATTCAAATCACTGATGAAGAAGCTACTGTGTCAGAAAAACATGTGATATAGTTTTCAAATGAAGCTTGTGGAGATCAAATCGTGAGGTGTGGTTTATGGAAAAACAAAATATTTTACATAGGAAGATACTTTACGTATCTGAAATTTTCCACGTCCAATACATTCAGGGCAAATAGAAAATACTGTTCCAAACTCAAAATTTCAAAATCACAAGAACCCTTGGGTAGCACAAAATAAATGTTATATCTGAAATATTGAAAGAGATAACTTTCGAGCGATGTATCGCAATCTTTATGAATGCTAATGAATAATTCAGAAAATTATTCGTTATGGATGATCTATTATTAGAATGAAAGTATAAGGAGGATACATTTATTTGATATCTTATGCAAGAGAAAGGTGTCATCTGTGAGTATTTTTGTGAAATTTATGAAAAATGGAATATTTTATTAATTTATGAAACGATACGGTTTCACCTGTTGCAGTTCTCCATTTTTCATTATATAATGAGATGAAATTCATCAATCTTTCTCTGTAGCACTTTGACACCTAAAGTGTCTTACGTAAGGTAATCTCACTGGATGAGGTAAGTTTTTTATTTGAGTTTTCTATTTGTATTGAATTTAATTTATTCGGCTATGAAAAAGTTAAATGAGATGATGCGTTATCCTAATCCGCATAGCTATCTAAGACTCTTTTGAGTGAAAATAATCGACATCCTTAAGTTATATGGTTTGAAATTGTCATGTTTCTCTAGGTGAAAATACCTCATTTATTATCATATACCTATGTAGTATGTAAGTTTGAAAAATATATAACAAATATGTTACTGATATTTTAATTTTGAAAAAAAAATCGTATATGCAGATCTCTTAAACATCTTAACTGTCGATCTACCTACTACAAATATATCTTCATCAGTAATCCAGAAGTATTTTGTTATCATCAACGAGTTTTTGAATGAAATAATTAAGCAGGGCTGATAAAAAAGTTGTATTCAATGAACATATTCTTGAGAAGATGTTCATATAATAATCCAATGAAAATTTCAAATTAAACTTCAATTCATTGAAAAAGGCATCAGTGAATAGGAATAAGTACATTATTTTCCATTTTCCAAAAGGCAAAGGTTTTCGCATTATTATGTTATAAAGGTCTGTGGTCTAGGTCGTTTAGCGTTCGCTTCGTAATATGCAGTTTGTAGGTTTAAGGCGCAGTGGAGTACATTTCATAGTAGGTATTGCAAGGTTCGGGTATAATATAAATATGGTAAGAAGTGGTAACTTATATTAACATAACATTTTGTATGTATTTTCTGAAACGTACATATGATTCAGGTAATTTTTTGTTTATACAGTGCCGAAAATAGCGCTGTATCATCCAAAAAAAACGTATTTTGGGAACGTCATTATCATGCTGTCCATCATTTTCAAAACAAAAGTCAGTTGTTCTATGTATTCAGAAAGGATTTAATGGAGCTCCTAAGAGTGAGAAAACTGACTGAGCAATGAATTTACCTGGTAGTTAATGGATTGGAACAAGCAGTTCAAAACTGGAAAATAAGCTCTTTAGTTTTCAATAAAACTTATATTTCCACGGAACGATTATTATCGTTTTAATTTCACAAGAAATAATGAGTTCTTAATTGAATCACTCACCGAAAAGTAGTTTTTTCGTGTGGATAATATTACTATTTTAAAAACCATTAGACATACAAATGGCTTTATCTGTAATTCTGATAAGGTGGTGTCTGTTTTTTTAATCAATGGCATGAATAAAAATAACGAAAAACGGGTTTTCAGGTATTTTACGTATTACAATGAAATATGCAGTGATTAAGGCCATCGACATCTCTTATAGTGTTAACACTATTGCATTGAAGGATATGTATCCTTTTGCTCAAAAGTCTTTTGGATAAATATGGTTGAACATCTAGAATAGTTGGATGATCAAAATGAATATTCAATATAAATATTCGGTTTCTCATGTGTTCTGAAACTCGTGTTTTAAGATACCGTCCAACATAGCATTATTGACACCTTCCACAGTTCAATTTGTACACTATATATGATTGTATTTCTTGTGGTGTTTTTGTTTTTTGTTTCGGCAAGAAAACAATTGTTTTTGTAAGAAAAAATTGATCCTGTTACCCAATCAACCTTTTTCCAGAAAAACGATTGGGTCACTAAACTTGTTAACCAAAACTGATATTGCCAATTATGAAAAACTTCAAGTAGAAAGATAAAACGGATCGGGAAGATAAAAACTGCCAAAATTTCTTTTCGTCAATAACATTTTCGAAAGTGGGCATAACTGCTTAGATGTCATTCCAATAAAAAATATTTTTAACGCTTTTCGGGACACCAAGTGCCTTTTATTTGAACTCTAACGGAGGTTTCTGTTATTGGTTATTTGATATTTTGGTTGAATATCTTTCAAGATGTTTTTGGATATATTCAAGAAAATATTTTTGGAATTCTAATTCAGCACATGGAATCTGCTTTTGTTGACCGTTGTTAAAGACATGCAATTTCAATGAAATAGTAAAAGATTCCTAAGAGAAATGTGAAACCATAGCTATAGACGGAGGAATTTATTCCATGCACATTGGTCATATGTTAATCATGTGAAAGACGCAGATCACATTACAATGTTTAGATGTAATTAAAGGAAAAATAAATAATTTGTCACTCGACGAACAAAGGAATTCTGTGAGAAATATATCCCTAGCTGGTACTTCGATACTTTTAAAAACTGAACAAAATAGTTCTCTCTTTGAATGAAAAATTGAAAAATTGCATCTCCCTCGACGGAAACGTTATCGACAACAAACTCAATTGTGGAATATCAAAGAAAAACGATGCTCCCCAAGATGGTCAGTTGCAATGCCAAGCCAAGACATCAACTGCCGAACGAGATTCGTCTTCTGTCATTACTTTCCGGTTGGTTCTTTTTAGGATAGTTATGTGGTTCAGCCTAGCACCACTGATGATACCTCAGCAGGTCGAAAAGGCACTGCCTGTCGTTGGAGCACAAGTTTGTCTAGTTTCTTAGCAATGAGAGCAGCTGTGAAACAGCATTTAAACAGCGGACATTTCTAGTTCGGTGGTCAATGTCGAAGCTTGGCTTTGCAACTGACTGCCTGAGGATATTTGAGGATTGTTCTCTGTCGATCCTATGAATGTCGTCTCCGTGGAAGTATATGTCATCGGCTTACCATTACCATTATCTTGTTTAACTAGGACCACGAGTTACACCAATCTCAGTCCGATTAATGGCCACACTGATGCTATTCGGTTCAATGTGCAAAACGGCTGAGTTCCAAAACCAGAACACACAAACTAACAGAGAGAGTATACGTTTATCATCAGCACGTTTTTTATTTCCTTTCATTCGTTTCTTTCAATCCTATTTGAAAATGTTGGAGGTGATTCAGACACATAATATATTTATACACGACAAAAAATGAGAAGCTTAAGGAAGTCTTGAATATAGGCGAGACCAGGGATACATTGAATAATTTTTGGTTTCTCAAATGTCGAAAAAACTGCACTACAAATACAAAGTTGAACATGTTCAACATAACACAAATACCTACTACCTGTGCTGAAAAGTCTTGGGCCGAATACATAGATAGCGCTAGTATTATTGCATCCACCACTTTTTCAGTTAGTACTAACCTTCAAAAAAAAGCTGTTGAAATTTCATGATATTCTACTCACAAATTTGTGAGTTATTGTATTATAAGTCAGATTACTTTTGTTATTTTGTATTTTCAAAATGGATCAAAAACAATTTCGTGTTTTAATTTTATACTGCTTCTTGATGGGAAACAATACCGTTCAAGCCAAGCAATGCCTTGAAAAGTGTTATGAGGACTCCGCTCAATCAGAAGCAACAGTTAAACATTGGTTTGCTGGCTTCAAACGTGGCCGTAGAGACAACGATGATGCAGAACGCACTGGACTTCCAAATGAGGCAGTAACACCAGAAAACAAAAAAATCCATTAAATCATTTTGAATGATCAAGAAGTGAAGTGTAAAGTGTAAAGATACAAAAAAAAAACGTGTTGGCTTTATATTCCATGAGCATTTGACTATGAGAAAGGTCTGTTAAAAGTGGGTGCCGTGCGAGCTCACTATTGACCAGAAACAAGAACGTCTTGATGATTCTGGGCAGTGTTTGGCCATGTTTGATAACAAACCGAAATTTTTTCCTTGATATGTAACAATCGATGAAACATGGATCCAACACTTCACTTAGGTATCAAAACGATCGTTATCTGAGGGAGAGCCACCGGTAAACCAGTGAATATTATATAGCATTATTGGCGCGTTTGAAGACTGAAATTGAAAAGGGATGGCCGCATATGACAAAAAAAAAATTTGTTTCGTCAAGACAACGCACCGTGTGCGATCAAAACAAATTCGAAACTACATGAATTGAACTTCTTATTGCTCTCACATCCAACGTATTTGTCAGATTTAGCTGCCAGCGACTACTGGCAGTTCGCAGACCTCATGGGTAAGAAATTTTGCCCGAAAGAAGAGGTTATTGCTGAAACTGAGGCCTATTTTGAGGTAAATCGTTCTACAAAAGTGGTATTGAAATGTTAGAGCGGCACTGGAATGATCGTATGGCTTTTGATGGGGATTACGTTGAATAATGAAGCCAATTTTGAAAAATAACGCCCCTTAGGCCCGGGACTCTTCCGCCCATGTGTTATAGGCCAACGTTTGCGTGTAGTTTCAATATTGTATTATCATTATTGTTGGTTCTAGATAAGATTTCCCAAACATTTGATTTTGTCCAAAATTGCCCCGGTGACTTCCGACACAGGATAGAAATAATTTGGACAATAACAAAATACCTCATGACTTATTTATTGCTGAAAACTCAAAAATAATAATCAATGTGTAACATAAGTGAAGTAAAGTAAAGCAAACTTTATTGACTACACTGTGAATAACTTACACGAGTAGCAGGTCAGTAACAGTACACATATAAATGTAAAAATAAAAAAAATATATATATATATATAAGGAAAAAAGTGAATGTATAGCAATGGACTAGTGAATTGTGAATATTCTTCTATTGAATAAAAGCAATGTTCACTCAATGTTTTTTTAATTTTTTTCTTAAAAAGATACATGCTGAGCTTTATTAGGCCTTCATTAAGTTTATTGTACAAATTCAAGTTGGTAGAGTTGGAAGAAGACATTTTTAGTCTGAAACTGTTTGGCCTCACCTGACTATTATTTTGGATGGGATAGTTGTGGAGGTCTGAGTTCAACTTTAGATTTCCTCTATTTCTGTATAATTCAATAACTGTTTGATATAAATAGATGCAAGGAATAGACATTATTCGATTTTTGATGAAAAGTGGCCTACAAAGTTGGTCGTAGCGCGTACTTTCAATTATTCTCAATGCCCTTTTTCTCAACTTGAATACTCTTGTTGCCTGACTAGAATGCGAATGGAAGAGGGAGTGGTATGTAGTCAATAGCACATCTTTGTTCACAATATTTTTCAGTTTACGCAACAAAAATAGTTGGCTAGACAGTTTGTTGCATAGATAGATGGTTTATGTGGCTATTCCACTGCAATTCATCATCGAGAGTTATCCCCAGAAGTTTAGCAGTGGATCCATTCGAAATGTTTTTATTAGAGGAGAATATGATGTGCTGGGTCTTATCATTGTTCATTTTGAGTTTATTTGTCGTAAACCACAGTTCTGCTCTAGAGGCCGTAGTCGCCATACGTTCATTGAGTACTTGTCGACTATAATGCGAATTTATTAATGAAGTGTCGTCACCGAATGCAATACACATATCCGGAAACAAGTAATGAAATATATCATTGACATACATGGTGAACAACAATGGCCCAAGTACGGATCCCTGTGGCATGCCATGGTCAGTATGAGCCCGTAGCGAAGTAGTTCCGTTGACAGATACCACTTGTTGACGGTTTGGTTAAATAGGATTTTAAGAGATTCAGAGCCCATAGTGCTCAAGTTTTGCCAGCAGCAGCTCATGTGACACAGTCAAACGCTTTAGATAGTCCGTTGATCTCTCATCTTTCAGCCACGTCAGCGATTCTTTTCTCGTGTTCAGATGCATTTGAAACATTTCAATTATTGTCATCGGAACTGTTCGATTTCCATTCTTCACACTCATCTGACGATTTATCATCCAAAACATTCCCCTTTGCTTCATCTCTTTCGAAAACTCTCCTCTTTGACCCCTTATCAACAAGTCCAGTTTTTGCCTCCTTCATTTCCAGTTTTGATGTTTTCTGAACTTCTCTTTTCTGACAGCTATTTCAGTGACTATAAAACTTTTGTTTTTGAGTTCGACGCGCTTGTTGATGGACGCTTTTCATCATTTTTATTCTCTCCTGAAACTCCAGCAACAGCAACAGTCTGCCTGTCCTATCAAAAGGTAAAGTACCGGTGTATTTAAAACCTGATGTAACGTTCTAAAGATTTTTCACATGGTTTCGTGCAATACAGCATATTGCACAGCATAGATCATAAATTGTTGGCGTTTCACCTGAATTAGATGACACCCAAAAACTTTGATTGAAAAAGTTTTGAGCATTCCGTAATTCATTTGAAGTATGTGTCGGAAAAGTTAAGATCACCATTCCATTGGTCCTACTGTGATCGAGTATTTCAATTGAAAAATAGGTTCATAATTATCCATTATAAGGAGTACTCTATGTCATTCACAAAATGTTTCAATAACTGAACAAAATTGTTCTCGTGTCTCTGGTCACTCAACGTTTTTTATGAATCAATCTAATAGCGCCAGTTCCTGGATTGAAAGTAGATATCCTAGCTGAACTCGTGGCCTCAGGAAATCTAATAGATAACAATGGGTTTTTTCATAAATCCTGAAAACCAGTATTCACACACCGTTTGATTTATACCCCAAGTATCGACCATATTCAAATGCTAGACGTTTTACGGCTTTTGGTGTTAAACCATGGAATATGGTAGTACACTGTAACAGGTATTACACAAGTTAATTTCATATTCATTGGTGAATATTTGCCTGTGTCAAAATTGGATGGAAAGTTTTCTACACCAACCTACCTCGTTTTTTTTCACATAATTAGCGACTGCGGACTTTTTTACATCTCAGAATGTAGCAACAGCCTTTAAACTCAATTCTTCTTTTATTACAGCCGATATAGCCCTTTTTATGACATTTCCCGAAAAATCACGGTTCATCACCCTTTCGTTACAGTAGAGCTTTCTACTGTGCTTTCGTCTAGTACTGAAATAATAAAATTATTGCCCCAATCCATCCTCATGTTTCCAAAGATGATAAAAACATTTTTAAAAAGATTGCACTAACTGTACCTTTGATGTGGAATAACTATAAGATGTACTCAACTAAAAAGTGAGTCGAATGTTAATGTCCGATATCATATTATCGAAATTTCAATAAACAAACAAAACCGTATATGATTTTCCACGAATGGACTTTCTATACGTGTGGATATTCACTATAAAACATGTCACTAGAGCCATCTTTGATGGTCATTTGAAACGTTCAACTGCTACAGGGCCCGAATTATAAAACTACCTGTTATATCCCCGTGTCCAATCTATCCCCGGTCTCTCCTACCTATCTATCTTTAAATAAATCGTAGTGCTTTAGTTCCTTTGAGTTTAAACTCCGAAATATCCCATGTTGTTCTAAAATCATCACAATCCCTGAATTTATCTACTTAATATTGCTGAAATTAAGAAAGTTGAATTAGTAAAAGTTGTTACGATTTTGTGAATAATTTAACATTCATAGACTTCTAATCTTCTAGCAACATTTCTTAATTATAGAAAAACTTAAGTGCCATTATTTTTTGAAGAGATTCATTGCTAACCCTGTATACGTAAGAATCAACCGTGAGAAATAGTGAAACAATAAATATTTCGTTTCAAGTTTAAGATTCATTCTCGTAATTCAAGAAATTTCACACAGTGAAGAATAGCAACTATCACTTTTATTTCTCTCAACGTCTTAACTATCAGATTATTAACAATTTCCTCATACCTAATAACATTATGTTTATTCAGAACTTTTGTTTCAGGATCACAGTGGACATGTATAGGGATATTATTTTTAAACTGGGTAAGTACTGCAATATTTGTATTCATAAATGTTTGATAAATATTGTCGTCATTACGCACCATACTAAAATTCCATAATAGTAGGCATTACATTCTCAGAAATATCATTGCATTAAAACGAAAACATTATTGTCAGGTTGTGATTTTATAAATTTCATCATCATATATATTTTATCAGATGATGAAATATATAGAATCACAACATGACAACAATGTTCTCGTTTTAATGCAATAATATTTATTTTGTATGGTGGAATGTTCGAAATAAGACTTCAACCTTTAATTTTGTTTATAAAATGATATCATATATTTAGAAGGAACCCAAAATGGTAAAATAACTCATCTGAAATTTTAAATGGTCGAATTCTTCTTTTTAGAGGAAATCAGATTTCAATATGATTTCAGCAATTGATGATTTGAAAAAGATCTGTGGTGAAAAACTGCAAATTTCATTGCACTATAATCTTCAGATAAAGATACGTCATAGCTGGTGTCTGCAATGTACAAAATTATTTTTTTTATTATACCGGTCAATTGGGGTGACATTGCCCAATTTTAAAATTTAAGTTGATAATTTTTACACAACCCATTTTTTAAAATCCTAGATAAAATTTTTCCCTTTGGAAGGTGGTTTATAGATGTGATTTATGTAGTTATTTTATTTTTATATCTCTCCCCCTCTTAAATGAAAAATAAAATATGGATGTTTTCTTTGTATAACAAAGCTATAAATAAAAAATGGGCAAAGCCACCTCCTCAGGGTGTTACAAGAGACACAGTAAAAAAAAATTGCTCAAAAAATCGAATTTTATTCTCAAAATACAAACAAACAATTAAAATCTTGGACAAATAATGCTTAAAAGTTATGGAAAATGGGAACAAGGATAAATTATGTAAATAAAGAACAGTCCATTAAGAATAAGTGCCAAAAAAAGTCTATCGAGAACTTTGTGCAAAAATATTTCTCCAAGTCGTTCTTAAAGTGAAAAACTTGCCTCTTTTCAGTGGGCGGAGTAGGCTTCAGATCAATGTCGTCTCGTGAAATGCTGGCTTCATATGCCACCTGAGGAAAAGTGAACGAATTGCCCTTATCCTTGGTTCTCATGAATGAGACCTCCAATCTCCATCACTACATTCACTATTCACTTTCACCATTCTCTACAGTTTTTTCCCCAACATTTTCACCAAAACGAAGTCACCTTTTCTGAAAGTAATCGGTTCTTGGTGATTGCTAGAATCAGTCTCTCCTCCCACCTCCCCCATTTCAGAAAAACTTTCAGTAGCATATGAGCTTAGTAAGTCGTGCAATGATATGTCATCTTCATCTTCACTGGACTCTTCATGTCGTTTCTTTTTTGTCTTTGAAATGCTTGCTGCTGCCGATGTTGCAGAGGCGGTTAATCCTGAAGTTGATTTAGAACTTTCAGGATCCACTGCTTCCCGGAGATCAGCTAGACAAACAGCCTTCCCAGCTGCGACATGTATCTGTTTCCTACGCTTATTATTCCATTCATCAGTGTCGGGTTTCCTTTATTGCATTAAATATGCCAGCAATGTGTCACTCGCTCGTGTTTGCCTTTTCCCATCATCTGGAGTAATCCCACCAGGAATCCTCTGAAGAACTTAATTTTTATCAAGAGGGACAATGCCACAGTTTTTGAAGCCTAAAATAATGTTAGTTTCTAGGTTGTCTGAAATCGATGACATGAGAGTGCTCAAAATTCGTGGAAACCTTGACTTTTGTATTGTATTGGAACTTGAGTTTTTCATTTTGAAATCTGTCAGTATCTTCCTCCATTGACGCTTCACAGGAGCGATCACAGAAACATCAAGTGGCTGGACAAGATGGGTTGTGTTGGATGGCAACAAAATTAATTTTTCGAATGCTCACATTGTTCTATAACTCCACAACTGAAATGGCTGCTTAAGTTGTCTCCAATTATGCATTTGGTGCCCGTTTTACGTCTAGCCCATGGGACCACATTTTTCAAGAACCATTCCTCGAAGTTGGCTCCATCGAATCATTTCATTTTTGTTAGACCATTATAGGCTCCAGGTGGTCCTTCTTTAACCAACATACATTCAGCCACACATGGGGCAATATCTCACTACTTCCTGTTGTAACAAACATTATAGAGATGCAACCCTTTGATGAGTTGTTGTTTCTCTCAGGGTATTTCATACCCCTACGAAACACCATAAATTTTGAACCTGGGTCATCACTCACGTTTTGTCTCGTTATAGTTCAGTATATTTTCAGGTGATACACATCTCAAAGATTGTTCTAAATGATCGAAATACGTGTTAATGGCTTTCACACCTCCTGTAGCACGCGCACGAGATATATTTTGATATTTTCAAATTGTCAGCTCATTTCGATGACGTTCAATAAATGACCTATACTAGTCATCACCCGGTAGGACACCACCTGTGATTTTCCGAACGGTGCGACCACAGTGCTGCAAATAGTTTTGAGCTATTAATCTTACATCAATAGCTCCAAGAGGCATCTCCCAATAAGCGCAAACTAAAATTTGGTTTAGGATTTCCAATTCCTCCTGTGGGGTTAAGGAGGTCTGCCCAGCAGCCGGATTAGTAGTATGCCTACCCATTATTTTGTTTCCCAGGGTCTTTCTTGGGAAGTTGTGCTTCTACGCAGCAGTTCGTATGGACATTTTCTTGATATTCACATCCTCTATTGCCTTTTCCAGGGTTTCTGGTGAATAATTAATATAGGCACGACGACCAAGTTTCGGTTTGTAAACTCTGGGCATCACTCTGAAACAGAAAATAACTAGTACAGTTGCCAGGACTGTTGACAGAATACTTACTTTATCTGAAGGTGGAAAAAGTGAAAAAACTGAAATTACAATGTTATTTCGATCACCAATTGGTGATAGTACTTATCTGGAACGACCTACCAACTATAGAATATCTCGTTGTCATTGAGGAGGTATGTTTCATTGACTGCAGCGCCTCAAACGACCTTTCACCTATTTATTATGGAGGCGCGAAACTGTTTTTTCAAAACTGGGCAAAGCAACCCCAGATGACAAAGCCATCCCAATTGACGGCAATTTCAGAATAAAAAGTATTTTGAAGAAGGATCCGAAGTTATATGCTCTTGACACCGATTTTCTGCCAATCTGCCAAATTTCAAAATGAAAAATGTTCAGTCTAAAATGATTATTAAATGATTTCAAATTAGATGAAAAAAAATCTTGAATATATGTACACTGTATTAGTTTGAAAACTTCCTACCCTCAATATCTCCCTTCCAGTAACTAACATGAGGAATCGAAAAAGCAGTTCAATTTTATAGTCAAGAGGGACATTTTTTAAGGAATATTTCTAGGCCTCGTGGTTCTACCCCAAGGAGGGGTAGATGTTACTCTTAGAATATTAAATGGGAAAGGTGGATGAAGTGATACATAATTTTGATTTTTGTTTATTTCTGCTTCTAATGATACCCTGACGTTTTATTTTTGATGAGCAGTTTCCGAAATATTCCTTGAAAGTGTCCCCCTTTGAAAATAAAACCGACCTGGTTTTTTGATTCCTAGATTTTTTGATTGCTAGAAGGAAGCTATTAAGGGTGGGAAGTTTTCAAATTGACACCCTGAATAGATAATTCACAAGTTGGATGAGTCATTTGTATTAATATTTATGATATTTTTCATTCCAATGCTGAAGTTCTCTTCAGAATTGAAGTATAGTTATTTCAAATAAATGTTCATCAGTTTTAAGAAGTAACAGTTTTTCAAGAATGTATTCAACTTTACTACTTTCCTTGTTTTCAATTTTTGTTGTGTTTTTGTTTTCAGGAATTGTTATTTCGATCTTGGTCCCTTACTCCAATGAATCATCGGTAAGTTTGAGAAAAGTGGCATTGATTTTATTATTCGTAATGCAGAATCCAGCACATTCTGTCAAACAGTGGATGTAAAAATCTTTGTTCTACTTGTAAATTCAACCAAATGAACTGTTTTTATTAGGAGCGACTCGTGGGCAACTTTTATAAAAACTTAGAGTAGGTACAATGTTTTCAAAGTTGATTTCAACCAATGATAAATGTAAGTAGTTTTTCAATTGGCGCGGGTAGATTTTGACGCCCCGTGGCGGCCATTCTGTTTTGGTGACATCTGTCAAATCTTTTGTTTATTATTTAGTTGTTTATGCCAAATCATCATGGCAAGTTACACGATTGAACAGCACGTTCAAATGATAAAACTTTGTTATCAAAATGAGTGTTCGTTAACGCAAACGTTGCGCGCATTTCGCCCTTTTTACGGTAGAAGTGGTGGCCCTTCACAGTCGACTCTTCAACGTTTGGTGGCCAAATTTGAGACGACCGGTTCAGTAAACAATCATCCAACACCCGTACGTTCAAGGAACGCAAGATCGGCCGAGAATATCGCCGCGGTCCGTGAAAGTGTTCAGCAGAACCCGAGGCAGTCTATTCCTCGCCGTGCACAAGAACTCAGCCTTTCGCAGACTTCAACTTGGCGAATTTTGCGTCGGGACTTGGACCTACATCCGTACAAGATCCAACTGAACCAGGAGCTCAAAGTTCATGACCATAGACAACGCCGTTTGTTCCCTGACTAGACTTCGAATCGTTTGGAAGAGGACCCCAATTTTGGCCAAAAAATCATCTTTAGTGACGAGGCGCATTTTTGGATTAATGGCTGTGTTAACAAGCAAAACTGCCGTATACGGACCGACACCAACCCATGCGAAGTTCACCAGGTGATAATGCATCCTCAAAAAGTTACCGTTTGGTGTGGATTTTGGGCCGGCTGCGTAATTGTTCCGTACTTTTTTGAAAACGACGTTAGTGAGGCGGTTACCGTCAACAGCAAGCGCTACAGAACGATGATGACTAATTTATTATGGCACAAATTGAACCATATGGACCTAGACGACATGTGGCTGGCTCCATCATGACGGCGCTACGTGCCACACAGCAAACTCCACGATTGTCATTTTGCATGAACGATTTGAGGGTAAGGTTATCTCTCGCAGGGGTGATGTGAATTGGCCACCAAAGTCATGCGATTTGACCCCGCTAGACTTTTTCCTATGGGGTTTCTTGAAGTCGCAGGTTTATGCAAATAAACCACAATCGACCGATGCCCTAAATGTGAACATAACACAGGCCATCGCTCAAATTCAGCCGGATCTATGCGAAAGAGTCATTGAAAATTGGACCACTCGGATCCGTGCCACCGTAAGAAGCCGAGGCGGGCATTTGAATGATGTCATATTCCACACTTAATGGCATACATGCGCCATTCAAATAAAAAAAAATAATTTTGTTAATACCTCACACACACAGCTTGTTTTATTCCATTTCAACATCTACCCGCCCTTATTGAAAAACCTTTTATATAAAAGGACTTACATTATTCTACTGTAAGACATGGAAATCACATCACCCCTCTTACGAAGACGTCATATATGGGATTGACAGAGAACTCAATCTTTCAATTTCAAAGGTTCCTAAGCGATCATTTACAAAGTCAAGCTTCGATATCGACCGCCGAACGGGAGTCGACATATATCTTTCTCAGCAGCCTCAAATGTAAGGCAGATAGTTGAGAATAGAGCCCAAACAGAATTATGCATTCGTGATCCTTTAAGGCCAGTTGAGTCCAGCAATACATTTGTGGTTCAACCTAGCACCACTGATGAGGACATAAGGCAGTTCGAAACAGTGCGATCTGGTTTTTGATCACGAACGCATTGTGTTTCGGACACGGTTTTAACTAATTTGAATCTACATTAATAGAAATTGATAGAAACTAACCATTTTTGCTGTTAACGTATTGACAATAATGAACGTGTCAATAATGTAATTCAGAATACACATTACAACTGCATAGCTCTGTAACAGTTTTCTGCGCTATTTGTCTTAATCAATACAGTTACCGTAAGTTCTGCAGTATTGATTATTTATGTTTTCAATGACAAAACACTTTTGAAAATTTTATACAGACCATTTTGTTGGAGAATAACTTTGTTGTATAAGACTCTTTTGCTTTATTCAAATCGTGAATGTTTATCAGGACTCTATCGACAACACTGAAAGTTATAGTGCAGCTCAACGCATATTTCGTCAATAATTTTGGCTGACTATTCGTGTATTGGTAACTCTGTATCATGCAATTCATTCAGTACGTAGACGTCATTTGTTGGGGCAACCATTTCAGATTTCTTTCCAATATCAGATCATCAGATTATAATTATTTATAAACGCCCTTATTGATTACGAGATATTTGCGTTTAGAATATTTCTCACGAAAACTGTGATCCTTTCTAATTCGGGATCTTGAAGTTGTTCTTGAGTGTTGGACCTAGGAGATCGAGTCGAGAATTCAAGCATGATACTATCTATTTCAGCCTCCATTTCATTGCAGAAGTGACGTAACAGTGTGTCAACTACTTTATTGAATTTCTCTATTTATTATCAGTGCATAGGTTATATTACTTCAAAGCTAGAGACTGAAGGGCTAATCCACTACTTGGCGGCTTGAGCATCAACAGTCATTTCAGTGGCTGGTGATCTATTGAGATATTAGAATAAGATACAATAGAATAGGTTAGGTTAGATTAGGTCCAAAGTGAACGAATCTTTCCGTTATCTGATTTCGTTAATCCCCTTTTGGAAATCATTCGACTCAAAGCCATTATTGCAGAATCCGTCGTCAGAGAATGTGCAATTTCTAAGTGAATAGGTTAGGTTAGGTTCAGAATGAGTGGGTCTATTCGACCGTCCACCGCAACCCGCAAGGGTTTATTGTGGCTCATACCTATTCACACTCGACCAAATAAACCCAGCTTCTCAACGAAGCCGATTAGTTTGTATGGTGAGTGGTCTTTCAGGTCAGATGGTAAGAGTGCGGCTCCGCCGGAGTGAGCCAATCCTAGAAGATTCGACCAGAATTCCATAAATCTTCTTGCCATTCAGGTGTTAGTTACGTATGCGATATACAAAAATATATTTTTAAAAGACTTTATTTTTAACAAATACAACATTACAGTTCAAGCAAGGTAACAAGAATGCATTATTATTAAATTAACAATAATTTATAAGTCTGGTGAGAGGAGAGGAGAGGAGAGGAGAGGAGAGGAGAGGAGAGGAGAGGAGAGGAGAGGAGAGGAGAGGAGAGGAGAGGTGAGGTGAGGGGAGGGGAGGGGAGGGGAGGGAGTGGAGGAGGGGAGGGGAGGGGAGGGGAGGGGAGGGGAGGGGAGGGGAGGGGAGGGGAGGGGAGGGGAGGGGAGGGGAGGGGAGGGGAGGGGAGGGGAGGGGAGGGGAGGGGAGGGGAGGGGAGGAGAGGAGAGGAGAGGAGAGGAGAGGAGAGGAGAGGAGAGGAGAGGAGAGGAGAGGAGAGGAGAGGAGAGGAGAGGAGAGGAGAGGAGAGGAGAGGAGAGGAGAGGAGAGGAGAGGAGAGGAGAGGAGAGGAGAGGAGAGGAGAGGAGAGGAGAGGAGAGGAGAGGAGAGGAGAGGAGAGGAGAGGAGAGGAGAGGAGAGGAGAGGAGAGGAGAGGAGAGGAGAGGAGAGGAGAGGAGAGGAGAGGAGAGGAGAGGAGAGGAGAGGAGAGGAGAGGAGAGGAGAGGAGAGGAGAGGAGAGGAGAGGAGAGGAGAGGAGAGGAGAGGAGAGGAGAGGAGAGGAGAGGAGAGGAGAGGAGAGGAGAGGAGAGGAGAGGAGAGGAGAGGAGAGGAGAGGAGAGGAGAGGAGAGGAGAGGAGAGGAGAGAGAGAGAAACAGACCGGTCATTGTTAAACAGACATAATTAAATTTTTTCAAATAAAACACCCTGTATATTTTCATTTGTATAAAATGTTTATAAATTTCACTACATTTTTTATCAGAAGTATGCTATATGAAAATCTGATATTTTACAAATTATACAAAGTTTTAGTAATTGTTGTAACCACAGAAAATGTATTTTCTTACGTTCACCTACTCAAATTTGCTGACGCCTAGTTCTTTTGCCATCCGACGCACCGGTTTTGATGGGTCAGTCTCCACCACGGTACTCAAATCTTCGTTCTGGATTACTGTAGGTTGACCATATCGGGGCTCATCTTCGAGGCTAAAATCTCCGGAACGAAATTTCTCAAATCATCATCGAACGGTGCGTTCATTAACAGTATACTCACCAAATGCCTGGTTAATTCTTCGCGCTGTTTCTGCAGCGCTTTGGTTCAATTTGAGTTCGTAGAGAAAAATTGGCCGGAAATCGGCTAACGACATCATATAGTAAGTAATAAACCGAAAAGGGTCAGAAAATGAAATTTGGAAAAAATTAACAGTGACAATGTATAGAGTACAAAATTCTACATCGATAAGTATATACCACGACACAAGAAAATATATTTACTGACATATGGAGCTACAAAACACACGACATCAAAACGGACAGAACTTTTGAGCCAACCTAATAATTCAACATTGAATTTAGAGTAGTTTGATACACTCACATGAATATCGCCACAATTTTTTTCCTTTTGAAGAGCTTGTGGTACGTCTGTTTTTCCACTAAACCAACGGAATTGGCTTGTTTGCGGTGAAGTAGCGGAGCCACTTGATAACTATAACTTATAAAAAAATAGTTTGGAAAAGAGTTGCCATCCAATTGATTGGAGTGTCGTTGAAATGTCCCATTTAAAAGATGTCGTCGGTTGAAGTTGGAACGGGAACCTTTTATATTTTTTTGTCATTTAGTTCTTTGAATTGAGGTTCAACTCCAATCATAAATGGCTGATCATCATCACAAGTATTTCTGGTTGCTAATTTTGTAACCTAAACGTTACTGAACTTGTTGTGTGTTCTTCAACGAATTTCTTTATAATTTCCTCCCGGATTGCGTCCGGAACCCTGAGAATAAGAACAACTCAATTGTGTTATCTGCTTTTTCGTGACCATATAGGTTTCACTTTGAATTTCAAGCCAAGTAGCACTCTACATGTATTATAATATTTTTTTTTTCAGTTGGATTATGTAACCGATGACAGCAACAGCTACGGTGTTACTGAATCTTCTCACGTATCAAGAGAACCTCCAATATTTTATCAAGGAGTGGAAGGTACTCCTGGAGTGGACTTTCCCATTTTCTCGCATATTCCCAAAACAATATTCAGTTGCAGGGGCCTTGAATCGGGGTATTATGCAGATTTAGATACGGATTGTCAGGTAAATAACATTTTTTTGTATTACCCTAGTGAGGTTGTAACCATTAGGTTACATAAAACGTTACATAGTTCTAGAGGGTTTGGCAAAAATTCAATAAGGACTATTCCTTGGACTATTCTATAGTTAGATTTTTCATTACTTGGTAGGTCCAGTGTAGTACGCTATACTTTTCTTTCGGCTACGTGATTAATTTTAAAATTACCAACATTGTTATCGTCGAAATTCTTTTTCGCCCCGTATCTTTTAAACAAAGCACCCCATCAAAAATCACCAAAGGACAAAATATCCTTCGAATAGCCCAAGAAATAATCCCTTAATTTTTTGCCTCATGTTTAATATACACCCTGTATACATTTAGAAATTAGATTGATTCTCCGAAATAAGTCATTTCTCTCTTGGTGAAATAGAAAAAATGTGAAGTAGCTTTTGAATTGGTGCTTTCTAATGTATCACGAATTGTTCCATATTTTGGAATATTTGATATTATCGATGACGGCATTTGCCTGACAGGAATCATCAAGAAATTGGGTTAGCATCTGAACTTAAAATAAAGAATGTCCATCTTTTCATTAAACTACTTTTTATTGAAAGTAAACACTTTTTATTAAACGGTTTTATTTAGCTTGCCCTATTTGTTTGTTTTTTCTTCTCTTATGAGACATTTGTAAATCATGTATACATAGCCTTCACTTTTACATTTTGGGAAAATACGCAGATTCTTGAAACATCCACTCTCTGTGGCAGTTTACAGGCATGAAATTACGTGAAAATTTCTGTTTTTTCATTTGAACACAAAGAGAATTAATGTAGAATTCCACTCATTAGAATTACTGTTGATCTCAAACTGAAATTATGGAGTTCCAACAATTATTTTCGACTCCGCATTTATCATTCTGAACGATTACTCAGTCAAACTCATCAATATTTATCGGACATTCAATTCCGCCTAATGATATTCCAACAAACTGAGAAATATTTCTATAATTTATAATAAAAACTAGTTATTTCAATACCTGAAATTGGATCCATAAATACATTCAATGTGCAGATATTTATTTTTATTTTTCTTCATACAAGGTATAACCTCCACGTGTGTGTTCATACTCCTATTGTATAATGAATCTCGTGTTGCGGTTTTGTGAACTGTTCACTGAGAATCTCACAATGAAGTTTCTTGAAAAAAAAATATTTCCCGAATTTCCTTCAAATACTACAAATTACAAAAAAAAATGTATACGTTGGCGACATTCTTCCATGTAACCAACGTTATGTAACATAATACGTTATGGATTTTCATCAAGGATCGTTCAATTCTATCACATAATTTGAAGCTGAATCCAGAAAATGAAATCCTGGAAAAGAATTTATTCAAATAATTTTCTAATTATTCTAGTCGATAATGATATCAAGATTGCGACCCAGTTAGATGGTGAATTGAGTGTTCTCACTGTAAATGATGAAACATTCGGTCACAAAACCTTTAAATGTTGTCAAACCAAACCTAATGAGTACCTAACTTGTATAGAAGGTGGAAAATGTTATCATGTATTATGTGCTGCAAAAGCTAAGCTAAATGTATAAAAATCTGTGATAGCAGAATTAACTGCTGTGATTTCAATACGAAACTAAGATCTGAATCAAATGATTTGAATGAAAATGTAAAACTCAGGGCCTGCCGAGGGCGGCAGGCCCTTGCGGGCCTGCCGCGAGGCGCCCGAGACCCTAATGCACTTGCTATCAGCTTGTCCAGCATATGCGATCTCGGCCTATATACATCGACATAACGCGGCCCTAAGAGTGCTATATTATCATCTACGGCACTCTTACGGTATTGACGAGACACCGGTGTTGCCCTACGCTCCGGGGAATATTGAATCCGTTGTGGGGAACGAGAAGTGCCGAATTTATTGGAACTATTCGTTCCACACCCTCAGGCTCATACAAGCTAATAAGCCTGATGTAGTCCTTCTCGACCACCAGACCAAAACGATATTTGTCGTGGAGTTTTCAGCTCCTGGCGAGACGAATATCGTCAGGAAAGAGGAGGAAAAACGGATAAAATATCGAGATTTTCTCTTCGAACTCCGCAGACTCTATCCAGATCACTCTGTCAAGATGGTTGTTCTGATTATTGGAGTCCTTGGTGGAATGATGTCTTCTCTACTCTCGAATCTCAAAATCATACCGGCTTGCCGCACGAAGGCAGAAATCTTAGCCGCACAGATGCAGAAGGCTGTCATTCTTGGCTCACTGCGTTTGCTCAGGGCACATGATTCTCGGACCCAATGATCACTTACCCCACGGTGTGAGGAGTGGTCATTGGTTGATTATGCTGGCGCGCCCTCCCGAATGTATCGGGGCTTCGGGGGATAGGACCTGACCAGCGCACACTACGGTGATAATAATAATAATAATACGGCACTCTTACGGTATTGACGAGACACCGGTGTTGCCCTACGCTCCGGGGGATATTGAATCCGTTGTAGGGAACGAGAAGTGCCGAATTTATTGGAACTATTCGTTCCCCACCCTCAGACTCATGCAAGCTAATAAGCCTGATGTAGTCCTTCTCGACCACCAGACCAAAACGATATTTGTCGTGGAGTTTTCAGCTCCTGGCGAGACGAATATCGTCAGAAAAGAGGAGGAAAAACGGATAAAATATTGAGATTTTCTCTTCGAACTCCGCAGACTCTATCCAGATCACTCTGTCAAGATGGTCGTTCTGATTATTGGAGTCCTTGGTGGAATGATGTCTTCTCTACTCTCGAATCTCAAAATCATACCGGTTTGCCGCACTAAGGCAGAAATCTTAGCCGCACAGATGCAGAAGGCTGTCATTCTTGGCTCACTGCGTTTGCTCAGGGCACATGATTCTCGGGCCCAATGATCACTTACCCCACGGTGTGGGGACTGGTCATTGGTTGATTATGCTGGCGCGCCCTCCCGAATGTATCGGGGCTTCGGGGGATAGGGCGTGAGCAGGAATTGGAGCATTTCTCCTTAGGGCAGCTGCTCGAGCAGCTGATGAACTCGGTATAGCTTTCGACTCTGAACGAGGTGACTACAACTCTGTCACCGAGTTGGAACCCGTTCAGCAAAAAGCTCAGATAAAAGCCGCAGAGATCACCTTACTTCTGCGGAGACACAGGGATAAGCCGATGCATGGGGTCTTCTTCAATAACATTGAAGACTTTGGCTTATCAAAGCGCCTGACGCTCGCTTTTCTCAGGTCGAGTGGGCTGAAGTCGGAAACTGAGGGGTTCATCATGGCTTGCCAGGATGGTGTCTTTAACACCGTAGTCTACCGCAGTCGCGTGATGGGTATAGAGGTTCCTGACACAAGGTGCAGGGCCTGCCGCGAGGCGCCCGAGACCCTAATGCACTTGCTATCAGCATGTCCAGCATATGCGGTCTCGGCCTATATCCATCGACATAACGCGGCCCTAAGAGTGCTATATTACCATCTACGGCACTCTTACGGTATTGACGAGACACCGGTGTTGCCCTACGCTCCGGGGGATATTGAATCCGTTGTGGGGAACGAGAAGTGCCGAATTTATTGGAACTATTCGTTTCCCACCCTCAGGCTCATACAAGCTAATAAGCCTGATGTAGTCCTTCTCGACCACCAGAGCAAAACGATATTTGTCGTGGAGTTTTCAGCTCCTGGTGAGACGAATATCGTCAGAAAAGAGGAGGAAAAACGGATAAAATATCGAGATTTTCTCTTCGAACTCCGCAGACTCTATCCAGATCACTCTGTCAAGATGGTCGTTCTGATTATTGGAGTCCTTGGTGGAATGATGTCTTCTCTACTCTCGAATCTCAAAATCATACCGGCTTGCCGCACTAAGGCAGAAATCTTAGCCGCACAGATGCAGAAGGCTGTCAGTCTTGGCTCACTGCGTTTGCTTAGAGCACATGATTCTCGGACCCAATGATCACTTACCCCACAGTGTGGGGAGTGGTCATTGGTTGATTATGCTGGCGCGCCCTCCTGAATGTATCGGGGCTTCGGGGGATAGGGCCTGACCAGCGCACACTACGGTGAAAAAAAATTATTTGCAGTTCCAAAATACAACCAACTTTTCATAATTACAGTATTGCAAACAAAACAGAGCAGTCATTTAGGTTCTAGTGAACCTGTCCATGACAGCTTATTAAGAGCAGGAAACAATAAATGTACGAATGTCGTTGAGGTATTTAATTAATAAAAAAAAAATAATATAAAAGATAAAACGAATGAATACAAATTGAAAATTACAGAAGTTATGGATCTTACCCAAAAAAAAACAGTAACCTGACATTGTGTTCAGTTCATGCAAGGCAAACGATGTGCAAGGTATATGTTTTTTATATTCAATTTGTTTTTCTTTTTTTCCTTTCCCCTAATTTTTTCCTCTCCCCTCATTTCAATCTATTATAATATACGTTCCGAGAATCCACTTTTTCACATCTTTCTTGAATCTGATTTTATTATTATTATTTCTAATGTTTTCTGGCGAAGCATTGTATATCCTGGATTCTTTATACGAAAAGGTTCTCTGCCCTACCAATTTGTGGGCGTTTGGAATATTAAAATTATCTGCAACTATTGCCCTCGTTATGACTTATGGAAAATGAGATGTTGAAACAACTCCTCAAATAAAAGGAAGATAAGTATAATCTACTCATGGCAAATAATAAGCTGTTGCAAATCAACAATATAGTTTATTATCAGAAAAAGTAGAATCAATGAACATTGAAAGTGACAAAAAAACAAGGGCAAACCCAAAATAATACAGTAATGCGGCAAAAACAAACTCTCCGATAAATACCACTAAAAAGACATCTGGCTTTTTTTTAATAGAATCCCAGTCAGTTAGATAAAAAGGATAGTGACCTGTGGAAAACATTGTATCAATCGAGAATGCCCAACTGGAAAAAATGCAAGAAATTATTAACCTCACCAACAATGAATATGGTGATAGACCTGAAAATTATTTCAAAACGGTTTTTTACAGGAGAAGGAGAACAAACAGAAGACCAGCACACAATATTGGAGAAAATGCCTGCAATGATGAGTTCGGAGTAGAAAAGAAAGTCTGATTGTATTTGTAAAGAATCAGACGAACTATCACTGTAGAAAAAATATCTGGATATGTTAAGAATTTAGATTGCCTTAAAGGTGCAGAGACTATAATAAAGGAATTGCCCACTAATGAAAACCAAAATAAATGCTTCATGTTTGGAGTAAATGAACGCTTCAAAGATGTGGTCTACATGACCCAGTAGCATGGCTTTTAAACTATTTGATTTTCAAAAATATCACTGATACCAAAGCAATCGGGATTTTTAAATAGTGATCTACCTAACGACACTTCATCTGTTGGAAAAAAGGAATTCAGTCTTATTCACCACAATCTTCAATCGAGTTGAAACCTTATTCACTTCAGGACTATCTAGATAATTTATAAACCTTTATGTAGAAATTATGTAACGTTGTTTAATTTTATGTTTGATGTTTCTTCATGAAATGTAGAGCATTCTCTGAAATATATTATTATTATCATTATTTTTCACCGTAGTGTGCGCTGGTCAGCCCCTATCCCCCGAAGCCCCGATACATTCGGGAAGGTGCGCCAGCATTATCAACCAATGACCACTCCCCACACCGTGGGGTGAGTGATCATTGGGTCCAAGAATCATGTGCCCTGAGCAAGCGCAGTGAGCCAAGAATGACAGCCTTCTGCATCTGTGCGGCTAAGATTTCTGCCTTAGTGCGGCAAGCCGATATGATTTTAAGATTCGAGAGTAGAGAGGACATCATTCTACCAAGGACTTCAATAATCAGAACAACCATCTTGACAGAGTGATCTGGATAGAGTCTGCGGAGTTCGAATAGAAAATCTCGATATTTTATCCGTTTTTCTTCCTCTTTTCTGACGATATTCGTCTCGCCAGGAGTTGAAAACTCCACGAAAAATATCGTTTTGCTCTGGTGGTCGAGAAGGACCACAACAGGCTTATCAGCTTGTATGAGCCTGACGTTGGGGAACGGATAGTTCCAATAAATTCGGCACTTCTCGTTCCCCACAAAGGATTCAATGTCCCCCGGAGCGTAGGGCAACACCGGCGTCTCGTCAATACCGTAAGAGTGCTGTAGATGGTAATATTGCACCCCATGCATTGGCTTATCATTGTGTTTCCGGTAATCTCTGCGGCTTTTATCTGAGCTTTTTGCTGAACAGGTTCTAACTCGATGACAGAGTTGTGGCCACCTCGTTCAGTGTCAAAAACTATACCGAGTTCATCAGCTGCTCGGGCAACTGCCCGAGCAGCTGTTACCTCTGCTGTTACCTCTTGTGAGTGGCGTTGTTCCACCCCGAGGTAAGTATACGTCTCTCCGGCATCCAGATGGTGTAAGATGCTTCCATCTACAAGATGCACATCGTCTCCGTAGTCCCCGCATCGTCCTCTTTTGAGATGGACTATTGAACATTTATCTATTCCGAATTTCATACCGATAGCATGTGTTTACTCTTCCACCACCCTCAAGGACTGATGGAGATCCTTCTCTCCAGAGGCATAAAGTTTAAGATCATCCATATAAAACAAATTGGTGACCTTATGCCTCCGGTTTCCGGGGGTGCCACAGTTATACCCTCGAGTGTTTCTGAGCGCAGCGGATAATGGCAATAGTGAGATGCAGAAGAGATGGGGACTGAGGGAATCACCCTGAAATACACTCCTTCTGAAAGTGACCCAACTTTCAGAAGTTGGGTCACTTTGTTTGACCAGATGTTATGGTAAAGCGAGTTCGCCAAAGTGGTATCAGTTGTTCAATGCATCACACTATTTTGTCGGGTACCGCAAGGCATCTGAGCAAATGTAAGATGAGCTCATCATTACGCTTATATTGTATCGAGTCCTGCGTTACACATCTATCGATGAGCAGGTTCTCTTTACATTCAGTGACTCCTCTCTTCGACCCTCTCTGCTCATATATCCGTTCGAACACTCGGTCAACTGCGGTGAGTATTCGTGTGTATAAGATGCTTGTTAACAACTTATAACACGAATTCAAGCATGTTATCGGTCTGTAATTCTTAGGAATCGACAAATCTCCGTTTTTGGGGATAAGAACGATCCGCCCCTCGACAGCGAGTCGGCTGCTCTCCGTCCAGCCATGAGTTGAAAACTCTGGCCAGATGGCGGTGGGTGCTTGGTAGTTTTTTCCACCAATAAGTGTTCAGCCCATCTGGGCCCGGAGCAGCATAGTTCTTGGAACCCACAAGGGCTCTTCGAACGTCATCCGGGGTTATCGGGTTGCGCAGTTCATTGAGCTCAGGCTGTCGAAGCTCTCTGTTGAAAGCTTCGAACTGCGCTAGGGCTGGAGTGTCTAAGCTGAGTGGCTGCGGGTGTTCCTCCACCTGATCAGCGGTAGGCGGATTATCCACAACACGTGGAGGCTCTTGGAATAAGCGAGAAGGTTTCTCGCAGAACCGTAGGTTTTCCGCGATACCTCTCGCTCGCCTCACTAGTGACTTCTTAGCAGCCACTAGCATTCGTATCCTATCAAGGCAGTGCTGTTTGTCAGCAGCACGCCTTGAGTTGAAGTGTGATGGATAATTCGCCGCACTGCGGGCGTGAAAGGCTTGTTGGCCGCCTTGTTATCCATCACATATTGGATACGAGACGCGTGTTGTCTCGCCGACGTGATCTTAGCCTCCATCTTGTGTACACGCCGTTCAATCTTTCGAACCGCAAGGGCGGGATTTTGTCCTTCCGATTCGGAAACCGATTGGACGACGCTATACACGGCGGTATTGATTTGCCAGTGTTAGCCTATTCTGTTAGAACACTATGAACCTCCGCATCCAAACAAGCCAGTTCTTGTGGCTCCAGGGGCCTAATTCTGTGGAGCGCCCTGCGTGTTCTGATTGTCGTCTCCATTGGTGGTATGGTGCGAGTCTCCTCTCCAGCCGTGCCAACGGGTGGTAGAACTATCACTTCTACCTCTTCGTTAGCAGGCTGGGAAGGAGCTATATAGCCCTGGCGCCGAAGATAAGATACGTTATCCCTAAGGTTTAGGGAGAAAAGGCGGCATGCTCCGGATGTGTTTCACACCACAGTACATGCAATTTCGCCATGTACCCTCTTCGCGCAGTCTCACTAATCTCGTAGCAATGCATAAGGCTATCTCTCAGCTCATGCGTCCACTCAAAACGTCCGTTTTCATTGGCAGTGAGCCAAGAATGACAGCCTTCTGCATCTGTGCGGCAAGATTTCTGCCTTAGTGCGGCAAGCCGGTATGATCTTAAGATTCGAGAGTAGAGAGGACATAATTCTACCAAGGACTTCAATAATCAGAACAACCATCTTGACAGAACGAATAGTTCCAATATTATTATTATAATTTTTTTTTCACCGTAGTGTTCGCTGGTCAGGCCCTATCCCCCGAAGCCCCGATACATTCAGGAGGGCGCGCCAGCATAATCAACCAATGACCACTCCCCACACCGTGGGGTAAGTGATCATTGGGTCCGAGAATCATGTGCCCTGAGCAAACGCAGTGAGCCAAGAATGACAGCCTTCTGCATCTGTGCGGCTAAGATTTCTGCCTTAGTGCGGCAAGCCGGTATGATTTTGAGATTCGAGAGTAGAGAAGACATCATTCCACAAAGGAATCCAATAATCAGAACGACCATCTTGACAGAGTGATCTGGATAGAGTCTGTGGAGTTCGAATAGAAAATCTCGATATTTTATCCGTTTTTCCTCCTCTTTTCTGACGATATTCGTCTCGCCAGGAGCTGAAAACTCCACGACAAATATCGTTTTGGTCTGGTGGTCGTGAAGGATTACATCAGGCTTATTAGCTTGCATGAGCCTGAGGGTGGGGAACGAATAGTTCCAATAAATTCGGCACTTCTCGTTCCCCACAACGGATTCAATATTCCCCGGAGCGTAGGGCAACACCGGTGTCTCGTCAATACCGTAAGAGTGCCGTAGATGGTAATACAGCACTCTTAGGGCCGCGTTATGTCGATGGATATAGGCCGAGACCGCATATGCTGGACATGCTGATAGCAAGTGCATTAGGGTCTCGGGCGCCTCGCGGCAGGCCCTGCACCTTGTGTTAGGAGCCTCTATACCCATCACGCGACTGCGGTAGACTAAGGTGTTGAAGACACCATCCTGGCAAGCCATGATGAACCCCTCAGTTTCCGACTTCAGCCCAATCGACCTGAGAAAAGCGAAGGTCAGGCGCTTTGATAAGCCAAGGTCTTCAATGTTATTGAAGAAAACACAATGCATTATTGTTATTATTATTATCATCATTATTATTATTATAGAAAGTGCTTTCAAATTATGGTTCGAAACTTCTGAGAATACTTATGAGATTACTGCAAAGTCCAATCAAGTACCTACTTACCTGCTTTGGAGGTAAGTTCCACATGTAAATGTGGATAGATAGATATCCCAATGAAGTATTTCCATGTTGAATATTTAGAACGCTACATGCAAGATTATGTGAAACTGAAAGTTTCAATCAAAATGCAGAAACTGTAACAACACCTGAACCTGAAGAAGCTCTACTTAATGCGATATAAGTAGTTTTTTCAAATAGTATAAGGAAGATAGCACTGCAGTTTTTGAGTCAGTCCAAAACCCATTCATAAAGTTGTGAAAAAAAACCTCCTGTATCTATTACGAATACAGCGGATCCAAGTTCTACTACCTGATGATTTGCTGGTGGTTGATTCATACGATACACACAATAATAGTTTTTTACCGAATATTCTATTTCCAGCAGTAATTTGAGGTGAACGCTAGGCTAGGAATTAGTGGTGACTACGTAATCGGCCAATTTTTTCACTAGCAAGATTAACAGGTGAATCCCACATGAAATTTTGGAATACTGTTTAGTTGGATAAAGCACCCGTATTTGTAGGAGTCAAGCATGTGATTCATGCACGATGGGGCTACACCTTATTTAAGTTTTCTTGCTCGTCAACATTTCAACCTATCCCAAGCGCTGGCTTGGACGTACAGGACCTCAAAATTGTCTAACTCTCCAGCAATCTTCGGAATTGATAAGATGAATATTTTTTTAGTTTTTAGTACATTATCAACATCATTTTTTTTCAATAAAACCGTTCAACATAACACATTTTTTTACCTATTTCATTTTCAAGTTTTTGGTTTCTAATTTTTATCCACCCTAATGCCACACATTTTTCGGTGCGTTTTAACCATTTACCTTTATTTGGGTGGAGTATCGCTAACGACGTATCAGTTTTAGCCACTCTAACGCCACACAGTCCTCGACACGATACAAAATCTTGAATTGGGTATGAGATACATGCTTGTATCCCGATTTTGAGTTGAAAAAGTTCTTTGTATAGAATATATAGAATTTGCATCTTTCTCAAATTGTACTATTATTCTACTAGTCAAGCTCTGTCTTTTGATACCCATATCGCGTTAGTTGTGAAAAAATATGTAATCTGCCATTTTGTAGCTGCGGCCATTTTGAATTTGCATCTTTTAAAATTTTACTACTATTCTACTAATCAAGCCCTGTCATTTGATACTCATATTGAGGTAGTTGTGAAAAAATATGAAATCCGCCATTTTGTTGCTGCGGCCATCTTGTATTTCATCTTTTCCGAAGTATACTACTATTTTACTAGTCAAGCCCTGCCATTTGATCTCCATATTGGGGTAGTTGTGACCATTTTGGATTTAAAATGATACAGGGTTTATTAAGCTGTATTGTCATAAAAACTAAATGTGTGTACCAAATATCAGATCAATCTGTCAACAGAAAAGGGTCATACTTCAATTACTAAATTTGACCCAAACAAACAGGGTAAGCTGAACAAAATTGTGTAAGGATGTGTAAGTGTAGGATTTGAGAAGTCTAAAGAGATATTCGTCAACCACATTTCATTTCTCCTTGCATGATTCAATTATAGGATCATTGAAATTTGTGAAAATTCTGCAGCAACTTATATGAATATAATTTCAATCGTCCGTAATAGCATTCTAAAATATTTCGAATATTTTCTGTTTCTGGTTATTCTAGAAATTCATAAATGTGTGGAAATATCTCTTTGTAGAAAAGGACAGTGTTAAAATAACTTCTAATTTTTACAGTGAAATTATATAACATCAACCCCAAAAATAAATTTGCATAAAATATCAGAAAATGTAATATGTAATATAATATAATGATAATAACAACGATACAAATACAAATGCAATACAAATATATGCATGAATAATGAGATTATTTGTGCTAGTGCCTCTGCCTAAACCATAATGGCTTGTGCCGCAGTACCTATTACCAACACTCTCATCCCATTAATAATAGTGTGAACATAGATATGCAATTTTTTTGTTATCGTTGATAGAGTTGTGCGGGGAAGAAATAGAATCATACAGTGTTAGTTGAAAAAAGTACTTTGAAGATGGCTATGTTGAAGAATATGTGCTTTTGAGTCTGCTTTAAATTTATGAAGATTTTTACATTCTTTCAGTTCGTTTGGGAGGCTGTTGTATATTTTTGGGACAAAATAAAGGATATTTCTTTGAATGTGAGTTTTGCTGAATCTAAGAACTTTCAGTGTGAGATCAGTGGTATATCTTGTGGCTCTATATTGGTGAGCATATTGTTGAGGTTTTTGTTTAAATGTCCAGATCAAGGTTTGTAGGATATATAAATTGCGAATATTTAAAAGGTTTGTTAGTTGATGCAATTCTGATGTGGGGAATCGTCTATCTTGCATATGATTTTGAGAATGGTTTTTGAATAATCTGAGTTTTGTTTATAACGCTAGTAAATGCGCCCCCCATGCTGTGATGCAGTATCGCAATACTGATTATATTAATGAATTGTAAACTACAAGTAGAACTCTTCTACTTAAAATATCTCTGAGAGTGTAGAATTTGTTAATAAGTTTTCTTACTCTGCTGACAAGGTATTTAATGTGATCATTCCACCTCATGTGCTGGTCCAGTATTACTTCTAGATATTTGATTTTTGAGACTTTCACTATTTTTGGACACTTACAGTTATCATTTCTTTCTAAGCAGCATTCATTATGCAAGAATAAATAATCAAGTCTGGGTTGATCCGGTTCTGTAAAAGGAAAAAGTAACGAATTTAGTTTTATCAATATTTAATGTTAGTAAGTTCGTGTTTAGCCATTTTTGTATTTTAATGAATTCATATGCAGCAGTGCGATACAACTCTGACCACTCATCGTGTGTGAAGATAATGGCGGTGTCATCTGCGTATGATATTATTTTTCCCTTGAAGATTTTTTATTTTGCAAATGTAGTTAATATAAATGGGAAAAAGTAATAGAACCAGTACTGTACCCTGAGGAACACCTGTGGTAACTATAGAGGGTTTGCTTGATACATTTTCTATTTTTACTCTTTGAGTCCATCCATTCAGGTAACTGGTAAATTAATCTAGCACTGGACCTCTTATTCCTAACTTGTTAAGCAGTATATGAAGTGATACAGTGTTGAAAGCTTTGGCTAAATCGAGAAAGACAACTAAACATTTTTTTGGAAGATCTAAATTCTTCAATACATCATTCGTGAGCTCTAGTACTACGTTTTCAGTGCCTCGGTTTTTCCTGAAGCCAAATTGTTTCTCCATAATCACACAGTTTCAATGCTTGTTATCTTCTATAACCTCGAAATATTGATTTGTTTATAAGTTCAAAATTCAGTTCAAATTGTAATGTTATTATTTTGTTCTAGGTATTCCACATTTGCGAGGAAGAGAAAAAAATATCATTTTTGTGTCCAAATGGTACAATTTTCCAACAGTCAGATCTGATTTGTGAATGGTGGTTCAAAGTTGATTGTACCAACTCTCCAAATCTATACGAAGAAAGTGCTGAACAGCTGAGAAATGATAAATCAAGAAGGAAATCATATCGTCGGGTAATTTCAGGTGGACATGTCAATCATGGAGCCATCATGAGAGCAGAAGAAGTTTCATCCACTAGTGTGAAGAAATCGGGACACAAGTATGATAATTCTGACGGATTCACTGAAGAGACTTCGAAACGAACATCGTATAATTCGAATAACACTTCTAGACATATATATGAAAAAGACGGAGGAGATTCTGGGAAACTATACGAAAGTAATAAACAAGTAGTTGATGGTTCGTTAGGAAGAGCTCATAATTCCTTAAGAACATTCAACGACAATGCGCTAGCCCATTCAAAAGTTCGTAGATTCAATGATGATCAGACCGGAAATTATTTGAACCACTTTCAAGAAGACAAAAAAAATACCAATCGTAGTGATTCAAAGTCAGTGACAAATAAATTTATAGGTAATCAAAAGATGAAGAATGTTGTTCAGTTCCAGAAACATTCCAAAGAGTATCATGTACAGTTTCCCGTATCAAACACAGGTACGGATATTTATACAATTTCTGCAAGAAAGAATGAGGAACATGAATTAAAATCAAAAAAAGAATCAGTCTATCCAGATGAATCTAACGATAAGGTACGATCCGATTCTGATGAAACACAAATTACTGAAGAATCTTCATCTTTCACTAAAAATGTGTATAATAGTATTCAAGATGATAGTGCAAAAGTTTCAACTGTTAATCCATATCCGAACCATCGAATAACGTATTCTGATTTGAAAACCCCAAATCTTTCTTCATCTAAAGTTTTGAACACAATTTCGTCGGTTACACCACAATATATTACAACACAACACATCAATAATGGAAAGCCGTTTTTGGGAAGCCGAGTTGGTATCAATATTACTACTACAGAAAGCCCATCTGAGGCGTTGCCAGTTTTTCTCGACAATAACCAAAATGAATCGACTAATTCATTATATATGAACAAAAAAAGTAAAGAATCTTCGAGACACAGCAACTCAACAAATCTGCCTGTGGTAAAGGAAAGCAGTGAATATGTTCTCATCACTGGTGTAGTGAAATCTGAATCTGATGGTTTGACAATCAATTCATCGAATAATTCTCAGTTCAGCTCACCTTCGTCAACAAAACTGATTGAAAATGTTAGTTTTGCGAAAAATTCTAACTTTTCACAATCATCTACCCTGCCTACAGAATTTGGAAATGAGAGAATATCAACTACGATAAGACCCAGTCCCAATAAAGCTCCAAATCAAAAGGAAAAACTATCATCGCTCAACCCGTATGTTCCGACTTTGGAACTAACAACAAAAACTATCGATCATGCTACAGTTTATGGATCACCGGTGAAAATTAATCCAACGACACCATTTCCAAGTCGTGTTGGGAATACAGTTCAAATAAAATTTGATAAAAACGTTGACAAAGTGGGAATTCATTTGACAAAATACATAACGAGTTCATCTTCAAAACAAGTAATGAACTTGAATAATACTCCTTCCCGTGATAAAGAAGTACAGAGTTCGGTAAATTCAACCAAAGAATTCGAAGGACTCAAAAATATCATTGTTGAGGAAAATGAAATGGATTCTTTAAGAAACGAATTCGATATTGACAATAATCGTGATTCAGTTCCGGTGTCGAGATCGTTACTTGAAATTGACTTGGAAAACAAATCATCTACCATCAAAAATATTGATTCAGTTACAACGCCTACTCATTCAGAATCTCATACTTCTGACTATCCCATTCTATATGTATTATTGAGAAATTCAACTCAGCAACCCAGACCATTTGATAAATCTCATCAAGCCCTCTCGTCTTCCAGATTCAATCCTAGTGAATCATACAGTTACAAAGTATCATCGGCTAGCCCCTTCAAACTTCCACTCACACCTGAGTCAATTTTACCAATAACCGAATCGTCAGTAACACCAGAAATTTTCGAAAGGTCAAACAATATGCTGAACATTCTGAAGGAAATATCCAAAATTGAACAAGAATATCCATCCGAAACTCCTAGACCAGGTTTAGTTATTCCGCCATCTGTTGGACCACAGACCTTACACACATTGGCAATATACTTTGAAAATGCCCTTGATCAAATTGCATCCGAAAAAGGAGTATCTCCAGAGAATCCAGACAATGAAATAAGTAAAGAGAAGCTTACTCATCTATTAACCGAAATGACTAGACACGGGTATAGTCAATTGTTCACGGAAAACTTAGAAACCGATAAGTATACTACTGAATTAAGTAGCAGTACTTTAAATGCAGATGAAAACATAGATTTAGGGGCACAGACCTCAGAAAATCTTGTACAAAGTCCTAAAATACGAGAGCTAGCCAGAAATTTCACTTTAGCTTTGTCATCGTACTTGAATGACCCTGATATGTTCAGAAAGGATTTGCAAGATTTGAGGCCAACTGAACCTCCAGTAAAAAGTAACCAAGAAAGCAGTTCTGATAATGAAAAAGGTAAATTGGTCGATGAAGAGCTTCTCAATTTTTCAGACTCCGATCCTAAACTGAGTCTTCCTGCAGTATTTTCCACTACATCAACACCTTCATCCACGTGGTCTTTCCTTTTAGCGAAAAAAGCTACAGATCAGATAGAAATCGATAATTCATTGAATCCTGATTTGAATACCGCCGATACACAATCCTTTGTTCCCAGTTTCAACAATGTCAATGTTGAGAGTGATCAAAAACAAAAAAATACGTCAAACTTTCTCGGAAATCATTGGACTACTTCTCCTAGTGCCACAAAATTATGGAGAAATACTTTTTCAATAAACCCTGCCATTGTCAATGATCACTTGGAAACTGCGGTAACAGTATCAACTAGTACTGAAAGCGAATTCACAGAAGAATATCCACTGCTGGATCTGTCTCATGAAAACAACGAAAATTCTAAAGAAAATGAATATGAGATCGGGTCTCTCAATTCCACTGAAGTGCACGGGCTGTTGATAGACTTCATGAATACAACAGATAGAGACTCAAACGTACTTCATAATATATTGAGAAAGATGAATATAACAGAAGATGAATTTCTGAAGAAGATGAGAGATATTGAATCTAATCCTCTAACTAGAAGATTGATATTACTATTGATTAGCGAGTGTGGCAAAGAAGCAGCACGAAATGCCGACTTCGAAACAGACCATTTACCTCTTGAGCGAACATTACCAGAAGATGATTCACAACAGCTTATTCATCCATCATTTTCTGGAAATAATGAAGACACAAGAGCACTTCAGTTATTGAATTCTTTATACAGTATAGCTTCAAAATTTAGGAAATAATATTCGTTCATCACAAACGCTGTTTCTGCTAATCAATTTTGGTTTCCTTATTCACTCTACACATCACAGTTCGGGATTATTCCTTTGCTAATACTGGTGCAGGCATTACGAAACCTATCAAATACTCAGTTATTACTTCTCTCTTATTATTTAGTAACATTCCTATTTTCTTCAATTTTGGGAAGAGACAGATAAAATCAATATTACTGAGTGTTCCGTTCGAATTCCCTGCCCAACTGAAGGAAAATTATGATGGAGCAAAAAGAGTTCATACCTTCTTCAGGGAGTTTTTTCGTAAATAATGTGTGGTGAATTTTTAAAAAAGAGACTGTACATGTACATATTTAAAATATCTTCTGTAGATACTGGAGTTGAATCTCCTTTAATGGATTCATTTGAATAATTTGTGAATTGTCACAGAAAACGGTTTTGCACAATTATTTTTTCCTCGAAACAACTCTTTATATTAAAACTTACAGCTAGGCTTTGATGATGAATACATAATCAGACGATTTGTACAATCATACTTGCTTTTAAACCCAAAAGATTCTGCCACTGTTGATGATTGGTGGAAAATTAAAAGCAGCATTGAACTGTTTCAGAACATGAGCTAGATGGTGGATATATTTTAAATATTCTCACAATGCATACATTATAATTTGGTTCGTGACAATATACAGAAAAAACTTGTAAAATTGTGTAGAATATATAGTGCTTAGACATTTTCGTTTTGCCAGATATCATACTGATTATTTTTGTCGAATACAATGAGGGTATCATTTCAAACAATAAATGCAGAATGTGAATGTATTCTATATCAATCTTTGTATTATAGTAGTTTATTGTACTTTATTTATTATGCCGTGAGATTTTGTTGATAGATATTAATAAAGTTTAGATCAATGACAAACAGATTTTATATTTTGATCCTATTCAAATCCCAGTAGTCTTTTCACATTATAACATAATCTATACGCAAAACAAAAACTGAACTTGAACTTTAATATCTTGCAAAATCTTTCAACTGAACATAAGAATATTTTGAGCCATTTACTACGGCATTCATTTTGTCTTGAATATGAAACAACATAATAAAGTAACGAATATGAAAAAATAGATAAATATCTTCAGTTGATGTGGTGCTGCAGGTTTTTCTGGGTTTTCCTGCAGCTGAAAAAGTAAATGCGCCAATGGAATCAAAGAAATCGACCCGGAGCACCAAATAATTTTTGTTGCTTCATAATTTCATAATTTGTATTACTTTTTTTTTTCAACATATTTCAAGTAAAAATAGGACAGATTCCAAATATCAATACCAATGACGAGTAGCTGAAAAATAATTTGAATTTATTCTTTGAAATACATTTTTTGTGAAGAAGTTATCGTTATTGGCTGGTTTTCTGGTTTCTCTAAATTCATTATTATTTGAAAAAATATCGAATTAAGGTGCAGATTGTCGAATTCACAAATTTTGCCTACAAATAAAATAAATTTAACGAAAATTTTATTACTTAGTTTTCTCAAAACATCCGGAAAGTTCTCAAAATCCACTTTGAAAAAGATATTCAAGTGAATTTCAGTAGTTTGGATTTCCGTTGTCTAATAATAATAAGATGATTTGAAATCCATGAAAGATCAACTAAAAATGGAAATTAAAATGAATAGCTGAAAAGAACAATTATATTGAGCATAAAACCCTGAAATGGAATAATAACAAAATACAATTTGATTTTGATTTCATTTCAATTGTTCAATTTGCAACTATTTTGCTTGATTTTGAATGGGCACATTAGAAACCTCTAAAATTATCAGGGTTTCTCTATGATATTATGCATGTGATATACATATAAACATTCCTCTTGAATCACTTTATCTATTGAAAAAACTCTCTTCAAAAACCGTTGCGTAATTTTCAAGATCTAAACATACATAGGGAGAGACAGCGGGAAGTGACTCTGTTTTATACTAGGCAGTGATTATAAAATTGTGTTACTGCAAAGTAAATAGTCAGTAACTATTTTTCTGTTTGGTTGTAACCAATTTCAGCTTTATTCATGGTTCATGAATCTTTTGAAGCACCACATTGCAAAAGTATATTTAAGGGGAAAACGGTACAACAATTTTTATATTAATTTAAATACGTTTTTATGGGCTGAAAACCATTTCCATTTTACTCATATGTAGACATAACTGGCATGTATTGTATGATATAATTTAGAGAGTCAATAACTCTGCAATTCTTTCTTGTTTTGGTGGACATTTTATTTATTCAGGGACTCAATACGATCTGGTTCAACGTTTATCTCTGTTCAACTGTCCCATTTATTCTCTTCATTGAACTTTGCAGGTAAATAATGATCCAAATAACTTGGGTAACGGGATCACATTGAATTAGAAAAACAATCGTTTTCTTGCAAACTTTCGAATTGAATTTTTTTTCAGTATTGTATAAGAACGAGTTTCATGAAACATATAACAACTTTATAACTGTTGTAATAAAATTATAATAAAATCACCCACCGAAAATGAGTTTCTTGATGTTAAAACTATAACTGAATTTAAAAATCATCATACGTGTTAGATCGAAGATTTTCAAATTCAGTTGCAGTTTCAACATGGAAAAACTACTTTTTGGTGAGTAATTTTTATCATTATTTCTCACAACATTGAAAAAACGATAAGAGTGTTTTTCTGTTACCCAACAGATCTTTCTAAATATTGAACTTTACGTTTATTAGCCAAGCTCTATGAATAACCATTTTCAAAAATATTGGGAATGAAATGATAACACTACATATCTTGGTTGGTAAAACAATTTTTGATTTATCAGTGAGTCTTAATTGGTGATACCGTTCGAATAAATAAAATTGATGTCATCATCTTCAACAACTCATGTTTCAAAGGTTTCATTATTGCGATTCTAACTGATGGGTAACTAACATTTTAGAAAGTTTTAAATTAATTAACAGAGATACTTTAAAGGAAATTATTTTTGAAATGGCAAATAAAGGAAGTCCTGATGATATAAATGCAGAATTTTTAAAAAATTGTTTTGATAATGTTGCAATGCCCTTAATTAATGTCATAAATACTTCTATAGAAACCAGTACCATTCCATAAATCTTAAAAATTTCAACTATAACACCAATTGCTAAAGTTGCTAATTCGAATAAGGCATCTGATCTTAGACCAATCAATATGCTCTGTACTATTGAGAAAGTATTGGAAAAAGTAGTCTATAGGCAACTTGTTGAATATTTAGAAGAAAATAGTTTGTTAAATAGTGTACAGTCAGGATTTAGGGGCAAACACAGTTACGAAACAGCACTGCAGTATGTTTTAGATGAGTGGAAACTAAACCAAAATAATAAATTAATCACAGGTGCTGTTTTTTCAGATCTTCAGAGGGCATTTGAAACTGTTAACCACTCTTTACTTATTAGAAAACTAGAAAGCTTTGGTATTATTGATGATGCTTTAAAATGGATGATGGAATATTTAGATAATAGAAAACAGAAATTAAAATTAAATAACATTTTATCTTCAGAAATTATAAACGAGTGTGGTGTACCGCAAGGTAGCGTGTTAGGTCCTCTTCTATTTTTATTGTATATCGATGATATTTCATTTATAATTGATAGATGCTTTGTTCATTTGTTTGCAGATGATACTTTAATATATTATGCATCAAATGATCTGCTTGATATAATTAATGTAATAAATGAGACACTAAAATCTGTATATAACTGGTGCTGCTTCAACTCGTTAATAATTAATAAAAATAAAACAAAATTCATGATTATAGGAAATGACAAGCAGTACCATGACTTCAAAAAATATAATTACAATATTAAAATATCAAATGATAAAATTGAGTTAGTGAGAAAAATTAAATATTTGGGTGTAATTGTAGATAATAGAATGTTTTTTAAGGAACATGCTTCATATATTATTAAAACAATAGCATTCAAAATTAATTACTTAAGTAGGCAATCTAAGCACTTAAACCAATGGTCGCTTTTACTTTTGTATAAAAGCTTGATTTTACCTCATTTTACTTATTGTGGAACCATCTTGTACTTACTAAACCAAAATGAAATTGGAAGACTTCAGAAACTTCAAAATAGAGGAATGAGAGTAATATTATCTTGTGATAGAAGAACACATATAACATTAATGTTGAATACATTAAAATGGTTATCAGTAAAAAATTACTTTCGTTATTTAGCATTAATATTTATTTTTAAAATTAAAACTGGTGATGTTCCTGTATATCTACGTGACAAATTAAAGTATAACTTTGAATATCATGAATACAATACAAGAAGTCGCAATAACTTTCATATACGTCAGACTAGTAATGTCAATTCAAATAATACAGTTTTCATTAAAGGAGTTCAAGCATTCAACGAACTACCGGAGGATATTAAGAATGCTACCTCTCTAAATATATTTTAAAGAAAATTAAAAGTGCACCTTTTAGACCTACAAAGTGTTTAGTATAGGAACCTGCTGATACAGTTTTTTTTTTCTTCTTTTTATTTTATTTATTGTGCTGTTTTTATTTATATGTTTCAATGTACATGATTTTAAATTTTAAATTTTAATTGTGACATTTGAATTTTTAACCTACATTAAGACTAATATTGTAACTGCATTAGCTTGTGCTAAATAAACGATATATATATATATATATATATATATATATATATATATATATATATATATATATATATATATATATATATTATAAATAACTTTTATCCATGATTCTGTTCATTCGTAACAACATTGCTTATTCTTTTTAATAATTTCCTAGGTATTTAAATAATCTTTACCACCTAGAAGTCCTCGATTTGCTTCATCTACCATCATAAAATCCCTATAAATAGCTTCATCTTTATAATTGCATCGCAAATTAACAACACCCACTGGTTCATTAAATTGATGGATGTGGTAGAAAATCATAATGAAGAAAACTTTCTATGTTTTTTACCACTTTTATTTGTAACTAACGTTACTGTAGTGTCGTCCTATAACGACATTTTCAAACTTATACATTAAACTCAGTTTAATTGATATATTATCCTTATAGGACGAAACTGCAGTAACATTAGTTACAAATAAAAGTGGTAAAAACATAAAAAGTTTCAATTCTTTTTTCTTTTTTGCTGGTTCAACTAATGAACCTCTAAATTCTTTAAAAATATGATATGTGGATCTGATATTGAAGTTCCATCACAAAGTGAACACTTTCAGGAGCATGACACTAACACTGAGAATAATAAATTTCACTAGTTCGGACCTCCATTGTCTTATATTATATAAAATGATTCGAAATCCCTGAAATAAAAATTATATCGAACAAAAAACCTGAAATGAAATAATAGTAAATTAAAATACAAGTAAAATTGAACAAATTGAACAAAAATAAATAAAATTAAATAAAGAAGTTAAGAGATTCCAAACCAAGTTAATTCACGACGTTTCGATTGTTATTATCCACAATCGTCTTCGGGTGATGACTGGACCGATTCCTCCGTGTTACTTTACTGTCACTTCTACTTAACTACTACTACTTTTGAATGAATAATATAATTGTTATCAACTGTAGCCTGGAAATGATTCATATTTTTTTTTTCTTCTTTGAGGGTGGAAATAATACACATTTTTATTTGAGTTAACATTTAACTGATGCCTCGTGAGAGAAGAACATCAACAAATTCAATATTTCTTGGCTTATGATTATAGAAATCTTCTTCTAGATAAATATAATCCAATTATCATTTTCATGTGTAATTTAACGAATTGTTTTGTCGAAAACACTGTAATAAAGGATGATTCTTTTATTTCTCGTCAATCATAGCCATTAAAATATTTGCACAGTCATTGGATCAAACTGATCTATAGACAGAGGTATGAATTATTTCCTTTAAAATTTTTCTGAGAAGAGAATACCAATTCCACCCTGAATTATGAAAATACACTCACACACACATAGGTATGTATATATGTTACTTGTTTTGGTTTTCTGACAATTCCAAGTATCATCAGTTGGATGAGTAATTATCAATCTGATTTTTAATACTTTCGTATTAAAAATCAGAAAAATAACAAAATAACTAGTGTGGTCGTTTTCCGCTTTCGTGAAACATAGCCTGCTTTCAGGGTATTGTGATGCGCAGAATTCATTTTTGATTATTTGACCCTCTGTAGCTTAGATTTGATATGTGAAAGAATGGGGAATTTTCAAATCAACTTCTAAGAACTACTAGACCAAAATGTATTTTTCAAAGGATGGGTGATATATTATTTATCAGTATATGTTATATTCGTATACGTTTTAAATATGTTCAATATGAACTCACTTTGTGAAAATCACGATGACATGAATGAGTTAATTTTCATTTTTATTTTCTTGAATGTATCATTATCTGTATGATAGCTAGGAATGAAACTTGTCTGATTCTCTCGAATGGGATGAATGAAAAGACGAATGAACAAATATGAAGTTGATCATCGTGAAATAATGATTCAAAAAAGAGTTTTTGGAAGCCGAGCAATGGTGAATTGGAAGTAACATGATATTATTCCTCAAAATTTCTCAGTTTCATGAAGTCTTGATGTTTTTATGTAGATACTATCTATAGAATCTATTGATATACAGTGTGTAAAAGCCAAATGGAATAAATTAATTATTTCGGTTACGGTACATATTTTAACAAATTCCCGAAACAAGTTAAATTTAATTTATAATTTGACATACTTCAACGGAAAAATGCCACCCCTATCTTCAACCCTCGTCGAATGACAGGTACAACCCCCAACTTTTCAAATGGGAAGTATAGGCTTGTGATATATAGTTTGAAAGGTCTTGTCATTTTCTCTTCAAAAATGTTATCGCTCTCAAATTTATTGCAACAATTGAGATAAAATGAATCAAAATAATGTGGTTACCGAAATTCGATAATATACACTCAAAACTGCTGCTGGTGAATCAGACAACGGATCACTTTGAAAATTTAATGGAGGGCATATTCGGACATTCTCTAGCCAACTAAAATATTTTTGACAATGCGGTGTTGCCGCTTCTATTAGAAAGCAGTAGCAACTTTGATTTTTCAAATTGAACACTCTGTATATAATATTATTTTTGAAATCTCCAACAATTGCCCGACAACTTTTCTTGATATTTCCCTATACCTATCTGTTACCGTTTTCGAAATAAAAATTAATTTCAATTTTTTTCTTCGAAAATCATGACTTCTAAAAATGCCGATATCTTTTAGTTAAGAAGTACTATGATATCGTAATTTGGTTTGGAGTTAGGTGATACTTGGACACTTCCCACACGTCAGCCTAATCTCCGTTACTTCAATACAGGGTGGTAAAAAAATACAGTTTTTTCGTTTGCTTGAAAAAGTTGCTGGAATTTGATTATTTTAAATGGAACACCCTGTATATTATTGAAAATTCGAAAAGCTGCTGAAATTTGCTTTCTTTCTATGTATATCATACCTATACCTAACTAGTCAAGTTTCGGAATTATGAACATTTATTTGTGAAAATGTCCCTTCAGAATGGTATTTCCATTCGGTATTTGGTAAGCAGGCCATGATTACTATTTGACAGTAGCGTTGTGACATTCTCCTAATAATATCGACATACCTTCAAAACGATGGAACAAAACTATTCAAACGAAGTTCTTATGAATTTGTTTATTATTTTTGGACAGTGTGACAAAATTATCAGCAGAACATGTAGAAAGTTCAATGAAATGTATCCGAATCTACCGCCAATGAACCTCAAGAAATTTATACGAATTCAGAACAATTTCAATATGTTTGGATAAACTTTAAAAAAGCACCAAGAAACTTGAAATTGGAAATATTGATATGAATAATTATAAAAAAGTAAAACAATCATGTGGAATATTTCAAAATATGTTCGAATCGCTGGCCGTTCACTTCCAAGCACTTTAAAATGCGGGTGTTGACTGCTTTCGTGGTGGCAGATCTGATTTCATTGGGATCCAAATCTTCAAATGTTTGGGCAATCCTTTCTAACAATTCATCTCTCGAACGCACGGGTATTTTGTAAACTTTTTCTTTAAACATTCCCCACAAATAAAAATCTAATGGATTAAGATCGGGTGATCTCGCTGGCCAATTCCATGGTCCCAAGCGCCTCATCCACCGATCGTCAAATAGTCTATCCAGTTCTGCGCTCACTTCTCTTGTGCAATGTGCAGGAGCTCCGTCTAGTTGGTACCAACAGTTTCGATAATCTTCGAGTGGCAGATTATCCACGAAACTGTCTACAGTATTCTCCAAAATATTCAGGTAGCTTCTGGATGTTAATGACTCCTCGTATATCACGTACCTCAATCTGTTGTCCATCAACATGCAGAAGACATTGAAACTAAATTTTTCTTGAAATCCGGCTTCTTTTGTGACGTGAGGATTTTCACTGGACCAATAATGAAGATTTTTTCTATTGAAAATCCCTTCTCTCGAAAATTTCGATTCATCAGTCCAAATAATTTTATTTAAAAAAAGTGGATCTTCTTGAATGCGTGTCAACAACATTTCACAAAATTCTACTCTCTGTTGAGGATCTTGAGGCTTCATTGCTTGAATTTTGGTGAATTTATAATCATGCATTTTATGTCTTCGCAAGATTCTTTGAACCGATGAATATTTTATACCTAAATCTTCTTCAGCACTTCTTATCGATGACTCGGGAAATGCGTGAAAATATGCTAAGACATCAATCTGGTTGTCTTCGAAAGTTACGGGTCGAGGCAAGTTTCTTGGTGCTTTTAAAGTTGATCCAAATGCATTGAAATTGTTCTGAATTCGTATACATTTCTTGACGTTCATTGGCGGTAGATTCGGATACATTTCATTGAACTTTCTACATGTTCTGCTGATAATTTATTCACACTGTCCAAAAATAATAAACAAATTCATAAGAACTTCGTTTGAATAGTTTTGTTCCATCGTTTTGAAGGTATTTGCAACTTCTGAAGTGACGAAAATGTCGATATTATTAGGAGAATGTCACAACGCTACTGTCAAATAGTAATCATGGCCTGCTTACCAAATACCGAATGGAAATACCATTCTGAAGGGACATTTTCACAAATAAATGTTCATAAGTCCGAAACTTGACTAGTTAGGTATAGGTATGATATACATAGAAAGAAAGCAAATTTCAGCAGCTTTCCGAATTTCCAATAATATACAGGGTGTTCCATTTAAAATAATCAAATTTCAGCAACTTTTTCAAGCAAACGAAAAAACTGTATTTTTTTACCACCCTGTATTGAAGTAACGGAGATTAGGCTGACGTGTGGGAAGTGTCCAAGTATCACCTAACTCCAAACCAAATTTCGATATCATAGTACTTCTTAACTAAAAGATATCGGCATTTTTAGAAGTCATGATTTTCGAAGAAAAGAATTGAAATTAATTCTTATTTCGAAAACGGTAACAGATAGGTATAGAGAAATATCAAGAAAAGTTGTCGGGCAATTGTTGGAGATTCCAAAAATAATATTATATACAGAGTGTTCCATTTGAAAAATCAAAGTTGCTACTGCTTTCTAATAGAAGCGGCAACACCGCATTGTCAAAAATATTTTAGTTGGCTAGAGAATGTCCGAATATGCCCTCCATTAAATTTTCAAAGTGATCCGTTGTCTGGTTCACCAGAAACGTCTAATGTGCCATCCACCGTGAATCAGCCTGTATGTACAGTAACCGAAATAATGAATTTATTCGATTTGGCTTTTACACACTGCATAACTTATACAATAGGAAATGGAGATACCTTTCATACATAATATTACTTTATGAATACACTGACCTGTTATTTGATTAAAAATAATAACACTAGCTGTGATAATAATTATACGCTAACTGTTCAAAAAATAAGGTTAATTTTAATTTTATCAAAAAATATGTATTTATTCATCTAAATCTATTTTTTCCCATTCAATGTAGTCCAGCTCAGATATAATATAATTGTTCCAGCACTTTTTCCAGTTCTCGAAGCAGTTCGGTTATGCACTTTTTTGGTATGTCCTTGAGGTCTCTTAGCAATTAAGTTTTTATTTCCTCAATCGTTGGAAACCGCCATCTCTTTATGGGTCTCTCCAATCTAATTGATAGAAACAGGGGGGCAAATCTGGTAAATACGGTGATTGAGGTATTATTAAAGTGTTGTTTTTAGCAAAAAAATTACGAATAAGCAATGATGAGAGAGCAGGTGCATTATCGTGATACAAAAGCCCTGAATGGTTTTTCCGCAATACCAGACGTTTTATTCGTATTGCTCCTCGCAAGCGGTGTATAACTTCAAGATGATACTCCTCAAAGCAAAACCTTGACATTTGATCGAAGTTTGCGTGCTTTATTTGGTCTTGGCTCTTCTGGGCTCTTCCATTTTAACGATTGAACTTTTGGTTTCAATGTTATAACCATATACCTATGAGTCGTCACCAGTCATGGCCCTTTTGAGCAACAAACTAATCTACATAAAAACGCACATGCATTTGTATACACTTAATGGAGATACACACAATTATCTGACTAATATGAGATCCCATATCGCTATTCCAAATAACAGATTAACATCTACGAATAAAACATTTATTGGTATCAGATTATTTAACTCTCTACCAGACTTCACCAAAGAAGCCCCAATAGCCATTTTCAAAGCAAAACTGAAAACTTACTTACAATGCTCTGCCTATTATGTCATCTCTGAATTTAGATTTCGTCAATGTTAGTCGATAAACTTTGTGTATCATTATTGAACCCATTTTAACAAACATGTAAATAAATTTTATAGATTTTGAAATTTGGAATCCAAAAAACAGTGCGGTGAAAATGTATAATAATCATTATGAAATCCAATATGTATATTTTAATTATAAACAAATTTTATTTAGACTTAGGATTAGGTGTAGTCAATGACTTGTTAAAACACTATGTCGTGCATTGCTGACCAATGAAGTACAATACAATACAATACAATCTGGATCGCCGTTCACGTAATTCAAAAATTTCTAAGCGATGCTCATTCGACGGTTTTTTTGGTCGAAATTCAGCAATACTGGAACGAACTTCGCTGTCACACGCTTCATGCCCAAAATTCCAAAAAAAATTGCATGACATGAGCTAACCAATATGCCGACATCCTCAGCAACTCCTCTAATAGTGATTCGACGATTCTCCATAACAATTTTCTTCATTTTCCCAACATTTTCATCGGTTGTTGATGTACCACTTGTGAACATTTTTCTGACTCAGAGTACAACTATCGTATGCCACTGTCAACATTTGGAGAGTTTTTGAGTACTCAATTCCATTTTTACTCAAAATTTGATGCAAATTCTTTGATCCTTTTTTTTTCGATAGCAGAAAATCGCCGGGCATCCAAAACACTTGTAACTTTCATGTCTCTTACCAACAAACTGAACATGCTAAACAGCTGAAACTGTGAACATATTTTCGAGACGAGTGTACCAACATGAAAAAAAAACCCGAATCGAATGTACGTAGCCCGCAAAATTTGAACATTCACCTAATTTTTTCAATAGTCCTCGTACAGTGTTCACATAAAATTTTATTTAAGACATGTTTCGCTATAAGGTAACTTCATCAGTTGGACTGATGACGTATAACAACAGTATAACAAAAAAGAAACCAAACTGATGAAGTTAACCTAAAACGAAACGCATCTTAAATAAAATTTATTGTGAAATATGTATAATTTATTATCATGCATATGGTATAACTTGGTATGATATGGTATGATATTTTTCAACAAAATCATACAAAGTAATTAGTAGTGGTTCGAAAAACAACTGATTTAGGTATTCTGAAAACCCTACAACAGTCCAAACCATTTACCAAACTGCATGTTTCTCATTTGACCAGAAAAGGACCCAATGAGATTTTTATCGTTGTCTAATAGTTCTATCAAAATAAACAAACAACTTTGCCTGCTCAACCATATCCAATAATTTTCCAATTCAGAAGGTTTTGTTCGTCCTTGAGTGAGTTTATGAATATGTCTTCTTGAAAAATTTCGGAATACCTTTTATTGGGTCATTTCAGAGGCAATGAAGCGAATTTTTTACGTTGTCGGTGGCTGTAAAGCTCGATCAAATCCTCAGATTACAATATCTTGGCGGAGGTCCCTTTTATCAGAAATTGGATCTCTTGACAACTTTCTTAATTTCGTATATATGGAAAAAGGTCTGAGAACCATCTTCGAGGTTACTTATACGCAATATATTACTGGAAATCAATGATGACATAAGAAATGGTGGTGAATATTATTCACCGATGTGTGAAATGTGAAGTGACTTGTTTCCGCGATACTTTACACTGAAACTCGTGTAAAAGGTGCTGGATTGGAAATAACTATAATGACCTGTCAGATTTCGAAAATTTTTCAGAACTATCCCAATAGGCTGATTAAAACTCAGTAACAGATTTTTCCGATAATTTACCTCTTACAAAATTTCAGGGTTGAATACCATTATATAAGTACTATGGAAAAGTCAATTCTCAAATAGATTTTGAAACTAGCTGATCAATAATATTTTTTTTCTTCCTAACTCAATCGCAAATCTCTTTATTCTATATAACTCTTATTGATGTAAGATTGGATATCAACTTTCGAAGGGTAAATGTTGAATATCTTCATTCATAATGTTACTCTCACTATTCGTATAGAAAATAACTGCGGAAGCTCTAGATGCTAAGTATTCTTACCAAAACTACAAATTTACGACAGGCTTTTGTTGATGAATTGAGAAAATGAATATTTCGATTCAAAATTCAAAACATTCACCAGTAGTAATATTTCTACACAGAAATGTTACTATTGGTAACATTAGCAGGATCTGGCTTGCGGAAAATAACTACTTCCCTGACTGTCCCTTCGAAGGACATTGACTATATCTTGCAGTTTTTTTTGAGAAAGAAGACAAATATGGAAACAGTTTTAGTTTTGTTATATTTTAGAGAAAATAAGTAGAAACATTCATCATAATTTTCAAGAGGAGATATTGTTTGAGAAAAAATATTTTTGGCTTTCTCCTTCTCCATCTTTATATAGTACAATAAAAATGTATGTTTGAAGCCAAAACACAAAGGTTTTGTTTAATTTTGGTAACAATATAACAATAAGTATTAAGTGAGTCGGAAAAATTCTTGCTCCCTGAGAGCTACATTGGCGTGTGCTGTCTATACCGTTGGAGTTTCATGCAGACAATGTACCGTAAAAGATCGTTTATCTGAAATGGTTCTACATGAAAGTCCGTGATACCATATATCTATCTCTTATGTGGTAGCCAATATATGCAAAATACTGAGCATTGCATTACATTGGATACTTTTTTTTACAATGCACATTTCAGAATATCTGTCAAATTGTTATAAAGATTGATACAATTGTCATTTCAAATATTTACTATAGATAAACTTTGTCTTTTACACTAAGTAATTTTGAAGAATCGTTTAAAAGTTATCACAATAAAGATAAACTTGACGCAACGCAGTAAGCCACTACGCGTCGAGTATACTGTAAGACGACGGGAGATGGTGTGCGGGGGTAGAAGGACGGCCTAAGCAACGAAGCGCCATCGCCTAGAGCACAACCCGACCGCGAGCAGACACGTGAGGGCAGACGTTGTTGACGGTTGTGTTAGTTTTGCAAATTTCTTTATAGGTAACATAATTATTCATTACTTAGTGCAGTTGGCATATTTTTTTCAGTTACTGTATTTTTAAAGTAAAAATATAAATTACTAGCTGTTGCCCGCTCTTATATTAACGTACAGCCGAAACTACTGAACCTAGAATCTTGAAATGTGCAGGTAGGTTCTTTGAATAGCGTAAATAAGCATCAAGAAAGGGAATCAAAAATTTATCCTTTGAAAGGGAAAAATTAGGGGTTCAAAGATTGTATTGAATTCCGTCAGTTTTGAAGTACGAAACCTGAAGTTTTAGGTTTGAAATGGTCTGTTGCGAAACCTAATGTGACAAACCAAATTCTACGCGGAAGAAGCCGCGGGCAATGAATTATACTTTTATATAAACACTGAATTATACGAAAAACACTTTTCTCTATTCAGTTTGTATTCCAAACATTCGTTACGGAATTATATCAGATATCATTCACAAGATTGTTACACCATCTTGTGAATGAAACACAGTTTGTGTCTGAAAGTCACTTTTTTACATGATCTACGTATCTTTGTATAATTAATTGTTTTCAAATTGATTGCTTTCTTCATTTTTTCGAAAGATTCCCACATTTTTTTTGTAAAAAGATGGAGAAGTAGAAAACCAAAACCATTTTTTCTCTTCAGACTATTGCTCCAGATAAAATTATAAAATTAAAATTCTAGTAAATCATTGATAATAATTTCGACAAAGCGTAAAATTGATTATCGGAAATGGAAGTATAGTAAGCGGTAAAATGACAGTTGAAATTCACAATTCATTAATTTTAATATTTTCTTCTCTAACTATCGGCAGTTTTATTAAATTCACCGGATACATACATTGAAGTCAGACATTTATAAAAATAACTAGCGAACAGACCTGGCTCCGCACGGATGCAGTGCTAATACTGAATATACATATAAATGCTTGCGATGGCTGCTAATCATGAAGTGCTATAGGGCGAAACGCGGCCTTCGATGCGCTATTTATAGGCACGCGTCGCCAGCCCCCCGGCCGGTATCGCCGCGACAGCTATGTCTCGGCATTTTTAATCTGTGATATCTTTGAAAATATTAATTTCAATTACATGCTGTGAAAGGCCATATTGATCTTTATTGAATGCACATTGTTTTTAAGATACTCAATTGGATAAGAACTAAATGCTGTGTCGCTTAAAATCGCTTCGTTAATCAGCCATTATTTTTCGAGAATAAAAAATGGTTATTGTAGAATATCCCTAATAGATAGACATATTCCATCGCGGACTTTTTTGTAGACCTTTTTAAGGTGTACAATACTGTAGTACATTTTTTATCTTTTTATCTATCTCGTAGGGTTCAGCCAGCGTTTACAATGAAAGCGCAAAAATGTGTTTATTTACGACATCACATGAGAAATTATTAGTGTTTCTCTAATATATTATGCATGTTATCTTCTGATATATATATATATATATATATATATATATATATATATATATATATATATATATATTTATATATTTATATAATATATATATATATATATATATATATATATATATATATATATATATATATATATATATATATATATATATATATATATATATAATTTTAACGGGTAAATATTTGGGTAAGCAGCAATTGGGAAAGTGTACTCTTTTAACAATATATTCCAATCATTTCGACAATGTATATCCTCATCCTCAGGGAAAACTACAATAATAGAACATAAGACTAATTGATATTGTACAGTTGAAAATTATGTACTTACATTCTCATTTAGGTTGGACTCAGTGATGTTTAAAATAATTTTTGTTATTATTTGATTTTAATGTTTAATGAATAAATTCCTTTTTTTCAATTCTAAAATTCTGATTTTGTACCAGCCCGGTACATGTGATCACAAAATAGGTTATAATACTAATTTTGAATGAAAATGGAGAGAACTTGAACCCGATTTTAATCAATCGGGTTCAAAGTCCTTGCCCTTCAAATTCCAATCCATTGGATTTTTATACCAGCTTTAACGTATCAGTCTTCGTTCGTAAATAACAATTTCATTGTACTAAGGGGTTACGGTAGTAGAAAATCTGTCATGGAGGTCGCCATATTATTTTACGAATGGTATCTATGTAAAAAAGCATGGTGATCCCCGTGATTGATGTTCTCCTACTGTTCCTCCTAAATAGTTTACTACAATGTAATGTAACAAAAACCTTAGCCACAGCAACGCGTGACCGGGTCTGCTAGTATAGATATAAACCTTGAATACTTTCCTCTTAAATCACTCTATTTATTAAAAAACCCGCATCATAATCCGTTGCGTAGTTTTGAAAATCTAAGCATACATAGGGACAGACAGCGGGAAGCGACTTTGTTTTATACCATGTAGTTGACCTATGATAGCCGAGAGAAAAATATTCATATTCATATCAACTCGATATGCCACATACTATTAATTTTCCAGGTAGGTATAATAAAAATGATTTTGGATTGCTGCTCCGTGATAAAATTCAGAAAATAGTCAATTCGTCACCTCAATGAAATTAAAGTAATTTTGACTTGTGTTTTTAAATGACTGGCTCTGTACATGTCCTCAATAGTGAAAATAAAGTCATTACTGTAGATTTCACAATAAATAACTAGTAAACTACATTTCAGGAAACCTACAATTATGAAATTAAATACGATCGACTCTTCATGCCTACAATCCGTTCAAAAGGAACGGATTGAACGGACTAATATTAAAAAAAAAGAGGTAGCGAAACATCATGTCATGAATTATTACATAACATCTTTTGTTGCGAAAGTTACGGAGTATCAGTAGGTGAGTGGAAGAATATTGGCCACACACAAAACATGAAATGATTTATGGGTTACGTTTAAAAGTGAATAAAAGACAACAGTAGTGAAGGAATTCAGTATTTATGAAGATTAATGTTTCAGAATGTGACCACAGTGAATTTAAGTGACTTTAATTTTTTTTACAGTGGAAAGATGGAGACAATCTTTCTATACTATTCGAGGGATATGTTAGTGAAGACCAGACGATCCATCCTAGTCAAAATTATTTTGATTTAAAGAGATGTTTTGGAATTTAACATAAATTTGAACCAGGGTTCATGACACCATTTTTGCATTAACAATTATTTTTACATAGGATGATATCTACATATATTTTATACGCTTTCTTTGTGACTTCATGTCATATAACTTCTTCTGATTCATTGAGGTATTGGATGTTCAGCCTAAAGTTGTTAAATGGAGCTAGTGACTCGGTGTGAATCACAATATCTTGTGACTCGACATTATTGGCGAATTTAATAGCTTCGGCTATGGTGAATCGTTTTGCTGTAAAAATTTTGTAAGATATAGAAAGACTGTAAGAGTACGTGCTATCACTCGAGATACCTGCTCTTCCTAGTCGATGGCCTTATTTGTTTTAGGAGCATCTGTGCAGAAAATGAAGCAGTTATCATTATTGGTTTCTATTTAATGCGGAATTTTGTAGAAATTTTTGGTTAGGAGCCAAGAAAATATGGCATAAGAAATGGATGAGGTGTTGTTGAAGTCAATGCGTTTTAGCAGGATTTTAAATGGGGGGTGATACTTTGATTTAAAAAAATGTGTCCAAGTTGGTTTGATTTCGTTAGCGGATACTCTTGTAGCCTAGATATATTCTATGGAATGATTTAATTTGTGAGCCAGTTCAGATTCATTTCATGAAATCGTTCCAAATTATAAGTACAGTTTGATTTCAAGCAATGTTATTTCGTGAAACCTGAGAATTCAATCTATTATTTTGGCGTTCAACTCGAAGCACTAACGCCACTGGCTTGACAACTAGAAAAGTAGCTTCAAGTTTGAGGATTTTGATGAATTTTTAGTTCGTTGTGGTTCTAATTACGAGTATTATCAACTGGAATGGGTTAGGTTGTGTTAGGCTAAGTCCAAAGTGAGTGGATCTATTCGATCCTCCACCGCAACCCACAAGGATTTATTGTGGCTCACACCTATTCAAACTCGACCAAAGAAACCCAGCCTCTCAACGAAGCCGATTATTTTGTATGGTGAGTGGCCTTTTAGGTCAGATGGTAACAGTACGGCTCTGCCAAACTCTAAAAACCTGATTCGGTCCCCAGCGGGGCAGGCATAAAGTATATTCTCTGCTGTTTCATCGTTAATGAGGTAGTCGGATAGTCAAGATGTAAGATTCCTACCTTGATACCCGCCACAATCTTCACATATGAGGGTTTTTGCACGTCAGCTACACATGACGATGCCTTAGATTCAACCGTGCAGGGCTTTTCCGTCTCTGGTTTTGGTGAATCATCACTTGAGCGCGAACGTTTGCTAACCTGCTCATGGGGGGTTTGTTCCTCCCCCTGAGACAGATTCTGCGTACGCCGCTCAAGAATTTGGTGCAAGGCGGTTTCATAAGGTACCCCGCTCTTGAGGAGACGACTCAGTCGTTTTCTGGCTGCACCACTAAACTTTCAGGCAGTGAAAGATGAACAAGGACAGGCAACCCGCCAACTGGGATGGGTGTCAAATAATCAATTACCCATTCATTGGAATCACTTTCGGTCTTGTCTGATCCTAAATATCTGGATAGCATTAAGAGTTTCAGACTTCTGACAAAAACTACCAAAACTGCCCTTTTTCAATGAATGCCATCAAACACTTGTTAGATCACAGCAGGGAAAACTTACGTTGGCTCATAGGCCTAGTTATAGGTCACTGTCTGAATCATCATATGGACAGACTTGGACTTCCAGAGGATGCACCGTATCTCCGTTTAAAAGGAAATGGAAGAGCAGAAAACATTTTGGCCCTGACCCACCTCGGCAGGAATCAGGTTTTCAATATTTGGCAGAGTTTCACTATTACCATTAGACCTGAATGAAAACATTCACTCATTATAAAAAAAAATTATGGTGGAGATCATAGTAGCTGCATAGATACTTTGAATAAAATGGTTTTGAACTTCTTACCAATATTCTGGTTCTATTTTCATCATTTGTAACTTCACAAAATGGGCTCATTCAGGGTAATTTAGTTTTTTATTGAAAATTATATATTATAAAAGTAAATCATCTCCCAAGTATCCCACAAAAATTTTCCGGTTTATATGTCAATTAACAACTGGGCAAGAGCAATTGAATATGTGAGATCGCCCGCGGTATATCTTCAACGTCACACCAGGCAAACGAGCTTCGAGCGGTGGCAACCGGGCCTGTAGTTAGAGATTATGAATCGCTGCTATGTCAATTTAATTTAATTTTTTTCAAAGTAATGTATATATCAATTCTGGGTAACTGGCATTTTTGAGACAAAAGTTGTATAATAAATAAAGAGTACCTTGGAATTCCAAGACATAACTTCGGATTTTTCTCTATGACGTAAATAGATCTTCGTTCAATATTGTTTTTCGAGTTCCAATTTTCAACTGACATTCCAGACAAAGTAGAATCTGATGATGTATCAACATAAGTCATGTCATGTTCCGTATTTTCTTTTTCTTTAGAACGATTTCTTTTTCGGTGATATATAATATTTCCGGTCTGTTTAGCTTTTGATCTTCATTCCAACATCAAAGGTATTTTCCTGTGTAACTGCTTCATTAGACATGCTTTGATTTTCAGCGATATCTTTGTTACAAGTATTCAACAAAATTTGTTTTTCCTTTTTTTTGAACAAACGATGGAGCTTTAGGTGTATATGCCGTCGGTCTATCAATCTGGCAATCAAATATTTGCGGAATTACGCCTGGTTTCAATATAATTTTTTCCACTTTCATAGTTTTGATATAGGTACATGTAATTTTCTAAGCCTGTTTCAACCGAAAATTCAAAGTTGTGCTCAGAGTAAACTATAATTTTTTTTATCAATCAATATGTTATGTATTACATATATTTATATATTTGGGACACCCGTGATATCATTAGGGTAAATTATTATCCAGTTGTCAAATAGATGTCAATTGAAAAGATCACAAAGAGAAGTCACATATTCATTATAAAGTGGTATTAATACATACATCAAATCAAATACTACTCATTCACAACAGTTTTGGCGACGAGGTGAATTAGAAAGATTATAAAAATCAAAAATAATCGAAAATAAAAACATTCAAAATGGACGCCCAACAGTTCAAAGACTATGGAATTTCAAACTGCAATGATATCTACTCTCTTTTCTCAATTACAAAGTTCACAGAGTCAGACAAACCGTGAATCATCAAGTAAGGGAGAAATTGTGATGAATACAGCACTTTTGGCTAACTTCGAAAATTTTGACAGCAAGAAAGAATCGTTTTCATACCCGATGGGAAGATTGTAGTTAACGTTTCTTATGGTAACATCAAAATAAAAGAAGATGTTTATATTGTGCCAGATAATTACGCTGCTATTCTTGGTAGAGTTTGGATCCGACGCCTCAAGATAGATTTGAATCAACTAAGTCAACAAAACACTTCAGTACCCTCTGAAAGATTCAACCTGTGGAGTGTAGACGAACTAAGCGCAAAATATCCAAATGTTTTCGAAAAGAAAATTGGATGTGTTCCAGGTTTCAATGTTGTTCTCAAGTTACGTGAAAGTGTACAGCCGTGTTTCCATCGTGAACGTGAAATTCCCTACGCACTCAGCACATTGGTTAAAAAAGAGTTGGATGCTTTGAAACCCGTTCATCATGAAAAATCAGCATCATCATATAAAAAGCCACGATAATTCAGCGTGGGAGAAAGAGTTCAAACAAGGTATTACACAAATAATAAACAGTTATGGAAGACAGGAGAAATTACCAAGAAATTTGGGCTTCTTCACTATCAAGTGAAACTCGATGATGGATATATTTTGAAGAGACATATTGATCAGATAAGATCGACCAACTTGTCCAAAAGTAAATCCGTCTTTTTCGCACCTGAAGTAGAAGTTACTTATGAAGATCAATCAAAACAGCCTGATATAACTGATTTGGTGACGATTCCAGTGCAAGAGGAACAACCCAATCAACCGGATAATATTCAAAATGAGGTGTTTGAACCAGATCAAATTGAAGTACCTGATGATCAAATACCTCATCCACCAACCAACATAACAGAGTTGAGAAGATCAAGCCGCCCTGTTAAACTTCCATCGCGCTTCAACGATTACATAGTTGAAAAAAAATAATTCAATAAGCGTGGGAGATTGTTGTGTATTAGATATATTTATATATTTGGGACACCCGTGATATCATTAGTGTAAATTATTATCCAGTTGTCAAATAGATGTCAATTGAAAAGATCACAAAGAGAAGTCACATATTCATTATAAAGTGGTATTAATACATACATCAAATCAAATACTACTCATTCACAACACAATATCATTCATACTTGCATTAAAATGATCTTCGCAACAAAAATGCGTCCCCTTGGTAGATACAAAGTCGGCCCTCCGCATAGCGCGCTGCCATAACTTTCGTAACAGTGAATTAAAAATTTGTCTGGTGCATTTACCGAAGAATTCTTGCATTTAGGAACGATGCAATACTTGTAACGTTATTTTATATCAGTATTCATATTCACGCAGTTGACACACTGCAGTAAACAACACACAACTTGCTTTCTACGGGTTTAGCACACATATTTCGCTTATCCGCCAGCACTCCCTTGTCGCCGAGTCGACTGATGTGACGTCAAGCTTAACCGCCCCGTTTTGGTGAACGCCACATTCAACAATTAATTTGAGGGGGAAGATAAAGAGTGAAAATTCAGATTTTTTGCAGATGTACTATTTGAAACATAAACTTTCAAATTATGAAATGAAAAAATTTGTTAAATGAGCCCATTATATACAAATGGTAAAGACATTTTCAGTTCCTATCAAAAGATAGGTATAATTTGCACAGTGCTATAATGATCCATTGACTATTTCATGAATAATATGTCTTACTTATTCTTGAATCTCTATGAATTCATATTAAAATGGAAAAATTGAAAACAAAAGTCAATTGAAATGATAATCTTTTCAAATATTAATGAAATCAGTGCCCAAAACGGAGCACTCATGATCCAACACCAGATAGCGCTGTTTCGACCCATCATAGTTTTCATCAGTGGTGCTAGGCTGAACCTAAATACAAAGTCAAACTCAACTGCCCCTAAGGTACAAGCTTGAGTAGAAAACTGTGATATTTTCCCTCACGAATATGTTATCAATGGAATCGACAGATGACACAATTCACGAATACAGTGTGACCCATTTAAAATGGAACCACCCCTGTAGAATGTGCATTTTTCAATCAATCTCAATTTTTTTTCATTGAAATATTAAGCATGAAAAACTGTATCTTGACACTAACTTTCACAATTTTAGTTTCATTTCCAAGGCACTCTATGGTTTTTTTTGTTTGTCAAAAACGGCAAAAGTTTATTAGGCAATTTTTGTTTTCAAATTTGACTACACCACTGGATTCGTAGTCGTTATAAATCAAAACTGTCAAATTTTCATTAAAAAATATTTGTTAACAACGAAGTTACAACAACTTCAATTTTGGAAACAAAGTATTTGTTTGTAATTTTTATTCAGATTATAGACATATTTGAGATCTGACAACACTGTTATCACCAAGTAGAACACCAGTGAATTTGTACAGTGAAAATCCGAAGTCAACAGCTCAATGCGTTCTACAGTTATAACTCCTGAAAATATGGTAATGTGAGAGATTTGTGGTGCAAGCGTTTTGTAATAAAAATCTGACTACGCCACTGGATTTGTGGATAATATTCCCTTAAAATCATTCATTTGAGTGTAGGTTACGAGAAGTGAAAATTAAAAAAAAAATTGAATAATTGAATAACAGAAAATTAAAAGTTCATTTTCAAGTTACGCAGTAGTAGACCAAGTTCAGAATCTCATGTCATGGGATCTCCCAATTGCGCTTTTACCAAATCTTGATAGAATCTTGAAGTATTATTGGTCATACTTGTAAGCTTTTTGGAAGTTTCCCAATAATAAATAATAGTACTTTTGTAACAGCGCACCTGGAAAATCACATTTTATGAGATTCTGAACTTACTCTACCTTCTTCTATAGCTGATGAAAACAAAATGTATACAAACAAGTTTCAAAGTATTTATTCCACAATTAATTGTCATTAAGAAAAAACTGATACTAAAATAAACATTGATTTCAAACTAAACATTCAAATTTTTGTGGCTTCTACCAAACCTCCATTAAGTTCAATACATTTATCGTATCTCTTCCGAATATTGTTTACACTATTTCTTATTTGTTGAACTGTAATTTCGGCACAAGCTTGTCGTATCCTTTGCATGAGTTCAGCTCGATTCGTTGGTCTTGTTCTGTATACTTTTTGTGTCAGAATACCCCACAGAAAAAAGTCTAATATTGTTAGATCAGGCGATCTAGGTGGCCATTCAATTAAGTCACTACCTCATCCTATCCAATGATTTGGAAACTGGTTATTTAGCCACTCTTTAACACTCCTCGAATTGTGCACGGAACAGCCGTCGAGCTGAAAATATAAATTTACTTGTTCCGCAAGAGGCATTTCATCTATTTCGTCCGATAATTGGTTATTTAGAAATTCCAAAAAATTTTGCCCGTTTATGTTTCCATCAAAAAAATATGGACCTATTATTCTATTTTGTACTATACCACACCAAACGTTAACTTTTTCGGAATATTGACTTTTACAATTTATGATCCAGTGCGGATTTTCCGTAGCCCAATACCGAGCATTTTGCGATGAAACTACCCCATTGGTGCTGAAAGAAGCTTCATCACTAAACATTATGCAGTTTAAAAAATTTCTTGTATTCAGGTACTCGCCTTGTGCCCACAAACAAAATTCCATACGTTTCACTTCATCACCTGCCTTTAAAGAGTGAAGAAATTTAGGTTTAAATGCTCTCATTTTGTTTTGTTTAAGACATCGTCGAATAGTCTCTCTCGGTAAGTTTAAATCCAAACTGGCGACTCGTAAACTTCTGTTTGGGTGGTTTCTAAAATAATCTAAAACAGCACCTTCGTTTAAATTTCTTCTTCGGTGATTATTTTTTAAAATATGTTTGCTGACTGCACCGGTTTCTTTAAATGTTTTGTTAATTTTACTGACGGTGCTTCTGTCAATGGGAAGTCGATTTGGATGTCTGTGATTAAATATCCTAGCTGCTTCTCTTTCACTATGATAATTGTCCCCAGAAATTCTCACAATTTCAATTCTTTCTTCTAATGATAATTGCAAAGCCATTATTAAATGCACGTAACTAACAACTATTATTTTATTTATCATTAACTGTCAAAATCACAGCCTACTGTTGATTTATTATAAAACCTTTGCATAATGAGTTCAGCTTCCTCAAATTATTGATATCTCCTCTAAAAGATTGTTTTAGCTGAGTTATGAAGAATTTACAGGGAACAATTTTTGTTTTTGCTCTCTGTTTTATTATTGAATAAATGATTTCCATGCTTTAAATCAATTTGATTTTAGCGGCTATGCGGAAGAATGTACTAAGTACTGCATAACTTGAAAATGAATTTTTAATTTTCTGTTATTCTAGAATACACTTCTCGTAACCTACACTCAAATGAATGATTTTAAGGGAATATTATCCACAAATCCAGTGGCGTAGTCAGATTTTTATTACAAAACGCTTGCACCACAAATCTCTCACATTACCATATTTTCAGGAGTTATAACTGTAGAACGCATTGAGCTGTTGACTTCGGATTTTCACTGTACAAATTCACTGGTGTTCTACTTGGTGATGACAGTGTTGTCAGATCTCAAATATGTCTATAATCTGAATAAAAATTACAAACAAATACTTTGTTTCCAAAATTGAAGTTGTTGTAACTTCGTTGTTAACAAATATTTTTTAATGAAAATTTGACAGTTTTGATTTATAATGACTACGAATCCAGTGGTGTAGTCAAATTTGAAAACAAAAATTGCCTAATAAACTTTTGCCGTTTTTGACAAACAAAAAAAACCATAGAGTGCCTTGGAAATGAAACTAAAATTGTGAAAGTTAGTGTCAAGATACAGTTTTTCATGCTTAATATTTCAATAAAAAAAATTGAGATTGATTGAAAAATGCACATTCTACAGGGGTGGTTCCATTTTAAATGGGTCACACTGTATGAAAGATAAACGAGGCTACCCAAGGTGTTCAGTTGCAAAATCAAGCTTCTACATCTTTCACCGAATGAGATTCGACCCCTGTTTTTCACTGTAGTTTTCATTGCAAACAACTATTTTAGACCAGAGCCTCATTCATCTTTAATATTCGTGGAGCGAATATTTTGTGAATTCGTAAGGGGTGATTTCGTCACCATATTCTCTTCAAAATTACAAGGAAAGAAATATTTCGAAATAAGATTTCGAAACATTCATCTCTCCCAACATACCTACACAGTAGGTACAAGTTGGATATTGAATTATATCCGACGTACATTTATGCAACATACCTCACAGGAGTTAATCTTACAGATGATTTTCATTCATCCAACAGCAGCACCTTGTCGAAATCAATAAAGTAGATTAGCACCTACACTCCAAGCGGGCTATGTACCAATACTCTTGACAGATATCAAAGTCATGAAAACTGTGTAAGAGAGATACATACATACATATTCATTTTCTTGTACGTATGTATCTCGATAGAGTTTTCATGCTTTTGATTTCGTCAAAATTACTTCAAAATATATTTTGGTCCTTACTTTATAATTTGTGAAATGTAGTATTCATACAATATCGGTTGTTATGGTAAATAATTGTATAACTGGTGACTACCTGAAAGATAATAATTATCTAAATCCGGTTTTCATCAAGAATAATAATGAGACTCAAATTGGACTACTGTCGGTAACGAAAGGTTGTTTTGAGAATGTTTCCAACCGTAATCCCTTCCGAAAATTATAATTGGCAGTGATTTTACAAAATCTGGGAATGGATGGGAGTTACTTTCTAGAAAAATATACCGAATCCTATCTTTGAAAAATGCATGTTATCTTGATATAAATTATGTTAATAGGTATTCGCACAAGGTAATCTTGTTTACCTTCATTAGTCATCTCATTCAAGATTCGTTAAATTGTTTGATAATTTTTATGGAGTTTTTAATCGAGACGTTATGCTTCTGGTGATTGAATATCTGAAAGGAACTCATCAAATTCATTTTTTTAATTTAATAATAATTTTGCATGTTCTAGATGGAATTCTAAACAGTTTTACTAGCTATTGTAAAGTGAACATCTGACAATAAAGTGTTATTCAAATACGATATATGGAATTTCTATTAAGTATCGGCCTGTTTAATTACATAATTCTCATAGAATGGAGGTATTGATTTTGAATCAACTCAAAGTAATTTATTCGTTAGGGCCCATTTGCATAGAGAAGTTTGATATAACTAACTACTACAAATTTATACCCGATGTCTATTCTCCCCCACTTTCAACGGTGTTGATGTCTCACTAATATAAAATTTAGTAGAACAAAAGGAATTGAATTGATTTTTTTCTTCCAGGTCGATCAGATTCGTTTGTGCAAATATAAATCGAAGTATTTTAATTTAAATAAAGTTATAACATCATATCCAACTGAAATAAATTAATTTCATTTTCTCAGATAGTCCTATAATAGTCAATGCTACTTTAATTGTTACCAACTCGTGATAGACATCGCACGTTTAAAAGTAAGACCTTGAAAATTCTTAGTTCGTACAAGTTTCTGAAGGTTATCGTTCGTGAGACTGCAGCAGCTGCTTAACGAAAAACATATTTTAAACAGATTTGTGTGAGATTTTTGTGATTGTTGAACTGTTGTTAGTATTTGTAAAAACTTTTGGTCGTTTCATGATAAAACGCATGACTATGGTATTCGTGGTTTAACTCTAGACTTCTTCAAAGATTATCTGTCTTTACCTTTTTCAATTTTTTTTTCTTTCTTACTATTGTAATTGCTAAAATTGCAAAAATTCAATTAATCTTCCTATTTTTTTTGTTTATTCTTTTTTATAATTTTTTTTTATGTTTATTTGAAGGTAGTTGACAATGTTTCGTGGTGCATTTCATTAGTTCGGACTCTCACTGTGTGTGTTTCTTATGCTCGGCAATGCGAACTTTCAATGGCTTCTTAGTTTCACTGATGTATGATTCTCCGCCCTCGCAGGGTATCCGGTCGTATCCTGAAGCACATCAACAACATAAGACCTTCCACCACTTTCACAATGGAGAAGGAAGTCCACAATGAATTGCCATTTTTAGACGTATTGGTGAAGAGGACCGACACGGAATGGGAAACATATGTGTATCGAAAACCCAATGACACAGGACCAGGAATCCTGAACCAGGAATCCAACCACCATCAATCGACTAAGAGAGGAATCAGCAAGACTCTACTAGACCGCGCTTTCGGGCTCTGTAATACAAAAGTATTACAGAGCCGAAAAGGAACTAGGCATCAGCAAAAATTACCTTCAACGAAATGGTTACTCCAAAGTGATGGTGGAACAGATGTTAGGTAAAAGACAGCAAGATCTCCACAAGGGAGAGAAGCCGCCCTACATCAGAGAATTGTCGGACAGGATAAGAAGGATTGGGTCCAAATATAACAGTAGAACCTGCTTCAGATCTGGGAACACTATCCGTAGTAGCCTCACAACAAGCGCAGGCAGTGATTCCAACAATTGCATTTACCGGATACCCTGTGAGTGCGGATAATCATACATCGGTGAAACTAGGAGGCCATTAAAAGTTCGCATTGCCGAGCATAAGGAATACACACAGCGAGGAGAAACCAGCAAATCAGGAATAGCAGAGCACGTTTGGACTCATCAACATAATCAGTGGGCTCAAGCTGAAATCATCCACAAGGAAGAACATTGGTTTAGGAGAAAATTCAAAGCCGCATATATGTTGTCCAACAACGCATTTAGCCGAGCTAGCGTAGAGATATGCAATATATGGACACCTCTAATCAAGCGAAACACGACCAACTCCCGCCAAACGGTCAGCTTCCGATAAAACCGATGAAACGAAGCCAGGAAAGAGTGAATAGGTGAAAACACTTCAATGACCTATAAATAGTCAGAGCTCGAAGAAATAAGTCCAGTTATCACCCGAAGACGATTGTGGATACAAACAATCGAAACGTCGTGAAGTAACTTGGTTTGGAATCTTTTAATTTTTGATTTTCATTCCTTGTTAAAAAAATTTCAATTCTCATCTCGTGTGAATAGTTTTTTTTGGTTGTTGCTTGTATTTTATTTCATCGTTATTCCGGTTTTTCACTTAATATAATTGTAATTTTTCAGCTTATTTTTTTACGGATTCTATCAGGTATTTCAAATCAATTTATATCATATTAGACAATGGAAGAGACAATAGTTATTCATTCATTTAAATAATTTAAATTTAATTCACCTAATTTCACATTTGAAATTTTTAGATTTGTGTTTAATAATGCATACTGTCGTTACAATTAGTTGTTTACTTGTGAACATGTACCAATTATTGTATTATTATTGTATATTGTATTTTATTGTATTTCATTTGCAAATTGCAAACATAATAAACAGTTTTGGGAGGAAAAAAATATAACATTGATTAGGTGGAATTTAGTTGAAATGAACGCGCCTAAAGAAGCTATTGTGCTGCAGTTTTTGTAAACTGTTAACCCAAAATATACCTAAATACAAGAAATAATCATGAATTCATCTTTCAAATTGCGAACAGAAAGTATCTCAATAAATCTGTCGTTTACCAAAATAATGTTTTCTGGACTTGGATTATATTGGAAACATAAACAATATTTCTTTTTTCTATCTGCGGAACGAATCTTGCCAGATCTCGAAAAGTAGCGTGACTTACATGAAAATGCAAGAATTTTTCTATTTTTGATGAAATTATTTTATATTTGAATGATGAAATTTCATCGATCCAAAAAGTTTTTATTCTCAACCAACAAATTCTCGAGTCTCGAAACAGTTTATCCGAGGAATTCAAATTTTATTATACTGTTCGAACAGAATAATATGAATCTCAACTATATTTTTTTCGACCATGTGTCACCAGATGTGACATACAAGCAATCTCAAAATATGAGTGCGAAATGATAAATATGGACTATTAGTTATTGATAAGGATAGGATAGGATAGGAAGTTCCTTTCATAATTGAATAGAACTGGCCAATATTTGATGAAAATCCATATTAAAACTAATTAATACAGTTCACTGTACGATTTTCACTATAAAAGTGAAAATCACTATATAGTGAAAATCATACAATAAATTGTATTAATTAGTTTTAGTTCCTTTCACATTATGTCATTGACGTTCTCGAAGAAAATTAATCATTTAAGTGTTGGAAGTATAGACGATACTTCATTGTAAATAGTTTCGAAAAGACAATATTATAAAGAAAAAAATTGTGATGAAATATATTTGAGAAGGAAGTTAATTGAAGTAACAGATGAAGTTTGAAAAAAAATATTCATATCATTCATATCGCCTAGGTGATGAATCAGCACTCGAGAGAATCTATGAGCCAATTGTAACACCTCTGAAAGCAATATCAGCCAATTCTTTAGGATCATCTAACATGAATCAGGTGATACAGAAAAGAAAGAGTGCTACGTTATTCAACGTGAAAAGTATAACATGTTCTCGCATCGAATAATTGGAAAAATGATCGAGAAGTAATCATAATTACAATTTTTGAATTTATCGTTCGGATGACGCAATTGATCATGTGATACTACAACAAACTTTCAAATTTTGCGTTGTAAAACTCCGGTACTCAGTCAGTTATACGCTGACGCTCCCCTCGCTAACAAAGGTAACATCATCAAAAAATGACTGGTCACTATTGAAAAATGACCAAAGAAAAACAAGATGTAAGTACTTTTCAACTTGTTCTTCAACATCAGATGTAACATATTGCACAGAAATATGCTTTTCCCAATTCCAAAACAGAATAGGAGGTTGCACTTTGAAAATTATCGATGCCGTTATTACATAGAAACATGTTGGTCTTTTTCTGATATTTCGAAGTTATTCGTCAAAAAAATAAAGTTATTTTTCTCCTTCTTTGTCTCCAGTCGTTGAACCAAAGTCCATTCGGTAGTGTTTAGTTTCTCTGTAGTAGCGATAATATCGAACAATTGTACGAGTATATTTTCTATGAGTATCTATACATTTTTTCGCTATCAAGTTATTGCAATTGAATTTCCCAAAACTAACCGTCTGCCTACCTACTGAAATTATTTCTCATTTCTTCAGTAGAACTCACATTCTTTAAAGAAATAATTAATTTTTTTACGCCAATTGACCGGTTAAAATAATTTGAACATTTTTGGCTAATATCGTTTGTGTAAATTACATACAAAATTTCAAGTCAGACAACAGCAGGAGTAATCATAATTAAAGAATACCGAAAACGATAATTTCTAGAAAAACCGCCATCATACCACGCGTTCAAACTCAATGCAACTAAAAATCATTTCGGTAATATAGAAAATGTCGCCTGAGGTGGAACCTTTTCAGGTGATATTCCAAAACATGTACTTCAACTCACGAGCTGGATTTCCTCGGGGTGGAACATAGCGTGTCGATGCCAAAAACCGAACCATTACTAATATTTTCAGTGAATTGAATGCTGCTTGGAAGTAATTACGAGACCTGACAATAATAGAAAAATTACTATTATTTAGCGTTGTAAAATATTCTTACATGTTTTTATAATGGATGCCATACATTTTTTGAATATACTACTCACAAGAGGTGTTTGGAAAACAAGAAGAGCACACATTTGTCCTGATGTGTCTGATAAAGATGTTCGCCGTAATTTTGAGAATATAAAAGTTTGAATACCTTGTGTCTGACTCCGATTTCCTTCGAATCCGAAGTAAACAAAACTATTGGTTTTAGAGTAGTTGAGAGTTTCAATACTTTTTGAAAAGAATTCTTTGAATGACAAGATACACGTTTTTTTTGACAAGTAATATTCTTTTCATTTTTGCTATTCTATTCTATCTAGCCAAAATAACTACATTAACAATTGATTTTGCTTTTAGCACTAAGTATGCAGAACTTTTTTTTGTAGACATTTGAATTTGTTTTAAGGGATCTGATGAGTTTTTTTTGTAGTAATACATAAGAATCTGTATATAGTTAGCTGAGATAATTGAGGTGACAGGTAATAAAATGAACTACACTGAAATGATCTATACATAATATATTTAAACTAAATATCAAAACATTCAAGAAATTTAGGTCTTACTCTGATCCTCATTAAAACAGAACTTATGTAAGAAGAAGTTTATATCGTATGAGTACGGTGATCAAGAAGATTCAATATTACCAGATATGATCATATGAGGAATTATTGACCATAGTCTCCAAGAAGAAATACATTCATAAATTTGTTTTTCTCTCTAACAGAAAGATTTAGAGAGAGCCTGAATGTTACCATCGAATATCCTTCAGATGGATTGGATAAGAGCATATATGCAGCAGACAATATGACTCGTTGTCGTTTTAATCTATATGCACTTTCAAATCACAGTGGGTCTACTTACAGCGGATATTACACAGCATACTGCAAACATCGCTGCACTGGCACGTAGCACGAATATAATAATTCACACGTATCATCAATTTCACCAAAATCGCTTGTGAGTGGAGAGGCATACGACCTCTTTTATGAAAAGGAGGAAACTAGTTTGAACCTATGAGATACTTGAGAGGATTTTTCTTTTATTGTTTCAAAATTTTTGACTTGTTGATTTTGTGAGATAATTGTTGGTGTATTTCCTATAAACTATAATAATGTGAAAAATACATCGAAAACAAATGGTACGAGGAGAAGTTTTCAACTAGAACCAAATTGAAAGCAGGGTGCAGAAAGAGTGCAGAAAGTAACAAAATATTTCAGCAGTATCCACTTCCTGGAAAATGTCAAACAGGTGGAGTGGATGATCACCGGAATGAAGAAGAATTCTATGTCGATGAAGATTTGAAAGAATGGAATGAAAATATAAAAATGTCCAACTATAATGTATGGTGTAAGATTGATTCTAGATAACAGATAAATGTTTTGCCGGAATAATCATTCATGAAAGTATGTGGAGGCCAAAATAATCTAATTGAATGTGGTTAGTATGTACTTGTAATTTCTGATTGTAAACTCATATGTCGAGACAATATTAAGTCCGCCATCTTGTGTCTAGTAAGGTTCATTATTAAATAGTGTCAATGCGGTTGTAGGTCACAACAAAGACGAATAAAAAAAAATAGACGTATTCACAGGATTACATGTATTTTGAAATGATTGTGGATTGCAGATAGGAAAACAAATGGGTTATGTTTCAAAGAATTTAAAAAAATAGAAAACCGCTACTTTATCATAGAAAAATAACTACTATGATTTGAAAAAACACTGATCCTTCACTTGATGAAAATCAATAACACTATTTTTGATGAAGATTGAACAATTTCACACTACGAATATTATTCAAGACGCGATTTACTACAAATTAGCTTCTTAATTTGAACTGATTCAATTGTGTAATCAATGAAACATTTTCATCATTTTGAATACCTATCATTACTGTACATAAAACGAATGCTACGACTTTAATAGTGATGAAGTTGTTAAAGATGGATCATACGTCATTGAAGGATTGGTATTTTACGAAGACACTGTTATAGAAAAGAAAAAAATCTATGTTGAAATAGTTGCATGAAGTCACTTGGGAGTCAGTTGGACTAGAGATAGGAGAATAGGAGTTTGTCAAAAGTGACCATTTAGCTTGGAAACTACAAAAAATCGTTTGTAGAACAACTAATAATCGAACAAAGACTACTTTGATTTTGGATGTTCAAATACTTTGTTTCTGAAATAGACAGTTAATGAAAATAGTTTGGGAGATGCAAGACCATAATTTCATATTACGGAATAATGTGGCAATCTGAAGTATTTTTCTGATTATTATTTTTGTATTTGAGAAAAATAAGGGTACTTTACGCCTGTACCAATTCTAAACTTTTGATCATTCCTGTATGAAAATAGGTTTGTTTTTTTAATTGGATGTGCGTTATCTGAGTTTCAGATGGTGCTGAACTTTTTATGGAAATAAAATTTTTTGACAAATCCATAATAAAAAAGTTTTCCATTTGTAGGGAGATCAAGATATTCAAAAAAAGTTTCTTCTTTGTTAGTCGTATTGGCCATCAATATAATCAATGAGAGCCCACTGAGTAATACTGTGTACGTTTTGACAAAGTCTCATTTGCCATCTTCTGGTGATATTTGGAGTTTAGAACTAATATTTTCACTTCAAATATATTGACAAATATAATAGAACTGAATAGTGTAAAACTCTTTTGAGAAGCGTTCGTAGACGGATGCTTTATTCTTGGCAATAACATAGTCAAAATATTTTGTAGTGTATAATGTAATCCATTTTTCTCGTCGATGTATGAAGAACGTGCTATTCTGAATGATAGTCAAAAAGGTATTCACGAAACATATTTTCGATAAATATATTTCAAATGATACTTGCAACTTCTTTCAAATGATGAGTTGCAACTTCTGAAGAATGTTCCAAGAGTTTCACACAGATTGCATTGGGAAACCAGTTCTGAAATGATCGTGTGTGGCTAGAATTTACTGGATGTTCAAGCTGCTTATTTGGTGTTCCATTTCATTTGGTACACTTCATTAAAACATTGGTTTTACACTACATTGGACACTAATCATTTGCTGTTTGATTTTTCACGGAACATTACCTTCTTGAAGTCTTGTTTACTTCTTGTACATTCACCGATAATTACGAATATTTAAAAGTGAGCCTCACAAACATACATATAAGCGGCATATCTTTCGTTTACTTTTCTATTATTATCATTTGTGAAAGAATATCATAATGGGAAAGCATAAAATTCAACTGGGATTTTGAATTAATCTGCTGATAGGAAAACCTTATGAAAAGTTATGGGATCAAAATATTCCAATTAATTCATGGAGAGAAAATCCTGAATTCGGTGAGGTTGAAAGGTTGAATATAAAAAGGAATTGAATACACTACAAAAAAATTGAAAAACCAAGAGCTGATATGTCAACAAACCAATAAATGAATTAAAAATGATATAAAGCGATGACCAGCATCATATATCACAATTTTGGATTTTTTTTTATCAGGAGTTGAAAATGTTTTCTTTTCTCTCCATTTTCAATTTTTCTCATCTCTGATTTGATTTCTCGTACAATTCGCATGCAAACTTTTGTGGCTTGAACTACTCGTTCTTGAACGTTCGAATTTAAGATACAATATTGGTTATGATTTCACACTAACACTTTTTGCCTTCCCAAGAAGAATTTTTATTCCCATCTTCCGTTGCTTTCGCTTGCTTGAATCCTAATAATTTGTTCACAATTTTTCTGTTCTGTTCTGTTACTGTTCGGAGGCATTTTCAAAGACAACAAATAACTCACAGTTCCCCACATTGATTATTTTATCCACTTACTGACTACACGAGTTCTTCGATGTTAATATGCTCTCGCCCCACTCCACTGGCTGATCTACTGCGCATCCAATATTTAAAGGCACAGTAAGATTTGCCAAGGTGTATAGAGTAGGCCAAATTGGCCACTTTTGAAGGAAAGATCGTGTTTTGAAACTAGATAGATGAAAACTGTGAAAGAGAGTTAAATTTTATGACGAACTCAATGGTGGAAAACGCATATCGATATCTATCATCGTTATGTTATCTATCATGTTTTTCAAAAATGTGCATTTCCAAAAAGTTGCTTTAACTTTTCTCTTGTAGAAAATTTCTTGTTTTCATGAAAACATTTTCAAAGCACTTTATTACTTAGAATTCAGTGGCGTAGAAAACTTATTTTTTCAAATGGGATATCAATAGTTATTGATGTAAAACTTTTTTTTGATACACCTGTTATATTCCTGTATATTTCAATAGGGCTTACAATTAACATTCCAAAAATGTAGCACACTTGATATTTTGCTAGTTATCTTTGAAGTACACAGATTTTTTATCACGCTTTTATTAGCTTCACCTATATGTATGTATGTTTGTTTGGTTGTCAGTTTGTTTGTAACTCTCCTCTTCATATCAAATTTTTTCCCATTTGCATGCTCGGGATCTGTATTTGACAGAATTATCGACATTATTGCTTGATCTATTCGCGGGCAGATTGCGCTGTACGTAATCTCCTTGATATAATTCGAACTTACTTTACATGTATTTTTTTATTTGAAAAAAGAATAATTTGGATTAACACGCGCGCCTGATGCTTCATTTGTAACCCTCCTTTGCGCGCCTGCGGCCTTCCTTGGGCTTTTTAGCTGATTTTCAGGCTGCCTCTCCGGAATCGAAAAATATCAATGGTCATTTTTCTAAACAATATACGGCTGATTGATCCCAAAGTTTAGAAAAGTTTAGATAAAATAAATATAGTTTAAAAAGACTAAAAAACACGCTTTCATAGCATACGAAACTGAAAAAATTAAAAATAAATGTAAAAAACACGCTTTTGAAGAACATCGAACTAAAAAGTTAAAAATTTTTTTTTTAATAAGCTTGAAACAATAACGAACGAAAAATACTAGTATTATTGTGAAAAAAGCGTGGGCGCTTTGTGCCATATTTTTTGTATATCGAGCGCCCTTCGTTTTTTTTCACAATAATACTAGTATTTTTAGTTCGTTACTGTTTCAAGCTTATTTAAAAAATATTTTTAACACTTTAGTTTGATGTTCTTTGAAAGCGTGTTTTTTAGTTTTTTAAACTATATTTATTCATGTAGACTTTGTAATGCACACTTTGATCTCCTACTTGATCAAAGTCACATGAATAAATATAGTTTAAAAAACTAAAAAACACGCTTTGGACGACGCGGCGATGAAACAGAAAGAAATTTTTCAGTAGTAGTTATCAAATGTTGAGAAAGCTTTTCACAGCAGTAATAATAACGCATTGTTTCCATAAAACTGATAACAATTTATACTATATTTACTACTAATAAATGAAACTTCAACAATAACAATAATAATAATAATGAAGAACGAACAATGAAATATAGTTTTTCAGAGAAGATGTTCGAAATATCTACCAGCTTTTCCTGCACATAGGCGACCTTTTCTGAGCGTTTTATTGACGAATTATTTAAACCAATAGGTGTGAGAGACGCAAAACCTGGCATCACTGCCGCTTCCAATTCGTATTTAGAATTGGTCGGCAATTTAAAAATGAGATCTTTCAACCTTCTCCTGAGGTGAAAGGCCATAGGCGTTAGGTCCGGTGACCTGGCCGGCCAACGGTTGGGTCCTTGGTTAGCCATTCAATTATTACCAAAATTTGCAGTTAAAAAATTGGTGACAGTTGCAGTATTGTGGGGTTCGCCCCACGGGGCTTCGGTCCCGTTTTTATGAAAATATATTTTTCTGAGCTCCATAAGTGGCAATTCTTCAATAAGGTGTTCACTATTTTGCCTCTAATTTCTAAATACCTCTGAGATGTGAGAGTGCCATTAAAAATGAAGGAACTAATAATTTCACCCCTGAAAACACCTGTCCACACACTGAATCCAAATCTTCCTTGACTTTTCTGCTCAACAATAGAATGAGAATTTTGTTGTGCTCAAGTATAAAAATTGTAGCGGTTGAAAATGCCGGCACTGCTCACATAAGCTTCGTCTGTCCAAATACAATTCAACGAAAAATCACTCACTTGTTACAACTTTCCAGGAACCACTGGCAAAAAGTCATGTGAGTCATAATCGCTTGCTCTGGGTTGATGAATTCTTCTGGTCCTGTATAGGACCAGAATGATATTTTCAAATTTTGCGTTGACGTTTTGGGATTATTTTCAACAGCTCCAAAAACGACTATTTCTTCCACTATTTATCCCTATTCAATTCATATAATGTTGGTCTTTTATTTTCAAATTGATCACCATCAATTAGGTTGGGTCGCAATCGAAAATGTCTCTTTCTGGATACCCGTCGTGATACGAATTGTTTGCTGCTTCTGCATTTTCCCCAGTCTTTATAAAACAGAGTATCATATCCCATTTTTGATAATTGTCATACTTAATTGTGAATATGGCTGAAAATTTAACAAAAATCACCAATTGAACAGCGTCTTTACTGCTTAAATCAAAGTTTGACCGCTACCAGTGAAGATTTGCATTCTGTTTTATCGCCGCATCATCCAAAGCCTACTTGATCAAAGTGTCTTTCAAAGTATACATTAATAAACCTGAAAGCTCTTTTTTTCAAAGATGACTTCAGCAAAACATCAAGTGTGCTACATTTTTGAAAAGGTTTTTTGAGTTCTATTGAAATATGCTGGAATATACAGTGTGTCTCATTAAAAAAATAGTTTTCTAGCATTTGATATCTCATTTGATAAAATAAGTGTTTCAAACCATGTAAAAAAGTGCTTTGGAAATGTTTTCATAGAAACAAGAAATTTTTGACAGTAAAAAAGTCACAGCAACTTTTCGAAAATGCAGATTTTCGAAAAACATGCTGCAACTCAGAACGATGATAGATGTCGATATGCGGTTTCTACCATTAAGTTTGACATAATATTTGAATTTTATAAAATTTGTTTTCAACTTTTCTAATAAGCAATTGGTCATATTTTTTACTAAAGTGGCAAATCTGTGCCACTTCGTATGTTGTATAATATTGTTTCATTTAGTTTACCCAGGAGCGATTTTCCATGGAAGTGCTGCACATTGGTTTCATATATACACCAAACCATGAAGTAACACTATAAAGCAAACATAAAAAAACCCAAGAGTCGAACGGCCACTGGTCATGCCATACATCTAATGCCATAAAAATCCTATCCAAACGTAAGATCAATTGATATCAACTGTTAATATAAATATCATGTTTTCAAACACCGATCAGATAAATATTACATACGCGATATAACGTAACACACCATATTCGGGCCCGGAAGATAAAAAAGGAATATTAAATTATAGCTTCTCATACGTTAATAAATGGATAAATCATTACAGGATCCTTGATCAACACTAACCTATCTCACAATGAAATCACTTTTCATTTCGTTCGTTCCGCCGGATAATTATCTATTGATTTATGGATGAGAATATACTTACATAATTATCGAAGGTAGCGGCATATTCTCCATGGTAATCAATATACAGACTGTGTTCATCACGATGTTTGATTCCTACTAACACGAGACAAACTCCATATTGAACAGATGAATAAACGGATGGGTAACCTCATGAAATACGAGTTTTTTTATTAATTATTTTGATGACGTCACTGGAGTATTTTCTCTCATTTCAAAAACAGTTCCGATTTTTCTTACAAAAATCAGAAACCTTTTGGATCAGGGGCATAATTATATATATTTACATGAAAAGTTTAATGTTGAATGGATTGTTTTCGAAAAAAATGTTTATATTTCGATTTTAGTTGTTGTTGTTGAAATGAAATTTATAGTAATATTTCAATAATCACATCATGGAAAATCGACATGTTCTATGTTTTTACTACAACCTTCGCGACACTCATTTTTAATCTAATTTTTGGAGTAAAAGGCCGTTTTGTGAAGTTCATTTTTTCATTTAAAGTGTATTTGTCACTATGAATCTTTGAAAATTATGATTCAACAAAGTAAATAGAGTACACTCGCATAATGCAAAATATATGTATTCATATACACTGTGTTCAAGATAAAAGTGAACAGCATCGGTATATCGGAAACAGTAAGTGATACGGGGTCGATTGAATTAGAGAGAAGTAGCTCATTTATGTGCCTAATAATATGACATTTAGAAAGTTTTAATATTCCTAGTGGCTTCTTCATTTTGAAAATTATGAGGATACACTTGTTTCTCGATATATCCCCAAAGGAAAAAGTCTAGTGAAGTTAGGTCGGGGGACCTTGCAGGCCGGAATGTGTCGCTATGTGTACCAATCCACTGTCCTGGGAAGCGACGCGACTGTTCAAATAATCACAAAAAATTCTAGTGTTATGTGCTGGATCATCATCTTGTTGAAACCAGCAGCTGTGGGTAATTGCTAAAGGCAAATCATCTAGAGCGTCTGCCAAATTTATGTACTGCTCTTTTTTTGTTATATTGTTTGGTAGATAAATGGCCCAATTACATTCGTGCCGAGAATTCCAACCCACATGTATAAATTGAAACGATGTTGATGTCTGGACACATGTTGATGTCTGTGTACATGTGGATTTTGTTATGACCAATAATGAACTTTCCACCTATTAAAAATACCATTGTTGATGATCTTAGATTCATCAGACCAAATTATTTTGAAAGAGAAATTTTCATCATCTTGGCATTTTCTAGTCTACCATTCACAGAAGGTTGTTCGGCTTGCATCGTCACCTGGTCTGAGTCCATGACAAAATCCTAAATTTGTATGTATGATATTTTTTTAAATGAAGTGAGCGGTGGATTTGTCTACTCCGGTATTATGTTTAATGGTGCGAGTGGATATCTCAGGATATCTCATCACATAAGTACTTTCTTCATTAGATTGATTTTGTCGGAAAACCACAGGTTTTTTAAATGATTCGTATTCTTTTAAATTAAGAACCAAACGTCTGAATATTAATTTACCAGGTTGTCGCGTCTCGGGATACTTATTAGAGTACGCACGTTCAGCATCAACACAATTTCTTTGGCACGAAATGTAACATGACAACATATCAAATTTTTCAGTATTCGAAAAGCTGCCGTTTTCCATTTTTAACATAAATTAGGTAAGTAACGAGATGTAAAAGTAGGAACGGTAATATGTTAAACATTCTATCTAACAATAGTACTATTATGACAACAGAACATTATGTGTCATTTTTTCTAGTGCGTACTATCTAAAATTGAAGAAAAGCAGGTTGAATAATCAATTTTCACTTTGTGAGAGAAATGGTTATGAAATCATATTGTGTGATAAATTGCTGTGTTCACAATAAAAAATGAATTCGTATACAGGGTATACTTTAGTTTTGGCCCATATAAAAATACAAAGTTGGTGATGTTTTCTAGAAGACGGAACGTTGCAGAAAAATTCTGCATACGTTATCGTGTAGTCCTTAAAAGGTGGTTATGGCAAAGTGCTACTTGTTTTACATTTCCTTCAAAAATAAAGCTAGAAGAAAATTAAAACGAAATTCTTAAATTTAAAATGCTTGAAGATGATCACTTGGTGTCGAGGTGTTAAAATAACGGTTTTGTGTTAGGAAAACCTCCAGTAATATTCATTACTACATCAAAGGTTCCAAACAATGCATCGCAAGTACATGAGTATATAGAAGACTGATATTTTCAATAAATCAAGTTCACGCATACATTTATCTCACCTATATAAGTACAATTCCATAATAGTAGACACTACATTCTCAGAAATATAATTGGATCAAAACTACAAGAGACAGAATAATGTAAAAACGTCAGTCATTTCTGAGAATCCGACCGATACAAAAATGACTTCGAATGGTCTACAATGTTTCAGAACAACACTCAAAATTCGAGACTGTTCTGGAATGTTCCACAATGAACTGGGATGGGTCTGAACGATATATACCGGAACATTCCACATCCATTCAGATCGTTCCGGTATGCTCTGAAATGTTAAGAAATGTTCACGATTACTTACAAATATTCCGGACTGTTTTCAGCTGTCCGAACCGTGAAACGGTCTCTGAAATCGATACAAAGGCTGTCTACAAGGTTCTAGTATGGGACCGACTTTATGCCTGATTGTGATGGAAGTATGGTTCTGAGGAATGAGATATATGAAAGTGAGGCAAGGCATAGATACGTACAGGGTTCAAGTGCAGACCTACGCGGATGACCAGCTGGTCATCATTGAAGGTGGCTCCGTAGGCGATATCGAGGAAAAATGGAATTCTGGTCTGGAATGAATATAAAGCATGAGAAGAAGAAATGTGGTTGGCATACAATGAAAAGAAAACATAATGCATGTACATACAGGCCAGACAGGGTGAAAGACTCCCGGTCATAAGAATTAATGGGAGAGAGATTGAAATCAGAAGGAACGTGAAATACTTGGGAATTGTGGTGGCCTCTGGATTATTGTTCATAGACTACCACAAGGTGGTTAGGAAAAAGTTAAACACACTGGCGAAGAAAATGAGGAGATGAATCGGGAGGAATATTGGACTAAGAAGAGACTGTGTTAGAATCATATATGAAAGGGTAGCGAAATTTGCAACTATATATGGAGTGCAAGTGTGGGAGAGTAGGGTGCACGACAGCAGAGTTAGGAGACAGCTGAGCACGGCGCAGTGGCCTTTTCTTATTGCCATATGTGAGGCGTATAGGACGGCGCCGTCGGCTGCGCTCAGTGTGATCTCAGGTATAGCCTCACTTCATATTGAAGACATTCCGTATCTGGTGTTCCACAAGGAACAAGGAAGCAACCTTGGTCCACTTTTCTTGAAATCTTTTATAAACGACATAGTTGAGGTCATTGACATCAACTGTTTGATATTGATTGTGAGAGCAATGGCATCGAGGACTGTCTTCAACTCTCCCTCAATTTGAAACGTGTTGAACAATGGTGTTTTCGCAATAATCTTCCTTTGAACGCGAGTTTATGTAATGTCATGACGTACACACTAAAAAATCGTCCTTTTTCATATCAATATTCAATAAACGATATTCCACTTCAACGGCCTCTCACATTCACCGATCTGTGTGTTACCTTCGACACAAAACTTTCCTTCGTACCACACATTGAAACCATTATGTCTGCTGCAAACAGAATGTATGGATTTATTGTACGAATCTCCAGAAATTTTCGTCAGAATAAAATTAGAATATGCATCGATAATCTGGAATCCATCTAATAGTTGTATACAGAGAAAATTCAATCAGTTCAACGTTATTTCCTAAAACTTCTCTCCTGTAGATCAGACAATATCTATCCACCAATTGGATTTCCACATGATGCATTGTTAGCTAGATATGCTATGAATAGCTTGAGTTGCCGTCGTGATTGTCACTCCACATTTTTTTGGAACTAATTAATAATTTAATCATTAACACATTTTATTCCTTTTTATCTGCCAACACCACGTACAAGTATTCTGAAACGTTCACTTCTGCATAATATGTGTGTCAAATGCAATTCTGCAAGTTTTCAGCTCGACATTTTTACTGTTCTAACTCTGAGATTAGGTCTTTTTACTTCAGCCGCTTCTATATGTATTGTTTTTATCTGATAACTTATTGTAATTGTAATGTATTGTGACTTGACTTATATCCCTGTTCTGTAGTTGGGTGTAACCTGTAGAACAATGTATAAATAAATAAATGAGTGGAGAATGAATGGTGAAAGGAAGATTGAAAACAGAATGAAAGGTACAGACAAGATACTTTCCTGGATCCAAGAGATGTTCTGTAGAGTAGGGAGGGTGAGTGTAAGCCCACGCACTTAGGCCACATGTGACCCATTGTACATCCTCCTGAGGAGTTGTCCTCCTAGGTCGTCGTCCATCCTGTCCTTTCCAGGAAGGTGGACAGGTCGCTGGGAGACATCTCCTTTATATCGGCAGGTGTAGGCCAAGACTCGCCGAACACACACTCTCTTATTGACGATAACTCCGGGCACTCGCACAGGATATGCCTGACAGTCTCATCTTCCTGTTCACACATCCTGCATAGAGGTGTGTCCACTAGCCCCATATTATGTAGGTGTTTCCTTAGCTGACAGTGGCCAGTCAGAAATCCTACTGTAAGGCGTAGATTTTTCCTGGTCATCGCCAGATATTTCTTCGGCGCCAGCTTCCCAGGGTCGCCCAAGGTGATCCTGGCAAGATTACATCCTTTGATTTCATCCCATCTCTTTAAAGATTGAGCATGGGTGTAACATTTGACTAGTTCCGCAATTGTCGATGTCATCAGGCCGTGGGTGCCACTTGGTCCTAAAATTCTTAGTCCAGCCGATTCCTTGGCTAAAGAGTCGGCAATGCGATTACCTTTACTCCTTTCGTGCCCTTTAACCCACCTCAGGATAATGTTATTATCTACCGAGGCTTTGGCTAAATCTTGGTGGCACTCTAGTGCTAGCCCTGAAGTAACACGGTGTCTGTTCAGGGCTAATAGTGCTTGTCTGCTATCAGTGCAGATTGTTATGTTTTTGCCAGAAATTCTTTTCTTGGTTATTTCTTTTGTGGCGATTGAGATACCAGCCATTTCTGTTTGGACCACGCTGGTATTTCTTCCCATTCCCCATTTAATCCTTAGGCTTAGTGATCTGGAGTACACTCCACATCCTGAACCTTCTTTGGTTTTTGAGCCATCTGTATAAATCCGTATTGCATTTGTAGCATCTGACTCTGTGTTCTGCTTAATTTGTATTTTGTAGGGTTTATTAAACACAAACCTGGGTTCAATTGCATCACTTGTTGCCTGCAGCAGAGGTTGCGCAGTAAGCGCTTCCCGCCATAGGCCCAGCCTCAATCGACCCATTCCTACTTCTAGGTTTACACCAGCCGTGTGCAATCGTATCATGGCCATTAACGCAACCTCCTTAACGTACAGATCCAGGGAGGTTTTAAGCCCGTTAAACTTCTTTTCCTGGTGAAAAGGACCATCTCAGTCTTCTTGGGATTGATCGACAGTGAGTGTTCCTTACACCATGTTTCTATCAATTTGAGCCCATCCTGTGCTCTATCGCACAGTGTGTTTACAAATTTGCCGGTCTGCAAGATAACTATGTCATCTGCGTATGCAATTGTGTAGAATCCATTTTTGTTAAGGTGATTAATTAGGGTATCCAGAACTATGTTCCAGAGAAGGGGTGATAAGACCCCTCCTTGTGGACATCCCCTCATGACCAGTCCTTTAACTGTGATGTCTTCTACATTAATACTTATTGCTCTGCTAGAGAGCATCTGGAGTATCCATTCTCCTACTACCAGGGGTACATTCCTGGAGTGTAGTTGCTGGGGATGCAGATGTTGCTGGAGGATATGCAGAACGAGGTGATGACTTAGGATTATGTGGATACCGGAGTCAGGGTGGACAGGAAAAGGATAGGCTATAGGCGTATGAAAGGAATGGGGTGAATGGGTTCTAGGGAATGAAAGGATTCCCGGACAGAGCAGCGTGAAAGAAGCCGAATGATTGAAGCAAGGAGTAAAAGGGGAGTATGGATCAAAGTCGTATGGCGAAAGGGTCATCGTAAAGACAACTTGGGAAATGAAAAGGCCCACGAGGAGGCCACTAAAGGCATCAGAAAATATATGATATCATGAAATGTAAGAAAGAGAAGTAGCAAGAGTGAAAAGAGAATGAGGATAAAGGAATGTCCCACGGAAGAAGGGCAGCGGGAATAAGCGACTGCTCTACAGAGTTTGTAAAGCCGCGGTAACTTTCCGTGTTACCTAGCCAGATTCAACCTGGAACCGGAGGTGCCTTGCCCATGTGGATGGGGAGAGCCCGAAACGGCAGAACATGTGCTTGGGAAATGTATGGACGGATATAGAGTTGGGTAGAGAGAATGAAAAGAACGGCTGGAACAAGAAAAAGGAGAAATGCAACTGAGAGATGGAAATGGGAGGAGAAATGAATGGATACGTATTGCGAATGAATGGGCAGAGATTGTGGTGATGAATGAACGGGACGGGTGAGAGGCAAGCTGCCAGCTTGCCAAATCAGAAAGAAGAAGTGGTGACGGTCTTCCTGATCCGGGCAGACTTATTTCAATTTACATGAACTGATTTGTGAAACTTAGATGTTTTTGCATTCTGGTAAAATGAATGTGAAACTAATATTACTGGACTCTTGAATTGGTTAATATTCAAAACAAAATAGTATGGATGCTAAAAGTGGCTGTATCTGAACTAGTTTGTTGGTTATTTTTTTTTCTCTTTCTCTTATATTCTGTACATAATCTGTATGAAATCTGTTTTTCCGTTAATCAGCTGTCGCCCCCCAAACGAACGACAACTCTCAGAAGTTGAGAAACTTGTTCGAGCTAAGGACTAACGAGGTCTTACCATTTAACGTGTGATTCCTAACACGGTAATAATTGATATATATATATATATATATATATATATATATATATATATATATATATATATATATTTATTTATAACATCGTATGAATTGTAACTTTTTGAGATTGAATAAAGTTTGAATGAAGATAAAAGATGAAACATTTTGACAACGTTCTTTATGTTTGTAAATTCATGCCATTTTATTTTTAAACATTATTTTGTTGAGTTTTTCCATATGTTCTTTCAATTTATCGTTTGATTCCATTTTTCATTTCTAGATATTCTTGAAAAAGGAAATAAAACATTCAACATAAAGCTTGAAGATCAATAGTATTTCTTTATAGCCATTCGATATTCACTAGCATACCCAATTTAAACAGAAACTTATTCTTCTAAAACAATTACATACCTGTGCTATTCGAGGATATTCTCTTTGGAATTTTTTAATTTTGTGAGAATTCAACATGAGAATGTCAATTTTGTGATAATAAACAATGTGAGAACACTTTTTTGCAATCATGTTTATCGTGGTGATTTATATTGTTCGAATATGACAGGATCTATTCTGATTTTCTTGTCAGTAGAAATGAATAAATTTTGCCAAGATTATTGAGTCTATTTTTTTGTTAATATTGTTTGCTTCAATTTTTTGTTGAGCCATCTCCAGATTTTTTTATTTGAATCTTGTTCGAAATGGAGACTTTTGGTGTTTGTATAATCGATTGAATGATCATTATCTGGAACGTGTTTGTTGTGTTAGTGCACAAAAATTTCGTTTTAAATTTTTACTTTCATGAAGAGCTAATATGCGGGTTTTTGAATTGTTTTTTGTTTGTCCTATAATTCGTCAACCTTGAAGAATTTAGAACAGAGATAATCTTTAAGTAAAGCAAGGGTGCCTCCACCAACTCAATTAAAGCGACAATAATTTGAAATCAAGCTATATTGACGTAGAAATATTGATTCTTTCGGTTTTAACCAATATTCAGTTGAAAGAACTATATTGGTGTTATTCAGCTAAAACAGTCACTCATCAGTCTCGTGTCTTAATGACTGAATGTTCAAGGATTCTGATGCTCGTCTAAAAAAGAAGGGTCCTCAAGAGTTCTTGCAGACCTCTTTTTTTTACTGTTGAGGAGATGGCGGAAGGACGAAACTGACGTGATCCCAAGTTTTCGCATGTGGATTCTTCTTCTACTGAGGATGAAATTGATTCGATTTTATTTATGCCAAAATAGCTTCTATCGCTTTAAATAGGAAGTACGTACTTTTACTATTAAGACTCATAGCCCCTTCAGATAAAGTTTGATTTTCGGAAAATATTGTTGCATTCAATAAATGATGCAGTGCTTTAAAATAACGCTAGATTGTTATAATAGACACAATCATTCAAGTAACTATTGAGTTTGTAGTTATATTGCTCTGAAGTATAGTTCAATTAGCATTTTATTTGCACTTGGAATAAGAAAAATCTAATCTTAATTTTGTGTTAAATTCCATTATTTATCGTTTGGCTGATTCATGTAACGTCAAATAATTTAAATTTGTACATTTTCTCATTGTCTTTTTTGTTTCACGGCAATCTCTGTTGTTGGTAGGATTTGTGCTAGAATTGATGATATTTTCATCCATATTTTCTTCAGACCATTTCTATGAAGAGCTGCGTGGTCATAAAAAACTTTGCATGGCTTTATTTTCCGCTATAATACAATGGACAGTTCAAATTGAGTGAGTAGGCATTCAAGAACTCTTCTCCATTGTGGTTCTCTGGAGTATTGTTCTAAGGAGCTCCGCCCCTAAGCATACCCTGAAGCTGTTGGAATCCATCCAGAAAATTGACATCTTCCTGATTGGAGACTCGAACATTACTTGCAACCTTGATAGTCTTGAACATCGAAGAAAGGTTGGAGATGTATCTCTCTTTTACAGATACTTTCATGGAAAATGATCAAGTGACTTGGCGAATTTGATTCCACAAGGAGCGGTACATATCAGAAATACGCGACAGACTGTGGCTGCTCATCGTTTTGAGGTTCAACTCAGTACACCTCGAACTTAAAAACTCCTGTAGTGCTTGTGTTCGATCCTTAAAAAAAAGACGTACCGTAGTCAATATCATTCAACTTTCGTATTCAATTGAAACTACTCATTGTATTTATATAGCAGAGAATGGTTACAATGGTTTTGTCATAAACTCAGTCCCAAAATATAGAAATCAAAATCAGGGCTGTTTTTTATTTTCTTCAAATATGTTCTTTGAAATTCGCAACTTTTTTGTGATTCAACCGAATCTTTTCATATTGACGGTTTCCGAGTTCCCAATAGTGGCTCACCTAAAAAATAACAGCCTATATAAATGAATTCCCTGACAGAAGTTTCTTATAGCAGATTTATTCAGCTAGATAGTTATAAAAATGGCCACAGCAGTATAAAAACATAAATGCAAATAAATATCTACCAATTCCATGTGCTCCAAATAACGACTTCTGGCAGCTCCATACTTAAAATTTGTAGAATAATAAAAATTTCTACTAGTTCTTAATGATGAGATTATTTTTGATGAATTTTTCGAAAAACATTCAAATTTTCTCAGGAACTTCATATAAGCTTTATATTGAAAAAGCTGATCGATTCATAGTTTTTTATATTTTTACAAAGTATTTTTTTGATAGATTCAATCGATAGTATTCATTGTACATTAAAATGTACATTACAATGTACAATGTACACTGTACAACTGTAAAATGGGGTTGAGAAAAATGGGTTTTCTCAAACTTCTGGTTGTGCGACGCGGAAAAAGCTTACTGGAAATAGATGGTTGGGATACAAACACGTTCTAGCTATTTGAGGCTCCATTTGTTCAAATATGAGTGTCAATGAAATTTCTGAGAATCTGATCTGGTGCATAAAAGGACATATTATTTTTATTCGTACTATATATCGAATTAGTGAAACTCTTAAAAATAAAAAAAAAACACCACTATATCGAATGATTATTGTTGATCAAACATTTTCCTCAGAAATTAAGATCCGTGTTTTAAATTTCAAAATTTAGGATGATCCAAATCAAACAACACTCTGTATCAAAGTTCTGTAGACATATTTAGATAGTTTATTGTAAGTTCTTGTTACGAAATTCGATAACGTTTTCAAAAAGAGACAAATAATAAAGTCATGAAGGCAGTTATAATGTACTACGTGGCATCATAGGTCAGTTAACATCTCTCCATATAGTAATTCCTACACTTTGATGACTATATTAGCTGTTTACATATATGTGCGGTTGGCTCCTGTTGGTGACTCCCCATGTTTGAGATCTCCAACAACCGCACTACATTTCACTGATGAAGAATCCAGAAACACGTGTCTGCAGTTTGACAACTTTTTTTATTGAGTGATTCTTCGTGATCTGAAAAATGTATGGTTGTGATATTAACTGGAACCTCAAAATTAAAGATCCAAAAATGAAGATATTGCAGAAGCACAAAATTTTTAAGCCGCTGTATAGGAGATTCAGATCAACAAGAGCCCATAATCTCCTTACATTCACTGCGTTAAGTAGGTAACCTATATTTGGTCTGACATTTTCGTTATTTTTTGTTATTCACCTGGACCCTGTATCATTATATATTAAGAATGATGTTTCCAAAATTGCAATCAGATCGCTCACACTTCTCGTGATACTGTTAGCCGCTTAAAAAACTCTATCAAAATTAATAGTTTTCTTGAAACATAGTCCCTTTTAATTGAAGTCTTAATTTGGAACTGATTCATTAATCATTTCAGACGATTTGGCATTATGAACCAAAAATTTGACCCGACAAATACCAGACTACAGTTCAAGCAATTAACAGAAACAATATTTATGGACCCTTCGCCTCTGATTATCTACTAATAAATGCAAACGAGGGATATCCCTCTCCAAGTTTCAATAAAACACCAAAGTTCATCGATTACAGAAACCGACTAACGAAGGGGGTAGTAGCTATTTGGGGTTGACGATCGCAGTAGGTGGTCCCGCACATTCGTTTGTTACGCTTCACCACGCCCATCAGCAAAATATTTTGGGTGATTGATGAAATTATTGGAGAGAACTTCTCGATTATTATTTATCATCATTTGAATCGGTTGGCAATTATTTTTTACGAAGTAGCACCCGCTACTAAAGGTAATCCAAATGAAACTGGTTGCCGTTATGAACAGCACGCAAAGGAAATTATCAAGTCAATTTAAGAACAGAATAAATGTAAGTTCTGTGGCAAAAATAAAAAAGACGACCGCTGAATTTGTGCAGTTGTCTGTTAGGTATGAGTGATCTAATACAAATGATTCATCGTCGTTTCACGAGTTTTTTCGAAAATGTGTATATTATTCAAAATAGATACTTTTTTCGGGAATTTTCCTTTCTTCGAATAAAAAATTTCAAATCTAAACAAACAAGGAGTTCAATATTTGGACAAAATTTTAAGAAATCAGTTGAGATGGGATGAAGATGAAGATATCAATATAACAATAATCTAATAATCTTTATTCAATTCTTTCAGATCTTAAACAGCATGATATAAGATATGTCATCACAAATAAAAACCATCAGATGGTACACACATGAAGAATCAACAAGAATAAAATATTAATATTTAACAGATTTGTTACGTAGCTCCCTCAGGTTTGCGATCAAAAGTTACGTCTATATGAGAGGCTTTTTTCATAGAATGATGGGTCCATGCAAGTGGCTGTCGATGAATACCTCTCGAATACTTTCACCATCAACGCTGGTGTTCCCGAGGGATCCATATTGTCTCCAACCCTCTTTTTATTGTATATCAACGACTTATTAGAAGAAATCCAAAATCCATTATATTGCTTTGCTGACAACAGCACACTTGTCTCGTCATTCCATTTGGATTCCAGGACATCGGCTATGGAGGCACATCTTCACCCGCAGCAGAAGGTTGCATATCTTAATGAGGATCTAGAAGTGATTTCGAATTGGGGTAAAAGTAACCAGGTTCAATTCAATGCCACAAAAACCCAGGCATCGGTTTTCTCCAAGAAGATAAATGTTTCCGAACCGGATATAATAATGTCTGGTTAGACAATTCCGCTTTCTACTTCGATAAGTTTGTAGGGGGTTGAAATGGACAGTAATATGTCTTGACACAATCATGTCGCCGCAATTGCAAACGCTGCTTCTCAAAAGCTTGAAACACTGTTCCGAACCAGAAAACTATACATACCTCAGCAACTTTTGATGCTTTATAAAGCTCAAATCAGATCTTCTTTGGAGTATTGTTCTCATGTATGGAACTCTGCCCTCAAACATACCCTGAAGTTGCTGGATTCCATACAGAAAAGAGCCATTCGCCTGATTGGAGACGCAAACATCACGTGCAACCTTGATAGCCTGGAACATCGAAGAAAGGTTGAAGATTTGTCTCTCTTCTATAGATACTTTCACGGGAGGTGTTCAAGTGACTTGGCATATTTGATTTCACCAAGAGCGGTACATATCAGAAATACGCGACGGACTGTGGCTGCTCATCGTTTTGAGGTTCAAACGTCACTAGTTAGGAACTTTTTCATCTGAAAAACTGCGTTTATGTGAAATAAATGTTTTTCCAAATGAATTTAATCTCTAGCGATTCAAATCCAATGTGAATTGCTACTTTCGCATAGGCACCGCTCTAGGAGCGCCTTAAAGATTTTACTGTAGTGCTTGTGTTTTGTCCTTAAAAAAATTCGAATGAGTTCTCCATTTCTGAGAAACTGTTTGAAACATGTCAATATGTTGCATAAATAACATTTTACATTCGAAAATATGAATACCTACATGGAATTGTTGAAATTTTATATTTTTGAAAATATTTTTGACACGATTCATCTGAGTTGAATAGTTCTTTTTTGGGACAACTATTCTGCTTGAGTTAGTAGAGCATCTCTAGATGTTAATGTTATATGATAAGTGATGGAGTAGATTAGATACATTGATGAGTTTATTGGTATTAAACATAATTTTTTAATTACAATATAGCATGATAACAAATAATTCTATCTTTTGCTTATGGAATCATTACTATTTTTCCAACTCATACCACTATCTATATACGTTCCAAGGAATTTCGTAACTTCAGAAAGATGGAAAATACTATTTCTGACAATCGCTTGAATACCAATCACAAATCTAGAATGAAAATGCCTACAAACTGTTTCTCTGCATTCACTATTAGGAAATTTCTTTCACACTTCCACACCCTATCAAACATAAGGTATATATTCCAAAACAATGGTTAATATTGATCATTTTTGAGGTATTTCAGCCTTGCACCATATGTATAAATATAAAAACTCTCATTTCTTCTTCAAAAATAACTTTCGTTCAACGAATAATATTTTAATCTCATTTGTACAAATGTGTAGAAGCGCCACATTTAAATTTTATTGGAAATCTCGACTTTTCTCGAGATCTCGATTTTTTCCCAAATTCACAACTTTTCTCTCGAGATCTCGACTTTTTCGAGATATACACCTTACTTGTTAAATCGCTAAATTGTTTGTGTAGCTATTCAGAGAAAAATCAATATATCTGAACATGATTAAAATGATGTTCATGAATTCTTCATCTTCTCAGAAGAAGGTTCCAGGACCTCAATTGAAAAATATCTGATCCATTGCTAAAGGTACCGGTCAAATTCTCAGGTATCACATTGTATGAACAAATTAACTTCAAGGCACATTGTGAATCCATCTTCAAATATTGAATTCGAATTGTTATATATTTAGAAATCTGGGGAATATATTGAATCGTATAAACCTCATGTCTTCATATTATGCGCTTGTCGAGTCTTGACTTCGTTGTAGAATTTGCTTCTGGGGTTAGTCAACTTCATGTCAAGATATATTTCAACATCATAAAAAGTATGTTTTCATGATGTTGATTAGTTTTCACAAATGAAGAATGGTAATGAAATATTCAATAATATTTATTATAATATTTTATTATGTATGCTCTTTTCTGAATTAATTCATGTTGTCAATGGATGCGGAAATAATCCATTCGTGGTATTAGGAGCAAAGTAGTCGAGATCTCGAAAAAAAAGAGAATTCCAACACAATTTGAATGTGGCAACGCGTTCGTAAATTTAAAATATATGTATAGGCTTATTCTACATTAACCATGCAGAAGGAAGAATTTATAAAAATTGAAAAAACTTTCGAAGCTTGTTAATACTAAAATTGATATCCGTTTACTACCGGAAGCAGGTTCCCCAAGTAACAATTCAAATTTTTTCCTGAGATTTACCTGTGTTCGATAAAGGTTATACAGAGGTTTGTTAGTTAATAAATTGATTTATGAGAGTCAGTCACATAATGCTCTCAAAAAGACTAAAAAAAGTTCTATTCTAGTCAGCTACGAATCGTTGATTAAACTTATTGATCCTGAAATAGATTTTTGAAAATATTCAGATTTATTTATAGTCACTTGGTCACGATAAAACTAGAAACATTGTTTTTATGATAGTTTCAAAATGTGATCTTGACAAACGCTGTAAAACCAAATCATGAAACTTTATACCTGCATGCTTTTATGAGTAAAAGTCATTAAATTCATAGTTGGATTTGAATATGTAAATAGTATTACCATTTAGTGTAGGGTTTTTTAGAAATTTTTCATAAATACGTTCCCTTACTGGATATTCAATTCATTTTATTTTACTATAAGGACTCCATTATTACTTGCGATTTTATAACCATCAATTAGCTAACAACTGAATTCGATTCATCGCAATAGATGAAAAGCCAAACTTTGAATGCACATTTTATCAAGAGCGATTAGAAAATTTCTTATGAGTGAGTTGGTTTGATGGTTTTTCTATATGCATTCTGAAAAGTGTTGTTAATGAAGACGAAATGTTTTATGATGTCATTGAAGAGTAGATCTGAGAACCATATTGAGGGGAGACTCTCGCAGGGCTGTAATTGCTTTGAATGATTTTTTGTGTGTTGAGTGTTGTCGTAATTAAACACCTTTTTGAAGCTGCTATTCGTGTGAATTGTAGCAGATATTTTGTAAAAATTGGAAAAACCGTGAATATTCTATTGAAAATCCACTTCGATGAAAAGATTGCCAAATATTATGCCGCACAGGCACCGATCTGAGAGCGCCTTAAATATTTTCCTGAAGTGCTTGCGTTTTGTCCGTAAAAAAAGTTATGTGTCAAAGCTATTTTCCGGGTTTTTTGGCCGTGGTCTGCAAGTGAAAGTTATACCGAAAATAAAGATAAAATGGTGATCAATTTAACCATAGGTACCCATTTTGAATAGAAACTTATTTGAATAGTCTATTTTGTTATGAAGATATTTTCCATTATCAAATAAAAATTTGTCCACAATATTCATTTAAAATTGGGTAAATCGGTTCGAGAATTGTTTCAGAAAATATATTATTTTCAACACCTTACTTCAAAAACAAAATTTCAGAATGACGTTGAAATAATACAATTTACTAAACTTTCAGGTGAGCAACCCTTAGGAATATGAAAAGGAGAGATTTTTTTGACGACAGTTTGGATGACTCCACCTTGGTAACATGAATAATGCTATTGAACAGAGAGGAAATGAATAAAAGCGGAAATGATCCACAAAAAAATTACAACTAGGTTTTTCCGTTATATATGGTACCGAAAAATTTTGGGCTTAGATTTGCTAATTTCCTGTAAAATTACACCGTGGAATCTTAAAAATAACGTTTCTTTAAAAAATAAAAAAAAAGTTTTCAAATATCGAATTCCCCAATCATACAAAAAAATTCTGAGAAGAATAACAATAAAATTGGTGTAGATTACTGACCCCTGATTATTCAGCATCATAATTTTACAGCGAGCTTTTCACGAGACAATCAATATAAAATGAAATACATATAGAGTGTTCCATTAGAAAATAACAAATTTGTTTTTCTAATTCTGATTCACTCAGTGTCATAATGACGTAATGTCGATTCTCAGACATTCTCATGCATTCTTAATTGAAGTTTTTAGTTGAATTGCAAATCGCTTCTTCTCTGTGAAGAAAATTCATTACACTTCACTGTCAATTCCTGTTCGTTGACATACAAGGCCGCAGCCAAAGGGGGGTCAAGGGGGATTGATCCCCACGAACAATGTGAGGATTTTGTGAGAAATACCAAATAAGGACGGATGTGAGGATTACTGACATGGACTGTGAAACATCGTCAAAGGCTAATTCTTTTTTGAGATCAGTCATTTCAAATGATTTTGTTATAAGCTTATGTTGTTTAGGAATGTTGTTCCCATACACACTGACACTATGCAAAATACTTCACTCTTCCATTTGCGATTTGGTAGCAGCTTTACAACATGTCGATTTAATCTTGAAGACTATTAAAGATGTTCGCTAAAATATTGATTCAAAATTTGCCTAATTTTTCCAGAATGCACAGAATTTGCTCTGTACTGTAAACGAAGAAATTAAAATTCCGCGAATAACGTCACGCCAAGATTATAGGGCAAACTACAACACAAAATATCCTGAAACTTATTCTAGATTTACTATAATGATTCCACTTTTGGATTATTTCATTAATCAGCTTCAATCGAGATTCCAAAATCATAAAGCCACATTATTATCTCTTAACATTTTGATTTCTTCTGTGTGTTGCAAAGAACAAATCAATAGTAAATATCAAGAAAATTCTTTTGAATTCTATGGAAAATATTCAGAATCAGACTTTGTGAAAGCTGAATTAGACATGTGGTGGATAAAATGGCTGGAAGAATCTGAACTAGATCGACCAATATGTGCTATAGAAGCTCTCTGAGAATGCAATCAGTCCTTATTTCCAAACATTCACTAACTTTCAAAGATCTTGGCGACACTGCCTGTTTTCACATGTACCCCTGAGAGGACTTTCTCTTCTCTGAAACGGCTCAAATCTTATGTAACGAATTAAATAATTAACAGTCTTGAACATATTTATTTTTAACAATATTTCACTATCACAACTAATTTATATTCAACATTTTCTGTATACAGACTCACTGACTGACCGACTGACTGCCGCTCGGGATGGAGAGCGGACTTTTTATATTGTCAACGAACGCTCCAGATCTCACTAGGGGTTTCGGCACTGACCTAGACTATTCGCGGTGGCTTGTCGAGTGCATTCCTTTCGCGGTGAGTCATTTTTTATTCGCTGGTTGAGATATCGGTCTGGGCCGGCTTCAAATTCGTTACATTGCCCCCTTCTCAAAAACATTTCGCCCCGAAATGTCATCCTTGGTGTGTGTCGATACCTGCAGGACTCCCCATATCTGCAATGTGGAGTTCGATGGAAGTAACACTCCAAAGTCTTCATGCTCGGTCGTGGAAGATGGTTACCGCACACCAAAATCTTGATGCCGCTGAATCTGAAGATCGTTTCAAACATGCTTCTCACAATTCTCCAGTCCAGCCTGTCCAGCCCAGAGGCTGATTTCGGGATTGCCAAGTCCACGAGATTCTGGTCGAGCATCGTGTCATTCAGTCTAGTAAGACTCCTCCAGACATCTTCATAGGACGGTTTGTCTCGAAAATGCTTTTTGGTCTCCAAGTAGAAAATGTTTCTCTGACCCTTCTTCAACTGTAGCACTCCTCCGACTCCAGGATGCTGTTCTCGTAATGTTTAGAGCCGACCAAATTTCTTGTTGAATACCACAGCGATACCCTTGAACATTTGGAGATCCTCTGCCACGCAGTGAGCTAGTGCTTAACAACTGGAACCTTGAAAAGGTCTCGTGGCTCTTCTCGAGTTACCCCATGTACGAACTTCTGTCCGTTCGAATATAAGGACATGAATTGCTGGAACACCATTCCATCCTCTGGTGGTCTGAGGGCGCGAACTTGGTCGTGATTTCCTGCATAAGGAGCCAATCTATCAAAATGGACGACCCTAGGCTTTTCTCGAGGTGGCTTATGGATTCGGTAGGCGAGGTCATTAATCTTTTTCGTGATTTTGTACGGACCTTCCCACGAGTTCCGCAACTTCGGTGATAAACCACGGTATCGCTTAGGGTTGTACAGCCAAACTAGGTCACCAGTTTCGAATTCTCCAGCATTCACCATGATGTTATAGGCCTTCTTCATCCTATTGCTGGCACTCCGGATGTTCAGATGGACTCGTTCGTGGATGTCGTCCATTCTCTGCCGAAGCTTGCTGACATAATCTTCCCCCGCAGTGTCTTGTTCTGGCGGCGTCCTAAACTTCAGGTCGTAAGGAAGCCGTAGCTCTCGGCTCATTATAATACTGGCAGGGGTTTGACCGGTTGACTCGTGCACTGCGAACGATAAGCCAGCAGGAACAGGTGGAGCTATTGGTCCCAGTCTCTTTGATGGTCAGAGACTACCTTGGACAAGTGGCGGTTTATGGTCTTATTCATTCGTTCCACCATTCCATCGGACTGTGAATGTAAGGCTGTGATTCTGGTATTTCGAATGTCCAACAGTTTACATATTTTTCGGAACAGGTTGGACTCAAAGTTTCTGCCTTGGTCCGAATGCAGCTCCAATGGGTCACTGAATCGACATATCCATTCCTTCACCAGGACGTCAGCGACGGTAAAAGCTTCCTGGTTGGGCAGAGCATAGGCTTCTGCCCACTTGCTGAAATAGTCCATGGCTACTAAGATGTATTTGTTCCCATGGTCGGACTTTGGAAACGGGCCGGCGATATCGATGGCGATTATCTCAAAAGGACTAACAACGTGATACTGGCGTATTGGATCTTTCGGTCGTATCCTGGGTTCGTTACTGGCAGCGCATGCAGCTGTACCAGTTCTTGACATCAGCTTGACAATTAACCCAGTAAAACCGTTGTCTTACTTTCTGGAGGGTCTTTGTTACTCCCAGATGTCCTCCAGTGACTCCATCATGGATTTCTTTGAGCGCCTCTCGTCATCTGCTCCTGGGTACCACTGTCTGGCGCCTTTCTTCTCTTCTGACTCCAACACCCGCTTCTGAACCCCGTTTTCCAAGGTAAGGGAGTCCCATTGGGCCCAGTAGGACTTAGCCGCTGGCAAATAACCTGCAACCTCCTGCCACGATGGTCTTTGATTACTTTTCTTCCATCCGATACCAAACCAAGATCTGGATCTTTCTCTTGGTCTTCCTTGATCCTATTGTCCTCCTAGTTGTCGTCTACAGCTGTAGTTCTGCAAACAGCTGCTTCCTTCTCTTCTGCTCGTCGGTAATGTGAGCAGCCATCGGGACATGGTCTCCGTGACAGGATATCTGCCTTATTTACGGGGGCTTGCTGGATACAGGCTGACGATTTCCCCTTCTCATGGAACCTCTCTAGTTTTCTTGATTTGGTGTTGGTTTTTCGAATGATAAACGTGCTCTAGGTGTGCCTGTCCATAATGTAGCTCAAGATGTTTTATAAGTTGGTCATTAGTCTTCCTGTTCTTGGGCCGTGAGGGTTTTCAAAATATTCGTTGCTTCTCCACGCAACGCCAGTGTTAATGCTACCGCCTTTTCTTCTGCATTTCATCAATTCGCTCTGGCTGCAGCTTCGAATTGTCGACGGTAATTTTCCCAGGGAGCTTTTCCGTCGAACTGGGGCGGCTTCATGGAGGGCTTTCCTGGTTCAGAACTGACTTTGTCATCTTTCAGTTCCGGAATTGAGTTTTTGGTAACCGTTTCTATGGGGTGGGCAGAATTAACGATTTGGTTTTGCAATTTGCTAATTGTTTCATTTATCTCGCTAATTTCTGCCTCATATCCGCCTTTTATTTCATCGCCTAACTTTTTTTTCATTCTCTTCATTTCTGCTCCGATTTGATCTTTGATCTCCCCTTTGATTTCTTCCACTTCCGTGTTCATTTCCTTCCACAAGATACAAAGAAGAATATTACATTAAAATTTTACTAAAAAGTTTAATTGTTTCAAAATTATGGACTACCGGTAAAAGCCATGAGGTTGAAGAACAAAAGAGAGAGACACAAAACAATTGACACTGTCAGCTGTCATGTATCCAGTTTGAAAAAGGTGTGTTTGTTTGTAGATGAACAAAATGGAACAAAAGAGAACTAATTTTGCTACAAGTGTGATCAGAGACATCTGCTGTTCTGTAAGTAACTCAAGGAGAAAACCCAAAAATCAAATATGTTAAATTGAATGAAAAACATCCTCATTCGTCTTTAGGAGAAAACAAGTGAAGAGGTGTTGTAAATGAAAGTAAAACCCTGCCTTAGGGAGGTTGGAAATTTTTGTTGAAGAGAAAATGTTTGAAATTTATGAAAATTATAATAATGAAAAACCAGAATTATTATTGGGTTGGAATTCATGTAGATTTTTGTCAATTTTATCAATTTGAGGCAATTATTGGATTGTAAAATAAATGACATTTCCAAAAACAATCTTTTATATGTGTTTCTTTCAGTTGATACAATTTTTGTTGAATTATAGTCCATTTTATGACCTTCTTTGGACACATGGTTATTGAGAGCACATCTCTCAGGATGTAATCTACTATCACTTCTATGTGAACTAATTCTGTCTTTGAGCAATCTTGACGTTTGACCAATATATTCCCTACCACAGTTTAAGCAATGAATAGAATAGAATAATTGAGACTATAAATTAATTGGAGTTTTATCTTTAAGTTTAGAAAATAATTTATTGATGATGAATATGGTTCTGAAAGTTTTTACATTTAAATCTTTGAAAATTCTGCATAACTTGGGTGTCATGTCACTTATGTATGGTAAATCTATCAGTTCTGGTAGGTTCTTGAACTGTTCTTTGGAGCAGTTAAAAGTCATGGGACAAACCAACTGGTAGACAATTTGAGGCAGCCTATAAAAGGTTGATAGTTCATTCAGAAATTAAAGCTGGAGATTATGGAAATTTAATGAACTTCTACGAACTTTATGAACTTGTATTTTGTAGCATTGGTTGATTAACCATCAACGAGAATAATGAAGATCAATATTCGATGACAGAGCGGGTATTATTTGAGAATAAACTCGGTGAAGACATACGAGCTCAAGATATTAGTCGGGAAGTCCGAAGAAAATTTAGATGCCAGCCACTTTCATTCATGAGGATTATCGAAATCTCACGAAAAAATTGAAATTAGTAATAAAAACTTGTGCCGTTGCTGAAAAATATTTCAGATTTTTCCATGAAACAACCGATATTTTCAGTGATAAAACTGAAAACCTAATGAAATCATGGGTAAATAATATCCTCCAAAACCTGCTACCAAAAAAAATGAATATTTCGGTGACCATTTGTATGATGAAGACCTCATTCATTAAAACAGAAACTAATTTTGAATGAATATTTGATTCATCAACAAAGCTGAAAAAAATAACTAATATAGTTTATTGTATGATTTTCGCTATAAAGAAGTAACTGAAAGTTACTTCTAAATTACAACCATTTTATACTCTAACCTATTATTACCTACTCGTCTACCAGAAAAGGCCAGGTATGAATTCATTGACTATATCGATAAAATTTCACCTGGATATGAACAGATTCAATAATGGCGAATTATTCAATTCAATTCAATTGTTCATAAGATATTGAGAGTTTTTGAATTTGTTTATTTCCATACTTTCCAACAGGTTGAGTTTCAAATATTTCTTCTGGAAATGGAGGGGCTTGTATTCATGGTTGAATTCACGTCTCTCTGAGATTAAATGAGTGGCATATGTGGAATTTATTTTTTCATTCTGAAAACTATATGTGTGTTACTTTATGCGAGCTTTGAACGCTCTTCCAGTTTGACCTATATAAACATCGGACATGACCCACACGATAATTTATACACTCCTGATTTTTCTGAAACTGAACGTTCATCTTTGTTATTCCTAATGTGCATACCTAAGTTGTTATTCGTTTTGAAAGCAGTATTTATACCTTTGCTGGGCAGAAAATCTAAAATCTTTGTAGTGGGTTGGCCTAAGTAGGTAGCTTCTTTCAAAGCTTGACTATAACTTTTTTGGTAATAAAGAATGTATCAGACCGTTATCTTTATCATTGTTGACGGCTATTTGCTTTATTATATTCAGTTCTTTATTGAAATTCGCCTCTGGCAAGGACACATTCATCAGTCTGGATCATACTGTTGAAAGCTGATACTTTATGCTGATATGGTTGAGTGGACAAATTATGAATGATATCTGTATGTGCCGGTTTACGATAAATTGAAAAATCATGTTTGTTGTTAACTTTTGTTATTGTCAAATCCAAAAAATTTTATAGAGTCATCCTGTTCCATCTCCATTGTGAATGTGATAGAAAAAATAGGGGGGTAGCTGCTGACTGCAGTGGGTGAAGATTCGGGAATGATTTTCATATCAGAATCAGTCCCCCTAGAAATAAAAATTGGTGTGTTCTTTGACATTTTCGATTACATGTCCGTTTTTGACTTACAGGGGGTTGGAACGCCCTGTATATATCTTTAGTTGAATCCTTCCTAAATCTTTGAATAACCATTGACTAGTCATTCCCAAACAAATTATCAGAAAGTATGTAACTAAAATTTTCCATTGGTGAATGTTGATGGAATTTGATGTACAATGAGTGTATCTTGTCAAAAAATCACATCAACTTCCCTGATATCAACTTGTGATTGATCATGAATAAAAAATGTCAAATACCTGATGATTAGAAAAGTTTTTGCAAAATCAATTTTGGTGGTAAGTCCTTCAATTCACCGTAAATATCTGATTTGCAAACTAACAGGTGATATTCAAGAGGAAAAAACTCTTGCTTCCTTAATTTTCGCGACTCCAACCGCCAGAAAAAATTGCAATTGCAATTATAACAATCTGAAATGATTATGGCAACCTCAGTTATGAACTCAGTAGTGATAAATAATTATATCTACCTGCACCAAATGTTGGTTGAATAGATATTCCTCTGCCAGCAGCGTTTACCAAATCATTTTTCATTCGAAATCCTCTAATAGAATGTATTTAATCACATCCCCTGCTATGATTTAAGAGCTGTAAAAGTACTTACTCATTTTTGATGAATTCCAATTCAATCAAAATTAGCGCCCTATAATTTAAGTCAGTTCCCACATCGTAAAGTAATGTGGAAGTTTCAATTTTTCAAAGATATTTATAACTTATTTGGTAGTAGGCGCGGCACTCCAGGCCATGTGATAAGTCACGCTCGATTTACCTAATAGAAAATACTAAATATTATACCGAAAATTAAGCGTATGGGCTGGGGGCATGAAATTCGACACTGCCCTTCTCGGTTACCGGCTACAATGAAGAATACCAAAATAGTCTAGTCCCCAAAAGCCATTTCATAAAATTAGAGTTGGCCTAAAGAAAATTGTGAATGAGGTTTCATTCGATCCATAATTTCATCCAGAGTTATTTACGTTATAAGTTGAGCAAAAATATGGTTTTAAAGTTGAAAACGAAAGAGGGGTTTGTTTTTGTGAATGTACTAAACTTCAAGTAGATATATAGATAATTCATTTAACTACGATGAAAATATGTTGTAGCAGGTCATATAAATTAACAGTCTTATTCCCAACACTAGAAACCCCTTCACATAATCATAGACAAATAAAAAGAAAATAGTTAAATAACAGTAAATATAGCATAAACAAATTATTTCACAAAGAGGCTAACAATATCGAAATCTATTTCCAATACCAATATTAACAACTACCATTCTCTTTTTATATGTTATAATTATATACAACTACAATGATATCATTATAATTTAATAATATCAGATATTCAAAATTTGAAAATTTTCCATTTCTTGAGAAGCAATCAAACATGTACAGAGAGGATATTTCATAAAAAAAGCATTGAAAAATGTCTTATCAGATATACCGATTGTTTTCATTTTTATCAATCAATCAATTAATATACTTTATTGTCCTAGAGAAGATTTTCTTATTGACAACGCTTTCTATAATCTAAATTATTGTATTTCATTAGTTCGGACTTCCATTGTCTATTATAATATAAATTGATTTGAAATCTCCCAAAAAAAATTAAAAATTAACCCAAAATAACAATTTCATTAAAAGAAAAACTGAAATTACAAGGAAATAACATACAAGCTACAACCAGAAAATGAAAAATTGAAATATTAATAAAAGCTGAAAATTAAAAAATATCATTAACAAAAATGAAAAATAAAAATAAAAATGAAAATTAAATGATTCCAAACCAAGTTACGTCACCATAACATTTTTTCAAGAGCTTAGATCAATAAGAAAACAAATGAACCGAAATTTCAAAAAATTTGATACTTTATTTGTTTTTCATCCATTAATGCCTTTGATTTTTCATCATGAAGTAAATAATTCAAATTCTCAAATGTTTTTCAGTGAAATCTTTATTACTAAAAATTATCGAGGTTTTCATGTGAACCTTCAACATGAAAATGAATCAATTAACAAAAAAATCAACAGTAAAATTGCGATAAAAAATTTTTACAGCAGGTTATTGTTCACTTAACTATATACCAAGTACCCATGGGTTGGGCTACCTATTGGGCGCGTCCCCAGGTGGCGAATAGGTGAACGGCCAGGAGACTGGAGGCCCTGTCCGGGAAGCCAATGTGGTCACGGACGGAGTCGCAGGACTCCTGTTCAGTGGCAGAAATAAGTGAGGTGAGGGGAACTAAAATCCTCCGAAAACCTTTGCAAAATATGTCACCGTGGATCAGCCTACCCAAGCTAAGGTGTAAGGAATCGTGCCGACAACTGAATGGCCGCAGGGTGATATGCGGTCACAAACGATCCCCTTGGGAAACTGGGCGAAACCTCAATGTAATCAGTCTACCTTTGGTAATGCGGGGCTCTACCAGAGGTGACCAACTCTTCCCTTTGCTACTCGTGGGAACACACATGAATGAAACAACACAAAAACAGGAACAACAAAAACAATTTCCGAGGCTGGACAGAAGTGCTCATCTCAATCTAAAGTGATGGCTGGGAATGAACAGAAATGTCCACCCCAATCTACCGCTTGAAATGAGGCTGGACATAGCAGATCACCTCCAACAGCAAGGGCACTTCCTGCGGCGGGTGCCAAGAGATCTGCCTTGTATAAAGGCAAGGAACCGGCTTCCCCTGCAGGAAAGATCCCTCACTTGTGCACCTCCACGGAAGGAACCCCAAGAAGGTTGAGGAAGCCGCGCACCTTTCAAAACCTTCGCGGAGGCCACCGTGAGACACCTCAAGGTTGCCAAAGAGAATGTGTGTTTGGCGAGTTTTGGCCTACACCTGCCAATATAAAGGAGATGTCTCCTAGTGACCTGTTCACCTTCCTGGAAAGGACAAGATGGACCATGATCCAGGAGGACAACTCCTCGGGAGGATGTACAACGTGGCCTAAGTGCTGTGAGTCTACACTCACCCTTCCTACTCTACAGATACAGATAAATCAAGTACGTAATATTTTGATCTCTCAATGTTCATATTCAGTGATTTTAAATAATATTCTTTGTTGAGGTGTACATATCCGCTGCAGTGTGTGCGAGCCGAACCATCCGTTTTTATTTGTACTTTTAATGTTAAATTGAAACTATAAATATTGGTCCTATAGTTTCAGAGGTGAATTTTCCGCACTTCTAACCTTTTCCTTGAATATCTGCAGTAGTTAATGGGATATTCGTAAAAAATCAACCCTTTTTAAAAAGTCACTTTGGATGAAATTACGAATTGAATGGCACCTTAATGATAATTTTCTATAAAAACCAACTCAAATTTTGTGAAATGGAATTTGTGAAATTTGAACTAACTAAGTTCACTAAAATCTATCCTTGTATAGTTTCGTTATTTTGGTCGACTTTTTTCGCTCAGGTTATATTCATTAAAAAAAAATTATCAAATATGTTATGTTCAATGCTCAACCGCCAGAGAGAGTTATTATAATGAGCTCTTTTCCTTTCTACCTCTATTATCATTACACGTTCATTTTAGCAATTAATTTTAAAATTTTTTCGGAAGGTTAACTATTATTGAATGAACCAGCTAATCGCCCCGGCTCCGCATGGGTGCAATGCTGATACTAAATATAAATTCACCCACCGGGCATGGAGGTACAGTGATGAAAATATAATTTTGTTTTATAGACGCGCCGCTGTTGGCGCCCCAGTTGCAATATTTAAAAATCCTTTCTTATTGTACATCTACAATATAAAACGAACCTACATACAAAATCCCAACCTCTGAAAATATACCGGTATGGAGAAACAGTGATAAAAAATTAACTTTATGAACGCGCTTTTTTCTCCGCGACTGGCACCCCAAATGGAATTTTCAAAAATCCTTCTTTATTACACATCTACAATATAAAACGAACCCACCTACAAAATTTCAGCTTCCGAAAATATACCGGTATGGAGAAATAGTGATGAAAAGTTAACTTTATTTTACGAACACGCTTTTTTCACGGCGGCTAGCGCCCCGGTCGAAATATACAAAAATCCTTTTTTATTGCACATCTACAACATAAAAAGAACCTGCATAAAAATTTTCAGCTCCCGAAAATATAGAAACAGTGATGAAAGGGTAATTTTCATATGAAAATGCTCCCCTTTTACCTCCACGGGGGCGTTTCAGTTCAAAATTTGAAAATCCTTCCTTAGTGCGCATATAAAACTTAAGAGGCACCTTTATACCAACTTTTAGATTCCTAGGACTCACCACTACGGAGAAACAGAGATGAATGTGTGAGTGACTTTTGCATATATATATATATATATATATATATATATATATATATATATATATATATATATATATATATATATATATATATATATATATATATATATAAGTATAGATTGAAGTGATATTACAAGCTGAGATAAATCATTCAGAATAAACTTCAAATGAATCATTTTCTTATTTCCTGTAAATGCTAACTAAATCCACATTTGGAATGAGATCGAAATAATGTTTTCTAATAGCCTAAAGTAAGCAAACTTATATAATTTACTCATAAGATCAATAATTTCTGTAGAGACTACAGATAACAGACTGATAACATTTTTTAATATAAAATTTATTATTCTATGATATTTATAATTCATTGTACCATTAAAATCAACAGTTTAAAAATAACTTTTCAAAACGCTCAAAGGTGCGAACTCGTTTTCTCCTTTTCAAAAAAGAGGATGTATGCATCTCCACTCACAAGTGATTTTGGTGAAATTGGTGACACGTGTGAATCGTTGTAATCATGTCACGTGCCAGTATAGGAATGTCTGCAGAATGCTGTATAATGTCTACTGTAGGTAGACCCACAGTGATTCGAAAGTGCATATAGATTATAACGACAAGAAGTCACATTGTCTGCTGCATAATTGTTCATATCTAATCCATCTACAGAAAATTCGATGGCAACTTGCCTCTAAATCTTTCTGTTAGAATTTTTTAAAATGAATGAATAAAATACGGGGAAACTTAAGGATCGATAGAGACTTTGTGCATTTTCTTCTTTCCTTGCAACTCGAACACGTCGGTTTTTCATGTCCATCCAAAGTTTCCTCTCTTGTGAAGAAATCCAAGCATTGTGATAAACTCAATTAGCCAGTTCTTTGTGGTATGTAGGTCACAAATAACAGATTTTATAGATGGAAGAGCTCATACTTAGTAATGTTGAGACAAGCTCCCAATGAAAATCTTCAAACATGTTTTGATATTTGTTTGGAATATTCTAAATGTTTTTGTAGTTATGCCGAAGTACATGAAACTATGAAAGAAATAATACACAATCTTCACCAAGACCCAGCATTTCAAACATTTTTAGCGGAATTGTAAGAATATTTAGGTACAGTAATACCTACATTATATGTTGAAAAAATATTTTTGTAAACAAATTTTCATTTATGTTTTGATTGGGTTCCGGGTTTTGCCATGGTCTTCTTTGATTGCAATCTCCAAACGTTTCAATTGCAACTGCGGCAGTCATCTTCAGCGGCGTGGTCGTATCAACATTTAAGCGCTCTTACACAACAAATAACTTTGAATTGAATCAAATCCATCAATGTACTACATTACACAATGTATTTGATATAAAAATAAGATTAAGTTATGTAGATAGATAGCAATAAAATATGTAATTCAATATTGTTCAATATATGTTTCTTATTAGTCAGTGGGATATGCTTGAAGACTGGCAATAAACAAATCTAAAGAAATGAACTTTAAACGTTCAAGCCAGTCTCGTTATACCTACACGGTATGTTGAATGGACTGACGTCTATCAGAAAACAACTACTCCCCTGGAATATCATTGACTTTAGGTCGATGATGGTCACTATCTTGCTCTGACGAGTGGCTAATGAGCCCGAAACCGGTCTGCAAGTGTGCCCGTTCCAAAATTGAAGATCGACTCTTTCAGTTGTATTGTCAATTGCATAAGCAGGAAATTTTCTGTGAAGATTTCTGTACTGACGTCTGTCGGATATAATCCAACGCCTTTCGTGGTATTAGCCAGTATGTTATACACTAAAGAAACTCCAAGAAGAGATACATAAATATTGGTAAAATGAATATTTGGAATTTGCCAAATACTACTGTGTAGGTATGTTGGGTAAGAATAATGTTTCGAATTTTCAATTCGACACTAATGACAGTAATTTTTCTCACCGGATAAATAGGTTGGTAAAATATTATTTTCTGAAAATTTTATTGGTTCTTCCAAATAATCAGAAATGTTATGAAATGTTATGAAATATATTTTTTTCTGGATAGTCCATTAACATGTCAATCCAGAATATAATAATAATAATAATAATAACAGGTCTTTATTCATCGTAATAAAAATAAACAGTAGAAAGATATGATGAAACATAATATGATGAATGGGCGAGGTTCAGCTATTATAGCTGCTTTCAAACCTAACCTTTCAAACTATAAAAGAATGCATGGTATCGTAAATAAATAATAAATTATTATAAAATAAAATAACTATAAAATAACACAAAATGATAAAATCGCGATATGGTAAAACAACATCTGGGAAATCGAAACCTATTTGATAAGCATGAGGACAGTATTGTGGTAACTTATTGACTCGTTGACATTAGAGCTTTGAGTCTTTTTTTAAAGTTCTTGAGAGGTAACTGTTTGAAGTCTACAGGTATGGTGTTATACAATTTAGCTGCCATGTATGAGAAACTACGTGTAAAAATAGCCGAATAATGATTGGATATAAACAAGAGGTGTTGATTGCGACTGTTATTGTTGAAAGATAGTGAAATGAGTTTATCACGCAGATAGGGTGGAGTTCCGGTTTGCAATATTTTATGAGTGAACGTGAGAAGGTGCAGTTCTCTCAGGGCATTAAGTTTCAGTCAACCTGAATTCTCAAAGGATGAGCTTATATGATCGTATTTACGGATTCCATACGAAAATCGAATACAACTATTTTGTATTTTCTGGAGACGCCGATCATCAGTTTGTAGTAAAGCTGGTCCGTAAATGCTATCACAGTAGGCCAGTCTTGAGAGTATCAGAAACTCACAGAGGCTGAGTTTCAAGTTTTTAGACATTACAAGTCTGTTAGGATATAACTGCCTCAAAATATTGAAAGAAGACTTGCATACTTAATTAACATGTTTTGTGAATCTAAGTTCGGTGTCAAGCCATAAACCTAAATTTTTACTTGCCTCTACAAAAGGGATAACGTGATTATCGATGTGAATAGATAGAGATTCACGCACCGTACTTCTTCTATTTTTTGGTCCGAAAAGCATAACTTGCGATTTATTTGGATTGAGTTTTAAATTGTGTGCACAGGATATATCAAATAGCGATTTAAGATTTCTATTGATGAGTTTTTCGACCTCTTTAGTTTCATGAAAACTGAAAGACGTATATAGTTGGGTATCATCGGCGTAGTGGTGAATTTTGCATGTCTGTATGTAAATCACTTATGTAGAGAGCAAAAAGAAGTGGTCCCAACACTGAACCTTGTGGTACTCCATATCTCCTGACCAATGAAGTAGATTGTTCACCATCCAGTATGACATTTTGAGTCCGTTCTGATAAATATGTGACTAAAAGAGTTACTGCGCTGCGAGAAAAACCAAAAAACTGAAGTTTTTTACACAAGATAAAAGAATCTTCGGTGTCAAAAGCCTTGCTGTAATCAAACAAAATGAGACAAGTGAATTTTTTTCCATTGCATGACTTGAAAATATCATCAGTGATAAGGGTCAGTGCTGTTGTTGTATTAAATTGTGGGGGAAACCCCGATTGCAGTCAGAAATAAGATTTTTCTCCACAGAGTAGTTGGAAATTTGATCCTTCATTATCATTTCCAGTGCTTTCGACATAGTAGGAAGTAGGCTGATGGGTCGAAAATCAGACAATTCGGTGGGATTGCTACATTTTGCCAGAGGGGTAACTCTGGCATGTTTCCATATAGATTGAAATCGACTTGTTGTGATAATGGAATTGAAAATAAATGTAATATGCGGCAGTAATTGAGGTATCACCAGATGTAACATACGGATAGAAATTTTGTCACAACCTACAGTACTACTTTTGATTTTATTTAAATATCTTCTGACTGTTTCACTATCAATAGTTTTGAAGGAGAAATCATTTTCAGATATCTGTGAAGCATATCTCCCGCAAAAAGCAATTTGATAGTCTGTTTTATTTACAATGGGTGCATTTGTAAAATGTTCGTTTAACAAGTTCAAGTTTTTCATTTCTGGAGGTATGGCAGGAGTACTTTTATCACGAAGTATACTGAGCGATCTAAGCGTACTCCAGGTAGCCCTAGTGTTTGACTTTCTCAAGACATGATTCAAATATGCAGCTTTTTTACGTCGAATTGCATTACCAACATAATTACGGAGAGATTTATAATAATCCCAAGCGCCGGGTGTCCTAAGTCTCTTAAATCTTGGAAAAGCTTTATTCTTGAGCTTGAGCATCTGTTTGATATTGTAAGTGATCCATGAATATTGAAGAGATGTATCAAACTGGTATTCCAGAAAAATAGCATATCCTCAGCATTGTCCATTGTATACATTGTATTCCAATCAACAGAATAAAGATCATCATTGAAGGAGGTGATATCAAAGTTTCTGAAATCGCGATATGTTACATATTTCACATAATCAAATTTCGGTAAATTAATTTCACAAGTAAACGCCATATGATCTGAGATCCCTTCTAAGTCCACAACATCTGTTGATACAATATGTCCTGGATTATTCACAATCAAAAGATCTAGTAATGTTTGGCTGACATTAGTTACTCTAGTTGGTGATTTTATCAATTGAACCAAATTGAATGACTCCAATACATTACTCAATAACTCACTCTTTCTATCATGTGTCAATAAATCAATGTTTAGATCCCCAACTATAATGAACATATCCATATCGGGAAGATAATTTACAAGAGAATCTTCTAGTTCACTTAGACAAGTTGTAATGCTGGCGGAGGGAGGACGGTAAACAACTGATAAGACGATTGACCTTCGATTCAGTTTGATACTTATCCCAAGTTGTTCCAAATATGGACTAATATTTGAATGCAAAAGTGTGAAATTAAACTGATTTTTTATGTAGAGAGCAACACCACCTCCCAATCCATCCCTATCTGCATGTATAAATTTATAACCTTTAATTTCAAACCTATCAAGATCACTACGTTCATTGAGCCATGTTTCTCCTATGGCAACAATATCATTATCACAGTCCAGAATATGTTTATGCAAAATATCAAAACCGGTCGAGAGATATCTAACATTAATATGTAATAAACTAATATTTTTCAGCATCAATAATAAATTTATAATCTAGCGAAATATCAAACAACAGTAAACTTGAGAGGAAATAATTGACATATATAATTTAAATGAGAATTGTTCAATGTATAAGAATATCATCGATTTTGTTTCAGTCGTTGATCGCGTTCTGGTCCTCTCAATATTTTTGTTGCTAATTATATTATGCGGCAGTGGTTGCTTCTTACTAGCTCCTAACGATGGCAATTTACTGCCAGTAGCAATACTCGGTGACTCTAACAGTTTATCCGTTTTTCCCACGACTTTTTGTTCTGGATTGCCTTTTACTAGAATTTGAGTAGGCGTAGCAGGCACGCTGTTTGATTTTTTACCACCACCGGCACAACTTTCATCGGTTTCAATATCACGAAGTTGGCCCACTGTGTAGCTTACACCGTTAGATATCAACTTGTTACCCCTAATAAAACAGTTTTTGTCGTTTTGTTGTCGATGGGTATGCAGATGCCTCTTCAAAACCTTCAAGTCTTCCCTTTGTTGGGTAGTGAGATCATGGGCAGAATATGATATCTAATTTTTTCTGCAAGTGTGCCCGTTCCAAAATTGAAGGTTGACTCTTTCAGTTGTATTGTCAATTGCATAAGCAGGAAATTTTCTGTGAAGATTCCTGCACTGACGTCTGTCGGATATAATCCAACGTCTTTCGTGGTATTAGCAAGGGGAGTAGTTGTTTTCTGATAGGCGTCACTCCATTCAACCTACTGTGTAGGTATATCTTGAACGTTTAAAGTTCATTTCTTTAGATTAATATATGTTTATTATAAAATGGGTTCATCTCGCAGCAAGCTTTTATATCATATGAGTTGTATAATGTGATGAAGTGATGAGTTTGATTTCATTTTGAGTTTATTTGTGCTCGAATGCACCAGGCAAAACAATTTTTCTTTACAGTTTTCGAAAATATCTGAAATTGTCAATTACATTTACGTATTTGTTATATATCTTTTTCAAAATTCATTATATGGAATGATTTGCCTCGTTCTGTCGTTTTTAGGATGTTAGGCATGAAAAATATCATATTTCCGTTTTATCTTCTGCCAATACTCTCAATGAATGGAAAAAAAAATTCAGAACTGCACCGTATCGGTAACATTTAAAGAATTAACAAAAGCGCGCCTGGTAACATATTATATTCCCTTTCTAAATTTCAGTTCTAGATTTCTAGGACTGAAATTTCTCAATTTGTATCAGCAAAAACTTCTAATATGCAAGATTCTACTGTTGCCGTAACGGATGAATCAACGCGTTCAGTCCTCTCTTTCTGGGAAAAACATTTCTAGCTGCAGTGTCAGAATAGAAAGGAGTGTTTTTATGTGAAAAATTACACTGAACGTATCATTTTCAATTTTTGTTCACAGCTCTTTATATGTTACTTTCACTTGGTTCTGATTTACTTCTATAAGACAAGAGAAATTTCTTTCATCATCTGAATATTGTATAGGTAACGAAGAACACGCGTACATCATAATAATAGGGGAGCCCAAGCGGGGATTTTGGGATTTACTGAAGCGCGGCAGATTAATATACAGGGGGATACCTTGTACCCGGTTAAGTACCTCCACCAAAAATGAACCCCATATGTAAGGCCGCCCGTGAAGGATAAAGGATCAGATAAGTAAAAAAAATTGATAATCAGAAATTCTCGAGCGTGTCAGATTGAGGTAGGGTGAGTTAATTACATGCTAAAAAGTGTATGTTCTAGTAAACTGACAATTTGAGAGTGACGTAAAGAAAGGGGAGGGCAGCAAAGTTGTAAAAAAATAACATCATTCGACATTCTCGAGCGTAGCAAATTTTTTTTATTTTGAAGGAAATAATTCAAGGATAAGGTAAAATTGGTAATCTGACGATTTCCGTAAGCCGAAATAACAAAAATTCGTCGATAAAGTTTAATGCGTGCAGCTGTGTGATACCTATATTTCCCTCTCCGGGTTTCTATTCCTCTTTAACTCTTTCTCTATCAATTACTCTCTCACTCCGTCCCCACTCTGAATTCTGTTGCTATGACGCCATCACAGCTGATCACAGAGACTCGTTCATGATGAAGATGAAGATGATTATTAAATAATCAATTGATCACTAAAAATTAATTTTTTTTGAGCAATTTAAAATGTTTTTCTTATAAATACAAGTATTCTACTTAAAAACATACACTTATTCATTTGCATGCTATTTCCTGAGCTTTTCAATTATTTGAGTTCAATGATTTTTTAAAAATTGAAAAAAAAAATTCCGTCAGAATAGGCGAATCGTTCTAGATAATCGTCAGATTATGGGGCAGCACGTCTAGAACATAAAGATGAACGCGCTCAAGTATTTCAAAATGAAGAATTTTTTTTGCACATTATAATAATGGCCGCGAGTTTGCGTCAGATCGAAATCGTCAGATTATTGAATGAGAGCTTTTTTTTTGTTGCACTTAACACCACCTTAATTTTTTTTCTTTTCACTCCCATCCCTTACATACAACCACCCGCATCATGCAAACGATCAGATTAACATACGAACATTATTAAAAATACGTAGGACATTGATGCTATCAATATCTGACGCGCTCGAGTATGTCCATGCAACAGAATTTTTTTACACACATCTATAGCCGCTTCCCCCACTGATGAAAAGGTATATATTATATAACACTTTTTTCTCCTTATCATCTGAGCTTTGCAACCTAATATGTCTCTATGACGCTCGAGTAAATCCCCATTTTGCATATTGGGCTCCCCTACTATAATGACAACAAAGCTTGAAAGCGAGTTCAGTGTCTTTGAAAAATTAAAAAAATCTAAAATGTTTTCATTGCCCATCACGTTTTTTTAGTCAGCGTACAGTTGAATGATTTTTTTTTAAATATAGTGTGAATAATATTGCCGGACGAACAGGAGAGCTGAGTTTGAGCCCGCTCTGATAACATTTTTCTAATTCAATTTTTCTTTCATTTATATCTGCGCACCGCAAATCCACTATTTCATATTTCAGTTCGTGGTTAACTTTTACTATAGTTGCAATAAGTACCTGCTAATGTAAATCCTAGTGGTGAGTTGGAAATAATTGGAGGAAAGGCAAACTTTTGCTGTCACTGCTATAAACACAATAATCAGCTCAGTTCCAGAAGATACATCATTTCTTAGAACAAGTGACATTTGTGGAAACGACACAATACAATTTTGTCAGTTTGCGAATAATTTTTGCATAACAAAAGCCGAAAGGGCAGTGTATGAGGATGGTACTGATTGTGCACAGTTGGGTATTGGATTTTAATATCCTTTTCAGGTAGTAAGCCGGTAGTATTTGTGAACTCATAATTAGAATTTTTAACACTCTTTTACTTTGATAAGATCTGGCAATAAAGTTTAAAAACAGTTTAGGGGTCCAAGATCATTGTGAATTAGTATAATTGCTGCAATAATTTTTGTAGATTGATGAGGTGATAATTGTGTCGTTTTATAAAATTTATTAAGTCTGCACTAAGTTATTACAGAGTTTTTCGTGAAATCTACAATGACATGGAAACCAAATGAATAACATCAGTTGAAATAATATTGATAGTTATATTCTTGTAAAAATGAAAGTTCAGATTTGATTTGGTGAAATCTGATTTCAATATGTTATACACTAAAGAAACTCCAAGAAGAGATACATAAATATTGGTAAAATGAATATTTGGAATTTGCCAAATACTACTGTGTAGGTATGTTGGGTAAGAATAATGTTTCGAATTTTCAATTCGACACTAATGACAGTAATTTTTCTCACCGGATAAATAGGTTGGTAAAATATTACTTTCTGAAAATTTTATTGGTTCTTCCAAATAATCAGAAATGGTATGAAATGTTATGAAATATTTTTTTTTCTGGATAGTCAATTAGCATGTCAATCAGAATATGATATCTAATTTTTTCTCAAAAAATCAATCATAAATATTTGACTTTCTGATTAGTAGGTATATATTCTTGCCCATACTGTTTATTATATAAATTCATAATGATATCAATAGCACCACAATGATTTGTCAGTAGCTATACATGGTTTTTGAAATCCTGTCAAACTAAAAAGGTATTTTGAATAATGTAGGAGTTACGTATTTCCTTGATGAAATTATAGGAACGTTTCAATAGAGGTCGTTCGAGTATCACGTAACCACTATAGGGGGCGGAGGGTCTTTACTTTGCTTATTTTTGATGACATGGGGGGCGAGAGGTCTAGATGGTGATTATGTCAGTAGTAGTTATTTACTTATTCACACACAGGGCAACCCACACATTGTCTAGGTGTGGACCAGATCAAGTATTTTTCATATCTCGAAATGGTAAAGGTCGGGTCCCTCTTGGTGTAACTGCGGCAAAAAAGGAAACACCTCTTCTAATGCACAAGGAATATAGAATCAAATTGCCTGATCACGACTGGGTAATCTCTGAGCGGCATAAATTAATACCTTCAGTTTATGCTGGTTTCAAAATCATTTGCAGTAAGCTAGGACAACCGCAATCCGTTGGATATTCTGGACCAACATACATCGCTATCCGAAGTAAAAAGCATAGTTCACATACTACTAATACTCATGCTCAGGATTAGCCAAAACTGACCACGGATTGGTAAAACCAGTGGTAATCATGACGGTTGATGGAGGGCCAGATGAAAATCCGCGTTATCAAAAAGTTATAGGATTTGCTATACAACATTTTAAGCGACATGATGCATTGTTTTTAGCTACCAATGCGTCTGGCAGAAGTGCGTACAACAGAGTAGAGCGCAGAATGGCTCCTTTTAGTCGTGAACTGACTGGTTTGCTATAGCTTCTAAACAATATATCTTTTTCAAATCAAAATCAGTATACACAGGATAAGATAAGTTTTCTGACGAAATCATTCTTCGGAAATGTAGTAAACTCGCTGTCACTTCAACTGGCATCTTGTGGAGTATAAATCAGTAGGAGTGCGGCTGCTATTACTGCAATTGCAAGTGAGAAAATTAAATTTCCGAAATCTTTCGAATATAATGGAAAATTACTGTTGATTAAAATATTGGTTGCTTCAGAAGTTTTGTCCGTTTTGATGAGTTTATTTTAAATGGTAATATCTCAGTGAATACCCATTCAATTTAATCGAAAAAAGCACCAGATAAATCTGTGCACTTTTGCCAATGTAACACATGTTTTTGATGACACGAAAATTCATTGCGCATTTAAACTGGGAAATATGAGATAAGCTAATTTAAAAATCAATCCTGATTTAAAAATTCTGCCTAATTCTTTTTTATATAAATTGTGATAAATCTGCTGTATTTGGTAACGATACTTAATCTTAGGGAATAATATGCTGACTTTCAGTGACTGCTGCAAAAATTTAGGTTTACTTATAGATTCTAAATTACGTTACGGAAAAACTTCGAAAGGCCCACGTGTCGTTGAGGTTGGTATATCAGCAAATAATGTATTTAAGTTTGAAAGTGAAGAACATGTTGAGCGGAACTATGATATTGTTCCATTTCATTCACTGTGGCGTTGTGTATGATTCATGTATAGAAGGACGCGGGATGGTTGAGTATGTATAACAGACGCAAATTACACGCTCTCACTTTTCACTATAAAATACTAAAATTAAAAAATTCATATCTAGGATTGATGTGCATAACGTCAATCTTCGGAGAAAAATATGATCCACATTCCTGCACACCATAAAGAAATTTATAAAAGGTCATTTACCTACCAGATATCTCTCCACGTTAATCTCCTGGATGTTCCCGGGTTTTCTTCATCAATTTAAACTTTCAAAAAAAGCAAAAAAACATTTGTTTGAAAATCAATGAAACATTTTTTTACAATATTCCTTCATTATATTTAAATTCTATTTATATCCTGGTGTGACTATAGCTAGAACGTTTATTTATTATTGTTGTGGTTTTTGTGGAAGAATTGGTTTTGAGACCTAGCATAATCCATTCATTTACCTCGTTATATGATCTACTGAAAAATATTTTATAACGTATTCAAAAAACACATCATTGTGAGATTTTCATTAAACAGTTTTACAAAAACGCAACATGTGTTTCGCCATACAATGGCATCTTCGGGCGTGTCTTTTACAGTAAAAGAAGTCTTTGTAAGGCGAAACACGTGTTGCGTTTTTGTAAAACTGTTTTGTGAAAATCTCACAATAAAATCATTATTATTATTATTATTATGATTAGCAACGATCGCACGCGTTAATTTGCATATTTAGTATCAGCATTGCACCCGTGAGGAGTGGGGCGGATCGCTACTACTTAATAATGCAATATGTGTTGTTTCGATGTTAATCATCTTTGAAATTAAGGGTATCAAAGATCAGTTCGACGAATGATCCAAAGATCAGGAGAAAAGGAAAATAGATATGTATGTTGTACATCTTTTTCGGATAGAAGGTCATCCTCTACTTCCAATCAATTATCAGTTTGCTCTTCACAAGTGAGAATCAACCATTTGCAGATTGACGGTTGGTTGTCTGAAAGGTATCATAGAAGAGGTCTCTGGAAATTAAACTTGTGTTCGTGGTCATTATTCACCTCACAGGCATATATTGAAGCCCAACAATACCACTCAAGTAAGACCAGTGTTTGATGTCTCTATTCATGAAAACCATTCGCCGTCTCCCAACCATTAAATATAGGAAGGTGTCAGTTTCAAGTAGATTCCCTTTATTTTGTTTCATTCAAATTACGGATTTGGCATATTCGATTGCACCACGAGCGGTACATATCAGAAACACGCGACGGACTTTGGCTGCTCATCGTTTTGAGGTTCAACTCAGTACACCTAGAAATTCACCATTTCACCTGGAGAACTGAGTTTATGTGGAATAAACTTCCTGAGAACGTTTCTCCAAATGAATTTAATCTCCAACGATTCAAATCCAATGTGAATCGCTACTTTCGCAGAGGCGGAAGATAGGTGTGATTTCTGGTATCAGAAAACTGTTATCAGATTTGTTTGAAACATTCTGATCGTGATTTTCGGAGATTATTGTGGAAAAAGTCTGATGTAGATATTGATATTTTTAGACATTGTTTTCGGAATAGTCTGAAAAATACTTTGACTGGGAAAGATTCATGATCTATTCAAATCAATTCAAGTGTAGTTTTCATGTAAATAATTGTGTGGAAAGGGTAAATAGGGAGGATACACTTTCAGATTTCATTGGAGAGGAAAAAACATCATGAATGATTGTTATTTTGATATGAGAGAATGGAAGTATAATAATAATGATATTACCCAAGGAAATACATCCAACTCGTTTGATTGTGGAAGTTAGGAAGTGATATATCAATCCCAATAATTCGCAAGATAAAAATTTTGATGTGGTCACAAAAAGAATTTTTTATCCATTGCCGATCAATTGAGTGACTCCAGTGAGAGTGAGCTTTTTTGAAAATAAAGTTTGTGAAGATCAAATCGTTTTCGGTCTAGTTTGTGGAAAAGCAAAATAAATAATTTTCATCCCTTATTTTAATGCATATTCAATTTTTATTTCAATTCCAAAATGTTTGAAAATGAAAATTATAAAAAAAACATTTGTGAAGCGAAGCTTTTATACACATGCACTAACAATTAAAAACTGATTTCTTTCATTGTTTGATCTAGATTATTCTGTGATACGTGTTACAGAATTGAACGTGTTAAAGAATAACCTAGATAGATCAATAAATTTTTTTTTTTTAATTTAGCGTATTTTTTTAAAGGCTTGCCTTCAAACACGTTGTTTCATTGATTGTTCAATCTGAGAAAAATATCAAGTATAAAGGAATACAGTGATGTACAATGATTTTTACTATGAATATCAATCATTATCCATGACATTATTTTATTAAAAAAAAACCTTATTAGTGCTATCAAGCACACCTAGTTTCATTGAAATCGGCGAAAATACTTTTGAGTTAATGAATATTACTGGAGTTTTTTTCCCAACACCAAACCGTTATTTTAACACCCCGACACGTGTTTCGATCACCAAGTTCAAACTATTTGATCTTTCTGTTGAAGATGATCACTTGGTGATCGAAACACGTGTAGAGGTGTTAAAATAACGGTTTTGTTTCGGAAAAAAACTCCAGTAATATTCCTTACTACACCAAAGGTTCCAAACAGTGTATCACAAGCACATTTTGAGTTAATGATAAAAGAACAATAATTTTAGTAAAACTTTGACACCCCGATACTCAGAAATGAAGCAAGTTAGGATACACATTCATGAGAACGTTTTTCATAAAATATGACAAGTAATCACCATATGAAATTGATTATATCATTTATAATCCACCCTGTATACTGGAAAATCGTTTCATGTCAATAGATATAACTATCATTGGGAGTCTTCATTAACGCAATTGGAACCAAAATCATTATTTTGACTATTTTTCTGTTTGATGACCAGAGCGGTTTGTCGGTTCCTTTGCTAATCTCAAAAACGGTTAACTAGTAACCAATTTGTGTGCGGATTTCAATAATGTATAGTGAGCTTCACTAGTCATCTAGTATTCAATTTTGTTCAATCAGTTCATTAATAACAAAAATTACTAATGTTAATAATCACGTCAAATATTTCTTGAAAGAGACATCTTTGAAAATACTAGTCAGTTAATTTAGTTAAAACTTTTGCGAACTATATTCATAATTTTTATACATCCAGTGTACGGCAAATGCATAATACATTTTTGCTTTTGAAAAATCTGCGAAAATTTAAAAACCAAAGCCCACTCGAAAGAAGTAGGGGGCAACAGTTAGTACGACAATGTATGTCGATTTTCTTCCTGGGAGTAGAGTTTTCTCTCCCAAATTATAATATTGACTAACTTTTCATATTTTATAAATCTATAACTTTACATCCTGTATATATCTTACCACTTAACTCCATATTATCTAGGTAAGTGATATAAGCCATCGGAAGTAAATAAAGTTGTTTTGCATCAGCTGCTAAATACTTGGGTAATGACGCGTTACAGAACATTCGATATTTTACAATTAAATATGATCCTGAATTCATAAATGTCCGGTTGGGGTCAATTTGTGGCTTCTTAAACTTCCGTTTTATATTCAGACAATATTTTGTCACTGATCAGAGAAACAAGAGATATTTCACATAAAAAATGTTGAATGTTTCGAATGTTATTTACGTATTTGAAAGAAATATTATTAAAAAAATCTGTTTTTTCCTTAGCCAGCTGTCGCTCCCCTACGGATAACTCTTAAAACTCGAATCTTGTGCAAGCTAAGGACTAATGAGGTCTTACCTTTTAACGTGTGATTCCTGGTAAAATTTAAAAGAAGTATAGCTTTACAAAAATCTAGTTGCTAGGTCATAGTCATATGAGACCGAAACTGGACTGGAATTTATTTAGATGGAATTACGGTCTTTTTTTTTCTACTGAAAAATCTTGATCTGAGAAATGTATATGCGATTTTTAGAAGATCCACTATGTTCAGCAAAACTAAGAATTCCAATCGTGACAATGAGACTAGAAAGTACGTCTAGGTCTCTAGATTTGAGACTCTTCGTTTATAAAAAAATATATTTTTTATAAAGTAGTAAAAACGACAGAAGTTTTCAAAATCGTATCTATGAAAGATTGAATTATAGGAGGCTTAGAGCCTTTATACCCACTCATTAACATCAAAATCATAAAACGGTACATAACAACGAATTATAATGAAAGATATCTGGACTGAATTTAATGAGAAAGGAGAATCAACTGTCAAAAATATATAAAGAGATAAAATCGAGATGACATGAAACAATGACAAGAGATTTGCAAACACAGAACATAACAGGAGCAGGACCACCACATACATATTGACTCGTGTTCTGAGCAAACAGATCCCATACCATCTATACATGCTATCTTGTTACAAAAATTTGTGGAAGTAATCCTATGAGTTGAATTATGAGTCAATGAGGTTGGAAGAACAATTGTTCCAATTAGCATCACCAGATGAGATTTTTAGTGCCCAATGAAGAAAAGGTGTCAAACGACTGGAACTGAACACCAAACAACCATACTAATAAAAGGAAAAATAAAGGTTTATGGAAGATCGAGGCAGGGAAAATTTAGTTAAAATTGAGAGAATTGAAAAACTTTTGGTTTGGTTTGATTGCCAAAATATTTTAATTGATTTATTGGTAACTGATTAGTTGATGATAATTCGTGATATTGAAAACATCATCAAAAATATGATTCAAACTTTGTTCGCGGTATAAATACTCGAGTAGTAATTTTTTTCTATTTCTCAGTGTCATCTACCTGATCATCTGAAGTTTCATCTTTCTACGTGCGATTCAGCATCTTCATCTTCAATTTTGTCGCAAAAAATTGCCCCGGCAGCCCATGCCTCCTCAACTTTCAAATACCAATTTCAAATACCAATTACCAATTTTTTTAATACAGAAAATATTCCACTAACTTTCGGTTACCTAATTTGCGCTATCAATTTTGATTCCCATGAGCTTTCTCACCCATAAAATAGAACCTAGAATTTATAATGCATATCATTTCTTGATTTCTGAACATTTTGTATGGACCACATCAAAAGGCTATTGTTATTTTCCCATCAGTTGTTTCACAAGAATAAAGGAATACATTTTTTGCAAAGTTATTCACTGAAACAAATCTAAAGAAGAAAGGGTGACCCGCTGACCGCAGATTGAAAGAATTAGACGTTTTGACGATTTCCGCTACAGGCGAGAAGTTTATATAAATAGAGATGGATCAAAGTGGTAATAGTGCCATATATCGCCCGGCGGGAGATAATTATTGTCGGGCTGGCAGACCACCCTGGTAAGCGGCCAAGGGGTTGATTAGAAGCAACATTCTGAATTGTTTTGAATTAAATTTTTGGTTCTCATCATTTTAGATGAAAGAACGATATATTCCAGTGTATCCTCACGTATTTATTTAACAGTTCATTTTGATTGAATTAGTTCAACAGTTACGTTGAATAGTTACATTTTGTTTGAAATTCGTCGAAGTCAAATGTAGAATAATCTAGTGAAATCAGCTCATCAAATTATTTGAAATGATTTCTGTCTGAAATAGGAGATGTCAAGATACAATTTTGATTATGCGTAATTTTAAACAACATTGAAATTGTTATCACTGTTGAAAAAGTATATAAGTATTATATTAGCTTCGTGAAATTAAAGAATTCATTTATTCATTTCACAGAACAAACTTAACAAAACATCTCGCCTTACGAAGACGTCATCTATGGGATCGATAAAAAACTCAATTCACAAATATCAAAGATGAACGAGGCCCCCCAAGATGTTTTGTTGCAATACCAAATTTCGATATCAATCGCCGAACTATCTTTTACGGCAGCTTTCACTGCAAGGCAGCTAAATCAAAGCCTGAAAATACAGCATTCGTAATCCAACTGCACTGTTTTGATCCGTCATAGTACTTATCGATTATGCTATGCTGAGCTACGAGTTCCTGAAATCAACAAAACGTAATAATGAATTACGAAAATTTCAATATGAATCGCAACAAACTAAACATCAGCCAGGCTCAACTATCTGGTTAGGTGGAACATGTGTAAAATAACTTACCGATTATTATTCTCTTTAGTCTCTTTTGGAAAGTATTTTATGACATTACAACCACGAAATAAATTAGGCATTTAGCACATTTGGTCGAAGTTTACCAATTAGCTTTATCTTCAATACAGTATCGTTGTAGATCATGCCCGGAAGAAAGTAACGCCGGCCGCCACTGGTAACCATAAACCAAACGTGACGTAGCTATGAACGTGGGAATGTCAATGTTCCCTGCCGATGGAACTTCGGCGAAAATTCTACGATATTCGATTACGATATTTAAAAGCTGGCTGCGAGCGTATCGACAGTCAAGTACACAGCCAAGTGGACGTTACAGTGCGGTACGCGAAGTGATCTAGTAAGGCGATAGACATTAAAATAATAGTTGAAATTTTTAGTTGAAATGCTTGTTGTATTTAAGTGAAATATAGTTAAGTTTGATTATTTAGTGTAGTCAATTATTGGAGAACCCACGGGGAAAAAACGTAACAGTATGAATCTATAAGGGTCCACAAAAATGTTCCAGACAAACTCACTTCAACCCGAGTAGTCTGCTTCTTCATCAGACTGATACATATCATTCGCGTGAAACAAAAAATCTGACATATAACCATGAAATGGTATTGAGTTTTGCACATGACAAACACCAGCATTACTGTTATCTTCATTCTCTAAAACATACACTAGTCTGATTTCTCTTTGACAACAATACATAAATATAAAGATTATTGAAACCCTAGAGAGGATATTGGCATAATTCGCATGAGCAACATTTAGGAGGTGACAATTACTCAAAATCATCAAATGTTAACACCTTTTAACTAATAGTTTACATTAAAAAATATCGATTTCGAAATGAATCAATTCATAAACATAATAGAATCCCACAAATCATTGAGGTTTATATCAGAATTTTCTGACAAAGTTAAAATTTTCTTTTCTATGGATTCCAAAGAACTCTTGGACAAGAAATCAGGCACTAAATTGAATTTTAGTTTTCTCTGAAGTATAATACACCATCTCATTACTTCAATAATCACTTTAAACTTTCATGATCAATATAAGGTATACATTTTTCGTGACCAAATATGCTTGCTACGTCCCGACAAATGCTTCGTCAACTTGTTTTGTCGAAACAAACGTAGACCCTTTTTCTTGTTACAAACTAAACTATTGATAGATAACAGTGAAGTAGAAAAAATAAAAATAAGGAATTAATCTACGATACCAACTACATATTCCCGGAAAACGTTTGGTGATGCTTTGTAGTTGAGATAAATTTATTATGTTGGCAACATTATAAAAATCATTTGGCAAATCCCATCAGTCAACTATAAACCCAAAATATTTCGAAGATTGTTTAAAAAATTTACATTTTTCTATGCGTACAGTTAAATTTGCATCTCGTGGACGACTCTCTACTTCTCTAAATAATTTCATATGTTGTTGAAAATTGAGGAAAGAATAATTATATCACATAATTAAACAAAAATATTGGGTTCTAATTGAGCACCCAATATGGCATACATTCAGAGTTGTTGACATTGACTTGCTCCAAAAGGCACGACTGGGAAATTAAATGAACCAAAACCTGAAATAAAATATTCTGTAATTTTCATTCAGTGTAATCTGCCAGAATCTATTTCTTAAATAGTAAGCATTTCCCAACATCTATAGAATTTTGTCAACCAACGGTATTGGATAATTATCCTCTCTATATAGTAACTGAATTGAATATTCTGCCATCAGAACATTAGCTATGTTGTCCATTTGCTATTTCGCCTAAAAAATTGATTCCACCAGCTAAAGGTCAAGCATTTGATCGAACTTTTTGTTCAAGTCATCTATCCCAGATGGAGAAAATGAAAATTGACGCTCTTCAAATTGTTGTGCATAGTCAGTGCCAATTATGATAAGCATATGTGTACGTCATAATTTATCACTGTTATTTGAAATCTCTAACTACGTAATTACGCTTCTTGCTTCTACTCTCTGATTGTCAGATTATTCAAATTGTTATTTGAAATATTTCCATGATTATTTGTTTGAACAACTAGAATAATTACGTCTACGCGTAACTGAAACTCATTGCGAAAATCACTACCCAGAACGAAAGAATATTTGAGCGAAGTAATTATCAGAAAATTCCTTGGTTTACATTGTCCTTGACTCATAAAGGCAAACGAACAAGCCTAGAAACTGGTCTTTGACCATAAATCACAATTATCACGAACTTATCATTTGATTCGACAATTTTCACATCAAATACATCAATAAAATCCACACCCTTTGCACCTTTAAGTGTTAGCACTGCTATACCTAAAAAAGATGTTAAATCTTGATGAACGATTTTTACTCAAGGTCGATTATCAATTTCTTTTTTCATAAAACCTGGGGCTGAATTGTTTTCTATGAACATGAATATTACTAGAGTTTTTTCCCAACACCAACACCTCGACACGTGTTTCGATCACCAAGTGATCATCTTCAAGAGGAAGATGGAAAATCTTACAAGGCTAACCCTATTTATCTATACAGGTGTACCATGTAGGTATACCCTACAGGTATACCACACATATAGGTATGCCACACTTTTGGTGTCTTAAATCGATTTTACAATTTGCCTTATCTAATAATTTTGAATCTAATATTTAAAAGTTATAGCTATATATATATATATATATATATATATATATATATATATATATATATATATATATATATATATATATTTCAAGCTATATAAAGTACAGACAAAAAGATCTATTAAAGCAAGATATAAGGAACACTTAGCACACTCAAAATATGGAAGACCTGTGAAATCAGCTGTCGCACATCATATTTTGCAACAAAACCATTCCATAGACTTCAATTCTTCAGGATTAGTTAGACAAGTTAACAACAACAGGCAAATAAGTAAACATAATAATATCATGAATAACGATAACGGACCAATACCAAATAGCATACTATATAGCTTCTTAAAATAATATTATTGGATTTACTGACTATTACATAAGGGCACATTGTGTATGTGTGGTATGGTACACTTGTATAGATAAACAGGGATAGCCTTGCAAGTTTTTCCAGTTTAATCTTCCTCTTGAAGATGATCACTTGGTGATCGAAACACGTGTCGAGGTATTAAAAATAACGATTTGGTGTTGTGAAAACACTCCAGTAATATTTATTACTACACCAAAGGTTCCAAACAGTGCATCACAAGTTCTATGAACATATTTTTTAAATAGATAGAAATGAAATTCAAAGTTTTTCCGCTCAGCTAAAATGGTTTCAGAAGCTAAAAATAATTGGGTTGACCTCCTGCATAAAGGTAAATCAGGGCTAGTAGTATTTACCTCCAATTTTCCTTTCTTCCACTGAATAATGTGCCCAGTGATTAACCAAAATTTAACGAACCAAGTATCTCAATGAATAGCTCGTAATGACGTGTCTTGAAGACACGCCTGAAGAAGCTATTGTATAGCGAAACATGTGTTGCGTCTTGTAAACTATTTCTTGAATGAATTATTCACGAGAAGGTCACAAACCTTAAAAGCAATATTTCAAAAAAAAGCCATTTATTTCCAACAGGAGTACCTAGTTACAGGAAATACTATTATTACAGAGTATATATGAAATAAATATATTAAAAATAATGGAATATAGAAATGTATTAAAGTAAATGCTGTAACAAAGTATATATAAAATATTCATATACGTAGAATTTCAAAAGAGGAATGGAAAATTGAGTATAACACCAAAAGTTACAAATCATGCAATGTAGCAGTACTTACTGACACAAATGTTATTTATAGTATTATTAAAAGTGATTGTGGATACATAATACCAAGGCGTTCAGAGAGTCGAAATGAATATTGGAATGTTCACAGATTTTATTGAAGCTACTGCACATAAAATTCAATGGTGATCGTAGCATAACATTTTTGCATGATGCATGATAGAACTTCAGATTGTGTCGACCTTCACTTCTTTGTACTAAGAAATTGATCTCGGGCAAAAGAACCGTACTGTCAATATTGTTGTTTAGTAATTTATGCATGAATTTTATACCAAGGATAACTCTCCTATTTTCCAAAGATGTCATATCAAATCGTGTCAACAAAATGTTATGATTGATACCTCTCGTGGGGTATTGTCCATCAACTTTTAGACATAACTATTTTAGGAACTTCCTCTGCTCGCTCTCCATTGATGTTTTTTGTAGTCGTAAACTGGATTCCATAACACAGAGCCATACTCTAACTTAGATCTGGCATACCAAAATATAGCAATTTTGAGGTGGCAATACTTTTGGAGTCTTTGCCATTTCTGTAAATGAATCCAAGCATCCTATTTGTATCAGTAGTCATATTCCTTCTATGTGTTGTAAATGTTAATTTATTGTCGTATGTTATATTAAGATCTTTTATCTCATGTACGCGGTTGATTGTAGCACATTGTTGGTTGAATAATCGTACGTTCAGTTGTAGACGATTATTAGGTTTGTTCTAGCAGCGATTTCAAACGATATGGAATCGTACGAAGCATGCGCATACGAATATAGGCGTTCTAGCAAAGCAAATCCAGGATTCGAACTAATAGTCGTATGTTCTAGCGAAGACGAAATCCAGTTTGCAAACCGTATGAGAACTGTCGAAGTAGTCCAGAGGAATTCGTAAGGATTTTCAGTTTGTGACATGCGCAAATATTCGGAGTGATCGAGTGATCCGATATCACGTTTGTTATGATTTTGGAATATGGATTTGTTGGTTATGTTATGTACTAAAGAAATGAGAAACCAAAATAGAAATATTTGGTGGCCTGATATTTGGTTTGAAAATCTTGTTTTTTATAGAACGGTAATCCTCAAAACTGTCAATTTTTTCATATTTGCGTTTGGAAATTCAGGTGAGTAAAATGATTTTATGTTTTTGAATGAAAATCAAACAAGCATTTGGTAATTTTCAACTAAGCATAAACTATTCAACTCCATTATTGCAGGTAGGATTAGCCGAAATGTCATCAGAGTCATCAAGTTCTGAATCAAATTGGGGAAATAATTCCGAATCATCCAATGATGAGGAACTTGTCGAAATGCTGTTTCATCACCACGAGGAAGAGGATGAAGATAATCACATCAATAGAGATGCTGCAGACCACAGAAATTTTGTAGTTTGACAAGTTTTAAGATAGCAATAAAACTGTAATATTTCTGTTAGTTGATGTTCATTTCATTGTTTGGCATAAGTTAAATAAACATCCATTCAGGTAAAATAAGAATGATTTTTAAAACAGTATAAAAATATAATTTGCTCAAGGGTGGGTACTTTACGACCGGATTAAGAGTCAATTAAAGTAATCGGTGCTGAGAATGACACCACATCCTGTCATTTGCTAGAGAGACAGCACAGCCCCAGCACTGATTATTTTAACGGGCTGTTAATCAGGTCATAAAGTACTCGTCCTAACACATAAACTAATAACTTCTTTCTATATAATATCACATAACAGGAACCCTATGTATGACATAAGATATCAAACTAATTCCCTCATACCAACATTGAATTCAGAATATTTATCAACATCTGAATTCTTATTTTTGCTCATTTGTCTGAGCAAATTATTTCTTGTTTCTAATAATTCATTTCTCTTCTTTCTTATTTATAACTTTTCTTTTTCCAATTTTAGCATTTCTTCTATTTTGAATTTTTCCATTTTGACCAAGCCGATGACTATTCAAGCCAATTCAATATGTTCATTTTTATCGGTTTTCACCTTCACTTTTCGCTGCACAAAATATAAATTTCAAATTTCCAACTAATAAGTCAGTTTAAAAGACAATTTGACAATTGACATTTATCAACAGAAATAAGCGTTCTAGCAGGACATGAATCCCAAACTATTTTCAACCAGTCTCACGGCATACATGCGCAGTTGGCCAGTCCATAACACCAGCTTCAAACCATCAGAAATTTCTTGCTAGAACAAACCTATTATTACACCAAAGTTTGATTACATCTAATTCATGTTGTACCCGTTGGCAGTCAGTAATGTCGTCGATTTTATAATTTAGTTTCAGGTCGTCTGCAAATAGTAGGCTACGAATATTCAAAGAGGTTGCCAAATCATTAATAAAAATGAAAAATAATAGAGGTCCAAGATTAGAACCTTGGGGCACCCCAGATGTAACTACGTACTGATCCGATTTGAAAGATTCATACTCTACGAATTGTTTTCTGTTAACTAGATATGATTCAATTAGAGTAAGCAGTTGGTTGGAGAGTCCCAATTTTGTCAATTTGCTGAGAAGAATATAATGGTCTATTTGATCGACGACTTTATAAATAAACAATAAAAAACTGAATAGTAGAAATGAATAACTGTTATTTTCACAGACGCGATTCCGTGAATTTCTATTGAAACAAAAATAATTACAGAGTAAGGTATGATAGATCGAATAAAAAAAATGGCATGCATCGTATAGCTTTTTTCTGACGTTTCAATATACTTAAATCGTTATTAAATTCATAATTTTATAAGAAGGATCTAACCGAACAAATATAATTTTTGTATATCTATGGATATCTCTTATCAGTAACACATAGTTGGTGTTCAGGATTTTATTCAGAGACCACGAACCGAATCTCAGTAGGATCGAACACCACGTCATGAGTATTTGACATCCTATCCACAATTTGATAGAAAGCCTCAATGACTCGCAAATCTGCCATTTCATGAGAGTATTACCACACAAGTTGAAGATATTGCCGTGTAATTGGGCTATTAACAAATGAATACTAATTATAAAGACCATCTCCTGTTTGTGGAAATTTGTGAATAGAACCCCCTGAGTGAGAACTATTGAAGAACCACCAACCCATCTTACTTGTTATTATATCAAACGATGCTAGATAAAAATAACTCAATCGAGGGGTGACTCGGCACAAAATGAGAATCAAAGCACGTTAAACGTTATTAAATTGGTGTGTAGGGAGCTTAATTATCAGGGCTTAGGGCAAAAATACTCCTGTTTCAATTTGTAGAAAGTCTCCCATGACATGTGAAATATTCGAGAATATTTTTAATATTTTCAAATCAATTAATTCCCGCAGAAAGTGGCAAAGTTTCAAACAAAACTAGAAAACAGGTATGAGGTGTGACCCACGCCCGCAAAATTCTGAATAGTTGGCAATATGACATGCCAACAGAAATACTGTATATTACTGATATACTAATGATTTTTTTTTGTTTCAAGATTATATTTGTCATAACTTGACGGTGGAATATACAACGAGAATATGTCAAAGCCACCTAAACTGATTTTGAAACCATTATTTATATGAGAAAGTTTTCGAAAACGAATGTTACTAATCCAAAATCTCAGATTTCAAAATATTGTAAAAAATATTGCACATAGATTCACTGCATATAATTTCATTGATTATGAACTAAATTCGCTAAACTTTTCGAAAAAAATCGCCTAATATTATCATACTGTTCCGGTAACTGAAATCACCATGAATTACATTACTGAAATTAATGCATGGTTATTGAACTATATGCTGACCGAAATTTCAGCAAATCACGAAAATCAGAAAAAAAATTATTGGAAGTTGGAATCAACAACGACAGTCGCTGCTGAGACTTCGGAATACTACCTTTATTCTCGTAGTCGACAGTTTCCCCATTGAGAATAACGCAATAGGGGATGAAACCTTTGGTTCCTTTCGACTACCGCCTTTCAGGCCGGATTCTATTCTAATCATGACTCCGGTCGTGAAATCGTGGGTATGTTCTTATCAATTAACTCGTGGGAATGCATGAAGAAAACAGTACAATAATGAGGGGAATTGAAGGCGGCACCATTGTCAAGTTCTGATGACGAATTCAGCTACAGAAAAACACAAAGACTGATATTCAACACAAATTTCATTTTCCTAGAGCGTTGATCTCGCGTAAATTAAAATTTTGCCTGATATGTCATGATATTTCACAAAGTGAATATTTTCACTTCTACCAAGTGCACAGTGTGAAATCAGGCAAATAATTGTCATTTTTATTTTTGTATGTGTTAACGATTCCTGTATTTAGTCATATTTCTGACCCATTCATTTATCCTTCAGTTTCTAGTATAACATTCAGTTTTAGTTGAATGAGTAAAACAGTAATGGTTAGTAAAAATAAAAGTGAGTGAGATACATTCAAAATTCAATTTGGAAAAACAGGTAACATGTTGAAAGTCATAATGATATTTGTTTTTACCTCCATAAAACAAACTATATCAAAGTAAACCCACATGTGAATGGAATCCATAAGACAGAAGAAAAGAAATGGAGGACTCCCCAGTTTTCGAGGAGAACAGGATAAAATTCCACACCTACTCTTTCAAAACAGTGATCTCATTTTATGCAGAGTTCGGAAACCCTGGAGAACGTGGAGGCAGGGGAAAACGCACATGATCTGAAAGAACATGGGTTTCAATGTTCTGAGAGCCGCGCAGGATCTACGCATCCCGGAATTCGACTTCTACAGGGTCGACAAACCGGGCTGAATAGCTGCAAAAGAAGAGGCCAGTGAAAACCAACTTTGTGCAGCATGCGGACCGTAAACCGGAATTACAAAAGGGTTAAACAATTGCCGTTCGGGACGTCAAGAACGGTTCAAGATCTCTTCGGTGTAGCTGGCTCAGCAGAGAAATAAACAGAGAACTGATATAGCTAAAATGTTTCCAGGCCATCACCCAATTGTTGCTATCGACAATTTCAAAACAAAATCGTGCGAATAGAACTGTAGAATCGAAAATCGTAGAGGCAGAAACCTGGTTACACTCCTAGAAGACTTCGAAAGCACTGCAGTCGTTCCTGAGTCCCCAACCTGTTACCTCAAAGTGGACAACTACATGGCGGACATACTCGACAACGCTGTGATGTAGATGAAAACACTTGACGATGGGTCCTCGGATCGCAACGATATATTATTCACATAAGAAGAAGTGGAATTAGATACCCCAACGAAGAGAATAATGGGGTAAATTTTGGCGCACCAACCATAACACGAGAGAATGCATCCTCCGAATGGAAACAAAAAAAGACCTGGAATACGTAACGACTCGAGTTCAATAATTGTACCAGCAATCTATGGAGTGGAGCAGGTGGGACGTCCCTGCCCCATTTTTCAATCCACAGAATCGGATAACACCAAAGATGATGGAGCGCATAAGAATTAGAATACGCCTGAAAAAAAGGTGTCAGAGGACACTTTCTCTAATGGACATGAAATGTTTTGAAAATCTGCTTAAAAACTGTTTTTCCCCTACGAACGACAACCCTCAGAAGTCGAAACTTGTGCAAGCTAAGGATTAACGAGGTCTTACCTTTCAACGTGTGATTCCTAACACGGGTTGGACGTTAGCAAGTGAAAATCGATCGTTCAGACTGGGGCTTGTCTATTCGAGTGAGTGAACAAAGCACCCACGTCGAACCGCCTGGGGCAGTCTATTCGAGTGAGTGAACAAAGCACCCACGTCGAACCGCCTGGCTACCGACCGACCGACAAGAACTGCTGCAAGAACTGCAAACCCTTCGAAATCAAGAATGGACAACCCGCCAAGTATAACTTAACACCGCAGACTGATTTGCATAGGAAATGCAGACGGTTCTGAGGAAGAGACGCCAAATACTATGCCCTCCAATAGTATTGTTTACATCGATAGAGAGAAAGTCGCAACATTTTTCAACTCTTTCCAACGACAATGAAAAGTGAATTATGTCCTCTTCAAGAACGAGATAGAAAATATCGAGGGATAGGTAGAACAGGTCGTGCGCAATCCCTGAGCTCCACATTCCTGGAGGAAGTCAGAGACATCATAAGAGGTCTCGCATTTCTAAAAAACTTAGGCCCTGGTCGAATTCCAAACCAGGCGCTAATAGCTCAACCCAGAGAGAAAATGTTGGCGATGACGAATATAATCAATGCCAAACGCTTCTCGTATTCCCGTGGAAGCAGGCGTCCTACACGGAGCAGTTCTATCACCTCATCTCTTCTTGGTATAGATGACAGATATTTCCAAGTCACAAAACATATTTAACAAGTTAGCTCTCTATGCAGACGACACAGCACTACTGGCCAGATCTACCTGTTACCAGCTAGTGACAGGTTATCTGCAACAACAAACGGACAAATTGGAGGAGTGGGCCAATATCTGGGCGATACTACTCACCCGGAGATAGGCACAACCGCAAGGAAACGTCGTTCTCAACGAAGAAGAAATTCTTTGGAAGCAAACGAAGCAAGTTACCTCGGGGTATCCCTATATGAGAGAATAACGTTCAAAGTTGCATGTAAGCGCTGCGCTGGTATTTCTGTAAATTTCTTCTTTGCTTTTTTTGGACTTTCAACATGTGACTTGTACTTGGTTCTATTTTAAATGCTATCGACTCAGCTCTTAGTAGTATCATAGAGAATGATCCTGCATACATCGATAAGGAAAATAATTTTCAACAAGTCGGTGCTTCTCCACATTGCTCACAAAATGTGCGCAATGATTCAAGCGACAAAATTCTTAGAAATACATAATTTTTTAGAGGTTTCAATGGATATTTCCAAACAAATTTCAGAATTCGAGAATGAAAAGAAAACGGTTCGAAATCTCAGCCGTTTTAAAGGAATATATCTAAAAAATCAAAATTTTCCGATAATTCATTTCATTAATAGGAAACATTTATAAATAAGACAAGTTATTCTAATGACTGATTATATTCTTCAGAGCTTTATATTACACAGCAATATTTTGAGGTGAACGTTCAGTTTGATTTCAATTGCACTTCAACAAATTATCTGTTGAATGTATAAAGAAAGAGCATCACCTGAACGGGATAATATAGATCCGAAAAAATCTAATTATTGCTCGTATAATCAACACTTGTTTGAAGTAATTAAATACATCGAAAAGTATTGACCCATCTATTCGTTGTCACTGTTTTCCAAGATATTTATGAAACATATGAAAAAACGAAACAAATGTATACTTTGATAGAATAATGTGAAGTTCTCTCTGACAACCAATTTGGATTCAGGCGAGTACAAAATATATGATATTCACATTATCCACTGATATCTATATGGTTATGAATAAAACTATACCATCATTTGCGTCTTTTTCAGATCTCTCAAAAGCCTTCGATATAGTGTTATAATAAACACTTTCCTCAATCTTGTGGAAGAGGATCAGAATATCAACTCTTGGAATGCTGCCTGTCGAATCGATACCTCAACACGTATCTCCAACGGACCCTCTGGGATACCAGGCGACCTCTTAGATTACTATACAGGGGAGTCCATGAATGTGGACAACCCTTTCACCCATACTCGTGAGAACTAAATACACCACAAGAATAAACAGAACGAGGACTCTACGAGCGTGCGTCTCCACTGACTCCAACCCTACATAAGTGGTCTTCGATGACCCTTTGAAGTTTGATATTGCTCTTATAGAAAAATTGTGGATCTACAGGAGAAAAATCATCGGAATGAGAGAGATCCGAGAAAGAGTTATTTTATAATAGAACCGTAGAACTTTGTAGATAAAACCCATAGTCATATTAAAAGAAAATCATTTGATATACTGAGAAAAATTGTAATGTCTTCTGAAAAAAGCGGATAAATGAGTTAGAAATGGACAATCAACCATCATATATGTGCTCTGGGCCAGCTGTGGGAATACCAAAATTGGGATCAGTTCAGGGAATAGGTCATTATTAGAACACATGAAAAATCCTTAACAAAGAGACCGTCTGCAGAAAAGAACTGAAGAACGGCTTCAGTGGGGATCGATACAGAACAATTACAGAAACACACCGGACATTATGCTAGTTAATGGAGACCTTAGCTGCAGACAATGCAACTCAGAGACAGAAGTAACTCGTAATGAATTATGGGAATGAGAAACATTAGAACACAGAAGTCAAGCAATTCATCAACAACCAAAATTAGGTCCAGAAAAATATGCCAAACATTCAACAAAATACCAGCAATAAACCAATGGAGATGTGGAAGAATTGGGACAGGTCAGACGAATAAAAAAATAGACAGATTGACAGAAAAAAGTTCTGAAAATTTCGAGAATTGGTAGAAAGCTGATTTTTGGTAAGGTTATGGATTGACACATCTCTCAATGCAGTCATGAAGTGGTTAATTGAACAGTTATTAAAAGAAACCATTATAACCCACTTTGTTGCAAGGTGGGAGCAAAGAAGATTGCACCAGAAATAGCGAATGTAAAATAAGATCTACCTTGAATAATGTGAAGTAGTATATAGCAGGTTCCCCGTTTAGGTAAGAAGAGACAGAAGATGTTCCAGAAAATGCAATTTCTCATTTTTGTTCTTAAACCAAAATGCAGACAATTTCAAGCAATATTTTGGAACGATATTTGATTAACATTACTGGTAACATTTCACAACTTTAAATGTTCTAGACAAATCCTGCCCTTTCTTATGATGTTTTAATACTATTTGATTGAAGCAATTTAATAAATAATATGATTCAAAGAAAGTCTCAATTCCATCACAACAAAATTTTCAATTTTTCTCAAGTTTTATCCATTTTCTGAAGATCTAGAAAACTTAAAATGATTTTTTTATGATCTTACATCCAAAACTCATGAAAACTTTTTGGCAATCATTTTACCTACTTTGGCATTTATAAGAAAAATGAGACGAAAATGTGTGTGAAGAAAATTCACCACTATCTCCTAACTCCAATATATGTGACTGTTATCAACTAAAAGCTCATTATTCATCACTCGTTTACAAGATATGCTTGACCGGTATGTCGGCCACTTTTTCAGTTTGGAAATCTGTAATATGTTATATTCTGGGTGATGTTTAAGGACTGTTTGCACCTTTTCGAAAACATTTGTTAAAAAAATATCTCTGATATTACTCTGAAATCCTGACAATTGAAAGAAAAAACAATCATAATTAAATCAAAACACATATAATTCTTGGCAAACGCTATTGAAAATTAATGAAGGGGTTAAAAAACTATGTTTTTCAGTTCATGGTTGTCCCGAAAATATATGTGTTTTATAAAACCTAATGACTCAGTCACATCTTCATTGAATCAACTACATCGATTAATATGTTCATTAGCCTCGTGCTCTGGATAGGTTATGTTGATAACTTCACCATGGTTATTATTAATCCCATCAACTACATAACGTAGCAGAATCAAGTCATTTCATCTAGATGAATTCTTGCGAGAAAAATATCTAGTTGAAGTAGTAATTCAATTCAAAAGACATAGTAATCATAGTATTCAAAATAACATTTTTGAATGCATGAAGTAACTGATACAATAAAATAAATTTTCAAGAACTTAAAAGTACTAAAAATCAAATACTTCAAAGTAATGAACTTCAACACCATTAAAATATGTTCATGGATATAACAGTTACGACCTTATTAAGGACAGTGCCTAACAACCCCATGTTTATCGAAAGATTCAAATTAGAACATATGTTGAACAGATTGACGTTGAGGCACCACCACTCCGAAAAACTCGAGAAAAAGTCGATGCATATGTCGTGTCGCGAGCTACCTGCCTGATGGAATGGATAAAAACTCGTAACGGGTCTTATAGTTTTCATTCATCTTGAAACTTGACTGCTGAGAATAATAAAAACAGAAAATCATTAACCCTGCACTATCTAAAAGTGGCCGCCTTTTCCTGTGTGATATCAATTATAAATCCTTTCAATTATTTACATAATGGTTATTAAATGGCCAACTGAGATACTAACGATGTCAGGTAAATTTTACTCTCTCATTATTATCTTTTCGGGTTAAGCCTCTTTATTAATCTTTATAAAATATTTTTTGGGTTTAAGGACAAAAAAGAATATACCTATAACTAAGACGCAGTGCCAAAAGTCGGTTGTTTTTTATTTGGGAATTTACAAATTGTAATGATTTACTATGTAATGATTTACTGTCCAGAAACGAATTGAATGAATGAACATACAACATTTATTCTTGGAAATTCTCATTCATAACAAACAATATAACAAATTAACTACGACAAATGTGGAAATATGTCCAGTAGTAACCAAGACATTTTCCAACAAATGAGTATGCAGTTGAAGCGGATTGAAAAAACATTGGGAAAAATGTATCCACAAAACAATCAGAAACAAAGCAAAGATCGCATAGACTAATTATTAGAAAAAATAATTCCAGTTGTTGTCAATCCTAATGAAACTGATTCATCCAGTGAAGAATGACTCAACAAATCCCTGTAGACTTTTTTCATATTACAAATTATCGCAACATCTTATTCGATGTAGATTTGGTCCAAAGTGAGTGGGTCTATTCGGCCCTTCACCGCAGCCCGCAAGGGTTTATTGTGGCTTATACGATGTAAGTATTTCCATTAAATCTATAAAGGTGTTTCTGAATCAACTATAGAATCCAGTAAAAAATATGAATCTTCATTTCCAAACCAACAGTAATCGTTTAAATAGCTTTCACTCATTTTTGACATGGTTATTTGGGATTGTTACCCTCCACACACACAGATATATTTAAAATGTGTTAAACATATATATAATATATGAGAATTTTTATATTGTATCACCATTATACAAATTTTGTAGCTTTTCCTTGAAGATGATAATAAATCTTATTGAAATATTGGAATAACTTGTGTTGTTATAAGAGTACACTTCCGTTCTACTGACCACCCAAAGATATTTTTCAAGTTGTATATATATATATATATATATATATATATATATATATATTTATAAATTGATAAGTACTTTTTGATCATTCCCATATTGATTTCAATTTAAGAGCCACCGGTAGACAGACAGAGACAGAGAGAGAGATTTTATCGAGTGTGTATGATACATATCAAAAATGGAACAATTCGTGGACACAACACTCCAAAAAGAGGGGCAAACCGCGGACACGTGTTTCTGGCTATTGGCCTCATCAGCGCGGTGCAGTCAAGTGCAAAGATGGGCAACACTTGTTTGCCGAAAGCAGGAAACAACACATATGCACGGAGTCAACAACAGGAGCCAACCGCACATTTGTGGTTCCAGTTAGAAGACCTAGAATTATTAGGCTACATCCTGGATTCGAATGTCACGCAGGTAGCTGTAGCTGCCTACGTGGTCATGTCAGATGATTGTGATTTACAGTACATTGAAACTTCTTCTAGATCATTCAGAGATCGAATTGTTTCCCATAAAAGTGACATAAGACTCAATAAAAAATCTTGGGCTTTGGCTGAGCATTGTATTACAAAAAATCATTTTCCAAATTACGAACAAAGTATGATTTTACAATTTGAAAACAATTACAAAAAAATACTTTTTCTTGAATACTATGAACAAACGAATAGATACTTATGTATATACTTATTTATTACATTTAGACATAAATAAAAATAAATGACATCTTTGAGAATTTTCCATCATGTATTTCTTTTTTCAATTTGTTAAGTCAAACACGAATTTTCTCTGACATTTTGTTATAAATCAAACATAACTATATAATTCCATGAACATCAACTATTTGTTTTTCGAAATTGTTGAACAAAGTTATATCAATTTTGACAACTATTGAGTCAATTTAAATTCAATCTTTTGACAAAATTTTTTTTACAAACTTTCTACAATTATTTTATACAGTGTTCTTATATATTTTTTCATTTACTGTAAGTATCAATATAAACTTTTTTCTATTGAAATTAAACCAAATTGTATTTTAGATAGCCCTGAAGAAGCTTTATAATAAAGCGAAAGCTTGGCAAATATTGTAAATAAAAACCTTTTTTCGAAAGTTTTTCCACATTATTTGGCTGTTGAACCCACGAAACCAAAAAAAAAATAATATTAATATTAATATATATATATATATATATATATATATATATATATATATATATATATATATATATATATAAGAATTTGTTAGATTTGAGAGTTTTCAAATGTCCTTTGGTGAAATGTTATCAAATTCGTGGGCGATTACGCATTCGCCTATAGAAATCCAAGTGCCTTTGTAATTTCGTTGTCTTAAATTTTACTTGATCTTTATCTCTTTCAGCAATCATTATTTGTATCATACCCGTCAGCCATGGAGCTTTCGGTTTTGTTGCTCTGGAAGTAGTTATTGACATATGTGTATCAAATAAGTTATGCAAATAAATAATTAACCAAAATGAAGAAAAGAGAAATGAAACTTTCTATGTTTTTCACCACTTTTACTTGTAACTAACGTTACTGCAGTTTCGTCCTATACGGACATTTTCAAAGTTTACAATGAATTTATTGTATAAGTTTGAAAATGTCCTCATAGGACAAAACTGCAGTAACGTTAGTTACAAATAAAAGTGGTAAAAAACATAGAAAGTTTAATTTATCTTTTCTTCATTATGATTTCCTATCACATAATAACGGCTACATCCATCAATATATTGAAATAATCAACCAAGTATGTAGTTAAAGAGATTGGATAAGGAACGACTTGTTGAAGTGAATTTGTCATCAAATATTGAATAAGTTATAACTTCCTATGGAAAAAGCGTTCAGGTTGATCACTGTTGTCCTCTGTTCTTCATGAAAGTGGCAAGATTTTGAGTTTTTCCAATTTTTAAAAGATTTGCTAACATTTGAGAAACACTTCAAGATTTCAGTAGGTACATTTTACTATGAGGTATTTCAGAAATAAAAATGAATGGCATAAGATTTTGCAGATGATTGGGAGTTGGTCTAGAATCGACATGATGAAGTGAATTTTCCATGAAATATGGAATCATGGCTTCATCACAAGGGTTCGAAACTAATCATTATTGCATACTGTTTCTCATAAAAGTTATGTTTTTGAAATTTTCAATTTTTTTTTTATTAAGAAAGAATAAGTAATGATTGAAGTGATCAACCAGTCTCCCAAAAATACTTTTTCATAATGAGAGTATTGGTTTTAATGTAGAATTGGCCGCGGTGGTAGTGCGCCCGACTCACGATCGGAAGATCGTGGGTTCGATTCCTGCCTCAACCAGATATTTTTCTAGAGAGAATTTATCTGGTTGAAGCTGGTATGATTCTGCAACCGTGTTAGGAATCACACGTTGAAAGGTAAGACTCCGTTAGTCCTTATCTCGCACAAGTTTCTCAACTTCTGAGAGTTGTCGTTCGTATGGGGGCGATAGCTGATTAACGGAAAAACATATTTTAAACAGATTTTTTTCAATGAAAGGCAAAAATCTGTAAAAGCAACAGTAAAATGTTTCTCTCGTGATTTTTATTCTGTTGATAAATTATTTGAAAAGCATAGGGTCTATTATTTTATCTTTCATTCTTACATGACAATAAAAACTTTGAAACCTCTCTGCAATATCTGTCTGTCTGTTTTAAAATATGTTTTTCAGTTAACCAGCTGTCGCACCCCTAAGAACGACAACCATCAGAAGAAGAAACTTGTGCGAGCTAAGGATTAACGAGGTCTTACCTTTTAACGTGTGATTCCTGACACGGGTTGGACGATAGCAAGTGAAAATCGATCGTTCAGGCTAGGGTTTGAACCACCGACCAACACGGCAGTTAATTCAAGTGAGTGAACAAAGCACCCACGTCGAACCGCCTGGCTACCGACCGACCAGCCAGTTATTACATAGATATGTTGTTGAGGTTTTTTATGATGTCTTTCATGAATATTTTCATTGGAAAATGAAATAATTCAAATAGCTTCTGGGATCGCAAGTTGAGCGGTGAAACGTCATCCACCTTATTCATATTTTGAGAAATCGCTAAATCCAAACTCTAATTTCAAACAATTCACTTATAAACTGTTTCAGAGTTTACTAGTTTTTCCAATTTTTGCATACTCATTTCATCTGAATATAGGACAAAAAGAAAAACCAGGGTAAAAATTGAAACTTCGATCAAAAGAAACTTTCTTTTAGTCTAAAGTGAATCACTTTTATTTTCATCTATGCCCGTACCTGGTTATTGAATAATTATTTTCATCACTGGAAATGACACAAAAAAATTATCTCGTAACAAGAGAAGTGTTGATGCCTTTTTGAATATACGATTCGAAAAGAAACGCTTCAAGCGATAACAATCAGAAGTACGATGGGACAAAAACCTAATACTCGGCGTAATACTATACCTAATACTATATAATCGCAATTTTACCTGAAAAATATTACAATCATCACCCGTTGCCATTATAATTTAGAGCAGTGTAAGTTACATTCTTCCAGTCGCCTTCTCCCAATTATAGAAATGATTTTCGCAACCAATTTCAACTCGTTAGTAGTCATCACATTAAATTTCATCACATCAAATTAGTTCATTCTGCAGTTTGTTTGCTTTTGGTCCAATATTCTCAAAATAACTTCATAAAATTTGATTTATGGCCAATCTATTTCTAATATCTGATCCTAAGAAGAGATTACGTGAGATTATAGTAATTACGGAAACGGCTTGTTAACTCCGAGAGTGGTATATTCCACACCGTCTGAATTATTGACCAACCATTCAACCTTTTCTGATCAGAAATACAGATATACTACATTTTGGATCTTACTTAAGGTAAATATTGACAAGAGGGATGAGACTGGGATGTAATAAAATTATGAGCCATCCGGTTAACGAGACAGCCATTATCTGGTCGTTTGGCAAATTATCAAATTTGTGTTACAATAAAAAAGGCTAAGCGGTTCGAAATCATAAGGTTAGGTATCAACTATTTCCTATCGGTAATAACGGTAGGAGAAAAATATTTTTTATATTGCTGAAGTTATTTTATTGTCTTGTTATGAAGTTGTGGGTATGTGAGTTGACCACACTATGTCTTGCTGATGAATCAATATACTTCTATAATCTAACCGAAATCATAATGACACTTTCCTGTTTCAAGCACTGTCGTAAGTACAGTGTCATCTTTAACCTATTGAGGGATACCCAGGAGCATACCCAGAAATCGTCTTCGGATTGGTAAGATTGGGGGGACTAGGAGGGGATTACTCACGAGTATACCCTAAACAAATTTTCACATTACGAGTATTTTATATTTATACTTATCACTTATCCCTTGATTTAGATAGAATCGAGTGGTACTTTTCTTGCCCTGAAGTGGGAGAATTCACTGGAGACATCTTCTGAACTTTGCTCTAAGTCGTCTCAACGACAAACGTTTCAATTATGAAAATGATCTATCTCTACTACGTTTAGAAATAATTCCAATATTACTGCCATGTTTGGCAATGTGATATCAGTCTTGTACATTTCCAGAATATTGTAAATTCCTGAAATACTGGTATGATTTTATTCTTTTTCACTATGAAAATGAAGAATTTCTGAAAGCATGCATCAAATGAAATGAACATATCCACTTAGAAATCTCCACATGGGTGGAATGAGGAAAAGACTAAGGGTCTGTTAAAAAATGATTCGTTACAAACTTTTACGACCGCTCTCTGTGAGAAAAACATTGACAACATTTCTGCCGAGTCTGAACACCTTTTGAACTCTCGACATCTGAACAACTTGTGAAATCTGGAAGTCTGAATATTTCCGTCTAAATATTTTTGCTTGGATCTTCAAGTAGTGTAGGAGAATCAATACTAAGGTTGATTCCAGACAATATCAGTGTTTGTCGGAAAGAAAAGCTCGAATGTTACTGGATACTCTGTGGAAGTGATGAGTAAAAGAATACCTACCTGTTCAAATAGTGATATATACTGGGGTCGTTTAAAAAAATTAATAAGTCGCCATTCATATTGTGAAATTCATTATATACAAAAATATCTCATACTCACTCACGCCATAACCTTGTCGTAACTATATTCATTGTTATGGAATGATGTATGTCAGAATTGATTTCATCCAGATGTAATCAGCAATGTCATTATTTCTTCAAGCAAGTAGATTTACTGTTGTACAGTTGTCAATATATCAGTATAAAAGAGTGAAATTTTGTGTTATTTTGTAATTTTCTATTTCTGAAATGAATAACTAGACTATTATTAAAATACTCGAATCTGAATCCCAAGAACTAGCACCTCCAGAATAAAAACAATATACCTACTTATAAATATGACACGAATGAAAAATTATATAATTATATATATATATATATATATATATATATATATATATATATATATATATATATATATATATATATATATATATAAAATAAATAGATAAGTACTATTTTGATAATTCCCATATTGATTTCAATTCAAGAGCCACCAGTAGACAGCTGTTTCAGCCTATTGGGCATCGTCAGTACCGGGCAGGCGGTCTTCGATTGAAGACAATATGTGAATAACTAAGAAAAGTATTCAATAAAAATAACTGCGTAAACGCAAGCAAGACATAAGTTTATACTCCTGCTGGTGGCTTCGTGCATTTGTATTTATATCTTTTGGTAACCAAGTGTTGCCTATCCTTACACTTGGCTGCACCACACTGATGATGGGTCAAAAGCCCGAAACACGTGTCTATGGTTTGCCACTTTCTTGAGTGCTTTGTCCGATTATTAACTTTTTTAAAAAAAAAAGGTAAAAGCCTTTTGTTGAATGGGACTTTATTGACGAGCTAACGTGAATTTCATTGCACTTCTTGACATAATTAACTCATTTGTGCTAGTTTGGTGCAATTTAGTAAACCCTATGTTTGATTCTGTTTTCTAGTTTGAATCAAACAAAAAATACAGAACAAGGATCAAGCCACCCCAACAGACAAAACAAAACAACGATGGACAGCATTTACGTACGTATGACACCAAACCAAAAAACTAACAAACATCTTCAAACCACTGAACATCACATCATATACAAGCCGAACACGAAGATAACACAAAAAATAAACAACTATGAAAAAGAAGAAGACAAAAACCAAAACGGGATATACAGTATACAATGCTCGGACTGCAACAAATTCTATATCGGCCAAACCAAGAAAAAACTGATCCAAAGGTACAATGAGCACAAAAAGGCATACATAAATCCAACAGTATATAAATCAAATCTTGCAACACACGCCATACAAAACAAACATAATTTCCCCCCGCCAGAGAACATAAAACTCATAAAACAAGTCAACAAGGGAAACCGCATGGACATTTGGGAAAACTTGAACATCCATAAATTTAACAGTCATAAATCACTTATCGAGGAACAAGTACAAATCTTTTGGGAAAGAAAGTTTTTGGCTTTCTGCTGCTCCATCTGATCACTCCTAAAAATATAACCCCTTCAATTCAAAGTACAAATCAAAACAAATCAATATATTAAACAAAACCATACACATTCCTAGAGAAGATCTAACACAAAAAAGAGTACCTGATGCAGTACAAATACAGGCAAATTCACCTAAAGTACCTGAAATACCTGAGTTGAGACGTTCTGACCGTATAAAGAGGCAGACGAAAGGATGACAAGTTCAGTTTGAGGAGTGCCTAGATCATGACAGTACGACCAACTGTCGAAAGTGCTCGCAGATAATTAATAGAAGATATAAAACTTCAAATCCTTTTTGTAAAATTCAATATTAAAATACTGAAAATGAAGGAAAATTAGTTGCATCATTCAAAAAAAAAATATAAATATAAATAGGGTATACTAAATTGCACCAAACTAGCACAAATGAGTTAATTATGTCACGAAGTGCAATGAAATTCACGTTAGCTCTTCAACACAGTCCCATTCAACAAAAGGCCTTTACCTTTTATTTTAAATTAAGGATTGGCAAGTTTAAGAAATCATCGGAAATACAATTGAAGATTTTTAGAGATGCCATAGGAGAAGTAATATCGGTAAAGCGAGGTGTTTTGTATGTGTGGGATATAATACACACATACACAACCAGCCCAGTCCAGTAATGTAACGAAGTCGAAGTCCGTCTTTTATAACCGCATGTCAGTCGGATGCAATAGTTTTGGAGTTTTTGTAGGTGAGTTCTATCGGAGTTTTTGATAGCAGGCCAATAAACAATATCGCAGTAATTTAGCTGGGATAAGACGAGTGACATACATAGGGTAATTTTGTATGCTTTATTCAGAATCTCTCTGTTGGAATAGATCTTTTTCAGGTTTGCAGAATCTTCTCTATTCGCAAATTTGTTTCGCGATTTGACAATTTGAGTGTTTCATTGCGAATGTGAAGGGAAATCAGGGATCGGGATCTATTATTGGATTTAGTTGGGTTAATGGATAAACATAATTTTTCTGATCTATCCACAAGTCTCGCGAGATCCTCGTTAACCTCAATGCAGACAGTAACAATATCTTCTTCAACAAAAGCAAGGGTACAGCTGCGTGTCATCCATATAGAAACGTAGGGGAGACTGGGTATGGTGGAAACAATTTGGCTTTTACCGTTTATAATTTTGTTGTTAATAAACCAAGTGAAGATTATGATACGTGAAATTCAAATATGAAGTTTTAGCTACGATATGGATGTATCATTATAGTTATCGGGTTACTATTTTCAGAGATATATGAATTTCAAAAAATATTTGATTTGTTTCAACCGTCCCCATGCTATGGGTAGTTGAAACATATTCAAGTAATACAATAAATATTAATGGAACATGTTTTATTTATAATCAATACTAGTTATATCAAAAATTATTATCAGTATTCAAGATTTAAATGCTTTTAGCCTTTGACATTGAAATAAATTAATGAAAAATTTTTCAAAAACAAATAAACTAAATGAAAAACTTTTCTAAAATCAAACAAACATTAATAATAAAATTAACAGTCTGAATAGACTGAAAGAAAACTTTATGCAAATCTAATAAACATTGAGAATCAACTTAAAGCAAACATTCAACTCAGAGATCATTTGGAATATTCAGAGTCGCAATTGTGACAAACGTAGCTAAGACCACCGTTTGTGCCTTTTTCGTGAGTCCACTGTTTACACGAAGTACATTGAATCCACTTTTCTCTTGATCTGCTCTCTGAATGTGGTGCTAAGCAAATAATACAGCAGCGTTCTTTCTTTTCTGATTCTTCCGATGGCAACTCCTGCTGAGTATTATTTTTAATTCCTTTTGAAATTTTTCTTTTGCCTTTCCTTCCGTTCAATCTTTACTCAACTTGCTTAGCTATTTCATAAACTACACCATACGATTTGATCTCCACAAACGACATGTTTCGCTGACACAGTAGCTTCTTCAACAGTGATTTGAATTTCGAATCACTGTCCCTAACAAAATGGTCTTGTTATCGTGCTCGCGGAAATATAAAAAATTGTAGGAAAACATTTCCAACGGCGTTTATCTACTGCAAAAGTTAATGTCACTAAATTACCTTGTTTTGCTGAAGTTACTGAACCAACTTGGCGATCACCACGTTTAGCTCTATAACTCTGTCAGGTTTTTGTACGATGGTCATGCCGGTTTCATCTGTGTTATACAGGGTGTAACTGAATAAGTGTAAAACATTTAACGAAAAAAAAGATAGGATCTTTCATATAAAGAAACTTCTTTGGAGCACCCCTTGTTAAGATACAACCCTTTAAAGGGTATAACAATTTTTTTTCATAAGCACTGAAAAAGTTACAATATTGAAATTAACCTGACGTTTTGTACTACCGAAAAGACACTTAGCCAGTAATTTATTTGGTTTACCCCATGGTTATAATTGGTGGAAAACGCAACCCCTTAAATTTATTTCCAATGTAACTTTTTGTCTTATTATTTATTTACCATTTAAAAATTCATTTCCGATAGCCTGTTTCATTCTAAACAAAAAATCAATTCGCAGCAAAAAATTATTTTACGAACAACTACAGAGATACATCGTCATAAATGTGAACTTGATTTATTGTTATTTTGTAGTTAGTAACTGCATTAAACGATTGATGGGTAATAAACGAAACTAATTTATCAATAACAAAACACACAACATGTAGAAATCATAATAAATGTTCAATATGTCTACCTTCAGACATTACGCATGCGTCTAGACGTCGGCGCATTGAGCCACATATTCGCTCAAATATTCCTGGAGTCTCTCTGATTACCCTGCACGCATCGATGATGCCGTTTCTTAAGTCATCTACATCGCGAACAGGAGTACGATAGACCAAATGCTGTAAATGGCCCCAAATAGAGAAATCGAGAGGATTGAGATCCGGGGATCGAGCGGGCCAGTTCTGCGGTCCTCCTCAACCTATCCACTGATTTGCATTCACTAAAAAGAACCGAAAATATAAGCGTTAATGTCAGAAGAAAAATACTTACTTCTGGCTAATAAAAAACAATGTGGCGTTCTGCACTCAACGACAACGCGCTGGAAGCGGTGCGGCACTGAAGTCGTATTTGGACCTATCGTCGGCTTCTTTTTTCCCTTACACTCATCACTCTCCGCGAAACTGTTTACGAGATATTTGGTATGTTCCAACCGTACTTTGTTTCAACCGTACCCAGTCTACCCTACGTGATGTTATGTGTTTCAAATGTTTACAGAATTGAGAGGTGTAGATAGTGACAAGTAGCGGGCCCAATATTGATCCCTGAGGTACACTACTCAAGGTTTCTGTCAAGTCTGATGATGTGGGGTTCAATGTAACTCTTTGTGTGCGTTACCTTTTAACGTTTTTTGAGATAAGCAGCAATAAGTTGTTGATATGATGGAGAGAAGCCTATATAGTTTAAACTAACTAACGACAAATCATGAAGAATCCTGTCGAAAACTTTTGAATAACCGAGAAGTACGAGAACACAAAGATTGTTTACATCTGTATGTGATTTGGACGAAAACCTGACTGGTAATGTGGAAGGGGGACACCTAATGCATCATAATGTACAAGATAGAAATCGTAATACACAGAAATTTACTCCATTATAACGTCAAACGATAGAAATCGCAATTGATCATATAGTACAAGATAGAAACGTACATTGGCATAATGTACAGTTTCATAACGTAATTCATCATAATATACTTCATCATAACGTACTTTTTCATAACGTGCTCCATCATAACGCTAACGCATCATAATATCATTCGATCATAAACACAATGCATCATAACAGCAATGCATCATAACATCAAACGATCATAATCGTAATCGATAGAAACCGTAATGCGTCATAACGTACTTCATCATAACGTACTTTGTCATAATCCTATAGTCCATGCGCTCGCTTATACTACGTGGGAATAATGGCGGAAGTTGAAGTTTTGAACTCATTGAATATATAAGAAGAGCCCTATAACAGTGAAGAAGTTTAAATATGATGAATTACTTGAATTCATTATTTCATTGTTTCTAATTTTTCATAATTCTGCATTATAATGTTGAGTGAAATTTTGAGACAGTTGGCTGCCTTGAAGACCCATTTACACCATAAAACCATTCGCCATCAGCCATTGCTATTGGTTGACTCGATCTGTGTTTTTTTAAACTTTAAAACTGTTTGAAGGTTATTTTCATGAATATATTCTAGATCGATTTATTTGCCTCTATTTTGAAGTTTTCAAATTGTTAATATGGCTGTAGAATGACATGAAAGTGAGTAATGGTAGTGCCAAATTATTTTGTGTGAACAAAATTAATGAAATACCAAGTTACAAAACTATCAATATAACTTTGAATTCTGTAAAAAGTGGGACTTTGATGGTGTCAAGGTTCCAAAATCGAGAACCACGATATCTGTTTAGAATCTGTTTTTCCGTTAACCAGCTGTCGCACCCCTACGAACGACAACCCTCAGAAGTCAAAACTTGTGCGAGCTAACAACTAACGAGGTCTTACCTTTTAACGTGTAATTCCTAACACGGGTTGGACGATAGCAAGTGAAGATCGATCGTTCAGACTAGGGCTTGAACCACCGACCAACACGGCAGTCAATTCGAGTGAGTGAACAAATCACCCACGCCGAACCGCTTGGCATAAGGTTCGTAATTTCATCACATTGATACAATACTTTAAATCTACCCAATTATAATCAAAATCAAACCAAAACAGTCATTGAAAAAAAACGTATGTGTTTAATTTAGTGATTTGCATTCGATTTGGACTCAACTGATGTTAAATATATTTCAGATGTCTTCAGAAAACAGGTAGGTAAGACTGTTGAAAAAAATATCTGTTCAATGTTTCAAGAAAAAAAATAAAACATAGAAAGCGAAAGATTTTTAACTAAGGTGAAAAAATTATACTTTTAATAAATATTTTTTTTGAATTCGGTGAGAGATTAAAATTAAAAGTATTCAAAAGTATTTTATTAAAACAAAAGTATAACTTGATGTACAATCTTCACCTCTTGAAGATTCTTGTGTATAGTAATACTTACTGAAAATATTGAGTTTATGCTTCTGTTCCACAACATATCCTATCAGAATTTTAATTATTCTGTTTACAATACACATCCATTGAATGACACAATGCTCTATTTTTATTTAGATTCCATCTATTGCTGAATGAAAATAGAAAGTATTTTTTATTAAGACATTCAACACAGAAAAGTAAATGTCAAGTTGGATTTTCTAATGCAGCAGAGCCATCGCTAACAAATTTGAGAAGATACATTCAACGTAGAAGGCTTTCACATCCACTACCTGTACCTGTGTAAAGCAATGTTCAACGAGGAGCTTATCAGCCTAGGTTCACATCGACTTACAAGAGATTATATGTTAATACCTCAATCTGATATATGCCTGAATCGCCAGAATTTCTGAAATATTTAGATTTTTGTAGAGACCTCAAACTTTATTATGTTGTTTGAGAGGAATTTTACATTCGTGCGCCGTCTGTTGAAGATTTATAATACTAGTGACTAGAACTTGAAAAAAAAAGTTTTGACAATAAATCGGACTAAAAAGTTAAAAATAAATATAGTTTAAAAAAACAAAAAACACGCTTTTTTTTTAAATAAGCTCAAAACAATAACCAATGAAAAATACTAGTATTATTGTGAATAAAATGTGGGCGCTTTGTGCCATATTTTATACAGGCTGATTCACGGTGGATGGCACATTAGACGTTTCTGGTGAGCCAGACAACGGATCACTTTGAAAATTTAATGGAGGGCATATTCGGACATTCTCTAGCCAACTAAAATATTTTCGACAATGCGGTGTTGCCGCTTCTATTAGAAAGCAGTAGCAACTTTGATTTTTCAAATGGAACACTCTGTATATAATATTATTTTTGGAATCTCCAACAATTGCCTGACAACTTTTCTTGATATTTCCCAATACCTATCTGTTACCGTTTTCGAAATAAAAATTAATTTCAATTTTTTTCTTCGAAAATCATGACTTTTAAAAATGCCGATATCTTTTAGTTAAGAAGTACTATGATATCGAAATTTGGTTTGGAGTTATATGATACTTGGACACTTCCCACACGTCAGCCTAATCTCCGTTACTTCAATACAGGGTGGTAAAAAAATACAGTTTTTTCGTTTGCTTGAAAAAGTTGCTGAAATTTGATTATTTTAAATGGAACACCCTGTATATTATTGAAAATTCGGAAAGCTGCTGAAATTTGCTTTCTTTCTATGTATATCATACCTATACCTAACTAGTCAAGTTAGGTATAGGTATGATATAATTTCAAGTTTCTTGGTGCTTTTTTAAAGTTTATCCAAACATATTGAAATTGTTCTGAATTCGTATAAATTTCTTGAGGTTCATTGGCGGTAGATTCGGATACATTTCATTGAACTTTCTACATGTTCTGCTGATAATTTTGTCACACTGTCCAAAAATAATAAACAAATTCATAAGAACTTCGTTTGAATAGTTTTTTTCCATCGTTTTGAAGGTATTTGCAACTTCTGAAGTGACGAAAATGTCGATATTATTAGGAGAATGTCACAACGCTACTGTCAAATAGTAATCATGGCCTGTTTACCAAATACCGAATGGAAATACCATTCTGAAGGGACATTTTCACAAATAAATGTTCATAAGTCCGAAACTTGACTAGTTAGGTATAGGTATGATATACATAGAAAAAAAGCAAATTTCAACAGCTTTCCGAATTTTCAATAATATACAGGGTGTTCCATTTAAAATAATCAAATTTCAGCAACTTTTTCAAGCAAATGAAAAAACTGTATTTTTTTACCACCCTGTATTGAAGTAACGGAGATTAGGCTAACGTGCGGGAAGTGTCCAAGTATCACCTAACTCCAAACCAAATTTCGATATCATAGTACTTCTTAACTAAAAGATATCGGCATTTTTAGAAGTCATGATTTTCGAAGAAAAAAATTGAAATTAATTTTTATTTCGAAAACGGTAACAGATAGGTATTGGGAAATATCAAGAAAAGTTGTCAGGCAATTGTTGGAGATTCCAAAAATAATATTATATACAGAGTGTTCCATTTGAAAAATCAAAGTTGCTACTGCTTTCTAATAGAAGCGGCAACACCGCATTGTCGAAAATATTTTAGTTGGCTAGAGAATGTCCGAATATGCCCTCCATTAAATTTTCAAAGTGATCCGTTGTCTGGTTCACCAGAAACGTCTAATGTGCCATCCACCGTGAATCAGCCTGTATATCAAGCGCACGTCGCTTTTTTCACAATAATACTATTAAATTATTTTCAACTTTTTAGTTCAATATTCTGCAAAAGCGTGTTTTTTTAGTTTTTTTAAACTATATTTATTTAGTCCATATTCGATTCATTTCCTTTATTTCTATTTGAATTTTTGTAAGTGATTGCTCGGCAAATATTTTTCATATTCAAAATGCCTCCCGCTACTATTCGCTAGGTCTTTGAACTCGAAAGCTAGTATCAGTATCAGATTCAAAATAAAAATCATCCTCCCATCCTCCCATCGGTTATCCCATCCACATTATGTCGGGCGTCAAGTAACACTCCTGTCGGAAATGCTCAATCTCATTTCGAATTCAACAATAAATTGGCTCACTAGTAGCCGATAATTTAAATAGTTCACAGATCAGATCCACATTAGGTCTCATGGTAGTCAAAAAATACTTGCCAGCAAAATTTATTCACATTCTGGGAGAGTTTCTTCTAAGTTGTCAACCTACATTTTTCATGAAAATACATACGCTTCAATTGTCCTAATTTTCATATAATTGTGTATACAAATTGGAAATATATACATAACATATATTAGTTTTGGTCATAATTGCTCAGATAGAATTTAGTTTTTCCTGTTTGTTCTGTTGGTTGCATAAACTGCTAAGCTTCCCACTGAAAGTAGATGTTCGTTTAATGACTGTAAAAATTATTCCAGAACAATTAAAAATGAGAAACTGCATGATATTCTAATGCTTCTACCCATCCCCAAAAATGAACATTGTGAAATTGGTGAATGGCATAGCATCTGTCAAAAATATCCCTAGAAATCAAACATAACACACAACATTCCCTAGATTCCCTAGAAAGTTAATTTTGACCATAAAATAGTTATTAGGTATAAGAATTCATATAAATTTCTACAATTAAAGCGATAGAGATTTTTCATGAAAAATGGTGGTTGGCAGCTTGAACGAAACTCTGTCATTGAGTGATGATATTTTTTATTGTTTAAAGTTTCAGAATGAGGTTGACTTGAAATGTAGGCAGGAGTCATAAATTTTATCATCATTAAAAAAAGTATCAGGTCAGAATACTAATACATAAATACGTATTTTACAATTAGAATGTCAGCGTAGTTCAAAATGTCTGAAAAACTCTTTTCAGCTCTCGAAATCTTCAACAATTTGTTCAAATTTGAATGACAATTCAATAAAACACTATAGTCGTTTGTGGAATTTGGCAGATGCCAAATATTAAAACGAATTTCGCGAATAGGGCTGACAAAAGCAAAAAGTTATGATTAACCCGTGTCTGTCGGCAAAAGATTTGATAGAACTGCTCTTCAACAATTTCAAGAAACCGATGAAAATGACGTCACTTCAATGCAATATTATCCAACAGTACGACGGTGAGCCACAAGCTTCAATGAAATAGTAGAAAATATTAACGTTATGGATTCTATTGAGTTACAGATGTAATTATGTATCTGATCGGCCATTTTGAAGTACCTGATATCTACTTACAAAATGTTGAATTTCACTAGTTCGGACTTCCATTGTCTACTGTATAAAATGATTTGAAATCCCTGAAACAACTAAAAAGAAGAGAATTGAAAATAACAATTATATTAAGCAAAGAAACCTGAAATGAAATAATAGTGGTTTCTTTGCTTAGTACAATTGTTATTTTCAGCTATTCATTTTTAATGCTTCTTTTTAGTTGTTTCAGGGATTTCTAATCATTTTATATAGTAGACAATGGAAGTTCGAACTAGTGAAATTAATCATGAAACATTGTCAATCACCTTCAAACAAACGTTACACAATGTTGTTATTACATATGTATAATGGAAATGAAAATAATTAATTATTATAATAATAATTATTAATCATCTCTCTAGTAATTATACTGAATCTTTCAATAACAATTCCACTATCAATGAAAAATTAGAAAACATTTATTATTAGTTCAAAGCATCAATTAAATCGACATAATTTTGTTTATCTTTGAAATAAATTCTACCTTTCGTAGTATAGCAAATTCCAGCTAAGAATATGATGGTTATTCTGCTTAGAATATTTGTGTTCGGCCCATCGACTATGATACCAGTAAGCTGTTGTGAGACAGACTTGATGCGCGCGCAACCAAATTATGATGGATTACGTTATGATACTTTACGGATTCTATACATTACGGTTTTGATGGAATACGGATTCTGTACAAAACGATTCTACCCTTTAGCGATATGATACATTGAGTTTATGATACAATGTGGATATGATGCATTGCGATTATGATCTGTTGACGTTTCTATAAATATGTTATGATTTTGTACTGTATGACAAAGTACGTTCTGATGTTTTACGTTATGATGAATTGCGATTATGAAGGGCTTACGATTATGATCTTGTAGCGTTATGATGCATTGCGATTTCTCTCCTTTGATGTTATGATGGAGTACATTATGATGAATTGCATGGACCTATGTGGAAGAACATTGTGCATCAGGACGTGCTCCCGAATCTGTTCGCCAATTTGTTTTCTAGAGCTTTTGACAGAGTTCAGAGGATGCTTAGAGGCCTTAGATCATTCATGCTTGTAGCGTCACGTTTTTTCGGCAGTGCAATAATATTTCACTGTGTCTTCGCATCTAGTGACTTTAACACAATCTGTCCCGTAGATGATGTCATATAAAAAAAATTATTATCATATACACGATTAACAAGTACTGCATGTATTGTTATACATATTGTACAAAATATAATACTGCATTGAATAAAAAAGTAAATTTCGTAATATGAATATTTTCTCAATCCCTTTCTGTCCCTAGTCATACGACATGATCTGATTGGCCTCCTTGAAACTGCGGTGACTTCTTCTGTAGCTTTTTATGCCGTTACTTGATGATGCCACTCACTGTCTCATCCTTGTTTCGAGTTCAAGTGTCTACATTTCTTTTCTTATATTTACTTCCGTTGGATATATCATTTCTGTTGGTTAATCTTCTTTAAAAAAACTTCAACAGTCACTATTCTCTCAAATTTGACCACCAAAGGGACACCATCTGCGAAATGAAAAATCTTATATCAGTTAAAGCTTAACTGATTGTCATATATTGGGTGACAGTGAATATGAAGTTGGAATTAATTCTAATTAAAATTTAAGATATACATAGATATCAACATAATTATTATACTCGTATACTGACAAAACAGGGGACCTCGTCTTGACTCCTCACTTTGAATACGTGTAAACGTGAGGAGTCACAAGGCAAAACGACATAATTATTGAATCATTAAGTATCGTAACACCGATGTATTTAGCCATAATAAAATAAACTAATATAACTTTTGTTATATATGTCAGTAATTCCAAGCAAATCAAGCTAGTTGAAAGGTCTATGTCTGTATGAATATGCTATACATTTTCATCGATATCTGTATTAGGATATCTGTTTCTGGGCGTTCCTATAAAAATAATCCTCAGTTCAATATTTTTTAAATGTGCTGTTCAAAGCTGATGTTATATATGTGTCATTCATCACCCTGTATTGGGAATCCAGATATTGGTGTGAAAACTAGTTCACTTTTCAATTGAACGGTAGCTCCGTTTGTTTGTTTATTTTATTTATTTGTTTGTTTGGGTCAAGATGGCCGCAGCTATAAAATGGCGAATTAGACATTTTTTTCACAACTACCTCAATATGGGTATCAAATGACAGCTATCGCACTCCTACGAGCGACAACCCTCAGAAGTCGAACTTGTGCGAGCTAAGGACTAACGAGGTCTTACCTTTTAACGTGTGATTCCTAACACGGGTTGGACGATAACAAGTGAAAATCGAGCGTTCAGCGTGGGGCTTGAACCATCGACTCATACATCGGCCGATTGACTGAGTGAACAAAGCACCTACGTCGAACCGCCCAGCTAACGACCGACTATAGTAGTACACTATGAAAAAGATGCAAATCAAATATAATCTATACAAAGATTGTCAACTCAGAATCGGGATACAAGCATGGATATTCCACCCAATTCAAGATTTTGTATCGTGTCGAGGACTGTGTGACGTTAGGGTGGCTAAAAATGATACGTTGTTAGCGATACACCATCCAAGTTGAGGTGAAAGGTTCAAGCGTACCGAGAACTGTGTGGCATCATGGTGAATAAATATTAGACACTAAAAACTTGAGAATAAAATAAGTTGAAAAATTATTTTAAACGGTTTTATTGAAAAATGTACTGAAAACTGAAAAATAATTCAGAAGTCCTAGGTAGCAGTCATCACACCACTCTCCTCAGCAATTCACCATATTGATCAGATAAAAAAATAATAAAATTGTTGGGCGTAGTATTTACATATTTACACAGATTGCGCTATGCCCAATGATTTTATTATTTTTTTATCTGATCAATACCCTATATGGCTGAGGAGAGTGGTGTGATGACTGCTACCTAGGACCTTCCCAATTATTTTTCAGTTTTTAGTACATTTTTAAATAACACTGTTTAATACATTTTTCAACAGTACTGTTAAGCATAACCTTTTTTTCCTTATTTTATTATATGTTTGAAGTTTGAACCTCGATTCCCAATCCATAACGGTCTAATATTTGTCTAACATTCATTTTCAGAGTAATAAATAAATAATACTGAAATTAGTGGTGTTTATTATTGACATTCTATTTCATATAGAACAAAAGCGATATCTTTATCCTCAGGAAGAATTGGGAAGACATGTAAAAAAAACTGAATAATTTCATATACTCTCCGTATTTTCTCTCGAACAAAATGAGCTATATAATAATAATAATAACTTCTTTATTATTTTCTCTTTCAGTAGATTTAAATAAAAATAATCCTATAAAATATATTTAAGAAAATAAAGGACGAAGTTCAACTCGGCAGCGGTGAGTACTATTATAACGGCAACGTTAGCTGCAGAAAATATAACAGTGTGATAGGGACAGCTAACTGTTTTATGCGAATATTGGGCACTGAATAACAGGAAGCAAACAACTCACGGACAACTTAAATTGTGTCTAAAAGACTATCAAAAACATTCAACAAGGGACCTTCACAAACGTTATTATTATAAATAAACGTTTTTTTTTTCCACCGTAGTGTGCGCTGGTCAGGCCCTATCCCCGAAGCCCCGATACATTCGGGAGGGCGCGCCAGCATAATCAACCAATGATCACTCCCCACACCGTGGGGTAAGTGATCATTGGGTCCGAGAATAATGTGCCCTGAGTAAACGCAGTGAGCCAAGAATGACAGCCTTCTGCATCTGTGCGGCTAAGATTTCTGCCTTAGTGCGGCAAGCCGGTATGATTTTGAGATTCGAGAGTAGAGAAGACATCATTCCACCAATGACTCCAATAATCAGAACGACCATCTTGACAGAGTGATCTGGATAGAGTCTGCGGAGTTCGAAGAGAAAATCTCGATATTTTATCCGTTTTTCCTCCTCTTTTCTGACGATATTCGTCTCGCCAGGAGCTGAAAACTCCACGACAAATATCGTTTTGATCTGGTGGTCGAGAAGGACTACATCAGGCTTATTAGCTTGTATGAGCCTGAGGGTGGGGAACGAATAGTTCCAATAAATTTGGCACTTCTCGTTCCCCACAACGGATTCAATATCCCCCGGAGCGTAGGGCAACACCGGTGTCTCGTCAATACCGTAAGAGTGCCGTAGATGGTAATATAGCACTCTTAGGGCCGCGTTATGTCGATGGATATAGGCCGAGACCGCATATGCTGGACATGCTGATAGCAAGTGCATTAGGGTCTCGGGCGCCTTGCGGCAGGCCCTGCACCTTGTGTCAGGAACCTCTATACCCATCACGCGACTGCGGTAGACTAAGGTGTTGAAGACACCATCCTGGCAAGCCATGATGAACCCCTCAGTTTCCGACTTCAGCCCACTCGACCTGAGAAAAGCGAACGTCAGGCGCTTTGATAAGCCAAGGTCTTCAATATTATTGAAGAAGACCCCATGCATTGGCTCAATAAACTCATGGAATTGCAGTTTTTTTTTGTTACTTGGAATAAATGGACAAGTTAGACAGTTTTCAAGTAACGAAAAAAATTTAAGTAATTTGGTTTGAAACTTTTTTCAACTTTTTAATTTCATTTGTAACCGTTCAATTTTTTATTTTTTGTTTATTTTTATTTTATTGTTATTTCTTTTCACATTTTTTGCTCAAAGTACCTAATTGATATTTGTAGCAAGTCTTTTTAATTTCGTTTGGTCTTTCAAATATTTCAAATCACATCAGTCCAAATTAATAAAATTCACCATGAAAAAATGTCAGCCACTTTCAAACAAACGAAAAAAATAATAATTGATACTGATAATAATGATTACTGATAGAAAAAATGAAAAAAAAACAAAAAAAAATAGTTGACAAATAAGTTCCGCAAATTCAACACTTATAGTTTTTTTGACAAAAATAACAATAATAATTTGCCAAACAAAAAAAATTTGGAAATGACTCTAGACGTGTTTCGCTATACAATAGCTTTCTCAAGCATAAATTAATTAGGCATACAAGTAGGTAATAGGTTTAGAGTTTAAAATGGTTGTAATTTAGAAGTAACTTTTAGTTTTAATTTTTGCTTGAGAAAGCTATTCTATAGCGAAACACGTGTCGTGGTTTTTGTAAAACCCTTTATAGTGAAAATAATACAATAAACTGTATTAATTAGTTTTGAATGGATGATAGTTATTAGGTTCAAAGTTCAAGCATTAGAAATAAAATCTTTTGAGAAAGAGATATACAGCAAATAATCTAACAACCAATCAGGATGGAAATATTTTATTGTAGTATACTACTCTTTATTGAAAAGTTTTATAGGTCAATTTGTGAAGAGTATTAAATATGTTTTTCAGAACTTGTGCGAAACAAATAAGGGGCATCCGGTTCAGCCAACGAGTCTGATTTTCCACCAGGCACCATAAAGAAATATAAATGAAATTATTGTTCTAGAGCAAAAAAGAAGTGAACGAAACAGTAAATTTTAAGGTGTAATTTCTGTCATATGTTCACGTTTACGTTCTAATTAAAATGAACAATTCATTTTCATTACAATATTATACACGCCCAATTTGTCTCTACCTAGAAGGTTAATTATCTGTGCGAATATTTTTATTTCTGTTCATAATAAAAAATCATTATTCAATCGAAGAAAATCTATTGTTACAATCATCTTTAACTTCCAAAATATTATTTTTAATTTGGGGTTGCTCACGCCACTTGTGTAGATAATGGTTCAGAATATGTTACTTAAGAATTTTTGGATTATTTGCGGTTTACTACCTGCCTAGTATAGCATTTCTGCTAAAATGTAAAGATGACGACGAGACCTATAATTAGTACAAGAAAAGGAAGCCGAGATTGACATCTGAGTTTTGTTATTAATCTATTGATCGACTTTCATATACTATCGAAATTCATTATTTTCGTATAGAAACTTAACAATACCACCAAGTTTGAAATTCATTTAAGAGCTAATTCGATGAGAAATGTATTTATCGAAATCAATTTTAGATTCATGGAAACGTGTCAGAAGTTTGATATCAATTTTGCGGTTCAGCTTTATAAGGTTTACGAGTTTCACAACGTCTTTGAGTTCATATGTTCGATTTTGGACCTTTCTAAAGTGAAAATTCGGTTTCACCATTGTTCATCTTAGCATTGTTAACTTCATTTAATTTCCATGAAAATTTCTTTACGAAGTTTTGTTTTTATTTTATGGATGATTTCAATTCTTCAGCATTATCCGAGGTATTTTCGAAACCATTTTCGAAACCATTTTGAAGCTATTGAATATATGTCAAGTTAAACTTACTTTTTAGTATTTTCTGAACACAAAATTTGATTCATTCAGGTACTATTTTGGGACAGGTTCGGTGAATATCCGTATAGAAATTTATTTGATATTTATTGTCGAAGTTTTAAATTAATACACCCTTCAGGTTTTACGATAAGAAAAAAGTGCCCGAATACAGCATTTACCTGTCATTATATTACTACTTTATTTCAAATATAATAAGTAATCACAGCTAGCATAGATTCAAATACAAAAACAACGACAAACAAAAATATGGTACACGAAACAAATATTTCAATCGGAACTACTAATGGTGTGGAAATGATAAAAAATATACCTTTTTGACAATACAGGGTGTTTCTTAATGATATGTGAATATTCAAGGATGTAACTCTACATGAAAATATTATGATAGGTTGCTATATAAACTATGTTCGAGAAATATTTCTTTACGAAAATAGGATGTGTTCAGGTTTTGAGAAAAGAATGGAAATATTCAATACCGAAACCAACTGAAATATTTCAGTAATATTTGAGTGATAGTAATAGTTGACGAAAGCCAATATTCTCAACTCCAACAGATGCGTGAGTACGGCAATTGACTTAGATATTTTTCACGAAAAAAAATTTAACACCTATGAATTTTTCTCTCTCTTCTTTCAATTCGGGATGAGAAACTTCTGAGGTTTTTTTTTCTACGATACGTAATTTTGGAGTGGAAAAATTAGAACCCTTCTAGTGTTCAAGGAATTGTTTAAGAATTCCATTGTATTGAATTCGAACTTTACACGGTTTTTGAATTAGTGGGGCAGAGATATACACAATGAAATTGCGAAAAAATAATTATCCATTGTAACAGTGGCCGTTACCTACGTTTAGGCGAAAATTCATCTCATATTATTTATTTCTACAATATACAATAAATCTATTTGCCCTGGAATATGTCACATGCTTTTAAATCTGACATTTTTATAAGTGAATATCATTCAAATCTATGTCTTTACCGTTTAATATAATTCAATAATAGTAAATTATTTTAATTTAAAACTGATGGGAATGGCCTAACTGTAATGGAGAGTATGCTGGAACCATTTACACCAGAGCTATCCAAATCGTGCTTTGCCTATATAATAGTCAAAACTTTCCTAGTCTTTATCGTCGTCTTCTGGAAACTGTATCTGTCCGAAAAGGAATATCTGAAAGAAGACAAAAAAGTGTAAGAAAGCTATAATTGAGGAAGCCGTGCTTCCTTCAAAAACTGAAGTGAGATCGAATTCAATACAATGAACATTTTCAATAATTTCTAGGACAATACAAAGGATTTTATTTTTTTCAACTCAAAAAAGGCTCATCGTAGGAAAAGACTTTTTTATTCAAATTTGAACGAGGATTTCACAGCTTGTATTTTCGTTAGAGAACATTTCATTTATATATCAATTCGTCATTATTTTTTCATGAAGGTATACCCTCTGTAGATATATTTGCATATCACTACGGAACACATAAAAACGGTTGATAGCAATAAACCAAAAACCAGTGCCAGCAAATATAATTTTTACTATGAGTCTTCTTAGAATAAATTGAAATAGGCTGTATTCAGCTTTTCAATATCCCTTAGTATTAACATTATTTTGTTGGAAAATATTAATCATTTCACTTTTTAGATTACTCTATATTTCTGAAACTCGTACATAGTAAAAATGTATACATACAATTACTGGAACATATATTCACATAAAAGGATTTTTTCAATTTTATTATGCAGCTTCAGTATTTTCAGAAACCCATTGAATTCAACAAAATCAAAATATCTTTTAAATTATTCTATTCAATCAAATGCATAGCCCGTGCGCGATTCATACGTAGAAATCGACGTGGGGCTCGAAATAATTGTTTTTATATCGCCATGTCATATGGCATGAGCGTAATTTGAACAGACCTTTACAAATTTGGTGCAGGTACTGGTACAATCGGAGGAAAGAATTTAGGCAACTTGAAAGAAAACGTTTTCCGATCCGGGGTACAACTTGGATATTATTCTAAAGGTATTCATTTCTGTCGGAATTTCTTATAACTATATCGATACGTAATGAATGAACAGGTGGTCATAGGTAAGTAGGTACTGCAGATTGGAACAAGTATATCATACGTTTTATGATTCGTATTGCCCAATATACGAAGTTCAAATAGTTTTCTCCTAACCATTATTTTAACTGAAACACTTCACGTGTTTCACTTGAAGCACTCTTTTTTATGGTGAGATATAATGTGACACTTTTCGAAATTGCGGCAAATGAAAGAATACCTTCCTATTTATAACCAGTTACTTTTCATCCGTGATTACAAAAAGTTCATTCATTATAGTCATAATGTTATTCAGATTGTCTACCAGTGAGGATGACAGTGTTCCATGTAAGTGAAATTATTACTATTTCAATATTGTGTAGGAATCCTGTGAATGATATCTGATTCAATTCCATAACGAATGTTTGGTACTTAAACTGAGTAGAGAAATCCTGTGAATCATATCTGATTCAATTCCATAACGAATTTTGGTATTTAAACTGAGTAGAGAAAGGTGTTTTTGTATAATTCAGTGCTCAGTATTCAGTGTTTGTCATTCTTGTAATTCAATGTTTATATGAAAGTAGATGTTTCAAGTTTGTGTCTGAAAGTTACTTTTTTGCATGATTTGCACATCTATGTATAGAGTTACTTATTTTGAAAATGATTGCTTCCTTTCTTTTTTTGAAAGATTCTTACATTATTTTGTATCAAGATGAAGTAGTAGAATTCCAAAAACTTTTTTCCCCAAAAAGTTAGTTCATATTTATGGTCGTCATTCTTAAATTTATTGAAAATTATTAATTAATACTCATATTAGGTGTTACCATTCTTTTTTTAGATTCGTTGGCCACCTTTATGTCTTTTATATATAGAGGACGTATTTCTCTAACGTTGCAAAAATAAATATTTAGGCTTTTAGTGAAAAAAAATGATGGTGAGGTGAAAAAACGGTTTTTTGCTGGTTTTCATGTTTCACAATATCAAAAATATTTCAGGAGATTATTGCTTTTCCTGGAGAATGCATTAGAAAATCTGTCATAAATAAAAAATATAATGGCTTGAGTTCATTTCCAGTTTGAGACTGGACAAGAACTTTGGTTCTACAGGACAATATTTTCAAAAATAAACTGTTGGGAGGTATCTCTGAATTTGTAGAGTAAGGAAGGTGAGTGTAAGCCCATAGCACTTAGGCCACATGTAACCCATTGTACATCCTTCCGAGGAGTTGTCCTCCTAGATCATCGTCCATCCTGTCCTTTCCAATAAGGTGGACAGGTCACTGGGAGACATCTTCTTTATATCAGCAGGTGTAGGACAAGACTCGCCGAACACACACTCTCTTATTGATGATAACTCCGAGCACTCGCATAGGACATGCGTGACAGTCTCATCTTCCTGTTCACACATCCTGCATAAAGGTGTGTCTACTAGCCCCATATTATGGAGATGTTTCTTTAATTGACAGTGTCCAGTCAGAAATCCTACTGTTAGGCGTAGATTTTTCCTGGTCATCGGCAGATATTTCTTCGGCGCCAGCTTTCCAGGGTCGCCCAGGATGATCCTGTCAAGATTGCATCTTTTGATTCCATCCCATCTCTTTAGAGATTGAGCATGGATGTAAAATTTGGCTAGTTCCGTAATTGTCGAAGTCATCAGGCCGTAGGTGCCACTGAGTTCTAAAATTCTTAGTCCATCCGCTTCCTTAGGTAAAGAGTCGGCAATGCGATTACCTTTACTCCTGTCGTGTCCTTTAACCCACCTCAGAATAATGTTATTATCTACTGAGGCTTTGGCTAAATCTTGGTGGCACTCTAGTACTAGCCCTGAGGTAACAAATTGTCTGTTCAATGCTAATAGTGCTTGTCTGCTGTTAGTGCAGATTGTTGTTTTTGCCAGAAATTTCTTTCCTGGTTCTGTTGGGAGGTATCACCTTTTCTTATTCTCGAAAATCCGCTTATGCAAAGAAATAAAAAATACTTGATACCCCTACAAAGTAGCCAAAAAAAGTGAACATTCATCGCTCCAGAGCAGGGATCGAACTCGCATTTACAAATGTGGTGATTTCATCTAATCGAATTAATACATTGTATATCACATAAAGGTAAACACTTTAAAGATTACAAGTTTAACAAAGTATAAAAAAAATAGATTTTCATAAAATTTTTCGGAATATTGTTGAATATAAGATTTAATATTACCTATAGGAACTTATCTTGATGAAACGTGTTTTACCCGTTTATTACATTTGTTTGAAACCGAAAAAATTTATTCATGAAATAAGTCTATGAAAACATGAATAAACATTTCGGGTTTATTGATTGGTAGATACCTGATCCAAGTTTGGAATATTGATGACACTTTAATGCAATCGATAACTTTTCAACAAGAGTGTACCGAAACTCTTTCATTGCTACCTAAAGAGCCGATTGGTGGACCGGCACGCGCTCTTTGGGCGGTACTTAATACAAAGGGTCTCACTTCGATTCGAGGGGTAGCTCTGCACTATAAAAGAACCAACAGGTAGTCCACCTTCATCACAACCCATATTTTGTTCGGTGGTGCCGGTTAGTTCGAAAGATTGCTAAAATTACGTGATGTCCCTGATGGAATCTTTTTCAACGGAGTCGTACGGCGGCTACACCTACCTATTGACGCCGTCACAACCTACCAACATTGACTGGAGTGCCAGTTCTACATCGAGTTATGACAGTTTATCAGAAGAAAATTTGAAAATCACAAGTCCAGAACCATTTGGAAGAAATAAGAGCCGAGTAACACCATTTGTACTGAGAAAAAGACGACTTGCAGCCAATGCCAGGGAACGCCGTCGAATGCAGAATTTGAATCAAGCCTTCGATAGACTGAGAACATTCCTCCCACAATTAGGACAGGATAGGCAATTGTCGAAGTACGAGACCCTACAGATGGCACAAACATATATTGCAGCGCTCTATGATCTCCTCGACCAACGTGAGTCTATTCAGTAAAGACACTTATTGTTGAGTTATTTTTGAAAGCCAAAGTTCATGGTAAAGTGTTAACTAGATTTGTAATAGTTATAATGTAGCAAGTTGTATATAGAACGCCGTCCCATTTAGGTTAATTTGTTATTTATTTATAATGAACGACATTGATCAGTATTTCATAATGATTTTATGTATTCGAGTTAGAGGAATCTGTTAGATGGAAAATTATATTGAAAATATTTGCCCAAACGTATACCTCTTTTACAAATTTTGTGGTTGAGAGACCCGATAATGTGCCAAATATAATATTAATGTGGTTTTGTTTCTATCTGAGTTGGTCAATAAATAATTTATACTACTATGTGTTTCATTTCATTTCAGTATTTTTGTGTGATTATGATATTACTGAATCGTTGAAATATATCTATTATCTACTTGTAGCTGATGGCAAGAAGATACTTCTCAATACATTTTTTGATAAAAAATCAATGACAATCTCAAAAATAAAATATTTACAACTAGCTGGAGTGAATTTCACTACTAATATAAAGTTGTTTCACTATACTAACATAATAATAATTTTCCTCAAACTGTCAGTAGGTATAATTACCATTAGAATACATACATACATTATACATAAAAAAATACAAATCTATGAAGCATCTCTGTCTCGTACTAACAGCTGATAAAAAAAAGAACATTTTCAAAATATTTTTACTGAGTCGCAAAATTTCTAAATTTTTTTGTTATTGTTATTTTTATAATTCCGATACAAAATTTATTTTTTTGGAAAAATAATTGAAAGAAACTACTGAAAACAAATGGAAATTGATAATGAAATTGTACGAAAAGGGTAATAAGAGAATTATTAATTATAAATTTGAATGTGATACTGAAAAAAGTTGAGAAATACTGAAACTATAGTCGGAGGAAAAAATCAGTTATCTCCTTATTCTGCTGAAGAAATACAAGAAAATGAAGGTAAGTGGTGGAAAAACTATATCAATTATTTAAATTTTCATTCTATTTTTTTCATCTACTCACAAAATTCAGATGATTTTGGTCATCAAGAAAATATGAAACAGACGCAATTTTACAAAGATAAATAATTGATGTCCACCAACATTTAAACACGGTCTTCTTGATAAGTATTCTAGATTGCGTATCTACACAAAAAAGATCATCGTTCAGGTAGACGAAATCTCTATACCTATCCATGCTAGATTACGTATATTTATGTAAATCAGTCCACTGATGATTTCTTCAACTGGTAGGCTGGGTTTAGTTATAGGTAAGATCAGTTCTCAATACCAAGATTTAAAAAAATTGACATTTTCAAGTTTACTTTTTTCTTTAACTTCCTAGGCTAGGTTAGATAAGTTTTTATTGATAAAATTCTCTAAAGTATGAAAGAAAATAGTTTAAGAAAAGTGCAATCTTAAAAGTGAACCTCAGAGTCTTTGAATTTGAGCAGGTATACGTCAATTATATCTGCATGTATACAATCTAGTCAGTTTTCTAGGAATGATTCAGTGCTGCTTGAGGACTTTGATGTATAGCGAAACACGTAACGCGGTTTTTGTGAAACCTTCCATATCAAAGATCTTACAGTAAACTGTTTTGATATAGATTTTAATCAAATATCGGTAAGTTCTATTCGAAGAATCCAGTTTTCAATTCGTCACGTTGTATTACGTTTCCAATGTAAGTATATCTATATCATTTTCCATATGAATGAGAGAAAATGAGAAAGAAGTCACTCTCATCAAGTCATTTTTTAGAATGTGATTTTTGGTAGCTTGATATAAGAAACAAATTTCAAAATAATAAATTCTCCCACAGAGTATAACAAGGTTCAATACAATAGGTAACAAGTGCCTTTCAGGTAAAACTTTTTCTCCGGCTCCGAAAAATATTAACGAGGTGTCATTCGATTCGGAATATCGTGTAGATGATTTTTGAAACTGAAAAAAATTTGGTTTGGTTTTTTGCAAATATCTCGAAAGCTATTTGACATTTTTCAAATTTGAAAAAAATACTTAAAAACAGGACATTTTCCCAAAAAAGCTACCTCCCGGAACTATAGGACCAATATTCATAATTTTTCCAGAGGGTTGAAAATACGTCCCAAAACTGATACTTTGACTTGCGCAAGACCTTCAATGAAAAATTATCATGTCATCTCGTTAAATATCACATTTGAGAAATTAAAAATTCTAGGCACACTCTTATCGACATTATCACAAAAACATACCATAATGTAAGGAATGAATTTGCAAAGGAGCCTTTTTATTGATATACAGAATATAAAATTGACAATAGCGCATGAAAAGCTTATCCGATTCCCAGATATGAACCAGCTTTAGTAAGCCCCAAATTGACGGTGAAAAACATTCAGCTAAAACATTCCAGCTGTGCCGATCTCGGTATTCTATTAAAATAAGTTAATCAGCACGGTTTCAGAGAAGAGTGTCACTTTATGAAATCATATCCACTTATGTGTAATCAAATAGTGAAACCACAACTCTTTCCAAGAATCTTCCTCAACTATGGCGTTTCTTGTGAATCAATTCCAGGTGAGAGGAAAAACAGAAATGATTCGGGAAACACAACAACAAAATTTCCGTCATTTTTGGAAATAGAATTCGCACTGCCTACAATTTTATGAAAGTGAGTATAATCAAAGTAAACGATATTGTGTACTCTTAAAGTTGTCGGCACTCTCAAAGGCCAAAAAAACCGATACATAAAAATAAACTGGTAGCGAACTAGTTCACGTAGACTATAGACTTGGCTGTTCGTATTGGGTAATTTTTACTGACCGAGTTTTATGATTGGCTGAAGAGTCATAAAATTAAATTTGAAGTCATGTTACGGTGACGAATAGAAATCGGAGAATGCGAAGATGGACAACGCCGTCGTGTTCAGTTGAGGACCCGATCGCGATTCGAGTGTTTAAATTCGATATTGGTGCAGTTATAATTACTTAATAGCAAGTATAATCTGTTTTTCCGTTAACCAGCTGTTGCGCCCCTACGAACGACAACCCTCAGAAGTCGAAACTTGTGCGAACTAAGTATTAACGAGGTCTTACCTTTTAACGTGTCATTCGTAACACGGGTTGGACGACAACAAGTGAAAATTGATCGTTCAGACTAGGACTTGAACCACCGACCAACACGGTAGTCAATGCGAGTGAGTGAACAAAGCATCCACGTCGAACCGCCTGGCTACCGACCGACGCATACTTTTTCCAGTGTAGTAGATAATTCCAATAGCGATGGTGAACAATAGTAAATAAGATTCGGATGCATTTGAATATTGAAACACAGAGAGTATGTTTCAATGTATATAAGAATCCACATCTCCAGTTTGGTTTCAAAGGAAACAAACTATTACAAGCAACATCAGATTTGACCGAAATTTCTTGCTCAACTGTGTATAAAATAGTCAAAAACAAACGTTATGATCGCAAGACGCGTTGTCACACAGGATTACCAAAACCTTCAGATGTTCATCTAATAAAATCATTGAAAAAACAATATACGACTGTTACAAAAGCAATGAGATCCCTACAACTGAAATCATAAGGAAGCAATTCAATACTTCTGGCCATAACGTGAGCTGCTGTGACAAAACTCTTCAGAATTGGATAAAGAAACTAGGATTTAGATTTAAAATAATAAACAAACGTCAAACAGTTATGGAAAGCAGAAGAATAGTGGAATTGCGTAACAAATACTTAGAACAAATAACTAAATATAGACAAGAACAACGGCAAATATTCTATTTGGACGAAACTTGGTATGAGGTATCTGATATTACCGAAGTGGACTGGCAGAAAAGAATTTAAAAAGTAATTTTAGTTGAAAAAGACTATATGGTATTATTCAGAAGTATTTCCAATTGTCACCCTGTTATTTGAATCCCTACTTTTCCACTCATCTATATGAACGAAATATTTATTATATATATTATTATATATTTTTTCATTATATATATTATATAGTTATTGTGATTCTTATATAATCAGAAATGATTATTGAATAACGAAATTAGTTAACTCCCTAACTCTATCATTAAAGGGGAACTGTTGGGAACCGTTTATTTGAACTATACCTGACATTCAATATTCGATTCCATAATTAATATCATTGTAAACTAATATTACGAAGGCTGAGATGGGCCACATATTTTCCTAAAAATGAAATTCACTAAATTTGGAATCTATAATAAAATTTCGTCGAGTTCAAAGTCGAAATTTAATGATCCCAAGTTTGAAGATGCATCTTTGATGAATTTCGTATTTTTGGTAAATTCCGAGTTGAAAGAATATTTTGAGGAGTCGATATTCAGTTGATTTCAAAATTCAATCTCGAAATTCAACTTGAGAATATGAAAAATTTATTTCATCAGTTTCACGACTCAAATCTTATACTCCAGTAAGTTTTTGTGTGAAATAAATAGTGAACACAAGTGTTCGCTCACCTTCGATCCACGAAATAGCTATGAGCACGTATATCCTGCATCTTGACTGAGTTCTTTTACTGGTGGTGGGAAATTTGTTATATGGGAAACTGCTTGCTCTGTCCTCTCACTAATGAATACCTGTGTAGGTAGGTAACACAATTAGTCTACTTCCTGTTGTGAAGATGTGTCAGTTTTGCTTTCAATGCTAGAACCGCAACTGAGAGGACCATCAATTTTATAATTATTTTGTACTTCATTCATTGAATATAACATTTCTAGAAACTAATATCACGGATGTTATCAATTCGCTTCATCTGCTATTTTCAATCTATTGAAATATATGTTATTATTTTCGTTGTATTGAAAATACTCTCTTATCGTTTTAGAATTTTTGTGATATTCTATGATATGATATGATAATGAAAACTAAGACTTTTTCTTTTTCCAACAACTTTGAATTACTGGCACTTACAAGACGAATTAATATAACATTGTTGTCAACACTTGTTAGGGAAAAAGTTGGAATTGTTTTTAAAAAATTATTATTATTCCAGCACATATCAAAACTATTGTTGACATTAATATGTTCAAAAATAAGTTTAAAGCTTGGATCTCAGGTTTGCCTAGAACACAGATACACCAATATGTTGATGTGAAAAATACATATTACTACAATGTATGAATGTCTGTAGAGCATGTATGTGTTTAGTTGTGTAATCTGTAGGTCAATTTCTCCATGGTTTGTTTGTTTGTTTCATTTTCCAAAAATACGGTGTTTGATTGATGTGTGAGTGATGTTCGATGCAATGACCTATTGCGATTTTCTTATTATACAGGGCTATTCAAATTCGTTTCTGTACATGAGGATCTCGTAAACGATAAGAGATAGAATGTCGGTTAAGTTGTGGCAAAGTTGTGTATTTTAGAGACCTATTCAATGATGTGAAGAAATTGAATATATCTCTTTTGGTTCTGGAGATATACAGGAAAAACAAAAAAATCCAAAATTATTTTGTTGCCTATATCTTCTTTATTCGCCGACATTTCGAAAATTTCGAAAAACTCTACGGTACATGAGGAGACGTGAAAGTTGCTATTGTGTTTTTATTCAACTCAGTCAACCAATTTCCAGGGCCGTAATTTAAAAGAGAATAATTCACACAATTTTAATCGAATATTACTGAAAAATCTCGAAATATAAAAGTTAATTTAATTTCTCAGTATGAAGTGAACGTCTACGATCCAAAAACTACAACAAAAAATACAGGTCCGTATTTAAAAATTCAAAGATGGGGTGGCCCAAGTCAGATGAAACCTTGTATAAAAGAATCATGGATATACTCTGAGAGCCCACATCAAGTGCCAATAGCAAAATGTGGACAGATGTTCGAAATATCTGCGAATAAAGAAGATATAGGCAAAAAAATAATTTGGGATTTTTTGTTTCTCCTGTATATCTCCAGAACCAAAAGAGCTATATTCGATTTCTTTACATCATTGAACAGGTCTCTAAAATACGCAAATTTGCCATAATTTAACCGACACTCTATCTCTAATCGTTTACGAGATCTCCATGTACAGAAACGAATTTGAATAGCCCTGTATAACACAAATGTTTTTATTCATATTAACTATATGTGATTTTAATGTGATATCTGTAAAAAAAAAATCTATTCCTTTTTTTTGTTCATACTAAATGTTCTTATTAACGTATTAACTACATGTGATATCTGTATAAAATTTTTCTAGTGCTTTTTTTTGTGTTCATACTAAATGTTTTTATTTATATTAATTATATGTGATTTTAATGTGATATCTGTATACAAGTTTTCTAGTGCTTTTTTTGTTCATACTGAAAGAAACTTTATTTTTATATTTCATTCATTATAATCTATTGTATATTTAAATGATATAACCCACGCACAGGTTTATTCTTCCCTAAGGATAAACCTGTGCATAGGAACTATATTTATTTGTCGTTAACTGAGATTATTGTACATTTCAAATTGAATGGCAAATAATTATTATTATTCTTAATTGCAACAAAATTTCAGTAGTTAATTTGAGCAAGGCACTATTGTGAACCCACCTTAAGTTCGGGAGTGTGTGTTCCATGGCCGGGGATGTTTTGGTGAACTGGCTTATGGAAGTCAAGATTTTCGAATAAAAGAATGCGTGTTTTATTGTCAAATAAATGAAAATACACAGCAGGCACATGCCAAATTTCAGTATTTTCATGCTCAAAAATGCATAGATAAAAACCAATCAGTTCATCAGAAACTCATGACTGCGGTCATTAATGAGAAGAGTATTTTGGACGATATTTGTCATCAGTGTTACTAACAAGAGGTAAAACTTTGAAACTTTTATCGTAGAAAATTGACCTCACCACCCGGCTGATCTGACGTCAATGGATTTTTGTGATGGTTCATGTACCAAGTTCCATACTAGACGTTCGTTCGAATTATCTCCAACTGATTTGAAGATTTCGTGACACTGATACAATCTGTTTAGATATTGACAGAGAATGATAAACCCTAATAGTGTTTGTGAAACAATAAAAAGTCACAATCTGTATAAATAGTTAGAAATCATGATTCCAAATACAATCAGTTGCTGAAACGCTTTTTTTTTCAAGGACAAAACACAAACACTACAGGAAAAACCTTGAGGAACTCTAAGAGCGGTGCCTGTACGAAAGTAGCGATTCACGTTGGATTTGACTCGCTGAAGATTAGATTCATTTGAAAGTACGTTCTCAGGAATGTTATTCCACATAAACGCAGTGCTCCTAATGTAAGAGTTTTTAAACAGTGAAGTTCGAGGTGTACTGAGTTGAACCTCAAAACGATGAGCAGCCACAGTCCGTCGCGTATTTCTGGTGTAATCATCATCTTGGTGTAATCAAATATGCCAAGTCACTTGAACACCTCCTGTGAAAATATATATAAAAGAGTGAAAAATCTCCAACCTTTTTTCGATAATACAGACCATCACGGTTGCAAGTGATGTTCATGTCCTCAATCAGGTGGATGGCTATTTTCTGAGTGGAATCCAGCAGCTTCAGGGCATACTTAGGGGCTGAACTCCATACATCTAAAGCATCAAAAGTTGCTGAGGTGTGTACAGTTTTCTGGTTCGGAACAGTTTTCCAGGCTTTTGAGAAGTAGTCTTCGCAATTCCTGCGACGTGATTGTGCCAAGACATATTAGTGTCCAGTTTGACCCCCCAGCAAACACATTGAAGAAGAAAGTGGAAATGCCTGTCCTGACATTATTATATCCGGTTTGGAGAAATGTTTCGTTTTGGAGAAAACCGATGCCTGGATTTTCGTGGCATTGAATTGAACCTGGTTACTTTCACTCCAATTCGAAACCACCTTCAGATCCTCATTGAGATATGCAACCTCCTGCTGCCTGCGAAGATGTACATCCGCAGCCGATATCTTGGGATCCAAATTGACTGACGAAAAAAGTTTGCTGTCATCGGTGAAGCTATATATTGGATTCATGTTTTATTACAATAAGTTGTTGGTATACAATAAAAAAAGGGTTCGAGACAATATGGATCCCTGGGGAACGCCAGCGTTGATAGTAAAAGTATTCGAGAGATATATCGACGGCTACTTGCAAAGAACGTTTTTCCAGTAAGCTGGAGAGGCATACACAAAAATGATACGACAAGCCATAGCATCGAAGTTTGGCCAGCAAACCACACACGGTCAAAGGACTAAGAAATTCAAGCGCAACACCTCTAGAGTCTCTATGTTTCCCGATTGCATTACTCCACGAATAAGTGTCATACGATCGGAGGTCGCCTGGTGATCGCTCAAGATATTGAAGCATTCCAAATATTTGAGGATATGGTGGTTTAAGGCTTTCATCATGTTTTTTGATATCACTAATAGCAAAGCAACTGGTCCATAGTTATTTGAAAAATGTTCCTTTCCTTTTTTGAGAACAGGCTGAGCTCGAGCAATCTTTCAAGAAGGAAAACCCCCTTCCTTTTAAGACAACTCTCAGAAGTTGAGAAACTTGTGCGAGCTAAGGACTAACGACGTCTTATCTTTTAACGTGTGATTCCTAACACGGTTCGGAAAGTGAACATTTTGCTCATTCCCTTCAAGGTCGAATTTGTTTATTTACTTTTGGTTTTTATTTAATGTTGTGCATGGATGGTTTTTAGGAGTGTTTTTTTCTCGAAAACGAACCTTGATAATGAAGAAAGCACAAGAAATGAAAATGTTGTATTTTCAGTTGCTTAATCTAAAAAAATAAAAAACTACAAAAAAGTTAGTGGCGTCCTTTTTTTTGAATATTGTTGGCTGTGGTGCCCACTGAGACGCCACTGGACCTGACAATCTCAATCTGGTTCAGGCTAAATAAGCCCCTTATTACTTTAAATAACTGTAGCAAATTCCAACTTATATATTCATAATATTTATGATATTCATAATATTTTATAAATACCGTTTTTTTTTAAACTTCAACGACCTCTTAAATCACCCTCTGAAGTTTCGTACCATAGTTAGGAACACCCTGTATTGAATCAAAAATATTGATTATGTTATAGACTCAAAATTAATTTTGAAAATATATTCATACATGAACACGCCTGAGGAAGCTATTGTATAGCAAAACACGTCTTGCACTTTTGTAAAACTGTTCAGTGAAAATGTCACAATGAAGTGTTTCTTGAACGAGTTATGAATTTTCAGCAAGTATCGACCGATTCCATTGCACAGTTTCCTCGATTTTTATATTTCCATGATTCAATCAGTCCAATTGAGAATGAATTTTTACCATCAATAGGCATTAAGGTAAGCAAAATAGCATTTTCATAAAGGTATGCACAGTTTTAATCATGAATCTTTCTGAAATAATTGGTGAAATGGTTTGAATCAATGTGAATTGTAAGTCAATGACATTTACGAAAATTGAAATAGTTTACTTTCAATTGGTTGTGTCTAGACTGGAAAAAATCAAATACAATATAATCGTTTAATTCTTTTTATCATTCAATTCATAGTTTTTAAACCGTTATTCCTCTTTTTGACACACTCATTTCACTTTTTTGTAAGAGTTTGAATAAAATATCGAAGCATGTGACGACACATATTCTGAGTGCTCGTAAACACACTATATCTCCCGAATATAATCACCTACTTTATTTTCAATTCCACATTAATTTTTGTTTCAAATCGGCGAGTCACCTAATGTAAAACATAAAAATATCGAATCAAATCTCCATGGGAGCGGAAATTGGATCACTTTTCTGCTACCCCAATTCCCCGGTGAATCGTCTATAACAAGGTATAATATGAAAGCGCAAACCCTATTATCTGATGTGCCCTTAAAGGCATCCCACAACAGCATATGGCTATTACATAATCTGATGAACACTCTTCATCGACTTGGTAAATATTGAATATTTTTCATTATATCCAGTAAGTATAGCAGATTGAAATAAATTAGATCATAAACAAATATGCCATCAATGACGGTGATCATGTATTATGAATGATATTAACATGGGGTAAAGGTTGATGAGAGGAGTATTTTTTCCGGTAGGACAATTGCTTATTAGAGGGCCTATTTATTAATGCATTTGAGAAATATATTGATGGAAATGACATAATTCAATGTTCAGAATATTTATCTATACTTATAAATGAGAAAGTCACTCACTCATTCATCTCTGTTTCTCTGTACTATATGCATATATATGCAGGTTCGTTTTATGTTCCAGATTTTTTAATATTCCAAGTAGGACGCCAGTTGCAGGTAAAAAAGGTACATTCATAAAATTATTTGTAATATATATCCTCTATCTTATCTGTTCATAATGTAATCAATATGGCCCCTTACAGCATGTAATTTGAATGAATATTTTCGAAGATTTTATAGATTTAAAAAGCAAGGACATAGCGGTTGCGGCGGTACCGGCCAATAATATGTCGCTCTTTCAAGAGTAATTAAAAAAAAATATTTGTATTGTATACTGACAAAAAGCTGTAAAGTTGTATATAAAGTATATTTAGTATCAGCATTGTACCCGTACGGAGCCGGGGCAGGTCGATAGTGGAGTATAGAGCTGAAATTTTCAATATTGGCAGACCTTCTTCAAGTATTGAGGCAAGGTTTAGAAATAAAAGGCATTTCCAGGAACAAATCATTAGACTAATTTTTTTTCAAATAGAAGATATTTCAGTTGAATGATAGTCCATTTTATGATCTCTGAGGACATGGTTGCAAAAAACACATGTTTCAGGGGATAAACTATTATCACTTCTATATGTCGCGACACGGTATTTATAGTCTTGAAGTTTGACTAATATATACACTAGGAAATTGAATATATTGATTTCAATTGTGAGTGTATGTGAGTTTCGTTTTTGAGTTTTGAAAACATATTACTGATGGTTCACAAATTTTCGAAAGCTATCTTAAAATTTTAACTTTGAAAAATTCTAAACATGGTTAAGTGTCGCATTGCCAATGAAAGGTAATCAAGAAACATTATGTGGACTTGGGATGAATGAATCTCATTTGCAACATTAGAATTTGAGAAACTGTTATTATTGATAATGATGTGTTTTGTGTTTTTGATCCTCACAAGGATAATTTTTTCATGGAGGAAATCGAAACCAAAACAGTAGCAACGTCAGACGTCAAATCAAAACTCTGGCTGAGATATATTGATGACATTTTCGTCATTTGATCACATTGACGCCAAGAACTTTCAATCACGTGAATGGAATCTATCAACGGATCAAATTCATGAAAGAAGTTGAAGAAGGTAACCAGCTCGCATTTCTCGATGTGTCGATCATGAAAAAGCCTGACGTTACACTGGACCACACGGTTTATCGTAAAGCAACACAACAATAGATACCTGAACGTAAATTTACACCACCACCCAAAACAAATTCACTCTTTGGCAAAAAAACACTAATAAGACGCTCAAGGAAGCTGGCAGACAACGAACACAAACAACACCATTGAGACATATCTACGAATGAATGACTACTCATAGAAAATTATGCGGGTTCCAAGATAACACAGAAATAGCAGAAAACGCTAGAAATATCGGTCATAACAACCATAATACCATATATTGAAGGAACCACAGAAAAAATCAGCAGAATTCTCCGCCAATACAACATAGCAACACCATTCGTACCAGAACGTACAATAAGGTCGATTCTCCGTAATCCAAAGGATCAGATGCAACTGGAGTCCCAAGGAGTTCATGAAGTACCATGCCACGATTGTGACAAGACTTACATCGGCCAGACCAACAGGCGAATCAACATACGCAAAGATGAACACAAATAATCAGTGAAGGAAAATTTACCACGTCTTCTCTCTTCCAATTCGTATTGGCGACAGGATACAACATGAATGCCATGTAAGCAATCCTGCTCTTGAACAATCAGAAAGGCTATTGAAATTGAAAAACGACTTAGTAGTATGAAAAAGAGGTATGACATGCAAAGATCATCAGCAAAGTGTAGATGCATCTCGTCACTCCACAAACACAGGTAATCGGGCCAATACAGGCAGCGGGACAAACCCAGGAAAATGTTACCAACCACCCCTATAAATTAAAAAAACAGAGTTCGGGTAAATCATATAGTTCCAAACTCAAGACATCACCGGAAGATGGCAAATGAGACTTTGCCGAAACGTTGTGGTAGAAATAATCTTTGTGAGGATCAAAAACACAGAACACGTAGCAAAATAACAAAATTTGGAAATTGTTTGGGTGAACAGCAAAGTGCCCTGTTAAAACACCATTTATTTCAATATTTCGATAATGATTATTATCATCTTCAGGAAAAAATTGGTCATACAAATAAAATACGTCAAAAATAATACGGAAAGATAATAAAATCTATCAAAAACTAATTTTTTCAGCATAAGAAATCAAACCAGGTAGAGAGCATATATCTTTTCGGGTGATTTTTGACATCCTTAATTTGTATAACTTGAACATCCTTTTCACACGGCCAACCTTACTAACACATTTTTCTTGAAAATGCTAAAAACATTATCGAAATATTGGAATAACTGGTTTTATAAGAGTACACTTGTTTTGTTCACCCCAATAATTTACAAATTTTGTTCTTGACAAGTCAGCAGAGACTACCTAATGAGACACCTAAGGAGACAATAAAAAAGAAACAGAAACAGAATCAAAACGAAAAGAAAAAATCCAAAATTTTGAAATGAGGTTTGTTTCTGTGTCTGTTTAAAATCTGTTTTTCGGTTAACTAGCTGTCACACCCCTACGAACGACAACCTTCAGAAGTCTAAACTTGTGCGAGCTGAGGACTAACGAGGTCTTACGTCTTAACGTGTGATTCCTAACACGGTTTCGTTTCCATTCTCTCATTAGTAAGTGTTTCATATTTATATCTTCATAAAAAATGTATCATGTAACCTAAACCAGTTGTCCTAACGAATGTCATACATTTACCGAAAGCCTAACAGATAACAGTCTTCTTTGTGATAAAAATGAAAACTATCGATGAGAGATATTCACGTATAAGAAACTAAATCAAAATATTAATCTTTCCCAACTACCTGTACAGTAGGGTCTGGTAAAGGTCTGTCGGAAAACAACTACTTCCCCGGCTAATACCGAGCTGGACATTGAATTATATCCGACAGACATTATTCAATTTTCGAAGAGACAATTATTACAAAAATAACCAGTAATTTGAGATCGTTATGCAATCAAAAGTATAAAAATATTTTATTACATGTAATCATCAACATTTGTGCTCGGATATTCCTGGAAAACTGAACAATTCTTTGAAGTTCATTGAAAATTTACTGTTATCTGGTCAAATTATGATTCCACATAAATTGTCATGATGATGTTCATTCAAAAGCAGGTATTCTGAAACCGCATCCTTTTTATCTTTTTCTACCTAAATTCAATTGGTCGCTAACAATATCCTAATTATATTGTAATGGTATGTGAAAAGATAGCCGGTTCACCTCTTCACCATCAATCTTAAGAAAAACTTATAAGCGGACAAACCCTTTTAATGTTGAAAAAATTTCAGAAAACAAGATGAATATGCCCTAAGTAGAATCAAATGACAGTAAAAGGTGTTATGTGTGTGTGCTCTCTTTTATTTAATTTCCGACTTCATAAAAAATTTGGAATTGTTTCTTTACCGTCTTTCAACAAGCTTAATGATGATCAGCTTGAAAATTGCAGTCTCAGCCAACTTTCTAGTGTGAAAATGATTTAGATGAACCTGACAATTTAAGAATGATTATTCTAAACAGAATCAAAAAATTTTGAGGCTGCCTAATAACGATTCCAATTGATGTAGAAAACGAGATTGAGATGTTGATATATTACGTTATGAATGAAAGCCTGTAATTAGTATTTCCAATTTGATAGTAATTAGTGAATGCGATATAAAATTTTTGTTTCATAAACATGATTTCTCACGAGGTTAACCAAATTTCTTTTGAGCTACATTCTATTTATAATACATATCAATAATTTCACTTCTATTTATGAATATGGTTTTTCGTGTGAACCTCCAAAAAACAACCCAAATTCAAGGGAGAATAATATCGTCTCGTAAACTCTTTTTTTTGTGTCAACGGCATAGACTTTTTTGGTCAATAGCCAAGTGTTGTGTGTAAGCAATATTAATGACTTCCCGATCCACTTCATAGCTATTCGCAGTCCATCAGTCATAGTGACAAAATATATATCAAATAGTTTTTTAAATAGAATCGTATTTGGTATGAACCTGATTTCAGGAAGATTGTAAAGGTTTGATAGTTCGTACTGGAATCTCTGGCGTGAAATGAAAACACTTTTCCAATATCAGAACAAAAATTACGGTCTCTCAACGCGCGTTTCGTTAACCAACGAGAGACCATAATTTTTATTCTGGTGTTGGGAAAATGTTTTTAATAGAGAAGATTGTAAAAGTACAGAATAAAAACAAACTGATATTACACTAAAAAACTTGAAGAATGTCAGTTATAAGTACAATTTCATTTCAAATGAGGAAACAAAATTGATGAAGTGGCTCATTGACACAAACTTAACATTTAATGTTTTCAATAAGGATATTTATTAATTTTTTTCAGATTGTGGAACGGAATGAGAAAGTTGAACATAACTGATTAGCAACAGAAGTTGATATTGTTATCGAGTTGTTCTTCATCAAATGAGAAAACCTGTTTCCATCATTATGATGCTGAATATTATCATGTATTATTGTATGTTGTGTTCATTATTAACAATCAACAAATAGTTACTCTTCAATAACAACAATAATAATAAACCTTTCATTCCAATTCGAACCCATGAAGGGCTGGTCAACAAAATATATAGCTAGATGAAATGGACATGCACTTTTACATAAAAACGTGAAGTATCCAGTAGTTGAAGTAACTTCAAACATTCACGCAGTATTCAAAGATTCTATAAAAGCATTCATTAACTCATTCAATAACTATAGACCAGTCGCTGTGCTTTCAATATCAAAAATCATGGAAGAAGCCGTGAACCACCACATCTTCAAATATTTGGAAGGCTTCAACATCTTGAACGATCATCAATATGGCTTTCGGAAACAAAGATCAACAGGTGACCTTCTATATTTGGAATAACGCAATCGAGAGACATGAAGAGTCAAGAGCTGTTGTGCTTGATATTTCTCAGGTATTTGACCGTGTGTGGCATAAGGAATTGTTGGCCAAACTTCGATGTTATGGCTTGTTGTATTTCAGCTTGCTGAAAGAACGTTTCCTGAAAAACGGCTGTTGATGGATATCTCTCGAATACTTCTACCATCAACGCCGGTTTCCCCTGGGATCCATATTGTTTCCAACCCCATTTTTATTGAATATCAACGACTTATTGAAAAAAACCAGAATCCAATATATTGCTTTGCTGACGATAGCACACTTGTCTCCTCATTCCATTTGGATTTCAGAACATCCGTAGCATATGCATATCTTAATGAGGATCTAGAGGTGATTTCGAATTGGGTAAAAGTAACCAGGTTCAAATCAATGATACGAAAACTCAGGCATCGGTTTTTCACAAAAAGATGAATGTCTCCGAACCGGATGCAATAGTGTCACAACAGACAATTCTACTTGTTGCTTCGATGAGTTTGTTGAAGTTTGAAATGAACAACAATTGCAAATGCTGCTTCTCAAATAGTTGGAAGACTGTTCCGAACCAGAAAACTGTACACACCTCAGCAACTACGCATGCTTCATGAAGCTCAGATCTTCTTTGGGGTATTGCTCTCATATTATTCTCCCTTCGCCCCTAAGCATACCCGCTGCTGGATCCATCAAGAAACGATCCATCCACCTGATTAGAAGTTTATTCCACATAAACGTAGTTCTTCAGATAAAAAAGTTCTTAAACAGTGAAGTTCGAGATGTACTAAGTTGAACCTCAAATCGATGAGCAGCCACAGTCCGTCGTGTATTTCTGATATGTACTGTTCTTGGAGGAATCAAATTTGCCAAGTTACTTAAACACCTCCCGTAAAACTATCTATAGAAGAGAGACAAATCTCCAACATTTCTTCAATGTTCCAGGCTATCAAGGTTGCACGTGATGTTCGCGTCTCAAATCAGGCGGATCAGGAGGGTATGTTTGGAGGCAGAGCTCCATACATGAGAACAATACTCCAAAGAAAGTCTGCTCTTTATAAAGCATCAAAAGTTTCTGAGGTGTGTGTAGTTTTCTGGTTCGAAACAGTGTTCCAAGCTTTTGAAAAGCATTTGTAGATAGAAATATTTTAAATATTTTTATTCGATGTAATAATGCGTAATTATTATTCTTGTAGAGATTTAACTATTTACAAAGTATTTCATTTTAGATGGTTAGTTCTTCTGCTCATATAAATTTGTCATTATCATTTGTATTGTTCTTTTTATTCTATTCTTATGTTCTTTACGTTTTCTCAACCTCGATGATTATTATTCTTATAAAATAATATGAACTGTTTAATTCCATTCCAATAATTATAAATTCACTGAAAGTGATCATTATTAGCTCCTATCCAATAGTATTGCTGCTAGACCGATTAAATTAAACTGTTACATTCTACCCTCAACCCTTCCATTTGAATGATACTACAATTTGGATCATCCCTACAACGTTTCATTAAGACATCATACTAAACTTTCTTGCTTGTCAGTTGTAACGGTTGATCTTCACATATTAACACCTTCCTACCATAAAAACCGTTATTAAGTAGAAACTCGAAACCGAAATTCGATTAGTAGATATATGAATATATTTGAGACAGATTCAATCATCAATCAGTAGAGTTTCATTTGATTCGTTCAGGCTCGAATCAATTCGCGACTTAATTCGTGACGCTATTACTCAATGCATTGAGTAATAGATACCTGACCCGGTATCGCACGGATAGCAGAGCATATAAGCCTACATATTTTTCGCATCAGGTTGTATCGAATAATAGTGAATTTGGTAAAATAGCTTTCTAATTACATTATACAGTGCTTTTCTTTAATGTCCCCCCCTTTTATTTTTTGAACGGGTCAATTAAAAAAATTGGTATTTGGGATAATGAAATTAATGCATAAATACTTAATTTTAAAGTGAAATTGAAAGATGAAATTTTCAAGATGTCGACTGGGCGCCATCTGGGAAAAAAAATGGTAAGGGGGATCTTGTGACACATCTTTTTGAAGCTCCTGACAAATACTTTACAACCCTAGGATATGAGGTCAATATTTTCACCTACTACAAAATGGCGGAACTTTTAATAATTGCTTGAATACATTGACATTTAACTACATGATATGAGGTAATAAGCTTGAGGTCAGTTCAGAAGATGCTCGAAATGGTTGCCTTGAACTTCTTGATATATGAACAGCCTATCCGACATTTCATGCCGAACATTTTCGAACACAGTAATGTCAATATTTCTACAAATATTTATTATTCTCTGCCGTATATCCAATATTGAAGCAGATTCAGTTTCGTACATCTTATGCTTCAAATAGTCCCATAAGAAAAAGTCCAAATGTGTCAAATCTGGCTAGCGGACTGGCCATTCTGTAGGACCTCGACGGCCAATCCAACGACTGCGACCCTGATCCTTCGATCAGGGTCATCTTCAGTTGATTGGTGTACAATTTTAATTTTGCATGGATGAGACCTATTCCTCTTCAAAAGTCTCCACGCAGTAGAAGGAGACACCTCACAAAGATTCGCGACGGAATAAATAGACTGTTTAGGATTTACTACTGACTCACCAATTATTTACACTTGCTGTTCTTCCGGAATGGACGGATGACCTGGGAGCTTTTTGTTATGTACACCATCGCTAGTTGTGAATTTGGATACAAGTTCCCTCAAATATTTTTTACAGATAGGACGATTCGGAAAACGTTCATTGAAAATCCTTTCGGTCTCGTGAAACTTACGCGTTGCACCGTAAATACACTTCGCTTCAATTTCTTTTTCCATTGGACGAAAATTGACCATTTTAGAGATTGTTGACGTGATACCTTTCTGCTAGTGAATCCGAAAACTAAATGAACAATGATATTTATTGTCGTTCTTTTTTTGTCGTTTTTATAAACAAAAAATAACTTAACAAATATTATCGGGTTGTCGGAATTGCCATATGGCAGATAAAAAGGAATAGGTATTTCTAGAAATATAGATATTAATGTGTTTGTCTTCAGGAAATTATTAAATGTTCCGCCATTTTATAGTAGGTGAAGATATTGACTGTACATGACCGGTATTTTGAATATTAAAATATAGTGACCTATTTTTTGAGAGATAGCTATATGTCATGGTGAACTGTTTCATAAAAACGATTATTCGTAAATTGTTTCATTATATCTTAAAAGGATTCGTCAGCGTTATCGATAAAAGTTATCCGGGTAGCACCGACTTCTCAAGGAACCAATTCACACAAAACATCAATAAATAACACATAAACTTCCTCTTGAATCGGTAGTTTTTAATTTATCGTGTTTGGACAGACAGCCTTTGTTTCACAATACAAGTACATATGTATTCCTACTTTTCCATCTTCATACAAAAAAATGTTTGAATTTTTCAAAACCTTTTTTTTTCAAAAATCAATCACTCCTAAAAATATACCCCTTTCAATTCAAACAAATATACAGTGAATTTCTTTAATGTCCCCCCCCCTTTTATTTTTTGAACGGGTCAACTCAAAAAATTTAAATTTGGGATAATGAAATTAATGCATGAATACTTTATTTTGAAGTTAAATTGACAGATGAAACTTTCAAGATGGCGACTGGGCACCATCTGACACATATTTATGAAGCTCCTGACGAATGCTTCACAACCCTAGAATATGATGTCAATATCTTCAACTTCTACAAAATGGCGGTACTTTCAATAATTGCCTGAATACATTGACATTTAATACATTATATGAGGTAATAAGCTTGAGGTCAGTTCAGAAGATGCCCGAAATGGTTGCTTTGAACTTCTTGACATATGAACAGCCTATCCGATATTTCACGCCAAACATTTTCGAACACAGTAACGTCAATATCTCTACAAATATTTATTATTCTCTGCCGTATATCAAATATTGAAGCCGGTTCAGTTTCGTACACTTTTTGCTTCAAATAGCCCCAGAAAAAAAGTCCAAAGGTGTCAAATCTGGTGAACGGGCTGGCCATTCTGTAGGACCTCGACGGCCAATCCAACGACCCGGAAAAGTAGTATCCAAATAGTTTCTTACTTGTCTGGAGTAATGTGGTGGTGCTCCATCTTGTTGGAATACAATATACATATCGAATTCATTAGGATTCGCTTCGACGATTTCAGTGATGAGAGGGTCAACAGTAGTTTCCAGCATATTCAAATACAGTTCCCCTGTTGAATTTTGATCAATAAATAGAGGTCCTACGATATGGTTTTCCAATATTCCTGCCAAACGTTGATTTTTTCTGAATATTGGGTATGTGTTTCCCGGAAAACGTGAGGGTTGGTGTCACTCCAATAACGGCAATTTTGAATTTTGTCTGTGAACATTCTCGTCAAAAAAATGTGCATTCGTCACTAAAACAAATATTGCGGAGATAGGTAGGATGCCTTGCAATAGTTTCCGTCATGATTTCGCAGAATTCTGTTCTTCGATCAGGGTCATCTTCAGTTAATTGGTGTACCATTTTAATTCTGTATGAATTATACCTATTCCTCTTCAAAAGTCTCCACACAGTAGAAGGAGACACCTCACGAACATTTGCGACAGAATAAGTAGACTGTTCAAGATTTACTACCATCTCACCAATTATTTGCACTTGCTGTTTTTCCGGAATGGACGGATGACCTGGGGGCTTTTTGTTTTGTACACTACCGGTAGTTGTGAATTTGGATACACGTCAAATATTGTCTACAGATAGGACGATTCGGAAAACGTTCATTGAAAATCCTTTCGCGCTCGTGAAAGTTACGCGTCACACCGTAAATAAAAATCGCTTAAATTTTTTCTTCCAATGGACGAGAATTGACCATTTTGGAGATTGTTGACGTGTTACATTTCTACTAGCGAAACCGAGAACTAAATGAGAATATTCTAACTGAACAATTATGTTCATTGTCGTACTGACATTTTTTGTCTTTTTTATAAACAAAAAATAACTTAACAAACCTTGTGGTTTTGTTGTAATTGCCATATGGCAGATAAAAAGGAATATTTCTAGAAATATCGATATTAATGTGTTTGTCGTAGTAGGTGGAGATATTGAGTTCATATTCTAGGGTTGTGAAGTATTCGTCAGGTGTGTCACAAGACCCCTCTTTCCATCAAATTCTTCTTTTCCAGATGGCGCCTAGTCGCCATCTTGGAAGTTTCATCTGTCAATTTCACATCAAAATAAAGTATTCATGCATTAATCTCATTATCTCAAATTTCAAATTTTTTGAGTTGACCCGTTCAAAAAATAAAAGAGGGGTCATTAAAGAAATGCACTGTATAGTTATTTACTAAGTACTTCGCATAAAACATGTAGTTACATTTCGTTTTGTGAGAGTGCTATAAAGTGTGGTCAAATTGACTAGTTGAAATACAAAATAAATGATATGAAGGTTATTTTCTGGGTTTTCCGACCGTGGTCTGCTGGCTTTTACGTTTGACGTTTCGTCTACTGCTACGGTATACATTTTCAAAGGCGATGTAGTAACGGTCGCAATACCCGAGCTGGTGCTCTGGTTGGTAGAATCTTAGTGAAACACGACGTGAAATCAATATTCAGCACAACAAGAACCATCAGGCAAAGTCTCAGGTCAGCGAAGGACACTAGAAAACCTCTAGCAACGCCAGGGGTATACCGGATTCTGTGTGGCTGCGGGTCGGTCTACATCGGCATCACGAAACGAAGTATAGGGACCCGTCTCTTCTAACACAAGACAAACTGTCGCCTCGGACAAGTCGACAAGTCGGCTGTGGCCGAATATGCCCTCAACAAAGAAAGTACACACATTATCTCATTCAAAGACACAGTAATACTCGACAGTACCCAAAATTACTACCCAAGAATATATAGAGAGACAATAGAGATTCAAAAGCATGGGGATGATTTCAATAGAAAAGAAGAGACAATGAATATTAATAAAAACTGGCAAACCGTCCTTAGAGGTAGACGAACACGAACAGGTAATACAACTAAGAATGATGTAAATAGAGCACCCAGTACGGAAATTATAGTAGTAAACACATTGGATACAACAGGAACAAGAATCAGATCACCAGCTCGGGTATTGTGACCGTTACCACATCGCCTTTTGAAAATGTCTACCGCAGCAGTAGACGAAACGTCAGGCACAAAAACCTGCAGACCACGCCCAGAAAATAGCCTTACAGATGTGAAAGTTTACATTCTTCGACACAATAAATTGTTCAGTCTGAGGCTGTCTAAGCAAACTTTTGAGTGTTATTCCAATATTTCTATATTGTTAATCAGTAGTATAGTGTGGGAATAATCAACTTGATGAACCAACGTTTACATTATTCATTCTGTCGGAACACGTACCCGTGTTTGTGGACATTCTACTTGTGTAACTTGGTTGTTAAAGACTCAATAATTTACAGTAAGAAATAAATACATATTTAATTTTCCGTAGAACAAAAGTTTTCCGAAACAATTAATTGTCAACTTGTAATGCACTGTTTGGAACCTTTGGTGTATTAATGAATATTACTGGAGTTTTTCCCAACACCAAACCGTTATTTCAACACCTCGATCACCAAGTAATCATCTTCAAGAGGAAGATCAAAACTGTACTTTTGCAACAAGTGCCACAAAAAACCCAGGCATTGCTTTGTTTTCAAAAAGATGAATGTCTCCGAACTGGATATAATAATGCCGCTTTCTGCTTCGATAAGTTTGTTGGAGGTCAAAATGGTCACCAATATGTCTTGGCACAATCATGTCGCTGAATTTGCAAAGGCTGCTTCTCAAAATCTTGGAACAATGTTCCGAACAAGAAAACTGTACACACCTCAGCTCCGCCCCAAAACATACTCTGAAGCGGTATATATCAGAAATACGCGACGGACTGTGGCTGCTCATCTTTTTGAGGTTCAACTCAGTGCACTTCGAACTTCACTGTTTAAGAACTCTTAAATTCAGAGAACCGAGTTTATGTGGAATAAGCTTCCTGAGAACGTATTTCCAAATGGATTTAATCTCCAGCGATTCAAATCCATTGTGAATCGCTACTTCCGCACAGGCACCACTCTTGGAGCGCCTTAATGATTTTCCTGTAGTGGATAACATGAAACTACGAGAAACACAAAACTGGTGGACATCCTCATTTTAGCAAAGGTAGTGAGTAGTTAGGATGATATGACGATCAACGATGACCTGCTCGTACTATTGAATTTTTTTATTGTATTATTTGACACAACACGTTGATCTTGTAGTAGCACTGTAGAACTTCAAACTTCCATGAGATTCAGTTGCAGAAATAGTTCTGTTAGGATGTTGCGATCTAATTGAATTGAATTTTATGAGCAAACTCTAACTGCACATACTATATTACAGAAATGCTTCGACAGTTTTTTATTGGTTATTTTTGTTTGCCTAAATTGCTCAGTACGATAATTTTGATCTGTTCTGTAAATTTGATCTGAAACATCTTCAGAAAAGTTCGAATGAGTAATCAAATACTTCAATTCGGAGTTTTTCATATTCATTTTGTGAAGTATTTGGCTTGTTGAAAAAATATCAGCGAACGGTCCAAGAAAATTTCACAAATAGGTACGCTTCAATTTGAGAAAATCAACTTTGTATTCAAACATAACCCTCTGTACTGAATAAGCATTTCAAATAACATTTTGTTGTATTTTTTTAAAGTACTTTGTTCTTGAATGAACTCATTATTTTTTCAGACTTGCCCTTTCAGCTTTTTGACTTGAGGTCATTGTAAGTAAATATAATATGGCTATCAAATATGCACCAACTTTTGGCTATATTTGAATTTCGATCTTGCAACGAATAGAAAAATTACACTAATTGCATATTCAATGAACTGCATTGCATAGACATGCGAGTAAAATAGTTACTTATTTGTGTGTCAGTATATGATAAAATCGTTCATGTTTCAATATTATTACAAATCGAGTTTTTTGTGGTCAGGGATTTTGTGAGTTGCCGAGATCATCCAACTATTTTGTATTGTCTCGAAGGAAAATGTTTTCTGTTCATTTAATTTGTAAACCATATGGTTTACATATTGTTGCTCATTATCCCAATTTGTTTACAACTTGTTTTTCCAGGAAAACGAAATATATTGGTTCATTTCAATATTTTGCGATTGCTTATTTTTGTCATGAGAAAAGTTTTATTCATCGATGAACCCCAAATACTTTTAACTTCACCAACACACACGTGCTTATGTCAGTTCCTTTTTCTTCTTCGTACTGTCTGAAGATATGTAATTATTATAAACATCTATCAATAGCATATTTACAATACAATAGTAAATAATCGTTCATTGTATTGGCCGCAAAATGACGAATAAACATACAGTGTGAGAACATAATTATTAGGGCTGTTGAAGCTGCAGTAAAAATATACTTTTTATACTACATGAAATACTTATTGAGAAGGTTTCCGCGGAGACGAAATAATAACTGGTCGTGTCTCTTTATTGAATAGGTCTAATGACTACCTTACCAGCCAAGTCAAGAAGTTATAGAAATTATTATCCTTTCTATAGGAACCCTTTGTATGGATTTTACCTGCGCCAATATTTATTTTTGTAAAATATTTTTATGAAGTCGTTCTACCGGAATAGGATTGATCTCATGAAATGAATCAACGAATTGACAGTTATGTTTTCTCACATGTGCTGAAGTGCGAACAGAAAATAAACAAAACATAATGAACATATCCGGTTGAATTAAAAAATAATAATTGTCAAACAAAGAAATTTTCAGGAAAAAAAACAGAATGGGCATCAATATCAATTACACTGATTACTAGGATGGAATCAGTGGATATCATTTCACAACTAGACATTTCGAATATGCAAGATCTCTAGTGAAATCATTAGAAAAAATCCTCATATCTGAAAATACTGCAGAATAAAGTTATAAAACGTAATTTCAAATCAGATTCAAAGGTGCCACTAATGATTTATACAAACCGAGAAATATATTAGATATATCAATGATATACAAACTCAAATTTTGCATCTTTATTTATCTGGCGAAAAACAAACTGAAACACCCAAATTTGATTTTAGAAAAAATAGTGATCGAATTCAAAACAACCACCTTTTCCAATCACCAGAATAGGCCCTGAAGAAGCTTCCCACTAGAAGCGAAAGCTTGGCAAAGTAAAGCAGAATTTTGATTTTTTGACTGAGAGACCCCGTTATTCCATATATATATATATATATATATATATATATATATATATATATATATATATATATATATATATATATATATATATATATATATATATATATATATATATATATATATATATACATATATATATATATATACATATATAATTACGAAATATACATATTTCATCAGGACAACTACAATAATAAGATTATATATCTCGTAAAAAATATATGAATATGGAGAACTTACTAACGTGAGAATAAAATATAAAATGGTTCAAAAATAGATAGAAAAAACATGGAATAATGACAGTTGATCAATATTTGACTGACAATGTCAAGTGGGAAAATTCTGAATAATACTCGAATAACTAGATCTTACATTTTCTTTATCATATTTCAGTAGGTATGTGTAAATTTTGCTGATATATATATATATATATATATATATATATATATATATATATATATATATATATATATATATATATATATATATATATATATATATATATATATATATATATTAATACTTTCTATTCAATTATATGCGAGCGCTTTCGACAGCTGGTCGTCAACTGAGTTCAGTTTGAGGAGTGCTAGATGATGACAGTACTACCAACTGTCGAAAGCGCTCGCAGATAATTGATAGAAGATATAAAGCTTCAAATCCTTTTTGTAGAATTTATTATTGAAATAGTCAAAATAAAGGAAAATTAGTTGCATCAATCAATATATATATATATATATATATATATATATATATATATATATATATATATATATATATAGGTATATATATATAAATATATATATATATATATATATATATATATATATATATATATATATATATATATAGCATCATTTCATCCACTGAGTTGCTACAAGTCCCCTAAATTTGAAAATATTATACATATATGAAATAATTAGTAAACTAGTTGTTAAGAGTAATGAAATAGTTTTCTCTTCCGATAGAAACATTGGTGGAACATGGATACGTAAATTGGATTTTTTTTAAATATATCGTTCATTATAGAAATCAAACAGGCCACCGTAATGATTTGATGGTGATGAGCACTCATAGAATTCTCAGATTCGATCAATCACCATACGAACCGGAGAAATGAGGCTACCGTTATATTTGAGAAGAATTACTTCAAATTGAATGTCAATACCATATGAGATGAGACAATGGAGAACTTTAACAATAGAAGAGACATTCGAATTGTTACATATTGGAAATATATATACAAAGAGTTATGGGTGTCATCGCTCTAATAGCTCGCCTTAATTTCAAAACATTATCTATATTCGCGGAAGTCTTTGCACATCATGCTTGTGGGTAAAGTTAGAGTTTGTTATAACAAACCACTGTATTTGCGATTCAGTATATTGGATTTTTCAAAAACGCTTTCTATGATGTCATCAAAAACATTACAGGTCTAAAGCTTCTGTTATCAATACCGATAAGGATTTTTTGATACTGGAAATAAAGACAGGATTTTTTATGATTTGATCATTGAGAAGGTTGATGAATTTGATACTCAACTTTTCGTTGGGTGAAAAATTCAATGTAAAAGTGATTGGATGATTGGTGATTGGAAACACGAGGAATGAACTCTCAAATGGTCCTATCATGAGCTTCCATGGCACCAGTGCCAGAGCATATACCTTGAAAGTGTGTCGGATGAAATGAAGAAAGCTCAAGGTATCAAAGAATCCGTTAATGAAAATCAAATTTCAATTACGATTTCATTAGGATTGTTGAAACAGGTGGTATGATATCGGGAAAGATGGATATATATTTTTTGTGTTCAATAATTTGGGAAATTCTTACTTGTCGAATGATTCAAACGAAGTGTCCTACCCCGCATTTCTACCCCCTTATCAAACTCCACCAAGAGTGAGAGTGGGATTTATGGTTCTAAAACACAAGTCACCATCGAACGAACTTGCAGTGATACAGTCAAGTGAAGTGGCGAAGTCAAAAAATCTTCCCGATCAATCCATCAATTTTTTTGAGCAGCTCTAAACTCTCTAATACTATTTATATATTTTTTTATTTCGCTCACTTTCAGAACCACGTCTCTGCCGAAGATTGTATTAATAACCCCAGGGAAATCATTCTACAAGAAGCGTGAAGTCCTTTTTCAAGTTCTTCAATACAAACCTAAAGGAGCAGGAGAAATAGTTGAACGAAGCAACGCCGTTCTTCACTATGAGACCACTAACTTCGTCAGCGGTCCCCTACCTTGATGGAATTGCTGGCGGCCCACAGCACGGAGTCGGTATTACACCTTCCTCTACCTCATAATTTCTTGATGAGTTTGTCAGACTTGGAGGTGCCATACCCAAAGGGTATGGACAATATTATCGAAAATTAGTTCTGGTGATGTTTAAAAGCCCCGGAAAAAGAAAAACGGGCACTGAAGTGACTGAGAAGCCGGCAAAGAAGGCCAAAAAGTCCGGATATATAAGAACGACAAAACCACCATCCAGAAAGGGAGGCAAGCTGAGTTATTTTCGTAAAAAATATGGAGAGAATTACCCGATTCGTACTTGGTCTGCAGCACCCCCCCTACCTGGTCCAAGATGTGAGAGAGGTGAAATTCTTCGCCGAACCTTCAAGTGTGCCAACCCACCAGGTAGTCGTCGATGCCTCTCACAAACCATGCTTCAGGACAATAACTTCGCAGAGTTCAGAGAAAAAATCTGAGAAAAAATCTGAGGTACGAATTAACTATCGACGGCACTTGCTTTTTTAAAAAAAAATTTCATTGTTACAAAAATAAAATATCATAAAAATTCAAAATATATGATGTTTTACGTGTTATTACTTTGGAGTATGAAATTTGAGTGACTCGGGATGCGAGCTTCGAAGATGTCTGCTCCTGTGGAAACTGTCTTGTCAGCATCTGGAACAAGATGGTGGTACTGCTAGATCAGCGGGATTGTCCTAGGTGGTGAGATAATTCGCGGAAGCTCTATCATGATTCCGATTTCGAGCAGAGATCAAGATTGATATATTGGAAATATTTTCAAACTATGGGCTCAAAAGCTGGAATTGGTAAAGCGAATCCCCCTCCTTGAAGTGAAATTTCAGCAAGAGCCGTGTGTTCAGGAGTGAAACGACTTTTTCGAAGAATTTGTCAATCTTCTTTTCAACCTGTCTTACAAGAAAGGGTCTTTTCCTCAAGAAAGGCAAGAAAACTCTTTAAAATAACTATAAGACCAGTTTCTTTGCTATCATCAAAAATCATGGAGAAAGCCGTAAACCACCATCCGATCCCGAAGAGAATTTATTTTTTTAATTTTGATTTGAGTAACTGAAATAGTTCTAGCTCCTGATATGGCATGAGAAAAAGAGAATTTGGAGTGACGTAACGTTACGCAGAAAATAATCGATGTCCTTGTCACAGGAGACTATATTGCTCAATATCGTTTTAGGCGCATCTGTAAAGAATTCATTGAAGAGTTCAGCAACGTCTTTCGGATCGCCAACAATGGTATTATTATCGTTTATAGTTATATCTGATTTAATAGCCTTCGATTTATTAGATAGCTCTGACACTATTTGCCATGCAGATCTTGAAGGATTGTCTGAATTCTTTATTTTGTTTTGAAAATATTCCTTTTTTGTTATAGTTATCAAATTATCGTGACTCTTTTTTCTGACTTCATAGATGTTCTTCAGTTCGAGACAAAATTTTTGTAGGTTAAAAAAGTCTTTTAAATTTTGACTAGATTGTTTTATTTCATATGTGATCCATTACATTTTATTCTGATTTTTTGAACGAGTAAGTAGTTATGGAAAAATTTGTCTCAAAATAATACGAGAATCTTGACAAAAATGCCTGAAACGCAAAATTATTATCAGTTTTATTTAAAACTTCAACCAAATTTTCATTGCCGATGTTTATTTTGAAATGATTTATACTATTCGTAAAACACCTGCTGTAGGTATTCTGTTTTTGTTGCTTTGGCATTTCGTTCAGCTCCATATCGCAAAATACTAGACTGTTTAAAAATATATTTTTCCGTTAATCAGCTGTCGCCCCCATACGAACGACAACTCTCAGAAGTTGAGAAACTTGTGCGAGCTAAGGACTAACGAGGTCTTACCTTTTAACAAGTGATTCCTAACACTGTGATCGGATATATCATTATCAATGACGCAACATGTTGTTTCCTCATATAAGTTAGTGAATATTTGATCAATTGTAGTGGCACTACTAGTGGTAACTGGTGTAGGCCACGATACTGTATATTTCAGATTATAACATTCTGAAACATCACATATTTTGTTAAATACTGGACTGAACCTATCATAACAATTTGCGTTGAAATCACCACATAAAAGATATTAACATCTGATTTGAAAATGTTATCTAAAACGTTTTGAAAAGTGTTTAAAAAATCATTCAAATCTCCCGAAGGAGAACGATAGCAACACAGTATTATACTTTTTTTTATACTCAAGTTACCACATGTACCACAAATTTCTATGTCTTGTTCGACACAATTATTTTGTGAGATCAATATGGTGTGTCTCTATATCATTTTTACGAGAATTGCCACACCTACCATTTTTTCAGTTTTCCTACAGAAACTTCTTTTCTATGTTAAATTGTTGAAATAAAAACTATTTTCCTTAAATCCCGTTTCTGTCAAACAAATAAAACTAATATGACAGCTGTGAATATCAACAACTGTTTATCTTTTTGTTATTAACACTTTATGCATTCAGTAAAACAATGTTGGGGTTGAATATCATATTTCTACCGTTTGCCTTTTCTTGTGGTATAGAAAACGACTTATGGCAGCCCCGTGAGGCCAAATTTCAAGATTCATAGTTTTTAAAAGTTTTCAGCCAATATGTTTAGTTTAAATGATGAATAAATTGTGGGGAATTCTGACTGAATCATTTCACACGTCAACTCAGGAAAATACACTTTCATCAAATTGATAAGAGAATCTGCGGTTGTCTGCTTTTCAATTGTTGTGACATGTAGGGTTGATGTTTTTGGAACACCCTTAATATTCTCACTGTCTCTGTTTCTCCCTATAACCATTTTTTCTTCCTCTGCAATGCCTTCTGGAACTCACTGTTCACTTACAGTTTCTAGCTGCCTAATGCCAACATGTGTTTTTTGTGTCCTTCTTCTCCGCCCGCTTCTCAACAATCAGTAGATATTTGAGGTGTTATGAAAAAATTACTTTTTAAAATACCATAATTGTGGAAATAATCATGAGCAACCATTCTGGTTACTGTAAAGTTTGATAAATTGTTTTCAATTATGTGTTTATATGTTATGTTATAGTCGCACACAATGTTTCTGAATTATTCCATGACTGAACAATGACAATGCCAAATAAAAACTGCTTTCTTCTTCAACCTTATATTTGTAACTTGTCAGCAATACCAAAGTGATCAATAACAACATAAGCTTTGGTGCGTAATTTGCATATATTCATTAAAATATATTCACTGATTGACAAATTGACCTGACAAACTTCGTACCACCTGTTTGGGCAAACTTCTTATTTTCGACAAAATAAGATTCTATTATGACTTTTTGCTTTTTATTCAAAAACAAAACTGACAATAATATTGATAACTATATAAAACAATAAACAATCTCAACTTCAATACTAGATGTGAAATTAATTCACAACATCCTCCAGGGCTCGCAAATTACATATTTGGCTTCAACAAAATTAAGGAATTAGTCCCATCTGCTGAGTTTCAACCCTGGCGTTTTTTTTTCTTACATATGATGCAGAATGATATACAAGCTTCAACTGCTGATCTAACGTTGATTATCCGAAATCTTTCCCTTATATGGTTTATGATTTGTTCTCTTCCCTGATGATTCAGTTTATGATAATGTGTTATCAATAACATGGTTATCCAGTATCTTGAATACAGAACAATTGGCTGTCTCATATTGATATCTAGATGTTGTGCTTCATCCAATCGTCCGCTTAGTCTCAAAATATTATCTTGGCCGATAAATAATAAATTCAAATTTCGAAGACGACATTGTTTTATAGGATTTTTCATACGATTGTCTCTCAATATCTTCGAAGAAACAACTCATTTGTGATTGCTTAATAATTTCAAGTTCAGCCTTTTCAAATTCTTCAACCGTTAGCTCACCTGACAAAATCTGAGGAGTTGGTAGACCAATTTTCTTCTTCATGAGATGAATGAATCTCATCACCAAAGCGACCGATCTGACAAGTCGTAAATAATTCGAAAATCTTGAAAAATTCATAATTTCTTTACCTCTCTTGTTGATTAAAAATACATTTTTTTTTCTACTTTTGTACCATCTTCTATCTTTTCTTCAGCATGAGGCCATTTGAACTCTTCCAAAGTCAAGAACTTTGGAGCTTCAAATCAATTCCGAAAGTTATCAATGTTCCAGAGACCCCTGGTCGCTTCATCTGCAACATTGAACTTTGTGGGTAGCCATTGCCATTCATCAGGATTTGTATTATTAGAAATTTCTCCAATTCTGTTGGCAAAAAAAGTCTTATAATTCCTTGGATGCGACTTAATCCAAATCAAAACTATTTTAGAATCAATCCAGAAGAATTTTTTATCTATTTTTATGCTGTGGCCATTTTCGATAGTTTTAGCCAATCTTGATCCAAGAAGAGCTGCTTGAATCCAATTCTGTGTACTGTCATCGGTTTCAAGGAAGTGACTCTTGACTTATCCATTACCAAAGACGTTTTAATCTGATTACTGGAGTCTTTCATTCGAAAATATGACACAGTAGCATATCCTTTTTCACTGCCATCCGTGAAAGTATGTATTTGTCATTTTCATGAAGGACGTAGATAACAGAGCTTGGAGAACAGATTGCTACGAATATCATGCATTTCATTTGGTAAGTAAGGATAGATCCGTCTTTATCTCTTCCCCTCCACAGAAAACACTGCGAATCTTGATCTTCATTTCGTATGAATATCCTTAAAAGCATTTCTTCGATGTCTCCCATTACAGCTATTCGATTTTGACGAATATTGAATGAAATATTTACTAAGGAATTCAAAAGGTCAGGGCCTTTTAATAAATTCTCGTTCAAATTCATTCCATCTATTTTAGCTCTGGCATTAAATACAAATCTGAATTTTTGTGGTTTACTAGGATGTTCACTGCAAAGTGTGGCAAATAACAGGTTTTGTGAGACGTAACGGCGGCTTCTTCGCAAGTCAAAACTTTAGCGTATCCTTTGTCAACGAAGTTTTCAATCTTTTTGGAATATTCCTCTCCAAAATGCGTATCTTTCTGCATTTTCTTCTCTACAGTAAATGATATATTCAACGCGGTAGCTCTGCTGTCTGGCAAATTGATATTTTCTTTTTTCCAAAGCAAACCAATTTCCCAGTGGTCATTTTCCTACTGACGACATGTTTCTTCCATGAGTTGAAACGCCTTTTTGTCTTCTTCTGAAATATGATCAAATTTGTCATTTTCAACTCCCAAATTATCCATCAGAATAGTTTCATTCATTGGTTCTTTCAATTCGTCATCTTCAAAAACATCATTTTTCATATAACATGTCAAAGAATAGTGAGCGTCGACTCGATATTTGAAATATGATGAGTTTTCATGAACCACCCATCCTAATTTGGATTTTGAAATATCAGGTGCATTGGGAGGCCCCTGTATAACATCTCTGGCTATTGTTAAATCGATGTGGTCCTGGCCAATCAGGATCAGCGGTTTTGCATTTCTGAGATTGACTTATGGAATTCGAGACATGATTCCAAGTTGTCGCTAAATTTTTGACATCTACAGATTGAACAGGAAGTTTCAAATTTGAAACTGTTCTTACGTTTGACATGTCACATGTGACATTGGTCGTCTGTATAGGAAGTACAATTGGTCCAATACATTTTCAATGGATCATTTATACCATCCACTTCTACCTCCTCGGCAAAGTTGGAGTCCATCAGAGTAACCGTGCCTCCTTCATCAAAGAGCGCTTATGTTTTCATCGACGTTTTGGAGCCGATGACAGTGACAGGAACTATTCGAAGTAAAACGGTTTAATATTCGTTTGAATCTGAAGAAAATGCTCATTATTGAAACAATGTGGATTCTGTGTTTCCTCTTTTTTTCTCAGCTGTGATATTGGAAGCGGCTAACTGAGTTTGCAAGTTGTATCCCTGCAATTGGTTTGGATTTACATTATTCGGGTGGAATAAGCGATTATGGTATTATTCGCATTTCTGCAGACCACAACGTCTTCGATTTTTACATTTGAAAGTACGATGAGACGAATTGAGGTAAGAAAAGCAAATTTTTTTTTCTTTCACCCATTCCCATCTCTTATCAGTGTCGAGACGCAAGAAATGGTCGCATTTGTATATGGAATGAGTAGATTTAAAGCAAAATCGGCAACACTTTCCATTGATGAATTTTCTGTTTTGCAACAAACGTTTTCATTGGTGAAAACGTTTGTTTTATTTTTCTTGTCCATATACGGGACTGTTGATGTGAAATAGCAGGTTAATAACAAGCTGCTGAAGATTCTTCTTGTAACGACTCTGAAAACACTTTCAACGATGGTGTATGTATGTCTTTGTATTTCTTGACAATAATTCTTGTCCACTGGAACTGAAGGTGTTCTGGTAATTTTTGAACGAGTTGACTATTGTTGATATATGTCTCCATTTTCAACGATTTTGCAGTGACAGTAAGGTTAAGAACTGAATTGGCAAATTTTATAAAGGATATTGGAGAACGAGTGTTCACGGGTGGTGATAATTTCACTTTCTTCATCATGGATTCCATTATATATTCGTGCGGTCCAAATCTAGCCTCTAACGTCTTAAGTATGTCATTGAGATTATCTGAAGAGACAAATAATGGCCAAAACATTGTCATGCATAGTGAACGAGATCTCCCAACAAGGCTGCTAGTACAGAGTCGTACTAAGGAACGCCCAACAGTTTTTTATAATATGCGGCTGGGTATAAGACAATTTTTTAGGTGGAGTGTAGGGACACAAATTAGCAGTTTCTTCAGCCGTATCAGTACTTTACATTTTGATAATTTTCAAATTTAAAATACCTTATATGTACACACCATAGGCGATAAAAACGTAACTGACTACTGCAACACTGTAACAATAAATTCCGCCAGCCGATTGCAGTTAAATCTAATTGGCCAGCGTAAGGAGGCTTATCTATTCTACCCAATAGATGCAAATGTGCGTGCTGATCATATTCTGATCACGCATCTATCATTGTTTGTGTTGCTTTTTTGTTGGATGGATATATTTTAGGATGTTTGTACTGAGTACGCCCAGAAATATACATACTCGGAACGTCCAAGAACGTAATGACCTAAACTAGACCGAATATGTATATACTGAATACGTTCATTTCAGGACGTACCCAGTACGAAAAATGGCCATTACTCCCTCGACTAATTTCATTCTCATATTTCTTGCTCATTGAATAATATATTATTTCGCAACGACAACATACAATATTGTTGGTATGTCTTCCCAAAGAAATATATTGACAGTAAATAGCAATATTCATTTATTCTTAGTATTTCTCGAAATCTCATGATTCTATAAATGCAATTATTCAAGAGTGCTACTACACATTTGTTCTCGATCATCAATTTGAAATCCCACCTAAATAATGTTTTGGATGGCAATGTATGTAAATTTAAATCTAAACTTTTCTACTTTATTAAAACTGTAGTATCTGAGAGGAAGTTTCTAGATATCGTTTTTATATCATTATCCTTTTTAATAACTACTCAGTTCCCTGCATTACCATTTTTAGGTAATATATTTCACCCTGTGGGAATTTCATTCTGGTTTTATTCAATTTTAATTAGTTGCCAGCGTTTATCCAAATTAAGGAAAACAGCTCTATTCAAACAATGTAATCATATGAAATCATTAACCAATTTGAGGCGGAGCTTACGGATTTAAATGACGACTCGCTGCTATGCAATGAATTATTCATTCTGTAAACGATCTTACATAATGTGGGAAGTTTAAAATAGATTAAATCATTTTTCTGAAGTTCAATAAATTATACCTGAGATTATGGTTCCATTTTAAATAGTTAATTTCATATGAGTGGTTTTGATTTACTTGAACAATGTAAATAATAATGGATCATCATTTTATTCGTCCCAAACAATCGACTTCAACTTTTTGTCATTCATTCGATTCCATAAATTGTCCATGAATAGGACATCAGATTTGTTTTTTGTATTCATGGAAGAAACACATGAAGAATTAGGGCTTACACTTTTTCATTCGATCTTTCTTCATATAGAAATTAAGACTAACTCAAAATCCATCCATCTCAAAATTTCGAATTTGAACTCGAGATTACAGTCGAAAATTTGAAATTAAAGTCCTTCGATGAGCTCCCACTATAAATCTAATATAATTTTCTTTTGCATAACGGATATTTTATAGATATGAGCCGAATTTCCTCAAAACATCAGGCCATATGATAATGAGGACTGGACAAGTCCATTTCAATTTCAATACTTCCAAAGATACTGTTCTTCAAGGTGTCCAATCAGGGAGCACACGGTGCTTAGTTTTCGCGCAATAACATCGATGTGTTAATCCCATATCATTTTATTTTGCTCCATAGAAATTGTTGTTAATTTTTATGAAGTAACTGACATCATTGTTCATATTTGACGTTGGAAATGTCATAAAACAGATTTAGATACGTTAATCAATAGTCCATTATGAAGACACCATTTATAAAATTCATTTGCGGTGATATTTGCCCTCCCTGCTACATCCTGTATGTTTATTTCTGAGACTAGTAGGTATATTTGTATCACCACTATGAAAAATTATTCCTATACCATTAGGACTGGAGTATGCCGTGTCATCCATGAATATAATAAATAAAACTGAACCTTATGGTACATCGCTACTGATTGTTTTAAGTTGAGACCTGATTTGAAACATTTTTCCTATCTTTCAAGTATGAATGAATCCAATTGTTTGAAACCTCTTACTCCAATGCAGTACAATTTATCAGGTGAATAAGATCAATTTTTTCAAATGCCCTATCGAGTTCAAAGTATAGAGTTATCAGAAGTTCTTTCACATTAAATGAAACATTATTATTCGTACACAAGCCTGCAATTGCTGTGCTTGTAGATTTCTTATTTCTTTGATGACTCAATATGATATTTCGATTCAGCTGAATATTGAATGAAGGATCGAAGATTTTCGCGAATTGAGTCTGTGAGTTTGTGATATCTTGTGATATCCTTTCTGCGCCCTTTATTTTTGTAAAATGGTATTGGGCTTGATGTTTTTATTATTCAGGGGTAGATTTCTGCTTTTAATAATTTGTTTATAATATGTGATAATGGCATACTTATGATTCAATAATAATAATAATAATACCGACACTCTTACGGTATTTATGAGACACCGGTGTTGCCCTACGTTCTGGGGGATATTGAATCCGTTGTGGGGAACGAGAAGTGCCGAATTTATTGGAAATATTCGTTCCCCACCCTCAGGCTCATAAAAGCTAATAAGCCTGATGTAGTCCATCTCGACCACCAGAGCAAAACGATACTTGTCGTGGAGTTTTCAGCTCCTGGCGAGACAAATATCGTCAGAAAAGACGAAGAAAAACGGATAAAATATCGAGATTTTCTTTTCGAACTCCGCAGACTCTATCCAGATCACTCTGTCAAGATGGTTGTTCTGATTATTGGAGTCCTTGGTGGAATGATGCCCTCTCTTCTCTCGAATCTTAAAATCATACCGGCTTGCCGCACTAGGGCAGAAATCTCAGCCGCACAGATGCAGAAGGCTGTCATTCTTAGCTCACTACGCTTGCTCAGGGCACATGATTATCGGACCCAATGATCACTTACCCCACGGTGTGGGGAGTGTTCGTTGCTTGATAATGCTGGCGCGCCCTTCCGAATGTACCGGGGCTTCGGAGAATAGGGCCTAACCAGCGCACACTACGGTGAAAATAATAATAATGAATCGTTATTTCATAAACTTCAACTCACGATTTGATCTTCGCAAACTTTATTTGAAAAATATATTACGACATGTTTTGCTAACACAGTAGCTTCATCAACAGTATTTGAATACTTCAAGTTACTTCTCACACTAATATTCATATACTACAGGTAACCATAGATGAAACTACCTCCAACAAATTACCTAAATCTCTACTTGAGGTACCTCGTCAATTATGATCACCTGAAGTATATTACCTCACTTCTACATCAATAATAATTGTTTCTCCGTTTTTCTAAGAAACAAGTTCAGTAATGATGATATATTAAAATTCAGTTAGTCATTCATTGGAATGTTTGAACTTTTAAGTTTATTAATTTCCATTTCCTCCAAATGATTCAGTTTCAAACCTTTATTTTTTATGTGTAAAATTTCGAACACTTCGTTAAAGATATGATTTTCTTCTAAAAGATGATTTGAATATGTTGAACTTGTTTTCTTATTCACATAGCTCGGTCGGTAGCCAGGCGGTTCGACGTGGGTGCTTTGTTCACTCACTCGAATTGTCTGCCGTGTTGGTCGGTGGTTCAAGCCCTAGTCTGAACGATCGATTTTCACTTGTTATTGTCCAACCCGTGTTAGGAATCACACGGTAAAAGGTAAGATCTCGTTAACCCTTAGCTCGCACAAGTTTCGACTTCTGGGGGTTGTCGTTCGCAGGGGTGCGACAGCTGGTTAAACAGATTACATAGCTCATATGATGATCCTGGATTTGATTCTTAATGTTCTGCCAGTTTAACCAATATATACCTTAGGGCACGTTCCACACTTTAATTTATATACTACTGAGGAAAGTGGAACATTGACTAATTTGTGAATCATGCTATTATAATCTGCTACTTTGTGTTTTCCATTGAGATGTATGAGCTCAAACAACTCACCTCCTGAATCAAGTAGGCATATTAATCTATATGACGAAAGATTATCTGAGAGTTAGTTATCTTCTTCGAGAAGTACAAGCTTTTTTCATTCAGTTGGGATGTTGCCTTGATTAGCCAACCCACTGTAGAGCGATAGGGTGCTATTTGGATTTTATAAAGCCACTGCTTTGATTATTTCAGAAGAAATAGTGAGATCAACTGAAAAAGGGTTTGTTTCCAATTCTCAAAATTGGAAAAATGAAGGCCCTGAAGTTTTTGTTAGTTTTTTAACCATCCACCATCCATAAATTTTTATAGCAATTGCAAGCCGCCTGTTTTGGAGGCAAATTTCCATTTGAGGCCACTCCCGGATATTTGAATTCTTCTTTGTTGGTTACAGTATCGAGGATGTCTATTCTAACGCTAACGCATTATTGAAACATCAGAGGAGGACTCTTCGAGCGACCGCAGCAAACTAGAAAAAACTCAAGTAACTTCTGTGGAAAGGGCCAAAAAGAGACCTAGAGAGAATGTGAAAACTCCCCCACAGAAGTTGCTAAAAAAAACCAGTGCTTCCGAAAAAACTGGAACTTATGGTGCGGCCGCTAGGGACCTGAGGGTGGCGGTTACTGACATGCGACACGCTGAGGTCACCTTGAGTCAGGGTCAATCAGACGTGATCCAGGAGGGACTTGTCCGCGAATTGGACAGCTTCGAAAATCTACAATTTTGAAAGACCTCATTTTGCGCAGGGGTTCTATATAACCTGTGCGAATGAAGAGACAAAATAATGGCTCAGAGGAAGCGTTGGAAACTTGGGCAATCTTTGGGAGGGGGCGGACTTGACCGTGGTCGAGGCCAACGAACTCCCGAAGAGACCGAGAGTCCTAGTCTTCATTCCAGGCCAAAAAGACAAGGAGGTTACAGTTAGGACAGGCCTCAGTAAGCAGATTCCTGCCCTGGAAGTGGAAAACTGGATCCTCCTGAGCAGAAAAGTAGAAGAGGAAGGACAAATCCTGGCCTTCTCCACGAATAAAAGTTCCTTCAGGGCCTTGGAGGCGAACATGTTTAAAGCCTACTATAAGCTGGGCATGGTCACCTTCAAGGTCCTGAAGGGTCTTAACAGCAATGTTTAGAGTAATACAAACAAACCTGCAACAGAGTAAGGGAGTCCTTACCAAATAGATGGGGGGATTTGATATTGCTCTCATACAAGAACCCTGAGTGTACAGGGAAAAAATAATGGGATTGGGGGGCATCAGAGGGAGTTAATTCATAACAGAACCTCACAGACCCCAAGAACATGCATAATTATCCGTAGAGGAATAAAAATACTGCTGTTGAGTAATTTATGTTCCAGAGTTGAGGCAGTCAAAATAAAGACCGCTGGCGGGGACGGACCTGAGAAAATCATCATTGGATCAGCATACCTCCCTTACAACAGTCTTGAACCATCACCAACCAGGGAAGTGGAAGAGTTGGTTTGGACCTGCCAAGCAGAGGGACTACAATGCACACCACCTAACCTGGAGAAGCACCAATACCAACGAAAGAGGCGAGCACTTACTACAGTTTATCATGACAAATAATTTGGACATTTTAAACAAAGGCAATAAACCTACTTTCGTAAATTCGAGACGTAGTGAAGTGATAGACGTAACGATAGGAACTACATTTGCCAGTAACTATGTTTGGAAATGGAATGTGTCTGATGAGGAAAGTTGTTCAGATCATCGACACATAAACTTTGAAATCGGAGGGATTCAGATCTCGATCCTAACATATCAAAATCCCCGGAAAACAAACTGGGGAGCCTACACGGTGGACCTGGAAACCTGTTTAGACCGCATGGATTTTGACATCAGAGATTCCATAGACCTAGAGTTGGCAGCAGATCGATTACAGGAAGCCATCATCTCTACGTATAACGAACATTGTTCCATAGTAAATCAGAGATCAAACGGGAATGTGCCCTGGTGGATGAGACAAAAAACTAAAAAAGCCCTCAAATGTGCAAGGAAATCAGGTTCATGGGACCAATACAAAAGGTCCCTAAGTGAGTATAACAAAGTCCTGAGAAAATCCAAGAGAGATACATGGAGAAGGCAATGTGAGGAGGTCGAACAGACCCAAGCATGTGCCAGGCTCTACAAAATACTCTCGAAGAAATCTCAGGTCTCAATAAATAATCTGAAAACGGGGAGTATACAAAAACCTGAGAGGAGACTATTAGAGAGCTTTTCCGGGTACACTTTCCCGGTTCAGAAATTACAAATCTAACACCGGATACCTGAGCGAATTCAGAACTGGAGACCCCCAAAAGGGCATCCAGAGAGGACTGGCAAATGACAAAGAAGGTGATCTGGAGAAAATTAAATGAGCTGTAAACTCATTTCAACCCTATAAATCGGCGGGACCTGATGGCATACACCCAGTAATACTTCAAAAGGGACCAGAAGTTCTTTTCAAAAATTGTGTGTGATTCTCAGGGCAAGTTTAGCACTGGGACACATACCAAAAATTTGAAGACTGATCAGGGCCAGCTTCATTCCGAAACCTGGGAAAATCGGACAGGACTAGGCGAAGGCCTTGAGACCAATCAGTCTCATGTCATTCGCATTGAAAACGCTAGAAAAACTATTTGACAGGCAAAGCAGGGACGTATCACTGGATATCAGACCATTACATCGAGACCAATATGCATACAGGTCAGGTATGTCAACAGAAACGGCTCTATGTCGGGTAACAGAAAAAGTAGAACATACTTACAAAAACAAGGAAGTGCTTTTAGCTGCTTTCTTGGACATTTAGGGCACATTTGACAATACGTCGTTAGAATCAATCATCCAGGCGACGAGGAGAAGAGGGATCGACAAGACAAGCTGTAGGTGGATAGACTGCATGCTTAGGGGAAGATTGGTATATACAACCATTATGGGGGAAACAGTCGTGGCACGGGTAGCAAGGGGCTGTCCTCATGGGCGGTTTTATCCCCTCTGTTATGGAACCTTGTAATGGACGAGCTATCATGTCCCCTGGACCACAATGGGTATAAAACACTGGACTATGCAGACGACTTATTCATCTTAGTCCAGAGTAAATACAATAATGTAGTGAAGGGTTGCATGCAGCAGGCCCTGAATATTATAACAAGATGGATCGAAGAAGTAGGGCTCAACATTAGCCCATTCAAATCGACCATTCACCAAGAGGACCAAAACGGAGGGTCTCGGACCTCTTGAACTTCGAGTTGAAAAAATGCAAGTGTTGGGGGAGGTTAAATATCTGGGAGTAATTCTAGATTCCAAACTGACCTGGAACCAACACTTGGACAGGAAAAAAAGGAAAGCGGAGGTAGCACTGATGCTCGCCAGACGCACCTATGGAAAAACATGGGGTCTGAAACCAGACATGGAATATTGGCTATACATGATGGTGGTTAAACCCATGATAACATACGCATCGCTAGTCTGGTAGCCGAAGATGAAGCGGGCGACCGCTATCAACAAACTAGGCAACATGCAAAGACTTATATGTTTGTGAATGTCGAGAGCAATGAGAACTACCCCAACAGCAGCATTGGAGACACTCCTGAATGTACCTCCTTTACACTTTGTGATGATGGAGGAGGCCAGGGTCAATTCAGACTGGAAAACTCACCGAACTTCAAAAGATCGAACCGAACAGAAATTTCAGAGCATGTAGAGGAGTACATATTGAATATGTGCACGGACCACATGACACAGAAGTACACTTTTAACACAAACTTCACGGCCAAAATCATAAGCCGTGAAGAGTGGACGACCACTAGTCATCCCGAAAACATGTTTGGAAAAAATACCTAGTATACAGATGGATCGAAGATCAAACATGGAACGGGAGCTGGAATATACCGAGCGGATAGAAATTTAAACTACAGTTATCCGCTAGGACTATACACATCCGTCTTTCAGGTGGAAGTGTATGATATCTTGCAGTGTGCAAGACTTATTAAATTGACACCTCGAAGAAATGAGCGGATCAATATTTCAACAGACAGCAAGAGCGCACTAGGGGCTCCGACAAACCCGAAGGTGACATCAAAACCGGTCTGGGAATGCCATGAAGAACTGAATGATTTTGCTAACAGGAACAAATTAACTTTGTACTGGGTGCCAGGGCATTTAGGAATCACAGGTAATGATAAAGCTGATGAATGCGCTAGACATGGATCATCAACTTCATATATAGGTCCTGAACCAGATTAGGACATGGACCAATAAGAAGCACACAGAGTACTGAACAAAAGTACCTGGCAACAAACACAGTAGAACCTTCATTAGGGAACCGTCCGAGAAAAGAACCGAAGAACTACTTCAATATAGTAGGGATCGGCTCAGAATAATTACAGGTTACTAACAGGTAATTTTCCGCTTAGAGGGCAGCTGAATGAAATGGGGCTGTACAACGGATACCTCAGCTGCAGATTATGCAACGGAGGGATAGAAACAACTCTAAACATCTTATGCGAATGTGAGGTACTTAATCACAGGAGACAGGCAATATATGGACATACAAAATTACGTCCAGAAGAATATGACGAACATCCAACACGGAACCTCTACAAACTAGTACAGGGAACGAGACTGATGGAATGGGTGTCATGAGAAGATGGGAGAATAAACGCAATAAGCCCAAGAGGCTGCAGTATTTTCTGAAGACTTGGACTAAATTGACAAGTCAGACAGCTCCCTAGGGACCAAAAAAAAACGCTAACTCTGAGTCTTGTAGAGGAGCGGGGACACGTTGTTAAAATTTTTACATAATTATCAATATGACAAAAGCTATCAAATAATTAATATATTTGATTGCTTTTATCGTTAGTATGTCGATTCAGCTATTAAAATATGATTGAATGGTTATTAAAATTCATGTAATTTTCTTCACAATGGAGAATTTAACAAATAAAATCGATTATAGCCACTCACCCCCAATTTGGGGCTAGTTGTTACATCTTCGGGGCACGATGTTACAGTGGACAAATAAACAAAAGCATCAATGATGAATCGTTTTAATTATTATTTCAAAACTTTATAAACAAAAGAGACCACTTTGAATAGTCTTCTAACATTCATGAGTAATTATAATATCTATATCAAACTTTTCAAAGATTTTTCTGTAGAAAAGTAACATAACTTTGGCAGGAGCTGTTTTAAATCTTATATAAAAACACATAAACTTCATCTGCATATAACAACTTGTAGTACATTATTTATGTTTATTAGTTATTTTAATAAACTTTTAGCAAACTAAAATAGGTACATTGGATTCTAACATTTTTGAGGCACTTATATTATAGCAAATCATTTACTTATTTGAATAGAGGTAGGTAACAATATCACATACTAATATTAAATTAGTCTTCATCAGAATTGCAATTAATTCAAATGAATAACGTTTCTCGTTACACATTTTGCATTCTAAACATTCTACTCAATCTTCTTTTTTACTTTCGGTACACACTAAACAAAACCATTCATCAGAATCTGAATCGGAAACCAAAATTTTTTTCTTCATCTTATCTTTTCCGTCTTCGCTCATTTTCGAGGACTTTCCTTTACCTTTTCGTTTTCTTTTACGTTTTCCTTTTCTTTCATTTTTTTTTCACACGTTTATTTTTTGTCTTGGCCAGTTTTTCTTCATATTCTTTTTTTAATGAGACTTTCTCAGGTGTGTCGGTTAGCACAGCGGATTTGCGTTCACGACGACCATGGATGGATTGTTTTCGAGCTCCTGCCTTGGAAAAGAGTCTTTATTTTCAAAGGTGAAACATTTTGAGATTTACTTTGTATATCAGATGGATCGATAATAAATACTATTTCATTTTAAAATACGAAGACGAACAGTAGGTACAATTCAAGTTATGGTCATTTTTGGGGTAAGTTGTTACATGTAACAACTCACCTAAAAAAATTGTAACTACCTGCCCCCTGACACGTTTTTTAATATAAATTAAAGTCACTATTAATGGATATCGATAGTAGAAAAAAACGATATTGCAAATTGAAGGTAGATATATTATGGACCGTCAAGGTTAAAAATTTCGAGAAAATAAAAAAAATACACATTAGAAATCAAAAATTTCGTCATGGATTTTTTTACATATTTGGCGCTTGGCGGGTCACCGATCGTTTTTATGTGATGCACGACGTTATAAGAAAACAAATGAGTCCAATCATGTCCACCAAAGAGTTGAAAATCCCGGTTAAAAAAGGCGTGTAACTTCTTACCCCTGTAACAACGTGCCGCTCGCTCCCCTAAAAAGAAAACAAATTTTCACCCAGTTACCGGTATTTTTCTTGGAGATATTTCATAATGGTTTTTTCAGTACACAAAATCTTATATAATCATTTGATCATGATGTTGTTATTCAACGTTCATTCCATGAATGTAATCTAATCTGAAATTATTTTCCGAAAAACGTTTCAAAAATTGATATTTTAAAATCTTGATGGTTGGTTCTGTAAATATTTTGGCTCTAGGTGAAAAGATTTATTTTAGGTAACACATTGCGCATACGCACATCGAGAAAGTGGTCATAACCTTGTACTGTTGATGTTAGCATTCTGCTAATAGTGCCTGCGCCACTTTTTTTTCCAATATTGTATGAATAGTACAAATCCATCCTTATTATTGAAGGACAAGTAAATGTGAAAGTTAAGTCTATGAACCAGTCATTATAGTATACATAATTTTAGTTTTAACAATTTGAAGAAATGAATCAGACGACACGCATTTTCTGATAATTTCATGTTTTTGGAATCCTATTTGAAATTATCAAATATACGCAAATATTAGAATATAAAATGGTACTCTTGGTATATTTCTACCTCCAATTTATCTAATTTCATTTAATGATTCGAAAATAAAATTACTTTTTTACTCAAATTAAAACAATTTCCAATCCAGCATCTCGCCGTTTTTTTCAATAAGAACAACCCGAATAAAAACTGACCCGTTCATATAACCTGAACACTTGTTCGGCTATAATTAAGGAAACATGCGATTGGTAGACTTGAGGTCTGTCTAACATGTGAACTCATTCTCAATATGTTGAAATAAATTGGAGGAAACAGTAAACTGTCCTTATCTGAAAATGTAAAACGAGACATTGAGACATTAGTGTCTCACTTCAATTGCGACCACCCCTGTATCTTTTTCGTTTGAAGTTGCATCCATAAACTTTTTTTGTTACGCAGAGAGTTTTCAGAGATGTACTTGCTCTTGAAACAAGTTCATCATTTTCAAACAAATCATAGCCTGCTAGGAATGAAAAATCAACACGCTCAAAAAATATATAAGGCACTATTTCATGAAAATATGTATTTGAAAAAGTAACATTCAACTTCAACTCCGATCACCCCTGTATCTTTTTTGATCGAAATCGTATTCGAGAACTGTATTTTTTCAAAGACTTTTTCTCATCATTAACTGTATCATAGTTCATTGAATAAAAATTTCAAATTATGCGAATTCTATTCGAACAAATTATTTGGAAACTAATCAAATAATCACACCTTCGAATTCAATCATAATCCTGTTTTTCATAATGTAGACCTGTTGGCTAATGAGGTAACCTTTTTTTCTTCAAACAACTACCATCAGTTCGCCTTCATACGAACATAATTGAGCTCTGTCAGAATTGTTGAAAAATAATGATAAAAAAACGGTTAAAAATTGTGAATTTTCTCAGACACTAAATAAAGGAATATCGTTTATCTTGACGATATATTCGTTTTTGTTCTGGATAGGAGATAAGATTGGTAAAGCAAATATTAAAGTGGAATACTAACTGTACTTAAGTACCACGAATTTATAATTACTGGAGCTTTCAAGATATGGCCAACAACAAATGATGAAACAAATATAGATTTGTTCACTCTGTTACAAAATGTGTTGACTACAATGTTAATAACCCATTCGGTAGGGTTTGTTCGTTTACATATATATATTACATTACATTACATGTTCTAACTTTTTTAGACACTTATCAAACTGCGGTAAAAGTTCTGTAGGAATACGCCTAGCTAAAAAAACGCAAAGAAATGCTATATGGTTTACCTGGAAAGCAAGCCAATCTTTCAAAAACATTAGTATCATTTTTAATTGCCTATTTTTTTGAAGAAAAAAAAATGGAATTATGGGTACAAAAACTACAATTTATAATTTCAATCATCTTCTTTCTCTTCATCGTCGTCTTCCGGCTGCTGGTTAATTTCAAACTGGTCTTTATTATCATCTTCAACGACATTTGTCTCAAGTTCTTCCATGATTTCGGGGTCAAAGGTTCCATCTTCGTTAATGTCGCTCTGTCGCTCTGATATGGTAAAGCATTGAGACTAGCTTGCCCATTACATTGGCCACAAGCTAATGCAAGCCCGCTTTCCTGCATCCGCATCGCGAACCACAACCACTCTTGCAGTTGCAGAAAATTGGGCTCATGTTGTCATACAATGAAGATTTTGTTGTTTTTCTCATGCCATCATTATCAAATAGAGCTGTTGGATATGGAGTCAATTCATATTGAAGATATTCTTCAAGATTACTTTCAAATTGTTTGCTGACAGTAATTCTTTGGAAGAGTAATATTGGATCCACTACAACTTTACAATCATTTATTTTTACAGATTTGTTAACACTGGAAAGCGGCATTACTTTTTCGGAACGTTTCAACTTCATTTCATTAAATAATAAGCCGGTGATCTCCTTCATAGACTCTAATCCAATTTCGTAAGCTCTTTTCCAACAATTCCAGAAGCTATCGATATTAACTGCGTAGTATTTGGAAAACGATCATTGAATTTAAACCAATCGAATAGTATATTTACGTCAGCATTTTTTTTTTCACTCTTGAGTCTCTGGAATCTACGTGTTGCTTGGTCGACTCCAAGGAGATATTACAGAACTTCTCAATTTCCTCACAAATAGTATTTGTGGCGTACATAGCATATACCTATTTACACAAAACACTTTCTTTCGTACTTCGACCACGAGATACTCCTCCTTCAGTTTTCATGGATTTCATGAGACTTTGTTCATCAACTATATATGGCGCGTTTTCGACCGGAGGCATCGGTTGACCTGTAGTGATCCTGTGACCGCGCGCTCTCCGCCCTCTATCCCGAAAACGGTTCAACGTATGAACGAATTTTTCAAACAAAATTTGTAGAGAATTTTGTATTCCACAATATTGATAATGAATACAAATAGCAAAAAACACATAGGAAAAGAGATATTTACAAAAAAAAAGCGCAAAAAAACGATTTTTGTGACCTTTGACCTTGAAATTTAATAGTTGCGTGCACCCTACCATATGTAGATTTTCAGACAACTTTTAGGGTGTCAATATACAAGTATTTACAGACTTACAGCTGGGTATCTCGAATTCCGAGATTCCTACCTAATTTAAGCTTAAATGACTGGAATATAAAATTGGTAGCTACCTCGAAACATACAGTTCTGTTGTTGTTTTGTTGATCAATATATTTTTTAACAATTTTCTCTTTTTGAAGCCACCGTAAGTATTTCAGGAGGGCTTTTTCTTCTAGATTGTGTTTGATAGATACTGCTTTACATGATCTACACATCTATGTACTTTTTCTGAAATTGATTCTGAATTGCTTCCTTCTTTCCTTTGGAAGATTCCCACATTTTTTCGTGGCAGATGGTGTAGTAGAAAGTCGAAAACTTTCTTTCCAAAAAATTAATCACTCCTAAAAATATAACCATTTCAATTTATCTGAATCAATAATTTCAATGTCGTTTACATTCTTCACTACAGTTTTTATTACCTTCATTTTTTGTTATTTTTTGTGAACAAGCAGATTTAAAATGATTTGCTTTTCTACACAAATTGCAAAATTCACCATATGCTCGGCATTTACTAAATTCACGCCTTTTATTACATTTATGACATTCTCTACCGCAGGTTTTATTAGCTTCACTTTTTTGTTATTTTTGGTGAGCAACAAGATTCAAAATGATTTGCTTTTTTACACAAATTGCAAAATTCTCCATAGACATTTACCAAATTTATGCATTTTATTACAATTATGTCACTTTTTTCTAGTAATATTGTTATCAGACATCATTTCATTTTGACAAGTTTAAGAACATTTCTCATAAAAAGTACTAATCTGTTTATTCCGGCTGGTTACAATAAAATCTAGTGAGGTCGAAGGTTTTTCATCCATTTCTTGCATCTGCCACTTGCTTTGTTCATAAACTCTGCAAATATCCTTTGTTTTCGATAATGTGAGTTTGAAGCAGCAGTTTCCGAAGGCCTTGGACAGATATTTCCATTACAATTTTGTCACGTACCATATTGTCTGTCGCTCTTGATATTCACACGAAGCTGCCAGTGAATTCAATTCTGTTATATATTGGCTCATGAATTGATCTATATTTTGTTGACACTGCATAAATCTGTACCTCTCATATAGTCTGTTCTTTTCGCAAAAAGCATCGAACTTCTTTTTTACCTTGTCCAGCTTTGCCTTTTCTTAATTGAAATTGAACGTGTTATAATAAATTTACACGCCGTCTTCGCCGTTTGGTTTGAGGAAAGTCACAATTCAACTAAAAAAAATTCAAGCGTGCCATGCTTGCCAATTTTTATCCACGTTTTCATATTTGAAATCGATTGTTGGGGCCGTTTCCTTTCTTGCGGGACCTTTCAAAACTGTATTTAGTGGGTTTTACCCCTAAAACCATGTAACGTCTTTGGGATTATGTATTTTAGTTTATTTGCTAATTGCCAATAGAACAAGATATCACTCTTATAGTTTATTACTCTCGACAAGTATCAACTCGTCGGCGAGAGGCATGTGCATTAATACAATCTGGACACAATGTTGTCAACTGTCCACTGTTGGCAACCCAATGCACCTGCACACAAACATTGATACTTTGCACTTATATACTGGATGTCTTTTCCGTTCAACGTGCCAGTCCATTTCTTTGTCGAAAATGAGCAATCTGGTTGCCATCTGAAGTGATCCATCAGCTTATCATCTACAAACTCCCATCTGAATCCCTCGAAGTACCATTATATAAAATGTATAAATGAAACCTGCAACAGCAAGTTTATCTTTCGAAAAGTCTGTACACATAAGTTTGAAATTTCTCTCGTTCATCATTTGCACACTCACTTCTATTTTCATTTTCTTTTCAAGCCATAGTTCAACTGAAATGAAAGTGAATATGTAATATTGCAATTTTTCTTGCAATCCAAATCATTCAACACTTCATCCTAAATTAAATATATTCATTCTCATATACAAAAGCTTTCAGTACTATTACACATATCACATAGAGCAAAATAACATTCTCACAGAGATACATTGTTTTGTAACAATTTGCAAAACATTGTGATAATATTCGGAAAATTTCATTTTTGTCAACAATGAGAGTTCATGTACATCATTTTCAATTAGATGAAACAATAAAGAGCAGCGGTACTCAACCTTTTTTCCTCTTGGGCCACATAGTCGCTACTGCTAGACCTTGCGGGCCGCATTAATAAAACTGAACTGAACAAACTACTTTCAGGTTTTGCGTTATTAGAGTTAGACGTTGTATGTAAAATACAATAAAACGCAACTGTAAAAATAAACAATTTATTTAAAAATTATTGTGATGATTGACATTGACGCAAACTATTTACAATTTCTGATGAATCTGGCACATAATTACTACATGCTACTCTCAAAACGTCGTCCAGGTGCGAATCACAAGGTGCAAACAAGGTGAGGAGCTTGAAGACTTGAACTGAAGAGAGAGAAGAATCATGATTTTTTCTTCCACGTATTGATGAAACCGGAAATCCAGCATTCAGTCTTGCCAACACCGTTCGCGAGTATTCAAACACTAGGCTTTCCAGTGTTCGACCACAGTTTTCGATTTGGGTCAAAAACCCCTACACATTTTTGTGTCGTTATTAGAAAATACTATTGTCAAATAATCTAAAAATATTGTATTAGCCTTCAGGCTGCAGAAAAGGCTAGAGCCGCTAGAGGGCCGCATAGAAAAGGCTGGCGGGCCGCATGCGGTCCGCAGGCCACAGGTTGAGTATCGCTGATATAGAGTCTTTGGATGTCACCCATATCTTGAAATATCCACTTCTCTCCAATCTGATTTGTAAAGGTATCGCCTCAATCGAAGGTTGTGGTTGTTAGGGTAGCACCATGTTCCTCCAATAAACTATTCAACGCATCAGTGAAAAAGACCATTCGTAGGTATTGAAGGAAGTTTGGTAATTACTTTATGTATCCAGAGTATATTCTGGCTCGACAGCAAGCTCGAAACCTCTTGCAGATCTGTGGCCTCAGTGTAAGTTGAATATGCTGGCATATTGAATTTGGTACGTTGAAACGTTCACGTTTGATAGCCTCTTCATAGATTTGGTAAACTCGTTTCGATTCAAAATCATGATCAAAATGATCGCACAATATTGAACCGCCACTGTAGCAATGGCTACAGTGGAAAACTCCCTCAACATCTCTCATACAAAAAATTAGTTGCATTCATTCAATCGTTGTTCAAAAAATTCGTCCCACTCTCGAAAACGAAGCTCCTGTTTTATAATGCGTGCCAATCTGTCTCATTGTGGCGTAATTCCTTGCTGAGAGTTCGCGTCAAAAAGAGAGATTCGCTTTTCCGATTCCAGCTTCTGAGAACGCAGTTCGACCAGTAGCTTTGCTTGGATTTGTCACTTGATATGGCTACGTCACTGCAAATTCGTTCAAAAAGATTCTAAAATTCGATATTCAATTACCGGATTGCACTTCCAATAATGCAATGTGGAGATCTAGATTTTCATCAACGATATCATTCCCAGCTATCAATACTTCAAAAAAATTCTCAAATTTTGTTGGGGGCTCGTTTAATAGAAATCGATATCGTTATGGCCCCAAGGTAATGTCTTGGTAGTATTAGGAATTATGAATCACCCATCATTCTTATGTGACAGAGCGACTTTATTGTACATTAGATTATACATATATAAATCACTTCTGAATACATTAATATTTTGCAAAAATATACCAAGAGTTTCAACAATCCTTGTATGATCATCTATTAAAATTTGACTTTCAATAACGGTTTGTTTGATACCTTCAGCTTTCTCATCCGACACACTTTGAACATGGTATGCTTTGGCATATGACGACAAAGTCTTCCACAAGTATTCATGATGTCTTGGAATTAGGGCGAGCTATCAGAGCATTGGCACCCATACCTCTTGGTATAGGTTTCCAATGTGTAACAATTCAAATTGTTTTGAAGTGATTATTCTCAAATTTATTGGTAGCCTCATTTCTAAGGTTAGTAATCAAATCGATATATTCTCTCAACCATGGTGATTGTTCAGATCCCAGAAATCTATGAGTCCTCATAACCATCAAACCTTTACGGATCGCCTGTTCCGAGTTTTTATAATGAACGATTTATTTTTTTATCATTCAAATTAGGTATTTCGTAATTTGAATCAGGCGATATGATACTTTCCACAAAGAATAGTAAGTCTGAATCTAGATCATGTAATTCGTCAGAGTAGTGATCATCCGAAATACTATTGATATCTAGCTAACTCATTACATCGGAGGTCAACCAAGTAAATCTGCCACACTATGACCATACGTATTCGTCGCATCCAAGTTTATAATGAATGATCAAGGTTCGTCGGGATTATGATTTGAAAGAAACTGATTGGTGGCAATGTGTTTTCTCTCTGAGTGTTGCATCACCGCCTATACCACTTTGGAAAAAATACATCATATCATGGTTCATGAACTTGAGTCCTCAGAGACCCTTGCTTTGAGCCATGGCGTTCTGCAAGCACATAAGTCATAAATATCGGGAAATGCGAAAACTGAAATTGCTAGATATGAGAAAATTACATCTATTAAATATGACTCATAAAGTACTGAAATATAGGACACCAACATATCTATGTGACAAACTTATCAAAATAGGGAACCTGAGTGATTATAACACTCGTAACTCGGGGCTATTGGCAATCTATAAACATAAAACTTCTATTTTTCAGCGATCTTTCACGTACAATGCCTGTAAATTCTATAATCAACTTCCGCATGATTACAGTTCATATACTCTCATTAACTTAAAAAAAAAGTTGAAATCCCTATTATCAGCTCAATATGATTAACAAATGTCTAACTCTGCATCTACAGAACGGATAATGACCAATCACTTTATGAACTTGAGGTACTAATTAATTTGATAGATCTCAGACAGCAAAATTATTCTACAATGTAGTAGAATTTTACTCTTCGTAGATATTATAGCTAAGACAGTGCCGTGGAACCTTTACTGGGGCGCCGTGGGCCACGGGTGAGTGTCAAGGTACAACGTTTTACAACATAGGATAACTGAGAGTAAAGGTAATACGTCGGTACCTATTAATAAAAATCCTCTGATAATATGAAACTATCGGTAATTGCAAAATACAATCTGTTCAGACAGCCACCTACCTACTTTCAATACCTAAATATCTAGTGTAGTATTTACGTTCGGGGCGCCGCGATAACCTTCAAAAAACATAAGGGAGCCCTGAATTCGAAAATTTTGAGAAACACTGAGCTAACATAATTAAGAAAATTGTAAATTAATATTGTATTTCCATGGTAAAGTTGAAAAACACCCTCGGGTGACACTTCGTCACTTTATCTTTGATGGATACCTGTTATTGTTATCTATTTACATGTGTGTTCAAAGATGAATAAAGACGATTTATTATTATTGTTATCGATAACAGTTGATAATTCCACCTGGATGCCTGCATACCCCATCATTACATCCCAAAAAAGACCTGGAGATGTGAAATAATGAGCAGGGTCCAATTTGTATGAACTCAAACTCATGTTTCTGAAATTTCCAATAATATCGCACAGTAACACCTGTGCAGAATATCCACCAAAATTATGACAATTGAACATGGTCCACTCTATCTTATCCTCGACAAAAGCATGCCTTTCATTAAGTATGTAATAAAAGTCCACCTTCGATGGTATACTTGAACAATTCAATTTAATTAAAGTTGAAATTTATCATTTTTCGAAAAATATTTTTTCCTGAAGAGATAAAGCTATAAATTTGAAATCATCGATTAACCACAGATTTAATTTTTTTTTTGTTATTTGCCCATTTAGATACAATTTGTTTTGCATGTAAGAAAAATATTTCTCTTCAGTTTGAGCGATAACATTAACTTTACTTTTGTTAGTGCAAAAATCTTTCATGAACAAGTGACAGTCAAACCCACTGAGATTATGAAAAATTATCGAAATGACGTTAGGCAATTTGAAGTTGAGGTTACAATTGGAATGTTTAAATCTGTTTAAAAAAAATCTGTTTAAAATCTGTTTTTCCGTTAACCAGCTGTCGCACCCCTACGAACGACAACCCTCAGAAGTCGAAACTTGTGCGAGCTAAGGATTAACGAGGTCTTACCTTTTAACGTGTGATTCCTAACACGGGTTGGACGATAGCAAGTGAAGATCGATCGTTCAGACTAGGGCTTGAACCACCGACCAACACGGCAGTCAATTCGAGTTAGTGAACAAAGCACCCACGCCGAACCGCTTGGCTATCGACCGACCGAAGCTATGTGTAGCTTCTCTTTGAATGTCTGTCTACATATGTCACATTTTGTGGCAATATCAAATCATGCTCTTCCTTAGCAGTCAAAGGGCCCATTGGAGCGATATTTTTTTTCGATATCTCAATGTTGAAATTCCATTGCTTGGGCAGTTGAACCATTAACAAAAGTGTTATGAACCATATTCAAATCATTCGATTGATCAACAAATTGACTGGGATAATTGAAAGCTTTTACTTCTAAGGAATTTATATACACAAAAAAATTATTTGCGCAATAAATGTTCGAATTGGAGTCCATCCATTTCGAGACATTTTTTAACTCGGTTTTTCATATTATTTACTGCCCCTAATACACTTATTTGCTGCATTGTTGTGAAATCATTCAAAATACTCAATCTGGAGTCTTCCACATTTTCTATCTCTCTGCCAGCGTAAATCCCATTTTTCAATGTCCCCCATAGAAATTATTCCAAAATAGTAAGATCTGGTGATCTTGCAGGCCATTTTATTGGACCATTATTTGTCTCGAAATGGAAGGATTCCAATTCGAACATTTATTGCGCCATTAATTTTTTGTGTATATAAATTACTTCATTTCAATTTTCATTACAATTAGGTACCTAAAAATTTTAAAAAAACTCTCTGAAAACTCTACTGTGCATAGGGAGACGTGAAAGTTGCTATTGTGTTTTTATTTAACTTAGTCAAGCAATTTCCAGGGTCGTAATTTAAAAGGGAATAATTCACATAATTATAATCGAATATCACCGAAAAATCCCGAAATATAAAATTTAATTCAATTTCTCAGTATGAAGTGAACGTCTACGATCCAAAAACTACAACAAAAAATACAGGTCCGCATTTAAAAATTCAAAGATGGGGGTGGCACAAGTCAGATGACACCCTATATAAAAGATTCATGAACATATTCTGATGGCTCACATCAAGTGCCAACAGCAAAATGTCGACAGATTTTCAATATGTCTGCGAATAAAGAAGATATAGGTAAAAAAAGAATTTGGGATTTTTTGGTTTTTCCTGTATATCTCCAGAACCAAAAGAGCTATATTCGATTTTTTCACATCATTGAATAGGTCTCTAAAATACGCAACTTTGCACAATTTAACCGACACCTTTGCCAAACGTTCTAAACACTTTATTGGCTATTTCTGTGCTATGTGCTACCGATTCATCAACATACCCTTCAGCAACCGTTGATGACTTCCAATCGCCATGTTTCTTTAGTGTCATCAAGTCTTCCGCAGATTCAACTAAAAGTGTAGCAAACGATCTTCGAAATGAATGACCTGTATATGAATTAGCATTTTCAAGTTAAAGAAAATTAGCCGCTGCTTCAGGTACATTATAAAACTGATTGTATACCCATAACCTGATTGATACATTTTCCATTGCGACATGCATAAAACAGGCGGCGATCCTTTGCTGCTGCTGGACGAAGGGCTATGTACATTCGGTAAAATTTAATATATGCTTCAGTAACTACAAATCTCCTGTTTACATCATTGTTTGTTTGCATGAGTTTCACAATTAATAACGTTCCCGAATCTTCAATATCATCTAATGTTACCTATCTGGTTTCACAAATTCGACAAGCTCATGCAATCCCAAATACAACAACAACTTTGGCCATTAAATAAACTTCATCGGGAGCATTATTTAAAAAGTCACTAATATGTGTACTCGTGAATATCGCAGCTTTCTTGGGCGTGTAACCTTTCCCATTTTGTTCCAGAAATGTAATTAGTTTGAAATATTTTGAAATGTCTACATTATTATTGGATTGTTGATGGCTTTTGGTGTTGTGCCAGTTCCGAAAAATAACCCAATAATACCGCCTCCGAGAAAAAACTGCATGTCTTTTTCATCTTCCATTCCATGAATCCTGAATAGGCGGTTTCATATATTTTCTGCGGTTAAGCTGACAATAATTTTTGTGACACTACTTTCGCTGCTTCTACTAACTCCGGTGGAGTCAGAGAAAATTCGGAATTAGACATTTTTCAAAATAACTAATGACCACTAAGTTCACAATTTTTAAATCAAATCACAGTATTAAATCGACAGATATTTGATTTTCTATTGATTGGTTTTCTAGCAACGCTATAAGTTCAACAGCCTACCTGTTCAAAAATTCAAATTTCACATCGATAATTTTCTGACTTCAAAATATTGTAATAATATGTTTTTTTCAATATCAAAACGTTTTTCCAGCCAGAAAAAAATTGTGTATTATACACGGGAAAAATATTAGATTTTAGCTCTCGGTACTATAGGAGTGAGAAAACATCTAGCATTTCCAACAGATTTTTCTTCCTCGGGATCATAGTGATGGGAGTGTATGAACTCCTCATTGATAAATCCATAACCTGATTATCTGTGATAAAAAAAATGAACTGGCGAAAGAAATATATTTGAAAAATGATTACATTTTTTAGAACATGACACTAACAGTTCCTCAAAAAAACTTATATAAATTACCCGAAACTTTGTGCAAATGTGTCAATGACAATCATTGTTTTGTTCTTATCTTTCAACACGCATCACTCTATCAGCCATTAATAAACTATTAAAAAACTATTAAACTATAAAAACCTGATATTACTGAACCATATATAGAAATGAAAAAGTTTTTGTTTATTGAAAATATGAGTAAGGAAAATATACATTTAATTTTTTTTTCCAGATAGCGCCCGGTCGCCGTCTTGAAAGTATCATCTGTCAATTTCACTTCAAAATAAAGTATTCATACATTAATTTCATTGTTCTAAATTTCAATTTTTTGAGTTGATTCGTTCAAAAAATAAAGTTGGTGGGGACATTAAAGAAATGCACTGTATAAGGTAAACTATAGGAACAATTACTTCGCTCATTTTCGACTATCACTATCACTATAACTATCTAACACTATTATTAGTCTGTGAAAAATATTAAAATTTCTACTTTCAACAGTCGATTCAGCAATAAATGCCGGTTACTTTGTGAATAGGAGCAAATATTAACACAATGAACTACAATACTCTATAATTTCAACCAAACCACTCAAACTCAACCAGATGACTACGTCAGCTGGTTTTGTTTCGCGACAGTTGAATATGAAATGTATATTGTATAATACTGAAAGCTAGAGTCGGAAGCCCTGGCCTGTAATGACAGTGCGGGAGCAGAGAACAAACTCTGCTCCCGAACACCAAAACCGCAACATCAATTTTCGTTTCACCAACTTTACATCATCAGTAGAGGTCAACATAGTTGGTGAAACGTGTGTTGGAAAGAGCGTTGCAGTCCCACTGTGCAGGAGAGGTGTTTATGATGAAATCAATAATAATTATGATATAAGTAAATGAAAATTGAATAAAGCAGTTCGCATTGAATTATAATAAAACTAGCTTTTATCCGCGGCTTCGCTCGTGGGTGACAGAAGAAAATAACAATAAATATAGAAAAATTGCCAACAGCTGAAACTGTAGACAATTGGATTGGATTGGATATTGTCGTAACTGTCAATAATACAGTGCGACGGTATTACGGTACAAAGGGTTGGAACCTCATTACTGGATGATGTGTTGAATAGTTTTCACGTGAAACCGTAACAAACAAACTTACATTTGCATTTATAATATTAGTAGGGATTCTAGATGACGTTGAAATAGCTAGATTTTGATATTTTTTTGACAAACAATTTTTTTATCTTACATAAAAAATATTTTTTTTTAATAAAAAGTATGTTACTTCTTATACCTCCAAGAACATGTGTACAAAATTTCATTATGATCGGTTGAGTAGTTTTCGCGTGAAACCGTAACAAACAAACTTACATTCGCATTTATAATATTAGTAGGGATTTCGTGACTATGAATAATACAGTGCGACGGTATTACGGTACAAAGGGTTGGAACTTCATTACTGGAATACTAGATGACGTTAAAGTAGCTAGATTTTGAGATTTTTTTGAGAAACAATTTTTTTATCTTACATAAAAAAAATTGTTTTTTTTTCTAAATGTATCCTATGTTACTTCTAATACCTCCAAGAACATGTGTACAAAATTTCATGATAGGTTGAGAAGTTTTCGCGTGAAATCGTAGCAAACAAACTAACATTCGCATTTTTAATATTAGTAGGGATATACAATATCTGAGATAAGGTGCACTTTGAAACCTGTTCGAAAATTGAAATATTAATAACAACACACACTCATATCTGTTCTGTCTGTTTAAAATCTGTTTTTCCGTTAATCAGCTGTCGCCCCCATACGAACTCCTCAATTGATACACTGTGTCATTCTACAATATAAAAATGGATGTTTGTTGGTTGGTTGGTTGGTAAGTGATAAACTTCTACATCGCTCAACCGATTGTGATGAAACTTGACATGTATAAGTAATTTTTCATAGAGAAGGTTTTTAGGCTATCAATTTTTCTGTAACTCGCCACTAGATGGCGCTGTAGAACAATTTTTTTGAAAGCACTGTTCTATAACGCTACGCACGCCTAAGTTCGTTGATTCTGATTCTGTCAAAACATTGGAACAGCAGCGATACAGCAACATAGTACTAGTATATTATAAAAAAATTACAATGAAGTCGAACCGGAGGTTAGAAATTTTCTTATATTTTTTGAAAATCCATGATAACCTATTCAAGTAACAGTTTATTGTGCAATTTCTACTAAACAGTTTACAAAACCGCAACACGTGGTCCACTATACAATATTTTCTCAAGGCGTGTTCAAACTTACCTGGAGAAGCAATTGTATAGTGAAACAAGTGTTGCGGTTTTGTGAGCTGTTTGGTAATAATCCTTGAATACGTTTGTGGAATATGTTAACATAACATTGTCATTCTCGATAACTACTGAATTTTTAAAAAGGTCGAAGAAGTATGCGAAAAATGAGTTTTCGAGGTACAAAACAACAATAAGAGTCATGACTCAACTGAGTAGAAAGCAGTCGTTCAGAAAAAAAAAATAATAAAGAACTACGAATCTCTAGTATTAGGGGAAACATTTACGGAGTGAGCATTCAGGTACTTACATCGAAATGAAAAAATTCAAGACGTTTAATTTTTTTGGTATCAACTGCATCATCAGTGATAGCAATTAAACAATTTCCACACTATGAACTTCACTCAAAACGCATTTCACTACACAGTAACTTCTTCAGTTGAACTGAATCGACTGCTATATTCATCAGCTCATATTTACGACATTATAATAATAATTATTACTATAGTTATTGATTGTTGTTTAATTATTATAATGATATAATAAGATGTAGGTATAAATGAATAATAATGAAATTTCACTTATAATAAACGTGGATAAAATATTCATTCTGTAATTATTTTACTAGAAACTTATAGTTCACGAAAGAAGAATGTTGAAAACAAAAGAAATATCTTTGGTCCCAGTTTATCGAGGGCGGAAAATAATAATGGCATGATTGGACAGTTACAAGTTATTAAGTAGGAGTTCGCAGGGGCGCGTGGCAATGGGCACACTTCCGTGCAAACCCGAAACAGTTGGCTAGCGAAGGTTTAAACACCGGAACCAAGAAGTGAAATGCTTTCAAGCTGATTCGAAAATACCGGGGTTTGGAAGATACTAGAAGGCTTTCGGATAGATGTCAATTCCTCTCAATATTATTTGATGAAAGTCAATAATTATTAGTTGAATTGATAAAAGTCAGTGAGAACTTGTGTCTGTTACTTTCTTGATAATAATTCCTATTTGGCTTCGAATAACTTTTGAACATTATAGTTTCTCCGAATTATTACCATCAAACACAATATAACGTATTCCTGGAATTTATGGATTTCCACTCACTTGAAATATTTTTTTTTTCATGGTAATCAAATGAAAGGAGGCAAATCACCAAATTTTCCCAGAAATTTTACTACGTTTGAATAAAAATTCCGATCAGAAAGATCCTATATCGATGAAACTAAGAGGCCATTGAAAATTCGTATTGCCGAACACAAAAAACACACACAGCGAGGGGAAATCAGCAAATCAGGAACATAACATCGAGTGGTCCCAAGTTGAAATCATACACAGGGAGGAACGCTAGTCAAAGAAGCCGCATACATGTTGTCCAACAATGTGTAATCAACCAGGCTAGTATAGAGATACGCAACATATGGAAACCCATAATCAAGCTAAAAATGGCCAACTCCCGCCAAACGGTCATCTCCCGCTAAATTGGTGAAGAGGAAAGACGAGATAAGCGAAAGTACTAGAATTACCAATAAATAGTCATCTCTCGGAGGAATTAATCCACCCGAAGACGATTGTAGATACTAACAATCGAAACGTCGTGAAGTAACTTAGCTTGGAATCTCTTTATTTTTTATTTTTTGTTTAATTGTTCTATTTTTTACTAGTATTTCATTTCTCTGTAATTTCATTTCAGGGTTTGTTTGCTCAATATAATTGTTATTTTCTGCTATTGTTTTTGATTTTTTATTTGTATTGGTTCTTTTGAGGATTTCAAATGATTTTATATAATATTAGACAATGGAAGTGAGAACTAATGAAATTAAGGATTTATTCAGTTTTTCTGTGATACATTATATGAATTACAATTATTTTTGAGGTTAACACTAGTTCCTGAATGAGCAGGGAAAAATGTGACATACATGATTTCCATCAACCTTTTATCAATAACATATTAACTTTTTGAAGCATATAATTATTGGTAAAAAATGGACCATAAAAGCACAAACAATATTTTTTAGTAGGTATAACACCATAGTTTACTCAGTAAAGTTTCATGCCAGGTTCAATTAGAGGTCTTGAAACTATTGGCAGCAGCAGCTCGAGATTGTGTTTTTCACTGGAACTGGTCTAAAGATTGGTGACCAATATAAAAAGATGCCTGTTGAACTTCATTTCTGGAAACCGCATGGATGATCGCTTGAGATGTTGAAGCATTTCAAATATACAGTGTGACACACTTAGGATGAAGACACCCCTGTATTTTAGTCCTTTTCGAAAGCTGATATTTGATTTCTAGTACAAGCATAGACCTTCATGGGTCGCACTTCTCGCAATACTCTGCCCGAGTAACACCTTTAAACCCGGCCTACTGCGATCCAGCGAAAAGGGCAAATTCTCGATATTTTTTCAGGACAAAACACAAGCACTGCAGGAAAATCCTCAAGGCTCTCTCAGAGCAGTGCCTTCTGGGTATACCCAAACTGGAGAGCTCTTCCGGGCTAGATCAAGCTAAAGTTATGTTAGACGCACTTTATCATTGGAACCTCGATGACAAAGTACAAATAATGTTTGATGGATGTAGCCGTTACTACGTGGTAGGAAATCTTCATGAAAAATGAGAATTGAAACTTCCTATGTTTTTTTAAGGACGAAACACAATCACTACAGGAAAATCTTTGAGGTGCTCTTAGAGCGGTGCCTGTGTAAAAGTAGCGATTCAAATTGAATTTGAATCATTAAATCCATTTGGAAAAACGTTCTCAGGAAGTTTATTCCATATAAACGCAGTTTTACAGATGAAACAGTTCTTAAACAGTGAAGTTCGAAGTGTACTGAGTTGAACTTCAAAACGATGAGCAGCTACAGTTCCTGGCATATTTCTGATATGTGAAAGTATCTATAGAAGAGAGACAAATCTCCAACCTTTCTTTGATGTTTTAGGCTATCAAGGTTGCATGCTATGTTTGTGTCTCCAATCAGGAGGATGGCTCTTTTCTGGATGGAATCCAGCAACTCCAAGGTATGTTTGGGGGCAGAGCTCCATTCATGAGAACAATACTCCAAAGAAGGTCTGATCTGAGCTTTAAAAAACATCAAAGTTGCTGAGGTGTGTACAGTTCACTGGTTCGGAACAGTGTTCCAAGCTTTTCAGAAGCAGTCTTTGCAATTCCAGCGACACGATCGTTTCGAAATATATTGGTGTCAATTTTAACCCCCAAGAAACGTATCGAAGCAGAAAGCGGAATTGTCTGACCTGACATTATTATATTCGGTTCGGCGACATTTATCTTGGAGAAAACTTGGTTACTTTCACCCCAATTCGAAATCATATCAAATTCTCATACAGATATGCAACCTCCTGCTGCCGGTCCGGTAAAGATGTGCCTCCGTAGTGTGCTGTTTCGCGTTGGAGATACCGAAATAAGTTTCTTGAAAAAGTTGCTTAGGAATCGATTCTGACCCTACATACCGAATTTCTACGCAAAATTCGAATTTTGATTTTTTTTTTGTAATTTCCGTATTCAAATCCAATTTTCAATTATTGGTTCTAAATAAGAACCTACAAAAATAATGATAATGATAGATAATAACATTATCCTGAGATGGGTTAAAGGGCAGGAGTGAAGGTAATCGCATTGCCGACTCTTTAGCCAAGGAGGCGGCTGGACTATGAATTCTAGGATCCAGTGGCACCTACGATCTGATGACTACGACAATTGCGGAACTAGTCAAATGTTACACCCATGCTCAATCCCTAAAGAGATGGGATGGAATCAAAGAATGCAATCTTGCCAGGATCACCTTGGGCGACCCTGGGAAGCTGGCGCCGAAGAAATATCTGGCGAAGATCAGGAAAAATCTACGCTTAACAGTAGGATTTCTGAATGGCCACTGTCAACTAAGGAAACACCTCCATAATATGGGGCTAGTGGACACACCTCTATGCAGGATGTGTGAACAGGAAGATGAGACTGTCTGGCATGTCCAATGCGAGTGCCCGGAGTTATCGTCAATACACCTGCCGACATTAAGGAGACGTCTCCTAGTGACCTATCCACCTTCCTGGAAAGAACAGGATGGACGATGACCAAGGAGAACAACTCCTCGGGATGATGTATAATGGGTCACATGTGGCCAAGTGCTGTGGGCTTACACTCACCCTTCCTACTCTACAGATACAGAGATACCGATAATCAATTCATTTTAGATAGATAGATAGATAGACATATACTTTATTGCCAAGAAAATACAATCTTATTGACAAAGCTTGTTAAAAAATCTGTTATATATAGCACTTCAAAGAATAAAAGAAAAGAAACAATTCAATAACACAAATAAACAGAAACACAATTTGAGAAAAACTAAGTTCACATATCTAATAGATAAAATATAACATTAGAAAATGAAATTTAACAATATGTAGACAAAATAGTGTGTATAGTCCCTTTCAAAAGATGTAAATAACAAATATATACAATTTGAACATAAGTTCACATGCCATGGCAATAAAATAAGATCTATCCCAGTATAAAATATAATTTAAAGTATCGGTGTCGATATAAACAACAAAAAAATTACCTATATTAAATCACAGCAATGTTCCATTGTAACATTCATCAAGATTGTAGTACGCTTTAGTTGCAAGGGCATCTTTAACATGATTTCTGAACTTTTTATAGCTTTCTTCCTTATTAATTTCGTAAGGTATGTGATTATACAGCTTTCAACTTTCATAAATCAAAGAATACTTTGTCTGTCTTGTTTTTGGAAGAGGAAGATGTATTTTATTTTCAGTTACTTGCCGAGTTATGTAATTTGTAGGTTCCGGAGTTCCAACCATATTATGTTTTTTGTAAATCAGGCAAACAGTTTCAAGTATGAAAATACAAGTAACAGTGATAATTTTTTCTCTCAAAAATAATGGTCTGCATGACTCACGCACTCTCACCTTGCATAAGTATCTAACCGCTCGCTTTTGCGAAACAAACACTGAATGAAAAAGTTGTTGACTGCAAAATCCCCAGAAGGCAACACCATATCTCAGGTGCGACTCAATCAGGGAAGAATATATCATTTTTATTGTGGATGAACTCAGTTCATTTGAAACTATTCGAAGTGCATAACATCCCAATGCCAATTTTTTATTTAAAGCTGAAATATGTTGATCAAATCTTAATTTGTTATCTATGAAGATTCCCAGGAATTTGAATTGCTTTTTATTCTCAAGAATTTGTCCATTCAAGTATAAATTGTTCTTCTGATAATGAAGCATATCTTGATTGATTGATTGATATTACAGCTGAAGGTGGGTAGGTTTGTTTTTTTAATATTAAAGCAAAAGTAGTTTGCGTCACACCATTTTTTCACAACTTCTAAATCACTAGAGATAGTTTCTTTCATATTAGAAGTATTTTTTCCATGCCAAAGGAGCGTGGTGTCATCCGCAAAGATGGTAAAAATTCCTTGAATTGAGAGAGTAACCACACAGAAATTAAAACGAAAAACCTAAAATTTATTTTAAAAAAATTCAAATTTTGATTATTAGTTACTAAAAAGCTACAGACAATTAAAAGACAATTGATGAAGCGAATTCAATTTACACTAATATTGGAAGTCGGTTCCAAATATTGTCTCTCTCAACTGACCCGCCCTCAATTCTGATACATTTTTCAATTCTTTTTCTATTATTAGTGGCCACTCTCTTAAGTTCTGGAATAGTTATTTCACGGCAGGCTTGCCGTATTCTCTCACAAAGCTCTTGTTGATTTCGTGGCCTAGACTTGTGAATACTATTCTTGACACTTTCCCAGAAGTGAAAAAACTTTGGATTTATGTCAGGAGAGCAGGAAGCTCTTTTTCATACGGGCTATTTCTATCAATGCAACGTAATAAAAAATGTTCGTTCAACCACTCTCAAAGCATCCAAAAATCATGAACGGAGGTCCAGTCTAGCTGAAAGTACATCTCTGGTCGCACATTAAGGGGTAGATTTTCAATTAAGGTCTGTACCGAAAATCGAGTCCCTGCTTTCAAAAATGACTGAAATACAGGGGTGTCTTCACTTAAAGTGTGTCACACTTTGACACACATAGAGGTGTATATGACATGCTTGGACCATTTCATATCTATGACATTACTAGAATATTGCAAATGAGACTTTGCCGAAACATTGAGGAAGAACACGGAGCGAAACCCTGAAAAACACCACATCATACTTTGTCCGTGAGAATCTTCGAGTCAACATTTTAAACCTATACGGAGAGGAGGTTCTCCAACAAACAAGAACGTATCTTTTTGAGGATCCAGAGGAAACAAAAGTAAAGGGAATTTTTCTAAAACTCAGGAATACTCTAAAAATAGGAAACTTCTGATCAACCTGTATATGGAAAAATGCATTTCTAAAACTGGAAACCACGTGACATACGACAGAAATATCAATTTCAACAGATAGAACTTGTAAATTAGTACCAACCACATGCAAAAATGTGGAGAGTAAAATCTTTAGAATTAATTTTAACTAAAGAAATGTTCAGAAAATACAAGGGTATGAATTTTCCTTAGATAGGAATGTTGGATGATGCTTTGAGAAAATTAAGTCATTCAAATATAAGTAGAGATAGATATACCTTATTTGTGAGTTGATAATAGAGAAATGTAGAGGGGATCATTATTATTTCAAAATTAATAATAATTATTATTATTATTTTTTTGCACCGTAGTGTGCGCTGGTCAGGCCCTATCCCCCGAAGCCCCGATACATTCGGGAGGGCGCGCCAGCATTATCAACCAATGACCACTCCCATTATTATTATTATTTTCACCGTAGTGTGCGCTGGTCAGGCCCAATCTATGTTTCCGTAGAAGTGAGGTAATCTCTGCGGCTTTTATATGAGCTTTCTACTGAACGGGTTCCAACTCGGTGACAGAGTTGTGGTCACCTCGTTCAGTGTCGAAAACTGAACCGAGTTCATCAGCTGCTCGGGCAGCTGCCCTGAAGAGAAATGCTTCAATTCCTGCTTTCTCATGGTCACGGACCATGCAGAGAAGGGGATCCGGACTCCTGACGACTTTACAGGCTATGTCATGTAGGTTATGTCATGTAGACACTCCAAACTCAAAAGTCCACGGCCTCCCTGTTGTCGGGGGAAGTACAACCGTGGGACGGACGACTTGGGATGCAAACTCTTATAGAGATGCATCATTTTTCGGGTCTTTACATCGAGTTGATACTGCTCCTCCTGAGTCCACTTCACTATTCCAAACGAGTAGAGTAAGATTGGAACGGCAAGCATATTTGTTGCAGCAACTTTGTTCTTCCCCTTAGCATTTATTATTATTATTATCATTATTATAATGATGATAATAATAAATTGTCTTCATTCATCAAAATGAAGTATTATATCCTCCTGAAAGTAGCTGTTTCAGGAGGGCTTTCTTCCAGTTTGTGTCTGAATGTTGCATTTTTGCATGATCTACACATCCATGTATAGTTACTTATTTTCAAATTGATTACTTCCTTCCTTTCTTTGGAAGATTTCCTCATCCTTGTTTTTTGTATCAAGATGGAGTAGTAGAAAGCCAAAAACTTTCTTTCCCAAAAATTAATCACTCCTAAAAATATAACCCCTTCAATTCAAATAAGATTCCTCTTGGCTGGGATTCAATCAAATAGGTGAATGAATGTCATTACGATGTCATCGATGACATAGGTAGATCAAACTTATTTCGTGACATAAAAAATCGTAATTCATGAATGAATTGTGTGTATTTTCTATAATGTTATCCAGATTGGTACTGAAGAGCCCTAAGGCAAGTGTCTTACGGCGAAACATCGATGTCTACCAGTAAGGATGACGGTGTTCCATGTAGAACTCCTATGAATATCTGATTTTATTCAATAACGAATGTTTGGAATACAAACTGAGTAGAGAAAAGTATCTTCTGCATAATTCAGTGTTCATATAAAAGTATTTATTCCGAAAGAATTTTTTTTCTTTTGTGTAATTCAATGTTTATATGAAAGTAGCTGTTCCAGAAGGGCTTTCTTCCAGTTTGTGTCTGAAAGTTGCTTCTTTGCATGATTTACACATCCATGTTTAGTTACTTATTTTCAAATTGATTACTTCCTTCCTTTCTTTGGAAGATTCCCACATTTTCCTACATGGAGTAGGAGAAAGCCAAAAACTTTCTTTCCCAAAAATCCAATAGGATATAATTCAATCTGAAAAATAAGCGAAGCTGAATCCTGCTGAAGTATAATAAAGGGCAAGCTGAAAATTCACTATGTATTATAAACCACTGAAGGGTAACTTATCGTATTCATACATTTTGCTTACATATTGAAAAAATCAGTTGAAATTAAATGGCTACACTTAGCTTGTCTACACTCAGCTTTGACGTATCTATTGACTATTGAATCTATTGAATACTAAAGTAACATAAAAAGTCATATTTTGTCGGTTTCGGCCATCCATTCCAATAGTTTCAATTTTTATATTGTGATTTTTTCAAATACTAAACGCTCGAAGAGCTACGGATTTGAATTGAAGGGGTTATATTTTTAGGAGTGATTAGTTTTTGGAAGAGACAGTTTTTGGCTGTCTTCTCCATCTTGATACGGATTGTTTTATGTTGTTGGAAAATAAACATGAAAACAGAAACTACTGTCTTGAGTTTTTAGTAATGATATCATCCTCAAATTAGGACATAATACGTTACGCGACGAAATAATTTCAAGTGTTGGTAGTTAACTTAAGTTATTGTTTCCATATTGCTGAGATTTTGGAGGAATGAAAATAGAAGTAAAACACTAAACCGGCCATATCCAGGAATTTCATTCAATGTCGTTGGACTGGAGAGTGAATAAAAAACATCTTGGCAATTATTTCACTGCAAACAGTATTAATGATAAAAGTAGGAAACAAGCAATTCTATTGAATTTGCGTGAGTTATTATTGTGTGCATACAAAATGAACCGGAAACAGTAAAATATAGGGGTATACTTTCCTTAATAGATGAACATTTCAAACCAATGAAATCAGTGTTTTTCAACCGAAAAAAATTTTTTTAATCAAGAAAAATGGCGAAGTCCGAAAGACTGGACCGGAATTGAAAAAGCATTAGTCAGTCAATTCATCATTGGTTATGACAAGAGCGCAGAATATAAAATACCGACTTTATGAAGATAATGCAGGAGTCAAGTTTTTTAATGTTATTGAAATTACATCCTCTAAATCGTTCACGCCCGTCAACTTCTGGAACATCCAGCTGTTCCAAAAACAACGATGAAGGATAAAACAAATGCAAATGAAAAAGTTATGAAGAAAATATAGCATATGTTCACGTTATACTCAGCTGAATGATTTATACATTTGGAACGGTCAATTCCACTAATTGGGAATCGTCTAACATATTTCCCCCAAATCTCCGGAAAAAATTACATCCTCATGGGCTTATTACGTTTTCCCACAACTTTTCAATGACATCTATACCAACTATCTTGTTCCCTGTACTACTTTGCTTCCCTTGCATATCTTCAGTTGACCATAAATTGTTTTGTGCTTCCCGTGATATAGTGCTTCATATTCGCATAATATATGACAATCTGCCTATTTACCTTTGTTACAATGCCTGCAGGTGAAGTCACCGTTGTACAGCCCTATTTTGTTGAGGGGTCCTCTCATTGTTCAGTGTTCATTGAGTTGTCCTGTAATTTTTCTGAGTCAATCTCTGTTGGGACAGTTTTTCAGTTCTCTTCTCTAATAAAAGATTTCCCATATGTGTTCCCGGGTATGTTTTTTCTGTACTCTTTATGTTTCTCATAGACCGACTTTTCAATCTGGTTCCGTACCAAATACTTTGGTCTCACTTAGCTGATTCAGGGTCTATGTATGCAATTAATGATCTTTATCTGATCTTTACTTCCCGATTTACTTCCCGATTTACGTTTTTAAAATATCCATAGAGACCCGAGGTTCCTTAGCACCTTATACAGTCTGGCACATTCTTGGGTCTGTTCGACCTTCTCTCATTGCCTTCTCCATGGGTCCCTCAATTAGTGACCTTTTGTATTGATCTTAGATACCTGATCCATTTGCTGTTTTGAAGTTTGGACGCATATGGACTTCCCAATTCGTTTTCCAGGGGTTTTGATAAGGTTTAATCAAGTTATGAAGCCCTCCGATTCCAAAGTTTATATGCCGAAGATAACTTTCCTCATTCTATTTCTCAACGAAATTACATACTTAGAAATGTACTTTTCTTTGCCCAGTGCCAAAAAGGTACGTTTATTGTCTAAGTTCAAATATCTAATTGTTTGTCATAATGAACTATGATAAATGCTCTCACCTCTTTCATTGGTGTCAGTTCCTCCAGGTCAAGTAGTGCTAATTGGTAGTACAGCCAATTATGAGCTGTAATTACCAGATCTTCCTTATGCCTGACGGTGGCGACTGATCCAATGATGATTTTCTCAAAAAATACTCAACAGTAGTATATTTCATTCTTTTCGAATAATTATGCATGCTCTTGTGTTCTCAGAGGTTCTGTTGCGAATTGATTCCCCCCAAATCTCTCCCAATCCAATGATGTTTCACCTTGTAGACCGAGTTTTTTTCCATGAAAGCCATATTGAACTCTCCTTGGTGAGGACTGCCAAAACCTCCTTACTTGAACTACTCTCATTGCGAATCAGAGAAGTTACTCCAAGAGTCCTTTTCCCTTTGTTCATAGTTGGAGTCCATTAAGTTCTCACGAGCATGGGGGAGACAATTGTCTACATTCATAAAGCGTCTGCATGGATGAAAGGCTAAATACTGTAAAAGATGCTCCGTTGTTGAAAGCTGATAAGACCCAAGGTATCATTCGTCCTTCGACACGGGTCTCATAACATCAATGCATTGAACCTATTTTTAGTTACCCCTTACTATAGGCAGGAGTTACTGTGGACTTAGTCTAACCCCGGTGCCACAGGGGGTGGTTCCCTCCTTCGTCTGACTTTCTCCTCTTTACCCGTACGGCTTGGGAGGTCCCACGAGTATTTGAGTTACAACCGGTATGACACTCAAGATCGTTAAAGTAATTTTTACCACCACAAAAAGGCAAGGGCATCGTCAATGAGACATTTCTACCTTACGATATATTGTAAATTCCACAGCTTCCATGAAACTTGATACAGTGGATCCAAGCAAGCATAATGAAACCTACTGAGTTATACGCCAAACTTTCAAAATTTGCAAGAAATGGAAGAAAATCAATTTCCTATTAGAATTAATTCGGAAAATATTTTGAAATTCGAGAAAGTAATAAACATCGGATGTTTGATTCTGAATTTTAGAATAATCTTTTTTTTTAAATGGTTTTCAAACGGTTCCAACACAATTTAATGAATTATGCATCATTGTATTTAAGATGGCCACGTATACAAAATGGCAAATTACATATTGTTCCACAACTACCTCAATATGGGTATCAAATGACAGAACCTGACTAGAAAAAGTGTACACTTTGAAAAAGATGCGAATTAAAGATGACCGCAGATACAATATGTCGGATTACATATTGTTCCACAACTACCTCAATATGAGTATCAAATGACAAGACCTGACTAGAAGAATAGTACACTTTGAAAAAGATGTGAATTCAAGATGGCCACAGCTACAAAATGGCGGATTACATATTTTTTCACAATTACCTCAATATGGATATTGAATGACAGGGCTTGACTAGTAGAACAGTTGTACACTTTGAAAAAAATGAACATTCAAGATGACCGCAGCTACAAAATGGCGGATTACATATTACTTTGTAATACTGAGGCACTAAATTAACTAAACAGAATGAAAAGAATTCAATAACAAAATTTAAAAATGAAATAAGTAAAGAAAAATTTTATGTTTAACGGCTTTATTGAAAAAAAATAATAATGATGTAGATAATGTACTGAAACTAAAAAATAATTCAGAAGGTTCTAGCTGGCAGTCATCATAACATTCTCCTCAGCAATCTACGGATGTATCAGATAAAAAAATATTAGAATCGTTGGGCATAGTATTCACATATTTACTCAGGTTGCTGAGGAGAGTGGTGTGATGACTGTTACCTAGGACCTTCCAAATTATTTAGTTATTATTACATCATCTACATCATTATTATTTTTTTCAATAAAACCGTTTAACATACATATTTTTATGGAAAATGAAAGAAAAAATGTCTGTGTTTTTTGACACATTCATTTGTAACTTTCGGTACTGCGTTACTTATTTGTAACTTACGTTACTGCGTTAGTTACAAATACAAGTGATAAAAAGTTTCATCTCTCATTTTGCATGATGATCTCCTACCACGTACTAACGGCTGCATCCATATATTTGTTTAAACATTTTTTTTACCAATTTTATTCCCATTCCAATCCACATTCGAATATTTCCTAACATTTTTCATTACTATAATTTATTTATTTTAGATCCCACATTCAGTGAGAATCAGTTTAATGCACTCACACTGAAAAATTCAAAGTAAGTCATACTTCAAAACGACGATTGTGTCAAAGTGGACTCACATTTTTGTTTATGTAAGAAAATGCTGATCAAATTTCTGAAAATCTGTGAGTTGCAACTCCTGAGGATGGCTGCCACGTCCACATGTCGACAAATCGATGTTGAGAAACCTGAACCGATAGCCAATCAATTGGGAGACACCGCTCAATCAATATAGGATGTAAATATAATGAACAAGAGGAACTTCAAAGAATAATGGGATCATATCTAATCGACATCCCAGTAGGCTGCAAAAAAGGCAGATGAATTCAAAATGAGCAATGATGAAATGGTAATTATTAGCAATCGAACTACACTATTCCAGATGCTCAAGAAACGTTTCGGATTTGACACTTTCAAGTAACAGACACATACAGTTTCATATTTCCATATATTTTTCATGACAAAAAAGGATTTATGAAGAGCAAGTTTAGTTCCGTCGATAGTCAATTCACAAACTCATCTCACTCTCAAGTCAGTATTTTCAGTGGTCAAACGCGTGGAGTATGCGCCTCCGACCTGAGGATATATTCAATCCATCACGCTGTTATTTTTTAGGTGACGCCATTGTTCTCTTTTCACTTTCTCAATTTACTATCTCAGCGAAGGTAAAGCGGGAACTCCATTTTTGCGATGGAAACCCTAACCCAAGCAGATCCCATCATCGGATCATTTCATTGCCCCAACTACCATCAGGTCTGCTTTTCTCTTCCCGTAGTATATGCATTGAGTATTTGTAGATACTATATTAAACACGTATCGCCATAAAACTTAGTAATAGAAGTGGTGTTATTTTATATCAATTTGGAGATATTATAATATACATTTTACGTCTGCCGAATCGATCAGAAAATTTGGAGATAGTTTATGAAAATCATCATGGCCGGATACAACTATGTCGGATTTGTTGGCCGTGATCTGCAGGTTTTTATGTGTGACGTTTCTTCTACTACTTCCGAGGTAGACATTATCAAACGGACGGGGCAAACGGTGGGGTAACGGACGAAGTGCTTGGATTGTCCTCAGGATAGAAACTAGATTTGAGGTTCGAATATCCTGTTTTGTACCATTCATTATTGTTGGTCGAATTCAATGACTCTTTTTCACTTATTCAGTGCAGGTAGCAAAACTTAATTGATAATGCTTTCCTCTTAGTTTCAATTGAAATTATTTTTGCGCTTTTATATTACTATTGCTTCTCCACATTGTCTTGGGTACTAGCTCTGAATTCCATTGAGAATCTGCTGTCTGACACCAACTTAATCACGAAGTAAATGAATCAAACCAATTTTGAAAGTCATACCAAAAAAATATTCATCTGTGGCAATGTTGCACTGGCATTGCATTCCTGAAGTGTTTAGGTATTCCTGTGAAACTATGAATTATTCATCTATTCTACTCAAAATATACGATACTTACCTGGGAGATAGCCATAAATGGACATATTTTGAATAGATATCCACAGGATATCATTCAGTAGCATTTTGTGAAGGATTCATATGATTCAATAAAAAATACATACATATTTTCATTTATTATTTTTGTCAACATTATATCTTTAAGACTATATGTAAAAAATATTTTATTTCGTCGTTAGGAAGCTCTTCAATTACTTTGATGAATTTTATGTCGTTTCAAAGTTACAGGGTAAATGTGCTACCTACGTTAACTGTGTGTTAGAGTGCGTGTAATGTGTGAACTCTGAAGAAGAAGAAAGAAGTACGTTATGTTATATTCCAATCCTAAGTTGAATTTCAATCGATAGTGAACTTTTTATTTCTATAAATTGATCAATTTTTATTCGAAATAAATTCACCTTTACAATGCATTATCATTACAAGGTGATGTTACTTTTTCTACAGTAGAATCAAGCTCAATAATTTCCAGAATTGTACATTTTTCAATGTCTTTCTTCGAAGACATTGATTATGGAACTATCCCCTGATAGGAAGTTCTCCAATCTTCCTATTTTAGCTAAATGTCACACAAATTTCATATCAAATGGGTATTTAGGATATTTCTTTTCAGTTGACAACGCATCCTTTTCACAATGGAATATTGTGTCAGTAATTAAACTGCTCCAAGCATGTTCAAAACAATCCTGCCATCGAAACCTTAGCAGTTGACAACCCTCAGAGGCTGAAGCTTTTGTGAGCTGAACATCAACGAAGGATTTCTTTCCATTTCTTCAATAATATAATGGAAAACTGCTAACACTTATGAGCAGGTGATCCATTTTACTGTATATAATAATTGGGCTAGCTCATAATGTCAAGTTATTCAATGGAATTGTTCAAGATGGTGATGATGGAGGTGTTTACTGGGTAATACAGAGATCTTCGGATGTCCAATAGATATCCGAAATGGACAAGAAAAGTGCAATGAATATCCCATGGATATTATACATACCAGAATAGGAAAGTTTTCGGAACATAAAATATCAATGAATTCATTTTTCTGTTGACAGTAACTGATATACCAATGCAAAATGAAGCCTTCTTTCTGTATACCATGTCACTGATGCCTGACCCGATCGATAATCATAAAGGAAAAATTTGTGTTTTCGAAAAATTATCTGCACTGGCTGTCTATCTGCATTGCGGCTTTTATAAAGTTTGAGACCATCGTCATGAAGTGACTTCGATGAATTGATGATCATTGGAATATCATCATATAAGAATAAGAGCGGCTCGAAGTTTGAATCTTGGTGAACGACTGAGAAAAATATATATCGACTATAACGATAAACCTCAATTTCGACGTATTGGTACCTATCAAATATAAAACTTTTATAATATAGGGGAAAACAATTGCGATTGAGTTTGAAAGCTTTTTGAAAGTCAAAATATATCTTATCGACCTGGGATCCCATGTCAAGTGCCTCAGAAATGAAGAGAGATAAACAAGACATATGGGTGAGACAAGATTTTTTCCAGAAAACCATGCTGATCTTTCGAAATGACTTCCTTTGGAGAATTATATATGGTATTATACAAAATTGATACCGCACGATAGTTTTCAATAAGTCTTGGATCATTTTCTTTCAAAACTGGACAAATTGTAGCTAAAATTAAATTATATAAATGCAAAAGTGCTTCATTTGAAGCTTATATGCAATCTTTGACAGCAAAACTAGGGATGTGCTCTGAGTAAATCATAACCTTGTTATTGAGTTTTTTTGGAGCCGAATTGCATTTATCTTATTCATAGAAATACAGCTCATAATCATTAGGGAGTTATCATGCTCATTTGTAAAGGATATCAGGTGAATTGAATATGAGGTTAGGTTAGATTCAAAGTGAGTGGGTCTCTTCGACCCTTCACCGACAACCCGCCAGGATTTATTGTGGCTCACACCTATTCACACTCGACCATATAAACACAACTTCTTAACGAAGCCGATTAGTTTGTATGGTGAGTGGTGTTTCAGGACAGATGATGAGAGTACGGCTCTGCCGGACTCTAAAAACCTGAATCGGTTCCCAGCGGGGCAGTCACAAAGTATGTGTTCTGCTGTTCCATCATTTTCCAGACAGGGGCGACACACACTGTCTTCCGACAGTCCGAGTCTCTGCGTATGACGATTATAATGACAGTAAACTGTAAGAAGGCCTGTTAGACATCCTAGTTCATCCATACTGTATCCCAATAACTGTTTGGTATCAAGCTTCGAGGGGTGAATAAACGCCTTGGAGTGAGCCAATCCTGGAAGATTCTGCCAGAAGTCCATCAATCTTCTTGCTATCCAGGTGTTTAATCTTTGTTTGACAAAGCCTAAAGCGATGCCAATGACAGGTTCTGTTCTGATGAAGCTGCTTGCAGCACTCTCCTTTGCAAGAATTGTATATATTACTAAAGTAGTTATTAAAAGCATTGATAATATTCGGAGACTTGTCGAGAACCTCCCACCATATCTCATCAGACCTGGTAAGTAGTGATAATGTGCTTTTCTTTTTGTCGTATTTTTCAATGACATTAGTTGAAAACCCAGGCGGGTACCTTCGTTTTCTATTAATTTTTGGAAGCATTACAGCATCGAAAGCGTCATAGAATGCGTTGTTGATGTATTTACAGGTATTAACTCTACATCATTAATTTGTATAATATTACTCGTCAATATTCGAGACCATTGAATACAATAAAGGATAATTTGCTCTCTAAAAATTATAGCATTCAGACATATTTCGGTAACTTCCAAAATTAACTTGATGCCCCAATTTTCATTGGTATGCATAATGAGGGATAGTAAAGGTATTCACGAGCAAGAGGTGAATTATTTTTAGCAACAAAACATAGAGAGTCTATGTCCTAGGAAGCTAAAATTTGATTTGAAGGTGCGTCTTAGGTCTTAGATGCGTACTAAGGAAGGACTTTCAAATATTTCCACTGGGTCGGCCCCCCTGGGGTAAGAGGGGCGTTTACATATGAAAATTACCTTTTCATCACTGTTCCTCCTTACAGCTATATTTTCGGTGGCTGAATTTTTGTATGTAGGTTCATTTTATGTTATAGATGTGCAATAAGGATGGATTCTCAAATATTCCAACTGGGGTGCCAGTCGCGAGGGAAAAGGCGCGTCCAATAAACAAAATTTTCTTTTCATCACTGTTTTCTCCATGACTTTAAATTTCCGGTGGTGAATTTATATTTAGTATCAGCTGGTTGATGGAAAAACAGATTTGTTTAACAGATCAGCATTGCGTCCATGCGGGCCGGGACGTATCGCTAGTTAGATATAACTGGATCTAGAAAACGATTGTTTGCATTAGCAACAGCATTATATTGCTTTACAGCAGTAATTTCTGAAAAATTTGACAAACGGTCTTCATTTTACACAATTCAGCATCGCAAATTACTTCAAAAACTGTTCAAAATTCAATACTGAAGTATCAAGGGGGACATATAGTAAATAATAGAAATGTTATTTCGTTGAAGTACACTTTACCGCCGAGTCTATTAGGGTGTACCTTATCTTTAGAAGTTTCAATTTTCTTACACACAGGTTATAGATTTCAGTTTTGATCATTCGATCTTAAAACACTCAGAAATAAATTTTTCCCTATTTGGAGTACGTTAACCCATGTTGCATCGAATCATGTTCATACAAGTTGCGTGGAAGTTGCGGGGCGTACCTTCTCGCAGTATTTATCATTTTTTCTTAGTTATTCTCGTGATTAACTAGTATTGATTTACATTTAGATAATGGCATTGGAATTAAGAAGCCTAACCGTCAAGTTCTTGCAGTACAGACTGTTAGTGAAAGCGTGCATTCGAGAGTGCATTATGTTTTGGAAAAAAATCCAGAATATCTACCAGAGCTGTACCAAATTGTGTAAAATAACTTGTGGTGTGGTTCCTCACCATGCTTGGAGAGAATTGCAAACAATTCAAAAAAAATTCAAGATGTTCACAAGCGCCGTAAGGAGGAGTTTCAAAACAATTTATTCGACATACAAACTCTATACAAACGCAAGAAGACGACGATCAACCAACCAGCTCTGATGAAAGCCTCGAGGAAACCTTGCCATCCACCTCTCAAATAGTGAGTTCTAGAACTACTATAAAAAAAAGAAGGAAAGATTTCATTACGGCTAAGTAAGTTGCAGCTATAGACAGATGCCAAGTAAGCATAAGGGATTCTGTTTGTATACTTCAAGTTGTAGTAGCACTAGACCTCAGCTGTGATGATTTTTCAATAAAAAAATCTTCCATTCAAGGCATTCGCACACAGATTAGAAAAGATAGAGGGGAAATTATAAAATCAGATTTTCAGAATAATTTGCCGTTCACTGGGATGGAAAATTATTACCTGAACTTGACGTGCGAAGTTCTCAGGCCGAACGCCTACCAATTCTCATTTCATTTGGAGAAATAGAAAAACTTCTGGGTATACCCAAACTGGAGAGCTCTTCCGGGCTAGATCAAGCTAAAGTTATGTTAGACGCACTTTATCATTGGAACCTCGATGACAAAGTACAAATAATGTTTGATGGATGTAGCCGTTACTACGTGGTAGGAAATCTTCATGAAAAATGAGAATTGAAACTTCCTATGTTTTTTTAAGGACGAAACACAATCACTACAGGAAAATCTTTGAGGTGCTCTTAGAGCGGTGACTGTGTAAAAGTAGTGATTCACATTGGATTTGAATCGCTGGCGATTAAATCCATTTGGAAAAACGTTCTCAGGAAGTTTACTCCACATAAACGCCGTTCTCCAAATGAAAAAGTTCTTAAACAGTGAAGTTCGAGGTGTTCTGAGTTGAACCTCAAAATGATGAGCAGCAACAGTCCGTCCTGTATTTCTGATATGTACTGCTCTTGATGGAATCAAATGTGCCAAGTCACTTGAACACTTTCCGTGAAAGTATCTATAGAAGAGAGACAAATCTTCAACCTTTCTTCGGTGTTCCAGTCTAGCATGTTCCGTGTTAGGAATCACACGTTAAAAGGCAAGACCTCGTTATTCCTTAGCTCGCACAAGTTTCTCAACTTCTGAGAGTTGTCGTTCGTATGGGGGCGACAGCTGATTAACGGAAAAACAGATTTTTTTTAAATAGATTAAGGTTGCATATGATGTTCACGTCTCCACTTTTATAAACATAGGAATTTTTAATTCTCATTTTTCATACAGATAATGTGCTTTGACACAACTGCGTTCAATACAGAGCGATTGAAAGGAGCTAGTGTTCTTTTGAAACAGAAACTAGATAGGGAATTAGTACTTTTTGTTTGCCGTCATCACGTGTATGAACTGGTTTTGAAATGTATGTTTGAAACAAAAATCTCCTATGGCACAAATAGCCCTGATATATCCCAATGTTCGAGAAATTTTCAGATAACTGGAATACTAATAATCCTACTACTATTGAAACATACACTGATATCGTCAGAAAACATTTCTTCAATACAGCAATAGATGATTTGTCGACATTTTATAATGAAGAACTGCAAAAAACCATTGCACGTGACGATTACCGGGAACTGATTGAACTATCTAGTATTTTCTTAGAAAAAAAAAAACAAACCACCTGATGCGATGCATAAAGCCATGTGGATGGCTAGAGCTATTTACTCGTTAAAAATATATTGCAATCCCAGTTCCAAATCCCAGTTCCAAACCATGGCTTGGATGTAGTCTGGCGGGATATAAAAGTATTGACAAAGTGATAGCCAAAGCATTTCTGACTAAGTTACATTCATCGTCTTTGGTACTTGTACTAAGAAATCACCATTTTTGTACGATTCTGGGAAGATATACATTCCATCAAAAAATGAACCTAAAACCTACCACTATTTTTTACACTGTTCAATAAACTGATAATAGAATTGCCTCATTTATTGTTGTGATGTTGTCAAGAGCACAAATTTATTTTCTCGATTGAAAATTGATGAGAACATTCTCCAGAAACCCGTTTATAAGTGGGACAAAGACGTGGCCTTCATGGTGGCTAAAAAAATGTTTTCTTTGAGGGCAGTAAATGATACTGCTGAAAGAGCTGTAAAACTTATGCAAGATTTTCATGGTTTGATAACTGCAAAGGAAGAACAAAAACAATTTCTGCTACGCTGTGTGCAAGAGCATAGAAATCTCTATCCAGATTGTGGGAAAGATACCCTCAAAAGACAATATCCTGCATGATCTGTATATTTATCTTCTTCTAATAAATAATTACCTATTACCGTTGACTATTATTCGTAATAATAGTTAGTGAATAAAAATATTTCAATTGATTTAACTACGAAACGGAACGTGTCTGAAACAGGATTTTCCAAATATTCAAAGCCCTGTCGACACGGGTATGCATTTCGATGTTCGAAAAACAAATTTTTCACCCATCCTATATCTACGGAAGGACTTGTTAACACATTTGACTGAACAGCAGTCCTCGCAGTCAACGCATATTCCCCTGATGATGTCTGCCAGAGTAGCGGACGAAACGTTTTCTTCTTCAGGTTCCATTCGATCACGGCTTACCAGCCTGGATTTTAACTGTTGGCATGTTTATATCTATAATGTTCATTATTATATTTATTGTTTTATTATAGTTGCTTTCAATTAGTTGAGTTTCCTAGGTATGTCTGTATCATGCCTGAGTGACATTTGTGACTGATATTAGTAAATTTTCAGTATAGTTTCATGACTAATAAATAAATTTAGTTAAATAAACGAATCGAAACATCATCTAGAATTCACTAATTTCATTCACTAATCGAATCTACAGTTTGTGCCTTTAAAAAATTATAGAAAACTCAATATACTCATTACTTTACCATGATCTCAAATTTATTGAAAAAACATTCTCTCGAGGAGAAACATTTTGATACTTATTTCATCAATAAAATTATTGATTATTATTATTTTATACTTGTTTCTTTGAATTTTATTCAGCTTCGCTTTAGTTTGTCTGTATTATGATAGTCATATGAAATGAAATGGTTTCAGTTTGTTTTCAATTTATCACAAATGCAACCGGTTGTTTACGCACAAAATACTAATTATTGGCAGAATAAGAATAGTGGCGCCTTTGATTTCATGGATATCGCCTACACTTCCCACAATATGATGACTATCTTTTTTTAAGTACTTTAACACCTTTTCGGCACCCAATTTCTCAAACAAGCCATAACTAAATATTATGAAAAGGTAATTGGCGCTGAGCTTTGACTGACTAACTTATTTTTGAAGATGATGTTCATTTTATTAGTCTACAGTTCATAAGGATGTGATTATGACGGTAATAAATTAATAAAATTATATTGTTTCTGAGAATATTCAAAGAAGTAGTGACTATAGATAGATGGTGGTGTTTGTTAGTGATGTTTTGGTATGTTTTACAGAAATATAATCTCTCAATTTTTCTGTAAGGACGCTTGAAAATAAATTAATTTCGTTAGACTTCTTTATTGAGGATTTCACAGATAAACCAGTGTTCAAGGCATGATACACCCAATATTGTCTGTATAAACTTTCATCAACTGATGGAAGATAGAAAATTTCCAAACGATTGATATTTAATGGATTTTTCAGTATCAGTTGCATTGAATAATTATTATACTCATGCAAATTCAAAAAACATGTATGTTGACAAATTGAATCCGGTCGAAAAAATTATTGGAATCATGTTTGTTTTTCTTCAATGCACTAAATGAACAATGACAGAAAAAATCGTGAAGAGACATATTTCTCTAAAGAGATTGGTTTTTAGGAAAAAACTTTTGACTTTCTACGTCGCCGTCATTGTGAAAATATTTCAAAGGAAGAAAGAAAAAATTGAATACATTAATGAAAACGTTTTCCTAAGCTATCACTAAGATGTGTAAATCATGCATAAACATTTCTATCAGTTTGTACCTACTCCAAATATTCGTAGTGAAATTGAAACAAAAACGATACACAACTTAATTATATGAAAGAGCACACTTATGAATCAATCTCACAAGAAAGTGTCGAAAATACGTGTCTCCAAATCAACATCTCTCTGAATGAATTTTAAAGACAATTAACTGAAAACTTCATTCGATCCCAGACAAAAAAATTGTTCCATCGAAGGGATAATATTTTTAAGGGAAATTAGTTTGTGGGAAAACCTTTTGGATTCCTACTTCTTCATCGTTGTGCAGAAGGTAGGACATTCCCTGAGAAATAATAATATGTAATACGAGAACAATAATTGAATTCTTCAATAAAAACACTATATATCACTCAATAGATTTGGATATGATTTGGAATTGAAAGTCCATCCGCAATTAGTACTTCCAAATATATAAGCTTCAAACTACACAGAAATCAATTTCTCTCGTTTAGTGGAATTAAAACAGACATCGTTCTCAGTAACGCTACACAACGAAATAAATGAAATATAATTGATAAAAAAAATCATTCAAGCAAAACTCCTCTCATTCTTCAAGTACCTATACCTCAAATTTTAGGGCGAAAACGCCTGTCTACAACTACTCATGAGCAGTGTTTATATATATTCGATCTGCTATTTCATATAATATAATTACATTTTGAGTGAGTCATTTCTGAGAAATATAGTTCCGCAGGGATATTTTATAATGTGTTAATATCCATCGTCTTCAAAGTATTCTTTCCGTTTTCAGTTAATATATGAACTGAATAAAATTGGAAATTCCTTTTTCATTAGAATTCTTAGCCAATTCAAACCAGACAATCTGTCCAAGAAATCTTCTTTATGTTCATTATAGATAATGATAGGATGAATTATAAAATCCAGATCGGAGTCGCTTAACTGTATTTAAACTTTTTTATTTTCATCAACGATTTGAAGACACGCGATTGCCAACAGTGCTCTACTGGAGCCCAGGCCCAAAATTAACAAACCGGCATGATTGATACTAATCCTGCTCCCACGCAATTAGTTTAATCACCATTGATGAAAATTGGAGCATTCACTCCACCTTCATTGAAATGAGCTGTTGAAGAAAAAGTGTATTGAATTGAAAATGTGGCATTTTTTCTGATAGTTTTGTTTTCGGAAAATAGCTTTTTGGCTTTCTATTCCTCAACATCTGTCCCTCTGTCTCCCAACACATTGCACCTTCTTTGAACCTCCTCCTCAGGTAAGCTTGCTACAATAAATGACCTGTCTTTCATTGTTTCGTTTTTGATATAGTATTATAAATATGTAATTATAATTGAGAATATTTGTTTATGCAGTCTTAACAACTCAAAAACCACAAGATTATGATTACTATCTCACTTATGTGAATTCTTTCTAACTTTACGTTTTCGTAAACGAAAAAAAACATTCTTCAGGTTTCTCTCATCATAAAATATATAAGCGACATTTCGTATCATGAATGTCATGTCAACGTCTATACGTATGACAATGTGATATCGCTGAGATGTCGATGGGAAAGTTTTGTTAGCTGAGTTATTGAATAAAACGTGGAACCTGCGCTGTGGAAGTATAATGAATAAAATTTTAACCTAATGTATGATTTTTTTTCTCAAGATAATAACTTGGGATGAATCAGAGAAACAATTGATACCGCAACGTTTGAAGGCGAACAGGGAAGTTGAAAACATATTGTAATTATATGTCAGAGTTACTCTTCATATATAGTAACCGCTCACTAAGCATTATTCTTTAAGCTCAATGAAACAATTACATTGCAACGTCATTAAATCTTGAATTGCCATATTTTGTGATATTAGGAGAAACAAGAAAAATTTTGATGTTTTGATCAAAATAACAAAAAAGATCGACTGAAAACAAAAAAAAATTGATCATGTTATAAACACAAGAAAAAAGAGATAGACTTAAAACATCCAATCACATTTTCTTGATATGTCAACTGAAAGGAGCAGGTTTGTTTCTCGATTGCGTATTTTCAACTATCTTGAAAACTTTCAGTCAATTCTGGAAAGTATCCAACTACATTTGAAATTAATAAATATTGTTTATCATAGAAAGTACTTATTCTATGAGAATTATAGTGGCAGCTGTTCAGAACAAACTAATTTATTTGAATCAAAAGTCCTGAAATTATCAGAAAATACGTACTTCACAAAGTATAAGGTGAGAAACTATGAATGAAATACCTATTTTCTCCGAAAAACATATCAATGTAACGAATCTGAAGCCGCCTCTGACCGATATGTCGGCCAGCAAACAAACACATGACATCACTGCAAAAGGAATGCAGTCGGGATCCGCCGATTAAACTCTAGTTGAGTACCGAAACGATTGTAGAATTCTAGAACGATCGTTACCGATATAAAAGGCCGGCTTCTCGTCCAGAGAGGGCAATTGAGTTCAGAAAGTGAATCGAGCTGTTCAACAAGGAATTCAAATAGTGGAGATGAATTAAGTGTTGACTTGTGTAAAACTTTATGTTAAACAGCACCAATAAACTATTCTATTCTATTCTAATATAAATTACTTTGTGATAGTGAGATATTGTTAGAAATAAATTTGTTTAAGACAGATATTTCTTTAAATTTGTTACATTACCTTTTATACGCAGATAAGAATACTACAGTATTTTCTCCGTTCGCTATCGAATTCTGGATAATTGAGTTTGCAACCCTTCCTTGCATAGTGCAGAATTTCCGTATCGTTTAGACTCGGAAACTTGTGGTTGCATGCCAAGGAATGGTTTGAAAACGTCGAATCATTTTTTTCTAGTCTGAAGGACCTTTCATGTTCAGCATACCGTTTTTGGAAATTTCGTCCGCATTGTCTCACATAAACACTATTACACTCCGAATCTAAACGATACGGAAATTCTGCACTATGCAAGGAAGAGTTGCAAACTCAATTATTCAGAATCCTTGGAAATTCACAAGCATAAACATTGCAGGTGCAACCTGTTAAATGATCAAATCGATTTAATTTACTCTCCGGTTTTTAAATTGGCACATCCGCATTGTGAACTGTAAATTCAGGTACTCAATCAAGTACCTGAATGGTATATATTGGCGAGTGTAATGAATCATTGTTAGTTTATTGTATGAGTTTGAGAATGTCCGTATAGGACGAAACTGCAGTAACGTTAGTTACAAATAAAAGTGGCAAGAAACATAAAAATTTTCATTTCGTTTTTCATTATGATCTCCTACCACGTAGATGATGGCTACATCCATCAATTTATTTATAGGGAGGGATATTAACAAAACTCATGAAAACATTCAATTCACTATTGAATTAGAAGCAGACGATTCAAACTCAATCAATTTCATGGACTTGACAATTAGGAGAATGAACAACAAACATGATTTTTCAATTCATCACAAACCTTCCCATACGGATATTACTATTCATTTCGATCCTACCTATCCATACCGACACAAAATACCATCTTATAATAGCATGATTCATAGATTAGTCAATGTTTCTCTTTCACTAGATAATTTTATCAAAGAACAAATCAGTAAGCGATTTGATAACTATAAAACTTTAACATATTTTGGACAAACAGAAAACATTGCTTCATCTTTGAGTAAACGAGATATTAAAATTGCATATAGAACAGCAAATAAAGTTAGTTAAAAATAATAAAAACAAAACATCCAAATTCGAGAAATTAGATATTAACTTCTGTATATGTATCTGTAGAGTAGGGAGGATGACTGTAGGCCCACAGCATTCAAGCCACACTCATTGAACATTCTCCTGAGGAGTTGTCTTGCTAGGTCATCGTCCATCCTGTCCTTTCCAGGAAGGTGGACAGGTCGCTAGGAGACATCTCCTTTATATCGGCATGTGTAAGCCTAGACTCGCGGAACACACACTCTCTTATTGACGATAACTCTGGACACTCACATAGGACATGCCTGACAGTTTCATCTTCCTGTTCACACATCCTGAATGGAAGTGTGTCCACTAGCCGCATATTATGGAGGTGTTTCCTTAGTTGACAGTGGCCAGTCATAAATCCTACTGTAGACTTTACCTGGTCATCGCCAGATATTTCTTTGGCGCCAGCTTCCCAGGGTCGCCCAGGGTGCTCCTGTCAAGATTGCATCCTTCGATTCCCATCTTTTTAGGGATTGAGCATGGGTGTAACGTTCGGCTAGTTCCGCAATTGTCAAAGTCAGCCGCTTATTTGGCAAAAGAGTCGGCAATGCGAGTACCTTTACTCCTGTCGTGCCTTTTATCTACCTCAGGATAATGTTATTATCTACCGAGGCTTTGGCTGAATCTTGGTGGCACCATAGTACTAGTCCTGAGGTAACACGTCTGTTCAAGGCTAATAGGGATTGTCTGCTCTCAGTGCAGATTGTTATGTTCTTGCCAGAAATTCCTTTCCTGGTTATGTCTTTTGTGGCGATTGAGATACCAGCCAGTTCTGTTTGAACCACGCTGGTATTTTTTCCCATTCCCCACTTATTCCTTAGGCTTAGTGATCTGGAGTAAACTCCACATCCTAAGCCTTCCTTGGTTTTTGAGGCATATGTATATATGCGTTTAGCATTTGTAGCATCTGACTCTGTGTTCTGTTTTATTTGTATTTTGTAGGGTTTAATAAACACAAACCTGTGTTCAATTGCATCACTGGTTGCCTGCAGCAAAGGTTGCGCAGTGAGCGCTTCTCGCCATAGACTCAGCCTCAATTGACCCATTCCTACTTCGAGGTTTACACCAGCCGTGCGCAATCGTACCATGGCCATTAACGCAACCTCCTTAACGTAAAGGTCCAGAGGAGTCAGACCAGTAATTGATTCCATTGCCGCGGTTGGTATTGTTCTCATGGCTCCTGTGATGTTTAAACATACCAATCGCTGTATTTGATATGAATTTTGGATGGCCGTTGCTTGTAGAACCTTCGGTCCCCATACAATGGCTCCGTACGTTAACATAGGTCTTATTATTGCAGTGTAGGTGACCACACGGGGTGAAAGACCCCATGCGCTTCCCACTGTCCTCCGACATTGCTTATAAGATACATATGCTCTTTTTGCTCTACTCTGTAGGAGAGAGTTCCATGTTAGCTTCCTGTCGAGAATAGTACGAAGGTATTTCACCTCTTCAGAGAAGTTTAGTTTGCTTTTGAAGAATTCGGGAGGTTTCAAGCCCGATAAACTTCTTTTCCTGGTCAAAACGACCATCTCAGTCTTCTTGGGATTGATCGACAGTGAGTGTTCCTTACACCATATTTTTATTAATTTGAACCCATCCAGAGCTCTATCGCACAGTGTGTTCACAAATTTGCTGGTCTGCATGATAACTATGTCATCTGCATATCCAATTGTGTAGAATCCATTATTGTTGATGTGATCAATCAGGGTGATATCCAGGACTATGTTCCAAAGAAGGGGTGATAAGACCCCTTCCTGTGGGCATCCCCTCATTAACAGTCCTCTCACTGTGATGTGTTCAACATTGATACTTATTGCTCTACTAGAGAGCATCTTGAGTATCCATTCTCCTACTACCAGAGGTACATTCCTGGAGTGTAATTGCTGGGTAATTGTTGGAAAGGTTGTTTTATCAAACGCTCCCTCGATATCTATGAATATAACAAGGTGGATTCTTTGTTGTCCAATGATATTTCGATTCTGCCAACCACATGGTGAAGGGCCGATTCAGTAGACCTTCCCGGAGTATACGCATGCTGATTTGGATGAAGTGAGTTGTGAACTAGTACTTCATCTCTTATATGGTGCTTACATAGTCTCTCCATAGTTTTTAAAAAGAATGGTTTGAGATAAATGGGTCGGAATGGGTATAAATACTACTCGTACTTCTCTCTACTCACTGGGAATATACCTCAGAGCTAAAGAGGTTCTGAATATTCTTACCAGGTGCGGCGTAAGAATATCCAATCCCTATTGAACTAGGGCTGGTCTCATATCATCAGGTCCTGGTGACTTGAAGGGGGATAAGCCTAATACCACAGGTATAAAATTTGAGTAGATATTTATGATCGAGAAAGTACCTTAGTAAGTATCTCTCACTTATGATTAGGTGGGGTAAATAAAAATTAGAATATATAATAGAATTGCAGTATGTCATCCAGTATGTCATGTGCTCCATCCATGTTTCCTGATGGTTGTTATAATTTTTCTTTTTGTGTTATTTTATTCTATCTGTTTAAATTTCTTCAAAACCTTTTTTCTTTTAACTAGATGTCGTCCCTGACAATTTCTTGAAGTTAGAACTGGTGCGAGATAAGAATTAACGAGATTTTACGTGCGATTCCTAGCACGAGATGAAGATACGCAGTGAAAATCGATTGTTTGTCCATCGGGCTCATTCTAAGGTTCACATAGAAGTAGATGAAAGTATTTCAATTGGTTTTTTGATGATTTTCGAATCTCACAGTCAATCGATAAACAGTTCCTCCATGTGAGGAAATCGCTTTAAATACAATACGGGTATATACATTATAGTTGCATGACTTATACTAATAATGGCCCCATTGAACCTTTCCACAGGTTTCAAATGAAAAATGGCAATGAAGATAATTAGTAAAAATCCTAATCACTATCAAATTTGAGGATCAATCCTAGCAAACGCTCTGTTTATTATAAACCGGTTCTAGGTTATTAGTTTGCAATTCGTTTCAACAAGAAGTACCATTATTTAAAAAACATGTCAGCAAAAAGCCGGACCACCATGAAAAAACATCATATTGGGTAACCGCAACCGAATGAATTATATAGTCTTTTAATAAAACAAAAATATAAAAATATGCTTCGTTGTCATTTAGGGTATGGGATAGTAATTGAGGGCAGAGTTGATCTGAAAGTAAGGTGGTTTCGCCAAATGATGCTGATTCAATTTCATTGCCACACCCACAGTTCCTATTTCTTTCTCGGATACTTAGCAGTAGTTAACTCATGATACCGAATTTGATATCATGAACAATGAATCAATAGCACAAGTTACGATTGCTAGATGTGATGGAATACGTGATTTTTCAGTTCAAATGAACAAACATGTCAATCGTCAACATAATTGGTGACACGCTCGAAAATAGTATACCAGTAATTTAATTCAAGAAGAATTTTAGTAATCACCTGTTGACACAGTTTATATTCTTCTTATAAAAAATGTTCGCCTCCATCAGAAAAACAATTACATTCATATAACCTACGAAATCTTCTATTTATATTGAGAGTTTATTTTCATCAGAAATTATTGCAATTGACAATTATTCGATTCATCTGGTACAGAAGTTTTATGAACAAGAGCCTTCAGATGACCTCATAAATAGAAATTTAGAGGATTCATATCAGGACTACGAGCTGGCAAATTTTGCGGTTCTGCACGTCCAATACAGCGATCAGGTTAGGTGATGTCGAAATGCTGACGAACAAAAACACTCAAATGAGCTGGATCCCCGTCGTGCATTATCCACATGTTGCTTCGTACAAGTACCGGTACTCCTTCCAACAAAATGGGTAAATGATTTCGCAAAAAGTCCATTTAGGATTCACCTGTGGATATTGCTGGTAAAAAAATTGACCAATTAAGTAGTCATTAATCTCTAATAACATGGGGATTTTCGTCGGCTCAAAAATGGTCATTGTGAAAGTTCATAATATAGCTTCTTGTGAAAAATTTGCTTCGTCCTTAAATAATATATTTGGTTAAAAATGATTAATGTGTACCACCTGCAAAACATTAATCTTTGGTGAAAATTTCTAGGCAGTAGAATTCGGACCCGCAATATGTAATATGGGTATAGGAAATTTATTTTCAAGACTGTCCGTACAGTTTTTGGGCTGACTTTCAGCTTAACTGCAATCTTCTTAGTACTATTTGAAGAATTTTATTTTGTTGCATCAAGTATAGCTCCTTCTAGTTCAGGCGTTGTTACAGTTTCTGGTCTTCCACCACCTATATTTTTATTGAAACTTCCAATACTGATATGACAAGACTATCACTGTCAACTGGTCTTCAAAGCAGGTGTTCATGATATGCACAGTGGCTTCAATTTTTTTCTCAAAAACGAAGCTAGATATAAAGAAAAAGTTGTATTTTCAATTGATCAATCTAAAAAATAATAAACTTCAACAACAAGTTAGTGGCGTTCTGAACCTCCACTGGACCTAATAATTTCAATCTAGCTAGGGCTAAATAAGCGCCTTATTACTTCAAATAACTATAGCAAACTTCAACCAAATCGGTGTGAAGATAATCATGATATTTCATAAATACCTACCGTTTTTTTTTAACTTCAACACCCTGTATCTAAGGAACGAAGCAACTCCGGATATATGATCATAAGAACTTTTTTTCTCAAAACGACCTAACGAATCACTCTCTGAAGTTTCGTAGTTAGAAAACATCCTGTATATTTTAAAACGAACTGTCTGTTCAATGATTAGGTTTGACGTTTGAGAACATCTATTGAAGTTGGTTTTTTCTCAAGGCTCTCTTGCAATTGAAAATAATTCAGTCACACTGTGAAGTTATGAATTTGCTCATCTGTGATAGGCCTCGGAGGTATTGGGTTATGAATCTGATCAACTGTGATTGGTCGAAGGTGTGAGTTATGAAATCACTTACCCAACAAGATACGGTAGAATAATTTACGTTTTTTTCAATAGTCATAGAAGAAGCTGAATAATTTCTCACTGTACTTAACAGATCTTGTCTTAAACGAAGATTTCGTACATTTATAAGAAAGTCGTCGATGAAACCAGTCTAGTGCCAGACTGTCTTGGTTAGATCTGTCCTGCACTAACGAAGAATACTTCGCGAATTTCAGTTTGAAATATTTCCTTATGAGATTCATGGTATAACTTTAAGATTCTGGGTGGAATAATAATAATATTTATTTGTAGTTCCTTATTACATATAAATACAATAAATATTCAATCTATAAAAATTATCAAAAAAAACTACAAATAAGGCTAGAAACAACATTTACCGGAAGGGTACTGTTGATCTCAGTTCTATCCTTGAAGAAAAGAAAACTAAACAAGATAAGAAACAAAGAAAAAAGAAGAGAAAAAAAAAAAGGAGAGAGAGAGAAAAGAGGGAGAGAAAACATGTTGAATGTTTTTACTGAAAATTTTCCAGAAGTATAAAATCTATGGAATCAATGGCTTTCTGATTGAGCAGCTATGAGATATATAATAACAATAATTGTCCGTTATTTCCAACAATTATTTTACATTATAGTAAATGTAACTACGCATTGAAAAAATGAAAGCGATGGGCCTAGTAATATGTATGTATATATATATATATATATATATATATATATATATATATATATATATATATATATATATATATATATATATAAAATTATTACAATGTGTTAAAACAACGATAAAAATAAAATAAATACAACAATAAAAATTAATTGGCGCTCCGGGGCGACTTCATTGATTCCAGTGGCGCATTTGCTTTTTCAGCTGCAGGAAAACCCGGAAAAACCTGCAGCACCACATCATCTGAAGATCTTGATCTAACAATGTCCTCTCTCTCATAAAACAAAATGTAGGGTGTCTCCAGAGGCTCCAATAAATTCAATGCATCGCCAGAACACTTCGTGACACGACTATCGTCAAACTTAAACCGGTCCGTTTCTTCTTTGACCAAGGCGTAATAATGACCACATTCAACGCCAGAACCACAGTGAACAATGACTTCATGAATATTATAACAGTGGTCTGCTAGGTTGAAATGTTCATCTATTTCGAACCTTCCAAAGAGTTTCTTGCTTCCGTTAGAGGTTGAGTCTTGTTTGAAAATCATCAGTGTTATTATTAGATTGACTGGTGCCTCAGCTATACTTGTTTCCTCATAACAGTCAGTTAGTTTGGCGCATGTTTGACAATACAGTTGATCATCACCTGTTAAAAATTCCATTTTCAGGTGATTTAACAATAAGCTTTGCACGGACTGGTAATTAGTCGTATTAGGAAAAGCTAGATGAAGTTCCAGAAATTCACATAAGTTTTCAGTACTTCTTGAACATTTACCACAAAGTAAACAAGTGAGGATTTTTCCAGCAAAAGATTTACAAACACAAGAACCCCAAGAATTCGGAACAATCCTCTTGTTGTCCTAACGAGTATCTAGTGGACTTCAAAGACTCCAGGAAATCGGTTGGAGGGAAAGATGATACCTTCTTACGTTATGTTATATAACATAAATATTACTAAGTTGTTCTTTCACTAGAGTCTAAAAATTACTCAAACTTCATGTACAGGTACAGAAAATTATAAGAAATAATTATTTCAAAACTAATTAATACAGTTCATTGTATGATTTTCACCATATATGAAGAAAACCTTATAGGGAAAATCATACAATAAACTGTAATAATTAGTTTTATTATGGATTTTCATCAGCCATTTCTATTCAATTAATAATTATTTCGCTTTCTAGGTACTATATGTACGTACCTACGTATACTCTTCTGAAAGTGAATATGAAAAAATGTAAAGTTGGGGTGAAATAAAGAGTATAAACTGGGAAACGCTTATAGCAAAACTGAGTGCAAAATAAGCTGAATGTTTCGAAATGAAAGTATTATGAGATGTGTATTGAAAAGGGCGGTGAATTACATTTCCAGAATGTTATTGTTCATTTCCCAAAATAGATAGTTATTCTCAATTTCCTTCACAAAATAAATAAGCGTTTGGTTCACTTTCTTTTAGTTTAATATCAAATTTTTCATAGCCATTTTTCAAATTATCTGCATTGAAACGAACAACTCTCAAATGTACGAGCTAAGAATTGATCACTATACAGGGTGTTTCCTAACTACGGTACGAAACTTCATAGGGTGATTCGTTAGATCGTTAGAAGTTTGATATGACGAAAACACAAGCCACAAAAATTGATATTTTCAGTTGCTTGATCTAAAAAAATAAATCAAATTAAAAAAGTCATTGTCGTTCTTTTTTTTCTCAATATTGTAGGCTTTGGTGTCCACTGAGACGCCACTGGACCTAATGATTTTAATCTAGTTCAAGCTAAATAAGCGCCCTATTATTTCAAATAAATGTACTTAGTGAATTTCAACCAAATCGATGTAAAGATATTCATGATATTTTATAAATCCCTTTTTTTAAACTTCAACGGCCTGTATCTCAGAAACGAAGCAACTCCGGACATATGTTCATGAGAACGTTTTTTTCTTAAAACGTATTAACGAATCATCCTTTGAATTTTCGTTCCGTAGTTAGGAAACACCCTGTATACTTTATGAACTGAAATGTAAAATCAAGGTGAATCAAATATTAAAATAACATGAAGTTGTATAAAACAATCCAAATAGAATAGAATATATTTTCTAAATTCAATTTCCATATCAAAATAAATCATCGGAAAATAGAAATGATTACCAATTCATTTTCATAAACCCACAGACCTCCTCAATAGAGTTTGGGTGTCTACGGGGTGTTTTGAAATAGTTTCTATATGAGAGAGAATAATATTATTATTGAAATCAAATACCATTCTTTAGCTCATTTATTTCGAAGTCCCAATGAAAATTCATAAATAATATTTCCAAAGTTAATGACTGCAATAATAATCGATATATTATTGGAAATCAGATAGTTTGTACTCGCAAAATCGAAATCTATATTTCATTAAGTATTACTTAATGAATTTCAACAGAAATATGAAATTGAAAAGGTCTGTAAAGAAATGCCTACATCCTACTTTTGGGGATAACTTACCTACGCTTGCCAACTGTGCATTTGTCCTTTCTCTGGGACACGCGTGCCGCACAGGTGGTCATAAAACCATCAGACGTTTGGCTTCTATTCTGGTTGGCAAAATGTCATGAGAAATATACATTGATTTTAAAAAAATAAAGGATAACATATGTTCACCTAGATTACATTACATTTTGCTTTGCTTTGATTATTACTTCAACTTCTCTATTTTAAAATTTAAGAAACATTCAAAAGATATAGGTAAAAGAACACATCACGTGGAGAAAGTGATTATAGTTAGAGAAGTCATGAGTAACTTGAAAATCACCTGGTCTAGACGGTATTTCAAAAGAAATACTAAAAACATCATCTGGAGTTTATTTATAAAGCAATTTTACTTATATTTAATATGGCTGTTGAGCAAGGGGTGTTTCCAAAATATCTGAAACAGGACAAGAATATTTCAGTCTGTAAAACAGGAAACAAAAAAATGTTTCTTATTATCGTCCCTTGTCAATCTTGCCCTCCATTTCGAAAATATTTGAAAAGATAATCAAAACACGATTGGTGTCATATTTAAATAGTGAAAACATTTTGTCAAAAATTCAGTACGGATTTCAAGAACATGGATCAACCGAGGATTCTAAAGCAGATGTAACATCCACAATATATAGGGCTAGAGATGAAAAAAACTTGCCTAGGATTACTGTGTGCCATGCACTATTGCTTAGAAAGCTGAAAAATCTGGGTTTGAGGGGTAATTACTGACTATCTTGCGGTGTGCCTCAGGAAACCGTCTTAGGTCCTATCTTATTTCTTGTATATCTGAATTTATTATTTTCTCAACAATCTTGTGGAAAGATAATATCATTTGCTGATAACAGTGTTAAACTATAAACCGCAAATGGATAGGAAGACGTTAGAAATATTGCTGAACGCGATCTGAAATCAAATAACTTTGAATTAACTTTGAAAAAACTAAAGTACTTTCATTCACTTCATACAAGTCATATTCATCGGAATATACATATATAAACATTAACTCCGAAATGTCAAGTTAGTTGAATCAGTACTTAGGTATTCACATAGCTAGCTTTCTCACATGAAATATTCAAGTATATTACTTGAAAAATGAATTGAGATGACTTCTATACAGGTTTCGCCAGCTCCAAAATATATTAACCCTTAACAAATTGAACATATTATACCATGCATTAGTATAATCTTTTTAACAATACGGTATAATTGGTTGGGGTGGTATAAACGCAACTGCACTCGATCCACTACAAAAAATACAGAAATGTATTTTGAAACTTATTTATAGAAAACAAAAGCTCTCGTTATCCGACAGAACAGCTCTATGGGGAAATTACTTGAAAAACTTACCCCGCAATCGAATAACACGAGCACATACCAAGAGAAAATAAAACAATTGGTCAAATATGCTTCACCTACAGGGTGTTTCAAATTCGACCCTCACCATTGGGATCTCGGAAACTATGAGAGATACGAAGATGGCTAAATCGGGACAAAGTTGTGCATTTACCTGACTAACAATATTCCGTTGCGAAAGTTCTGAAATTCCGGGTATATCCGGAGGTATCCGGAAAAAACAGAAATTCCGGAAAATGATTTTTATTTTTTTTTCGGCTTTACCTTTCGAAGGATTCGAAAATGAATTGCACTTTCGCATTGCCACTTTTTACCTGCTACATTATGGTGTTTTCAGATTTGCTATCCGACGTTTCGTCTTCCGACCACCATCATCAACTTTATTTTTTCTTAAGGGTGCTACATTGGATTCTTTCTGTTTTGAATATAACCAGATTTTACCTTTTGAATGATGTATCATAAAAAAATGAATTCTCATCATAATAGGATTTGACTTTGATGTTTTTCAATTTGTTGTACTCAATGACATTTTGTTTTGTACAAGTGTTAGGATATCGGAAATGTATTTGAACTTGTATTCCGATAGACGACAACCACATCGAACTATGTTCAAGTTATTTGATCAAAATCTCACCGAGTAATTGGAAAATGTAATTTGGACAAATGAAAGCCTTTTTACGATTTTCAAAAACTATTTACCTCATTTATCAAATTTTCTGTAGATTCCTGGTCCATTCTGTCCCCGTATTTTTTTCTCGGCTTTTCAAATGAATCAAATTCGGTGAGATTTTGATCCAATAACTTGAATATAGTTCGATGTGGTTGTCGTCTTTCGGTTTAAATACATTTTCGATGTCCTAACACTGTTTCTATCGTATTTATAATAAGTTTGTATCATATCTATTTTTTTTTCATTCGAGAGAGCCATTTTTTGCCAAAAATCCACTGAGTTGTACAATAACAAAATGTAATTGAGTGTAACAAATTGAAAGTCAAATTTAGAAACATCAAAATCAAAGCATATTAATGATAAGAATGATTTTTTTCAATATCTCCATTTTTTCGAAAAAGAATGATGACTTATGATACATCATTGAAAAGGTAAAATCTGTTTTCATTCAAAACAGAAATAATTCAATGTAGTGCCCATAACAAAAAATAAAGTTGATGATGGTGGTCGGACGACGAAATGTCGGATAGCAACTCTGAAAACACCATTATGTAGCAGGGAAAATGTGGCAATGTGGAAGTTCAATTCATTTTCGAATCCTTCGAAGAATGAAGCCAAAAAAAAATAAAAACCAATTCTTGAAATGGTTTATTATATACATATATATATATATATATATATATATATATATATATATATATATATATATATATATATATATATAATAAATGAAAAAAATCGTGGATACAACACTCCAAACAGAGGGGCAAACCGCGGACACGTGTTTCTGGCTATTGGCCTCATCAGCGCGGTGCAGCCAAGTGTAAAGATGGGCAACACTTGTTTGCCGAAAGCAGGAAACAACACAAACGCACGGAGTCAACAACAGGAGCCAACCGCACATTTGTGGTTCCAGTTAGAAGACCTAGAATTCCCAGGCTACATCTAACACGACCACGTAGGCAGCTATAGCTACCTGCGTGACATCCGGGTTCAGGATATAAATACAAATAGAGATTTTATCGAGCGTACACGATATAAATCAAAAATGAAAAATTCGTGGATACAACACTCCAAACAGAGGGGCAAACCGCGGACACGTGTTTCTGGCTATTGGCCTCATCAGCGCGGTGCAGCCAAGTGTAAAGATGGGCAACACTTGTTCGCCGAAAGCAGGAAACAACACAAACGCACGGAGTCAACAACAGGAGCCAACCGCACATTTGTGGTTCCAGTTAGAAGACCTAGAATTCCCAGGCTACATTTAACACGACCACGTAGGCAGCTATAGATACCTGCGTTTGTGTTGTTTCCTGCTTTCGGCAAACAAGTGTTGCCCATCTTTACACTTGGCTGCACCGCGCTGATGAGGCCAATAGCCAGAAACACGTGTCCGCGGTTTGCTCCTCTGTTTGGGGTGTTGTATCCACGATTTTTTTCATCTTCGATTTATATCATGCACACTCAATAAAATCTCTATTTGTATTTACATCCTGGACCCAGATGTCACGCAGGTAGCTATAGCTGCCTACGTGGTCGTGTTAGATGTAGCCTGTATACCCACACACAGGGTTTTTACCCTTCAGCGAAAATATCAGTTCATTTATTTATCACTTAATTTATATGTATCATTATTTACTGGATGACTAAATTATTATTATTATTATTTTCAACCTAATTTTGCGCCAAACAGGCCTTATCTCTCGAAGCCCGGATACATTCTGGAGGGCGTGCCAGCAATATCATCCAACGACCACTCCCCACACCGTGGGGTAAGTGATCACATTGGGTCCGAGAATCATGTGCCCTGAGCAAGCGCAGTGAGCTAAGAATGATGTCTTCTGCATTTTCCGGCTAAGATTTCTGTCTTAGTGCGGCAAGCCGGCATGATTTTGTGATACGAGAGTAGATAGGGCATCATTCCACCAAGAACAACCATCTTGACAAAGTGGTCTGGATAGAGTCTGCGGAGTTCGAAGAGAATATCTCGATATTTTTTCCTCCACTTTTCGAACGATAGTCGTTTCGCCTGGAGCTGAAAACTCCACGACATATATCGTCTTGCTCTGGTAGTCGTGAAGGACTTCATCAGTCTTATTAGCTTGTATGAGCCTGAACTTATCGTTACACACAACGGATTCGATATCCCCTGTTGCCTAGGGCGACACAGGTGTCTCGTCAATACCGTAAATGTTCCGTAAGTGATAATAAAGCGCTCTTAGGGCCGCGTATATTGTATTTTCATATTATTTAAGTGCATCACTGATATTCATTTATAACACGTGCATGGAAATGTAATTTCATCGACTTGTCTTATTCCTATATCATACTAGTCACTATAATTTTGCTGTGACTGTGGTTTTATTACTTACACTTACTTAGTTAATCTGTCTTTTAAGTTTGGAGTTTTTCCTGATAAACTGAAAATTGGTAAAGTTGTACCAGTTCATAAGAAATCTGACGCTCATCTTTTAGAAAATTACAGGCCTATCACTGTACCCTCTGGTTTTTCAGAAATCTTTGAGTATCCATACTTAGAGAGACTAATGAATTTTGTTGAGAGTCATAAAATTATTTCTTCTTCTCAACACGGATTCCAATCTAGAAAATCCACCATAACTGCCATCTCAGCATTCTATGAGAAAATCTTGGAAAGTATCGAATGCGGCGAATGCCCTGTTGGGATATTCTGTGATCTCAGTAGGGCATTTGACTGCGTCGACCACATGATCCTGTTAAAAAAATGTATTCATACGGCATTAGGGGTAATGCCTTCAATTGGATTGAGTCCTTTACTAAAAACAGAAGACAGTTTGTCTCATTTACCGATCACCAGCGTATATTCAAATCTGGAAATTAGGGTCCCTCAAGGTTCTGTTTTGGTTTGTTTTGTAATGATATGAATACTGCAGTCGCTGAGTATACATGCATTATGTATGCGGATGATACGTCATTATTAGTGTCTGATAAATGCGACATTTCTTTGAAGGTGGAGTGTAACCGGTCACTAAATAATTTAGTTTTATGGTGCAATTCCAATTCTCAGTTTTTTAACTCTGAGAAAACCTTTTCTATTCGATTTCACCATCGACAAAAAACTTGTTCTGACATCAAAATAAATGCCAACAACAGGATACTTTCTAATGTCACTGAATGTAAATTTCTAGGGCTTACATTAGACCACTGTCTGAACTGGAAAGGACATTGTAGCCAACTTACCTCCAAATTATCATCTACCACATATTTAATGAGAAACCTCAAAATGATTTTAACCAGTGATCAAATACTGAACTATTACCATGCTCATGTAGAATCGCGAATTACTTAGATATGGCATTTGTCTCTGGAATGGTTCTTCATCAGCGCAAAGTGTTTTTGTCGCACAAAAAAAAATTCTCCGAATCTTGGCAGGAGTTGAACCTCAAACATCATGTAGAGACCTTTTCAAGCAATACAAAATATTAACTCTTGCGGATATATTTATATTTGAAATGTGAGTTTATATTTATATAAATCAATCAAAGTTCGAACGACATAGCTCCTATCATAGTATTGACACAAGAAATCGTAATAATTTCTATGTGAAACCCTATAAATACAACCTAACTGGCCGGTCCCCTTTTTCCTTGGGATTGAAAATGTTCAACAAATTACCTTCTTTTCTCAGAGAAATTGACAGAATCCATGTTTTCAAATTCAATTTGAAAATGTTTTTATTCAATTATAGTTTTTATACCGTGCAAGAATTTTTTAATGTGACTGTATCATCTTCTTGATTGTATTCATTCATATAACTGACTATTCCAATACATGTTCATGTCTTATGGAAAATAAATATTATTATTATTATTATTATTATTATTTTTCACCGTAGTGTGCACTAGTCAGGCCCTATCCCCCGAAGCCCCGATGCATTCGGGAGGGCGCGCCAGCATAATCAACCAATGACCACTCCCCACACCGTGGGGTAAGTGATCATTGGGTCCGAGAATCATGTGCCCTGAGCAAACGCAGTGAGCCAAGAATGACAGCCTTCTGCATCTGTGCGGCTAAGATTTCTGCCTTAGTGCGGCAAGCCGGTATGATTTTGAGATTCGAGAGTAGAGAAGACATCATTCCACCAAGGACTCCAATAATCTGAACGACCATCTTGACAGAGTGATCTGGATAGAGTCTGCGGAGTTCGAAGAGAAAATCTCGATATTTTATCTGTTTTTCCTCCTCTTTTCTGATGATATTCGTCTCGCCAGGAGCTGAAAACTCCACGACAAATATCGTTTTGGTCTGGGGTCGAGAAGGACTACATCAGGCTTATTAGCTTGTATGAGCCTGAGGGTAGGGAATGAATAGTTCCAATAAATTCGGCACTTCTCGTTCCCCACAACGGATTCAATATCCCCCGGAGCGTAGGGCAACACCGGTGTCTCGTCAATACCGTAAGAGTGCCGTAGATGGTAATATAGCACTCTTAGGGCCGCGTTATGTCGATGGATATAGGCCGAGACCGCATATGCTGGACATGCTGATAGCAAGTGCATTAGGGTCTCGGGCGTCTCGCGGCAGGTCCTGCACCTTGTGTCAGGAACCTCTATACCCATCACGCGACTGCGGTGGACTAAGGTGTTGAAGACACCATCCTGGCAAGCCATGATGAACCCCTCAGTTTCCGTCTTCGGCCCACTTGACCTGAGAAAAGCTAACGTCAAGCGCTTTGATAAGCCAAGGTCTTCAATGTTATTGAAGAAGACCCCATGCATTGGCTTATCCCTGTGTCTCCGCAGAAGTAAGGTGATCTCTGCGGCTTTTATCTGAGCTTTTTGCTGAACGGGTTCCAACTCGGTGACAGAGTTGTAGTCACCTCGTTCAGAGTCGAAAACTATACCGAGTTCATCAGCTGCTCGAGCAGCTGCCCTAAGGAGAAATGCTCCAATTCCTGCTCTCTCATGGTCACGGACCATGCAGAGAAGGGGATCCGAACTCCTGACTACTTTACAGGATGTATCCAGTACCATTCTGTCATGTAGACACTCCAAACTCAAAAGTCCACGACCTCCCTGTTGTCGGGGGAAGTACAGCCGTGGAACGGACGATTTGGGATGCAAACTCCTATAGAGATGCATCATTTTTCGGGTCCTTGCGTCGAGTTGATGCAGCTCCTCCCGAGTCCACTTCACTACTCCAAACGAGTAGAGTAAGATTGGAACGGCAAGCATATTTGTTGTAGCAACTTTGTTCTTCCCCGACAGTTCCGATGACCAGTTTGTGCTGTTACTTGCCGCGGAGAGAGTTTTTCACTGCAGTTACCTCTTGTGAGTGGCGTTGTTCCCCATATAAAACAGATGGGTGACCTTGTGCCTCCGGTTTCCGGGGGTGCCACAGTTATACCCTCGAGTATTTCTGAGCGCAACGGATAATGGCAATAGTGAGATGCAGAATAGAAGGGGACTGAGGGAATCACCCCGAAATACACCCTTTCGGAAAGTGACCCACCCTGTTTGGACTCTTGCTTGACCAGATGTTATGGTGGAGCGAGTTCGCCAAAGTGGTATCAGTTGTTCAATGCATCTCACTATGTTATCGGGTACCGCAAGGCATCTGGGCAAATGCAAGATGAGCTCATGCGAAATTGTATCAAATGCCTTACGGTAATCGATCCAGGCCATAGAGAGGTTACGCTTATATTGTATCGAGTCCTACGTTACACATCTATCGATGAGCAGGTTCTCTTTACATCCAGCGACTCCTCTCTTCTACCCTCTCTGCTCATATATCCGTTCGAACACTCGGTCAACTGCGGTGAGTATTCGTGTGTATAAGATGCTTGTAATCAACTTATAACACGAATTCAAGCATGTTATCGGTCTGTAATTCTTAGGAATCGACAAATCTCCGCTTTTGGGGATGAGAACGGTCCGCCCCTCGACAAACCAATCCGGAATTGGCTGCTCTCCGTCCAGCCATGAGTTGGAAACTCTGGCCAGATGGCGGTGGGTACTTGGTAGCTTTTTCCACCAATAAGTGTTCAGCCCATCTGGGCCTGGAGCAGCAAAGTTCTTGGAACCAACAAGGGCTCTTCGAACGTCATCCGGGGTTATCGGGTTGCGCAGTTCATTGAGCTCAGGCTTTCGAAGCTCTCTGTTGAAAGCTTCGAACTGCGCTAGGGCTGGAGTGTCTAAGTTGAGTGGCTGCGGGTGTTCATAGATATCCTTCCAGAAGGATTCCACCTGATCAGCAGTCGGCGGATTATCCACAATACGTGGAGGCTCTTGGAATAAGCGAAAAGGTTTCTCGCGGAACCTAAGATTTTCCGCGATACTTCTCGCTCGCCTCACTAGTGACTTCTTAGCAGCCACTAGCATTCGTATCCTATCAAGGCAGTGCTGTTTGGTGGTCAACAGCACGCCTTGGCTTAGAGTGTGATGGATACGTCGTAGATTGGCGGCTATTCGCCGCACTGCGGGCGTGAAAGACCTATTGGCCGCCCTGTAGTCCATCACACATTGGATACGAGACGCGTGTTGTCTCGCCGACGTGATCTTAGCCTCCATCTTGTGTACACGCTGTTCAATCTTCCGAACGCAAGGCCGGGATTTCGTCCTTCCGATCCGGAAAGCGATTGGACGACGTTATACACGACGGTGTTGATTTGCCAGATGTCAGCCGCTTCTGTTAGAACACTATGAACCTCCGCATCCAAACAAGCCAGTTCTTGTGGCTTCAGGGGCCTAATTCTATGGAGCGCCCTGCGTGTTCTGATTGTCGTCTCCATTGGTGGTATGGTGCGAGTCTCCTCTCCAGCCGTGCCAACGGCGGCCCAAAATCTTATTTTGGTCCCAAAATTTAATTTTGGGCCGCCCTACTTGGGGTCTTAGATCAGTTTTCGTCGGAACATTGTCACCTAGATGCGTAAAAACATTCAAAAATGTTACATTCTGGAATCATCCCAGAAATACCAAAAAGTTAAAATAGGTAAACTTTTGGCAAAAATGTAAAACTGGAGCCATAAGAAACGGAAAAGTGGAAAATATGCGAAAACTCTTCACATAGCATTTACGTATACCATATTCCATTTGAATACATCCAATACTCCATCAAATATGAATTATCTAATAGATTCGATGACACCCAGTATGAGTTAAACCAATCTATTAATGCAAGCATTTTATTATAGCTATTATACTTTTCGAAAATATAACAAAGTAGCTACTGCACAAAGGACTTTTACAGATCTGTGGTTTCAATCAGCGTAACCGAAACAATTTTCAGTTTATCGGGGAAATTCCTGTATCTTACGAAACGAAACGAAAGTTTTCTTATTTATCTCCAATGCTTTTAAAGCTAGATATAATTTCGCAAATTTTTTCTGGGTGTACGAGAATGAAATAAAAAATATCAGTTACATGCATCGCTCTGTAGTCATCAAAGAGTGTGAACGAGGAAAGACAGTTGAGAAAAATTTGCGACAGTTCTAAAATACAGATCAAAAATATCAACAACTATTTATCTATCGCTAACTAGTTATTTATTCAGCATCAATTCATGATTAAATCTCAATTTGGTTCTGGCTGTCTGATGTTTTTCTATATTTCAGATTTAATTTTTCACTCACTCTTTTTGAGTCCATGTTATATTTATAACGCGGCGGAGGGCATTTTGCACATTCAATATTATTTTAATGACATTGAAACCTACATCATTATAATTCAGACATTCAATTTTAATTGTTGATTTGCATTATATTGTTAGTAATTTTGAATTACCTACATTGAAATTGAATTTTAAAATCCACTGTGTTCCATCCATTTGTATTATTGGGAAAAGAACAGAGTTAATTCATATCTTTAGTCAACCAAATAAGATTTGTGATGAAAGAATCACTCACTACTTTTCAAGATAAACGATTTGTTTTGGAGTAGGGCAAGATTAAATCAAACCAGTATTCAAAAAGTTTCGAAGATAGACTGAAATAGAAAATAAAAACAATAATTGCATAAATTCAACAATCAATCATTAATAAACAATAAATTATTTTTCTCAATGATAATATGAGAGTACCTTTCTCGATCGTATTTATAAGACAATTAGCTCATTAAGCGGCAAGATCCGTTATTTTCAAATAGTGAACAAGTCCTCTCTAAAAGTAACAAAACATATCAATTAAAGTATTCTGCACCTCACATTCATATTGAAATTTCTCTTATTGTCGTGCTGTCAAACGTATATTATATTTGGGAAGAAAAATCCTGGTAGATTAATTTTAGTTTTCTGTGCCATCTAAGACATACTCTTTCAAATCATTTGTCGTCCAAATTGCACCATCATTATTTTTTTGTATCTTTAGAGTAAAGACGCAAGGCCCTAACGGATCAGGAACATTAACTGTCCTACTCAACCCCATACAAATTACGTTTCTAAACCTGGAAAGTACAGTTTTAATCAATGGTTTCCACTGAAATTGAGTGATTTTCTCCCAATTTCATATCATATTGAACTTTTTTAATGATAATATTTTTTACTGCTTCGCAAAAAATAGAGATCGTATAGTTTGATTATCTTCACTAATGAAAAGAATATAAAAGAATTCAGTCTTTGAAAAATTTTCAGAACTTTGGTTTGTGTAACACGATAAACTCGAATTGAACGATTTCCAACTATTTGCGATAAGTCATAATTGAACAATTCCCGGCAGATGAACCAGACTTCATTTCTCATATATGCCTTCCAAGTAAAGAAGATATTAAAACTTTGGGAATGAGATATTGTCGAAGGACATTGGGGACATTGGGGACATTGGGGACATTGGGAAGGACATTGTCGAATTTGCCATAACATTACATAACATATATAACATGCCTGAAATTTCACAAGTCACTTGCCTACAACATAAAGATTTAATGAAATGGAATCAATTTGTAAATTTGTGAGTAATGGAATCTAATAAATTTTGAACTGATGGAATTGAAATAGGTTTCATTAGAACAGTAGCGGTTGAAACTTTTGTTGTTTATGGCCCGGAGTCTCTGTTATTCGTTCATGAACTCGGAAGGAGAATAGGCCAAGCAACGAAACATTATCGTTCCACTTCTTTTTTGATAGAAGAATTAATATTGCTATTCAACATGGTAATGCTGCTTGGGTCCTTAGAACTATTCCTCCTTCATATAATTTTGATGAGATCAGTATGGTACTAAAATCTCTTCGAAACAAGCCGAGATAGGTGTATATGCATCAGTCTCCTATCAAGGTTAATTCGCAAGTGATTCATCCAACTTCTTCTTTTTCAGTGCGGTCAATGGACTTAGGTTATTTTTGCCCCCAAATATGAGCTGCTGTTCTCGTGGTTCTGGTTACCTTTCAGTGGAAGAGCTTCATGAAGCAAGAGCCGAATCAATCCCTCTACGAAATCCTTCATAGCTTGAAAGGATCGATTGCAACTTGAGAAATGGTTCTGATACAGATTCTGTGAAACATGTTCTTCCTTACGAATCAGTAGAGAGTTGTTCTGAAAATCTTGAGAAGAAAATGGGATTAGATAATTTAGGTCACACTTGCTACATGAATAGCATTTTACTACAAGTATTGTTCATGACGAAGAATTTCAAGAACGAAGTTTTAACGATGAACGAGAACGAGAATGTTTCCTACTTACTCACCAAACTCAAACAATTGTTCATACATTTGTTTGAAGGTGGTTGACAATGTTTCGTGGTGCATTTCATTAGTTCGGTTGTTGTTTGTATTTTATTTCATTGTTTTTGCTTTATATAATTGTTATTTTCAGCTAATTCTTTCAGGGATTTCAAATCATCATATTAGACAATGGAAATCCGAACCAATGAAATGCAATTGTTCATAAAGTTGTAGTTTAAAAAGAATGTATCATTTTTTCCACCAACCAATTTCCTGGAGTCTTTGAAGGCCACTAGATACTTGTTAGGACAACAAGAGAATTTCTCCGAATTCGTGGGGTTCTTGTTGAATACTCTTCCTGAGCAAAAAAATAGCAGAATCAATACTTCTGACCACTCTGGAATGAATCAATTCGTACAGTCTAGCTCGGCTTCTGTTTGTAGATCTTTTGCTGGAAAAATCCTCACTTGTTTACTTTGTAGTAAATGTTCAAGAGGTAGCAAAAACGTATGTGATTTTCTGGAACTTCAACTAGCGTTTCCTAATATGACTGATAACCAGTCCGTGCAAAGCTTATTGTTAAATCATCTGAAAATGGAACAACGGGTGATGATCAACTGTATTGCCAAACATGCGCCAAACTAACTGACGATTAGAAGAAAACAAGTATATCTGAAGCACCAATCTAATAATGACACTGGTTATCTTCAAACATGACTGAACCTCTGACGGTTGCACCAAACTCTTACGAAAGTTCGAAATAGATGAACACTTCAATCTAGCAGACCACAATTATAATCTTCATGCAGTCATTGTTCATTGTGGTCCTGGCGTTGAATCAGGTCATTATTACGCATTGGTCAAAGACCAAACGGACTGGTTTAAGTTTGACGATAGTCGTGTCACGAAGTGTTCTGGCGATGTTTTGAATTTATTGAAACCTCTGGAGACACCCTACATTTTGTTTTATGAAAAAGAGGACATTGGCAAATCAAGATCTTCAGATAATGTAGTGCTGCAGGTTTTTCCGGATTTTCCTTCAGCTAAAAAAGCTAATACTCCACTTAAATCAATGACGTCGCCCCAGAGCGCCAATTAATTTTTGTTGTTCCATAATTTCATGATGTGTATTACTTTTTTCTTTAATGAACAAATATTATATTTTATCATTATCAAATTAAACATTTATGGAAGTGCAATGGAATAAAATTTATCTTAAATCATTCGTAAACGGTGTATTCCATAACTTTATACAAGTATTAAAATATCCTTGAAAATATAAACGATTCATTCGACAAGAATGAAATGTAAAGAATAAGTTGCATTGTAAATTGCATGTATGAATCTGCACGATGGTGATCTAAAAAAAATTCTCGAAACAACATTCAAGAAGAGTTTTGCAATAGATTTATGGCGGTGTAACAACCTATAGGTATGCACACAAGCCACAAGCGTCTGTGACGAGTACACTGAAGAGAAGTAGATGGTTTATGAATTTAAAAAAATTTTGAACAAACAAATGACAAAATTTTCCATTAAGCCTAATGATTTTAGTTGTTAGTTCTGAATAAATATTGACTGTAATTGTAATTGTATGAATTATACAGAAATGGTTTGTTTGGAAAAAGTACGTCATGAAAAATGATATGATAATATTAAAGTTTTTATTGCAATGATAAATAAAAAAAAACAAAGATAAATTAAAATAAATGAATATAAATGAACACACTAATCAAATCAAAGGCAGAATTTAATAATTTTGTTCAAAGAACAAGTTTTTACTCTTCACTCAACCATGAACGTACTGTTCAACGTGAGAGATGTTAGATTAGCTAAGACACTTATGAATCATATTTAATAGTTGAAAAGCATGCTTAGCCATTTATTAATAGATAGGTATATGAATACACAGATAGACACCTTTTTTTACTTCTACGAAAAGAAGTCTGCAGCCATCGATATATCTGACATCTACATTAGGGCTGATTCACATTATATCGAACACGGTTCCCCTAAGAGATCAAGACGTTGTAAATGTTTAATGAAGCTTCCATAACTAGATATACTCGTATATACATTTTCTGATTTATGTATCTACATTTACGTCTGAAAGCTCTCAGTTTACTTCATCTCTAGTATTGTCACTTGTTGCATCATATACATAACTTATACTGGTATCATCCCTAGCTTCATTATCTAGAAAAGTTGTCATTGGGAATAGCTTAGGTGTCAGTTCAGAATCGTGCGGATCAGATCTGGTGAACGAAAATTTTATTTGTCTTGTATTTTGACTAACGATTTGATTATCATTTTCCTTTCTCACTCAAGAAGATCTTGGTTCATTTACTTTTTTGGTGATAGATAGATACATTTATATCAACAGAGTATTTCAAAATAATTCACAGGAGTGGCAAAATATTTTTGTCTGAGAAATACGTCAAAAGAAAAATTATAAAAGTATCAAATATGTGTACATATAAATCTACAAATAACTATAGCTTCACACCAAACTTCATCGTCAGAAGTTTTTATTACTACATTATCCACACTTTTATGGTTGATAGGTCCTCTTCGAGTTCGTTTATCATGGATTTGATTTTTATTGTTTGATCATACAACTTTTTATAAATGTTAGTTTGGATTTTGGATTGTAATTCACTTCCTGTAACCGGTAGTTGTGTTCTAAAAAGGATTTAAAAGGGAGGCGCATTTAAATTTATAATTGGGCTATTATTAATTGTGAGTTATCTCAAATTATCTGTTAAGTATATTCAAATTCTATAAATATATTTTGAATCACATCCATAACTGAATCTGATGTTTTATCCGACATCAAAGATTTATCTAGCCAATGTAAAAAATAGTCAACAGTTACATATATGATTTTGCATTAAACTCTAGTGTGGCACATCATATGGTAACATGCCTTCTTTATAGTTACTAGGCATGGATTTTCCACATGCTCTACAGCTCTGACTATAACTAGTAATATATGGGAGACGAAGTTTTTGGCCTTCTTTTCTCCATTTTGATACAAACAGAATAGGGAAAATTGTTTTTCTTTTCGTATAATTCAATGTTTATATGAAAATAGCTGTTTCGAGAGGGCGTTTTTTTCCGATTTGTGTCTGAAAGTAACGTCTTTGCATGATCTACACATCTTTGTATAGAGTTAATTTTTTGAAATTGAATGCTCCCTTCCTTTCTTTGGAAGATTCCTACATTTTTTGTATCAAGATGGAGAAGTTGAAGGCCAAAAACTTTCTTTTCCAAAAAATAATCTCTCCTAAAAATGTACCCTTTCAATTTAAACGATTCCTATGGTTGGGATTTGATCAAATAAGTAGTTTACGTACTGTCATCGATGACATGGGTGGATTCGACCCATTCCGTGACGAAAAAGTCGTAATCATGAACGAATTGACTGTTTTCTCTTATAATGTTATCCGTATTTGATACTGAATAGCCGATAAAACAAGTGTCTTACGGCGAAACATCGGATGTCTAGCATATAAGTGAAATTATACTTCTTTCATTAATTATATTATGTAGAAATCCTGTAGATGATATCTGATTTGATTCCATATGAATGTTTGGAATACAAACGGAATAGAGAAAAGTGTTTTTCGTATAATTCAGCGTAAATATGAAAGTGTTTAGTTCGAAAGTATTTTTCTTTCGTGTAATTCAATGTTTAGATGAAAATAGCTGTTTCAAGAGGGCTTTTTCTTCCAGTTTGTGTGTGAAAGTTATTTCTCTGCATGATCTACATATCTTTGTATGGAGTAAACTTTTTTAAATTTATTCCTTTCTTTGGAAGATTCCCACACTTTTGGTATCAAGATGGAGAAGTAGAAGGTCAAAACTTTTTTCCCAAAAAATAATTTCTCCTGAAAATATATCTTTTTCAAGCAAATTTATGTAAAAATAAATTTGCGGAATGCAGACAGATGAAGGGAAAAAAGTTATTGTTTTCGATGACAACTTTCCACCACAATGATACCATGTTAATAAAAAAAATGTAATTTCGAAAGTATCAATCGAAGCTGCTCGGGATGTAGATTTGCATAAAATGAAAATAGGCCCATCTAATATTTCTTGAACAATATTAATATAATCGGATATTAGCAGAAAAAACGTAAGAAAATACAATAATACAATACAATTTATTCGCCAAATATACAAGTAGAGTTTAAATATAACTATTGCTAACAATAAATGGTGTTAAATAAATACGAAGCGAAGCATGGGCAAAAGTATTTTAGTTCTGGAGTAATTTATAGAATTATAGTTTATAGAATATACAATATATACATAGATATTACAAGAAGATAGATATAGGTAACAAAAAACAACATAGATATTACAAACGAGAAAGTATATGTATAAATATAAGTATGTTCATTTACGATACAGATACAAGTTTGCATATAAACAAGTGTATCTCACTTCAAGTTTTCCTATCAATTGATCGGTGGATATTTTCTCTTGGAGAGCTAAATTTTTTAGTTTTTTTTTTTTTAGCAAGTCGAATGATCGTATTCTGCGGAGATCATCTGCGTGCTATAGCAGCATATAAGACTGGACAGAGATAAGTAAACGAACTTTGACATTTTCGTGTGTTAATTCTTGGAATGGTTGTTGTTTTGGCTTTGAAGCGTGTTTCATGTTTTTGCTGTATAGGCTCGTATTTGTGCTTGTTTTTATGGTGGTGGAGGAGAGAGAGAGAATATATTTTATTGTCATAAGAGTAATATTCTGGACAAAGTTTCACTTAATCTATAATACAGTTTTTATATAAAAACAAAGTGCATTTAAATTGATCAATTTAAATGCACATAAAATCAGTTTGTATATATGAAAACATATAAGTCATACAGGGTACTGGCAAATGATGAATAAATAAAAAAACAGACTTGTAATTGCTGGTAAAGTTGACGGGCGTCCAGAGCTTTTGCTTCTGTGAATAATGTTTCCGTTGGATATCTATAGTTTTTGCGGAGTATGATCTTCAAGATCCATTTTTGTGATTCCTCTAATGGTTTCAAGTAGATGTCTGCGACACCACCCCAAACCTTTGTACAGTATGTTATATGTGTGTGAATCAGCGTATCATATAGAATTGACATGTATTTCAAGTCAAATATTTCTCTGTAGACTTTAAAAATGTTGTCCATGCTTAAGGGATCTTTGTGAGGCCGTTATTGAATTCAAGTTGCCTATATGTTGAGAGATTATCGCTGTAGCACGTGAAAGGAAGAAAAAAGGTTTTTTGGAAATTGATGTTGACTAGTCGAGTTTGAAACAATCTTATCACATTTGTCATCAACAAAGCTGATGTGTTGTTGGTTTGAATAAGTCGTTGATGTATAGATTAAATAGAATAGGGCCCAATACAGTACCTTGAGGTACGCCATATTTTAGAGTTTTTTTTTCAGCTTATCGTGCCATCTACATTAACCACTTGCTTTCTTTCACTAAGGTAGCTCTCCATCATGTTGAGTGGTGTTCCCCGGAAACCCATGGCTTCAAGTGTTTGAAGGAGTTTCTGATGGCTGACCAAGTCGATTGAAGATGCATAGACATGGATTACTTTTGTCCATGGAATTATAGATTTTCCCAATTAGTTGATTTCAAAGAGTCCAAATCAACTTAAGTTGTTTGTCGGATATGATGTTATATTTATTGAAGAAGCTGTCAAATCTCACTTTCATGAACTTTTCACTTTCCCAACATTGCTCATTAAGGAAATTGGGCAATACTGTATTGCTTGTTTCTTGTTTCCAGCTTTATATATAGGTTTTATTGATGCATTTTTGAGAATACTTGGGAATAAGCCAAAATCTATAGATTTGTTTATTATATGTGTTGAAGGAGATGAAATAAGATCTGAGTGATCTATCAATGTCTCAGATTTTATGTTATCAAGTCGAGGAGCTTTACCTACTTTGACTGATCGAATAGTTTTTTCAATCCCCTTATCAGTTGCAGGTTCTATGAAGATCGAGTTAGGTATTCTATTTGTTGGTGTTATGTCGGTATCGGGTTGCAACAAGGTTTCAATATAAACCTAAAAACATATTGAACTATGTTTTATTAATCACACAATGATCACATGTATAAACATCGGTAAAACCAAGAACATTAAAAACTATGGACGAAATAATGATTGACATCTGTCAGCAACAAAGGTGCAAAAGCCCTCTCGGCGTTTCCAATGTTGCCAACATAACAGTTGGTTTATTCATTGGCGAAGGCGAAGCAATGTTTTCTATGAGTTTTTTGTCGACTGTATCATAGTGGTCAGCAAAGTAATCTGCGATTTCCTTTTTGTCTATTAAATCAATACCGTCTTCGGTTGTGATAGATTTCAGTTCATTTTGAGTTTGTTATAAGCTCTCCTATAGTCCATTTGGATTGTTCATCCATTCTTTCCTTTCAATGTTCCTTCTTTTTATTATTATTTTACGCGTGGCCAGTTCAACTTTTTGTTTCAGATTATGGATAAAATTGTTTGTCATGATATTTACGTCTTTTGTGAGTATATGTTATTCCAAGTTTCATTTTTTAATCCGTCTCGTAGTTTTGTTTTGTGGATGTACAGTTTATACGTTTCTTTGCGAATTTTCTGTTCCTTTTCTCTTTCAGCTAGACATTTAATTCGCATGATCACTAGAAAGTGGTCACTGATGCATGACTTGATAACGAATGGACTGAGCCAATCATGTGGAGAGTCAGTCTTCACAAATATGTGGTCCAGACAAGACCGTGCTTTGCCTACGATTCAACTGTAAGTGTTAATTGCTGAGATGCAGCCCCATTCACTTAGAATATTAATATATTCCTCGCTTATATCACAAGTATTCAAAATGTCGATGTTTATATCTCCTATTATTATTTTAAAATCAGATTTACAATTTTTTCTTGTTTCCAGGTACTTGGCGATACTATACGGTTGAAATTCAGTGGACACGTAGAAGGTGACATATATATGCCAGTTATGACAATATTATAATCATTATATTTTAATTTCGGTTCGATAACTTTTATTTCTTCAAGAGAATCACTTCATAGGAATACTCGAGGTGATTTTTTATGTATATCGGTACTCCATCATTTCGATTCACTATGCCTTTGTTGCATATTAAATCGTAACCCACCAAGTCTAATGACAAAAAGTCAGAGATGTTCCATGTTTACTGAGAATTATGACATCGAACTCATCTTCATATTCATGCAGTGTCACTTTTAGTTCATTCATATTTTTAACGACACTACGGATGTTTGTATGGAGTATCCTAAGATTTTGTATGTGTTGATTTTTTACTAGTGTACTAGTTATACTCAATTGCATTTTGTGCTGTTTCAGTTTCAATCTTTGCCAGTTTGAAATTGTCAATATATGGATCCTAAATTGATATATTCAATGTGCTAAATGCTTATTATGAACAATAGAATAACAAAAAAATATATTAATGTTAAAATGTACGTTGATATATAATAAAATTTTGTAGATATATATTTACAAATGTGTAAATATGTATTTACTATAGTTGTTGGTCTACATTGACACTAATCTTATTTACAGCCAGACGATGAATTGTTTCGAATAGTTCTTCGAATTTTTGCTGGATTCTTGTTGTAGGTGGATTTAGAAGTTGTGGTGTCGACAGTTTTTGCTGTACGTATTGCAGGGTTTTTTTTTCCTCTATTCGATTTTTACCCTTAATATTCTCGTCGTTTATTGGTTCTTCTGTATTTATTATACCATCGGTTGAAACTCTTGTTATTTTTCCTTTCAGGAATCGCCAATAAAACTATATTTCAGTCTAACAAAATGTTATTGACTTTTCCAACATAACTTCTGACAGTCTATTTTTATAACAACTATATGGTGAGCAAAGAAATATAAAAACAAGCAACAAATTGAATTATTACAAAATCTGAATAACAAGTTTCAACATCCTCCCCTCTGCTAGAGGAACTATTTTTTCTCCAGATCCAATAAACAAATTTTTGTCACTGGCCGCCTGTATTCGGCATTTAAAGTTCATATATCTACGACACGTACTCTGCTATCAGGACCAGGGTAAGTTGCAGGTACGCGCCCCAACTTCCATGCATACCTGGGTAGAGTGTTATCAACTAGTATATCATCATTAACTTGGATAGTTTTTTGAGTTTTCTTCTGTTTACCCCGTTTTGATGATGTGGTTAGGCATTCCTTGACCCAACGGCTCCAAAAGTTATCAAGCAACATCTGCGTTTTTCTCCATTCTCTTCGTAGACAATCGTTGTCTGAGCTGAGGCGTATACAGGAGCCATCTCCACTTGACGCCCCAAAAAAAAATGATCAACTGTGAGTGCTTCAAGATCAAATGGATCGCTTGATACTCTGGTAAGGAGCCTGGAATTGAGTATATTCTCAGCTTCAGCAAAAAAAAAAGTTCGTAAAGTTTCTTCTTTGATATTATCCTTTGAAAAATTCAATTAACCTCTCCCATGTTCCTCCCATATGCATCCACGACATTGCATCCACAACAAATACATTTCTTATATTTTGAAGAGCATTTTTCAGTTCTTTCGCAGCAGCAACATAGCCATGATAACCGATTCACTGTTGAGAGTGTGTGAAATTTCCAGGTGAATGACTCTTATTGACAGACAGATGAAGACAGGTGGTAATGTTTGATGAGTAATTTCATAGTTTCTTCGTTGAGGGTATTCGCCAAGTGGGTTCTTCCGTCAAGTACAAGTACTATCTTTCAGTTTATGACTTTTTGGTATCTGTCTTTCACTTTCTAGACTTCGAATTTCTTCAGAAAAACTGTCCAATCGGCATTGCCTTATCCAAAGTTTCTTGACTTCTTCAATTTCCCTCACAGTCATCTTATTTGAAATATCTTCAGAATGTATAGTTTTTTTATTTTTTCAAAAATTTTGAACACCATGCTGTACACCTCACCAGTGTCAGCCATTTTCAAAAACGCTTTATCTAGAGGGTACCTACTTTTTTCCGAAATGGTCCAACAGACATCGGCGAATTCTGTCTTCATTTCCGTTGTGTTTATGCTGTGTGATTTTGAGGCTGTATCAAATACAAGACGAATTTTGTTCTTATTAGCGTTCTCGACAGCGAAATGTGGAATATAATATGTTCGTTGAGTTTCGACTTTTGCTTCTTCTATGATGAGATCGTAGTTTCTGACAGTATTCTTCGCCAAATTTTGGAATATTTCGATATTTTCTTTCGATAAATTTCAATCTCTGTAATGCTTGTATTTTAGTTTCAGGTATAACGAGATTGTCAGTTCGCCACAACACACCAATTTCGTACCTATCTTCGCATCGTTTGATGGTTTGCTGCATGATCTTTATTGCTCTTACATTTTCTCGACTCAGTCTATGTGGCGTGAGCAGTACTCCGAAGCTTTCAGTAGAAAATTACTTCCTTATAATTTTTTGCAAATTTTCATCTTGATCTGATTCGCAAATTTGCAAGGTATAATGAGATCTCTCAGCCATTCCAACCTTAGAATTGCTCACAACATGAACAGCCCATCTTAATTTACATTTACTTACCAAAGGAGAATTTTCTGGGCCACACCGTATCTGTCGAGCAACGATAAGATCGATATTGTCCTGTCCAATCATAAGAACAGGATTTTCATTGCAAATATCGTTTATTGGTAGATTTCTCAAATGCAGAAGTTTTGGCATTTGTCGTCTTGACGTTTTGTAACGGCAGCGACAGATTGTTTACTGTTCTAACTCCTTTCATTATGAAAATATTTTTTTCTACAGATGCTATACAATGTGCCACTTCTCTCATCGCTTTCATACGTTCAAAACGAAAGATTTCTCACGCAGTGAGAAATATCCGCCATTACAGTGAGAAATAATTTGTCACTGTTATCACGATAACCCAAGTCAGTCATGAATTGTTACATGTCAGATTGATATGACACGTTCTTCATGTTGACAACGTTACACCGACGATTGGCGTGCAATATCCAAGTAGCCCATTATCGGCGTTTCCATAACAACAAAACCGAAGCACTGCATAATTATTGCTGTCAACTTACCCAACGAAAATAGTTTTATTTTTGATTGTTATAGTAGTAACAGTTCAGATTTATTAAATATTGAATATAATGGAATACAAAGATTTAGAGTTGGAAAATATACCTCCAGAAATTGTTCAAAAAGCAATAGATGTTTGCAATAATTTGCTACCAAGCACATCAAGAAAAAAATATGAAATCGCTTACAGAAACTTTATGGACTAGAAAATGAAAGCCAAGGTGAATTCTTGTTCCGAAAATACCTTGTTAGTTTATTTCGAAGAGTTGTCAAGAAGATTTAAATCATCAACATTATGGTCTCAGTACTCGATATTAAGGAGTACCTCAATTATTAAAAACTATGTGCATGTCTAAAAAGCAAATCTGAAAAATATGCTCCAAAACAGTCAAAAACATTAACTTCTAAAGAAATTCAACAATTTTTAAAAGATGCACCTGATGAAAAGTATTTGCTGTTAAAGGTATGAATCGAAAATTTTTAAATTGTTATCGAAAAATGAATGTTTGGTTTTGATTTCAGGCTGCTTTAGCTATTGGTCTTACAGGGGCATGCCGTTGTGATGAACTTCGAAAATTAAAAATTGATGACATGGAAAATCTTAGATCGGCCATTTTAATGAAATTACCCGATACTGAAACCAAGGTTTCTAGAAATTCCACAGTCACTGGAGAATTCTACCAAATTAACAAAAAATATGTGAAGCTTCGACCTTGTACAAATGAAACACGTTTTTTTTTTAATTACAAAACTAGCAAATGTACGAAAGAGCCTGTGGGGATAAATAAATTTGGCACCATGGCGAAAGAAATAGCGAAATTTTTGCAATTACCGAACCCTGAATTATATATGTTATGTTGACAACATTGGAAACGCGGTGACTGCTTTTGTACATTCGTTGCTGACAGATGTCAATGATTATTTTCGTCCGTAGTTTTTCATGTTCTTGGTTTTACCGATGTTTATACATGTGATCATTGTGTGATTAATAAAACATAGTTCAATATGTTTTTAGGTTTATATTAAAACCTTGTTGCAACTCGATACCGACATAACATTGGCGACGAGTAAATTGGAACTGTGTCGTCCGTAGAACATAATTTTAACCAACGTGTTGACTATTACAAATGGAATCTTCAGAAAATAGCTCTGAGGTAGAAAGAAAAGCAAACTATGAATTGCGTCATCCTCGTCGGATTGCAATTTTGGGACACGTCGATCCTTATGTGCCGTCTCTTGAACCGTTTCAAAACTACCTCGACAGGCTTGAGGCGTTTTTCGACTTAAATGACACTGGTGAGTCGGATAAAGTTAACTCCCTTGTGGTGCTTATCGGTCCCGAAATGTACAGGGTCCTCAAGAACTTATTATCGCCTGCGAAACCTAAGGACAAGACGTTTGACCAACTCTGCTCTACTCTGAGAAATCATTACGCACCAGAAGGCATTGAAGTAGAGTTATAAATTTCATTGTCGAAACCAGGGGGTAAATGAATCGATTCGTGACTTTGTGGTCGCAATTAAGAAATTGTCCACGACATGTAATTATAGCAATTTTCTCAATGAAGCCCTTCGAGACCAGTTAGTTTTTGGAATCCGGGACTCCGTTGTTAAAAAAAGGTTGCTGTCTGAAAAAACCTAATCTTTGAATCAGCAGTAAAAATCGTTTCGGAGATGGAACTCGTGTTGGAACAAGCCAGGGTGATGGATGGGGAGCCGAGATTCGATGACGTCAATCAACTTAGTCCAGGAATTCACCCGCATCAACATGCTCTTGAAGCCGTAAAACCAAGAAGATTTTCTGCTCAGTCGAAAGATGTTTCTTCAGGGACATCGTCAACATCAGATGAGAAATATGATTATAAACTTGAAAAACGTTTTTCTAAATGGAAAAATTGTGGTAAGTTCCACAGTAGTGATAAGAATGCATGTCCAGTTAGAGATTGGGAATGTTTCAACTGTAACAAGAAAGGTCATGTTACAAAATTCTGTCCAAAGCCAAAAAACACTTATTGTGTACAGGCCGCAAACATGGTGGACATTGATAATTGTGAGACACTTCGTTTGCCTCTTGTACAAAAATTCTTTGTTAATAACATAGAGATTGATTTCGAAGTAGATACAGGGTCATATTATACGTTGATTCCAATTTATTTGTTCAAAAGATTTTTCAGGGATCTTAAAATCGAGAAAAGTAACCTGCAGCTCAAAGCTGCTAATAGCAAATCGTTATCGGTGTTTGGCAAGGTTTATGTTTCTTTGTGTTTTGAAGGAAAAAAAATTAACAAATTACCATTGATCCTTACAGGTAAATAATTGAATCGCCCCTTGTTGGGTCGCGATTGGCTCTCTTCATTCAACCCAGATTGGAGGTCATCTGTACTTATCAACTCGAATTAATTGTTGGAACCATTGACTGTTGACCTTGTTGAACCTGGACCGGAGGTGGTAGGCTTTAGTAATAGTTTTGGAAAAAGTTCAGGCGTTCTTTCTTTTAGATGCAATTGGATGAGAGAATATAAAGTTAAGTTTTTGATGAATCGAATAACGAGCCTATTGAAAATTTTGAAGCGTCTGTTGTGTTGAAAGAAGGTGCAGTACCCATCTTTCATAGACCCTATAATGTGCCTTATGCTGAGTAACTAGCATCTCTTGAAAGTAAAGGTATCATCAGTAAGGTAGCACATAGCCAATGGGCTTCGCCAATAGTGTGTGTCAAGAAGCCAAACGGTAAAATTCGCTTGTGCGTGGATTTTAAAGTAACCTTGGACAAATATGTTGATTTGGATCACTATCCTCTCCTTAAGTCAGAAGACATTTTTCAGTCATTGGTGGAGTCCAAAGTTTTTTGTGAGTTGGATTTGTCAAATGCTTATTCGCAGTTGAAGTTGAATGAAAACTGCAAAATTTTTTTTACTATCAATACCCATTTGGGTTTGTATAGATTTCACCGTTTAATGTTTGGGTTGTCAAGTGCCCCAGCCTTGTTTCAGTCTACAAAATCCTTCAAAAACATTTTTCTAGAGGTGACTCCGAATCGAATGAGCTATCGCTCATATTTTTAGGACCTTTATCTCTATTTTTCATGTTTTTGTATATAATATATAATAATTGTGAATGTAGACTGAAAACTTTACTCATTTTGTCTCTTGATTGTTTTGATTTCACTGAGACAGGATTTGACGATATACAACTTTTTTCTTTGCCAAATTCATCAGGTCATCATCAGGATTCCTATTAATTCCTGCAGTTCCTCATCTAGGTATGTCCAGCAAGGATGTTTGTAAATTTATCGACGCATTTTTTCCATGTCGTGGGCTTGTCGGGGTAATCAATGTTAAGACTCTAGTTATTTTTCCTTTCAGGAATCGTCAATAAAACTGTATTTTTAGTCTAACAAAATTTTAATGACTTTTCCATAATAACTTCTTACAGTCTATTTTTTATAACGAGTATATGCTGAGCAAAAAAATATAAAAACAAGCAACAAATTAAATTATAAGAAAATCTGAATAACAAGTTTCAACACCATCTGAATGCTCCTTGTGCATTATGGTGCACTATTTGATTTGAGTTTCGGTTCAGTTTCAACTTCGCAGCCTTTGTTACTTCATTCTAGTTCTTCTAGAGTATATTGTGTTTCATTTACATATAAATTTTGATTTCTCATATATGCCTGGTAAGTATATTTTCTGGAATTTTTTAGGTTTTTGACTAGCCGTTTATTAATTACCTGGTCCTCTGGTCGTAGATCATGGGTTATAGATATGCCTGTACCTTGTAATTTTTTCAGATGAATTCAAATATGACTGTATTTTTTTTCGATAGCGTATGTGTTATTTACTCTCAGTTATGTTGTTTCCAAAAATTTCATTTACTTTGTCTATAGTAACTGTAAGAAGGTAACCTCTATTTGTCTCTGTCCTAAAAATAACATATTCTTCTTATTGTATCTCTCTAAACTAGTTATTTTCTGTTCCAATTTGTTACGTTTCTCTTCAAGTTCTTTCGTTTTGTTTTCAAAACTTTCACGCATACTCTGTATCTCAGTTTCAGATCAGTCTCTGTATTGTTTGTCAGTTGCTCTAGTTCTGATACTAAATCACTATTCGAGATATCAGTCATGATTTCCCTGGTCTATTTATTCTTATCACCTCCTGTTCCACAGAAGAAATAGTCAGTTTCTTTCGTGGATATGTTGTTACTTTTTTTATGGCCCTCACAAAAGAATTCACTTGATCAAAGTTTAATTTCTATAAATAAAATTTTCAAACTTTACTTACAATTTGCGGGTTTTTCTCAGGAATATTCCAATGTGAAAATCCAAATTTATTTTGCACTCTTACCCACTATAAAAACGCCTACAAGACAACTAAATTCATGGGCATGTCAGCACAACCGCCGAAATAGCCAATTTATTTTACTAATAGAAAGTGTTTGCAGTTAACCGTAACAAACAGCAATACTTTTCTACAGTCGATTTTGAGAAAACCTCCAGTAGCATCGTGTTGACCTTTTATTTTTTTTTTGTTAGATATCTCTACTGATTCTAATTTCTTCAACTCTCATACAAATTCTTCTTTCCTTTTAGTACCTGAGAAAAATACATGATTTAAATAAAGTTTTAATGACATTTTTTATTTCTGACTTTCCGTTTGAATGACGAAAATCAAAATGAATCACTAGGTACTAAATTTGGACAGGAAATAATAGTTTAGTTCCTTTCAGCGACTGTCCCCAACACAAATCTGAATCTTAATTACACCGACATTTACAAGTTGTGGGAGCTGAAAAGGATCACCTGGAGAAAAGGTCACCTGCTTAAAACATACGTCTCATAAATCCATCTAGTTGTGTGATGGTATCTTTCATCGAGATGTCCACTGTATTACCGTGAGGTTATCCCGACAGCTTCGTATACAAATGACGGCTGGTGTGGGTGAATTATAATAATAGGAAACAGTCGTAAACCTCCTTCTATCTTTTCATGGAAATATATTTCTCAAATTACCAGAATCTTGAAACAGGCAGATGAATAAGGAATTGAATAATTTTATTCCTTACAAAATCAATCATCACCTTTGAATTGAAAGGGTTAGGTATATTTTTAGGAGAGGTTGATTTTTGGGAAAGAAAGTTTTTGGCTTTCTACTTCTTCATCCTGATACATCATTTATATGACGCTGAATTTCAGGATCTTTTCTTCAAAATAAATATCTAGAGATTTCAACATAATTAGTTATTTATTAGTGTGATAGCTCTGAAAGTTATAATAAATAAACTGGGGATGACATTAAATCTACACTTATTAATGCAGAAGTCACTCGCTTACCACTCACACATTCATCTCTGTTTCTCCGTACTGGTAAGTCCTAGAAAGCTGAAATTTAGCATATACGTGCGTCTTAGGTCTTAGATGTGCAATAAGAAAGGATTTTTTTTTAAATCACGTTCATAAAATCAAGTTACCTTTTAATCACTGTTTCTCCATACCAGTATATTTTCAGAGGCTGAAATTTTGTATGTAGGTTCGTTCTATGTTGTAGATGTGCAATAAAAAAGAATTTTTGAATATTCCAAATGGGGTGCCAGCAACGGGGGAAACAAAATTATCTTCTCATTACTGTTTCTCCATGCCCTCAAATTTGCAGTGAGTGAATTTATATTTAGTATCAGCATTTCAACCATGTGGAGCCGGGCGGATCGCTATATTTGGTAAAATATATATATATATATATATATATATATATATATATATATATATATATATATATATATATATATATATATATATATATATATATATATATATATATATATATATATAACATATATATTATAGATAGATAGATAGATTTATTAAAGCTTTCAATTTAAACAATTGATAAAGCTCAAGTCATAAAAATTATTACATTAACATTACAAATGTCACTTAATATTAATATAAATAAAAGCACTTGGTATAGGTAAATACAATAAGTATATAAAAATGACAGGAACAAATAAGTAAATATCACAGATAAAGATTAATGAGTAGAATGTAATATGTAATATTGAAGTTATTAGGAAGCTTAAATTTGTCCATGAATTCTTGTAATGAATATGGCTCAATGTCACACAACAGATCGAAAATACGTTTTTTGGAAATTTGTCTTGTCCCATCTTCTTTGATACTCAAGGGTAAATGGTTGTAGAATTTAATTGATGCGTAATACGGCCCATGCTCTGTGTTTTTCAATCTATGTTTAGGAACAATATAATTGAATTTCTGTCGGGTGGAATACTCATGTCTATATTTGTCATCTTCAAAATTCGATTTGTTCTCGTTTACTAAAAGTACACAAACATAAATATATATATAGCATATACAGTAAGCATTTTGTTACCCTTGAAGGTACCAGGACAAGTGTCTGTGTAATTCATATTGAAGATTGTCTTCAATATACGTTTCTGCATTATGAAAATACGTTTCAGTTGTGTACTCCCTCTCCATACTAATATTCCATATTTCAGCAGAGGATAAACAGTCTCATAATATACCGTTTTCAGTGCATCGATTTTCAAGTGACGTCTCAACACTCGAATTGCATAACACTTATTTGCTAGTTTTTTTGCAATAGTCAATATGTACCTCATAATTCAGTTTATCATCTATATAAATTCCTAACAGTTTTGTACTCGTTGAAATATCTAGTCTTTCACAACTGAGCTGAAAATACTCCGGAATAGAAATATTCATGTGAACAGTTTTGAACAAAATGCAGTCTGTTTTAGATGTGTTTAACAGTAACTTGTTGGTATTGAAATATGTGGATGCTATAGAAATGCTATTTGAAATGGATTTTTCCAAGTTGAGGTTCCTATTTACTGGTACAATGAGATTGGAATCATCTGCATAGCTCACAACTTTAGTACTTGACTGTTTGTTAATTTCGGAGAAATCATTTATGTATATAATAAATAATAAAGGTCCAAGTACACTTCTCTGTGGTACGTCTTTTTCTATTTAAGTGAAGTCTGAGAAAAATTCATTATTTCGTTGCCTAATATGTATTTTTTGCTTCCTGTTACTTAAATACGATTTCAAGAGATCGAAGGTATTTCCTCTTATTCCGTAACTGAAAAGCTTTCGAAGTAAAATGGAATGATCAACACAGTCGAACGCTTTACTGAGGTCCAGGAAGACGCCACAGGCACAAGAATTTTGTTCAATTAAATATTGAATTTCATCCACAAACTTGCACAAGTCTGTTTCGGTACTTTTCCCTTTAAGAAAACCATGTTAGAAATCATTGAACAAACCATGTGCCACAAAAAAACTCATAATTCTCATTGATATAATAACTTCAAATAGTTTGGAGAAAGCTGTTACCAAACTTATTGGTCTGTAATTATTCATATCATTTTGTTCACATTTTTTATATATGGGGACAACTACGGCCAGTTTCATTTGATCTGGATAAGTACCGGATACTAGGCAATCGTTAAAAATGTGGCAGAGAACTGCCACACGGAATACACTTTTTCAGAATTTTTGATGGCACATTGTCTATACCACTGCTCATTTTATTTTTGAGTTTATAGCTGGATTGGATTATTTCTTCTTCACTCATTGGATAAAGAAATATCGAGTTGTGGTTCGTTTTGCTAGGGGTAGGAGTTTACTTATTATGAAAACTCTCGATAGCTGGTGCAAAGTTTACAAAATGGACATTAAAATCATTCGCTAGATTCAGTCCGCCCCCATGAGTATTAGGTAAAACAGTGTTGCTATTTCCTGCCTTGTTGTTAAGGGTATTTATCACATTCCAGGTGGTTCTTGATTTATTGTCACTTTCTTTAATCATGTTTTTGAAATAGTCACTTTTTGATTGATTCAAAAGTAGTCTGTATGATTCCCTGTATTCATTGTATATATTTTTGAATTGTTCATTACCAAGAGCCATTACTTGCAAGGTGCTTACTTTTTCTTTAATCGCGAAAGTCACTCGCCCAACACTCATTCGTCCCTGTAAGCTGAAATTTTGTATATAGGCTTCTTAAGTCTCAGATGCGCACTAAAATAGAATTTTCAAATATTCCAACTGGATCGCCCCGCTTGGTGATAAAAGGGGCACGCTTACATATGAAAATTACCTTTTCATCACTATTTCTCCGTACCGTCATATTTTCTGAGGCTGAAATTTTGTATATAGGTTCATTTTATGTTGTAGCTAAGCAAAAAAAAGGATTTTTGAATATTCCAATTATGGCGCTAGCCGCGGGGTAAAAAGTTGGGTTCATAAAATAAAGTTACCTTTTCATCACTGTTTCTTCCTATCGCTATATTTCCGGAGGCTCTAGTAGGTTCGTTTTATGTTGTAGATGTACAATAAGAAAGGATTTTTATCATCACTGTTTCTCCATGCCCTCAAATTTTCGATGGGTGAATTTATTTTCAGCATCAGCATTGCACTCGCACGGAGCCGGGGCGGATCGCTACTAATATCATATTCATTATATACAAGACCAATTTGACAAATATAAATGACGTTTGATAAAACAGGCGATACACAAAAACTGCAAAAAACAGAAAGGTAGAAAGTAGAAACATTCTTGTGAAAGATGGTAAAAAAATAAATAAATAAAATGGTTAGAACTTTTCTGTCGAAAAAAAAAATTTTTTAATCATCTGGACCTGGTAATGATCCTGAAAACATACTTGAATGTTAATGGGATACTGGTATTCAGTTACAGTGTTAATGGTCTATATTATTGATAATTTATGTGTTGATAATTTTGGTCAGCAAACTAATAGTAGAGTAGATTCACGCAAAAACATTGCTAAAGCTGGAAGTAATTTCCACAAAGATTGATTTTTTAAGTTTAATACTTATATCTTTTCAACATACCTAAAATCTAGAAAAATGTTAGTGCGTGAAATGCGTTTTTTGGCCGCCATCTTGAATTTGTTTAAAAAAATTCATAAAACGTAGTGTGTTTTCAATGAACGGGAAATGTTATGCTGAACAGGATTGAGATAATGATCTTGAAGTTTAAAAATTAATAACAGAGTGGTGAGAGAAAACCGAAAGTTAATTCAGAAAATTATATTTTTTGAAATCAAATGGCGGTATAAAAAATGCAAAAATCATATCTAATAGTCTTCATCATTTTTTTAACACTTCCTTTCAAGGCACTATTTCTAGGTACAATCGCTACCAGAACAATTGCAGCATATCTTATTACATTCCACACCATACCGTCGACAAATACATTTACCACTACGGCTGATTTGTATCCGTTTTGCAGGTGCAGCGGATTGTGTTCAGTAATAACTCTGGTGAAGGGCTCATTTTACATGCTATGGACTTTAGCTGGTCTGCTTCTTTTTTCAACCCCACTCTTTGGAGTTGGCAATATTGGAGTTCGGGGTTTTTAAACAAAGACATTGTAAATGTACACGAAGAAGGTGCTGAGCAGCAGTAATTTTGGTAGTTATGGTTTTTTCAAGTAGAAATTATATCGTAGCATATATAAAGTTTCTGTCTTTAATAGATTTCCTCCGTACAACGAGACCAATGCTTTGGTGACAACATCCATAAGTTTATTTCTCTTTGCATTTTCGGGTCTAATCAACGTAGCGCATTTCCAAAAATGTCGATATGCTGCCGATTTACTTTTTCCAAATAAGGAGCTTGTCGCATCCGGTCAAAGCATGATAAAAGAGAATGATTTTGCACCCCTTTTCACTAAGCACATGTTTCATCGATTTAACATCAAATTTTTCGTCACTGAACATGAATCGAACAAAATGGAATTTGAATATGTTGCATATAGTAGTATAGGCTTATAATAGGCTTAAAATAGGCTTATGATTTCTCCATACTATGTTGTTAATAACTTTTATACTTTTAAATCATTTTCTCATCCCTATTCAGCATTTGATTGCCCGTTAATTGATACCACACACGATTTCTTATGATTTTTTTTCATTGAAGATGGCGGCCAAAAAACGCATTTCGCACACTCAAATTTTTCTAGACTGTTTTTATGTTGAAATGATATTAGTAATGAACTATTCAGCATAAAATTTCCCGTTAGTTGATACCATACAAAATTTTTTATGATTTTTTTAAATCCAAGATGGCGGCCAAAAACGCATTTCGCACACTCACATTTTTCTTGACACAAAAATCAAACCGCGCCTTTGTGGGAATTAGTTGCACCCTAAACCCTGTTTCCACTCTACTATTAGCTCACTGAAATTTAAAGTTCCCGTATTTCTACAAAATTCTGATGATAATAAAAAATTTCCCAGTCTTGATACTGTAAGGTGTTTTATAAGAAAAGGACAAACACGAGCTAAAATTGCTGAATTCATGATTTTCAATAAATGAATTTCCAACTATGTATTCATGATAAAATGTAAAAAAGAATCCTCCGACGTAGAATAAATCCAAGAATGAACATTTTTCACAATCACCAGAAATTCAAAACTCTTCTGGACGCGCGTACCACCAAGTTGGCATATTCATGAGAAAGAGAAACTAATTCTAACTCTGAAACTCTTCAGTGGAGTCTGACACTGAACACTTTCATTTTTTGATACACATCAATGATTTTCGGTAGAAATTTGCGGGAAATTTTCTTATGAAAGCTCTCGTGGGCTGTTTGGAATGGGACCCTTGTCACTGTTTATAGTTCTCATGCCACACTTTGTTATTTCCAAACTTTCGAAAGCATCCAAAAGTAGTTTCAGCGAGTTTTAATTTTTTTTTAGTAATTAAATAATTTTTTAAGAATATGTGTTAGGAATCACACGTTAAAAGGTAAGACCTCGTTAATCCTTAGCTCGCACAAGTTTCGACTTCTGAGGGTTGTCGTTCGTAGTGGTGCGACAGCTGGTTAACGGAAAAACATATTTTAAACATATTTATTTTAATAGTGTTAAAAATGTATTATTCTCAACATATATCTCCAGCAAAAAATATGAATCGAAATTTCTGCCTGAAATTCTAGTCAAATGAATACATCTTCAAGTGACCAACTCTGTTGGAAATATAAAAATTTATAAGATAAAGTATGTCGTTGAATACAAAAATCCTCATGAATACTATCAAACACTCTCATAGGGAAATAATCTATATAAGTAGTGTTGTAAATCATGCCCTAAAGAAAATAACGCCGGTCGCCACTGGTAATCATAAACTAATTGTGCCGTAGCTAAGAGCGCGCGAATGTACGATGTTTGCTGCCATCATAGATGTAGTGAGAATAATGCTACCGGCTTCGATGGAATTCCGAGGAATGTTCCGCCGCCTTCGATTGCCAAATATAAGCGCCATCCACTCGCCCATCGAGTCAGTTAAGTGGAAGTTACAGTGCGGTACGCGAAGCGATCTATCAAGGCAATAAACATTCGAATAATAGTTGAACTTTTAGTTGAAGTGTTTGTTGTATTTAAAATGAAATAAAGTTAAGTTTGATTATTGTACAGTATAGTCAATTATTGGTCAACGCACAGAGAAAAACGTTATATACATTTGCCGGCGTTATTTTCCTGAGGTTGTTCGCCCCGAACAACATCCTGATCCTGATCCGAGTGTGTTTCTTGGGGTAACCCGTGTCTGGAAATTACTTTCTGCAACAGGGCTTGTGTCAACGTTTTAGCCTCTTGTTTGGGTAAGGCTACTACTTCAGGCCATTTGGATTAATAGGTCATCACAACCACTTGTTACCGGATTTGGTCATAGGGTTTCGAAAGGGTACTGAGGTACTGCTTCAGCTTTCCTCTTCGCCTTGTCTTTGGACCTTTTCTTGAAGAGCACAGGTCACAGCGCCTACACCACTGTTTCACGTCTCGACGGCAATTGACCCAATAGTACTTTTCACGCACTTTCGCTAGAATTCTATTCACTCCGAAATGCCCTTCAGGAAGGGGATACACGTCTTTGGAAAGATTATTTGGAATTTGTGGGTTCTTCTATCCGGACTTTCCCATTTCCGAGTAAGTAGGTCATCTCGAATGCACATGGAATCCCATTGGATCCAGTAACTCTTTTTCTGCTGGCCGTACTTGGAAATCTTTTGCCATTACGGCCTCACTCCTTTGTCAATGCATTATCGTACAGTATTCAAGACCGGATCCTCCTTCTGCGCTACGATGCTCTCTTGCCTCGTCAGGAAGATAGTGTCACCCTCAGAGGTTATTAATCACCTGACCACACCATGGTCAGGTGATTCCTCAGGTTTCCTGTCCGTATACCTGGACAAGGAACCCTTACGGGTTGCTACCCTCCGGGTCAGAGATAACCCGAAGTGGCGGGAGGTAGGAGAGCTTATCTCCCCATCAGAGCTGTTCATGAAGGAGTATCTGTCCACTACCTTATCAAGTCTGGTGGAAAGTTTTTTTCCTGTTAACTGGGCATCCTCAGTAATCCTTTTCGGGTCGGCGATTCTTTACGAAGTTCCCGGAAAACCTCTTCAAACTTTCTTCCGACTCCTTCAAGCTTCTCCTCACATTTCCTTTCAACCCCATCAAGATTCTCATCCACTACTTTTTCCAATCCTGCCTTTGTTTCTTGAGAAATTTTTAAATCTTCAAATAAATGAAGGTATATCTTATTGTCTTTTTCTCATTTCTCCTGGATATTTACCAATAGTTTATGATATTATTCTGTTTCTTTTGTGTTTTTTCAGTATATTAGAATATTCAGTAATAATACACGATCTTCCTTTCGGCGTAATCGTCCTTCCCTCTTCCTTCGTTCTTCATTCTCCGCAAGGCTCGCTTGCAAAGCCTCAAACATTTTTGTCGTAATCGACACTCCTTATTTTCACCATGAAACAGAAAATTTTCAGTCAATTCTGACACCAAATGTTACGTTTTTCCCTATGCTTTGACCAATAATTGACTACACTGAACAATAATTAAACTTAACTTTATTTCACTTTAAATACAACAGGCAATTCAACCAAAACTTCAACTATTATTCGAATATCTATCGCCTTACTAGATCGCTTCGCGTACTGCACTGTAACTTCCACTGGACTGACTCGATGGGAGAGTGGATGGCGCTTATATTTGGCATATATTTGGCCGGAACATTCCTCGGAATTCAAGTTAGTTGTCATTTATTCAGTCTGTTTTGCCAAATCACCGTGGACGAATATAATATTCAACAACACCTGCAAATAGTAAAATTGTTGAGAGTTTGCAGGAGAATCTGAGGCAGTCGATTTCGCGTCGCTCACAAGAACTTGGCCTTTCGCAAATTACAACTGACTCAGGAACTGAAAGTAAACTACCATAAACAACGACGTGTGCTTGCTGAATGAGCCCTGGAGCAGTTGTCAACTGACCCTAACTTTCATAGAAAAATCATCTTCAGCAATGATGCCCATTTCTGAAAGAATGGGTACGTGAACAAACAAAATTGTCGAATTTGGGACGATACCAATCCACATGAGATCCAAGAGCGTCCAATGCATTCCGAAAAAGTCACTGTTTGGTGTGATTTTTAGGATGGCGGCGTCATCGGTCCATATTTCTTTGAGAACGACGTTAACCAGGCCATCACTGTCAACGACGAGCATTATAGGTCAATGATCACCAACATCTTTTAGCCTGAATTGGATGATCTGGACACCAAGGACATGTGGATTCAATAGGACGGCGCTACGTGCCACACACCTCATGCCACATTAGATATTCTACACGAGCGATTTGACCTCGTTAGACTTTTTCTTGTAAGGTTTTCTTAGGTCGCAGGTGTAAGCGAATAAGGGTGCTTACAGACTGGAGCTGCGATAAGAGCGAAGAAGGAGAGCAAAGAAAACAAACGTGTGTAGGTAGAGGGAGGCGTTCATAGTGGGGCAGCGCTTCAAGGTCAAGCAAAGATGAGAGCTGCGCTAAGAGCGGAGAAATCAAGTCAGATTGTTTTCTTCGCTCTTATCGTTGTTCCACATCGCGCTAAAATACAACATTCATCATCAACATCATGAATATTGATGATTTGATTGGCATAGTTTTTATGAAAAAACCTTTATGGGATCAGAGGGATCCGATGCACCATAACCGGTACATTCTTGACAAGTTGTGGGATGAAGTAGCCAGTTCAATGAATTCAACAAGTAAGTTTTATTTACATATTTTCTAATATTTATTTTTATTTCGTTTCCTCCCTATATATTTTTCCGTAGAAAGTGCAAATAGGTATATCTATATAGGTAATCCAAAATAAAATTTTCTCGAGGTACATATTATTTCCAATTTTTATCACTCTGAAGTAGGTAATCTGTTTGCACAAACAAAAGTCTTGAAAACATCTCTGACGTGAGTAGCTGTTTCGGTAGGTCTGTTATTTTCTCTTCCACTAGTGAAAGCACTTGATAAATATGGGACTTCGTCAATCTGTGTGCTGTTGCTACCTTCCAAGTCAATTATCATGTTATGCAAGACACAGACGCATTTAACGATTTTGCCCGCCAAATCCGAAGAGGTTTCAATAGGTTTCAACAAAATACGAAATTTGGCAGTCATAATACCAAATGCACACTCAACAACTCGCCTCGCACAAGAAAGCCGCATGTTGAAATATTCTTCTTCTGACGTCAACCGACCTCCTCGGGGAGGTTTGTAAGGTTTCAACAGCTTTCTCAGAAGTGGATAGGCGTCGTCTCCTAGAAAACGTACGGGGCTACAATGCTTGTTGTAGGTAGGACGTTATCACAAGGGATATTTAAACGCCCTGATTCCATCAAGTGGAAAAGGGAAGAATTGCGAAATGTTCCTCCATCGCTTTGTTTTCCGTACCCACCTACTTCAATAGCAATGAATTTACAATTCGCATCGGCCACAGCTTGCAAAACTATGGAAAAAAGTGTTTATAATTATAAAACATAGTCCCTGAATTTGGTGGGCATTTGACACGGATGTGTTTGCCATCTATGGCACCGAGGCAGAGGGGAAAATTCCATTTATCGAAGAATTGTTGAGAAATGTCCTTGAACATCGTTTCGGTTGGTACTTGTATGTGAATAGGTTGAAGTACGTCCCAAATAGCTCCCGCGATTTCGTCTACGATCTTTAAGACAGTGCTTGTGCCCATACGAAAGGTAAAAGCAAGACTTTTGAAAGACGCTCCAGTAGCAAGATACCTGGAACAAATTGAACTTAAATTAAAAAAAATATTAATTCGATTTTTTTAACTATATTAAACTATTTAACTATTTTAGGTAGGTATTACACAAATATGAAAAAATTAATAGTTTGATTTCAATTGAATTAAATCTCAGTTTTCGTTACTTTATATAATATTAAATAATTTTGTTTATCATTTCAGGAGAGGCAGTGAGAGGTAAATGGAAGGCCGTGCGTGACAAGTTTCGTGAAGAATTTCAGAAGAAGCCAGTGCCACGTTCTGGTGACGGTGGTGGGTCACAAGCAGACTGGAAATCGCCGTGGAAACATTTTGACAACCTGCTTTTCCTGCAAGATCAATTCACTGTTCGCACAGCTGGTGGGAATTTGCCCGAACCTGAAGTTCCTACCGATTCATTGGACACAGAGCCTACCGAATATCCTACTGTCTCCAATTGTGAAGAAGTAGGTGCTGATCATTGTCCATCTGATCGCAGTGAAACACCAGGTTCATCCCAAAGAAAACGTAAAAGACCAAGTGATGAAGTTGGGCGTGCATTAATCGAACTTGAACAAAGAAAACTGGAATTGTTTCAATTAAGAAGTAAAAGTTCAAAAAAAACTGATGAGGACATGGCTTTTTTCGAAAGTCTACTTCCACATGTCAAACCCCTTCCTCAGGCTGATAAGCTACTACTGAGAATTAAAATTCAGCAACTTGTGTACGACTTTATCACGAAGAGACCAACCAATGCTCGCGGTAACTGTGAAATGCAGCCAATCCATTATGCTCATGTCGCACGCACTTCAAATGAACAATTTTCTCGTCCACATAATCCGGATCATGAACTATCAAATCCTTCTTCTGTTGCATCGTATTTCAGCAATTATTCTGGCGAAGAACCATTTATATCTTCCCCTCCTTAATTATGTTATGCATTTTCGTGTTTTATATATTCCTGTATTTTATTGTATTATTTTATTTTTGTTTTATTTTCATTTGTAATTGCATTTTAAATAAATAAAAAGGCAAACTTGTTTGCGATATTACTTTGAAACAAAATATATATATCTGTAAATATTCCTGTATAAACCTACCTTGTCTGCTTTAACGTTGAAGTTAATTTTTAGTAAATAATTACGTTATTAATATTAAACCTTCATTAATAAAACTTTTACGGTACGAACCTGTATTAAAAATTTGTACTTACCTTAAAGTAACTGCAAGACGTTCAACAGGTAAAATTGGATTTAAAATGCAGTTCGGCCACCTCTTCAGCAATCTGCGTTGTACTTTACTGAGCAAGTAGTCGAATGTCTTGATATCCATGCGGAAATATTCATAAAATTTCATAGAATCTCTTCGAAGTTCTTCATATAAATGGTGGAATTCACCGTGTTCATGTCGCGATTGATTTATTTCGTGAATCCCTTCTATTTTTCGCCCCCCACGTAAGAACCACAATCTCAATGACGAGTTTTCCGCAAAGAAGTAGGTAGTCGTCGTCCATACTCAAGAAGGATTTGAATCGCACTGACTCTTCGCTCCACTCTGAAATGCCAACTCTCAGCTCTCTTCGCTCTTATCTTTGCTCTCCTTCTTCGTTCTTATCGCAGCTTCAGTCTGTAAGCACCCTAAGTCATTTCCAACCTAAGCCACGAACCACAGATGTCCTCAAAGCCAACATAAGTCACGCCATCAGTCAAATTCAGCCTGATTTACGGGCCAGAGTCATGGAAAACTGGACGCTCTGGATGTGCTCCACCCAGAGAAGCCGTGGCAAACATTTGAACGATGTTATACTCCACACGTAATGGCATCAATAGGTCTTTCAAACCAATAAAAAATTTCAATAATATCTCATTCAATTTTCAAAATAGAAAGACCCTAAATAATGAAAAAACTACTTTCCGAAAAAATCGATAAAACAAATCTTTTTTTTTAAATAGAGACGGTTGGGTAGATCAGCTTTTTGACATTTTTTTCGACCTAGTTGCTCAGTGTACACCCACTGAACAATAATAAACATCAATGTGTTTGATAAAATTTTTTTTCGCTTTCGAACATTTTTTGATAATGAAGAAACGAGAATTGAAACTTTCTATGTTTTTATCACTTTTATTTACAGTTTATTTACAATGTATAATGTATACATTAATGTATAAGTTTGAAAATGTCCTTATATGATGAAACTGCAGTAACGTTAGTTACAAATAAAAGTGGTAAGAAACATAGAAAGTTTCAATTCTCTTTTCTTCATTATAATTTCCTACCATAACGGCTACATCCATCAATTTATTTTTTGATAACTTTATTTCTTCATCTCAAACTAATGGAAAGTCAAACTGACCCCCAATGAATGCAGCTCAAAAATGATTTTTCCTAATGGTGTCTTGTCAGTTTTACTTAGGATGCCATTGATGGTACCTAATACACTATAGCTTTGTAGAAAATTGTATAACACCTCTCAAATTTCAAAATTCGTAAGTACCGTTTAACGTGGTCAAAATTGTTACGGATGGATTTTTACATTATCCCATAATTTACCATTCTCATTAACTTAGCAACAGCATCCAACAGAGAATTATTTTTTCAAAGGCAACTTTCGCCGTCTGAAATTCAGGATATTTTCCTGAATTTCTTTTATCTTTTTGTTTGATATGAAAAGTCATTAGTTGAAGTAGTTTTGGACAGTTTATCTCACTATTTATTATCTTGAAGAGGAAACTCAAATTCATAGAAATTCTCTTGTCTTCCGATAATTTTATATCTAACTTGGTTAAGAATTGACTGTACTCATATTCATTTCGTTGAATACCAAATTGAAAAGCACAATTCCTTAAAAATTTCTTTTGAACATTCTCAATCAAATCGATATTTACATTATTGTATGGGTCCCATATAACCGAACAATATTCAAGAATGAATCTTACGAAAGCACATTATAAAATCTTTTTTGTTTTAATTGAAAAATCAGTAGAAATTCTCAACACAAAACCTAGCACTTTGAGACTTTTTGCCACAATTTCTGATACTTGAAGATAAAATTTAATATCTCTATCAAATTTAACTGCCAGATCGCGAATGAATGTTTCTCTATTAAGAGCTATATTATTCAATTTATATTTAAAGAATATTGAACTTCTAATTTTAGCGAACGTAATGATTTGACACTTATCGATGTTTACCTCTAACAAATTATTTCTACACCACTATTTGGTTAGGAAAAACTGTAGCAAAAGTTATAGAAACTATTCCAAGCTCTTTTCACAAACTTTACCAGATCTTCATCAAGTAACGGCCGAGTCAATCAGAAAATACTGCAAGCTCGTTAGTTCCAATCAATAAACGAAGAATACTAATAAAGTGAATCTACCAACCTCATTTCACTTTTCTTTGTTTCTTTTATCGCACATCAGCAAGATAATACCCCACGCCCCAATTGGTGATATGAGATTGTTCTTTTCGAAAGCCGTCATTTACGCAAAAGGGCCAACGTATACTGTCTGTTAGTGATCACTGTAATTAACATCGAAAACAATCGAATGGCAGATTGATTCACATCCACAGTTACTACTCATGCGAGTTGATTTGGTAATTTCTACCTGTTAAAAAAGTGGCGTTGGCCACAGTAAGCACTCAAAATTATTTTAACAAATTCATTTCATCCTAAGAATTTTTAGTATTCCGCTCATCAACCCTCTGGCGATTTGTCTTTAATATCATGTGAAAAAGAGGACTCTTTATGGAAAATAATAAATCACGATATGCATGCGTTTCTTCATCAATATCCCCTCCTTCGAGAGGAGGCTCTACATGAGAGCCTTGATGATGACAGTACGACCAGCTGTCGAAAGCGCTCGCATATAATTAAATAGGAGTTATAAAACTTCAAATACTTTTTGTAACTTATATTAAATATATATATATATATATATATATATATATATATATATATATATATATATATATATATATATATATATATATATATATATATACAGTGGGTTTCAGAAAGTTTGCACCATATGGCAAACTGTTTTATTATCCATTTGTCAGGAAAATTTCATTCTTGATAAAAATTGTTGCATGGCGGGAAACTTGGATTTGAGTTGTCAAAATTCTAAATTTCTGCACGGTGTACAGGGAAGAACAAAAAATAGAAATTTTGATCAAGAGTAAACTACCTTCATTTTCGACATTGTCAGAAAAGTGCATTTGGAAAAGTTGTTTAAACTCAAAAACAAATTTGAAATCACAGCCACCTTCTTAACAAAACAAAAAAATCAAATTTTTATGGTTCTAGCCTCATAAAGAGTACTAGTATATTATGTATTTCATATACACCTTAGGCGCCTCCCTCATATTACTTCAATAATATTTCAATGCGAAATTTAGTCCAAATTATTATTCGAACTAGAATATCGATGTTTGTTGAAAATGGTTTGAATTTATACTAGTTTTTTGGTGCAATATTAATATTTCACTCTGTATGTATGTCCATAATAACTATGATTTGATGACAAGAAATAATTGACTGAATTAATAAATGCGAAACAATTGAGTAATACAAATCTGTAAGTAGTACTAGTACTCTTTACGAGGATAGAACCATAAAAAAATGGTTTTTTTTGTTTTGTCATGTAGGTGGCTGTGATTTGAAATCTAAATATTGTTTTTAAATTCAAACAACTTTTTTAAATGAACTTTTGCAATAAGGTCGAAAATAAGGGTAGTTTATGCTTGATCAAAATTTCTATTTTTTGTTCTCCCCTGTACACCGTTCTGAAATTTAAAATTTTGACAACTCAAATCTAAGTTTCCTGCAGTGCACCAACTTTTATCAAGAATAACATTTTCTGACAAATGGATAATAAAAAAGTTTCTCCTATGGTGCAAACTTTTTGATACTCACTGTTTAAGATACAAACTACACATAAGAAGGCAACCGATTTTTCTTTCGAACAATTTTGAACTATCCATCACAAGTCATTTTTTGTGGAGTTTTATTAACTTTTTCTATGATCCTTCACCTTCCACATTATGAGAAAAAAATTGTAATGGAGAACTTTATTTAGCTGTGAGAAGAACATAAGTTCACATCAATGAGTTACTACGTAAATTCAATATATTTTTCCCAAGAATAATTTTCCTTCTGACACTAACGCTTATATTATCTGTTCTTTTCAAGTGAATGTATTGATTGTGTGTTTGTAATAATTATTACGCTTGTAGAATAAGGGATGGTGACTGTTTTTATTTTAACACGCTTTTATTAGCTTCACCTGTATGTATGTATGTATATATGTTTTTTTGTGTTCTGTTTGATAATCAACGAGAATTAGTAAACTCAACAATAAAAACTACTAAGTAATTCGACTGGAGATTTATTCATTACTGACTTCCCATCATACAATTTAACATAGCCCAGATAAGTACTCGAATATAAAAAAGGTAACGTTTTTATCTTAGGAATCCTTCATACAGAGTATTTAGAGGCATATATATAACACCTTCCCCTTCAATTCAGAAGTCATAAAAAAATAAACATTCTTAGAAAATCAATAACTAACTTATAACTAGACGATCAAGTGGTTTTAATTGGCTTCTTCTTCTCAATACTTTCGAGTTCACATTTTGATGTTCTTGTTCACCATTATTATTAATAAGTACCTCACTTTCACTGTCCTTACTACTATTATTTATACCATAATTTTTTTCTATATTTACATCTAAATCTGAGCGAGGGATTATATTGATTACGTCACCATCGATCGCCCCTGATTCATTTTCTCTTCAAAATTTTCTCTTGAGTTGATCGAGATGTTGTTTCCAAATAAGTCCCTGATGTGTTTGAACCATGTACATTCTTTTTTCAAGAACTTCCAGTATTTTGGACTCACACCAGTTATAGGAACCTTTCCGAAAATCGCGAGCCCAAACCATCATTTACCTCAAAATTTTCTGATCTGTTTCCCTTGAAATAGTTTTCCTGTAAATTTTTACTTTTTAAAACATTTCTTTGTACTGATGGAATCATCAAATCAAATTTACAGCGTAAATTGTATTCTAATAATAATTTTGCTGGCGTTTCCCCCGTGAATGTATGAGGAGTGTTCCTATAATGAAACAAAAACCGATTTATTATTGAATTATAATCATTTTCTCTTTTTCCGTGTGTTGCTTTCAAAATCGCCTTTTTCATTATTTTGACAGCGCTTTCACCTTGACCGTTAGTTGATGGGTGATAAGGTGCGCCAGTGATATGCTCAACAGAACTACTACTTAGAAAATCCTGAAATGATTCAGACATAAAAGTAGTGGCATTGTCAGTACAGAGTTGAAGGGGTCGACCAAATCTCGAAAAAAGATCTCGAAAAATGTTAATGGTTTTCGTAGTAGTGATATTTTGAACCTCGAAACAGTCAATCCACTTGGACGATGCATCTTCTACGAGTAAAAAATTTTTGTTTAATAGTGGAAATCGGCATGGAGTCTCGTCCATGGCTCTTTGGTCAATTCCACGTTACTAGTTTTACTTTGGGTGGATTGTTACCATGTATTATTTTGCCATATCCTCCATTTGTTTATCAATTGCAGGCCACCAAATATATGACCTCGCCAAAGAGTTCATCTTTACTATTCCCATGTGGGTGCTATGTAATTCATATAGGATATATTCCCTAAATTTGCTTGGCACGATTAATCGATAGCCCCACATTAGACATCCCTGGAAGGACAAGTGGCAGGCCAACCAGTTTTGGTATATAAAATAATTTTATTCAGAGTAGTATCAACAGCTGTAGCTTGCTTAATTTTTTTGAAATCCAATTCAAAATGAGAATCATCTAAATGTGTTAAATAAGAAATGAAAGAAAGGTTATCATCTTCTTTATCAGAATTAATTGGCAGTCTTGACAAAAAATCCGCTGTATTATTTGCTGATTTGACGTACCTGATTTCGTAATCAAATGATGATAAAATGTGAGGCCATCTTTGGAGACGATTTTCTCCAAATATACCTTACAACGGTTTATGGTCAGTAAAAAATAAAAATTTCCTTTCGAAAAGATACTGAAAAAACTTCTCTAGACCAAAAATAATTGCAGCTGCTTCTTTTTCAATTTGAGAATATTTTATTTCAGCAGAATTTAACAACCGTGACGCGAAGACTATAGGCCTTTCTTCATTATTTTCATAAATGTGGCTGATTGATGCACCCAAGGCAAATTGTGACGCATCCACAACTAATTTGACTGTTCTCTCAGGATCAAAATGGGCTAATACGGGAGCTGTTATTAACAGTTGTTTTGATTTTTCGAACGCTATGTTATATTCTGCAGACCATACCCATTATAGGTTTTTTTTTAACAGTGAATACAAAGGTTTGAGAATTTCAGAAATATTTGGCAAAAATTCGCAATAAAAATTCAACATACCAAGATACAACTTTAACTCACTAAGACTTGTGAGAAGTGACATATTTTTGATTGCGATAACTCTTTCGTCAGATGTACAAAGTCCTTTTTTACGAATTACATGACCCAAATATGTTACTGATTTAAAAAAAAAAAGCATTTTTTTTTACTTTCAGACCACAATCTTGCAACCGTTGAAATACTTGTTCGAACCGTTCGAAATGCTCGTTATCATTTTTTCCTGTTACGAGAATATCATCTAGGAAGCAAACGACCTAGGCATATTTCGAAACATTTGTTCAACAATATTTTGGAAAATACAAGGTGGACTAGTAATTCCGTATGGAAGGCGGGTGTGAGAAAGATTTCCTTTATGAGTTGTTATCGTACCTAATTTCCGAAAATTTTCGGTTAGTACTACTTGCTGATATGCTTCAAACAAGTCAATTTTTGAAAATTTTTCACCTCCGTCCAATTGTGAAAACAAGTATTCGATCCGTGGCAGAGGAAAATGCTGTACGTTCAAATGTGGGTTTAAAATTATTTTCAAATCACCAGACAATCTCAGATCACCATTTGATTTGAGAACCGGTACGATGGGTGTAGCCCATTCAGAAAATTCTGTAGGAACTAAAACCTTATTGTTTACTAACCTATCTATTTCTTTCTCAATTTTCGATTTCAAGGCAAATGGTACAGGGCGAGCCTTACAAAATTTCGGAATGGTCCCTTCCTTTAAAGTTAATTCATTTAAATTTGTTGAATGTGCCCAACTTATTTTCAAAAATCTCATGATATTTTGTTAGTTACCTAAAAATATTTTTTGGAGTTTCAACCACATTATTCTGTGAAATATCCAATTTAGATTCAACAAACTGCATTTTACATCTTCCCAGGTTGAGCATATTCAATCCATTTCGTCCAGTAAGTGGAGGGCCACCATTTTTAATAATATATGTTTTCAGAACATACGGATCACCTTCACACATAACCTTAAAATTAACATATCCTAAAGATTCAAAAGTCATACCGATATAATCTTTCAAACTTAAATCATTTCTGTTCAGAGGAATATGTGTGAAATATTTCCTATACACATTTTCAGAAATAGCTGATTGGGCGAATCCTGAATCAGCTTCAAAACTTATGGGAATTTTCTCAACAACCAATTTCACGTAAGTAGGTTTTATATTATCATTTGAACCCATCATATTAAAACAATTTACATTAAAAATGGATTCCAAATGAAAATCTGAATTTGACTCTTCAACAGCTACATCATTTTCAACTATAAAATTCTATGAAAATTTGCTAAATTGAGGCGCTAAGTGCCCTTTTTTTCCAGAACGGTGGCATGTAAAATTCTTGAAAGCACATTCTCTAGCCACATGATTAGTTCTGCCACAAACGAAACACTTGGTCCCGTATGGTTTTGGTGCCTTCCCAAAAGTCCCTTCCTATGATGAAGTTGCTTATGGAAATTAACAGGTTCTATTTTTATATTCACCCCCATTGATGATTCTCTAGAATGATGTTCTTGTGAAGCCGACTCCTTTGCCAAAGCCAGTATGACAATTTTCCTAAAAGTCACTGTAGTGGTAGATGCATCCTCTTCGAATAAACGATCCATAATTTTTGTATCGTTCATTCCAAGTACAAAAATGTCGCGCATGACCATATCCAATTCATTTGCAAATTTGCAGGTAGATGCTAAACTTTTTACTCTTGCTTCCCATTCTGCTACACTTTCTTCCTTGTTTCGTTTGGCCGTATAAAATTTCAGCCGTTCAGCGAAATATGATTTAACAGGAGAAAAATGCTCTGTTAACAACTTAATAAGTTCCTCGTAAGTTTTTGTGTCCGGTAAATTTGGTACACATAAATTACGAACCAACACATAGGCGTCTTCAGACAGCGTATTTAAAAAAATTGCTTTTTTGCGACATTCCTCCGATATTTTATTAGCCACAAAAAACTGTTCGAGTCTTTCCTTGAACACCGAGAGATTTGAAGTTTTATGATGAAAAATGTTGAGAGATCCAAGAAGTCCAACAATGTTTTCCGTCATTGTCAATAATCTGATTGCACTACTCACAATTCCCAATGAACAGTAATTTTGCGTGAAAACGAAAAATCCTCGTCGGCAATGTTCTGTTTAATAATCAACGTGAATTAGTAAACTCAACAATGAAAACTACCAAGTAATTTGACTGGAGATTTATTCATTACTCACTTCCCATCATACAATTTGACATATCCCAGATGAGTAGTCGAATATAAAAAAGGTAACGTTTTTATCTTAGGAATCCTTCATACAGGGTATCTAGAGACATATATAAAAGTTTGTTTTATTGTAACTATCAAGCTTGGCATCTGTATTTCACAGAATTATCGACATTATTGCTTGATCTATTCGCGAGCAGATGGCGCTGTACGTAACCTCCTTGATATATCGACATTATTCCTTGATCTATTCGCGGGCAGATGGCGCTGTACGTAACCTCCTTGATATAATTCGAACTCACTTTACATGTTTTTCTTCATTTAAAAAAGTATTTTTTTAATTAACACGCGCGCCTGCTTCCTTGGGCTTGGTAGCTGATTTTCAGGCTCTCTCTCCGGAATCGGAAAATATCAATGGTCATTTTTTTTTCCAAACAATATACGACTGATTGATCCAAAAGTTTAGATAAAATAAATATAGTTTAACAAGAATAAAAAACACGCTTTTATAGAATACGAAACTGAAAAATGAGAAATTAATATAGTTTAAAAAACTAAAAAACACGCTTTTAAAGAACATCGAAAAAAAATTTAAATAAGCTTAAAACAATAACGAACGAAAAATACTAGTATTATTGTGAAAAAAGCGACGGGCGCTTGATAAACAAGAAATATGGCACAAAGCGCCCACGTATTCAAAAAAATATTTTTAACTTTTCAGTTCGATGTTCTTCGAAAGCGGGGTTTTTAGTTTTTCAAACTATATTTACTTACTATTACAGTCGTAACTATTAAGTGTATTTGGAGTGTATTTGTAAGTGTATTTGGAGTTGGCGACGGTTGAAACATTTTTTGTAGGAATAGAAAATAAATTGATGTTTATTTTTTGTAGATGTCGACAGTTCGGATGAGGACAACTTCCAAAGGAGAAATTGACTTGTGAGGTAAAAGTTGGAGATTCACTACAGAAAGCGGCGGACAAGCATGTTCGCTGTTGAGATACATTCAAAAGAAACATGTGTCCGGCAAAGACGATCCCATTCAAGCCGGCTTTTACAAAACGGTAATTTACCCATATAACCGAAATCTGTTTACTGAGATCGATCATTCTCCTGCATTGGTAAAAGATAGACATAATCCTGAAAATCCTATTGAATTTGCAGTTGTTACTATATATCTAATGAAAATCCAACTGAAGATGAAACACCACCATTATCACCTTCTCTTTTACCTGAAGAATTACAGTTATTTCTCCAGACAACAGTTGAACAACAAGCTCTCTGTGACTCACTAATTCCAATAATTCAGTAAGTAAACCTAATTCAGCATAACCCTGAAGAAACTATTAATACACCACCTAGACTTGCCACCATTGGTATCTATCAAAAAATTTCACCAACACCGTCTATAAGTGCGCAAGCTACTGATGATCGTATCGTCATTACTCCGGAGACAGTGAGGCCATTACTAAAAGCACCCCCAAAGAAATTTAATGAAGGGCAAAAAACTAGAAAATTGACTATTTATACTGATACACCAGAGAAAGAAGAGATATAAAAAGATCATGAAGCAAAATTAAAACGGACCAAAGCTAAGCAAGTCGAGAATAGATCAGACGGAAGAAAAGGTAAAAGAAAAATTAAAAAAGGAATAAAAAAATTCACCAGGAATTGTCACCGGAAGAATCAGAAGTGAAATAATGCTACTGTAGTGTTTGCTTAGCACCATACTCAGAGAACATTCCAGAGAAAAGTGGATGCAATGTACTTTGTGTAAACAGTGGGCTCACGAAGAATGCACAGAAGATGGTCTTAGCTACGTTTGCCACAATTACGACTTATACTCTGATTAATCTCTAAGCTAAATGTTTTCTTTAAGTTTATTCTCAATGTTTATTTGATTTGAAAAATGTTTTTTTCATTTCGTTTTTAAAGCTTCTTTGATTGAAAAGTTATCTTTCAGTTTATTCAGAAAGTTAATTTTATTTTTTGATACATCTTGGCACAAAAATTAATCTCTCCTAAAAATATACTCTTTCAATTCACTTAATTCCATTATTGATGTTTATTTGATTTCAAAAATGTATTTCATTTAATTTATTTTCAAAGTTTATTTGTTTTCAGAAATATTGAGTTTATTCTGAAATTATCATCGTTTTTTGTAATTTCTTTAAATGTTTACTACTCGTCAAAGGCTGATGAATGTTTCAGGGGTATTAAAATCTTCGAAACTTATTAATGTTGTCATGTGGTGCCTTAATTATTCATATAATTTGTATTGATGACAAATAAAACATGTTTCATATTGTATTATTTGTATGTGTTTCAACTGACCCCAATCGCTGTTTCAACCGCCCCTGGCATGGGGACGGTTAAAACAAACATATATTTTTTCAAATGCATATATTTTTTTAAATAATAACTCGGGAACTATAATGATACAGCCATTATGAAAAAAATGTAAACGATAAAAGCTAAATTGTTATAAGCATACCTACCCAGTCTACCCTATCTCCTCATTCTTGATTTCAAATACCTACCAGACTTTCATTTGTCAATGAATATATCAAAATTATTTATATATCACTTTACTTCTTCCCTAACTTAGCGACTTCACTGAAAAACCATCATCTGTCGACCACTACTCATTCAAAAGAAAAACAATGAAACATTTATTGTGACGTTCACCATTATTTCCAATTCTATTTGAAATATTTAAAATCTGTTTCTCATGTGCTCAACGATTAGAATACAGAACGAAATATTTATTTTGAGTATGATTTTTCAGATTCTTTTTTTTTATCCCTGTCATCTAACGTTTTCATGACTTTAAAAATTTAATGGGTAGATAAAGTATGATATGAAATATTTTCGCGTCAAAAATGTTTTAGGAGCAACAACATAATAATCCACAGAAAAATTAGTTATAAAGCCACATTAGGCTTATAGGAGCTATTATGTATAAATTACGATGCTCACACCTCGTTCGAAATTTGATCGCCACGCCACCCGTGACAGAGAACAATTTAATGATTGATCAGACTCTAGTATCGCTGGCATTTTATCTAAAATTTACATGTAATAATGGTCGTTATGTGAATATTCGATGATGATTAGGGCAATATACAGAATTAATATTTCCATCCCTCAGCCCTAGAGCATTATATCGAAAACAACAGAATTATACATGACAAGCTTTTCAGCTGACCATGCCAGACCATAATTAAAATACTGTGGATAATGAAATATTAATTTCATGATTACCTAGAATTGTGAATGTTATTTTAGTTCAGTTGTTTGTTTCTGAAATGTATATCAATAATCCGAAAGCATTTCTTTTAGTGTGCAGGCACATGTTAACACTCAAGCGGCATCGAGAGGTTACCACGTAATGGAAAACACTTCCTGAGGCAGCCACACAAACATATTAATAATAATAATAATAGTAATGATAATATTTATTGGCAAATATACATATTTCAATGTCACAAGTTGTACGAGGCAATTAACGAATAAATATAGAAATCCCACAGAAGGATATACCTGTGCGTGGGTTCTGCAGAAATTGGAGTACTAATGAATACAATTTCAAAATTTAAAATATAAAATAGTAAAACTGAATAAATAAAAGGTAAAGCATTTTAGAAGTATTAGACATATTATTTTAATTATATCTTCAAACTTTCTGTATGAAGATGTGAATCAGTTTCTGTTTTCTGTACATGTCACTGTGATAGTAAACATTTTTCGTACTGGTGTATCTGAAGCCTTGGCAAGCTTAAAATCCAGGTTTTGGTTTATTTTTGAATGAATTGTTACTCCTAATACTTTTTATATGATGTGGAACGAGATTATATAATCAAGGAGCTAGGTATGAGTAGGACCTTTGAAAGATGTTTTCCTTGAATTTGGAACATGTGTCTAGTTTCATATGGTGTTCTATTTTCCGTCATTCATGTCTATTAATATGTTGTCTTATTATAGTTTTGAGAAAGTAGAGATGTCTGATGTCTAGAATTGATGTTTCTTTATACAGGGTGTAACTGAATAAGTGTAAAACATTTAAGGAGGTGATTCCTCATCGAAAAAAAGATAGGATTTTTCATATAAAGAAACTTCATTGGAGCATCCCTTGTTAAAATACAGCCCCTTAAAGGGGGTACATAAAATTTGTTAAAAAGTTACAATATTGAAATCAATCTGACGTTTTGTACTACCAAAAAGACACTTAGCCAGTAATTTATTTGGTTTACCCCATGGTTGTAAGGAGTGGAAAACGCAACCCATAAAATTTTTTTCCAATGTAACTTTTTGTCTTAATATTTGTTTACCATTCAAAAATTTATTTCTGATAGCCTGTTTCATTCTAAACAAAAAATGTCTCTTGGGTTTTTTGCCCAAACTAAACCAGTTCGCAGAAAAAAATTATTTTACTAACAACTACAGAGATACATCGTCATAAATGCGAACTGGATTTATTGTTATTTTGTAGTTAGTACCTGCATTAAACGATTAAACGGTAATGAACAAAACTAATTTATTAATAACAAAACACACAACATGTAGAAATCATAGTAAATGTTCAATATGTCTACCTTCAGACATTACGCATGCGTCTAGACGTCGGCGAATTGAGCCACGTATTCGCTCAAATATTCCTGGAGTCTCTCTGATTACCCTGCATGTATCGATGATGCGGTTTCTTAAGTCCTCTACATCGCGAACAGGTGTACGATAAACCAAATGCTGTAAATGGCCCCAAATAGAGAAACGAGAGGATTGAGATCCGGGGATCGAACGGGCCCGTTCTGTGGTCCTCCTCGGCCTATCCACTGATTTGCATATGTTTCAGTTAAATGCTGACGTGCTACTTGACTGAAATGGGAGCGAGCCCATCATGCACAAAAACATATCCTTTCTGACGCCCAAAGGAACTTTCTCCAGCAGTACTGGATGCACTTCTCTTAAAAATTGAACGTATGCCTCACCATTTAATCGAGGAAGTAGAAATTGAGGCCCAATTAAAAAATCCCCAATAACTCCGAGCCACACGTTAAAAGAAAACTGTTCTTCATGGTTAGTTTCGACAATAGCGTGAGGGTTTTCATCAGCCCATATGTGGTAATTATGAAAATTAATAATCTTGTCCCGAGAAAAACTACATTCGTCTATGAATTCTATCGTCTTCAGAAAGTCATAATTTCTTCTAATCATTTCCAGCAACCAATTGCAAAATTCAAGACGGTTCGGAAAGTCTCGCGGTAACAGTGCCTGTACTCGTTGCAGATGGTAAGGGTATAAGAGTTGTTCCTTTAAAATTCTAAATACCGTCATATGATCAACATTTAGCTGGAATGCAATCTTTCTAGTACTGGTAGTAGGTTGTTCTTCAATCAAATTATGTACTGCTTCCTCAAGCTATGGTGTTCGTACTTCTCGATGGCGACCACAATCCTGCGTTTTTTTGTCGAATGAACCATATTCTCGTAATCGTTGATATAGTCGAGCAAATATTCTATGTGAAGGATGCTGTCGTTGAGGATACATTTCAGCATATCTTCTAGAAGCACTTAAGCAATTAAGAACAGAACAACAACAAACAATTATTATTAATTCAATTTTGAAAATTCACAAACTGACAGCATCATACCAATTAGTTTCGTATTTTCCCATTTATGAGGATGTATCTCTGTAGTTGTTCCTAAAATAATTTTTTGCTGCGAACTGGTTTATTTTGGGCAAAAAACCCAAGAGACATTTTTTGTTTAGAATGAAACAGGCTATCGGAAATGAATTTTCAAATAGTAAACAAATAATGAGACAAAAAGTTACATTGGAAATAAATTTTAGGGGTTGAGTTTTCCACCCCTTTCAACCATGGGGTAAACCAAATAAATTTCTGGCTAAATGTCTTTTTGGTAGTACAAAACGTCAGGTCAATTTCAATATTTCAACTTTTGTAGTGCTTGTGAAAAAAATTGTTATACAAATTTTATGTACCCCCTTTAACAAACTTAACAAAGGATGCTCCAATGAAATTTCTTTGTATGAAAGATCCTATCTTTTTTTCGATGAGGAATCACCTCCTTGAATGTTTTACACTTATTTAGATACAACCTGTATAATGAGTCGGCCGGGTAAGTTCTTTTTTTGAGGTGGATAATTTTCAATACTGATTTTTTTGCTTGTTCTAGGTGTTTCAGAAAAGTTGTGTTTTCTGCTCCCCAAGCAATTATTCCGTATGTGAGGTGGGTTTCGAACAATGTATAGTATATTCGCATCTGGGCTGTTTGTAGGTATAGTTTTTTGACTAAGTAATCAATATGTACATCCCATTTTAGATGAGCGTCAATATATATACCAAGGTATTTCAATTTATCTACTGATGAAACAGAAAGTTCTACGTCATTATCGTTTTGAAATGTTCTTCTGCTTTTCGTTTCAGAGAATTATCATGATTCCAATTGATAAATAATTGCAGTGTTGTCAGCGAAACTGTTTATATCACCATCCACATTCAGTGAGAAAATATGGTTCAGGTAGATGTTAAAAAGTAGCGGACCCAAAACGTTTCCCTGAGGTACTACTGAAGGACCAGTTTATCAGGTAAGTTAATGGTTTTGCTAGTTCTTTAGCTATTAATTTGATAGTTTCTGCACGGAGGTTGTCGATTACGGGACATTTTTTATTGTTTAGGTTCAGTATGATTTGCTCGATTTCTGATTCAGTGGTTTCTTCCAGGGAAAAAAAATTCATTTTTCTATTTTTCAGATAGTTTTTTCTGTAATTTGGCCTTTTAAGAATGTCATTTGCTAGGTTTTGACCAACTTTCGTGAAGTATCCGACGACTTCATTACAAATTTGTTAGGGATCATGAGTTATTTTACCATCATTTAAATAGATTTGAAAAAGAACTTCACTTAGCGCGGATTTTCTATACGTATCATGTATTATTTTAGAAACAAAATTATGACTCAGGGAAAGCGTAGAAATCCTGGGAGGAGGCAAACTTGACCGAGACCAAAAGACTTCATACCGAGCCAAAAAGATGAGGAAAGAACAGTTATGACACGTCTCAGTGAGCAGAAACCTGCCCTGGGAGACGAAAAGTAGCTACTAGCATAAGTGACAATGAAGAAATGTTGCAAAATCAAAAAGAAAAATTTGACATCACTACTGCAGATGAACAGTGCTTCGTTGGAACAGATACAATAAGAATAGAAAAACCAGATTTTAATGATTGAAACCACAAATTTACCGTAACGCTCACTGGTTATATAGGGTGTTTTCTAACTACGGTACGAAACTCCAGAGGGTGATTCGTTAGGTCGTTTTAAGAAAAAAGTTCCAATGAACATATATCCGGAGTTGCTTCGTTTCTGAGATACAGGGCGTTGAAGTTTAAAAAACGGTACTTATAAAATATCACAGATATCATTACACCTATTTGGTTCAAATTTTCTGCAGTTGTTTGAAGTAATAAGGCGCTTATTTAACCCGAACTAGAGTGAAATTATTGGGTCTAGTGGCGTCTGTCTCAGTTGGGACCACATTTTTTCTTAAGATTCGATAAATTTTTGTCATAAACTAAAAAAACTTGTATGAAATATCAATTTCTCTATAAAATCAACTCACAATTTCTACTCACTATTCAAATAATCTGTTTTTTTTAATGAGCGAAATGTTATTCGAAATTTATAAAAACTTCATTCAAAAATGTGTACAAATAACGATCGATTTTGTTGTAGAAATATTATTTGTCCACTCAAAGATATTTTGCTGAAATTTTGTTTAGTTTTTTCTGTTAACTCTGAAATTTATTTATTGACTTCGATGAAATTTCAGTGGAACATAAAAAATATCAATGAAGTAATTTCTACATAAATTAAAATCACTTTTTACAATTGTTCAAGATTTGGAAACTTAGCATTCATTTTGAATTTTTTATTCTACATACTTCTGATTTCAGAAATTTTGATTCAGAATTTCTATATCACCAAGTTATACAGAATGAAATGTATATCAATAAAAAATAATGTCTTTATTTTACAATTTCACTATAATTACCAATCTTTTTCATGATAAACTCACAAAAATTACTTTTTTCACGGAAAAACATCTATTTCAGTTGAGTAATTCAATTCAATTCTCAGCTCATTTCGTCATTTTTATAAGAAATTCATTAGTGAAGCGATACTGATAAGAAAGAAAATAACTGATCAAATGAGTCTTTAAGATGAATTACACCATTACTTTCTTCCAAAAAGAATCTACCTTATCCCTGATATGATAAATTTCATAATTAATTCAGAAACGCATTATTCTGACGCCTTGTAATCTTTAGAAATTTTCTACGGATCATCAAATGTCTATAAAATTGATGGAGCGCAAAGGGTTCATTCAAAAAGCTGTGAATTCCTTAAATATATTTCAGAGAATGATTATCCCAAGGGTTGAAAAATTATACCTTTTTAATATGCATCAAAATTGAACACATTGTGGAGAGGAACTTTGGTATTACCTACATATAATTGAAAATACAATATATTTGAGCGAGTACTTATATGATTCTTGAAAGTCAAGTTTTTCTCGTTTAAAATGAATATGAATTTGTCGTAAAGAGTTATCCACGGTTTTGATGAGAAATATTTCATTATGAATGTTCCATATGCAGTACTGGTTTAAGGTGTCATCGGGTCCTAGGTGGCCACAGGAATTGGGCCACAGAAATTTTAAAAAAGGTTAAAAAACTCAAAAATAAATTTAAAAAACGCTAATATATAATTTTTGAACAGACCTCATACTGATGTTACCTTATTTTTTTTTATTTGTTATTCAATTATTATACTCTGACGAGTCTATAATTTTCAATTGTTTCATATGATGCGACTTCAATCTCTTATAATTGAATCACAAAACGCATCGAAAGTTCAAATCCTAAAGTTTTCCTGTTTGGTAAAAATGATTTCATTACTTGAACTTTTGTCAAATTTTTTCTCTTTTTTCATCAGTATCAAGATTATCTTCCATGATGATAATTACACAATTTTTACTAACAATTTTTATTTCTAGATGCGTTTCGCTAACACCGTAGCTTCCTCGCTAGAAATGATAATTACAAACTGGGCTACAACTCTTATATGCAATAACAGTAGATCATAACTTAATTGGTTAGTACTGAAAGCGTAACCAGGTAGAATTTGTAAACCAATTACACTTATTGGTATCACTCACATTGGTGAGTGGTCCCTGCCTGTTGGTCGTTCAGCAGGGAACCCGAAAGTTTCCCCTCATTTATTTCCAGAGACTCCAGCAGGTTCAACTTCCGTCCCTCAGTTCTACATGGAGTATGTTGTACATACTAGGTGGGATTGGTCTTCTTCAGTTCAGAACTTCCTTTATGTTCCGAGATTCTCGTTTTTTGAAATTTCTTGAAAACCTTCCTACATACACTTCTGGGCAGGACCCGCAATTTAGTATGTAGACACCTGATATTTCTAGTCTATCTGTGACTTGTTTGTTTTTTATGTCTATCCAATGAGTTACTAGTTATATGCTATGTTAATATGTTGTTCATTCAGTAGTCTCTTTTTATTTTAGGTGCCAGTATTATATTTTATGTAAGGGTATACTTGGTTAATAACTTGCTTTCAAACGTTTTTTATCAAGGATGTGATGAATTACATTCGGGTTGAAATTTTTATTCATTGCAATTTATTTTGTTAGATTTAATTCCGTATTAAAATTCCCTGTGGACATTGGTATGTTAATGAGTCTGTGGGTAATTAATGACTCACTATGGGTATTCCCCACTTAAATACCCAGTTACCAAACTCAACCCCCCAACTAACCGAAAGGATTGAAGGAAATGAATATTTCGAAATAAATTTCAAAACATTCATCTTTCCCAACTACCTACACAGTAGGTTCTGGTAAATGTCTGCCGAGAAACAACTACTTTCCCGGCTAATATTACGCTGGATATTGAATTATATCCAACATACATATATGCAAGTTACCTCACAGAGGTTCGTCTCGCAGCAGTCATCTTTCAGCAGAACCATGCTGAAATTATTCAAGTAGATGACCTGCAGACCGTGGTTTCGAGGTATTACCTCCCGTCAGTACAGAAAAAAACCTACCCAGACAAAAAGTGCCTGGGACTCGATTAATTTCAACGCAGCTCCACTGCATATATGAAACCTTCGTCTAAGCGAAAGATTATTAACTAGTAACAGCACCATCTGGTGAACAAAGCCCCAAGCAGAGAAGAAACAACTCATGTACCAAAACCAAAGAATACAAAGCCCATAGAAGCTCAGAAGTAGCATTTTCGTGGCACCTGAAATTTTTAGTACTCACCTTGATAGAGGTTAATGGCAGTAAGATGTCAGTATTTAATGTGAGTTTCAACAGAATTGGGCAGCTAGCAGTTAGTAGTGGCGGACAACCAATCGGCTGGATCATATCGAAGTCGAGATGTACGCCAAAATCAAATTAAATTATAAAGCGTACTGGTTTGTCAGCGACTGCTACCCAGTTCTGTTGATACTATTATTATTATTGTCTTTTTCAGTCAATTCATTGAATAATTTTTCACTTGATTTTTGAATTCGATAGCATTTTTAATTTTTTATTTTTTCAGGAATTGTATTATATACTATAATTCCATCATGATAAATTGATTTTTGTCCAAAATTAGATTTAAAATAATCAACCGATAATAATTTTGTTTTTCTACTGTTTATGACTGTGAATACTATTGATTTTTATGAAATTCATGTTTGAAATTTCTGATTTATTTATTAATGAATAAATGAAACAACACATCATTCATTTGTATAGTGTGTTCAAATCTAATAATTTTTTTTTGGTTTACACACATTTACTGTTGATTCTGAGTACGATAATTTATATATGCATTTGATAAGTATTGTTTTGTAAAGATTTCAAAGGTTTTATTGTGGATTTATTGACGGATCCCCTAATAGAAATATGAGACTAAAATCAATATTTTTCAAAAATTTAAGAGGAATATAGTTCCTGATTTTGAATAGAATACCAGGGAGGGGATATAGTTTTTTTCTAATAATTTCAATATGTTTTGTCCACGATGAATTTTCATCGATATATATTCCTAGGAATTCAATAGAATTGGTATAACTTATTGAATTGTTATCAACAATTATAGGATCGGTACAACTGTTTAATAATATTTTAGAAGATTTTTGTAAATTTACAGTTAATATATTCTCGTCAAGCCAATCTAAAATAGTTTTCATGTCTGATTTTATATCATCATGAATTTTGTCGAAGTTATCCGAAGAGTATATAATTTTTGTATCATCAGCAAATAATTTAACTGATCCCTCCAGAGGTGAATTTGTTATTGAGTTTATGTAGGTATATTAAAAAAAAGGGGTGCACCAAGAGTAGATCCCTGCGGTACCCCAAAATTTATTTTTCTTATAAAACCTTGTTTGTTGTCTATCACTCATATAATTTACAAACGAATTATAAGGATATTACATCTAATTGTTCAGTTCTGACTTCAATATAATATCATATTGTACAGTATCAAATGCTTTACACAAATCTAAAGACAAGAGACAACATTTTTTATTATTTTCAATTTCTGTTTGAATGTTTGAAATGGCATCCATTGCTGCTGCGAAAACCATAATGATTACTCTATAAAAGCACAGCTTACTTACTATATATAGTATAGTATATAGTAAGTAAGCTGTGATAAAAGATTATTGTTTTCCAAATAATCGGATAATCACATTAAATACTAACATCGTACTAGCATCGCCCTCTGGTGTTCAGGGTAATTACTAAAAATTTCAGTTGACACGAAAATGCCAGTTCAGAGCTTCTATGGGCTATGTATTCTTTGCCAAAACTCTAACAGCTGAATATTGTATTGAGGAGAGATACATACAAGAAAATGCATGTTTCAAAATAAATTAGCCGGGGAAGTAACTGTTTTCTGCAGGCATTTACCAGAACCTACTGTGTAGGTAGTTGTATCATATTATAAAGATATTATCTTTATATTATGGTTGAATATATGTATCTTTCCTCCATAGAGTTTTCAGTTTGAATTCCAGAATGATTAAAGTAACCACAATAAAACCAAAGTTCAGTTTATTCTGTAAAATATATACTATATTCTGTAAAATATCAAAAAGTTGATAGTTAGGAAACTATGATACATCAATAGAAACTTACTAAACAATTTGAAGAATTTTAAACTGCATATAATACCTATATAATTGAGATATCTCTGGATTGATGTGTAGTTCAAGTCACTGCTTGCAAACAACAACAAATAGGTACTCAATATTCAACAAAATGAACCAGACATGAGTAATTATATTATATCGTTCATCATAATGGGTTAAAACCATGATAAATTACTATTTATTCAAGTAGAGAACCATAAAAAAGTGAAAATATATATGTAAAGGGAGTCCACAAATAAAAGCTACTAATATCGGTTTTTCAATTATGAAAGTATTCAGTATGGCTTGAGCTCAGGCGCGTACCATATAAGTACTAAAATACAGGTAGAAAATTAACACACCCTTATTTCCGCTTCACATAAAATACTTCATACATGTAACCCCAACATAAATCTTGACCCTGTATCCCAGATATTTTCTCAGATCTGAACTCTCCACGGCGTCCAAATCCGGAACGCCGTAGGTACTCTGAAATCTCCTTGAGAAACATAGCAGGAGTCAAAGGAAGTTTTTTGCTATCTTCTGGCATATAAGTGAGGGGTTTCTAATTCAGTACTGATTCACAATTGCAAAGTGTCGTGAATAAGTCCTCATATGTCAGACTGGCTTTTCCCAAAACTTTTCTCAGTAAATCCTTCATGATTCCTATTAACCTCTCCTACCAACCACCCCACGGGGCAGCTGTTGGAGAATTGAATTTTCACGCTATGCTCTTGATGATACTGTAAGCGGTTATCATTTTTCAATCCAATTGTGAAAAGGCATTTTCAGCATCAACAAAATTTGTGCCATCGTCGCTGTATACAGTCGATGGTCTTTCTCTTCTGGCCACAAATCTTCTGAATGTTTGTAAGAAAACATCTGTAGAAGTGATGAGAGAAGTTCTAAATGAACAGCTCTATAAATGGCACATGTATATAGGCCTTCTCTCCAGTTCGAATGTAGAGTGGAGCGGCTAAATTTACACTGATGACTTCAAAAACGTTGTCTTCTCGCACACGATTTTCTGGAAATGCTATGGCTGAAACCTCAATACGTCTGGAGTTGAATCTGCGAAATAATCCCTAAACTCTGACATGCAATGATTTCAAGTGAGTTTCGTAGATTAGCTTACTCACAACAGGATGCTTAGAAGACAGAATGATAGGAAAACGAAAATCAAGAAAATCAGTTCTTTTGGAAACCTTCGGAGATTTTCTCAACCATTCATGTCCCTCCCACCATTTCGATTGAATCAATTGTCGTGGAGAACAACCACGAGATGGAAGATCGTCGGAAATGAGATCTCCTGGAACGTGAAAGCAGGCTTTTGGATTAGTTGGGCTTCGAATTTATTTTACTCGATTCCAGAAGGGTTTACAATTCTCTTCATCTTTGATCCAAGCTAAGACAGTTGTCGAATCAGACCAATAATAAACCAAGACTCTGGAATCGCTACTGTCAGTAACAGATCTAGATAATCTTACCCCTGTGGTAGCGGCTAGTCATTCCAATCTGGGAATGGGCATTCGTTTAACAGGAGAGACTCTACTCTTGGCTTGTACGAGTTGTACATTCACGCCATTGCATGTTTCCGATCTCATAAATATGGCTGTAGCGTAGGCAACTTGACTCCCATCACAGAAACCATGCAAACAACAGTGATTCTTTCCTTCAATGGAATCAATGGTACTTTTAGGTTGAAAAGAATTGGAATATCTTCGAAGTATTTAAAAACACATCTCTTCTGCAATAATATCTTAGGATAAAGAGAAACTGGGCATGAAAATCCAATGGGATGGAATATTCGGTGAGCTATCGACAAAATAACCCGTTTTGTTATCATTTCAGTATGATCTCGAAACCATTCTGATGTCAACTGCAATATATCAGAGTTTCTATTCCAAGAAAGTCCCAAAACCGAAGAAAAAGTGTTGTCATCAGGTAAAATGTTCCCTCCCTCTCAGATCAAACTTGGCATCAGCAAAGTGCCTTGTGGAAACTTAAATAAAATTCTGGATTTCTTCTCTGGTGTCTAAACTGACAACGCAATCATCTACATAAAAACTCTTTAGTAACTGAGTTATATCATGTCACTATTTTCGAAATTTTCGAGGCAACTTTTCAAATGGCATTCGATTACAGCTCCTAACAGAAACGGGCTACAGGAAATCCCAAATACAACCCTTGTATGTCGATATGTTTTCAGCAATCCTGTATCATCTAGCCAAAGGAAACGCAAAATTCTCTTTCTTTGGGATTCAAGTTTATCTGCAAGAAAGCTTTCTTTATGTCAACTTTGAGTCCAAATCGTGAAAAACGAAATCTCATCAACAGAGACCGTACTAAATCAATGAGATTATAATGTTATTTTCTAGGCATTGGTTTATGGATAGCTGATTTTTCTGTCGAGAAGAGGCATCAAAAACAGGTCGGATTTTCGTAGTCGCGCTGTTTTCTTTTAACACGTTGGCGATATGGTAATGCCCTTCTTCGAGTAAATCCGACTCGGGTACCCCTTCAATGATATCCTCGGTTCAGGGCCGTAGCGAAAAGAAAAACCAGAGGAGTGAGGGAATCCAAATTTTCCCAACCCCACCAGCAAAATTTACCAACTTTCAAAAAAATGAAAACCGAGGGATTAGTTACTACTATAATATATTAATTTCCTTACTTAGCTATCCAAAGATTGGCTGAATGCTTATGCACGATAGGGTATGCACAAACAATAATAAATTTTGGTAATTATGAAAATAATAATGGGAATTATTCTACTTTGGACCACAAGGTCCTTGGTCTTCCACCATATCCACCATGTATAGGAATATTCAATACAAAGGAAAGGAAACTACACTTAAATAATATTGTGCTTATTGTTTTCTACTATTATTTCGTCTATCTTCACGGCCCGAAATTTCCCAACTTTTCCAAGACTAAAAAACAGCGAAAAGTTGGGAATTTCGTAAAATTGTCACTTAAGAATTTGTGGACTGTTCAGGGCTGTTCTCTTACTTGAGAGAAACTAAACTTTTTTGAAGTTTGCAAACAACTCAGAATTTCAAAGTATGGGATCTCCAAGTTATGCATGTTGAGAAATCCCGACCTTCTCCTGGTTCTTTCCCTTCTCTCATTACCTTTTCCTTTCTTTTCTCCCATTGTTATTCTTTTAATTTTCATTCATGTTTTTGCTATTATTTTTTTCAATCTTCACGGCCCAAAATTTCGCAATTTTCTCCCAACTTTTTCAAGTCGAAAAAGCAGGGGGGTGAGGCACCCCCCATCCCCCTATGGCGACGGCCCTGCCTCGGTTTACCATTCTATGAAAATCTGGGCATATTGATCACGTAAACCATCTGAATCGAGTTTCTTCAGCAAGGATTCTAGTCGTCTTCTGACTGTTTCATAATTACTCGGTAAAGGAGGGTGATCTTCGAGCTAAGACAGACAAACTTCGTATCTGCCATTTTCGTTCCTAACAATGTTTTTCAAGAATTGAGACCTGACGGATCAGAAATCCCAAGCACATCCAATGACCATAAGTCAGTAATCGATTCGTATTTGGAAAACATGAACATCACTATCGATGATTTCGGAGTTTCTTCATGGTTTTCTTTGAGTTTTCCCGTCAGGGTCCAATTTAATAGAGTTTCAATTGCTACTAGGCCGCATTCCAACTCATATCGGTTACCAGTGAATAATTTCTCAGCTATATCAGCACCAATTAAAATATCGATTGACCCTTCTCTGACATCAGTGATTTCGGTGCCAACGGACCTTTATGAATATAGTTCAAATTACTGCATATGATTGTTTGATCAAGGGCTTCAAAATTGCAGGCATATTTATTCTTCAAATCACTCAATTTTATGCAGTAACAATTATGTTCATTCATTCGTTCTTGAACCACCAAAAAGGGCGAGATTAATTTCTTCCTGCCGCAAGCAGTTTTCGTAATGTATGATTTTTGAGAACCGGTATCAAAAATTATTCGAGCTATTCTGAATTTGTCGAATCCATTCAAATTGACGACCAATATCTGTAGAAAAACTTCGGAATATGAACTGTTTGATAGACTGTATTCTACACTCGTACTCATAACATTTGCTTTTAAGTCTGAATCTTCGAAGTTGGGACACATGATGGCATGATGTTTACCACCGCAAGAAGTTATGGACACACGACATTTTTTGGAAATATGTCCATAATTCAAGCAGATATAACAGCAGGCTTTTCCAAGAAGTTTCTTCTTGCGGTCAAATAATGTCCACTTTTTTGCTTCGGTGCAGAGTTCGCTTCGATGATTTCCACTACAGAAATTATAATTTTCGTATAGTTTGTTATTTATCAATCCAGTTGCGCTTGGTAGAGAAGAATGATTTTTTTGGGAATCATTTTTCTTCTTGAATTTACCCTGAATGCCGAATCCAGACGTAGCTAAAGTTATTCTTTCCTCGATCTCGACTTTTTTCTGAGGAAATTCATCAACTTGTCTAGGCGATCTTTGAGTGAAGAGTTACTATCGTGAAGACAGTGACTGTCTTAAAGGATGCTAAGGTTATTTCGAGTCGACAAATTGTTCAGTATTAGTTTTAACAACTCTCGCACGTAGAATTTTACAAAAAGATCTTTCCTCCCAAATATTTTCTTTTGACTTTAAATTACTTTTGGGTAGTTTTCTGCACTGGGAAGGTAACTATCTATGAGTTGACGAGCTTTCGAATTGGGTATCGATGCTTGGGATCGATGCTTGGGATCAGATACTGAAATTTGTCCTCTGGTGCAATGTCTTCATCATCATTCACCCTCTGAAATTGACTCTAAAAGGGAAGCAATTCTTTGATTTCACCACCAAACTTCCTGAAAAAGTTCAAAACATCATTGAAAACCTGGTCGAACATTCTTCGCTGCCGTTCAGTGTCCTGTCACGGTCGCCAAATGCTAAATATTCGAAATACATCTACCCGGTGACTGAATACGTCGAATGTAGAACGAAATATGGATCGGAAACTTTGAAAGTACTTAACAAACTCAAATATATTCAAAAGAAAATTCAATAAGTACAACTGACTTATCAATGACAGTAACTTGACAATTATTGTTTGAGAAAATGCAATGTGTACCTACAAAAAAAGTTCAACAAAATCAGAAAATGAACTATCTGCGACATCGATCTTCTTTGATCAAGCATTGATTGTAACTTTTGACTGGAATTACCCAATGTGGAATGAGATTACTGTCAATGAAACACACCTTCATAATTCACAAAACAAAATATGAAAGATCCAATGTATTGAATCCAACTTTTCATTTTAGCATTTTGATATTATTTTTGACTTGTTAATTATTAGAATGTCTAGTTAAAAGGTCATATTGATAAAAAAATACGGAAACTTGGCAACACTGCTGTATTCTTTCCTTTGACGACCATCACCATCAGAAAATAGAAGTTTGACAGTTGTTTGTTGACATTATTCTTTGAATTTTTTTATTTTTTATTCATGTTCGCAAATTCATTCTTTCAAGAACAAAACGTGATTTTCATTAAAATTAACAGAATTTGGAAGACTTTTCTTGGACCTGACATAATTAGAGAATTCATTACTCAAAGAATTATGACAATAGAACGAAGTGGGATGTAGGTTACTAGAAGTTATTTTTCTTTAAGTGAGTATTTTGAACTCTCAAAGTAGTTATCTTACAATCGTGCTTGAATGATGGAATGCCTTTAGATAATAAAAATATATATTATTAAAATAACCCTATACATCAAAATCGATAGAATTCAAAACGATAAACAAACTCAACAAATCAGTGGGGACAATGTCTGTAACTAAAGGATGATAAATTAATATAGTGTGGAATATAAAAACTATAATTTACTAGAACTTGAACGAACATTTTCTAATATTTAATTATGTTGTCAACATATATTCTATTAGCACATGGAAGGGCCAATAATTGATTAATTACGTTTCTGATGACATTTTATATTATTTCAAAATTGAGTCGATGCATTCGAAAACCTAACTGCCTATCAAGAATTTCAGTAAAGTTGTGCAAAATAGTTAGGCAAGGTTTTCTGCCAGTATCCATAGTCAATTTCAGATCTCTTTCATACTGGACCACAAAAATGATCTTTGTCTCATCGACCCTGCTGAGACAATTTGTATCTCGATCTATTCATTCACCATCACATACACTATAATGGCAGATAAAGTAATAAATAGATTGGTGTGAGCTTAGAAAAGCAATCTTCATTTTTACATGTGAGATCTTCATAAACATTGAATATTAGGCATGTCAAACTAAAAATTGATTTCAATGTAGATGCCATTTTATTTAAGAGTCATTCAAATAGAGAACAGATCAGTAACGTAATTTATTTTTGTCTAAAAAAATTCTTCTTCAGAAACTTTAAAAGTTATATTTGTGGTGGAAATGTATTTATTTCTTTAATTTTACGTAATAATACCATGTAACAACATGATGAAAATATTATAATAAAATAGCAATTGCCATCACGCAATTTTTTTTTCAATATGAAATCAATGTGTGATTTCAGATAACACTTCACTACTATATAATAAATGAATGTATAGTGAAATAAGTCTTGCAGTTTTGTAAATTGTCATATGAAAATCTAACATTTGTATCAAGATGGAGAAGTAGAAAGACAAAACAGTTCTTTTTCACACTAGTGTTGTTGAACGAGTTCATCATGTATTTTTAGCAAGTATCATTCAGTTTCATCACATATGCGCCTCCTTATGCAAACTTTTATGAAATAAATATTGATTTTGGCTGATGGACTGGTCTTACTGGGCTTCACAATACTTTGATTAAGACCATTACTTCGACATGTTGGTGTGAAATACTTGAAAGAATACTGAGAGAATCAAACCTGGTGTTTATATTTTAGATATCAGAGTGATAGTTTTTTAATAATTTGAAACACATGCATGTATCTTATATTTTATGAAGTTGAAGAAATATATCATTATGGAATATTCCATTTCTCAGTTCGCATTTAACTCTTTCAAACATGTCAATAATAAAGAGTGCGAACTTTCACGACCGAGATAACTATGTTAAAGCTATTCTCCAGGTTTTAAGGCCGTGGTCTGCAGGTTTTTATGCCTGACGTTTCGTCTACTACTGCGGTACACATTATCAAAGGTGCTGAGGTAACGGTCGAAGTCCTCGTGCTGTTGTAAATTGTCTTAATATCATTTTTTGTGGGCGTCGCTTTTTTTCTCTCAATTGGATTAAATGACCTGGTACAATTAACAACTGCTAGCTAGATTTTACTAATGTTTATTTTCTCTTCCTTTCTATTGAAATTATCCTTGTGTTTCTGAATTTCTATTGGTTCTCTATATATTCTTGGATAGTAATTTTGAGTTTTATTGAGTATTTGTGTATTTTACATTTAGAAAATGTGCGTGCCCTCTTTGTGGGCATGTTCGGCTACAGGTGATTTGCCGGTTTGTCCGAGGCGATAATTTCTCTTGTATTCAGAGAGAGGGGTACCTATACCTTTACTAATCTGAGACTCTCTGTGGTCCTTAGCTGACCCTAAATTCTCTCTGATGGTTTTCGTTGGCCTAAATATTGGTTTCACGTCATGTTTCTCTAAAATTCTCCCAGTCCGGTCTGTAACATTTTTAACGTAGGGGTGGAAAGCTTTTTCCTCAACAGGCCCAGCTGGAGTTACTTTGGCGTTCTCTCTCTCTCTTGGGTTGTACAGCCTGTTCGACTTCTATCGTACTTCGCTATTAGGGTTAGGTTAGGACCAAAGTGAGTGGGTCTATTCGACCCTCCACTGCAACCCACAAGAGTTTATTTTGGCTCACACCTATTCACACTTGACCAAATAAATCCAGCTTCTGAATGAAGCCGATTAGTTTGTATGCTGAGCAGTCTTTCGGCTCTGCCGAACTCTAAAAACCAGATTAGATCTCCAGCGGGGCAGGTACAAAGTATGTGCTCTGCTGTTTCATCATTTTCCAAACAGAGGCGTCACAGAGTGTCTGTCAGCAGTCCGAGTCTCTGCATATGACGATTCAAATGACAGTGACCTGTAAGAAAGCCTGTTAGACATCGTAGTTCATCCCTACTGTAGTCCAACAACTGTTTGGTATCAAGCTTCGAAGGGTGAATAAACCCCTTGGAATGAGCCAATCCTGAAAGATTCTGCCAGAAGTCTATAAATTTTCTTGCCATCCAGGTGTTCAATCTTTGTTTGGCAAAGCCTAAATCTATGCCAATGACAGGTTCTAATCCGATTAAACTGCTTGCAGCACCCTCTTTTGCAAGGGAGTCAGCAGCCTCTTTTGCAAGGGAGTCAGCAGCCTCTTTTGCAAGGGAGTCAGCAGCCTCATTGCCTTCCAGGCCACTATGGCCAGGAATTCAGACCAGAGACAATCTGTTAAGTCTTCCTATCGAGGAGAGTCGTTTTTGGCAATTTGCTACCAATTTAGATATTGCTCGGAAGGAACCAAGAGCTTCCAACGCCGTTTGACTGTCCGAGAATATTTCTATTGACTTGTGTATGAGATTGGATTCTTTCAATCTCTCCGCACACAATTCAATAGCGTAAATTTCCGCTTCAAATCTTTGTCCTGGGTCTGTGACTGAAAACATCTGCACCAGAACTGGAAGTTGTTTTTGATCCATCTGTGAACCAACAACTATTTGCTCCTAGTATTTCCTTCTCCCGGAAGATACAGTCCTCTCTACTCGGGAAGAGTACTTTATAAAGCAGTTAGTAGTTGACAGTTGGAGGCATAAAGACAAAAGTCATTTCCAGAATGGTGTGACTCACAGTGTCGACCAACAATCTGTTACACTCTGCATGAAATTGATTTGTGCACTTGGGTACTTCGCTGTACCCATTTCCTTTGAAGGAATTTTTAGGTGATTGAGTTCCTCAGTGAGATCCTCAGGTTCACAGATGCGTTGGGCCCTATCAATCAACGTTTTGATTACCCTCCTCTTTTGTCGTGGATGCTGGTACTCAGGTTGGTACTCAGTTGGTACTTAGGTTGGTATGGCAAGATGGTGAAGATACTTTAAACGATTTTCTATTATATCAACCTATGTTGTATAGAGAGTGTAGAAATAAGTAAACATAATAATATTATGAATAATATTAATAATAATCATATTATTATGTTGTGTAGAGAGTGTAGAAATAAGTAAACATAATAATATTATGAATAACGATGACGAACCAATACCAAATAGCATACTATATAGCTTGTTAAAATAATATTATTGGATTTACTGATTACTACATAAGGTAACATTGTAAAAATAAATTTAGATAGGCAATATTGTGAAATTAATTTTTATTATATATATATATATATATATATATATATATATATATATATATATATATATCTAGCTGTAACATTTAAACATTACATAAGGACATATTTTAAATTAACAGATAAGGCAAATTGTAAAATTAATTTAGGGTGGTTAACCTGTATGGATACCTGTATAGCATAAATAGCGTTAGCTTAGGGATGTTTCCAGTTTAATCTTCCTCTTGAAGATGATCACTTGGTGATCGAAACACGTGTCGAGGTGTTAAAAATAACGATTTGGTGTTGGGAAAAAACTCCAGTAATATACCTGACATGTTATCACTGAAAACGATGAACCCAAAACAGATTCTTGTGAAATGCTTAGTATCACATCATAAGGAGCTGATGTAATTCTATTGCATTCGACCAACAAATTACGAAAACAAAAAATTCAAAGAAAACAGAGTCGAATGCTTTTGTTAGGTCCGAAAAATGTGAAATAACCATGTTATCACTATAATATTGTTTTTATGAATATGCTGATAAATAAAATATTTTTAATGTTAACAGGAAGAAAACCTATACATTTTAGATGTTATTATAGTGTAATCTCAAGCTGTTATTTTGACGGATTGTATTAAAAATAAGAAATTATGCAATACTTATCTTAACGTTTCGGAGGCTAAAATATGTCTCCGTCTTCAGAAACGGACAAAACCTAAGTTTATACACAGCGTTTCTGCTTCTTTGATAGATGTCAAAAAACTCCTTTGAAATTTGTCGAAGAAGTTGAGAAATAAAAATACGTTAGATAAGAGGATATAGGCTAAAGAAAATAATAATAGTCTGATTTATATTAAGTTTTTATTTGTTATTACCGTTTTAGGTTGAACCATTTTCAATTAAATAATAATAGTAATGAATATTACTAGAGTTTTTTCCCAACACCAAATCCTTATTTTAGGGAAGCTTGGGGAAGTTTAATCTTCCTCTTGAAGATGATCACTTGGTGATCTAAACACGTGTCGAGGTGTTAAAATAACGATTTGGTGTTGGGAAAAAAAACTCCAGTAATATTCATTACTACACCGAAGGTTCCAAACAGTGCATCATAAGTAAATAATAATAATAATAGTCTTTGTTGCCCAAGAGTTAAAAACTATCTACAGGGTATGTTAAAGTAATATAGATCCTTATAATTACAAAGTTACAACTTGAGAAAATGAATAACAAAATTATAATATAATAAACTAAAATAAAAAAACTATACCAGAAAATTAAAAATTCTCCATGTAATACTGAGATGCAGTGTCAACAATATATTTTAGGGAATCAAAATTGATATCGCACAAATTTGAAGTTAAATTGAAATAAAAAGTTTTTGTACTCTTAGTTCTGAAATGAACACAGAAATTTATAAGAGATAACAGCTCCATAGCATCCACATTGTTGTGCAGTAATTTATACAGAAAAATTGTTCCAGCAAGTTTTCTGCGTAATTCAAGACTTTCAATATTAAATGTTATGGTAAGAGATTCATATGGAATACCTCTATCAGGATAGATAATGAGATTTGAAGTGAATAAACTTTAGGAAAAGACGTTGAACTTTTTCAATTGATGTATTATAGCAATTGTAGAATGAAGACCATAGAACAAAACCATAAACCATATTCTAATTTTGGCCTTACGTAGGCTACATAAAGAGTAAATAGAGCAGATATAAATTGATGGATGTAGCCGTTACTATGCGGTAGAATGAAGAAATAATGAAGAAAAGGGAATTGAAACTTTCTATGTTTCTTACTACTTTTATTTGTAACTAACGTTACTGCAGTAATGTTCTTATAGGACGAAACTGCAGTAACGTAAGTTGAAAATGAATGTGTTAAAAAACTGAAAGTTTATAGTTTGTTAACTTCACACCAAGTCTGTATATTTTTTAACTGTCGTTGCAGTGTATTACAGTCTTTGATAGTTTCGACAGGTAAATATATTTTTAAATCATCTGCAGAAAATAACGTATTACAATCGACATAATTACTGAGGTCGTTAATAAATAATAAGAACAGAAGTAGTCCTAGATTCGACGTCTGAGGTACTCCAGATGAAGGATTGTAATAAAAAGAATCATAGCTGTTATAAGATACAAACTGTTCACTTTGAAGTAAGTAGGATTTAATGAATCTCTTACCATAATTGCTTCAAGTGAACTTGAATTTCTACAAAATAAATAGATCATCAGTCGAACAAGTTAAGATAAGTATTGTATAATTTCCTAGCTCTTTTTTTATAGGAAAAATTATTGAATATGACAAGTTACTGATAAATAGAATATTTTTCATTGTGAAAAATACTTTGAATTCACGCAGTAACTTATCTGGATAAACTAAAAAGTTTGCCTTTTCTACACGTGTATAAAGTTCTCCATTATAATTTTTAGATTTTTTAGATTGTGGAAGCTGAAAATACCCAAAGAAGGTCGATATAAAACTGATTTTTCTCTATAAAAAATGGCTCATTCAATTTCATGTTATTTGACTAACTTTTTATAAAATATTCTTTTGAATCTCAACGATCTAAAGAAGACTAAATTATAATTCAGTATTTTTGTTTCAGATTTCTTATTAATGTGCTTGGGTCATGAACTTATGCGTCTTGATTTGCTGCATCCTGCTGTTAGTGGACCAGGTGGATTTGGATAGTCAGACATTAAAAAATGCCAATGTTTCTTTCGAATTCACAAAACAACTATATAATGTTTATATCAACGAGAACAGCATTCCCAAAACATATGCAACACAGTCTCCAGGATCAGATTTCATGGGCATTTATTTACCACCTAACACATTTTTTGATGTGCGGTATAAGATAGTTGAAGGAGATAAAGATAAGTTTTTCAAAGCAGAACATCGAATAGTTGGAGATTTTTGTTTTTTATTCATTAGAATAAAAACTGGTAATAATGATGTGTTGAATCGGGAGCGTAAAGACAAATACATTCTTCAGTTGCGTGCTTCGGCTTATACCAAGGAAGGTAAACAGAAAGTTCAACTTACTTCTGAAACAACAGTTGTCGTTACAGTATTAGATACTAATGATCTCAATCCATTGTTTTACCCTACTGAGTATAATGCTACTGTTTTTGAAGACACACCCATTCATCAAAGTATTTTGAGGGTAGTTGCTGAGGATGCAGACTTAGGTATCAATGGAGAAATTTATTACAGTTTCATCACCGAAACAAATAAATTTGAAATCCACCCAATAACAGGTACTATATCTTTGAGCCGACCTTTGAAATATGAAGAAGGGTCATATTATGAACTAACCGTATTTGCACAAGATAGAGGAAAGAACTTCAAACATGGAGGATATGGAATGTTTAGTAAGGCAAAAGTACGAATCAGAGTACAGAAAGTTAACTTTCATTCTCCTGAAATTGGAATCAAAAGACATCCTCAAATAGTAGAAACATCCAATGCTGATATTTATGCTATTGTCAATGTATCAGATAAAGATACTGGTAAAAATGGAGAAATAGCCAGTTTAGAAATTGTTGATGGCGATCCTGACGGACATTTTAGAATCCGTTCTACCGAACAAAAAGGTGAGTATACCATAGAGGTATTGAAGTTACTAGACAGAGAAACGGCACCAAATGGATATCAATTAAAGTTACGGGCTAGAGATAACGGTATACCACCTAGAGAAACCTATAAAACTGTACCAGTGTATTTAGCAGATTTCAATGATAACACCCCCATATTCAATAAAGAAATATACGAAGTGAAGGTACCTGAAACAGCCCCCGTAAATACACCATTGATAAGACTGAAAGTAACTGATGCTGATGATGGTAAAAATGGTCTGGTGTTTCTAGAAATTGTGGGTGGAAATGAAGGTGGAGAATTCAGTATAAATCCCGAAACTGGTATGTTATATACAAGTGTGCCATTAGATGCTGAGAACAAACAGTTTTATAGTCTCACCGTGTCAGCTGTTGACCAAGGCAATGTTGGAACACGAAAACAATCATCGGCAAAAATAAAAATATATGTGGAGGATACAAATGATAATGATCCAGTTTTTGAGAAATTCGAAGCTACTGTTTGGATTGATGAAAATATGCCAGCAGGTACATCTGTAACGACAGTCAGGGCAAAAGACAAGGACCGTGGAGAAAATGCCTATATATCATACCTTATCGCAAATCTAAACAAAACTCCATTTGAAATTGACCACTTTTCTGGATCTATCAAAACAACACAGCTCCTAGATTATGAAAGTATGAGGCGTGAATATGTCCTTCATATTCGAGCATCTGATTGGGGATTGCCTTATCGTCGTCAAACAGAAATACAAATGACTGTAAACATTAGAGACATAAATGATAATAGACCACAGTTTGAAAAAATTGACTGTGTTGGACAAGTGTCCAGATATATTCCTATTGGATCGGAAATAATTACCCTATCAGCTATTGATTTTGATTCTGGAAATATTATAAGTTATCGAATTGTATCTGGAAATGAAGATGGCTGTTTTAGTATTGACTCTACATCTGGAACAGTTTCTGTCATTTGTGACTTGAAGGATTTGAAGGTAGATGAAAGAGAACTCAACGTAACAGCAACTGATAGCACGCATTTTGCTGATGTTTCAAGAATTCATATGAAACTTACTGAAGGGAATAATAAGTTATATAGTACTGGAATTGGTACATTCGAATGTAGAGATACTGGTGTTGCTAGGAGATTGACAGAAGTTTTAGCCCAAGCAGAGGAAAATAATAAACTCCTGAAACAAGAATTTCTAATGATGCCCACCCGTTATGGTGAAAACTTACACTCTCCAGAATTCCTTGATTTTCCTGTTGAAATTAAAGTTAATGAATCTGTAGCTCTTGGTACTAGTTTGGTTAAATTAGTTGCTCAAGATCGAGATCTAGGATATAATGGGAAGTTGGTTTATGGAATAAGTGGAGGAGATAAACACTCGCAATTTTGTGTTGATATGGATACAGGAGAGCTAAGAGTAATTGGATATTTAGACCGAGAACGTGAATATGAGTACTTTCTCAATATCACAGTTTCTGACTTGGGTAAACCACAAAAATCACTGTCAAGAATACTTCCCATCACTGTTTTGGATGTTAACGACAATGCACCAAAGTTTGAGAAAACATTAGCAAGTTTCAGGGTTACTGAAAATGCTCAAAATGGCACAGCTATTTTTAAAGCAAATGCAACTGATGCTGATGAAGGTGATAATGCAAAAGTGATCTATACTTTAGTTACAGAAACTGAAGATTTTTCTATTGATAAAACAACAGGTGTGCTAATAGTATCTAATTACTTGGATCGTGAACGTCAAGATTTATATGAACTTAGAATTCGTGCTACAGATAGTGGAGGAAGAGGTCCTGATAACCCACCCCTTTACTCAGAGTCATTGGTTAGAATATCAATTGATGATATCAATGATAATGCTCCTAAGTTCAGTTTACCCAACTATGTCGTTAAGGTTCGTGAAGATTTACCTAAAGGAACAGTTGTTGCCATTGTGATGGCTTCAGATCCTGATTGGGGTCCAGAAGGTGAAGTATATTATTTCCTGGAAAATAATGACGGAGATGATATATTTATCATTGATGAAATTTCTGGAAGCATTCGCACAACAAAAGCTTTAGATTTTGAAGAAAGACAGGTCCACAGTCTATTGGTTTTTGCCAGTGATAGAGGAACTCCTTCTTTATCATCAGAAGCTAGGGTGACTATTAATGTAGTAGATGTGAACGAGAATATGTACACACCTCAATTCGAAGATTTTGTATTAACTGGAAAAGTAAAAGAGAATCAACCTGTGGGTACTTTTGTAATGCAGGTAAATGCAACTGATCTTGATCCACCTGGCGGAGATAGTAATATTGACTACTCTATTAGATCTGGAGATGGAGTTGGGGTATTTTCCATTGACAAGAAAGGTAAAGAAGTTGTATTTATTATATGTGTGTTTAACTCTTACAACTGTTTCTATTTATTTTTTTAAATATTTTTCCACACGAATATTTACGTTTAAAAACAAAAATTAAATAAAAAACATCATCGTCAATAAGTTTCAGACGCAGACCTTTCAAACTATATCAGAACTGACACATTCACCAAGTTTCTAAGAAGTTTGAAAACTATCAAAAATAAAGACATATGTCAGATTATTGTCAAATGTTTTGAAAATAACTTCTATTTTCTTTCTGAACTCATCATGCATAAACTAAGACGTTCAAAATAAAAAGTTACATTTGTAACGTCATTTCTTCTCAACTTGTTTTTTTTTTCTTCTGGGTAACTCAAAGAGAATATGTCCAGAGTTCAACAAGTAGAATGGCACATCGGTTGGTACAAGGTTAGGTTAGATTAAAAGTGAGTAGTCTATTCGACCCTCCGTCGCAACCCGCAAGGGTTTATTGTGGCTCACACCTATTCAAACTCTACCAAATAAACCCAGCTTCTTAATGAAGCCGATTAGTTTATATGGTGAGTTATCTTTCAGGTCAGATTCTAAGAGTGTGGTTCTGCCAAACTCTGAAAACCTGATTCTGTCCGCAGCGGGGCAGGCACAAAGTATATGCCCTGCTGTTTCATCATTTTCCTGACAGAGGCGACACACTGTCTTCTGACAGTCCGCCCGAGTCGCTACATATGATGATTCAGACAACAGTGACCTGTGAGAAGGTCTGTTAGACATCGTAGTTAACGCCTACTGTAGTCCAACAACTGTTTAGTTTCAAGCTTCAAAGGGTGAATGAATGCCTTGGAGTGAGCCAGTCCTGGAAGATTTGGCCAGAAGTCTTTAAATATTCGTGCCATCCAGGTTATCAATGTTTGTTTGGCAAAACCTAAGCCAATGACAGGTTCTGGTCTGATGAAGTTGCCTTCCAGGCCAGTGTGGCCAGGAATCCAGACCAGAGACAATTTGTTAAGTCTTCCTATTGGGAAGACTCGTTTTTGGCAATTTGCTACCAATTTAGATGTTGCTCGGTAGGAGCCAAAAGCTTCCAGCGCCACTTGACTCTCCGAGAATATTTTTATGTGTGAGGTTGGATTCTACCAATCTCTCCGCACACACTTCAGTAGCATAGATTTTCGCTTGAAATACAGTCGCATAGGTCCCTAGGCAGGTTTATATGTCTCTCCTGGGTCTGCAACTGAAAACACCTGCACCAGAGCCTGAAGGTGTTTTTGATCCATCTGTGAACCAACAACTATCTGCTCTCAATATTTCCTTCTCCCGGAGGATCCAGTCGTCTCTACTTGGGAAAAGTACTGTATGAGGCAGTTCGTAGTTGACAGTTGGAGGCATGATGTCAGAGGTCATTCCTAGAATGCTGTGAATTTCAGTGTCTACCAGCAGTCTAGTGTACTCTGCATTAGATTGATTTGTGCAATTGGCGATGTGCCCAAGTCTAGCCATCTAGCGCCAGAGAGCTTCGCCTGAGCCGTTTTCTGAAGCAATTGCTCCATTAGTGATCATTGGTCTGACAATCATCACATATATCCAATGGTTTTGTTTGGGACCTAAACTCCAAGTTTCACCACAAATCCTTCGACATGTCCATAGGGACAGGGTTGATAGAAAATAAAACTTCATTTTTGATAACCATGTACAGATAAATAACGAAGATCATATGTAAAAAATGGACAAATATATTAACAGTATTGCAGTTGAAATTTGAAAAGAAACTGAAGTGTCGGATATGAGATCGACGGTTGACTTGACGTAGATTGTGGGAAATATAGTAGACGAAGGAATTATCGAACAAACAAGCGATTCTTCTTTCCTTTCGTGGGGCCGTGAGCTTATTACGTTTCGAATGCGCCTGCATATGGCAGCAGTCACCAACCCAGAGGGTGTCCGGCTTTGTCAGAGACCACTTGGTGATAAGGTCACTAGGAAACTTTAATTAAATCTTTTTTCTTTTTCTTGAAATTCTCTTGAATTGAAATGAATTGAAATCATATGAGCAAGGCCACTCATTTCACTGATAATTCTCCAAAGTAAATTATCTCTTCAGTTATAATTCCTCAGCAGTAAAGGTACATGTGAAATGTCAGTTGTTTCTCAGTTCGTTATTAGTTTGTATGTACTGTCAACTAATGAAACTAATAACTATGATCATTAGCTTAGAATTTCTTGGGAAAGAAAAGTTTTGGCTTTCTACTTCTTCATCTTTATACAAAGAAAATAACAAAAGCATTAAATGTTTAAAAAGGAACTCTTCACAAAGATATGTAGATCATGCAGAGAAATAACTTTCAGACACAATCTGGAAGAAAAGTCCTTTTGAAACAGGTACTTTCAAATAAACATTGAATTAGAGAAAAGGTCTTTCGAAACAACTCATTTTATATGAGCATTGAATTATGCAAAAAATACTATTCCCTATTCAGTTTGTATTCCAAACATTCGTTAAGGAAGTGAATCAGATATCATTCACAGGATTGCTACACAATATAGTAGGTAAAACGAAGAGGTAAAATTTCGCTTACATGGAACACTGTTATCCCGTTTCGCCGTAAGACACTAGCCTTTTCGGCTCTTCAGTAGCAAATACGGATAACCTAAGAAAAAACACAATACATTCATTAACTACTATTTTATGTCACGGAATGAATTTGATCTTTTCTTGTCATCGATGACATAAATAGATCAAATCAAAAGAAGTAACTATAAATTTCATATATAATAAATACACAGTTGGATATAGACTTACTTCTTTTGATTTGATCTATTCATGTCATTGATGACAGTTCGTTCCATAACGAATGTTTGGAATACAAACTGAGTGGAGAAAAGTGTTTTTTTTTATTGTATAATTCAGTGTTCATATAAAAAAATATTTGTTTCGAAAGAATTTTCATTTTGTGTAATTCAATGTTTATATGAAAGTTACTGTTTCAGGAGGGGTTTTTCTTCCAGTTTATGTGAAAGTTACTCCTTTGCATGATCTACACATATATGTATAGAGTTATTTCTTTTGAAATTGATTGCTTCCTTCCTTTCTTCGGAAGATTCCCACATCTTTTGTATCAAGATGGGGTAGTAAAAAGCCAAAAAATTCCATTTCCAAAAATTAATCTTCTTAAAATATATACGCTTTCAATTTAAACAAGATTCCTTTGGCTGGGATTTAATAAAATAAGCAAATGAATGTCATTACGATGTCATCGATGACATGAATAGATCAAATTCATTCCATGACATAAAATCTTAATTTATGAATGAATTATGTGTTTTTTCTTATCATCTTATCCAGATTGGTAATGAACAGCCCCAAGGCTTAAGTTGAAACATCGATTTCTACCAGTGAGTATTCCATGTAAGTGAGATTTTTACCTTTCATTTAGTATATTGTGTAGAAATCCTATGAATGATACCTGATTCAGTTTCATAACGAATGTTTGGAATACAAACTGAGTAGAGAAAAGTGTTTTGTATAATTCAGTGTTCATATCAAAGTATGTGTTTCGAAAGAATATTTCTTCCATGTAATTCAACGTTTATATGAAAGTAGCTGTTTCAGGAGGGCTTTCTCTTCCAGTTTGTGTGAAAGTTACTTCTTTGCATGCTCTACACATCTATGCATAGAGTTACTTCTTTCGAAATTCATTGCTTCCTTCCTTTCTTTGGAAGATTTGCACATTTTTTTCTATCAAGATGGAATAGTAGAAAGCCAAAAACTTTCTTTCCCTTTCAATTTAAATGAAAATATATAAAATGCATACTGTAAATATGTATAAAATAAAAACTAATTTGTGAATTAGATTCTTCTATGAATTCTTTATTAATATTTGGGATATGATTCAGTTGAAATTGGCCTAAACCTGTATTTTGCAAATTATGCATAGGGTTTTTCTGCGTATAATGACTTTCACAACCTAGTTATCCTGATTTCACTTCAAGTGATCAGGATATTTGTTGTTGTTCTCGTCACTGTTGAAATTATTTTAATAGGTACTGTGATAGTTAACTTGAAAAATTCTGAGATAAAATAGTCAGTGAAGAAGACTGACAGTGTTCAATTGAATATTTAAATTTCTAACAACTCCTCGTGAAATGCATTGAGTATCAATTGAAACTATGAATACAAATAAAAATAGGAAAACTGAAAATGACCATGCCATGCAAAAAAAATATATAAAACAAGCAAGTTGAATGGTTAAGACGAAGTAAAATGAAAAATAAACACAACACTAATGATGGTGATGAATTAGGTGACTTCAATTTAGAATATAAAATCTACTCCAGACATGCATTGTGCAAATATCTGTGCTAGGTAGTGAATATATCCTATAAATATGAATAAATAAATGGTAAACTTCACACTCTATTAAAAATACTTAACTGTTTGTTAGTTTTCGATAGTTTGATTTATAAAAATTTTATTTTCAGGAAATATAAGAACACTTGCTGTTCTAGATATTGAAACCAAAGGCTTTTATTGGATTACCATTTTTGCCCAAGATCACGGCGTTGTCCCCCTCTTTTCTAGCGTCGAGGTAAGAATACAATTTTTTTTCTGAGTATACTGAAAAAATTAACAGCTTGATTTTTCCAAGATATTTTTGTCAGAAAAATTGTCTTTCAAATCATTGTGATACCTTACAAAGTTATTGAAATACGAATTCAAGTGGATCAAATGGAGCACACACACTACAATTATTATGATCATTATATGAAAACTAAATGATACTTTATAATCAAAAATGCACAAAATCAACTATACACATAATAGGATGCAACTAGGATGCAACCAACCGAAAAACGGGAGTATTCTATTATTCACTTTTACATATAACTGTAAAACATGGTTGCCAATGTGATGCAAGTACAATTACATCAGTGGCACCCTTTCACATATATCTATGAAACCAAGATAAATATAAATTTACTTCTATTCCAACAGGTGCATTCGATAAAATCAACCCTACATATCTGCAAATTAAACTGTTCAAGGCACCTGAGATCAAATTCAACAATGGATTGAAGAATCGAGAATCAGTTCTCTGATGATTTCAATTTGATACGAGAGATAAATTACTTCTATCTCCATCACATTAAAAAAATGTAACATCGATGGTCCGTGGGTTTATAACCTGATTTTTGAGTTGATAACATTCCACGATCTGAAAAATAAACAAAGTCCAATCAAGTTACACTTCTTCAGCAGATTCTGTATTGATTTAGCTTTGTTTATATTCTTTGTTTACTATCCAAAAAGGTGAAAGATTTATTCGCACTAAGAGAAACCAGAGTATCTGGTCTGACCCCTCTGGACCTGTATGTTAAGGAGGTTGCGTTAATGGCCATGTTACGATTGTGCACGGCTGGTGTAAACCTCGAAGTAGGAAAGGGTCAATTGAGGCTGAGCCTATAGCGAAAAGCGCTCACTGCGCAATCTCTGCTGCAGGCAACCAGTAATGCAATTGAACCCAGGTTTGTCTTTAATAAACCCTACAAAATACAAATAAAACAGAACACAGAGTCAGATGCTACAAATGCAAAATGCATGTATACAGACGGCTCAAAAACCAAAGAAGGCTCAGGATATGGAGTGTACTCCAAGTCACTAAGCCTAAGGATTAAGTGAGGATTGGGAAAAAATACCAGCGTGGTTCAAACAGAACTAGCTAAAGAGATGGGATGGAATCAAAGGATGCAATCTTGCCAGGATAACCCTGGGTCACCCTGGGAAGCTGCGCCCAAGAAATATCTGGCGATGACCAGGAAAAATTTACGCTTTACAGTAGGATTTCTGACAAGCTACTGCCAACTAAGGAAACACCTCCACAATATGGGACTAGTGGACACACCTCTATGCAGGATGTGTGAACAGGAAGATGAAACTGTCAGGCATGTCCTATGCGAGTGTCCGGAGTTATCGTCAATAAGAGAGTGTGTGTTCAGCGAGTCTTGGCCTACACCTGCCGACATTAAGAATATGTCTCCTAGTGACCTCTCCACCTTCCTGAAAAGGACAGGATGGACGATGACCTAGATGTACAACTTCTCGGGAGGATGTACAATGGGTCACATATGATCTAAGTGCTGTGGGCCTACACTCACCCTCCCTACTCTACAGATACAATCCAGAAAAACAAGTGAGAAATATTGACTCCACAAAAAATATCTTTCCATTATGGAGTTTCTAACATGATTTTGGATTTGGACTATTCAAAAATAATACAAGCAACTATTCCACCACTTAACTAAGAAAACTACATTATTTTTCAATTTAGGTATTCATTGAGGTGCTCAATGAAAATGACAATTTTCCTTTGAGCGAAGAAGCAGTTTATTATCCATCAGTTACAGAAGAAAGTCCTGTAGGCACAACCGTTCTTCAGATGAGAGCATTTGATAGAGATATAGACCCAAAACAGGAAATCACTTACAAGATAATTTCTGGCAATCCCGAAGGTTTTTTCGCCATGAACTCCAGTACAGGTAAGTAAACAACATATCAGTGTCATATTGATAATCGTTGATAGAATCAACGTGTGATTTTATTCAATATGAAAATCCTAATGAAAATATTGATATCTATACTGCTTGCAAACATTTGAGAATATCGTTATTTTATTGAAATTAGTAGTTGAGTAATAGATTTTCAAAGTAATCAAATATATAATTGTTTATTTAAATTAGTTTCTGGGAAGAGTGTAATAGTGAGTAGCGATTGATTACTGGTAGTTTCCAGAATGTCTTCATAGAGGTCGTACAACAAAAAACTCTTTTCGTTTTTTCAACTCATTCATTAATCAACGAGAACAAGCCCAATCTGCATACACAATACACATAAAACTTACAAGTAATACGAGGTATAAGAATAATTATAAAGTTTGATTATTTCTACAAGGTATGGCTGATGAAATATTTTTATAAAAAATAAATTACAAGAAACGCATAATCATTTTCATACAGCTATGATAGCCATAGTGGGTGCTATAAAGGGGATTTGAAAAAAAAGGATGAAGTGGGACGGTATCCAGTTGAGGCACATGCGTTAACCTACAGTGCGATTAATATTATTTGTATTATATCCCTTTCTTTTGTTGATTTTGGCATTCTGGTATTAGGTATATTTTTTGACAATTTGTCCCCTGTCAATATGCTGAGAGGAAATTTGTTAAATCGGAACACTTTAAATTCACATCTACAACTTATCAATTTTCCATTCTTATTATTGGAGTAAAACTAAAAGATAAAGCAAAAGTTTTGTGTATGAATCAGTCATTACTCATGCCATAAATGAATGTATCTTTTGCAATGGAAACGGTAGGGGAACCTAATGTTCCTAGAACAGTTCCCAACATTTCTTTTTTTTAATGTGATCTTCCCATATGTATATATGGGAAGATCAGTTGTTTAACTATAAATGGTTCAATAAAATCTGTGAATTTTTGGTAAAGCTGGGAACAAATGCCGCCAAAAAAAATAAAACTGTCCGAGGTACAACAGCCTTAGGGTACTTCGGACCGTACAAGTTGTATCTTGGACCTAGTGAGATCAAAGGAAGATAAAACACTTGCAGTTGCTGTAACGAGTTTATTTTTCATTTGTACTTATGATGGTTGATCAGATTAACACTTTTAATCAACATTGAACACTATAGCAATATTTAAAAAACATTATCATTAAATATTTTCTCTCTTCATTTTCTTTATAATTTTTTTACCTATTTAAACTGTTTGACTGTCAGTAGAAACAACTTAAAAACTTAAAATAAAAAAAAAATATTTATTTACTTAGACTTTGAATTATCTATATATTTGTATTATTTGGATATCACTTATAGGAAACTTAGATTATTTATGTTTCAACAAAAAGGCCGATATTTAGCCATTTCGAAAACACAATACACTTCTCTTTTAGTATTAATTCTCTTAGGTATGTTATTCATTTGTTTAATATCTTTATATAAATATAAATTTAAATCATCCTTATCAGGACACTTCCAATTTTTTAGAGATTGTTGCATAGACTTTATTATGACACTCTTCTTTTAAAGGCTTTATCTAACCAACAAAAAATTTTTTTACATAAACAAATTTCAGGAAGTCCCCAATTTTATATGTTACACTTTACTCTTCTATTTGACATTCACTTATTTCACCTCCATTAGAATCATCAGTATCATGAATAGAATACTTCAATAATTGAATAGAACTGGCCGATACTTGATGAAAATCCATATTGAAACTCTTTAATACAGTTTAGTGTATGATTTTCACTATAAAAGGTTTTACAAAAACCGCGACACGTGTTTCGCTATACAATAGCTTTCTCAAGCGTTAATAATGAAGAGTTAATTAGTAACACTTCAGAAAGCTATTTTATAGCAAAACATGTCGCGGTTATTGAAAAATCCTTTGTAGTGAAAATCATAAAACAAATTGTATTAATGAGTTTTTTTATGAATAGAAGTAGTTGGATACTTCAGAATCAGACTCAACCAATATTTTTCTTTTTATGTCTATTTATTCTTCAGTTTTATTGATTTAGGGACGTTTCTAAATGCAACTTTTTCAGCAGACTTTAAAAACTCAATTGCGTTCTTCTCTGCCGTGTCAGTCAATATTCTATATTTATCTTTTGGTCTACCCTTTTTCTGTAACCTTCCGTGGTGCAGCTTTTGGGTGAGGATGAATCATTTCAGGGGTAAGCAATGCAGCAGCAGCCTGTGACAAGGATTCTGGAGGCTGTTGATTCATTTGGGCATTAGTTTCTTGGAGCTGTGGATGATCAGGCTGCACTGATAATTCTTTAACTTGTCAAAAAATTATCAGTCCGCTCAGGACATTCTCGAGACAGCAAATGATGAACCTGGAGCTTCTTGGGATTATTCAGCCTGTACAGAAGAAGGGGATGGAATCCTGTAGCTTTGAACCCATTTGAAATGTTCGTTGGTGTGAATGCTCGTGGGAATACCTTTCCACCCAAGCAAGTGATGTTGCAAATGGTCAAAGGTCCTGGTGTCATACATTTTTCATTGGCAGCATTGTTGAAATGAGTTTTGAATGGCCCGAAGACTGATTTATCCAGTGCTTACATTTTATTACTTGTGTGTGGATGTAACGTAACCAGAATTATACCATTTTCTTATGCTAAAATAATTGTTGGAACAGAAATATGGCTTGGTGGTTATCCATTAAAACAATGGCAGAGCGCTCCTTGGTGGGTCTTACATATTTTATGAAGTGTTTCATGAACATCAAGAATGTGATCTCGTTAGACCATCCTGATGGATTTGCAGCACCCTAGGAGCCTTTTAGTGCTCCATGAATCATAAAATCTTTAAAATTTATTCCTTTAAATATAAGCATTGGAGGAACAAATCTCCATTAGCGTTACAAGCAGCTATCATAGTTACAGTGTATTCTCTTTCGGCACTCGTCATAGACCCAACTTGTTTAACTCCAGTTGTCACCAGAATCTTTGAAGAGACGTAAACTGTTGATAATTCCGTCTCGTCTATATTCCAACAGCTTGTAAATCTGATGGACATTGGGACAATGCCTTCTTGTAATTTTTGAACGTCTATCCAACCGTGTGCTTGTTAAACGCTCAAGAACGAGCTAAGCTTGCAACTTCTGGTTTCCGAAGTGAGATTTCATTCTAAAAGTGTTCCCTGAATAGACACAGCCAATATTTTCCTGCTATATTTTCGGAATCCCATGTAGAAGGATATTCAATTTGATTGCCTTTTAACAGCTAGATTTTCACATATATCCTCCACCAAGATATTTCCTTCATGCTATAATTGTAGTAGAATGTCAAGGTAGTTTGAGGTATTAGAAAATGTTTGGAAGCGGCATGGAGAGTAAACTTTTTTCCTTCAATAATTTGACTGCTTTCTCAATGTTATCCTTGTCAAATAAAGCCTGTTTTTATATTTTGCTGGCTTCGCGGCATTTTTCCTATTACAATGTCACAAGAAATTAGATAACTTTAAAAAACAAAGAGAAATAAGTTTGGTGTCCAAGGTAGAACCAATATGTTGTACCTTGGCCAGTGTCCATGGTACACAATTAGTTTGGGGACCAAGGTACAACACCACTACAATTTCTTTTAACAAGTTTTATAACACACCTAAAATTGAGGTTAGCTTCGAACACTCATACCATCTATTACCTACTTGTAAAGTGCAAATTGAAGATTTTTTATAAATATATATCATATTGAATAAATAGACAATAAGTAAAATCCAGAGAACGTACTCTTAGAGCTAGAAATAATAAATTAACTTTTTTATGTGGACTGATACGGAGCCGGCGAATCACAACTAACTTCACATTAGTATCGACCAAGGACGCTCCGGCTGCCATAGACACTAATATTTTAAAGCACAGGAATTTTAGTAAAATTACGATTGGCCTAGGTACAACACTGTCCAACGTATAACAGTTGCTCCAACGTATTGCAATTTTGTGAGCTCTTTTTTTCCTGAAACAGTTGAGGGTTTGACCGTGATTATCACACTACAGAAAATATATATGTTGCTCGATACAGAGATTTTATTCCTTGAAGCAAAAGTATAGGATAATTATTTTCCTTGGGTTCAAGAAATTGCCGAGATTTTAGTTTTGTGTGTATGTTTGTGTGTGCTGCCTGGAAACGAATTCACTTGTATGAAGGGACATAGTTTGCTAGAATAACGTAAATTTCTGATTCTGAAGGTATATTTATGTTTGCTGGATAATGATCATATCTTGAACATTGAAATATAAATCATGAAACAACCCCTGAATATTCAGTTAAGACAGAAAATCGTATGATATTTCTCAAAGTAGGAGATTTGTTGCCAAAGTTGGGGGAAATTTTATTTCTGAATAGAATAATCAGTCTTTGCTTCAAATGAGGGTATCGTTATTTTAATTTCAAAAGGTATGTTTAAGTCTGCTGCTTGGAACTGATTTCGCTTGGGTGGAGATACCAAGTCCGTGAAAGATTTCGTAAATAACTCCATCCAAAGGTACATTTGTGTCTACTAGGAATATGAGTAGCTTTGCAAACACAAAGTTAGTAGGTTGAGAAGACATTTTCGTATAAGTTCATCTAAGAAAAATTTAATCTTTGTTCCTACATAAATTTAAGTGCGATTTGAATTTGGTAATAATCCGATAGATTAATAAGCCTCCGCTTCAAAATAAGGTATTTTGATTTTAGTTCCTGGGGGTATGTTTTGTGTCTTACCTGGAACTGATTTCACTTTTTTGAAGACTCCAAGTCTGCAAAGTTAACGTAATTAACTCGTTCGAAAAGTATGTTTGTGTCTACTGGCAGAACGACTAAGTTTTGAACATCTGAAGAAATTTGAGGTTATGCAGCCACTGCCGTGAAGTAAAATAATAAACATCGCGACTGAGATATGAGTTCCGTTTTGACCGAAAGTAATATTTCTGATGACATTAAAAGGGTAGGCCCACTTCATTTGTGTGCATTCACATATTCTCTATCTCTTATCGTTTACGAGATGCCCATATAGAGACTTGAATTTGAATAGCCCTATATATATATATATGTATGTAGCACATCGAGCTTCCATGAAGTGAATTTATCAAAAAATATTTCTTATGGTAGTTTCAGATATCAATGAATTCCTTTTTTCTTTCAATTGTTCTCCAACATATATGGTACCCACTAGAAGTGTAGCGTAGTTAGATTTTTCAAATGAAATCAGATATATTGCTTTCCAAATTCATGTTTCGTCAAAGATGTACTTTTAAAAAATATAGTATTTATGGGTTCAGAAGTCACACTAAAAATTACATCATTAAATTGATCCATTCAGTCGTCCACAATTTCTATGTAGTTTTTTCTTTATCGAATAATACTTCAACAATTTTTTTTTCTAATACAGTGTGTACACTATGTGGCACATCGAGCTTCCATTAGAAAATTAGGATGGAGTAAACTTAAAAAATATTTCCTATAAAAGTTTCAGATATCAATAAATTGAGATTTTTATAAATATCCAATATACAAGGCACCCAGTTGACGTATTGGATATCACATTTAGATTTTTTTCAAATGACATGAGATATATTGCTTTCCAAAGTCATATTCCCCAAGATTACTTAAAAAAATATAGGTAAAATTGACCTGTTCAGTTGTCCCAATTTTTTATGAAAACTCTTTTGAAAAGTGTGTTCAATTTTTTATATACCATATATTTTTTCCAATAATGGGTGAATCAAAATAATTTTTGAGGCTCAAATTGAGCCTTTGTATTTCAATCTTCTTTCAATATGGGTTTGTATAGATAAGTACATAACAGTTCAAAAGTTTTATTTTTGATAACTTCGTCCTTTCATCTTAAATTTCTAATGGGAGTTCAACGTGACACACATTGTATACAAACAAAAATCTATTCCACAGCCTAAAAATGTTCTATACTTCTCTCTTACATAAAGTTTGATTTCAGGTGTTATAACAACTACTTCAAGGAAATTAGACAGAGAAACCCAAGAGGAACACATATTAGAGGTAAATAGTTGTTATTTATATTTTTTGGAAAATGTGTTTTAAATGCGATAGAAATGTACATATTCACATGTGTGTGTGTGTGTGTGTGTGTGTGTGTGTGCGTGTTTGTGTGTGATTTTTCAAAATTCGTTGTACTGAAGCATGTGATACACTCAAATATATACACTGCAAATGGAAGCTTCTGGATATGCATAAAAATATGCCAAAACGTTAACAAAATTGTCCTCATTCAAAGTAACAGGTTTTGGTAATGTTGAAGCACTGACAATGATTTGATTATTTTGTTCATGTGTAATGAATAATTTCACAAGAACTTCGTTTGAATAATCGATATTTGCAATCATTTTGGAAGATGTTTTGAAAGACCATCAATAAAACTATTTGTAAATTACTTACAAAAAGTAAGCAAACTGTTATAAGCTTGTTAATTCCACTGCTATCTAAAATTCTTAAAAAAACAATGTTTCCAGAAGAGATGACTTTATTAAGAAAACTTTACGATTTAGGTATAGGAACATGATATATCATCTTGAAGCATTTTTATCATCTTTCAATTTATCGAGTGATATACAGTGGGTTTCATTTGAAAAAAATAACTTTTGACCACTGTAATGCATAATGGAAATAATAGTAATTTTAGCACGCCCTGTATGATATAGAGTCGATTTCTTGGTGTTAATTAAATATTTCGAGTTTGTCCAAACTATCATCAAAATATTAACTTTTCGTGAATTATTTTTTATTTTGAAAACCGATAGAGATAGATATAGGACATTATTAACAAAAAAGTATTATAATAAAAGAGCGATTCTAAAAATATACAGGTAAGGAAATATAAGATGTGAAACTTTCATAAAAATCCTGCGTTGCGTTTACCATAAACATCTAACATACCATCGACCGTGAGTCACGCTGTATTAATGTCACATGAACCACATTTCAAATTGAAATTATTGCAAATGATTGAAACAGGTGATCTCTTTGATATGTCTATTCTAGCACGTCTACTATTTAGTTGACGTACATTAGCAGGAATAATGCGTCTAGTATTCAGTGAGATGAAATTGCTTTCATTGAGATGTATTGAGTAATCAATGTTGCAGTCTGGGTAAATGATATTTTTTTCCAAATATACATATTTCAAAAATTTTCTTTGAACACATTCTATGAAACTTATTTGGGTGTGTTCAAGTGACTTGGCACATTCGATTCCACCATGAGCGGTTCATATCAGAGATACGCGGTACACCTCGAACTTCACTCTTCCATTTGGAGAACTGAGTTTATGTGGAATAAACTTCCTGAGAACGCTTTTCCAAATGGATTTATTCTCCAGCGATTCAAATCCAATGTGAATCGCTACTTTCGCACAGGCACCGCTCTTAGAGCACCTCAAGGATTTTTCTGTAGTGCTTGTGTCCTTTAAAAAAATGGGGATACCATATCATTACCCTATATTCTTAATTTGCTACATACATAACATTTAAATAGTAATGTAAAGGTTGATAGATCGAGTTTGCATCGTTTTCTGTCATCCATAGGCATACAGATTGCTCGAGAATTCAAATAATAACCTCAATATTTTGTAGAATAGAAAAACAATTGAATGAAATAGTTTGTTTCGATAACTTATGTTTCAGATAGGAAATATAACATTCAATTTTGATTTTATTTGGTGGCTATAAATTACGGATTTGAAGAAAGTCTTAATTTTCAACCACAGCCACAGATTGAAATTGAAATATGATCGATAGAAGTAAAAAATTATTTAGGGTAGGTTGTCTCACATTGAACCAGGTAAATTACAAAGTCTCGTAGCGCGCCCATTTTTCAATAAATGCCTTCAATTTTTTGTGTGTAGTTCGTGAATTTATTTAACAACAATTGTGTGAATATACATTTTTTGAATTCCGTTTGGTTTCAGCGTAAAAAAAAGAATTTATGGAAAACTAGATTTGGTTTAATGTATACATCGAGAGGTATTTTCCACATTGAACCACCTTATTAGCCATATCTATTAAACTCAACTATTTGTAATATAATAAAAAGCTGTGTTTTAATATTATATATTTATTATCTTACTACAAATCTGTATGGTTTTACAATGTAATCAGTCTTTATTTGTACTTGAATAACATATTTTTTGTCTCAAAATAGTTCCAAATCTTATACAACCTAAAGGCACTTTATGAATCACAAAACATTTTTATAATTTTTTTTTTTTTGGAAATTTATAATAAAAAAAGACATTGGTTCGATAGGCTTTTAGTCAAATACTTATAATTACAATAATGCTATAAATAAACTTTTAAAGATTAATAACAAAAGTGAAATATTAAGAGTAATGAAACATAATTAGACTCATAAAAAGTTAGATGCAATATTCAGACTTCCTCAAAACAGAAAGGAAATTTAAAAAAACCATAGCTCTTCTAGCCAACACCAATATTTTTTGTAATAAACAGTAATAAAGTTATTAAACAGAAAAAACAGTCAGAATTTTCAGCTAATATTGATGAACCTAACGTAAGTTAATAGTTGGAGCAACTCTGATCGGGAAACTAAATGTTGAGTTCCGGTTTTGTGTGCCATTCGTCCAAATTGTACAAACGGCAACCAGAATTGAAGGACGGATGACGACCCATTGCTGTTTTAAAATTATCAAAAAATGATTGGACTATCTTCCTGTTGAAAGCTGTTGCGAGGAATGAGCTGCAAGATTCAGGCTTCTTTATTAAGAGATCATGGTGACGTTTCCTGATTGACCGAAACCACTCTTTTCCTGTCATTTTATCTCGTTGCCAACTCTCTGGGATTGTTACATTATTCACATTCGCCATTTGGTACGCTACTTTACGAGATGATTTTCATAATTCGGTAGCAATCTCTTCTTAGCAAGGTCTTCTACGTTGACGTGTAAATTTTGTGCTACTTAGTGAGGTAAAGTTGGGTACGCAATATCATAGGTTTTTGCTGCTTTTCTAATACTTTCATATGATCTATGCAATTGAATGGCCTTTAGCATATTGGCAGCCGAATGGCCATCTCTTTTTCTCACTAATACTTTTTTTCGCGCCATCCTGTAACGAATAAAAATATCTACTTATAATCTTGGGGAGTACACAGTGAACCATGGTTCAATGTGTACCACACCAATGTGGCTCAATGTGGGACACACCGAAGTTCGACAACTAACCTCAACATTTTACCAGGAAAATAATCTTGCAGAGTAACGAATTATAGTGTATTTGAATGCTAGATTACTATGTTAAACAGAGTAAATATGAAGAAACAAACCAAACAAATGAAAAAACAAAGAATTATGCAGACAAAACTTACTTTTACAATCAATTTTCGACAAAATGCTTCTCATACAACCTCTTCGCACGCTATTGTCACGCAAACTAGTGGGTAGAAAGAGAACGTAAATACCTCTCTTTTACCTATATTAGCACAGTTTGGCAAGGTCGCATTTCCCAAATACGATTGTGGTTAACTGTAGCTGCCTGGTTCAATCTGAGACACCCGACCCTACTTCTGGTGAATGTGAACTGCTATAAAATACCATTTTAATTTAATTGTTTTTGAAATAATTGAAAGAGTTTTTTAAAAAATCCACAAGTTTAACAGGAAAAAATGCTTCATAACCAACTCTGGTAAAATACCAGGTTTGCAACACCACAAATTAGACATTCTTAAATTGTGAGTATTTTCTTCAATCAACTCGCTACTCTAGTACAAAAGCGAAATGTTCTTGCTCATCTCATTTCTCATATCTTTATTGTTTCTATTGACTTCTAAATGAGCTTCTGAGTTATACTTTCTATTGATGTACTAATGTATATTTTCATTTCAGGTATTGATAACTGATAATGGATCTCCGCCTCTATCATCAATAACCAGAGTTGTTGTAAAAGTTGATGATATAAATGACAATATTCCAGAATTCGAGGAAGAGTTTTACCATATTCGGGTACCTGCAATTAATACAGATTCCAGTGGAGCTTTATTTCAGGTGAGTATTTTGATGTTATTAATAATTTATAAAAGTAAACAGTAACATCTAGGTGCGGCTATTACTTGAATGGGTAATTGATTATTGAACGAACTTTCGATTTATTATTGTCGGCCTTGCTTATGATCGCACATTAAGAAGAGGTAAGACCCTTGCCTTTTCTTAGCTTAACAATTTTCCTGAAAATTTCTGCTCATAGCTGAGCAGCTGCTAGGCAACAAAAAAAAAAGGATCATATCATATTTGAGATTATAATAAATAATTTGTGATTTTAGGTTTTGGCTTTTGACAGAGATATAGGAAAAAATGCCCAACTGAAATATCACATCAAATCAGGAAAAGGTCGATCAAAATTTAGAATAAACAACGACACTGGAATTATATATACGCAGAAGGAACTAGAACCTGGCCAGTATTATGAATTCAATGTGAGTTATTTTTATGAATTCCTTTCTAAGTATTTTCAATAATTCATTTGTTGTTCAAATTTCACTATCTTCTACAAAGCTAAAAGTATGTTATGAACTTTCAAGCCACATGTCGATTGCTGTTAAATATTAACAGCACACTCCTGAAATATTTACATCATTTTCAATAAATAGAACTCTATCCTCTACTCACAAGGAGTATATAGTAACAAAAGAAGACTGACTCTAAAACAATAATATATCTAAATGAAGCTGTTTTGAAGTATTGAAATTATCAGGATGTATCATTCAGTTGCTAGTCAGTTAGTGAATTCCATTCATGAAACTAGTATGTTGGATGCATAATTATAATTAGATACCTGCACCATTCAACCAACCTTATCGATTAAGACACAGAATGAGAAACATATTCAACGTTAAACAAAGAACAACAAAAGAAACACTCAATCTATAAAATAATAAAGACATTTACAAAAGTTACAGGTCTTTAAAATAGGGTAGTATTAATAGAGCTGCCACAAACACAAAAAACAGCATAATTCAAAATCATCTTGGAGCAAACCAGCCATAAGTGCCAAATATAGAGGTTTTCACAACACAGCCACCTGCGAAAAACAAAGAAACCAGCTAATTACAAATATTGTGAACACCATCAGAATTCAACTAGAAACACCAATAAAAACAACGAAGAACACTCAAAATAAAATAATATCTACATAAGAAATACTCAACAATTATACGAAATGAGCTAAGCTGATTCTTCCAATACAACAACCATACTGAGCCAGTTATGGTCAATTCGATACCTTTCCTAGCCAGAGACGATACTATAGATTTAGGTAGTCCATTGTCAAATGCTCCTTCAACATCGAGAAATACAGCAACCGCAATCTCCTTGTTGTCAAGGGATTGTCACCCTCCTAGTGTGTCTGCCCAGTATCTTCTCAAGTCCTTTCAACGGAAAGGATGTAAGGCTGATTGGTCTTACCGATTTAGGGTGTGGGTCTTTCCGACCCGCTTTAGGTAATTTTTTTAATGATTTGAGTGTATCCTGGTCGAATAATTGTCATCATTTCATATTGGGTATATTATTCGTTTTTATTCCATTGAATTGCAGTGAGTAGAACAAAAAGGAGGGAAAGTTAGTGGGTTTCCTGTAACATACCACTCCATATCTTTTGTGTCATTATTAGACTCCAGTTATGATTATTTTTCAATTTTGTTTTGTATTTTGATACACCTTGATATTTTTTTGTTCCATCAGAAAGGGGTAATGTGTAATAAAGAAAGAAGTTCCTGATTGTCAGGGGATCAAACTCATGAGGTCATGTACACTTTTTCAAAAAAGTCGTCAACTTCATCGTAAGTTAGGAAGTGTTGTATGGTGCTAACCTCAAACATTGCCATTGCTGATTAATGAGCAGGCTGAATATGTAGTCTGCATGTAAGTGTAATAATTTCAAAGAAAAAGTTTTTCAAGTGTTGTCAAACTGAATATACCAAAGTTCTAGTGAGCATTGAATGAGGAAATTAATTTAACACACCTCGTGCAGTTAGAAACTATGCAACACCAGAATGAAGTGATCAGAAAATAATCAGTTACTGAAAGAAAACAACATATACCTTGGAAAAAAGTCAACAGAACTGTTGAAGAAGAAGTTAGGACACCACCACTACAAAAAAATACCAAATATAGTAGCAGTAAACCTTGCTTCAGAGGATAAAGCATTCGTAGATAAAATTATATAACATTAAGAAACGTTAATGCAATCAAGCCGCTGGAAAATAATACAGGACAATGAAATAATAAATAGATGAGAACTATTATGATCATTCACATTTGGACTTCAATTTGAGGGCCACCGGTAGACAGCTATTTTAACCTGTTGGGCAACATAAGTACAGGGTAGGCGGTTCTTAAACTAAGCGAAACTAATAGCTCGCTTTGAGGTGCCTTTCCCACTGTTCACACTCTTACGTAATTACATGTAGAAAACGGGTAAATAACATCAGCAAATAACTTTACAAATAATATAAGGCTAAAACTTAGTTGTAAAATTCAGTTGCAGTCATATCCTGATCATTTTAACTTAATTAGCGAAACGCGTGTCAAGAGACAATATTTCTGTGCTGATGAAGTGAGAGAAATTCGTTTTACACCAGAGGTTCCAAATTCTACTCATCAAATTTGCCTCTCAAACTCATCAGAAATAATGTTAAAAACTTGAATTGAAAGGGTTATATTTTTAGGAGTGATTAATTTTTGGGAAAGAAAGTTTTTGGCTTTCTACTACTCCATCTTGTACAAAAAAAAATGTGGGAATCTTCCAAAGAAAGGAAGGAACATTTGTTATGGAATAAAATCAGATATCATTCCATAACGAAAGTTTGGAATACAAACTGAGTAGAGAAGAGTATCTTCTGTATAATTCAGTGTTCATATAAAAGTATTTGTTTCAAAAGATTTTTTTTCTTTCGTGTAATTCAATGTTTATATGAAAGTAGTTGTTTCAGGAGGGCTTTCTTCCAGTTTGTGTCTAAAAGTTACTTCTTTGCATGATCTACACATCCATGGATAGATTTACTTATTTTCAAATTGATTATTTCCTTCCTTTCTTTGGAAGATTCCCACATTTTTTTTGTACAAGATGGAGTAGTAGAAAGCCAAAAACTTTCTTTCCCGAAAAATGTTAAAAACATTCTCACTAAAATCAGCTTCTATAAGTGAGTTCAATTTATCACTCAAGGATTCGCTTAGAAATACCTAGTGCATCTTTTCCACTTCTAATTTTGTGTTATGTTCTGTAGAACTTACAAAGTTATAGGACAAGTCAATTTGGAAAACGCAAAACTTTGAGAGTATCAACACTAATAAACATGAATAGTGTATATAAATAAGCATATAACTAAAATTGAACTGATTATGACAGTCTGTAAGTCAGATAGTATGAAATCAAAACTAAAATCAATTCTAGAAATTCTTGAATTGAGTAAGGACACAGATCCATTAAGCCTTTTTTTAGATGTTTTTTGAATGTATAAGTTGGCAGACTTCTTAGATTGTATGGTAGAAAGTTGTAAGGTACAAACTAAAAGTATTTGGTATTCTTTTGGATGATTCTAGTTTTTGAAGGACATGTAAAAGTTATCTTTTTTCCTTGTATTGTAACTGTGAGTGTCACTATGTCTTAAAAAGGTATTTCGATTGCCATGTATGTATGTCATTAGCACAAGAACGAATATGCCAGTAACTGTCAATATATATTTTCTATTTAAAAAAAAATTGACCTGAGTGATCAGGTGGACAGCCCACGAGACATCTTAGGATACGCATCTGAGACACAAAAACACTATGTGCCGCTGGAGTATTTCCCTAAATCAAATCAAAATATGCTTTATTACCCAAGATATAAACATCTTATTGGCAAAGTCTAGTAAAGTAAAACATGTATAAGGGACAATTAACAAATATAAACTATAAAATAATGCTTAAACACCGGAGCAGAGTATATGGACAGAACAATATTAAGTCCAGCTGAACAGCTACAAATATAAGTACATGAATTTATGAATATTAAGTAAACGTAAATATATAATTCTACATAATGAACATTGATAGCCATTTTGTGTTGGTTTCAATAACTTGTTTACACAAAGCTACATGTCAATTATTCGATAGAGCCTTGGTAGAATTCGTCCACACTATAATAGGGCCTCCCAACAAGGTTTTCTTTCACTTTCTTTCTGAATTTCTTTCCATTATATATTCGCCTTAAATTAATGGGAAGGTGGTTAAATAACTTCTTGCTATTGAAAATAATAGAATTTTGTGTAAGGGCTAGAGAAGGTGTGGGAAGGGAAACGGAGTAAGACTGACGTGTACTAGACGATAATTCCATTCTGGACTTGATTTTGGCATGATAGTATTTGAGGAGATGGTTCACACTATCAGCACTTTCTTTAAATTTCATAATTGATAGCACTTTGATTTCAAATTTCTACTTAGTTCAGTGCAGTGAGATCTAAAAGACAGGATGGAATCGAAGAATACTCCTAGGAATTTAATATCAGTTACTGTATCAATTATATTGTTATTTAAATTGATATTCAGAGTCGGTATTTTTTTTAAGTTTTAATGGGTATGAAATACTGTATTGGAGTTCAGTAACAAGAATCTGTCTGTCAAAGGACAATGCAGATAACTGATTGACTGAATTTGTAATTTTTATTTGTAGTGATTCATAATCTTCAGCTTTTAGTAGTAGAGTAGAGTCATTTGCATATAATGTGGTATATGATAAATAAAATTTATTTTTATGTAAATGTGTACTGTAATAGATAATTTGTTTGTATTTGCATGGGTGCAATATGTTAGAATATACTCGAACTCAATTGTTGATCATACTTTTTTGTAGGTAAAAGTAAGTGATGGTGGCAATCCTCCGAGGCATAGTTCATGCAAGGTGTCTGTAAATGTTGAATCTGCACCTCTTCAATCAAAATCTGCACCGACAGTTAAAACACCTCAACCTGTTAAACTTACTGAAGGAGATAATATTGGGTTATTGGTTTCGTCCATTTCAGCAAATGATCGTGACAATAACACAATTTGGTATGATATTGTCGGTAAGTGTGACTCTTATTGTTATAGTGACAATCATCACTTGCTTAGGAATATTATTGACAAACCCATTTTTTAATCATTTAACCACATTTCAATTGTTTTTTGTTGCTTTTGTTCTCTCCTACAAATAAAATGAAACAAGTAACTGTTGATGCCAGACCTTTGTTATTTTATGATAGCTGGAAATTGTTCAGCGCCTGGCCCCGACATAGTTAGGAAACGATGGACTAGCATGAAGTTTTCAATAATAGTGCATTGGCAGGTAACAAGTAGCAAAGGGTGAAAACCTCTCGCCAGATACCCTTGAATTTTAGTTAATTATAACTGTACTCATGTCATAGTATAAAATTTGAAATTTTTATATGGAGACGTTTCCTCAATAGGCGGACCGTTTCAACAGTTCGAACACCTGGTCAGACCAACCAACGGTTGATTCTAGATGCAAATGCGAGGAAATTTACATCCTAGCAGATGCGAGTCAAATAGTTATTTGGATTTTATTTTTTTTTTCTAATGTAATCCTAACTTTCTGTCTTGTCTACAACGTTTCCTATCAAATATTCTTTATATACAGGATGTAAAATAATAAACACATTGAAGATTTCGGACGGCGCGGCGGTCGGTTGATCAGAGTGAGTTGTTATACTCATTATACTCATTCAATAAAGAGCTATGTGAACGTTCGAGTGGGATTTTCGATTTTTTCTGCATATCACCTGACTCCTGTTAGGAATTGCACGTTAAAAGGTGATGATAAAAATAATATTTATTCAACATAGTTTAAAGGTAGTACTTATAAAGACAGTATATGATTATTCTGAATATAATTCAAAACAATTTGAAGTCACACTAACTAATTATAAAAAAGACGACTCATGACAACCTTGGTTTCAAGTGATATATTAGTTCACATTAAAAAACTCCTAAAGAAGAACTTTGATTGACTCTTGATGTGATGTTATTGTATACCAAGAGACCTCTATGAAAGAAGTTCATTGTTCATGAATAATCATTAGGAGGAACTTACAATATGTAATTGTTTCTTGTGGGATAGTCATGGATTTCATGTTGAAAAATAATAAAGTGGTTGACGAATGGAGGTGCTAATCCAGACAGAATTTTAAATATTGAAATAATGCAGAAGTATAATATTGTATCCTTGATAGAAAACCAGTCCAGTACTAACAGCATAGTCCGTATATCTGTTACACTTCAAAAGCAATCACATTCTCCTATTCTGTAACCCATGTAATGAAGATATGCAATTTCCATCGAGCAAAAAATAGTAAGCTAGCACAGTATTCAATATGAGGCTGTATAATTGTTTTGAATACTGTAACAGATGAAAAATGTATTTTTATGACCAAGTTGGGTCTAGAATTAGTAATTTTATTTACTGAAAGTACCAAACTCAACTTAAAAAACTTAAGGCACTTAAAATACAAGTGGTAAAAAAACAAATAAAGTTTTATTTTTCATGATGGTCTCCTACCATGTAATAACAGCTTCATCCATCAATTTACTGTAACAGATTTTTTAATATTGAGATAGCAGTTAGCTCTCGTCAAGAAGAACAACATTTTTGCAATCTTGTTAGAAATATATTGAATGTGTTTTATAAATTCAATGTATCGTCAGTTATGAAACCTAATAGTGTATGAATATTAGTCAAATGAGGGCAAGTATCTCGGAATTAGAGAAAGTTGTATAAACCTTCATTTTGGCACCCTAAAACTTACTCATCGTAGGGAGTCCGCTACTACAGATATTCCAAAGTCAAAGGATCGATTTTTTACACATTTATTTGAGTTTCATATGAGTTTTATGCTATTTGTATTCATTATAAATATTATAGAGGATTAAATTCTCCAACTTTTGTTTTATATTTCGAACCATTTTCGAGATAGAAGGCAGAGCGTGTGCAGTGTTTAACTATTTAACTCATTTGAGTTTATGAATTATTGATAAATGTATAACTTCAAACAATTTTCATTTTTTCATCAACTATTTCTACCGTATTTATTATCAAGTTCAGACTTGGTTAGGGTATGATTTAGAACCCCAGAATTGGGGTTGGATTATGCATGATGATTTCCTGGAACTTGTTATGACAATGAATCCACCAGCTCCGGAGGAATTGCTCAACACAATATTCTGCAACTGCAAGAGTGGTTTTGCTTGCAGTGCTTATTAGCTTGCTGCAAGTGTAATGGGCAAGCTTGTCTTTATGCTCTACCTCAGAGTGATATCTGTTTTAAAAAAAATCTGTTTAAAATCTGTTTTTCCGTTAACCAGCTGTCGCACCCCTACGAACGACAACCCTCAAAAGTCGAAACTTGTGCGAGCTAAGGATTAACGAGGTCTTACCTTTTAAATTGTGATTCCTAACACGGGTTGGACGATAGCAAGTAAAGATCGATCGTTCAGACTAGGGCATGAACCACCAACCAACACGGCAGTCAATTCGAGTGAGTGAACAAAGCACCCACGCCGAACCGCTTGGCTTCATATCTGTCTGTCTGTTTAAAATCTGTTTTTCCGTTAACCAGCTGTCGCACCCCTACGAAAGACAACCCTCAGAAGTCGAAACTTGTGCGATTCCTAACACGGGTTGGACGATAGCAAGTGAAGATCGATCGTTCAGACTAGGGCTTGAACCACCGACCAACACGGCAGTCAATTCGAGTGAGTGAACAAAGCACCCACGCCGAACCGCTTGGCTACCGACTGACAAATATCATATGAAATATCAATGAAGACAGTACTTTTGATCCTGAAAGAACAGGAGACAAATGTCATTGAGAAGACGAGAACACAGAGGAGTTTGAAATTTTTTAGCGACTGGAAAACGATGATGAAGACGAAGAGAATTGAAATTAGAATGTGTAGTTTTTATTATTATTCAATGTATGAAATGGTATTTTTCAATAAAAATATTATTCAAATATATAATTCTTATTTTTTTTATTTAATTAGGAAGCGATTAGTATAGATAAGATTAGAATTAAAAAAATTAAATTGTTTCCCTCAATAACTTTATAATTACACGAATGGTACTCTAAATAGTTTAACACTGCGCGCGCTCTGCCCTCTATCTCGAAAATTATTCAAGATATGAAAAAAATGCTTGAAAAAAAGTTGTAGAGAATTTAATCCTCTACAATATTTTTATTACATACGAATAGCATAAACCCATAAGAAACGAGATATTTGCAATAAATATGTAAAAAATTGATCCTTTGACCTTGGAATATCTGTAGTCACGAACAACCTATGGTAACCTATGGTAAGTGGTTTTGAGATGTTTTAGAGTGTCATAATAAAGGTTTAAAGATGACTTTGTTTCATTCCGAGGTGAAACCCCTAAAATTCCTAATGTATAAGTATTTAAAATTATAAACAATCTCAGTGGATTTACGATAAATATAGATGTTGATTGTACTAATATCTAACAAATTGTAATTTTGTTGCTTTTATTTCTCTGCTCTTCTTCATATTCAATTTCAATTTGTATTAAAAAAATTATAAATGTTGCTCAGCATACAATTAATTTTAGTGATACCTCTTGACAGGTTAGTATTTAGTATTTACAATTGTCAATGCATTCAGATAAAGAATAAAGAGAAGAGGCCAAGCGGCCAAGCACACTTTGTTGAGGAACACTTACACCAATAATTTGCTTGTTTTATTCAGTATCATTCATTCAGGTGCATTGTGACCTATTTAGCAAATAGCTAGAGAACCAGTTAAGGACCATGCCTGTAAGACCGTCATATTCTCGGTGAGATCTCGGTAATCTTTTAGTCGCACAAGTTTCCGCTTCTGATTGTTATTATTGACAATGGGGTAATAACTGATTAACACAAAAACACATTGTAACAATACTACGAAACTATGTGTTGAAATTGGTCAATACTTGATGAAAATCCTCCATAACATATTCAGTATTACTTGAATATGTTATGGAGTTAGCTGTTCACAAAGCCGCAACAAACGTTTCACTACATAATAGCCTTCCTCGGGCGTTTTCCTTCTGAATACGGCGAGGAGTTTTCACATCTTTGCTTTAGATACAAGCCCGAGGCACTTTGCGGTGCGAATGAGATACGTCAAGTAATGGTGCATAGTGTGCTCCTGTAAAGGTTTTTCCTTTTTGAAGATGATTGATTAAAATAACTCCATGACTATCCCAAAAAACAGTCACCATCACTTTCCCAGCCGAAAAACAGTTTTTGCTTATTTGGAGCCGGTTCCCCATTTGCAGTCCACTGTTTGGACTGTAATTTTTTTTTGGGCGTATAATGGTGTATCCAAGTTTCATATACAGTAATTAATCGTTGCCAAAATTCGGATTCATAGCCCCTGAACTGCGCCAACGGAGCGTTGGATTGTTCATTCAAACACGTGTTTGGTCTAACGTGAGCAAACACGGCACCCAACGTGCGGGCAGCTTTCTCATATCTAAATGTTGATTTAATATGTGACAAACACTGTGGTAAATGATAGTACAGAGTCCCTATACACAGAATCCAACTCATCTTTGATTTGCGTTGCCATATTGCCTTTCAAAAACAAATATTTATTGACATCTTGATACTCGATTTTGTCCATTTTCATTAAAACACTAACATCAACTCACTCAAACAACTGTCCAAAATCACATAAACTTTGGTGAGTAATCGTCAACAGATGAACAAATAACTTCACTAGCTTTTATTTACGAGTGCTGCCATCTTCATGTTGAGGTCGGAAACTTTTCAAACCATTCTCGTCCTTAGTCAAGGTGTTTCCCATTTCATCCTTTGGATTCTTCAGGATTCTGATATTGGCATTGGGATTATTTCTAGACCTGTCAAAAGCTTTTGATTGTTTGAACCACGCAGTTCTTATACAAAAGCTGGCTCATATGGCATACGTGGCCCTGGGCTGAAATGGCTTAAATCTTATATATCAGGTAGAAAACAAATGGTGTTAATTAACAAGGAAGGAATCAAAGCTGAATCAGATATAAAATCAATTGATACACAAGGTAGTATAATTGGCCCAATGACGTTTATCATTTTTCTAAATAACCTGGAGGATATTTGTGGGGAAAATTGCAAAATGACAAATTATGCGAATGACACAAACTTGCTGGTCAATGCAGTAGACTATCCCGGTCTGATATCCATAACTGAAGAAAGCCTCTGTAAGACAGATGAGTGGTTCAGGAGAAACAAACTTATATTGAATGACAATACGACCAAAACTGTAATGTTCAAAACAAACCATGCAGGATTTGACTTACCTCAAGAAATTCGGCTGACGAATATTTCACTCAACATAGGAAATGAGTGCAAATTCTTAGGACTGCACATAACCAGCACACTGAGTTTCAATAATCATATTCAAAATGTTTGTCAAAAGTTGAACTCAGTGTTGTATTCAATGAAAGTTACTGATCAGTATGTTGACACAGATGTAATCCGAATGATCTATCATTTAAATTTCGAATCTGTTTGTAGGTATGGGATTATTTTTTATGGAGGTAGTAGAAATGCAGAGCAAATTTTCATTGTACAAAAAAGAGCCTTAAAAACTATGCTGAAACTGAACTCAAGAGGCAAATTCAGTAATCTTAAAATACTTACACTTATAGGAGTCTACAGGAACTCTTGTTATTCCTTTTCAGAAACAAACATCTTTTTGAAAATAGTCTACTACAAAATGTACATAACACTAGAAATTTTGACTATGTACACCCAAAACATAGATTAACTGTTACAGAAAGGAGCCCGTTCTATCAAAGCATGAAAATGTTCAACAAACTCCCCACCAGCATCAAACAAATGAATAAACTTGGTGAATTCATAAGATTCTACTGAATATAGAACCCTACACTATTGCTTAGCCTATATACATACTGTCTGACATAATCTATCTTACTGGTGACGTTATTTCTATTTTGTATCCTTTTATGATTATTCTTCAGAATTTTTTTTTCACCGTAGTGTGCGCTGGTCAGGCCCTATCCCCCGAAGCCCCGATACATTCGGGAGGGCGCGCCAGCATTATCAACCAATTACCACTCCCTACACCGTGGGGTAAGTGATCATTGGGTCCGAGAATCATGTGCCCTGAGCAAGCGCAGTGAGCCAAGAATGACAGCCTTCTGCATCTGTGCGGCTAAAATTTCTGCCTTACTGCGGCAAGCCGGTATGATTTTAATATTCGAGAGTAGAGAGGACATCATTTCACCAAGGACTCCAATAATCAGAACAACCATCTTGACAGAGTGACCTGGATAGAGTCGGCGGAGTTCGAAGAGAAAATCTCGATATTTTATCTGTTTTTCCTCCTCTTTTCTGACGATATTCGCCTCGCCAGGAGCTGAAAACTCCCCGACAAATATCGTTTCGCTCTGGTGGTCGAGAAGGACTACATCAGGCTGATTAGCTTGTATGAGCCTGAGGGTGTGGAACGATCAGTTCCAATAAATTTAGCACTTCTCCTTCCCCACAACGGATTCAATATCCCCCGGAGCGTAGGGCAACATTGGTGTCTCATCAATACCGTGAGAGTGCCGTAAGAGGGCCGCATTATGTCGATGGATATAAGCCGAGACTGCATATGCTGGACATGCTGATAGCAAGTGCATTAGGGTCTCGAGCGCCTCGTGGCAGGCCCTGCACCTTGTGTCAGGAACCTTTATACCCATCACCCGACTGCGGTAGACTAAGGTGTTGAAGACACCATCCAGGCAAGCCATGATGAACCCCTCAGTTTCTAACTTTAGCCCACTCGACCTGAGAAAAGGGAACGTCAGGCTCTTTGATAAGCCAAATTATCCAATTTTATTGAAGAAGACCCCATGCATAGGCTTATCCTTGTGTCTCTGCAGAAGTAAGGTGATCTCTGCAGCTTTTATCTGAGCTTTTTGCTGAACGGGTTCCAACTCGGTGACAGAGTTGTGGTCACCTCGTTGAGAGTCGAAAACTGTACCGAGTTCATCAGCTGCTCGGGCAGCTGCCCTAAGGAGGAATGCTCCAATTCCTGCTCTTTTATGGTCACGGACCATGCAGAGAAGGGGATCCGAATTCCTGACGACTTTGCAGGCTGTATCCAGTACCATCCTGTCATGTAGACACTCCAAACTCAAAAGTCCACGGCCTCTCTGTTGTCGGGGGAAGTACAACCATGGAACGGACGATTTGGGATGCGAACTCCTATAGAGGTACATCATTTTTCGGGTCTTTACGTCGAGTTGATACAGCTCCTGCCGAGTCCACTTCAGTACTCCAAACGAGTAGAGTAAGATTGGAACGGCAAGCATATTTGTTGCAGCAACTTTGTTTTTCCCCGACAGTTTCGATGACCAGATCTGTTGAAGTTTGTGCTGATACTTGCCGCGGAGAGAGGTCTTCACTGCTGTTACCTCTTGTAAGTGGCGTTGTTCCACCCCGAGGTGAGTATGCGTTTCTCCGGCATCCAGATGGTGTAGGATGCTTCCATTTACGAGCTGCACATCCTCTCCGTAGTCCCCGCATCATCCTCTTTTGAGATGGACCATTGCACATTTGTCTATCCCGAATTTCATACCCATTGCATGCGTGTACTCTTCCACCACCCTCAAGGACTGATGGAGATGCTTCTCTCCAGAGGCATAAAGTTTAAGATCATCCATATAAAACAGTTGGGTGACCTTGTGCCTACGGTTTCCGGGGGTGCCACAGTTATATTCTCGAGTATTTCTGAGCGCAACGGATAATGGCAATAGTGAGATGCAGAAGAGATGGGGACTAAGGAAATCACTCTGAAATACAGCCCTTCTGAAAGTGACCCACCCTGTTTGGACTCAATGCATCTCACTATGTTGTCGGGTACCGCAAGGCATCTGAAATTGTATCAAATGCCTTACGGTAATCGATCCAGGCCATAGAGAGGTTACGCTTATTATTATTATAATTATTAAAGAAAACCTGGCATGGCAAGAAGATCCTGAGAAATTTTGTGGTAATTGAATTTATCTCGACCTAGCATTTTCAAGATCATTTATAATTGAAAAAAATCAAAAATCCTGATTAGAAGTTAAACAGTTTCTATATAAAATTCAATAAATTGAATCTTTGAAAATAGGTATTTTCTTGAGTATATTTATCTTTATAAACTATGAAGACTAAAAATAATTTGATACGAAGACAGGAAAGTTTTTATACAGCTTCATTATATTTCTTCAAATTCAATATATAAATTTCGTTAAAAAAAAGGTATTTATTCTGTTCACCGTTTATTTTTGTTCATTCGTATGTGTAAAAAATTTAGTAATATTCTGCACACAAATCATTTTTTGCAAAAATAACTTTGTATGACACGTTTCCTTTTTCAGGTGGTAATTCACGTGGCGATTTTTATGTGAGAAAAGATATGGGAAATATATTAATTGCTCAAAAGCTAGACTATGAAGTACAAAATGAATACCACCTTAATATAAGTGTAACTGATTCAATAAATACCGTCTACACTGTATTGAATGTTTCTGTGCTGGATATCAATGATGAGAGACCTTCATTTACCGAGAGTATGTATAAAGTGGAAATATCAGAATCGGTACCCTTATATACCGAAATTTTGAAGTTGAAGGCAACAGACAAGGATCAGAATGGAAAACTCACCTATAGTTTTCACTCAGCAGAAAATAGCATATCACTAAGAACATTTATGCTCAATTCAATTTCTGGTGTAATATCTTTAGCTGCTAGTTTAGACAGGGAAACTTTGAGTGAACATATCTTAACAGTCATGGTAAGGGATGGGGGAACTCCGGCAAAAAAGAATTTTGCCCGCGTAAAAATTATTGTTCACGATCACAACGATCATAGTCCTCAGTTTTCTGACAAAATTTTGGTTGGAAAAATATTTGAGTCGGCTGCCATAGGCAGTGCCGTTCTTCGTGCCTATGCCGTCGATCATGATAATGGGGAGAACGCTCGACTTACATACTCCATCATCTCTGGAAATGTTGGAAACTTATTCAACATTGATTCAGAACTAGGAATTATCAGTACAGCAAAAGAATTGGATCTTACCTCCATTACAGAGTATACCCTACAGGTTAAAGCAACGGATCATGGTCAACCTCCACTTTCTTCTACAGTACCTGCTCATATAATGATTACAATGTCCGACAATGAACCTCCAAAATTCATGACTAAAGAAATTGTTGCTGAAATTTATGAAGATCAACCCCTTTTCAGCTATGTAGCACATTTCAATGTTAGGAGTACATCATCCTTACAGTTTGAAATATTATCTGGTAACGTAGATGGTGCTTTTGCAGTAAGTCCTAATACAGGAGTTATCACAACAATGAAACACCTAGACTACGAGTCCACAAAGTCCTACAATTTATCTGTGATGGCTACAAATATGGTAAGTCTTCATTTCTTACAGTGGAAATGTGTTTTCTGATTTCAGTCATTTCTTGTATAAATATAATGTATCTTATAAATCATTTAATGGATTGAAAATTAAATAAACAGTAAATATTTAACAGACTGCATACATAAATGGAAAAAGAAAATCATCAAGGAATTCCACAAAATTATAATTTTCTGAATCTATTAGATTAGGATCATGTGGACCACATGGACATGGTGCTCCCCAACAATTTTTCATGTACAACCAAGGACAATATATTTTCAAAGATATTTTGTGTTACTCAATGGGTAGAAAACGGCTCCTTTGCATATAGGGCCTTGAAAATATTTGATAGTATAAAGATGTTTTTGATCAATAAGAAGACACATTTGCCTTCTAATTTCTGTTACAAATGAGAAGAAACCTCTCTGTTAGTGAAACTGGCATTGTTTTCAACAATAGCAGAGGTATTAGAAATATTTTTAGGTGATACCAAATAAGTAAACTTTTTTTATATAACAATTTAGAAAATTTTTTGAGAAACCTTTCACAGAGTTTGTCAAACCCGATGTGGCACAAAATCGTGTTTCTAATATATTGGAAGTGAATTGCGAAGATTCAAATAATTTAATAAAGTTCACTGGAATTGACATTGGTTTTAGTGCAAGAAAATATCTGAAAAAAAAAGTCACTGATAATGAAAAGAAAATATTTTTTATTAAAGATTGACAAATATTTATAATCAGTATTGTTCAGAAAATATTGAAAAAATGCTGTCGGGAGTACCTTTATACCAGGGCCTCTTCAAGAATTAATCGTCATTTGATAAATAAAGATTTAAAAGAATACACTTGAAGGTTTGACAACCTTCTGCTGATTATGCACGATTCAAATGCAATTACTTCATCGGTTGGTGAAAATCGAAAATAGAGTGCCTCGAATTTGCTCAATGTTTCAGGAGATATTTAGGCAGCTATGCACATAGCTGATTACCACCATTATTACTCGGAAACGGTAAGTCCTGCTAGGATGGTTAAATGATATTTCTAAGATTAAAAAAATTCTGTTGATAGTATCAAAAATTGGTAAAAGAGCTTTTTGCTTCATTTCATGTTTGTCACTATCTGGTTGAAGCCAATTTCTAATGCGACGTTTCGTTTATTGAAATACATTATCATGCAAGTTTTTATAATCCGGTCCTTTATTTTTTTTTATAAATACTGTCATTTCAATTACAAATTCATTGATGTATTAAAACACATGTATTTCTCAACATTTCTTTTCAGAAACACACATCATCAATATTCCATTATAATTTTATAATCAAGAATCCAAATTTCCGACTGTTATTGCAGATACATAGTTATTGAAAAGACAGTTTCGAAGAAGAATGAATGTAATAATAAACTATAAAATGAACATCATAACCGGATGTTTCATGTAATATTTTTTAAGTTATCATAGCACGTGTTATTGCATCAAATGCATCATTCCTCAAACAAATGTTTACCCTAAAAATAGTGTGCTTGTAACATTTTTCTTGCATTTGGGAATTTAAAGGCATGCAGGCTATATTCATTGATTTTCTGATTGATTCGGCCATTACTTGATGAAGATCCACAAAGTTTATGGAGATCAAATCGTGAGGTGTAGTTTATGAAAATATATTCATTGAATCTTTCAAGTCATCAATATTTTCAAAATTTATTCTAAATACCTTGTCTTTTATGATGTCACAATGAATAATCTGAAAGAGAAAGGTCAAATAAATGTGGTGGCCATTCAATGTAGTACCATTAATTATTATTGAATATTGGTGATTCGTTTTTGAAAATAAAAGTCGAGAAATACATGTGTAGTAATACATCAATGAATATGTAATTATAAGGACTACCAAAATCAAAAAAATATATACAGTTCCGTATTTAAAAATAGAGTGATGAAAATTGGGTACAATCAGATTATGACAAACATGAAATAAAGCCAAACATTTCCTTCACACCTTTTTGATACTATTGAAAATGGTGGGGCTATAGCAAAAAACCAAATCTGTCATTTTCAGTCTTTGGAAAAATCTCAAAAACTGTTCCATCTGAAGATATTAGCTTTTTGTTGCATCTTCATAAAGGCAACTAACCTTGTAGGACCTACAATTTCAGATAAAGCAATAGTGTTATCAATTGAAAAACGGCCTGTGTATATTCTAATATACAAAAAAAAGTTGTAAAATCGTGTTATTCACACCATTAATAACTCATAAACAAATTAACAACGTCGGTTCATAAAGTAATGAGAGTTGTCATGGTGCACGCAAAAACAAGTAAGGTTATGACATTTATGATTGTGCTCACATAACAAATTGTTAAATCTCAATAGTCGCAAAGTCAGCAATATCAGATTATTTACAATGCCGTGAACGAGAAGATTGAATCTTCAATAGCGAGTCCATTAATATTTAAAAGACTTCAAGTTTGAGATATTCGTCACTGAAACTATCTCAGGTTCCTCTTCCTCAGTTTCAGGTTCCTCTTCCTCAATTTCAAAGTTAGGTGAAGTTTTCCCCACTCTTCCCAGAAACTAATTTAAATAAACAATTATATGTTTTGTTTGCTTTTCGGGTTTTGTTGTGGTGTTTTTTGGTTATAATCTCCAAATGTTTCAACTGGAACTGCGGCAGCCATCTTCAGTGGCGTGGTCGAAGTACTCTTCTTGACGTATCAACTGAAACTCAGTTGAGTTGCAGTTGAAACTTTTGTATATTATAACCGAAGAAGACCACGGCAAAACTCGGAAACCAACCAAAAAATTGACGCCAGCTGTGAAAGCCTACATTTCTATATTGTCACTTTGTGTTTTTTTAAGAACTTTATTCAGATAATACAATCATGGTTACAATAAACATTTTAAATAGTAATTGATTATATTTTTCCCAAAAAATTAATCACTCCTAAAAATATAACCCTTTCAAATCAAATAAGATTCCTCATGGCTGGGATTAAATCAAATAGGTGAATGAATGTCATTACGATGTCATCGATGACATAAGCAGATCAAGCTTATTCCGTGACATTCAAAATCGTAATTCATGAATGAAGTGTGTGTATTTTCTATAATGTTATCTAATTTGGTACTGAAGAGCCTTAGGGCAAGTGTCTTAAGGCGAAACACGTGTATACCAGTTAGGGTGACAGTGTTCCATGTGAGTACAATTTATTACCATTCATTCAAAGTAGAACTCATGTGAATGATATCTGATTCTTATTCCTCCACAAATGTTCGATATACAAACTGAATAGAGTAAAGTATCCTCTGTATAATTCAGTGTTCATATAGAAGTATTTGTTTCGAAAGAATTCTTTTCTTTCGTGTAATTCAATGTTTATATGAAAGTAGCTGTTTCAGGAGGACTTTCTTTCAGTTTGTGTCTGAAAGTTACTTCTTTGCATGATCTACACATCCATGTATAGAGTTACTTATTTTCAAATTGATTAATCCTTCCTTTCTTTGGAAGATTCTCTCATCCATTTTTTTTGTATCAGATGGAGTAGTAGAAAGCCAAAAACTTTCTTTCCCAAAAAAAAAAAGAATATTATTTAGATTCACTTGAGAATACATAATACAAATGTGAATAAAAAAACTTAATAGTAATTAATACAGAATTAAATAGATTTAAACCGTTCCTTCGTTGAGTATGCTAGTATAAAAACTCTTTATTTTGTTCTTAAAGATACTGAAATTAGGGCTATCTGTTATTTCTTTGGGAAGAGAATTATAAGTGTTCATGGATAGTGTAATGGGATTATTTAAGCCAATATTAGTACGTACAGGTTCTAAAAAGACATTATAATGGGTACGAGTATTGTATTCGTGAAGCTGATTAACGAAAGTGAAGTTGGTATTACATTTGACTTGTTCATGTATAACCTTGTATGCAAATTTACCTTGCTCGATTTCTAGAACATCCTGAATAGGCAGTATCTTGGTTATAGTGTATAAAGTGTCAGCTGAGGTTCTGTAGTCAAGCCTGTATAACATTTTCACGACTTTGTTTTGAAGTATTTTTACTTTTTTTAATAATGTCTGTCCACATGTGGTAAATCACTATCTCTAACTGCAAATTGTGTCAAGTTTAGAAACGTATCTTTTATTGTAAGAAAGGTTTTGAATATTACTGGAGTTTTTTCCAACACCAAATCGTTATTTTTAACACCTTGACAAGTGTTTCGATCACCTAGTGATCATCTTTGATCTTCCTCTTGAAGATGATCGCTTGAAGTGATCATCTTAAATCTTCCTCTTGAAGATGATCGCTTGGTGATCAAAACACGTGTCGATGTGTTAAAAATAATGATTTGGTGTTGGAAAAAATTCCAGTAATATTTATTACTACACCAAAGGTTCCAAACAGTGCATCATAAATATGAGAAAAGTTTTGCAACATTTTTTTGTATCAAGATGATTAGTAGAAAGCCAAAAAAAAATATTTCCCAAGTATTAATGACTCCTAAAAATATAACCCTTTAAATTATCTTCTTTTTAAATCGTTATTTCTTTATTACACAAGCATGCTTTCATTAAGCATCCATTTATTGTCATTCTTTTTTCAGTCTATATGTGTCTCTTCCTACCTAAACTTCCTAGTATTTAAGTAATTTGTACCTTACCTAAACAAATTTCTTAAAAATTCAGTGGTCAGTGGATGGACATGCAGTCCAAATCGGAAGTCCAGTTTTTATCACTGGTCTTCACATGGCCTACTCCCAAGCGAGGACTGAGGATCCTCAGATATATACACACACTCACACACATCTCAATTAAATTATAAAGAACAGCAATGATTTTTTTATTATTATTTTATATAACTTACGTTTATGTATACTTACGTATTATTTTTCAGGCCTCGATTTCAGCAACCTGTAACGTGGCAATTCATATATTGGATAGGAATGATAATCCTCCAAAATTCCTCCAGTTGCACTATTTGGGTTTCATAAGTGAATCTGCCCCAGCACGAACTTTGGTACTAACGAACTCAAGTGAACCATTAGTTTTGAAAGCTTTTGACGAAGATTCTGAAAGGAATGCTTTACTGCAATATGAAATAATCGAATCTCATTCTAGAAAATACTTTCAAATTGATCCTCATACTGGTGCTATTAAGTCTACAAGATTGTTAGATCATGAAACCTTCAACAACTTCATTTTCCATGTGCAAGTTTCTGATTTGGGAAAGCCAAGATTATTTTCAGATACTACCGCTGAAGTTAACATCACTGTAACCGATGTTAATGATTGTTCACCAATTTTCTCTAAGTCTGTATACAATGTAACACTCTTATTGCCATCGTATAAAGATATAGAAATCATAAAAGTGGTTGCGACAGATCTTGATAGTTCTGAAAATGGAGTTTTAAGATACGATATCATTGAGGGAAATAAACATGGAACTTTCAAAATCGATCAGAAAACAGGACAAGTCACTTTGTTAGAGCCCGAAAATCTAAAATCATTTCATAAACTCCATGTTAGAGTATCCGATGGTAAATTTTCCAATGTAGCCAAAGTGAACATCCGTACAGAAAAAGTAGAAAATTCCAGTTTAGTCTTCCAGAAATCTTTTTACGAGGGCTCTGTATTAGAAAATTCAACCAAAATTTCTTATATCTGTGTAGTGAATGTGCTAGGCAGTGTTCTGAATGAACATTTGGAATTTCGAATTTTGAACCCAATAGATATGTTTACAATTGGTCCTACTTCTGGAGTGATACGAACAACAGGATTGAAGTTTGATAGAGAACTACAAGACAAATATGAACTCATCATTGAAGCTAGAAGCAGATCTTTACATTCTGAAATTAAAGTAGCTCGTGTTCCAGTGAATATTACTGTATTAGACATCAACGATAACTGTCCTATGTTTGTTAATTTGCCTTATTATGCGGTTGTTTCATTTGATGCTGAGAAGGGAAGCGTTATAACTAAAGTTCTTGCTATAGATCTCGATAGTGCTGAAAATGGAGAAGTTAGGTACGAGTTGATTAAAGGTCAAGGTGAACTATTCAAGGTTCAGAGAGAAACTGGTGAAATAGAAATCAAACAGAGTTTGCAAGGATATAACAAGGAATACGAATTACTAATTGCAGCGTATGATAAAGGTGAAGTTATATATCTATTATAGAAATGAATTTTACAAGAGTAACACCAATATATATTTTACAGGTATAACACCGTGTAGGAGTGATACTACTGTACACATCAAAGTTATTAACAAATCCATGCCAATTTTCAAGAAACAATTCTACTCTGTTGGTATTCCAGAAAATATTGCTTTACATTCTCCTTTATCTATTTCTATAGAAGCTGAATCTCCACTGTCACGTAAACTCATCTATAGCATTGTTGAAGGGGACGAAATGGAAAAATTTTCAATTGATTTCAATACAGGTGAGTTTAAATTATGTCAAAACTTTTCAATAAATTTGGAATTGATTGTGTAGAGTACACCAATGAATAATTGGTGTACTGATTGATAAAGAGTGAATGGCTTCTGTTGATGACTTTGTAAGTTTGTGCTGTTTCCTGCTATCAAGTGTTGCTTATTCTTGCCTTTGGCTAAGTACTGTTGAGTGCCAATAGGTCAAAAACATGTATCTGCAGTTTGCATTTTTGGGAGCTTTGTCCATGAATCCTCAATTTGATTTATTTATATCAAATTCATTCATATACAGCGGTATTCAAATTGAATTATGCACCTTTTTTTTTTCTTCAACAGGTGTAATATCAGTCGTAGATGAATTGGATTATGAACAACAAGCACAGTATGAATTATTAGTAAGAGCAACAGACTGTGTATCTGGTATATCCTCTGAAGTACCCGTCTCAATTGAACTTCAAGACTTCAATGATTGTCCACCACAATTTACTGAAGAAAGTTACAGAGTATCCATTACAGAAGCATCTCAGATAGGAACAGCTTTACTAACAGTATCTGCAGTTGATAATGACACTGGTCTAAACGGAAGAATCAGATATTCTATCAAAAAGGACTACAATAACGACACTGATTATTTTTACATTGATGAGGAAGAAGGGACAATATTTTTAAAAACCTCTCTAGATCATGAACTGTCAAATATGCATCATCTTATTATAGTTGCTACGGATCAAGGAGTACCCAGTATATCTAGTACAGCCCATGTTTGGTTGAAAGGTAGGTGCACATTTCATGTTCTTGATACATACACTATCACTTCAACAACTCTTTTTAATTTCGAAAAACTCATTACATTCTTCCACTAATAATTTAAATCAGAAAAGAGGAGAATTCACGGAACAGCACTAGAGTGTTGTTCTGGCGTAGTCTTTCACAGTTTCAGGTGTACTTTGCATGTACCAAAGTTGAAAAAAAACAAAACGTTTTCAGAGATATTAGTGAAGAAGAAAAATTTGTTTTGTTGAATGTCAACATCCCGTCCTTGATACACTAACGACGTTTCAACAAAATAGCACTTGGCATATTCGTGTGCTCTGCTTGGTAGCTGAAATCGAAACTGATGTCGTTCTTGTCGATGGTTGCCTATTCATACGCTGCCATAGACTGTAATTGTGGCATGGAATGTCCTGTTCTGGTTAGTTGGAGAGGTGTGATGTGTCTCGCTCGACTGAAGGCACATTGATTATTGTTCCGGCCAAGCGTACGCTGTTGGTGACCTTAGTTTTGAATATGATGGTTTTTCATGCAGCTGAGAGGTAGTATGCATGATCTCTCGTGTTTAAGCTGCTGATCTTCTCAATTTCGATTGCCTTCCTTATGATCCTGGTGTTCTGGTGCAATCTGTTTGCAGCTTTTGAAGTCGATGTTGTGACCTACATCAAGGTGGTATTTGTATAGGGCTGGGGTTGTTCATTGCAAAGTGAGAGTTTGTGTTCCTCTAATCTGACTTATATTGGCTTCTTTGTTTGGCCGACGTATTCTCCGCTACAATCTCCACATGCGATCTTATATATGCCTAGGTTTTCTAGGTTTACCCTAACTTTTGGGTTTTTAAAGAAATGTCTCATAGGTTTACATGTTGTTTTTATAAAAAAATATGATATAACTGACCGACATTTGATGAGAATCCGTTAAAACTTATTAAAAAAACACTTTTATGTGAGATTTTCACTTGTTTCGCTATACAATTGCATCTTCAGGCGTCACAATATATCGACTTTACTATTGTGACGCCCGAAAATGCTATTGTATAGCGAAACACGTGTCGCGGTTTTGTAAACTCTCAAGGGAAAAATTGGTTAAGGCTTTCGCGGCCAAGATTTTCAGTGTTACTATTTTCATTCGGATTTGAAGGCCGTCGTACTTTGGAACTGTATCCCAACGTTTCGCCAAGACGAGTGTCTGGCTTCTTCAGAGGTTTTTTCATCTTGATGATTCACCGATGGCTGGTGATTTCTAGTTCGTAGGTTGTATTTATGTTGACTCAGGTAGTTTGTCTCTATTGTTGATGTGTTGCTGTTGGCTGAAGTGTTATTACCTGTTAATTCCCGCCGTACCTATCAGTGGGTTGTTATTGGTTACGGTTTTAATACTTGACTTATTAATGCATGACTTGAAGTGAAGAAAACTCATTTTGTAAAGTTTTCTTCTTTATACGAGGAATTAGGCAAATTTCGAATACGCGGTTGGTTATCTTAAATTGTAGATAAGGATTTCAAAGTATTATCATTGTTTTTTTTCTTTTTTATTGTTTGGGAATTTAAACATGAACCGTGGATTTTTGCAGGTAGGTAGCTTAAATACTAGATCCTTAATACCTTCGTTAACAGATATTAAATTATTAGTTTCGGAGTATTCCTTTGATATTTTACTTATATGTGAATCTTGGCTCACAAGCAATATAAGTGATGATGATATCTCCATTGATGATTATAAGTTGTACAGATTGGATCGAGCTAACAGAGGTGGAGGGTTGTGTATTTTTCTGAAGGAAAAATATTCCAGTGAAAAAATTATTTTGCTTCAGACTTGCCATTCCAGTGAACAATTGTGGATTAAAGCAACTATTCAGAAAAAGAAAATTGCATTTGGAGTGATATATAAGCCACCTAATTTTGATAATAAAGATTTTATAGAGGAGTTTGAAGATGTTCTCGGTCTTATATATCCCACAGTAGATGGCATTATTTGTGGGGGAGATTTCAATATCAATTTTTTAGATTACGATAATAACAATACCGAAAAAATATTGTCAGTTATACAGTGCTTTGATTTAGATCAAATTATAGATGCCCCAACAAGAATAACTACAACAACATCAACACTTTTAGATGTAATTATAACTAAAGCTGTATGGGTTATTGACAAAGATATCATTGACACTAATGGAGTTTCAGATCATATGCTCGTTTCCTGTAAAGTAAATATTAGGACTTATGAAGATAAGTTTAAAATTCATGAATTTAGGGATTTCAAATATTTCAATGAAGATGATTTCAAGAGAGACCTTTACTGTATTCCTTTTTTCAATATATTTGATCAGGAAGGAGCTGATGAAAAAATACCAATTTTTGACCAATTGACCAATTTTTTCGATAGACATATGCTTGAAAACATCAAGAATAACTAAGAAGCAATCCCCTTGGCTAACTGGTACAATAAAAGAGATGATGTTAATAAGGGATAAAGCTTTCAGAAGATTCAAAAGAAATAAATCAGAAATTCATTTTCAGTTCTATAAGGACATGCGGAACGTCAAAAATCAGGCGATTAAGAGAGAAAAGAAGGCATATTTTATTTCAGAGCTCAATAAAAAAAAACAACAAAGATCTCTGGAAATCCATAAAATCTAATGAGTTCATACCAAATACAATTAACAGCATTCCAGAGAATTTGAAGAATCCCTCGCAGTTAAATGATTTTTTTGTTAACTCAATTTCTATTAATGAACCACCCCCCGAACTCACCTCTTTCTATACTGACAATAATATGATAGAATTTAACTTTAAATTTCAAGAAATACATGATATGTTCGTTTTTGAAACAATTTCTAATATAAAAACAAATGCAATGGGATATGATTTAGTGAATATAAAACTCATAAAAATGTGCTGTCCACATATAATTCCATATGTAACACATATTGTGAATTTTTGTCTGAAAAATAATATTTTTCCCACGGTATGGAAGAAAGCAATTGTAAAAGTTGTTCCAAAAAAAAATAATCCATCAGAATACAAAGACCTACGCGCCATTAGTTTAGAACTTTGTCAAAAGTTCTTGAAAGAGCTATTGAAGTTCAGTTGAAAGAACACATTGACAATTTCTCTATACTTCCAATAACTCAATCCGGATTTCGTAAAGGACATAGTTGTACAACTGCTTTGTTGCATATGGTGGACGATATTATAAGAGCACGTGACGAAAAAAATAATACAGTATTGGTACTTCTTGATTTCAGTAGAGCGTTCGATACTATTAACTTCGATTTAATGTTATTAATTCTTGGCTATATAGGACTCTCTAAAAATGCTTTATCACTAATCAGATCGTATCTCACCAACCGTCAACAAAAGGTTACCATAGAAGGAAACAGCTTACAATATTTGAAGTTGACATGTGGAGTGCCACAGGGCTCTATTTTGGGACCCCTTTTGTTTGCTATCTACACATCTCAACTTGCAAAATGTTTAAAATTTTGTAATATACATTTGTATGCAGACGATATCCAGTTGTATTGTAGCTTCTCACCTGAAATGATAGATATTGCGTGTACTCAAATCAATAGTGACTTAAAATATTTGTGAAAAATGCTTCTGATTACTGCTTAAATATAAATTGTAGTAAATCCAATGTTATTGTTTTCGGACCAAAAGGCACTAGAAATGATATTTGCAAATCTGTGAAAGTAGTAGTAAATGATCATGTACTTGGGGTTGTCCCAGAAGCCAAAAGCCTGGGCATCATTTTAGATAAGGACTTGACATTCGAAAGCCAGGTTAATCAGTTTATTCGGCGTGCATATTATTCACTCAAAATTATATATGGACACCGAAATTTCCTACCCATGAAGGTGAAGGCGAATTTGTGCGAATCATTAGTTATATCTATATTCAATTATGCTGATGTTTTGTATGGTCCATGTTTAACCAACCAATTCAAGAAAAAGATACAAAAAGTTCAGAATTCCTGCCTACGGTTAATTTTTGGTATAAGAAGAAGAGAAAGAATATCACATAAACTGAAGGATACAGGCTGGTTAAATATGAACGACAGGAGAGTGTTACATGCTGCAACTTTGTTTCACAAAATAATTAATAGTAAAGTGCCGTCTTACTTACACCAGAAAATCACTTTTAGAACTGATGTGCATAATATTAATGTAAGGTATAAAGGCCGACTTAACTCCGCCATCCTTTCGCACAGAGTTCTTTAGAAGGAGTTTCAGCTACCAAATCTGTGCAATTTATAATGACATTCCCGAGCCCATGAAACGAGATGACTTCAATCATTTTAATATCAATTTCAAACGATTCTTATTATCTTCAAACTATTAATGACCCAATAGCTACCTACCTATTACAAATCTATAAATAGTCATAATATTTTAAGATATTTAAAAATTCTTTTTGTTTATTCCTTTGCGTACTAGGCGACATTTTTGAGGTTAAGTGGAAGAGCAATTGAATGATGACTTGTCATCATGTAAATTGAACTTCGCCTTTTGTCTTCTTATAATAAATGAACTGTACATGATTAATTTGATTTGAATGTATTAGAAGATAATAAAGACGGTATTATTATTATTATTATTATTATTATTATCTCGTTCTCAGGCAGATGGGGCGATGACAAACATGTTGTTTGTGGTTCGCTTCAGCCTAGTTCGAGGAATGATACTTGAAGGAATTGAATTTTAAATTATCAGAAATCATTGAGTTTATGTTGATGCAGGACACTACCTTGCACTGTCGAGTGTCCCAAACAGGCCGAAACCGGTCTGCAGGTGTGTTTCAATAATTGAAAATTGATTACGGCAGTTGTATCGCCAACAGCATATGCAGGAATAACTTCAGTGAAGAATCCTGCACTGACGCCTGTCGGATATAATCCAACGACCTTCTTGGTATTAACCAAGGGAGTAGTTGTTTTCTGATAGGTGTCAGTCCATTAACCTACAGTGTAGGTAATTTGAGACTTGCCCGAACGAATTGTTCTTTTAGATAATTTGATTTACAGCCAGTCTCCAAGTGTGCTCACTCAATTTGTGAAATGAGTAGCTCATTTGGAAGCTTGTTATAACGACTGATAGCATTATACTGTAGGGAATTGTTATGCAGTGATGTTCTGTGCAGAGGTATTCAAAAAATATTTCCATATTGTGTTTTGTTCACGTTCAGATGAATTTTCATAAAACAATGAAAAGTTATTTGTAGCAAACATAATACATTTCAAAATATAAATGAAAATAACCGTCAAAATATGATTGCCACTGAAAATTCTGGTGTTGCATGTGCAAATGGTTAGTCAAAATAATAATAAAAAATACAGACAAACACCACATCACAGATCATATGTAAACATATTCAAATGCATTATTTAAATGAAACATATATCAACAATCAAAAAAATACTAGTTCCTAATGTCATTAAATATTCCTGTAAAAAATGATGTAATCAGTTTCTTGCAGACAAGCGATGGTTATAGTTTTGTCATCCATAAACAGATGACGATTTAATATATTTTGGGGTAAATCATTCACATACAGCAGTAACATTGAGCGTCCGATAACCGATCCCTGGGACACAAAGTTTTACAGCCTGAGGACTAGAAACTGAACCATTATATAAAATTACATATTTTTCTTCATCATGAGAGACTTCATTATCCAATTCATTATTTCATGAGAAAAACCCGACATTTTGATTTTTTGCAAAAGATATTCAAAATTAACCGTACTGAATGATTTTGATACGTCAAAAAATGATACATAATTGTTAGCAATATGAGAATATATAGGAATATACAAATTCGAGTCTATGCATACGGATCACGTAAACTATAAGTGCTAGGTAGTAGGTTAAATTGTGACAAAGTTCACTATTTTCGAGAACATTTGAATGATACCAAAAAATCGATTTTGACTGGTTTGATTCCGGAGATATACGAAAAAAAAAACAATTTTTAAGCTCTTTTATTTGCTCTAGCTTCATTAAATGCAGATATGTTGAAAATTTACTTACACTTTGCATTAGAACACCCTCAACTTTGAAACTCTAAACACGGATCTGTTTTTATAGCAATTTTTGATAGGCAATATTCATATAATATCGTAAAATAGAAGTTTTTTCGGTAATTCCTAAAGTCTCTATAATTTGATGATCACTAAATGAAATTATTATTGTACTGGGGTCCTGTTGATTACTCGCTTATTATTCTCAAAAACTTAACCAAATATCTATAGGTTAGAATGAGGTTTTCCACTTCGAACATAATTTTTATAACTCTCCTGTGACTAATTTAGCTTTGAAAGACACAAAAACCTATTTATTCCACCTTTCGAGAAAAAAAAAAGGATTTTTGTAGACTATGGCATCATAATTACAAGCTTCTCTATATCATGCCTAAAGGTAACAGATTTTTTCAATAATAGTGGATTGGCGCAATAGTTTGTAGAGAGTCGGTGTCATTGGATGACAAATATATAATTACATATGGTTTGACTTAGTCTGAACAAAGAATTCCAATATTTCAGTATCAATGTTTTGTGACCACTTAGTCCAATATTTCTGCTAGGAGTTTATAGTGCATAAAAAAATCTTCTGCTCGTATTACCATTATTGGTGTTTCAAAATCCAGTTTCAAGACCATCAATTATGATTCCCAATTGCATCTTGTATCTGTTTTTTTTTGTTAGACTATATGTTCATTTTGGTATTTTTCCATTTTGTAAAATTTGAAACTTTAACTGAGTGGTTTTTTATGTCTCATTTAGTAGATTTTTACATAAAAACTCTTGCTTGATTATTTTGAACACACGATAATATTCTAACATTGTCGAATACATTTCAGTAGATTTTATAGAATATATGAAAGAAATTATTTTTAAATAGGCTCAACAATCAATTTTTAGACAAATCATTATTATTTTGTGATTATAATTTCCCATTGTTTTTACTTCTGTGTATATTTACTAATTTTATTTCTTTTATTTCAGTACTAGATATGAATGACAATCCACCTAAATTTGGACAAAGTACATATACGTGTAGGTTATCCGTAAATGCAAAAAGAGATCAATTTATGACAGTGGTTCATGCAAGTGATCTTGATGAAGTAGATCAAAACAACTTACGCTATTCCATAGTTGCTGGAAATGACCAACAGATATTTTCGATGAATCCAAAGACAGGAATAATGACTTTAACTAATATAGAAAACTTTGGTTCACAGCATACTATGTTCGTTAATGTATCTGCTTCTGATGGAGTCTACACCACCTTTGCAAAATTGAAAGTAGAATTAATAGCCGCCAATATACATGCACCAAAATTTGATGAGGTAATCAGAGATGTTCAAGTTCCAGAAAATCATCCAGCTGGTTATTTAGTAGCTACGGTTATGGCAACCGATAACGATATGGGGGAATTTGGAATTATAAGTTATAGTATTTGTTCGGAATTATTGGATAAATTATTTTTTATTGACAAGAAAACTGGGAAAATAACAACCAAAGTTTCATTAGATAGAGAACAAAAAAATATATATGAAATCTTGGTTTCTGCAACTGATGGCGGTGGGTTATCTGATTTCATTACAGTAAGAGTGAAGGTCACAGATGAAAATGATAATGAACCAACGTTTTTGTTAAAAGAATACAAAATCAGTATACATGCCAACTTGACCAAAGGTATTAGCTTCACTAAAGTAAGAGCAGTTGATGTCGACGAGGGTATCAATGCACAAATAGAATACTCACTTTATGATAGAAAGTCACCTGATATTGCAAATATTTTTGAAATCAATGGCACTACTGGAGATATTTACTTATTAACAACTGTTAATCACCATGGTGAGTCATATTTGAAATACCTCATGAAAAATACTTTTTTCTTTTTTTTCTTTCAGTTGGTCAAGTTTTTCAGTTTTTTGTTAGGGCTAGTGACAAAGGTAAACCTAAAAAACATTCAGATGTACCAGTGAATGTTATAATTATGGGTCCCAATGATTTTCCTCCAATATTCGAAAGACGAGTTGCAAAATTTTTTCTGTCAGAAAATTCTCCAACAGGTAATATACCAAAATATATAATGTAACAATTACACACTCAAAATTACATTTCAGGAACTGTCATTACCCGTTTGAAAATAGTTCCAGATATTCCAGTTAATTTTCAGATCATTTCTGATTCAAATGAAAATCCACAATTCCATATTGATTCACTTGGGCAAATATCTATTGCTAGGCCCCTCGATTTTGAAACTCAATCATTTCATTTGATTGGTGTTTTAGCTTTAACTGACTCTAGCCCACCCTTAGCTACGTTGGCAGAGATTATGTTACAGGTACAGGATGAAAATGATCATGCACCACAGTTTGAAAGTTCAACTTATATTTTATATGTAGCTGAAAATATAAAAGAAGGCAGCTCAGTGTTAAGAGGCAAGCTTGCATATTTCATGATATTAATTTTTTTATAATGCTACATATTATATTTCAGTATTGGCATATGATGAAGATCAGGGTAACAATGGAGAAGTAAGATACGACTTCGCAAATGATTTAGCAGAAACATCGAATTTTTTTTCGATAGACACCCACACAGGGTGGATAACCACCATAGCTAAACTTGATAAAGAAACTAAGTCGGAACACAAGTTTTATGTTATTGCTAATGACAATGGAATCCCACGACATTCTACCAGAACAAGGGTTATAATTCGGCTGAAAGATTATAACGATTGTCCAACAAAATTTAAAAAGACTATATACAAAACTTCAGTGAATGAAGATGCACCACCAGGTACTGTGATAGTGACACTTGATACTGTGGATAATGATAAAGACTTATCCACAACAATTGACTTTTACATTGTATCTGGTGATCCCAATTCACATTTCCAAATTAGACAAACTGGTGAAGTTTATGTTGCTAAACTGTTAGATAGGGAGACTGTTCCTTTCTATAATTTGGATGTGATTATAACAGATGGTTATTTCACAGATGTAACCAAATTGGAGATTACTATTTTAGATGCCAATGGTAAGTCACAAAAAAATAATAGAAAGGTGTATGTACTTGTGTGGGTCTGTATGTATTTGTGTGTGTTTCTCTATATTTGTGGTACAATGTGCATAGGAGAAACAGTTTTTGTGGGACCAATTGTGCTACAGGTACTCGTGAATACTACAATTTCAATTGAAAAGGGTATATTGTAAGGTTTTGGCTTTCTACAAATAAATGTGGGAATCTTCCAAAGAAAGGAAGAAAACAAATAATTTCAAAATAAACTCTTTAGAAAGATGTGTACATTATGTAAGTAACTTTTAGACAAACTGTAATTCAATATTTATATAAAAGTCGTTTTTAAGAGAGTTACTTCTTTGCATGATCTACGCATCATTGTAGAGAGTTCATTTTGAAATTGATTGTTTTCTTCCTTTCTTTGGAAGATTCCCACATTTTTTTGTATAAAGATATTGAGAAGTAGAGAGCCAAAACATTTCTTTACCACATTTTCACAGTTTTATTGATCTGATATTTTGATATTTGATATTGATATTTAAATTGTAGTGTACCTACTCTGTCTGTACTTGTTCTTATCATTTTAATATTTAACTTTTTACTCTGTAATTTTGCTTTTGTCTCTATAATCCAAATTTTTGACATGTCTTATACCACTTATGGTCTTCAGATTAATAAATTTGATTTGATTTGATTTGAATGCATGAAAGTTTAGTTATCAAGTTTATCACAATCAACAAATTTTCTGTTACCGCAGTGTGGTGTTAGGTCATATGTTCAAATATTCAACGATACTTCTTGTTTACATAGTTTTGTTTACGAATTTTACACATTCTTTCTAATTTCTTGCAAATATCTTAGCCTCCGTCCATGTTATTCCTCTCATTTTTAGTACCTTATGAAGTGTTCCAATCCATGTTTGCTTAGTTCTTTTTTCTCTTATTTACTTTTGCTTCCCATGTCTTCTTCACCTGTCTTTGTATTCGCCATTCTTTGTAAATGTTCCCACCAACTCAGTTGCCTTGTTTCGATAAAATTCTTCACCTATTTTATTTCCAGGTCTTCCACGATCTTTGTATTTCTCATTCTATTTTTTTTTCGTGACACCTCTAACTCTTCTAAGGAACCGTTTGTATTTTGTTCTTTTTTCGTTGTGTTAGTACCCAGAACTCGCAATCGAATTTTAGAACAGGTCTGTATATTGACTTGAATACATTAATTTTTGTTTTTCTAGATATTTCCTCTTTGTTCATTAATGTATGCGTAATAAAGCTTGATTGTTTTCTCTATTCATTTATTAATTTCTTTCTCTTGTTTTCCATTGTGAACTATTTCTACACCTGAAGACTCAAAAGTTTTCACTTGTTCAAAGTTTTTTGTTCTCAAGTTGTATATTTATATTTGCCTGTTCGCATATTATCATAAATTTTCTTTTGTTTTTATTTATTGCCATTCCATTTTTCTTTAATACTTCGTTCGATACTTCTAAGTTTTTATGTAAATTTTTTAAATTTTCGTGACATTGTATGATGTCATCTGCAAAAGCTCTTTCAGAGATGTCTACCCTTTGTAGATTCCTGTATCCAACATGTAGTTTTTTCGTTTTTGAACACATAGTTTCTAAAGGATTATTTGTACATTAATTTGGAAATTCTCAACCGATTTTGTTATTTTTTCATGTCACAACTGCGAAATACAAAAATCTGCATACTTCACTTCTTTTTCAGTAGTAACGATATTTTACTTTCATGTAATTTTTTTCAGATAATCCTCCGTTTTGTCTCAAACATCGATACTACAAGACATTGTCCGAGGGAATATTACCTGGATCATTCATTTTGTCTATTGAAGTTACTGATATGGATGGACCAGAATACTCTAAACTAAAATATATTTTATCTGGCAGTGGATCAGAAGACTTTCACTTAGATGAAGAAGCTGGTCATTTGAAAACGGCAACATATTTGGATAGAGAGAAGCAACCGAAATATTTACTAACTGCTAATGTACATGATAAAGAATATTCTAACTGGGAATGTTCATCTCAAATTGAACTCATAATATTAGATCTCAATGATAATGCTCCCGTTTTTACCCTGCCATATTATTCAGTATCATTAGATGAAGATGTGGAAGTTGGAACATTAGTTACCAAAATACATGCTACTGATGATGATGCAGGAATTAATCGAAAAATCAAATACTCATTTATCGACTCGTTCAATAATCATTTCCGAATATCTTCTGACAGTGGTATAGTTACCCTTGCTAAACCGTTAGATAGAGAAATGAAATCTAAATACAATTTAACGGTACAGGCAGTGGATTATGGAACTCCGCAATTATCAAGCAGCACCTATATAGTTGTAAACGTACAAGATATAAATGATAATCCTCCAGAATTTGAAAAATCGCATTATTTTGCAATTGTTCCTGAAATTGATGCTATCGGTACAGAAGTTGTTAGAGTTTTGGCTACATCCAAAGATATTGGAGCAAACGCTGAGGTTCACTACTCAATTATAGGAGGAAACGAACATAAAAAATTCAGCATAGACAGTACGACTGGTGTCATAATTGTATCTGATACATTAGACTTCGAAAGGGCCAAAGACTATTTTCTAACTATTCAGGCTATTGACGGTGGTATACCACCTTTGAGCAATATCGCTAATGTTAACATAAGTATAACCGATTGTAACGACAATGCACCTGTTTTCAGCCAACAGTCTTATAATGCTAAAGTTGGAGAAGATTCTCAAATAGGTGAAAAAATAATACAGGTAAGGTCATATATAGTCTAGAAAGAAAAGATATGAAGATACAATTTTTAAACTTTGAGTTATTTTGACACAATTTGTGTTTTGTATGGAGAATTAGACTTTTGATGAATCAGAGGTTTATCGACACTGTATTCGTTTAAATAAATCTTACGATTTTTATCCCTCTTGGGCATACATTTCAATGGTGGTATTTTTTCACTGGCTGCATAAAAAATATAACAAAAAAATTGTAGGACGTGATTGACATCTTTCTGGTTGAACATATAAGACCAATAGTGTTAATTTTTTCAAACAATGATATAGTGCAGGGAGGGTAACCTGCGGCTCGTGAGCCACATGCGGCTTTTTAAAGAATTTTTCGTTTCTCTTGATAAATATACCAGAGTTCCCTTTTCATTTTTGTGCTATTATATTAAAAAAAAATATCGTTTCGTATGTGTTTAAAAATATCATTTAAATTACTGACAACAAATATGAAAGACTAAGTGCAACGTTGTAACAAATTTCATTTCCATTCAAGTCAAGAATAATATGACTGCATTTCATCAGTTCAAACTTCCATTGTCTAATATAAATTGATTTGAAATCCCTGAAAGAATCTGTAAAAATATAAAAAGAGATTAGCTGAAAAATAACAGTTATACAGGGTGTAACTAAATAAGTGTAAAACATTTAAGGAGGTGATTCCTCATCGAAAAAAGATAGGATCTTTCCTATATAAAAAAATTTCATTGGAGCATCCCTTGTTAAGACACAGCTTCTTAAAGGGGGTACATAAAATTTGTATAACAATTTTTTTCACAAGCACTAAAGAAGTTACAATATTGAAATTAACCTGACATGTTGTACTACCAAAAAGACACTTAGCCAGAAATTTATTTGGTTTACCACATGATTGTAAGGGGTGGAAAACGCAACCCCTAAAATTTATTTCCAATGTAACTTTTTGTCTTATTATTTGTTTACCATCTAAAAATTTATTTCCGATAGCCTGTTTCATTCTAAACAAAAAATGTCTCTTGGGTTTTTTACCCAAAATAAACCAGTTCCCAACAAAAACTTATTTTAGGAACAAGTACAGAGATACATTGTCATAAATGCGAAAATACGAAACTAATCTATCTAGTAGGTCGCTATTAGCGATAGTGACAATTAAATTGGTATGACGCTGTTAGTTTGTGAATTTTCGATATTGAATTAATACTAATTGTGTGTTGTTCTGTTCTTAATTTGTTAATTTAATATTTCACTTGTGAGGCGTACGTTCAATTTTTAAGAGAAGTGAATTCAGTACTGCTGAAGGAAGTTCCTTTGGGCGTCAGAAGGGATATGTTTTTTATGAATGATGGGGCTCTCGCCCATTTTAGTCAAGTAGCACGTCAGCATTTAACTGAAATATATGCAAATCAGTGGATAGGTCGAGGAGGACCACAGAACTAGCCCGCTCGATCCCCGGATCTCAATCCTCTCGATTTTTCTATTTGGGGCCATTTACAGCATTTGATTTATCGTACTCCTGTTCGCGATGTAGAGGACTTAAGAAACCTCATCATCGATGCGTGCAGGGTAATCAGAGAGACTCCAGGAATATTTGAGCGAATATGTGGCTCAATGCGCCGACGTCTAGACGCATGCGTAATATCTGAAGGTAGACATATTGAACATTTACTATGATTTCTACAGTTGTGTGTTTTGTTATTAATAAATTAGTTTTGTTTATTACCCTTTAATCGTTAAATGCAGGTACTAACTACAAAATAACAATAAATCCAGTTCGCATTTATGACAATGTATCTCTGTAGTTGTTCATAAAATAAATTTTTGCTGCGAACTGGTTTATTTTGGGCAAAAAACCCCAGAGACATTTTTTGTTTAGAATGAAACAGGCTATCGGAAATAAGTTTTTAAATGGTAAACAAATGATAAGACAAAAAGTTACATTGGAAATAAATTTTAGGGATTGCGTTTTTCACCCCTTACAACCATGGGGTAAACCAAATAAATTACTGGCTAAGTATCTTTTTGATAGTACAAAACGTCAGGTTAATTTCAATATTGTAACTTTTTCAGTGCTTGTGAAAAAAATTGTTATACAAATTTTATATACCCCCTTTAAGGGGCTGTATCTTAACAAGGGATGCTCCAATGAAATTTCTTTATATGAAAGATCCTAACTTTTTTTCGATGAGGAATCACCTCCTTAAATGTTTTACACTTATTCAGTTACACCCTGTATTAAGCAAAAAATTACAATGAAATGACATACAAGCAACAACCAAGAAAACCCAATAAAATTGAACTGTAAACACGAGCTGAAAAATTAAAAAATGATCAAGAAATGAAAATTGAAAATATAAAATTAAAAGACTCCAAACCAAGTTACTTCAAGACGTTTCGATTGTTAGTATCCACAATCGTCTTGGTGATAACTGGACTTGTCCCTTCAAAATCTGACTATTTATAGGTCATTCGACTGTTTCTTCCCTCTCTCCGCTTCATTGGTTTTTAGCGGGAGCTGACCGTTTGGCGGGAGTTGGTCGTGTTCCGCTTGATTAGAGGTTTCCATGTGTTACGTATCTCTACGCTAGCTTGGCTAAATGCGTTGTTGGACAACATATATGCGGCTTCTTTGAATTTTCTCCTAAACCAGTGTTCCTCCTTGTGGATGATTTCAGCTTAAGCCCACTTGATGTTATGTTGATGAGTTCAAACATGCTCTGCTATTCCGGATTTGCTGGTTTCTCCTCGTTGTGGGTGTTTTTTTGTGCTCGGCAATGCGAACTTTCAATGGCCTTGTATTGCTTGTATGTCATTTCATTGTAATTTCAGTTTTTTGCTTAATATAATTGTTATTTCTCTTTTTAATTTTTTACAGATTATTTCAGGGATTTCAAATCAATTCAATATCATATTAAACAATGAAAGTCCGAACTGATGATGCACCAAAAAACATCGTCAACCACCTTCAAACAATAATATGACTCATCAAAAACTGCGCGAACGAACATAAACATTGGCGTAATTTTGTAATTTTTCTCGAATTAAATTTTTTTTTCCCCATATTAAACAAGAACTTTTTTCTGAATCCATTTAAAACTAACATAATTCAAGATGAGTTTTTCATTTCCAATATAATTATGACCTAAAAAGCATCTGGAGAATTAGAAATATGCAAGATGTAATAAGATGCAAGAAGTAATAAGATGCAAGAAGATCAAGCTCTACAATTGACATATAAGTCGAGGTCAATTATTAAATTTTGGAAATTTGTATCAGAATCGAAGTATCCTAAATTAAAATTAAAAAAGCTGCTTGTCGAATTATTTCAATATTCGTAACAACGTATTTATGAGAATCATTATATTTCATTTTAAAATTCGTGAAATCCAAACATACCAGTCAAAATTAACTAATCAGCATGTCAAAGAATTACCAAGAAAAGAAAAGTAATATAAATGTGTTTAATTTTTATAATGTTCAAATTCAATACACATATTTTGTACTTTCTGTTAAATTTGTTTTTTAAAATATGTTTTTCCGTTAATCAGCTGTCGCCCCCATACGAACGACAACTCTCAGAAGTTGAGAAACTTGTGCGAGCTAAAACTTTACGAGGTCTTACCTTTTAACGTGTGATTCCTAATATTTATATATTTTCAATAAACATAATTTGTGTAAAAAATATCTGTTACCTTTTTTGCATACGTTTTAAACACGTATTAAATTTCGGCACGAGAAAAATTTCAAATTTTGGAAAATGGCTCAGACCATCAAGGGTCCTGGCACCCCTGATGGTATATCCTTTCATTGCTTAAAGTCTCATCAAAACAGTAAGTTTTGAAATATTCAAAATAGCAGCATTGAAAAAACAAATACTAATTAATAAATATGTTAATTATTGGTATTTTATAAAAACAAATTCAACTGGTGAGTGAGTAACTTATTGTTGGTCGTTTAAAAGGAAATTTGAATGTTTGCATTTATTTCCAGTGATTCCAGCAGGTTGAATTTTTGTTCTTCATTTTCTGTATGTAATATGTCGACCGTGTTGAGATCTTGGTTGTTGTCTTAAAGGTGGCAAGCATACATAAAATTGGTTTACTTCATTTCAAAAATTTTATGGCCGAAGATTTTCGTTTTGAGACACCTACAAAACATTCACATACATACAGAAAAATCATCAGATAAAACAAAAAGACTACCAACAAAATAAAACTTCATAGTATATAAGACTGGTAACTCCTCCATATAAAGAATTACAGGTCAAATATAGACAAAGATAACAAATGAAGTGCCTACAAACCAACATATGGATTGTGTTCAAAGTTTGCATGAGAAGGCATTCAAGAAATTTTAAATTTCTTTGTAGGAAGGACTTCAAAAAATGTGAAAACTATATTGTTACGTTTTTCCCTGTGGGTTGACCAATAACTGACTACACTGAACAATAGTCAAACTTAACTTTATTTCACTTTAAATACAACAATCACATCAAATAAAACTTCAACTATTACTCGAATGTCTATCGCCTTACTGATCGCTTCGCGTACCGCACTGTAACCTCTACTTGACTCTGTCGATAAGCTCGTGGCTAGCATTAATATATCGTAATCGAATGCAGTAGAAATTTCGCCAAAGTTCCATCGGAATCGGTTGCATTATTCTCTCTGCTTCTAGAGCGGCAGGGAACATCGTACATTCGCGTGCTCTTAGCTATGTCACGATTGGTTTATGGCTACCAGTGGCGGCCGGCGTTATTTTCTGTAGCGGATGACTTACAACAATATTTATTTTTAGGCATGATCCACATGTTATTATGTAGACCAATGATTTGTTATCTTTGTCCATGTTTAACTTGTTCTTAATATGGAGAAGTTACCAGTCTTATATGCTATGTTAATGTGCTCATTTATTAGTCGTCTTTTAATTTTATCTGATAACTTCATTGTATATATGAGCGTTTTGTAGGTGCTTCGTTACTAGGATCATAAAAAAATGTTTGAACAAAAGAGAACCAATTCCACCTATGCTTGAGTCTTTAAGAGAACAACCACGGTTTCAACATGGACTACGACATTTCAGATACATAAAATAAGGGACATAAGTTTATCTGTTAGTATCTGTGAAAACGAATAATTCAAATTTTCTTCAAATGAGCAACAAGAAGTTTTTCACTTTAATAATTGTCGAATATGTTTTCGTAAATGAAATTTTAATAATCAACATATTTATTAGTTAACTGTGTCCAGAAATAATAATAATATTCATATAATCATCTAATTGAGCTTTGTATTTCTCTACCGTTATATAAAATACATTGTAGAATTGTTTGATGTATCAGTCCAACTAATGAAACTACAGTGTAGTGAAACGCGTCTTGAATGAAATTCATAGTGTGAAAATTATATTATTATTATCATGGATAACTCCAATTTTGTTCATGTAATTGTATTTTTTTTTCAGATCACTGCAACAGATTTGGATAGTGGTAAAAATGGAGAGGTGTTATATTATATTTTGAAAGGAAATACAATGGAACACTTTCAAATTGATGAGAAAACAGGTTATGTTTCAGTTGCTGCAGAATTAGATAGAGAAAATATATCAAGCTATGTCATAGAAATTCTTGCTAAAGATAATGGCCTGCCAGTTCTTTCTCGTCAGTGTTTATTGAATATTGAAATTTCTGATGCGAATGACAACCCACCATTATTTTCAATGCCTAATTATACTGCAGTTATTCAGGTACTATATTTCTTTGAGATTTTTTCTATTGTTATATTTCAATTTCACTTTATAGGAAGATAAGCCGATTGGATACTCAGTTGTCAAATTTGAAATCACGGATAAAGATAGCTTTCCAAACACAATTCCTTACACTTTTGATTTTCGAAGTGGAAATGATGGAAACACTTTCCGATTGGATCAAGATGGTATTTTAAGAACTGCAACAAAATTCAACCACAAAATAAAAGATACATACCTATTACAAATAAGAGTATTTGATAATGGAATTCCTCCTCTGTACTCAGATACATGGGTAATAGTAAAAATAATTGAAGAATCACATTATCCTCCAATAATAACACCTCTAGAAGTGAATATCAATTCATTTTTAGAGGAGTATCCTGGTGGTGTTATAGGAAAAGTTTATGCAAATGATCAAGATCAATATGATACTTTGACTTGGTCGTTGTCGCCGACATTTGGATCATCATATTCAACACAGGACTTGTTTGAAATAACTCAAACAGATGGGACTTTAACTGCTTTGCCAAGATTGGATATTGGAAATTATCGCCTCAACGTTACAGTGACCGATGGAAAATTCTCAAGTTACACTATAGTAAAAATAAGTGTTGAATTGCTATCAGAAGATATGTTAGAGAACTCGGTTGCTCTGAGATTTCGCGATGTTAGACCTGAAACATTCATTCTTAGCCATAGAAAAGGTTTTATTAGAGCAGTTAGGAATGCAATGAAGTGTAGGTCTGATGATGTGGTGATAGTTAGTGTACAGCCCTCAGGTAATGAATCACCAAGATCAAAACGTTACACAAGCAAAAATTTGGATGTACTTTTCACTGTTCGTAAATCTGATGGTGGCTTTTTCTCGTCCGATGCCATACGAAAGGGACTGAATGTGAGATTGAATGAGTTAGAGGAAAGCACCAAATTGGTTGTAGAAGAAATTATTCGATTGGAATGTAGTGACAAATACTGCCTGTATGGCATTTGTCAGGACCATTATGTGTTAGAAAATGATGTTATTGATCCTATCTTCACAGATGTCACAAGCTTTGTGTCCCCTAGACATCGTCCATGGCTGGAATGCATTTGTAAGGAAGGCTATGGAGGAGACAAATGTGATACCATTGTAAATGAATGTGCCAGAGATCCATGTTCAACTTTCAAACTATGTGTACCAGATTCATCTCAAGTGGGATACTCTTGTCAGTGTCCAGAAGGCTACACTGGGCCAACTTGTGAAATTGATATATCCAAATGTCATAGCAAGAGTTGTTATGTTGCCAGGAATCCAATATCATTTAGTGGAAAGAGTTATTCCCAGTATAGAATTATAAATAAAAAATCAATTGAGGATCAATTGAGTTTGAGTTTGCGAATTCGAACAGTACAACCCACTGGAAATCTGATGTATGCTGCTGGCAAAGTGGACTACAATATTCTAGAGGTATGTATGATAATTTATATATATATATATCACTTTCAGAAAAATGTAGGAGAATATAGAGAAATTGTTTTCATTACCTACTGATTTCAAATAAGATTTGAGCTTTATCAAATTTTTAAATTTTTTTTGGTAAGTTATAAATATGAACTCCATTATGAAAAAGTGATATTTTAGCAAAATTTAACTTGATTAGTTACTTGATTGTCTTGTATTATAGTTATGACCGCCAGTTTGGAATAAATATCAATGCAAAATATTTTATATTGATTGAAATTGAATGAATAAATACATATTTTCAGTTTAATTAGTTGCTACAGCTTTTACGGATTTCTCAGCGTGTTCTATTTCACCAGAAAATATAACTTGAAAATACACTTCATTTTTGTAATATTTGTAAACTTGAATAGCATTGATGGCAGCTCCCTACATTAATTATAATATATAATTTTGAAATTATAATCCCTTGCACGCGCTCATAATTTCAATTTAAATTGTTTCTATGGATAATACAGAAAAGTTCATCTAGTTATTCTGATTTATTCCGTTGTATCTTAAGCGAGATGCCGATAAAACTTTTGAATAAATCACACAGCAAAATTTCAATATAGATAGATACATTTATTTCAACAGAGTATTTTATAATCATTCACAGGAGTGGCAGAAAATTTTTGTCTGAGAAATACGTCAAAAGGAAAATTGTAAAGATATCAAATATGTGTACATATAAATCTAAAAATGAAGCATTCAAAATGAATTGCTTCAAGTTTCAAACACGATTACAAACATAGTAAAATGTGCGTCATATTGCGCATGATTACTGAAAGTAGAAATAATTTCTATAAATACATAGCGCAATTTTGAATAAAATTTTGTTTCATAAATTTCCACAGGCCAGAAAATATTCATCAGTATTGTAGGGCTCCAGATTACATAAGAATTTTCTTACAGATTTCAGAAATCTGTTAGCAACGACAATATCTTTTATGTTTTTCGGAAGATTATTATAAAATTTCATTCCAGCGTAGATAGTGCTACGTTCATATAGGGATTTTGCATGGATGGGATATGAGAAGTCTTTTTTTTGTCTTGTCTCGTAAATATGCGTTTTGCGATGTATGTCAAAATGGCCTGGATGATTGATAATAAATTTTATCGATTCATATATATAGATTGCTGACACAGTAAGTAGTTTGTTGATTTTAAAGGCTCCTCTGCAGGAATCTCTTGTATTTATATTAAAGATAATTCTGATAATTTTTTTTTGACATAGGAAAACTCTATTAAACCCATGACATGAGCCCCAGATGATTATCCCTTGTCTCATAGCGGAGTAAAAATTCGCATAATATACTGCAACTATTGCTTCAAGATCAACATTTTTTTTTAGAACTCTCATGGCGTATGTTACCGAGGATAGTTTATTGCAAAGGTTATCTATATGACTACTCCAACTTAAAGTGTCATCAATGTATATTCCTAGAAACTTCACTGAAGTATTACAAATGATTTTTTGATTGTGCATAATTATGTTTTGTGGTGTTTCTATACTGTTATTGACTTTGAACATGATACAATTTGTTTTTCCATCGTTCAGAACTAACTTATTCTCTAAAAAATAATCTTTGTATTGTTCTATTATTTTGCTACCTTTTTTTATAATATCAGGTAAGTTCGCACCTGTTAATAAAAGATTGGTATCATCAGCATAATTGATCATGTGAGCAGTGAGCCGTTTTGTCTTTTTGATTCAGTTCTACTATTTGCTTTCTATTTTTCAAGTATGAATTGAACCAGTCGTACGATTTTCCACGAATTCCATAATTATAGAGTTTCCATAATAAAATGTCATGATCTATGCAATCGAAGGCTTTAGATAAATCCATGAAAACTCCACATGATAGATCTCCTTTGTCCATTGCTTCTAGGACTTCATTGCTGAGATACATCTAAGCAGTTTCAATTGACTTATTTTTCAGATAGCCATGCTGATTATTAGAAAACATTTTGAAGTTTGTAAAAAATTTGACTAATCGATTTACCATTGCTATTTCAAAAATTTTTGATATACATGTTAAAAGACTGATTGGCCTGAAGTTGGAAATGTCCGACTTATCCCCTTTTTTTGTGAAGTGGTTTCACTATCGCTATATTCAGTTCATCTGGAAAAACTCCTTCCTCAAAAGATTAATTGATCAGGAAGGTCAGAATACATACAATCTCATGAGCACAGCTTTTCAGTAAGTGTATGGGTACTTCATCAATACCTGAGCTTCTCTTGTTCTTCATTTTGTTTATTATTGAGAGTATCTCATCTTCTGTGACAGGGTTCAAGAACAGAGTGTTGCTGTAAAAAGCTGTAGATCTTTCAAAGCCACTCACCTTACCAATATCCTTCTGTGTTGACAAGAGTTTAGGAGCAGATTCGATGAAGTATATGTTGAAGCTATTGGCTATCTCGCATGGATTATCGTATTCAAATTGTACGGTTTGGGATGCACCTGTCACTTCTCTAATAATTTGCCACATCGTTTTGGATTTATTATCCGACTCAAAAATTTTATTTTTATAATAGTCATATTTTGCAGATTACAAGTGATTGATGTACTTTCTCTTTATCTCCTTATATGCATTTTTATAATCAGGATCAATTTTAGAAATGGATTGATAAAAGACAAGTTGGTTTTTCATTTGTGTAATCTCAGGTGAATTGAAAACTTTACTTTCAATACGTTTCTGGTGTTTATGCGTTTTTGGAAAGTGTTGATCAAAGTAAAAATTGAAAGTTTTACTGAAATTTGAGAAAGCTTCTTTTGTATCTTTCGCACTGTATACGTTTGTCCAGTTTTCGGAAATTAGGTTTGTACAAAATTCACTTATTGATTGGGAATCATAATATCGTCTCTGAACTTTTGTTGCTGATTGGATTTTGTTTAAGTCACATAACAACACTTGCGCTGAGTGATCAGATATACCTGTTTCAATAACTATCCCTTTTTTATCACCTTGGAGATTCGTAATTATGTTATCTAGGCAGGAACTGGAATGGGAGGTAACCCTTGTCGGTTTGTTGATGGTTAAAATGGAATTATAAGTAGCTAACAGATTTATGAAATCTTTACAGGTATTGCTTGTAAGAGAAAGGGTGTCTATGTTAAAATCACCTGCTATAAAATAAATACAGTTTTTTCTATATAAAATATCTAACATGGTCTGAAATTTAGTTATAAACAATTTAACTTCACTTGATGGGGACCTGTAGATGCAAACTACATTGAACTTAATTTCACCAATTTTACAGGCTGCACTGGAGCACTCAAAAACATAGTTTTCAGCTAAGGCGTTCACTTCGTCGATTGGACTGCTAACGATCTCCTTGGATACATATACAGCTGAGCCTCCGTGTTGGCCTTCTCTTCTGCAATAGCTAGACTTGAATGTAATCTTTGAAATTGTAATTCTTGATATTATGTTGTGATTGCCAGTGTTCTGTAATGCACACTACAGGACAATTCAGATCTTCAATGACCTTATGCATCATGTTGATGCAATTTCCCAAAGACTGAACATTTTGATGCATTAGAAATTCTTTTACATGGGAATATTTTGTGACTGATTTCCTTCTAAAAAAGTAACAGGCTGGTGTGGATTTCTGTTTTTTGTATTTTGGTTCTCAAGAAGATGATTGCCTCTCCTGAAGTTAAATCGCTCAAAACCTATATTTTTTGGCCAGAAACTGGGATCATATACCTTCTCTTTCAGACTCTGTGTAACACCTATCATAAATGATTGATTGTTACGCCTTGTACTTAGTGTCTGTAGTTTTTTTACTTCGATTACTTGGTTTTCTAGTAATTGTTCTGTTTGTGCTTCTATATGTTTTCTTATGTTTTCCTCCTTTATATTATCGGGTACTTTGATTATGAATAACCATATCTTTTTGTATTGATCATCATGCCCATGAAAATTACTATCACCTTCACCACTGCCAATGTTTATTTTATTTTTATTTTTACGACTCCTATGTGTGACCTCTTGAAAACCTTCATTGCTTTTATAATCATCATTTATATGAATAATATCTGTCATAAACCTCCTTTGTTCATTTTCTAGAGCATTTATTTGATTTTCAGTTTGTGACTTATTTTCAATTTTAGATTTGTTAATTGTGACACCCTGTATGTTGTGGTTTCTCACAATGTCTAATACATCCATATGTTGTTGAATGTGTTTTTCCTGGTTATTCATTTTGTTTTTTTTTTGGGGATTTGTTTTTCTTTATTGGATTCTTCATTTTTTGTTGGTATTGTCATACTATGTTTTATGGTTTGGGTTGGTCTGTCTTTAATGAATTTGTCTTCCAAAAATGCAATTTTCTCTTCCAGTAATATAATGACTCGTTCTTTGTCTGCAATGATGGATTCCTTATCAGCAGAAATTTGCCTAAGTAATTTATTTTCCTCTCTCAGGAAGTCTTCTTCAGATAAATAAAGTAGGTCATCAGCTTGTTTATCTGATTCATGCTTGCATTCCGCTTTTTTTTTGGTCACTAGATTGCTTGAGACACTTTGGATGGAAGTAATCATTACATTTGATACACTTCACTTTATTTACTACTTTTTTCGAGCAATGTTTACAAGTAAAATTCTCGTTTTCTGTAAGAGCTGGAGACGAACAACCTGCTCGGCCCGCCATGCCGATAGATGGCCATGCGATAGATAGAATATGAACACTTTATTTCTCTACCAGACTTCTACTTGACACAAGAATGACGAATGACATTTTAACTCCAACATAATCAATGTTGCTAACCTTAGCCTAAGAAATATTCAATATGCTACATATCCTCCTCACAAATCTAACTGCAGGGGGATTTGATTTGCCTTTTTGGGCGCTCGTTAATATTCAATCTTATACCCTTAGGACTAATAGTTTTTACAGGAGTTGATTTTGAAGATGTTACATTTTCTTCAATGAAACCCTTATTAGTCATCTCATCATTATTTTCTATACTATTATCAGTCAGTAACATTTCACTTCCACTCGATTTCACCACTTCGTTTTCACCTAGAGAAAGATTGCATGAATCTTCCTCTGACTTATGTGCTACAGGTAAAGATACATTATCAACAACTTTACGAGGGACAAGAACATCTGTATCGGATTCAGATCTATCTCTAAAAATCTGATTCAGGTCTCTTCCACACTAAATTTTCATTTTTCAATTTACATAAATAAATTCTATCCCCGAGTACTTCATCAATAGAAGCTTCCGCCCAGGTTTGCTTATTTGGATTTCTATAGTCCCTACACAGTACTCTAGTACCTTCTACAAATGATTCTTCTCTATTTCCTCTATAATAAGTAACATTCTTATCAAATCTCTCATTACAGTTAGACTTTAATAAACCCAATCTATTTCTCATTTTATGCTTGAATACCAAGCTCGCTGGTGTCACTCCAGTACTACAACGAACCATATTGCGATAATGAAATAGGTATCGATTTATTAAAGTTTCCAAAGAAACGTTTTTGTTGATTTCATCTTTCAAACCTTTTTGCAATGCTATTTTGAGAGATTTCACGAAATTCTCATCAAATCCATTTGTAGATGGGTGGAGATGTATTATGTTTAATTCCATTCAAAGATAGAAATTTAGAAAAATCTTCAGAACAAAATGGGGAACCATTATCGGTTACTACTACCCTAGGTAGACCAAATCTACCAAAACACTCTCTGAATTTTTCAATAGTTGGAGTAGAGTTAGTTGAGTTCAATATAAAAACCTCTGGCCACTTAGAGTATGTATCCACAATTATTAGAATCATTTTGCCCTGAAATGGTCCAAGAAAATCAGAATGAACTCTTTCATAAAAATATGAAGACCGATTGCACGGTATTAACACTGCTTTAGCTGGCTCTGCTCTAGATGAAGTGCAAATCCTACAATTTCTCACGAAAGTTTCCATATCTCTATCTAAAGAAGGCCACCAAAAATAAGCCCTAGCACTAGCCTTCATTTTGCTAATACCTTGATGAGTCACATGCAACTCTTTCAATAAATGGTTACGTAATTTTGTTGGTATTACCAATCGATACCCCCACATAACTACACCATTATCAATCCTCTTTACGGCTATAAAAAGGTTTCATCAATTCATCAGGTTCATTAGGGAACCCATACCTAACATAATCATAAAGTCTTCCTACAACTGGGTCACGTCTAGTCTCAGAGCGTACTACATTTACATTAATAGCTGCTATTTGTTCCATAAAATTTAAATAATCAAAATTTTCAGTTAAGGATTAATTTGTTTTCAATGGAAGACGGCTCAAACAATCTGCATGGACATTGTCTGTTCCTTTGATATATCGAAAAGTGTAGTCAAAACCTGACAAAAACAATGACCAACGTTGCAATCTTCCTGCAGCCATCTTAGGTAAACTTTTGAACTCTCCAAAGAGGGCGTCTAATGGCTTGTGATCTGATACAATTTCAAACCTTTTTTCTGCAAGATACTGATAAAATTTTTGGATAGCCCAATATACACTCAAAGCCTCCTTTTGCAACACGCTAATCTTTTTGGTTTTGTTGGGTCAAAATGCACAAGAACCTTATCTGAAGCTATTTCCAATTTTGAATTTTGAAAAGAGTCTTCACACTCATCATTCCAAATAAATTTTGAGTCTTTCGCAAGTAAATTGTATAATGGTTTTAACTTTACAGTATCCCATCCTCGTCGCCAAATAATTGTTGTATCTCAAGCGAGATGCCGATAAAACTTTTGAATGAATGACACTCAAAATTTCAATATGAACACTTTATTTCTCTACCAGATTTCTACTTGACACAAGAATGACGAATGACATTTTTACACCAACATAATCAATGGTGCCAACCTTAGCCTAAGAAATATTCAATATGCTACATATTCAAACTAATATATACGATTCGATTAATCTCTACAAATCATTTTTTCCTATTAATTGTATTTATTTACTCAGCAGAACTGAGTAAGTTTTTATATTCATATTACTTGCAGCTACGGAAGTTTCAGAATAGAAGGGGTGTTTGACAATTATTGCAATAGACAATTTTTTATTTCAAATATTTCCTATGGTCTGAACCTCCTAATATCTATAAATTGAAAGAGATACATTTTTGGGAAAAATGCTTTTTGGATATCTACTTCTCCATCTTTATACTAAAAATTTTATATTATCTTTACTTAATAGTTTATTGAACTCAATTTGCTTTCTTCCTTTCTTTGAAAGTTTCAAATTAATAACGATCATTTCTCGGAATTTTATGAAAATAAGTTCAATGTGGTTAGTATTTAACTTTTTGTTGGTCGTTTAATATAAATATACACATACACAAACATGCACATACACATTTGAAAACGTTTCTTACTGTTTTTTGGGTGTATAATACAATCTGAAAAATAATTGAAGTTGAATCAATAGAGAATCTGCAATATTGTAATCAAGAGCACATCAAAAAGTTCTCCCCGAAAAGTGACACGGTAATATAAACCACTAAAAAGACTAGTTAGTAACTAGTCGTTATCATGAATATTGCCTTCAAACTTTATTATCAATGGAAACCTTTCTTTAGATAGTTGACGTTTTGGAAAATTATCTTTTCCGTTTTAAAATACAAATAATGCCTCAATTTGCTACATCTCTGGCTCTGAAAATAAGTTATCAGGGAAAAAATCAGGGCTTTTTTGCCTATGAACAGTGGTACTGAGGCAGATCTGAAGTCTTCCTCTCAGGGCGTTTATACTTGTGCTAGAAACATCAAAACACGTTATCAACTTTCTCAATAACAATCTAATATCAACACAATCTGGGAATAAGTGGTTCAATTGAGTCACATAAGATGTAAAATAAGGTTCACATTCACTGAATAGTGCATAATTGAAATCACAATGCATATCGCCTTAAAAACAAATATTTATGACCCCAACTCTCACCATTGCAGAGAATTGATTGAATTAAATAACTCTAGATCACTAGGTGCTACCAAAAAAAATAGGTCATAGGTTGAGCTCCAAAGTGGTAGCTTACCAAAAGTGACGGGTACCATTATGCAATTGCAGAAGGTGTACATAAATGAAGCTATTTAATTCTATATTCGTAAAAATCAATCTCCTATCTTTACTACAATATTTAAATTTCAGTACAGTAAAGTATATAGAGTGGGAATTAAATCAAGTGAAGAGGTTGTAAAATATATAACAGATTAAAAATATAAAGTTACTCAAATCTGGTTCCGTAAGGAAGGGCCGCAAAATTTTCCAGAAAAAGTCCAAATGTTTTCGACCAATCACAGCACACTGACTCGGTAGGCAGAATTCCAGTCGTTCCACTATTGTAGTGGAAAAAGTGGTGACACTCTCAGTAACGGCAAAGACAGATATCTCTGGGTCTCCAGAATTTTGACGAACACATCCATACATTACAAAAGACATAGTTTTCATAATGAAAAAAAGATAATTGAAACTTTCTATGTTTTTTACCACTTTTATTTGTAACTAACGTTACTGCAGTTTCGTCTTATAAGGACATTTTCAAACTTATACATTAAACTAACAATAGTTCATTACATTAGCCCTTATATAGCACCGCTGTAGGTAATAATAGAGATGCTTGGCTTGATTGAGTACCTGAATTTACAATTTACTATGTGGACTAAATCGATTTGATCATTCAACAGGTTGCACCCGCAATGTTTATGCTTGTGAATTTCCAAGGATTCTAAATAATTAAGTTTGTAACCCTTCCTTGCATAGTGCAAAATTGATTATCAAGCCAAGTACCTCTATTATCACCTAGAGGGGTTCTATATAAGGGCTAATGTAATGAACAATTGTTAGTTTAATGTATACATTTGAAAATGTCCCTATAGGACGAAACTGCAGTAACGTTAGTTACAAATAAAAGTTCTCAGTATTATTTATGCAAATTCAAATCCCCAATTATTCCATTCTAGGAAAACTCATTTAAGTAATTGCAATATAATTAAAAATACACGATTTCCTTTTTGTTTTGGAAATTGTATTCACAATCGACCGTTAACTGTTTCCTCACAAAAAGAATGAATAGAAATATTCCCAAGAAGAAAACTTTAGCCTTAACCGTGTTTCTTGTAGAACTATGAACATTCGAGCTTCAGAGTTGTATCATTTAATTGAAGAAACCTTATAACAAGCATTGCAACATTTAATGAAATGATGAAAAGAACGTTGGCCAAATAATTGAATAAAGTTGCAAAATAAAATGACCTTTAGAATCAACCCAGTGATGATGAATGATGGTACTTTTATTAATTGTAGAAATACTGGTGCGACTCTTATGGCGGTTTGAAGTCATACTACCGATATTTTTGCGATCGTGGCTGATACTTGAAATGAAATAAATTATCAGTGGGGGCTCGAAATATGGATTTATACCATGGTCTCCATTATGTTTATCATGAAATATGATATTTATTGTTCTCAGCGCATTCGATTGTGAATCAATAACCTAGAATTATACTATATCAGCATATGTCCAAAAAACTACTTCAACATGAGATATGGATATTTTTATACATAAATAGTATATACAAGTATTTCAACAATGAGTTACAGTCACAGGTATTAAATTACTTCAGACTATACCACCTTCTATGAAATCCTGACTGTAACAAATTGCAAAAAGTTATATTTGAAAAGTTATGCACTCAGGAAATAGTAAGAAACTTTTGACTTCTTCACCAAAATGTGTTTCAAAGTATATTTACTAGCTTTTGGAAAAATTTTTTTTGTTGGTTTTCTGTTATCTTTTCTAAAGAAAAATTCACTTCAAGAGATAAAGAAAACTAATTCCTAACTATGAAACTGGTGTCTATTAATATTTAACAGAATTCATTTTCACTTTTTGATACAGATCAATGATTTTGAAGACCAGAAAAATCTACTGTTGCTCAACACGCCTTGGTGAAATGCGGCAGAATAAATGAAAACTGTCAGAAATTATTGGGATTGGTAGATGGCAATAGATTTTTGAATGCTTTCGATTGTTTTTGAATAGTAAAAGTGTGGCATGAGAACTATGAACAGTGACGAAGGTCCTATTCCAAAATGCTCATTGTATTTCTTTTTATGAATCACCCTGTTGAAATTTTCGAAAACATTCAAGAGAAAATTTCCCCCAAATTTATACCCAAAATGATTGGTGTGTATCGGAAAGTGAAAGTGCACTCTGTTAGATATAAATTGAGACCAGTTTAACAGTTAGAAATCGGTTTTCTTCATCTCCTGAAAATGCCAACTTAGTTTGTCAAACGCGCGTCGGGAAAAGTATCGCATTTCTGATGATTGAGAAAAGTGCTTGTTTTGAATTTATTCTATAATACAGGTTCCAGTTTTATCTTTTATGAAAATGATTATATTCAATGATATTGGTCAAATCTATGTCGATAAGATTATATAATTGTAGTATTAGGTAAAAATCCACAAATACAAAGTCTGCATATTTATTGAATAAATGTCTTTATTTTTCAGGTTGTTAATGGTGGAGTTCAGTACAGATATGACTTGGGCAGTGGAGAAGGTATAGTTAGAGTTTCTGATATTTATGTTTCTGATGGTAGCTGGCATGAAGTCAAATTAGAAAGAGAACGTAATACTGCAAAAATCGTTATTGATAATACATACACTGCCCAAGGTTCTGCTCCAGGAATAAGCGAAATCCTCAATTTACAAAGTGACGAAATGTATTTAGGAGCAGAAGTCCATCAACATCCATCTATTCTAGGATTCGAAGATGTTCAAAGAGGTTTTTCTGGATGCATGGATGATATAAAAATATCGCGAGTATCTGTTCCATTACATAAATCGGGAGAGAATTTAGCAGTTATATTGAAAAGATTTGCAAATGTGGAATTCAGTTGTGACATAGGTACCATTCTTATACCACCAGGTCCGTGTGGATCGCAACCTTGTATGAATGGTGGTACTTGCAGAGAAACTAAAAATGGTTATGAATGTGATTGTCATGAAAGATATAAGGGAACCCTTTGTGAACATGACAGTGATCCATGTGCCTCTGCTCCATGCCTTTATGGTGGGAAATGTACCCCTACTATCACAGGTGATTTTGTATGTGATTGCGTCTTGAGACTCAGTGGGAAAAGATGTGAATATGGTAGATATTGTTCACCTAACCCTTGTAAACATGGAGGAGTATGTGAAGAAGGTGATGATGGACCTTTATGCAAATGTAGATCGTTTTTTGGAGAATACTGTGAATACGATCTGAATGAATGTGATTCTTCGCCTTGTCAAAATGGGGGAACATGCATGAACGAATTTGGTTCATTTCAATGTGTTTGCCCACCTAATGTAACGGGAACTTATTGTGCAAATATCATATTCAACACCCCTATCTCCACAACATTCTACAACATCACATGGGAAGAACTTGTATATTTTGGTAGTGGAGCAACTATCATAATATTGCTCATCATAGTATGCGTTTCATGCAAGTGTTATATCAGTAAAAAAAATAAACGTAATGCACATAACAAGAATCTCAAAGACAATATTGTTCTTAATTCCAATAGACCACAGGAAATATGTGAATATAAAAGAGGATCTAAACTCAGCAATCTTGAAGTAAACCAAAGAGAAATTCCAATTGCGCCACGACCAGTTTCGTACACTGCAAATTCTCAGAATGAATCATTATTCAACTGCAATGCTGCTCATGTCATGTTGAATAACTTAGATACTCTCAGAAGCTACGGATCTGCAGGAGATGAGTTAGAAAATGTACCCCCTGATTATGTGAAGAATTTGAACAGAAATACACCTCCTGGTTGTATGAGTAATAATTGTGATTCAGATAAAACCACGTGGGCTGAACAAATGCATTTAGCATCATCACTTGCAGATAAGTCAAAAATTAAAAATGGTAATATACCAGACTTCAAAATTTCAAGTCCTGTCAGCTGCGATACAGCAAATAGATTGTATAACAATAGGGCTAATACTATCAATGTTAGACCAAATGGATTGTCATGTGGAGAAGACGAACAAAGAAGTATTGAAAGTAAGATATTTTTACATTTTACTAACATCCAGTATTATAATAATGAAAGTCTATTCCACCCTTCAAAAAAGTGTTTTCCTTTGAAAACAAATTGAAAATATCCAAAATTGCTAGAAGGTTCCAAAATATGACCTATTGCTTTGCATTGTTAGTTGTACTGAAATAATTGCTTGATGAATGGATCAAAAGAGGATACTACTCTTGTTCAGTTAAAAAGAAATTGTGAATTTTATAAAAGAGTTATTTATTTATTTATTATTCAAACAGACCTACACGGCCTTATTACATGAATAAAAAAAATTTAAATATAAATTTAAATTGATACATTTGTATGGCTTAAAGTCGAATATCTAATACATGCTCGATTTAAGTTTCTTATGTACTGTGTAACGAATTTTCTAAAAGTGCTCAATGAATCTGTCCAATCTATATCCATCAATAAGTTGAATGTATTGGCTACTCGCAACATGATTATGAGCGGTGACCTAACAGTAGTACAAACTAGATGTATATTAAACATGAAAGAATTTCTTATTCTTCTTGCAGGTACATTATATCTTATCCTTGTAAGGAGTTCAGAAGAGTTGACTTCATGACTCAGTATTTTGAATAGAAATAAATGTATTTTGGTTTCTTTTAACGTCCAGAGACAATATTCTGAATTAATTTCTCAATTGTGTTGTTCTAACTATTCTGTGGTTAGGATAGATACGTAGATTTGTAGTAAAAAAATCTCCAAAATTTGTTTCAAATTTTTTTTACTTCGAAAAGTTTAGTTTGATATTCTCCTAACTAAATTTCTGATTTCTAAGTTTCGATCTGACTAGTGTGTAGTACAAAATCTTTATAGCTTCTATATTCTATAGGTACTTGTACTTGTGTGAACTTGTATATAGTTGTATACTGATGACACTTCATTTTTAGAATTCTTAATTATGAATAAATTATTTTTTATGAAAAAAAATCAATTTTCAATCAGGTAGAGGTGATTTATAAGATATTTTTGATTAACTCGGTGAAAACACTAGACAAATAATTTTGTTATAATTTTTCAATCAAAAATGGTACAAGTGTAGTTTTGATTATTGAAATAGGTCAAAAATATTGAATTTTGATTTTAATTAATAAATGGGTTTTTTTAGCAATTGTCAGCAAATAATTTTTTTGAAGAAAATATTTTTTTAATATCGAAGTAAATTTTATCCCAGTAGGTAATGATTCGACGGGAATTTACCGACTGATTTACCTAGTTCATTTTTGGTAAGAGCATATAATATACATAAAATTGAATATTGGCTAATTTCAGGTTATCATTGGGACTGTTCCGATTGGGTACGTCATAGTCAGACACTCCCCAATATAACGGAAGTTCCAGGAAGTGAAGTCCCTGATTCTTCCAGCTTCCACAGCAATGAAAGCAATGAGTCTCGATGCCATATGTATTCATCAGTGATTGCCCCTATTGACCCACAGCGACACATTGGGACACTTACTGAAGATATTGAAACTGAACGCGATATGAGTCCTGATGAACCAATCAATGCCCTAAACACAGGAAATGATGATTATGGTTTCACCCCAGGTAAATGATGAATTTAACATTTACCCCCCATTAAAACATTCTTTAACGACATACATTGTTCCTCATAAGCTGGTTTTTAAGAGTTGTTTTTTTCTTGAAGAAAATCCAATAGTTGCTTCACCTTTTATGTTTTGACTGATGTAATCAATATGTTGAAAAGATGGGGGGCTAAGGAGAATATTTTGGAAAAAATCGAATGCCACCTAAATGAATTTCATGTAGTGAATCATCATTAGTTCATTAGTATTTCATTTAGCTGTTCGAATTGCTGATCGATAGGTGAATAAAACATTTTATAGGAATCACATATGCTTTATTTTTATAGTTCTTAAATATCCTACTGTACAAACATATGTACTGTTATACAAAGAGATAAAATACACACGCATTGCACGAAAAAACTGTGTTATTAACGTAAAAGTCTGTTATTTGAGTTTGTTTTTGACAAACTTTTGATCGGTAGTAAGAATTTCGTACAGCATTATGAATTCGCTGTTAGTCTGAGCAAACACATTGAGCGTTTCCGCAGCCTTCAGACACATCAAGGTTGGATAAATCTCCTCTGGTGCGGCATCATCACCGTCATTATCTTTGCTATTCGCGTCGTTAGCGTTTTTAAGAAAATGTGATTTCAAAGTTCGAATGATCCTTTGGTCCATGGGTTGCAACACTGATGTCCTGTTTGGAGGCAAAAACACCAGCGTTATGCTTTTCAAGTCTATAATATGGGAATGTGCTCTTGAAGCAGAGGTCCATTAAGGGGTATTCTCCGGTCACGCTGAAGCTTGAATCACTGTAACAATGCCTTATCCAACTGCTCATGAGTAGAAGTCCTTACACGATTGCATTTCAAAACGTTGGCATTGAACAGCGACTCCATCTTATCTTCATTCTTTTTAATTGTGAATATTGTAGAATGGGATACGCCAAACTCCTTTGCGAGGGCTGCATTTGATTCACCAGCTTCTAATCGTTGTGATATTGCACTTTTTTCTTCAATTGCAAAACACTTTTGATTCACAGAATTCATTTTGTCGAACGTTATGGACTTACAAGTGACAAAGACTTCATACTGGAACCTCTGGCATAAAATCAATCTATTAATATCTGTTAGTAGTATCTATCATTAGACGTATCTAAGAAGAAGGAGTGCGCCGAGGTATTGGTGTGCAGATTGTGTAAACAAAACATTGCGCGACGTTTTAACCGGATGTAGTATCATGAAAAACGCTCGCTATAAGCGGTTGGTCGCTTAAACCATAGTCGCACTAAATGGTATATTTTCTCAATTACTAAATATAAAACTAAACTTGAGTAAACATTATCGTTGCTGTAAACGGATAGTCGTTATAAGCGGAGTCGTTATATATGAATTCTACTGTAATTAGTTTATTCACTACATTATAAATGTTATTGTTTGTAGCAGGTCAGCGAACAGGATACCTTAAATACCCAATAATATAAAACCATTTATGTACACTGGAACTTATGAAAAACATCACCACCTCTTCAATGTTCAAATGTGGAGTCTGGCGAGGATGTTCCTGTATCACGAAAAAGTGTGACAGTAAAACTGATATTTAAAAAAACAACATATTCTTTTTAATGTGGGCAGACAGGGCATTTTATGATGTAAAATCAAAAAAACAAAATTGGTTGTGTTCTCATTAAAGTAAATCTTCGAGTATTATATGTGTATATATAAGAGTGTTTCTGAAATAGAAGAACCTTGTTATAAATTTCAAGAAGACAAACATACGTATAAAGATGAGAAAATAGAAATCTGAAACCTTCCTTTCCCAACAAACTCACTTACATAATTTTATCTTGTATGAATAGATTCCCACAAGATTTTCTATATCTGACACCAGCAAAAAGTATTATTCCCTTTTTCTGCAAAATGAATACCGTATGAGCATCAGTTGAATTTTTCTTGAGCATGAATTAAACATAAGATTGATAAAGTAAACAAAAAACCAGAATTAGTACAGCAGAGCTAGTAATGTGACAAAGCTAATGTAGAGGAAATGATTCATTTGAAATTTCAGTTGTAGATTTTTTGAATATACTGACCTTTTCAATTGGTGAAAACCAATAACACTATTCATGATAGTAATTATGAATTTTCACAAATTATTTCCAATACGCGTTGAATTACCTAGTAGCATCATCGGTGGGACTGGCATATTGTTAATAAAGTTTATATTGTGAAAGACATATATTGTGAGAGATATTATTCTTTCGAAAAAGTTACTATGGATATCACAAATTTATATTATAAAAACACGTACTCATTCACACACGCACGTACGCTCGCGCACACACGCACATACGCTCGCGCACACACGCACATACGCTCGCGCACACACGCACATACGCTCGCGCACACACGTACATAGTGCATTCTAGTTAAAACGAGCCTCCTTAAATAATACAGTTAATATTGAGACTTTGATAGGTCTTTCTATTCTGTATCGAACTGTGTAACATTTTTGACATCACAACAATAAACAGTGTCAAAAAAAAAAGAGTAGTTTATTTTTATTCTACTCTAAGTTAGCTCAATCTGAACACACAATTTCACTACTTTTTTTAAGATAATACACAAGCACTACAGAAAAATCCTTAAGACATTCTAAGAGCGGTGCCTGTGCGAAAGTAGTTTGTATGTATATGAATCATGTATTTATGTATTCAAAAATAGATCTTCATTTGAAGCGAATCAACAAAATCATGGCTACTCAACTTGAGCACATCGAACCGCACTTTTTCAAAAAAGTCATCTATACCTTGGCCCAAAATTTTTCAATAAGTTGGACAGGACAATAAGAGAATCGCCTAATATATCGATTTTCAAAGCACAATTGAAAGCCTATCTCATCAAATAAACTGCTATGCCATCAATGAATTCTTTTCAAATCAATAGTTCTTCACTCTAGCTGAACAGCTATTATTAAACAATCTACCCTTTCATATGTATGTTAGACTATAAATGTTGTAGATTTGTATTGTAATATATTTATTATGTTTTACAGTCCATGTGTATGGTTGACTGTAAATGTTTTTTAATTTGTATTGTATTATGATTATTGTATTTTACACCCTATGGACGTCTTCCTTGTTACTGTGTACTATTTTCTGAAATGAATTTTATAATTTTCAACAAGAGAAGTTAATAAATGGTATTATTATTATTGTATTTGTTAGTGTATGAATTGAAATATTTCATTTGGTAATAATGCATTTCAAAATAAATAATCGATTGATTCACATCAATGAAGTAATCTAATGACCTAATACATTTTTATTCTCTTCCAGCTGAGATTTATATACGTCACCCAAATTCGTATCTTCCGCTTCATGGATACAATATCACAAACGAAGTAGAGGGTGATAGCTTACAAAGTCCTGGTGCAGAATCAGATGATGTTGAACCTTATGGATTTCCAAGTAATCGGAACAGAATCAAAAATTGTGAAGATGATATGACATCTGTAATCACAACTTTAGGTGAGTTCAACGAAAATGATACATTTTTAACAGAATTTCGTTATAACTTGATTCGGTTTTAAGATCATTTTCTCCCTACTAAGACCTGACCTGAAAAATTGGGTAATCCGTTCTGTTGAGAAGCTGGATTTATTAAGTAGAATTTGAATAGGTGCCATCCACCCTTGCACATTGTAGTAGAGGATCGAATTGACTGACTCACTTTGGATCCAACTACCTACCTACCCTACTAAGAATACGTTAATTTCAACAACTTTCATTGCTGGAATTGGTTTCGAAATGAACTAGAAATTTAATTTTAGAAAATTTAAATCTCAAAAAACGTGGATACCTTTATGTTTGTAGTGGAGAAAAAATAGATAAATTTGTTCTTGATACTATTTTTCAGTGTCAATTCACTATACGATGTTGAGTAATGAACAATTTCTTGTAATATCCGGTATCTTTTCAGAAAATTTATTTTGACTAAAATTTGTTCCCACTTTCAGAAGCAAGATGAAATCCATAATGACCATAATGCAACAATCTTTTGATTCATCGGCTTTTCAATTATTTTGGGAAATAGTGATAGAATTTAATTTATCTTTTAAAAATTGCTAGTTAATTTTATTCACTTTTGAGTCATTAACGCTACAATTGGTACATATAATTGAAGTTTTTATCAAAATATTTCTACAAAATTCAATGAAATTTTATTTCTACAGACAAGTTAAATAGATGCCTGTAAATTTTAAGCAGCATGAAACCTCCACGTTAATGTTTCACTGTCAACCAAACTTCACATATATATTGAGTAGAGTATGTCCTAGTAAGGATGTTCATAAAAAAAATTAATCTTGTTTCAACTATGTAAAAAGACAAATAACGATTTCAACAATGAATGCTCAAAATACAACATAAATTAACATCCCTTTCTATAAAAAACATAATTAAAATTCCTAGCATTCATTTGAATTTTTTTGGGTGCTTAAGTGTTTCATTTTTTACTTTGTACGTTCAAGTTGAAGTATAAAAGAGTTTACCATATTTTGTTACTTACTTTTGATGCCAAATAATGCGTTTAATATTCATAAAATGGAAAAAGGTTTTCAAAAAGACGTTTCTCATAACTTTCCAACTGTAGATGTTACGATGGTCTCTGATTTTTCAGTATCGTTTACAGACCTTTTATTGGTATATTATATTTGAGAATGATTTTTTCATATTTTGCATTAGATGAAATCAATAAAAGAGGTCATTTGAGTTTGTTTAATTTGTTTAGATAGTTAGTTATCGAATTCACTTCATGTTATACCAACCTTTTTTTGAAAGAAAAACAAAAAAATTATTAATTAACTATGTTTGTTTCATTGACTAATATCTTTATATTAATTTTGTATGACACTGTGTAAGATTTTTTTAGTTCTCATTGAGATATTTTATATGTGAGTAGAGTGCAAATGACGTTTCTGAAACTCTCCTTTCCAATATCCCCCCGAGGGCCACCACACTGACATCGACTTTAAAACGCTTTTTCCACTCTCCGTCTATAACTTGGCCTTGCGTTGCGTGTGACGTCACATGACCTTGAGTTACGTCATTACCATAAAACTCCATTTTAGCCGTCCGCCTATGATGTGACTTTGAAACCCGCAACGATTCGACCACTTTGTTGGGTCGCACGTCACATGACCTTGGAAACTAAACCCGATTCTAGACCTCCCCCAACCACTAGTAACATCATAGACATATGGCCATGCGATCTAGCGTGCTAGTAATTTGTATCTCATATCTTCGAACGCTTACCGGCCACTACTATACACTTGAACGCCACAGTCAACAGATTTATGCATTGAAGCGTTCAGTCCTCAAGGAGACCCAGTGGTTAGAGGAATAACTGCAAGTCTCAGTCTCAGGGCAGTCCCCTGAAGGTCATTTCAATACTTGTATCGAGACATTCTGCCGTTCGTTCACCAGTTGGCGTTTCACACTCGGATGGCTTGGTGAGCGCACTAATCGTTTCTCACCCTCAGGCTCATGTAGTTCTTATCGACCATCAGAGCAAGATGATATTTGTCGTGGGGTTTTCAGCTCTTGGCATGACGAATATCTTCCGAAAAAAGAAGATAAATGGTTGAAATATCGAGATTTTTTCTTTGAACTCCACAGGCTCTATCCAGACCTCTCTGTCAAGATGGTTGTTCTGGTTATTGGAGTCCTTGGTGTAATGATGCCCTCTCCACTTTCAAATCTTGAGATCATGCTGTCTTGCCGCATGAAGGCAGAAATCTTGACCGAAAAAATGGAGCAGGCTGTCATTTCAGGTCATTGTGTCTGCTCAGGGCACATGATTTCTCGGACCCAATGATCTCTTACCCCGAGGTGTGGGAAGTAGTCATTGGTTAATAATGCTGGCGCGCCTTCCTGAATGTGTCTGAGCTTCGGGGATAGGGCCCGACCATCTTACCCTTCGGTAAAAAAAATAATAATTTCATTATTTCAGAATTTCAGTACATACATATACAGCTGAGAATTTGTTTGAACAATGTGAATTTTTTTTTTTTTTGGTAATTGATTTATGTCCGTTTTTTATTCAGTCAGTCATTTTCACCTTCAATTTCTTCCATTTTTGAAATTTTATCTTTCGATTACATTTTTAATTCCTCAAAGTTCCATCTTGTGGTCTTGGTCGATGACATGTTCTGCGGCAAGCCTCTTACTCACAGAATAACCTAGATCAAACTATAAAATGAATCAGTTTTTCATTTTTAATGCATTTGTATTAAAGCTTGTCTTCAAACACGTTTTTTTTTAAATAATTTATTCAATCTGATAAAATTATCAAACTTGGAGAAAAACAGTGGCGTACAATGAATTTTACCATAAATATCAATCTGTGGAATTATCTGTAATCTTATTTCATCAAAAGAAGCCCCTTGTTACTGCTCATAAACACACCAAGTTTCATTAAAATCGGCGAAAAGACTTTTGAGTTAATCATAAAAGAACAATATTTTTAGTAAAACTGTGACACCTCGTTACTTGGAAACGTAGCAAGTTAGTACACACTTGCATATGAACTTTTTTCATAAAACATGACAAGTAATCACCACCTGCAATTGATGGCATCTTTTAAGATACAACCTGAATATATAATAATTGTTTTGATATTTCATTTGGCAATTTTAATATGAGGTTATTGTTTGAACTCATTTGTATCGTAAGATGATAATTCATTATGGAAGGAATTGAACTAAAAATGGTAATGTTGTTATTATGATTTGTTTCATTATTATTTTGTTGAATTTCTTTAATGGTTATTACATTGAAAAGTAGTTTGTTCAATAATTTGGGTAGATCTATTAAAACATTCTTCCTACATCATAGCAAAAGTCTCGCTGTGCGTTTTGCTAACTAAGTTAGCTTGATCAGGGGGTCTTAGTCATTTGCTAACTTGGTTGTGTGCATCCGTTAGTGCATGCGTGAGAACGTTCGTAGTTATCATTCTTTTTCGAAGTTATCATTCTTTTTTGAAAAATTGGAGATATTGAAAAAAATTAATTCTTATCACAATAGGCTTTGACTTTGATGTTTCTAAATTTGACTTTCAATTTGTTACACTCAATTACATGTTACAAGTCATTGAATTTTTGGCGAAAAATGGCTTTCACGAATGAAGAAAAAAGAGATATACAAATTTATACTCATCTGGTAGTGTGCGGTGGAGCACCATCATGTTGAAACCAGATGTTATAGTTAGCCAAAGGTAGATCATCCAAATAGTTTTTGAAAATCGACATTAATAACTGCTGATAGGTTTCTCCATTCAGAATTTCGTCAAATAAATGAGGATCTAAAATTCTATATTTGTAAATTCCGGCCCACACGTTAATACTAAATCACACTTGAGGTGGAATTTCTCGGAACTGCCTGGGGTTGTTTATGCTCCAAACGTGTTCGTTATTTCGGTTGAATATCCCACAATTCGTAAAAGTACTTTCATCTGTCCAAATTACATTTTCCAGGAAAACAGGAAAATTGGGTCTTCTTGTTAGCCATTTACAAAAGTCTAATCGTCTTTCGGGATCACCTGAATGCAATTTTTAAGATATGTGTATTTTGTAACATTTTAAAGCGGTTTTTTTGAGATGTATCCAAGCACTTTTATGACAAATATTCATTTAGGAGGGAATTTGACGTGTAGATTCCCTCAGGTTCATGTTTATCTGCAAATTATGAATTTTTATTGAAAAGGGCACAATGTCTGACTTACCTCATACATACCTCATTTATCAAATTTTCTTTAGTTTCCTAGTCCATTCTGTCTCCGTATTTTTTCCTCGGCTTTTCAAATGAACCAAACTCGATGAGATTTTGATCCAATAACTTGAACATAGTTCGATGTGGTTGTCGTCTTTCGGGATACAAGTTAAAATACATTTTCGATGTCCTAACACTGTTTTTATCGTATGTGTAATAAATTTGTATCATATCTCTTTTTTCTTCATTGGTGAAAGCCATTTTTCGCCAAAAATTCAATGATTTGTACGATAATAAAATGTTATTGATAACAAATTGAAAGTCAAATTTAGAAACATCAAAAGTCAAAGTCTATTATGATAAGAATTGATTTGTTTCGATAGAATCCAATGTAGCGCCCATTATAAAAAATATAGTTGATGATGGTGGCCGGAAGACGAAACGTCGGATAGCAAATCTGAACACACCATTATGTAGCAGGAAAAAAGTGGCAATGTGGAAGTGCAATTTATTATCGAATTCCTCGAAAAATGAAGCCAGAAAAAAATAAAAACCATTTTCCGAAATTTTTGTTTTTCCTGGATATCTCCGAATATACTCGGAATTTCAGAACTTTCTCAACGGCATATTGTTAGTTAGGTAAATGCGCAATTTTGCCTCAATTTAACAATCTTCGTATCTCCCATATTTTCCGAGATCTCAGTGGTGAGGATCAAATTTGAAATAGCCTGTATATGTGTATATGCAATGTATATGTGTATATGCATGTATATGTGTATATGCATGTATATGTGTATATGTAAATTTATATTTTCTCCAAGTTTCAATTCTGATTTATCTTTTTTTTTTGTGCTCTGTTCGTACTTAGTTATGTTATAGTTAGTTTTTGAATTATCATTCTTTTTCCCTGCTATAAACATTGTATGTTTCTTGGGAAAATATTATTATAAGGAAACTTGCACAAGTATCTATGTAATTCAAAATCACCAGGCATCAGTCTGCGGAGTAGTTATTTTCTCCAGCATTTTTTTTGTATGATAGGGGAATAATAGTTCGAGTTTTTTCGAAATAATCATGTGAAAACAAATATATTGTCTTAAATTCATATGAAATTAGCTTTTATGTTGTATAAGAATTGTTTGGTTCTATTATTTCATTTTCTCAATCGTGGAATGTTGTGAATTATATTGTAATTTGTTTTGTTTTTGTTTCAGAAGAAAGACATTCTTTGCTTGGTGGTTATGTGAGTAATAGTGACCTTTCCACTAATCTTTGCGAAATTGAGGATTCAGAGTGTGAAACTGAGCATAAACCGTTGAATAGTTATGCAAATGTAGTCCAGCAGACGTCTGTATGATACACATTTCTTTTAACACATTAACTTGCTGAATGGAAAGTTTCAGAATCCCGTGATATAAATCACATAAGATTTTGTCCTTGGGCTATGATTTCGTAGTCTAGGACTAGGCTACGAAAATTGTTTCCCCAAGTGTTGACTGAAAATATTCTATCTAGAATTGGCATATCATTCACTAGATGTTCAGGGGGAGTATTCAATTAGTATTGTGTCAGTTTTTAATTCATCTTCAGAATTGTGATAGGTGTCTCATTTGAGATTGTATTAATGACTAGCTGTTTATTTTTTCAAATGATACAAGTACTGCTCCCTAAACAATAATGCTCATTTAACAAACAAAAGCAAAGGAATTGAATATTTTTCTAATATGTTATATGTTAAGAATATTAGGTTAGATGATATTATTTTTAATGTACATGCAGTCTTGGTTAAACGTAAAAATCCATCATTGACAAAAAATAATTATTGTGATAGAGGCAGCTGAACACTCAAATAGTTTTTTGTTTTTGCTTAAAAAATGTCACATAAGTTCTCTCGAAAACTTGAATGAAAAACCATATTTAATTATAAGTACTAGTCTTGAAAAGGTCCTCATTGAGGAACCTTGCATCAGTATTATAAAAGAGATATAGTTGAGTGTTTTTCATAGCTCTCTTGTTTTTGCAGTATTTTTCTTTAAAAACTCCAACATAGATAATATGAAATTATTGAGAAAAAGAACTTCATCATTCCACGATAGACAAAATATTGTCTACTATTTATTTAAGATCTTTGAAGAAATTAACTTTTCCAAAGTATCAAATAAGGTAAGGGAATATATTTCCATCAAAATGATATGTTGTCAAAACAGGAATATTTTTTTGTTCAACAGTAATCAACACTTATCTCTTTGTATTCAAATTTTGTAAGAGTTACAAAACTATTTTCAATAACTTTTATCTTGTACAATAACGTGTATGAACATGGAGAAGAAGAAAGCCAAAACCTTTCTTACCCCAAAATTAATTCTCCTAAAAATATATCCCTTTCTATTGTATCTCAATTTGTGAATATTATTATAACTTTTAGAAAGGTTGAAGTGGTAGATATTCATTGAATACGATATGATCATATTTCTGTTTCTATTTCAACATCTCTTGAATACAAGTCATGAAATTATAGAACAACAAAAATTAATTGGCGCTCAAAACAAAATGTCTCCAGAGGCTTCAATAAATTCAATACATCGCCAGAATACTTAGTGACACGACTATCGTCAAACTTAAACCAGTCCGTTTCACCTTTGATCAAGGCGTAATAATGACCAGATTCAACGCTAGAACCACAGTGAACAATGATTGCATGCAGATTATAATAGTGGTCTGCTAGATTGAAGTGTTCATCTATTTCGAACCTTCGTAAGAGTTTGTTGTTTCCGTCAGAGGTTGAGTCATGTTTGAAGATCATGTTAGTCTAATATCATGATTATATTATGTAGGTTTGAAGACATCAATATGTCAATATGAACCAGCTGTGCTGGTTCGTTATAGCAAATCATGTTCTGAATGAGATTTTGGTTTGCATATTTATTTATTTCAACAGGTCACCAAATCTCATCAAATCTACCACTAAAATTATTCAACTTGAATCTCAGAAATATTATTTATTTTGCTTACTTTCCTCACCTCTAAGGTAAAAAATAAGAGATTATTTTGCCTTTTACTTTTCTCATAGCTGAGATATTTTCTTAGAGAAGTTTTGCACAAAGTTGAATTTATGGTTGCTTGGTCAAAATGAGAAGGAGAGTTCTTCTCTATTGTTATTCTAATGGATGGCGAGCATTTTATTTGATCATATGTGTTCTATGTGTCAATGATATTGACTAAAGGGAAAATATCCCTTCTAATTTGATTGTATATCTTGCTGTGGTTGTGTATTGTATAAATGATGTTTTTTTAAGGTCGTTGCACACATATGGAACGACATTAAAAAAGCATAAAATAACTACAAATCATCAGATCGAAATACCAAGAAAAGGAAATTCTTTGGAATGATACATATTGAAAAAGTCCGAAAATGCTCTTACTGGAAACATGAAAAAAATAAATTACATGAATTGAAGGGGTTATATTTTTAGGAGTGAATAAATTTTGGGAAAGTTTTTGGCTTTCTACTACTCCATCTTGATACAAAAACATGTGGGAATCTTCCAAAAAAAGGAAGAAAGTAATCAATTTGAAACTAAGTAACTCTATACATGGATGTGTAGATCATGCAAAGAAGCAACTTTCAGACACAAACTGGAAGAAAACACTCCTGAAAGAGCTACTTTCATATAAACATTGAATTACATGAAAGAAAAAAAATCTTTCGAAACAAATAATTTTATATGAACACTGAATTATACAGAAGATAGTTTTCTTTACTCAGTTTGTATTCCAAACATTCGTTATGGAATAAAATCAAATATCATTCACAGGAGTTCTACTTTAAATGAATGGTAACAAATTTCACTTATATGGAACACTGTCATCCTCACTGGTAGACATCGATGTTTCGCAGTAAGACACTTGCCTTAGGGCTCTTCAGTACCAATCTGGATAATATTATAAGAAAATACACACGATTCATTCATTCATATAGTTACCTATTCTCAAATTGATTATTTTTTTCCTTTCATTTGGAAGATTCCCACATTGTTTTGTATCAAGATGGAGTAGTAGAAAGCAAAAATTTTCTTTCCCATAAATTACATATTCTGTGAGAGATTTCACAAAATGACAAAAACAACATTGATACATTTTTATTAGTTATACATAGTAACATGTTCAAATATTCAAATATTATATTTTATTTTTGAATTTGAAATCAATAGAATTTTAAGTAGGTCGAATGTTTTGGGTCTTTTGAGTAGTTGGTTCGTTTGTGCCCTAGCAGAACATGGTGAATAGCCGTGATGCTTCCTAGGTAACTAGGGAAGTTGTTAATATAACCTACGTAGAACACAAATCTAAGGATCATACAAGTCGATGCAATTAAAGAAAGACAAAAAAGATTAGTTTTTTTACGAGGGCAGCAAGTATTATATAATATATTACTTCTAGATCTTTCATTTAAAAAAAATAATTTTTCATGAGAGGACTACATAGTTCTTTAATTATTTTACACATAGAAAATATTCATAAAAAGTTGAGACTGTTTTGAGCAGCTTTTTTGAATAAGTTTACTTATGTAATATTTTTATGTTATACAATCGGGCAACATATTTTCTATTTTTTATTTTTCTGTGACTTCCATGAAAACAAAAACATGTTTTTGGTTCACTTTTGAGAACATTTATCTATACCAAATGATGTAACTAATCCTTTTCAATTCATAGATCCCATGGTTTTTTAATTTCCAGTACTGCTTGTACATATTTCACCCATGTTTTTGCCATTTTGAAAAATAGTATGATTTGTATATTTCATAATAAACTATTACAACCTAAATATCTGAGTATTTTTACTGCTGACTATCTTTAGGTAACTATTGATTTCCAAACTCAATGGGAATTCAAATACAATATGAATAAACATTTGTTAAAAATTGGCGGACTTCAATAAATTATTCCAAGAATAATCTAAAGAAGATTCAGTAAAACTTTTGATCAATAGCTTAAAAGAATTTGAAACTTCTTACATACTTATGCATAGCTCTTGCTATCATTTAATAAATTACTAGAGAAGGTGATACTATTGAATAAACTGATCATAATTAACAGTAGGTAACATTAGTTTTGCTAGGAGTAACTTCCCTTGAATAAATATAAATTTAGACATATACCAGAGAAGGTCAACCTGCGGCTCGCGAGCCAATCTCGATAAATTTACCCGAGTTCCCTTTTCATTTTTGTGCTATTATGTTTAAAAAAATTATTACAGTTCCATATATAATTCAAAATGTCTTTTTAATTACTGACAACAAATATAAAAGACTAAGTGAAAGGTAACAAATTTCATTTCATCCAAGTTAAGAATGATATGACTCATCAAAAACTGCGCGACGCTCCTACACTTAAGTTAGCAGTAACGTTAAGATAAGTGGTTTCAAGACACGCTCCTATTAAACAAAACTTGAGAAAATTGTTAGTCCTATTTTCTGATATGATGGGGTCTGGTCTTAAAAGTCGTTAGTTGTATGAGTCGTATTTCATCATTCTGGTTCATGTAATGAAATTTAAAATTCAACAATAAAATCCCTAGATATTGCCCGCTTCAACATGAACAGGGTATTTTGACAATTGGGGCAAATTTGCTGAACCGCAAAAATATTATCGCAATCGTTCTAATATGAACTCGCCTTAACGCATTTTTCTGTTGGAGGATTGGTTATCGGAACCACCCCTTTCGTTCGGACCATTTTCCAACAGCCAATCAGAAAACATTGCTGCATATTGATATTACATTCGGACGCAGAATTCAAGGAAGTTTCAAAGAAAATGAATATTTTCAGTTGGAAGGAATACCGCCAGAGGCGCTCATAAATATTCGTTTTGAATATTTAAATTTTAATTCAATAATAATGCTGCGTCCATCAATTTGGCAACACTGCAGATTGTCTACGGAAGGCAGTTGTTAGTATTTGAATTCATATTTAATATCTGTTCGTGTATGTACATTTCTGATAAAAATGAGTACAAGTGGTCGGGGTGTCAGAATACTGAAAATGCTTGATAAGTGGAAAAACTTTTTTGAATATATGCATTTTGGAAAGTAACTATGTATAAACAATTACCGAGCTGGTGGCTCAACCACAGCAGCGGTAATGGATATAATCAGTGGCATAGTCGAGAGCCTTGAACAACGGAATCATACAGCTATCACGTTGTGGGACCTCTCGAAAGCCTTCGACTGTGTCGATCATGAAATTCTACTGGAAAAATTATATTTTTATGGAATGAGAGGAGTTGCATTTTCACTTTTTGAATCCTACCTGAAAAATCGATTTCAGGCAGTTCGTTTCAATAATAGTACATCGGATTTTAAGGAAATGAATCATGGTGTACCCCAAGGATCAGTCCTGGGGTCACTTTTATTTATTATTTATGTTAATGAGCTAAGTAACTTCTTAATTCCCTTCAAATGTGTTCTTTTTGCCGATGATACGTCATTTATATGTTCAAGTCCAGATAACCACGTCTTATTAGATAGATCTAAAGAAATTGAAGAAAAAGTTGGAACATGGTTTAGAGCCCACAATCTGAAACTTAATGTGAACAAGTCTCAGAGGCTGCTGGTAACGACCCGTCAGTGTGAACAACTAGACCAGAATGTGAAGCTACTTGGTGTAACTTTAGACTCTAAACTGAATTGGAATGCTCATATTGATCAATTAAAACAAACTGTCGAGCATATTATTTCTTCTGCGGCAGCTCAGGCATATTTCAAACTACGAAACTTTGACAACAGTTTATTTCTCACTGTTTAAGTCTATATGGGTTACGCCATTTTACTGTGGGGAAAATCCTCGGCTGCTAATGTAATTTTCATTCAACAAAAAAAGGCAATAAGAATATTAGGTAATCTAGGGTATAGAAATACGTGTAGACCTATATTCATCAAACTCAGAATCATGATACTTTCGTCCCTATACATTTACAATTCACTCGCTATCATAACACTAGAAACTCTGACAAGATCAGACTTCCTAGACATAAGCTTCCTATTTCACAAAAAAATTCTTTAGATTTTAGTCTCAACAATGCACTGCCTCATCAAATCAAAACGATGAATGTGAATAAGTTTAAACGAATCATCAGATCGTATTTGCTAAAAAACAGTTTTTACTCAATCAATGAGTAGGTACTTGGAAGATATTCAAGGTGTGACCTTTAGCCTCTGAGAACATACTTACCGTTTATGTACTAATTGTTTAACTGTTACTTATATTTTTCTATGTTTATGTGATGCGATATTTTGCAATTACTTTTGAAAATGTACTAGTGTATTACTAAATAGTTTACTCGATATCTTTTGAGACCAAATGACTTGCTATGAATATGCATATATATGTATATGATATAGTCAAATAAACTGTATATCTACCTCTGTTTTTTTGATTCTTGAGACCATTCATAGCCAACGTATTTAAAAAACATTTTATTGTGAGATTTTCACTAAACAATTTTACAAAAACGCAACACGTGTTTCGCTATGCAATGGTTTTTTCGGACGTGTCTTTACTAACAATATTCTACATAGCAAAGATGGCGGGCGAGACGGACTCACGTTCAAATGAGCTCTGTTTATATTGTAATAAAAAAGTGAAAAAAGGTGTAAATTGTGATGCAGTATTTCATAATAGTTGCGCTGGAAGGAAAAATTGCTGTGACAGACAATTCATCTCTAATGGGAAAGTAAGTGATAGCTCTGAAGAGATGGAGGACGTATTAACACAAGATCTCCTAATAAAGTCATTAAAACTAGAAAATAAGTTACTGACAGACCTGAATAGCGAACTAAAAGAGATAAATACCTTGATGAAAGAAAAAACGATAATACTAGAAGAAAAAATTCATACACTGGAACAGCTAAATACAGAAAAATTCGGAACACCCTGTCACTCACACAGACAGGAGAGCCCTAATGTAGTAGAAGAGACTATCTGAAAACTTGTTCACCACTACTTTTCGCAAAATGCAGAAAATTCAAATCTTCAAAATAAGGGCAACTTACAAAAAAAAACTAGTTGCTGGAAAAACATCTCCTGAAATAAAAATACCCGACATCAAATCACATTCCAACAAAAACCAGGTAAATATAAACATAAAAAACGGAGCTGATAAAGAGAAGATTAACAAAACGAATCATACAGGGGGATCCACGAATCATAACATGTCTAACCTTGAAGCAAAACAAATTGAAGTGTGCAATGAATTATTCAACCTGGATGGAAATAGTGCTTTAGCTTATGAAAATAGTGACATTAAGAATGATGACTGGCAATCACACAGAAAAAGAACAAAGAAACGACGAAATCAGGAAGGACTGGCTGAGGAAGGAATTAGCAAATTTAGAGGAGCTACACTAAAAGTGTGGATGTATTTGTATCGAGTTGAACCTGATGTAGATGACTGTGATATAAAACAATATCTCCAACATAAAACTGGTGAAAATGGTGAAGAATTTATAGTAAATAGATTAGACTCGAAAAACAAATACAAGGAATTCATGGTGGCAGGTGACTTCAAATTTAAAGAACATTTTTATGATCCTAACTTTTGGCCAAGAGGTGTGAGATTTAGACGCTTTGACTTCGATATTCATAGAAAAAAGATAAATGCTCCTAAGGCAGATGATAAACCATCTATCATGATATCAAATTTTCACACCGAGCAGATGAAGAATCAAATTACTTAATTAGCGATGATAACAGAATTATAGATCAATTAAGTCCAAAAGTACAATCACACAAATGTATCTCAATTTTCCATCTCAATACACAATGTATTAGAAATAAAATACTAGAAATTGATAGGTTTGTTAGTCAAAATGACAATTTGAAAATAGTTTGTATCACTGAGCATTGGTTAAATAATTATGAGAAATCTTATTATAATATAACTGGTTTTGAAATGGTAAGTTGTTTCTGCAGATCTTCTTTCAAAAATGGGGGTGCATGCATATTTGTTCATGAAACATTTGATTGTGTTGAGCTGTCAAAAGAAAGAGTAAGTGAACTAGCAGCTTGTTATATAAAACAATTAGAATTAATAGTAATTGCAATTTATAGATCAACATTCTGCCAAAATGTTGATGAATTTCTACGAATTATGGTAAATGCTCTTGACATTGCTGAATCTTATAAGTCAAATCTTAAAAACCGAATACTTCTTGCGGGAGATTTTAATGTGAACTTCTTGGATGTAAATGATAACAATAGCAGCAAAGTAAAACAGTTATTCTCAACATATGGTCTAAATCAAGTTGTGTTTCTGAATACTAGATTTCAAAATAATAGAGGTAAATGTCTTGACAATATCTTTGCTAACTTCAATTATTCTGACGTCAATATAATCGATATTGGCTTGTCGGATCACTACGGTCAGCAAATGAATTATGTGTGTGATTATGATAAATCCCTAACACAATATATTAAAAGTAAAAACTATAGCAAAGGCAACGTTGAAATGCTAATAAATTACCTGAAAGCTGAAAAGTGGCGGGACTCCTATAATGCAGTCTCGAGCGAGGATAAATATAATGCGTTTTATGAAACATTTTTATATTACTATAATATTTGCTTCATTGGTCCAAATAAAAAACGTAAAAATATTCCTAAAAAATGGGTTACAGCTGAAGTGACTGCTGCAAAAAACAGATTGCTCTTTCTGCACTCTTACTGTGAAAAATATCCATCTGATAATAATAAACAAGCTTACAATGAGTACAAAAGAGTGTACAATCTTCTATTAATATCAGCTAAACAAGCTCATAATCAAAAATTCTTGGATGAATCAAATAATTATAACAAAGCTGTATGGCAAGTTATAAATCGTGAAGCTGGCAGAACCCAAAAAAAGGTTTATCCCAATGACATATCTGTAGACAGGTTAAACTCTTTTTTTGTAGAAAATGCTGACAGAATGATTCAGAAAATACCTAAATCCCCTATTGACTCTGAAACTTTACTCTCTAATATGAAACTTAATTCTGCACAGTCTCTATTCATTAAACCAGTCACTCCAGATGATGTGAGAGTAATAATAAACGGTCTTAAAAATAAAAAAAACTGAAGATCTTGATGGTATAAATATTTTTATTATAAAAAAATGTTATTATGGATTATTGATCCCCTGGCTGATATAATAAACTGCTGTATATCACAAGGTCACTTTCCTACTAAACTAAAAAAAGCTAAAATCATCCCTATTTATAAGAAAGGAGATCCATCTCAACCAATAAATTTCAGACAAATATCAATACTACCTTCGTTTTCAAAGATCTTTGAAATAGCAATCTATAGTAACTTAGTTATCTTAATATGTTTAATACAATAATACCTCAACAGTTTGGATTCAGAAAAGGTGTTTCAACTTCTGATGCTATTCTTTCTTTAACCAAATTTATTGAAAATTGCTTTGAAAACAATCAACATTGTATAGGATTATTCACTGACTTATCAGCAGCATTTGATTGTGTTGATCACTCAACTTTATTGAGTAAACTCAATTATTATGGTGTTCGGGGAAACACGCTTGACTTATTCTCCTCTTACTTATGCAACAGAACTCAGACTGTTGAATGTAATAATGTAAGAAGTAATCCCCTTGAAATAATGAGGGGTGTGCCTCAAGGATCAGTTTTGGGACCATTACTCTTCCTAATTTATATCAACGATATGACGTCTTCTATTACCTACCATAATACAGCAACAGTTCTCTTTGCTGACGATACTACAATCAGTGCTAGTATTGATAGACGGGAGGATCCCGAAATTGCCCTTGAGGCAATTATGAATCAAGCCAAAACATGATTCTCTGCGAATGATCTCTTACTGAATGAAACAAAAACTGTAACTCTTAATTTTGATTCGAGAGCCTTAAACAACAGCTGTAATTATACTTCCACCAAATTTCTTGGTTTTCTAATCGATAGTCACTTAAACTGGTCTGAACACATAAGTACTCTCTGTAACAAACTTGCTAAATGTGTATTTGCAAAAAAAAAATACAATTATGTATTTGCAATAAAAAATTGTCAAAGCAAATTGGGACTCGAGCTGTAAAGTAATATTCCCAGCTCTGAAGATCATGACTTTATATGCCGTCATTGTATATGAAAAATTACTATATGTCAGGAAACATATTATTATGAGTATTCAGCTCATTCTGATGTTCACGCCCATGACACCAGGTCAAAGAACAATCTGATAAAACCACAATTGAGGTTGCAAAAGACGCAAAAAGTGGACACTTACCTTTTCAATGCCCTACCCATCCATTTTCGCAACTTATCGTTTAAAATATTCAAGTACAAATTGAAAAACATACTGACTGAGCATTGTCTTTATAGTATTGACGATTTTACTAAAATAGCAACTGATAAATGTATTTTCTTGTAACTTGAAATTGTTATATTTAATTGTAGTTTGTATTATTGTGTGTAGTTTGTATTTTATCAACTGACTGGTCCATAAAATGTAAATTTTCTTAGCGACTCAAAATAAATATTATTATTATTATTCAATGCTTAATATATCTAGTTTTACAATTAGAAGTAGGTACCTGACTTTTACCTAAGTTTGTAATGAATTGAATCATCTGAGCTTATCTCCCAATTTTCACATTTGAAAAATATTTAGTAACGGGGAGTTATTCAATTCCAATTGATCATTCAGTAAAGTACCCGAATTCCTAATTCTATTGATTTCTGAATATTCTAGAAGATTGAGTTTCAAACTCTTCTCTTCTAAATGTAACACGTCGTATTTATGATTGAACTCATGTCCTTCTGCTAAAAGGTGGTTGGCAAATGTGGAATTGGCCTTTCTATTCTAAAGAGCATAGAAGTAGTTTTGTAAATATAAAGACCAATTCCACATTTGCAAACCACCTTTTAGCAGAAGGACATGAGTTCAATCATGAAAGCGACGTGTTACAGTAAGAAGAGAAGAGTTTGAAACTCAAATTCTAGAATGTTTAGAAATCAATATAATCAGGAATTGGGGTAATTTACTGAATGAACAATTAGAATTGAATTACTCCCCTTCACTAAATATTTTTTCAAATGTGGAAACTGGGACATAGCTCAGAAATTTAAATTCATCACAAACTTAGGTAAAAAACAGGTACTTGAAATGTAGGTACGTATAATTGTAAAACTAGATATATTAAGCATTGTTATGTAGAATATTGTTAGTAAAGATACGCCCGAAGAAGCCATTGTATCGCAAATCACGTGTTGCGTTTTCATAAAATTTTTAAGTGAAAATCTCACAATAAAGTGTTGTGGATTTTCATCAAATATCGGCCAATTCCATCATATACATCTATAGTCAATTTTATATCGATAGTGAACAAAATAAGCTTTACTAATATTTTTGATATTTCAGAGGAAACCGTTTGAATTTATAGAATGTTCTTCAAAAATTAAGAAAAGGTGGTTTTGTAAAAAACCCTTGGAAGAAGTAACGGTTGCTGATAAAAATGAGTATGCCGAAATGGAAATGTGTCGAGAAAATTGTTTTTCTAACAAAAATTTTAAACTGATGGAGATTACTAGTATCGACGAAAAAGAGAACTCATTGCCAAATGATCTAGAGAAGGCAAAGAGTCTTCCTTCAGATAAGAGAGAAAAATCATGTTCAGGCGCATCCCACGATAAAGGGAGATAATTATATGACGTGGTAATTCTCTGTGCCCAATCCATGAAAAAACTTCTCGTTTTTATCTGGATAACTTGCTTGTGAAGAGATGAGGAAGTTTTACCAAGAGCATTCCAGAACATACCTGTATATTCTGGAATGTTTGAGAATAGTGTGAAACGTTCGGAAATATTCTGAAACATACCAGATCATTGTGAAACATCTCAGAACAGTCTTTATTACTGTGGGATGTTTTGGAACATTGTGAACCATTCGAAGTCCTTTTAGTGTGGATGAGGCTACCAATTGATAAAGATATATAGAGCAAGTTCCGTTGACCCCTTATGATTGAAAATGTATACTCTTATTTCAACTATATTATCTCATTTGACTCTTTGAGCAAAGGCCTCAGCAACTACTAATCTGTCTTTTGATAAAATTCGCTTGACCAAAGTATGCTTGAAAAAGGTGAAAATATATCTACTTTTAGACAACAAAAAGTAAAGATACACCTCAACCTTCAAAATATGTCTGTCTGTTTAAAATCTGTTCACTACGGAAAACAAAACCAATGCATTTGAAACCTTTCTTCATCAGATCTGTCGCAATGGTTTGTCAGGCCGCCTAAAATCATTTTCTTGTGTGATAGTTTCAATTTTGTATCAACTTCTAAAAAATTCATTTGAATTACATGGCAAAAGGTAACTATAATATAATGTGTATAAAATGCTTAAGGCAAGTAATGCATTTATTTAATAAAAAATTATATCATCTCCGTCTAAATAGTTCTCCAATTACTTACCAATTTATATGTTACCATTATTTCAAACATTGAAATGGATCTCATAAGCATCCATTGAAAGATAGACATATGCCATCGCGAACTTTTTTTGTAAACTCATAAAATAACAATATCTAGTGAATTGTTTTGTTATATGTTAAAGGGCAGCGTTTTCGATGCAAGCTCTCAGTCTGAAGTCATCACTCGAGGGTCACCCTGTACATAACAGAAAGTGATAATAAACAACAAGGTCTCGTATATGACATAATAAAATGAAAAAATAATTCTGTCTGGTGTCAGTGACCAAAAACTTATTTACTAGAAACTGTCCACGTCGATATGGATTTTCTTCCCATATCAGTTGAATTTATTTATTCATTCATTCAATTTCCGTGAAATTATACAAAATCTAATTCAAAAGTCAAACTCTAGAGGTTCAATTCATAGTAAAGACAAGCACATTTGCAAATCGTAAACCAATCGGAAAAACCAAGAAATATTCTATAACTTTGAATGAAGTAAGAATCTCCACTTCTGCAATAATCTCAATAATCACACACTGGAGGCTTCTGGCAAAGAATACAAGTTATCTTCGATAATAAATATGGCAACAAGGCAGATGTAGGATTGTTGAATAACTGAAACTGAATATTCATGTAAGACGCATGAATAACTTCAATGTATACATTTAATATACAATGGATTCAACAAACATAGACCAATGAAAGGTATCGCAAATGATAAAAAAATGAAAGAGAAATGAATATTTCAGATTCAATGAAAAATAATTTTGTGATATCATGCCCCACCCAAAATTATGTGATTTTTAATATACTTCAATCAGATTTACTCTAGCTCTATTGGTTCTGGGGGACGCAGTATACCCGTAATTTGTAAAGACGCAGTATTGATAGAGAGATGTATAATAATAATAATATTTATTCACCATTTGTGATACATAGCGTATATATGGTAGGTCAATGATTATTTACAAAAAACAATACGTCACTTATGAATAAAATTAGGAGATCAAAGCTTGAATAAAAATTAATATTTGCATATACAAAGGTATAGGTACATATAGATATATAAAATGCTAATTAAAAAATGAATGAAAAAAAATGTGGCAATTTTGCTTGCCGTAGTCAAATAAATATACATATGTATATATTTACATATATACATATATTTACAAACATGTACACACATATTAAAAAAAAAACGATAAAATCGCCAGTCAGAACACTGAAACTAAAGCAAAACAGCAAGTGAAAATTTAGAACGATTATATATCTTATTATCCTTCTGTGAAAGAATCCTCTAAATATTCCTTATGACTGTAGTAACATTTGTCCAGTAATAAGTTTTTAACTTTCTTACTGAACAAAGTTGAAGAATTCAATCTCTTTATAGAAAGTGGCAGTCTGTTATAAAAATTTATGGCATTATATAATGGAGATTTTTTGAAATGATCACTCTTATGTGAAGGGACCCTCAGAGCAGTAGCATATCGAGTATCACGACCGTGAATGCTCAAGTTCGTTATATACAAGTCAAGGTTCCAGTGCACAAAAATGACACATTTCATTATATAAATTGCGGGTGCAGTCAACAAGCGTTCTCTTTTGAAAACGGGTCTACAACTATCTTGGTACCCCAGGTTGAATATCAATCTTATCAGTCGTTTTTGAGAGATGAAAACTCTAGAAAATTCCTTTGCGCATCCCCAAGCCATTATGTTGAAACTAATGTGGGAGTATGCATTCGCAAAGTAAACATTTAGTAAACCAAACCTATCTAAACAATGTTTCAACTGTTTGATCGAATAATAAGCGGAATAGAGTTTACTGCACACTTTTTGTATGTGACTTCTCCAGGTGAGATTCTCATCTAAAATAGTTCCAAGAAAATCAACTTCTTTTGATATTTTTATGTCATTCAAAGTGACTAAATTACAACAGAAATCCCTCATAACAAATGTTTTCATCAGCACTGACTTGGATTTATTTAAAATCAGTTTGTTACGTTGACACCAACTACTGAATTCGTCAATAACTAAATTAATTTTCATCGATAATTCATTCTCATTTTTTCCAGAAACAGTGATTGTAGTATCGTCAGCGTACATAGTTATGTGATAATCTGATATAAATTCAGGCAAGTCATTGATGAAAGTCAAGAATAACAATGGACCCAGAACAGACCCTTGTGGAACACTTAGTTTCACATCATATGGAACTGATGTAATTCCATTACATTTAACCACCAAACTACGGTTTTCCATGTACGATTCTATCCAACACAACACATTATTGGGAAATCCCATTACAAGTAATTTTTTCAATAGAAATTTGGAAGAAACAGTATCGAATGCTTTTGATAGATCTAAAAAAAGTGAAAAAACCAGGTTATTATTATCCACTTGTGCATAAATATAGTTCAATAGTTGATAAGATGCAGATTCAATTGATTAACTCTTCCTAAAACCATGTTGATTATTGCAGAATAGGTCATTTTGTTCAATATACATCAAAATTCTATTACCTATTATTTTCTCAAAGAGTTTTGAAAAGGATGAAATCAACGAAATCTGCCTATAATTGTCAATTTCTGTTATCCGACCTTTTTTGTGCAGTGGAAAGACAAGAGCCCTCTTCAATTCATCTGGGAAAAAAAACCCATAAAAGGACTGGTTAAGCAAAAAACTAATGGTTCAATAATTATATCAATAATTTGCTTTACAGTTACAATAGACATATCATCAATACCAGTTGAATTTTTGTTCCTCATATTATCTAAACTTTTCAAAACTTCAAGCGGTGCAATTTCTTAGAGATCGAATTCATTTTGAACGACAATATTCTTGGCAAAAGTACATGGTAGAATTAAGTTACATCCAAAATGATCCGAAATTGCTGTTGCAGCCGCTGAAGAGAAATGCCTAGCAAACAAATAATCTGCAACCGTATGTTGATCTTCAATTTCTTGATTGTTATATTTCAAAGCTATACATGCTGGATTTTTATTTTTAGTTTTCTTCCCAAGATAATTATTTATGATAGTCCATACTTGTTTAGTTTTATTGTTGGAGTTATATATTTTTGCATTATAATAGTTGGTCTTTCCTTGTTTGATTTTTAATCTGTGATTTTTTAGTTTTGCCCTATAACTATGCATCATATCAGGGTCTACAGTGTTACTAGAAGAAATAAGCCAAAACATGACTTTTAATGTTTTTCCTTCTCGTATGATATCATTTGTTATCCATGGCTTGGAAATTTTTTGTTTGAGTTTTATATTCTTGATAGGGCACGAGACATTGAAGTACCATGAAATCTGGTCCAGAAAATTAGAAAAACAAGTTGTCACATCCTGGTAGTATAATTATATCCAGTCGACAGACATCAGATATGTTCGAAGCTCCATAATGTTTTCGGAATACAATTGACGCTTCGCTACACTTTTGACACACATGCCCCCATCCTCAATGGCAACACTACTCAAAGAGTAAGTCAAAAGTTGGCCTAAGTGGTCAGCTACATTTGGCTGAACCAATTCACATTTGAAAGTATCATTAGGTAGGGTAGTGACCATATAGTCGATACAAGTAGAACTAGTATGACCATTCCTATAAGTAAAAATTCTAGTTGGGCCCATATAGTGGTTTTCTAGAAGGTAACAATCAAAAATATCTTTAAGAAGTTTTGTATCTTTGTCTGATGACTTGAGAAAATCTATATTAAAATCTCCACACAATATCAAATAATCTGAACGATCCGTAGCCGTGCTAATTGCCTGGGTCAAGCAATTGATAAACATATTTATGTAGCCATCGGGTGGCCTATACACAGTTATTACGCAAATTTTTTCACCATCAATTCTCAAACAAACCGCACACATTTCAATATGAGATTCTACAGATAAATTTTTGATAACAGAAATTTCGTCAATTTGCTGATTTTACTTCTTTGCTAGAATAAGAACTCCCCCACGAATGTGGTTCTGTCTAGTGAAAATTGTAACTACTTTATAGTTAGTGAAATATTCTTCAGGTCAGAAATTTCAGAGAAGGGCTTAACATTTTCTTTTATTCGATATTTGTCAGTGTCCAAAACTTTCTGTAGAATATGTGAAAAATTCAGTGCATACTCATCCCCAGTGATGAATATTTTTTTTCTGAAATTATCATTTGTAGTTGCATCTAGATCATCCATGACAATGTTATTTTCAGATGGCTGCATGTTCAATTTAGGTTGAGTTACAACTTCAATCGAATGTCCCCCATGCCCCCTCCCGGGTTGTGTGCCCAGGTCGCAAGCTCCCTCCTACGGAATCGCTTCCGCAGGTTTGGACCTGTCGACCCTTTCCTTCCACCCCCGTTTCTCAAGGAAACGGTCCTCAATCCAGCTGCTAGGCACTTCAGCAAGATTGATATCTAACCTCTTTTGGTTGGAAATCAGCCTTTAGGTGCTTTTATTTCCCTATCTAACTTCTCGTTTTAAATTTTATTTGGCTCTTGTTTGTCGCGGTATTCCTAATTGAATTTTTGCATGGGGGCCCCAAAACTAACGGCGGCCAGAATTATGATTGACGGGCGTTTCTCAGTGAAGCTGAGAAATATGATTTGAAAGTGAATCGCGGTTTTCCTGAAAGAGATTATATGGTTAGTACACTTTGAAATGTTATACTTGCCGGAGCCGCCTGACGGCGACTCGTGGGGGCGGTCTCTGGTTTTGTTTAGTCGGCCTTGGATGTTTGTCCCTTTCTCGGAACCTGGGGTCATCCATGTTCAACGCCTCGTGTAGATCGCGAAACGCTGGATTTAAGTGCGATCTGATTCTATCGAACGTGCTTTCTGCATGTTCTCTCATATACACGTCCACATATTGCGTGTCCAGGTCTAGATCTCTGTATATGTATCTGTTTGGGATATAGTAAGGTGCATTTACGACGGCCCTTACGCTCGTATTCATAAATGCTTGGATCTTCTTTCTGTATGTTTGCGCACACTGGCCCCAGGCAGTGCATGCATACAGTATTATTGGCATTAGGATCGTTCTGATCATCAGTAGCTTGACTTTCAGTGCCATGTTGCTACTTCTTCCTATGATCGGCGCCAGGCGTCTTCTGGCCTGTTTGGCCATTCCTATTCTCTGCTGTACGTGGTCCTGGAATGTTAGCTTCTTGTCTAGGATGACCCCGAGATATGTCTCTTTGTTTGTCCACGGAATCTCTTGTCCGTTGAAGATGACGTTGCCTTCCGGTTGTACGAACCTGCGGGTGAACAGTATCGCCTGACTCTTGTCAGGGCTGATACTGATCTTCCACAGGTTAGCCCACTCCTCTAATCTGTCTGCCTGTTGTTGTAGGTATCTCGTAACGAGTGCTTGACTACTAGATCTCGCCAGCAGGGCCGTGTCGTCCGCGTAGAGTGCCAACTTGTTAAAGTTGTTCTCTGGCTTGGGCACGTCTGCCGTGTATATGGAGTAGAGGTGTGGTGAAAGGACTGCACCTTGCGGGACTCCTGCCTCCAGTAGTCGAACTGTTGATAGTTCGTCTCCTACTTTGCAGCGGCATCGCCTGTCAGCTAGAAAAGACTGAATTAATCTTAGCGTTGGTTTTGAGTATCCAAAATCGCTCATCTTGGCTAGTAGCCCGTCGTGCCAAACTCTGTCGAACGCCTTGGAGACGTCTAAGAAGATAGCTCCGGTGTTGTGTCCTTTGCCAAGGTTGAAGCCTTCTGTCGCAAAGTCCACTACCCTCAGGACTTGTAGCTCTGTTGAGTGTTCTGATCTAAAACCGAATTGTTCGTCGGGGAGGATCCCTAACTCTCTGGTTTGTTCTTCTAGTCTCTTCAGGATGACGCGTTCCGCCACTTTGCTTACGGATGGCAGTAAGCTTATTGGCCGGTGGTTCGCTGGAAACAGGTGGTTCTTCTTGGGCTTTTGTATGTGGATTACCGTTGCCTCTTTGAACTGGTACGGGAAGTGTTGCAGTCTGAGTATAGCATTACTGATGTTGGTTATGGCTGCTATACCCTTTCGTGGCAGCACTTTCAGTGCTTGATTTGTTATAATATCTGGGCCTGGTGCTTTCCGAGTGATAAGGCGTCTCAGAATGTCCTTCACTTCCTCAGGCGATGTCGGGGCCAGGGGTTGCGCATTATCTGTCCGTCGGTTGAGCCTCCGTACCGTTCTTTCCACCTGGTTTTCTATTTCTTCTACCTCGTCTGTGAACGGGACGTCATTCTCTTTGCACTGCCTTTCGAAGTTGTCCACGAATGCTTCCGCCTTCTCATGGTCAGTGTAGACAATTCCTTGCTCGCCATGTATTGGTGGGCAGGGTTGTCGAGGTCCGTTTCTGAGTTTTTTCTGCATTTGCCACGCAGATCTATCTTCTGTGCTCAGTTCTTCCAGACGGGTGGTCCACTGTCTTTCTCGGATCGTTTTCAGCTCTTCTTTCAGTATCCTGTTTGCTCTATGCATGCACCTTTTGTCCATCGGTGCACGTGTTCTTTGGTACTGTCTTTTCAGGCGTCTTCTTATTCTGATTAGTTCCATCGTTTCTGGTGGAAGGTGCTCTTGGAAGTTATAGCGCGTGGCTGATGGGACTTCCCTCGCGCTTCTTTCCGTTGTTTGTGTGATCGCCTGCTGAAGCTGGTCCGTGGCGTTCTCCAGATCTGTTTTTGTTTCGATGCGTGGTATCTCACCCAGCGCGTCGTGTATGGCTTGCTGGAATCTTGTCCAGTCTATGATTCGCTTCGTTGGGTTGTCTGTTTCCACTTCTCCCCTTCCTATTGTGAATAGAATGGGGTTGTGGTCTGATGAACCTTCATCTAGTACTTCCATCTCCGTAGTATCGACGTTCTGTACTAGTGCGATGTCAAGAGTGCTTGGGACTGCGTTTGCTTGTGGATAGTACGTTGGGCTGTTTGATGCTACCACCTCGATGTCCTCAAATTCTTCTAGTAATCTTACTATATCTCTACCTCTTGTGTTTGCAAATCTGCAATTCCATTCTGGCGACTTTGCGTTGAAGTCGCCGATGGTCACTGTGGGATGGTGATCTGGGAATAATTCTGCCATGTCGGTTCTTTCTATTCTTCTACCTTGCGGAGGTAGGTATACCGATGATATTTTCAGCTGCTCGTAGCGTCTCACGTTGACTCTGACCGCTACTGCTTCGCCGATTTGGATTTCTGGTCTTCTTTCTTCGTTTTGCGCTAGATCAGACAGGCCAGGGGGGCGATGCGCCCCCCTGTCCTATATATGTTGTATCCTGGGATTCGATAGCTCTTTTCGCTTCTTAATCGTGTCTCCTGTAGTGCCATGACGTCTATGTCTAGCCGTGACAGCAGTTCCAGTAGCTCGTTTCGTCTATCTATGGAACCATTTATGTTCCATGATCCTACTAGTAAGCTTCCCGGGATTCGTGCAGGCATTACTGTCGCCCGGGTATTTGTATTAAGGCGGCTAAGACCGCTTGCGCGATCTTTTGCTGCTCAGTCGTCAGATTTCCTAAGATTTGGACCAGCTCGCTTCCTCCGGTTTGTTGTGCCTTCGGTGCTGGTTTCCTTTGAGCTGTTTGCTGCCGAGGCCTCTGATTCTCCGCTTGTCGAGGCCTGCTTCCTGCTATCTGTGAGGGTTCAATCGAATGTCTACTTACTACTTGTTCATATTCGTTTCAGGTTTCTATTCCCATCTCTGCCATTTCTTCTTTATCATATTCTGTTTGTGCAGATGTGCTTTTTTTTTCAATACTGGTTTGAACACCAATTTGCTTCGTAGTTCCAGAAATAGTTTGTGTTGAAACTGAACAAGTAGGTCTACTGCTCAGTTGCTCAATTATTTTTTGCAGTTCTTTTATCTGCAATTTTGCTTCCAGTATAATTTTTTCTTGATTTTTTATTGAAATACACAATTCCTCTTCCGATTTTATAGCATTTTCCATGAATTCATTCATTTCATTTTTCAATTTGTTTATGTGCCTGTCCTTAGCATCCGTATCTTCAGTTAACTCATCAATAGTTTTCTCCAACATACTTTTTTCAAAAAGGGAACTCTGTTCAGTATCTTCTGAAGTATTTTGGCAGCAAATTATTTTGTGATCCTTGACGAATTTGTATGCATTTTTACAACGTATCACACATGCTTTGTGAAATATACTTGAGCATTTTGTGCAAATGAAATAGAATGGCATTGTTTTAGTTTTATATACATATATATATATATATATATATATATATATATATATATATATATATATATATATATATATATATATATATATATATATATATATATATATAGCAACGAGTCTTGATAAAAATGTAGTTCTACTCGACGACATCAAACCCGCTCGTCCACCATTATTTGAAATGAATAATTATCAAAGCAGAAATAATAATGATAACGTTAATTCAACAGCATTTATAACAGGAATAATATGGAAGTTTAAGTCACAATTGTGATAGCAGATATTTTTTCAAAAGAAATATCAAGTTCTGTAGATTCGTGGTCTTTTTAAACTAACAAGCTACTCTACAATGAAATATCGAATTCATTCCATATTTTGTATGTACATAATACGTGTGGAATAATCACGTTTCGTGTTGATCAGTTATCTGAATCTCATGAAACTCAACATTCGAATGTTTCAAATTCTTCTTCACAGCTAAACTGTTGAGGAGTTTCACTGATAATTATAATTTTATGGGAGAAATTCTCTAACACGAATCTAAATTTAGCTGAAAAAACGCACATCGGAAAAAATATTTACTATACTAATAAAAAGCAAACGAATGAACTACAAAAACGGCTGCACATGATCAGGTGAAAAATATCCAGGGAATAATTATGTTCCATTTCTTTCACAGATGTTGACAAAAAAACCTTTTAGAAAGTTTTGATAAAAAATGAGAAACTGGAATGCGATTTTGTTTTGTTGAGTGGTGCGTTGTCATATGACTATCATTGTATTGTCAATATTCTATAGGATATTTTTAATTTTTTTGATATGGCCGAACAGTTTACATTCAATGAATATGCAGATATGCATGTATTTTATGGACGAGCATTTTGTAATGCTGCAGAAGCTCGTCGTCTGTATTCCGAGCATTTTCCCAATCGAACGGTACCGTCAAGAGAAACATTCGAGCGTGTCGATCGCAGCTTGAGGGAGACAGGTATGTAATAATTGATAATTAATTTGAGCACGTTGTTTTATTTCGATATTATTGTAGGTACAGTTTTGCCAAAACGAGGTGGTGAGGGCGCTCCTAGGACTGTACGTACCGTTGTATTGGAGGAAAATATTTTGGAAGCCGTCGCTGATGATCCTTCAATGAGCATCAGAAATCTATCAGAACAGTTACATACATCCAAGTCCACTATTCATAGAATAATTAGGGAACAACTGCTCCACCCATTTCACATCCAGAAGGTACATGCCATGACACCTCAAGATTTTCCAGCACGACTGGAATATGCCAATTAGTTCATGGATAGGCAAAGAGAGGATATGACTTTTATTAATCGAGTTTTATTCACTGATGAAGCAGGTTTCAGTAGAGATGGAGTTATCAACTCTCATAATCTCCATATATGGGCCGAAGAAAATCCCCATGGGATATTGCAAACCAAACACCAACGGAAATTCAACGTGAATGTTTGGGCTGGTATCATAGGAAACCATCTTATAGGACCATTCGTTCTACAGGACCGATTGAATGGAGAACGTTATTTGGAGTTCATTCAGAACGATTTGAATGGACTTTTGGAACATTTTTATGCATGATGGCGCTCCTCCTCATTTTAGTTTGATTGTGCGTGACCATCTGAACCATATTTTCCACAATTGGTAGAGGTGGGCCATATTCATGGCCATCGCGGTCTCCGGATTTAAATCCATTGGATTTCTTTCTGTGGGGGCATCTAAAAAGTCTTGTTTACGCTACACCTATTCACACAAGAGATGCATTGTTGAATAGAATAAATAACATTACATTGTGAAGCCATACGAAACGACCCTGGAATGCTATTTCAAGTACAGAGAGGGTGTCTTCGCAGACTAAGAAAATGTATAGAGAGAGAAGGTGGTCATATCGAGCAGTTTCTGTGGCGGATTTTTCATTTCTGTTTGCTCTTGAGGCTCTTGAGTTTCGTTAGTTAAACGTGTTTGCATTATAAAAATTCGTTATGAACATTTTTCCTATCATTTCCATTTTCCTTAAAAACTAATATTTTCGAATAATGGTAGACATCTCAGGATAAATGTTGAATTAACGTTATCATTATTATTTCTGCTTTGATAATTATTCATTTCAAATAATGGTGGACGAGCGGGTTTGATGTCGTCGAGTGAAACTACATTTTTATCAAGACTCGTTGCTCCGATCGACTTTCCACACGAGTACTTTTATTCATAAAATTGTCCAAGTAACCTTAATTTGTTGAAAAATATTGAAAAATATCTGTCATTTCAAAGTTTTGGGGTGTGGACCATCGGGGGTAGTTCGTTCCAGACTTTGTAGCAAAACAACTGACTCCTGCATGAAAGCTCATCGAAGGAATTCATTTGTTTAGTCAATTACCAAAATTTGGATGATTTTGAATATTCACTTGAAAAGTTATCAAAGAAAAACATTTTTCATTTTGTAACTTCGAGGGCCCGTTACTTGGTAACGAAGGATTTTAGGAAAAAAAGTTATATGAAGTACTGGTGATATTTTGACCCCATCTATACATTCCCGAGAGGAAAAGAGTAAGTCCAGGGACACCCTGTATATATATGTAATACCTATTATATCCTATTATAGCAAAATAGTTTGTTTCGGGAGCAATTAATTGATTGAATTTCAGGTGGGTAAGGTTAGAGTATTGCAGATTTGTGTGAAGAGAAACATGTTTGTTGAAGGTTTTTCCAGTCATAAAAAATGGATGGAAAATAAATAAAAATTTTCTAATTTTCACCATATTTATTTAGGAACACATACTTTTCGACAGCATCGAGATTCTTTTGCCCACAGGTTACATTGCAGGACATTAACATGTCTAAAAACCCCAGGACATATAGTATTGATAGTTCTATCTTGATTCTGATTCGCTCATATTTGAACCGAGAAAAAGTGATAGTCAATAAAATTTTCACCAATTCACTAGAAGAATCAATGTAAGAGCGACAAAAATAACCTCATTAATGACTACTAGACAAACAATGTAATTGTCTCTAGTTCACAAAATTGAAATCAGGAGGAGTGTCCATTTTGAAATCCCTATTACCCACTTGTTGCTATTTTATTCATCCCAGTCCAATCTTTGACTTTTGTATGAATTTTGAAACAAAATTATTGGTATATTCAAAAACTGTGAGGATTGTGTGAGTAAAATATAAGTAGATTGATGGATGTAGCCGATACTACGTGGTGTGAGATCATTATGAAAAAGGAGAATTGAAACTTCCTATGTTTTTATAACACTTCTATTTGTAACTAACATTACTGCAGTTTCGTCCTACAAGGACATTTTCAAACGAATATAATAAATTAAAAATAAATGAATAAAAAAAATTGCACTTATTCGTTTGGAAATGTCCTTGTAGGATGAAACTGTAGTAACGTTAGTTACAAAAGAAGGTGTTATAAAAACATGAGAAGTTTCAATTCTCATTTTTCATAAAACACAAGTATTTTGTGCCAAACTGTGAAACAAAAAAGTCCCGAAAGCGTCATTTCTTGTGCTTTCCGCCAACGAAAGTAATTATTTCACATATTCTTCAATTTATCATATCAACAATGATTACACCAAGAAAATTACTATCATAAACTCACAATTGAACAACTCAAAATATAGTAAACATCAACACAATTAACATAACCGGTAACTGGTGCCGATCAGTTGATTATCGTTATGTTACCATTTGTTGTATAAACTAGCGCCATCATCGGTAAACATTTTTCTCTATTGGCAACACTACTTATATGTTTATATTTCATTTTCATCTTCCATTTGTCAAAATTCTGAGTTATAAATAAAAATTTACATACACAAACCATTTGAAACTATTTTTTGAAGACATAACAATCCCAACTCCTATTATCTTTTTTTATCAATGACGCTCCAAATGAGTAGAAAACTTACTAAAGTTATTGTAAATTCAAACAATAGGTAAGTTTTACATAAACAACCTCATTTTTGAATAGTTACATTTTTTATCAGAAATTTTGTAATTGATTTTAATTCATGTTCATTCTTATTTTCAAGATCATGGCAATCAAAACAAACTATTGGGAAGTATTTTCAAAGATATTATACATCAACAGAATGGACAAACTTGACCGAAAGACCTAAAAATAAAGTAACTGAAATGCCACCTATGGACATACCTGTCAAGGATTTACCAAAACCTATTTACTCTAATTTCAAGGAGGAAGATCAGAAAACCAAAGTCACAATTTTATCCAATGGTCTCACCGTGGCATCAGAAGACAGATTTGGAGAGTTTTGCACTGTTGGAGGTGAGACTTTCTGTTAATTGGGTGATCATGACGGAGACTTTCAAAAAAGCTTTCACGTTATTTATACTACTCTTGATTCTCATAAAATTAAAATCGTAAAACACATATTTTAATTGTTGAAAATCAGAAATCAAATGTTGAATTTACATATAATCCCTCAACTATTAATAAAAACAAAACAATATAGAAAATCTGTTCAAATCTGTTTTTCCGTTAACCAGCTGTCGCACCCCTACGAACGACAACCCTCAGAAGTCGAAACTTGTGCGAGATAAGGATTAAGATGGTCAAACCTTTTAACATGTGACTCATTATACAGAATGGGAAAAATATAGATCTGATGCCTCATCTTAATATGAAATTTATGTAAATTATTTTATGGAGAATATTGTTAATAATATTGAGATCTCTGATCTTTTCAAACAGTGTATATCACTTAAACTCTCACATTTATTATAAATAGTTGCCTATCCAATGGGATAGGCAACTAATAGGATATAATAGGTATTACATATACATACACACACACACACACATACACATATATATATATATATATATATATATATATATATATATATATATATATATATATATATATATATATATATATATATATATTTTTTTTTTTTTCAAAAGTACCGTAAATATACCTAACTATTTAGTAATGGCGAATTATCCAATTCAGTTTAATCGTTCATAAGATATTGAGGAATTTTGAATTTGTTTATTTCCATACTTTCCAACAGGTTAAGTTTCAAACTTTTCTTCTGGAAATGGAGGGGCTTGTATTCATGGTTGAACTCATGTCCCTCTGTGATTAAATGAGAACGTTGAGAACGTTCTCAAACTGGAACAAAGTTCAAAGCCTGCATAAAGGAATACAAATATAGTTTCCAGAATGGAAAAATAAATTCCACATATGCCAACTGGAAAAACGTTCAAAGCCTGCATAAAGGAACACAAATATAGTTTCCAGAATGGAAAAATAAATTCCACATATGCCAACTGGAAAAACGTTCAAAGCCTGCATAAAGGAACACAAATATAGTTTCCAGAATGGAAAAATAAATTCCACATAAGTATGCCACTCATTTAATCACAGAGGGACATGAATTCAACCATGAATACAAGCCCCTCCCATTTCCAGAAGGAAGGTTTGAAACTCAACCTCTTGGAGAGTATGGAAATAAACAAATTCAGAAAATCTCAATATCTTATGAATGATCAAACTGAATTGAATAATTTGCCATTATTGAATCTGTTCATATCCAGGTAAAAATACCTAGGTATATTTTCCATACTTTCTAAAAAAAATTTATTGATATAGTTAATGAATTCATACCTGACCTATTCAGGTAGATTCATTCATTAGAAATTAGGCATATGAGTAATAGGTTAGAGTATAAAATGGTTGTAATTTAGAAGTAACTTTTAGTTTATGCTTGAGAAAGTTATTGTATAGCGAAACACGTGTAGTGGTTTTTGTAAAACCCTTTATAGTGAAAATCATACAATAAACTGCACTTATCAATTTCATATTCAACCATCAGTTTGGATTTAGAAGAAGTGAAAGTACTATAGATGTTATAAACAAGTTATCTAACAATATTCTTGAAGTTTTTGCAAATAAACAATCATGTTTAGCTATTTATAGGGATATATTGAAGGCCTTTGATTGTGTAATGAGATTGAGTAATGAGATAAATTGGAAGGTTACAAAATCAGAGGTATTCCCAATATAATAATTAAGTCATATCTAATTATATAATAATTATAATAATTGAATCATCTAAGTAACATAATACACAGGGTGTATTACTACAATGTTTTATGACAGGAACGCTCTATCAAAAAGGGTTTACTATAGAGGGACTTATCACAGAGATCCTACTGGGTCCTTCCCTCTTTCTAATTTATGTCACTGACTTACGTTTATATATGTATCTGAAACATCTTTTTCTCTTTCTGTACATAGGAATGCTGATGAGGATACTGTATTAACAAACATCAATGATTATGTCAAACAATGGTTCAATACCATTGAAGAGTTTTCATATTTCAGAAACAGCTGTATGTAATATGACAAAAACAGGACAATCAATCAATCAATCAATCAACAATGTACTTCATTGTCTAAGAGGGAAAACTTTTGTTGATAAAGTATGGTTAATACATGTAATACATGTACATGTACAATACATGTATATACCTATTAATACAGTGATTTCATAATAACAATAAAAGACTTGCTTGAAGACTGCTAGTGTGTGTTTTCTTTGTCTCAATTTTAGTCCGTTTTATCTCTATAATAAGTCAGTTTTTTTTATTAATTAATTAATAGGTAAATCTGACTTGTCCAAAACTTATGAAATACATTTTATAGATAAATTTATTGGTGCCATACATATTTTTTTTCACAAATCATAAGAAACTTGACCCAATTACTAAAAACAAAAATTTAAACTAGAACTTCACAAACACCATATCTTGTGATTAATCATCCAATGTCATTAAAATGATTGATAAAATGTTCATTGAAAGAGTAAAAACATTTCTTCATTAGGTAATTTTTTAATTTCAATTGAAAGTTATTTAGATTGAGACCTAAGGGAGTCTGTCAATTTATTAAATATTTTTGGAGCAAAATAGTTCACATCTGTATGTGTTTTACTCAAATGATGGAAATCAATTTAAATATGATCGTTGTATCATAAAGGAGGCAGTGTTAATATATTGAGGTTCACGAAAACATCTTTGCAATCAGCTTTATGGCCAAGATCATCCACAATGTTTTCTGCTTTACGTTGTAAATCGAATATTCTATGCAGATGCTGCATGCCCATTGCCAATAAGATATATCCAATTCTTGATTGAATGAATCAGAAATAGGCTGTTACGAGAAAGTTTTTGACGCCATGTTGCATAAACGTCTCAACAGGAAAGTCAGCTCAGAAGTTGTTGTGATATTTCCAGTGAAGCTTTGATCTACAGATATACCCATAAACTTCACAGTAGGATTTTATTTCTGAAAGGTGGATCATTTAAATATACTGAAGTGAATTAATTGTATTGGTTTTATATTGGTTTTATCGCATAGTTGGTTGCTAATCAAAGATTCTGCATCTTGAAGGCATTCAGCAAATAGGAAAATATTCGAATTAGGGCTGATATATATATATATATATATATATACATAAATAAATATATATATATATATATATATATATATATATATATATAAATAAATAAATAAATAAATATATATATATATATATATATATATATATATATATATATATATATATATATAAAAATAAGGAGCAGAACCGGTCCCACATTAGCACACCAAACTACCGGAGTCAACATAAAATACGCTTTATGCAGCCGTAATATCCAGTCATCAGAGAAAAACTCAGGATATATAAACCTCTAAAGAAGCTAGCCACTCGCGTCAGCGAAACGTCAGGAAGATATTCCAAAAATTGACGGTCTTCAAACCCGAAATATAGTGACATTGAAAACTTTGGCCGCGAAAGCCTTGACCATTTTGTCCCTTTTGTTTTTTTGTGATGCACTGTTTGGAACCTTTGATGTAGTAATGAATATTACTGGAATTTAATCCAACACCAAACCGTTATTTTCAACATCTTGACACGTGTTTAATCACCAAGTGATTATCTTCAAGAGGAAGATTGAAGTCTAACCTTCCTCTTGAAGCTGAAGCACTTGGTGATTGAAATACTTGTCGAGGTGTTAAAAAAGAAGTTTGGTGTTGGGATTAAACTCCAGTAATATTGCTTTTTGTTTTGTCAAAAAGTCTCGACGCGAGAAATGTGATTGACACAACTTTGTACACATGTTGATAGATGGTGCAAGAAGCGAAATCTGTCGCGTGTATTGTGTTCAGCTCTTTAATTTATGGATTAAATTTTAATCTTCTTCTTGAAGATGATCACTTGGTGATTGAAACACGTGTCAAAGTGTTTAAAAAGAGGTTTGGTGTTGGGATTAAACTCTAATAATATTGTTTTTTGTTTTGTCAAAAAGTCTCGACGCGAGAAATGTGATTGAAACAACTTTGTACACATGTTGATAGATGGTGCAAGAAACCTGCCGCGCGTATTTTGTTCAGCTCTTTAATTTATGGATCAAAGATTGATCTTCTTAAAGATAATCACTTGGTAATTGAAACACGTGTCGAGGTGTTAAAAAAGAGGTTTGGTGTTGGTTCGAAGACTACTGGGTACTATCTTTTTTAGTTAGGTCCTGTATCGGAGCGAACATGAAAAACTCATAGATATGCGAAAAATGTCCTTATACAATGTGAGAAATTCAACAACTTTGTAAAAGTAATAGAGATAAATATAAAACTTTATAATTAACTTATAAACTAATGAAAAGTGGAAGTAACAGTAATATATGAAAGCAATGTAAAATACTTCTGCAAACATGAAGCACAAGAAATTATACAGCAATTGGTTGAATCCAGCTGCTAGGAAGTTGTTTTTAACTTAGTTCTAATATTTCTGATAGACGGCATATCTGGATGATGAATTTCCCTGTTGTTCTTGTCAAATGGAAATTTTGTTTGAATTTTGTATATTTTGCAGCAATTCATTATTAATTTCTGAAACGTTCCTCATTAAAATAACAATGAGCAAATGTCAACATGGCAAATGGTTGAAAGATATCAGAACATTGCATATGTTTGCTGGACTATTTTTTCAATAAAAATTATTGTCAAATCTGAAATTGTTACATAATGTTATATTACTTTATTTACAGTTGTTGTCGATTCTGGTCCAAGGTACGAAGTGGCGTATCCAAGTGGAATTTCCCATTTTTTGGAAAAATTAGCATTCAATGTGAGTAATATTTTTTTATTTTAATTAACATATTTCATATTTAGCCAATTATTATTCTAAGACAGTTTGTTAAAAATTAACTGAATCCACAATTCCATCTGTAACATAAGATGGTAATTTTCAGGGGAAAACACCTATCATTATTTTTGCTATAGAAATAGAAATAGTTTTATTCAACACTAAAATTTTCACACATGCATAATTACAAGACTAAATACATGAGAAAACTTATTGGACTAGTCAAAAGTAAAAAGCTAAAAGCAAAACACAAATGTTTGATCTTGAACAAACTTAAAAAAGAAGACTACGTGTATAAAATAAACTAAGTCATTTATCTAAACACTAAAAGCAAGAAATTCATCCATACTGTAGAAGCAGTTATCCAACAAGAAATCATATAGTTCATTCCTCATTACAGTTCTACTTTTATTGGTCCCTATAAAAGTTGTTATTTTATTGAAACATTTAATACCCAAGTATTTTGGGGAATTTTGACTCACACTCAAGCGAGACTAGGGGTGGTATAGAGTATGTTCACCCCGAGTAGAGTAACTATGTACATCAGAGTTTTTTGGATATAGGTGCTTATTATCATAGATAAATAACACTAGCTGTAATATGTGTAGGTACGGCAATGGTAGGATGTTGAATTTTTTAAACAGTGGTTTACAAGAGTCCAGTGGACGAGACTTGTCCATACAGCGAATGACTCTTTTCTGAACCTTAAAAATGCGGTCAGTATATGCAGAGTTACCCCAGAAGATCAATCCATACTGTATCCTTGATTGTACCAGTCCATGATTCTGAATTGCGTAGTTTGCACTGCCAACCTTCACACATAAACTGTCGATATATGCTTCCCATGTTAGCTTTTGATCCAGGAGTATTCCTAAAAATCTAGCTACCTGACAGTATTCCAGAGTTTCACCACACATATTGATTTTGTTCATTAGATCTGGATTCGAGGTACCGTTCTTGGGTAAAAAATTGATAAATATAGTTTTCTTCATATTGCAGACAAGGTCATTTTCGCTACAGTATTTACTGAATTCATCACATGCATAATTACCTAAGTTTACCAGACTTCCCAAGTTTTTATGGGCTAAGAGTATATTTGTGTCATCAGCATAAAGTATCATTCTATTTGATGTGGTACATGTATCGTAGATGTCATTTGAAAATATTATAAAAAGAGTTGGTCCCAATATAGACCCCTGGGGCACTCCTAACTCAGCACTCTTACAGTCAGATTTGCTATTATATATTACTGTCACTTGAGAACGATTTGTCAAATATGATACTATCCAATCATGTGGTATTCCACGAATTCCTTTGCTGTATAATTTACGAAAGAGTAAGTTGTGGTTAACCATATCAAATGCACGAGTTAAATCATAGAATATACCTGGTACATTCTTTTTGTTGTTAAGCTGTTCATAGATAAAATCCAGAGCTTGTTCAATAGCCGTTGAAGTTGATTTAGCTTTCCTGAATTCGTTTTGGTCATTGGAGATGATTTTGTAATGTTCAAGGTAGGAGATCAGCCAGACAGAGTAGGCAGCTTCAAACGCTTTGGAAATTTGATTCTGAACACAAATAGCGCGATAGTTTGCAGCATCATGTTCGGAACCTTCATTTTTAAATATTGGTATACATTTTGATTGTTTTAGGCCCGGAAAGATACCACTTGAAAATGACTCGTTTATGAGATATGCCAGTGGTTCACAGATTAAATCCACAACTGATCTCAAAACTCTTCCATTAATGTCATCAATTCCATAATGCGCAAAATTATATTTCGACAGTGTTTAATAAAACAAGTACCGAAACGACTAAATATTGATGAAGCTTCCGTTCATGACTGAATACTTTTCAACTTGTCTTACAAAAAAAAATTCCTTCCCATTGGAAAACCACGTGAGTTGCCTCACTGCAACTGACATCGAGAATATGTTTAAGATAAATCAGCAACCATCAATGTGGTTTTCGCAAGCCATATAAGATTAAGACCAACATTCTGTCATCCCTGGATTAATTCATATCAGGTGGATATTGATATGCTTGAAAGTGTTCAAAATAAGTTTATAAGATACTCTGCATATAAACTGGGAATATCATATTGGTGAATATGACTTAAATTATATTGGACATTGTTATCTTGAATACTCTGACTCATAATAGATTAGAATCAGATCTTACACTAATTCATAAAATAATCAATTTCACGGAATCAATTTCACGGAATCAATTTCACGGAACTTGTCGAACTTACTACTTTAAATGTGAATCCAAGGAGAACAAGAAATTCGGAAATCTTCAAAGTACCCTTTTATCACACCAACTATGGCTGGAATGAATCTGTAGGTAGAATTTTGAGACTTGCAAATTTAGACTTGTAGATTTAGAATTTTTTAATAATTATTTGGAAACATTTAAAAAGACTGAAAGGATTGTAATTCATTAACTTATTTTTAAGTTTTTTAAAATTTTATCTTTTATATTGTTTCCTTAAAACTAGCTCAGATTATTGTTAAATACATATGTATAAACTTGTTAATTATTTTGTAAAACATAGGCATTGCCGTAAATTAATAAATAAATAAATATTGTCTAGAAACACAAAGATGCTAGATCGTTAGATTTGATATTTCCAGTTAATACGACAGTGTTGCATTAGCGATTCCTTATTAATCCATAATTGTGAAATACCTGTCTCACAGGTTACTAAAATATTGTTCTTAGAAATTACAATTGATCCAGTCCTTCATATGCTATACTCATTGGAAAAAATGAAGAATGCATCTGACAATGCACATCTTTGCCGACAAAAAGTTTTTCATCTCAACCATCCAATACTTGTGCTCAAATGTTTGACATTATTGCTCCCTTCGGGTCTCACAAATCCGTTCCTATATGTTGAAAAACTTGACGGGCTATGTAAATTGAGCATTGTGTCATAATTGTGTCAAAATCCGGGCTATCAGTCACTGCTGAAACTCCGAGATATAACCTTAGTCCTCGCATTAAACGTATATACCACTGATGATATCTGCCACAGTTCGAGACAAAACTTTTGATACTACAAGTTCCATTCAATCGTGGTCTACCAGCCCAGATCCTATTCTCTCCAACTGAATTTGATATGATTTCATAGAAATCAAAACTCTTCTAAACAATTGGAATACAGCATTTTGGACATGTGTTTGTCAATGATATTCAGATTTACTGCCTTATTCTCAGGAAAAAAGTTTTCTCACTCCATTTGTGTTGTGAATAATATCTGCAACTATTATTACCTAACCTATTGCTAGAGGTATTTGATTTTCTTACCGTCTATGACCTTGAAAATATATGCGCGTCGCTTCGATGGTAAGAAACAACATTATTCGAGTGAAAACTGAAAAAACATTGACTCAATTATTAGTTTAATAGAACTGCAATAGTCCAGACAAAGTTCACACTGGCCAAGTTGAAAAGTGGATTTGCAGAAATTATCATTATATAAGTAGATACATTTTTGAAAGTAGTGTCCGACCGAAACTGGTTTTTACGGCCGAAACCGAAAACAGTTTCGGCTGAAACCGAAACTTCCTTACAAGGATTATGATTTGAGGGAAAAATAAAGAAAACGTTATAACAATCAGTCAGTTTTTGTTTTTTATCTTTAAATCACAACGTTATGCAGTCTTTGACATTTTTACTCATTGATAATCAACATAAAAATCTGTTTAAAATCTGTTTTTACGTTAATCAGCTGTCGTCCCCATGCGAACGACAACTCTGAGTTAACGTGTGATTCCTAACATGGTTGCAGAATCATTCCAGCTTCAACCAGATAAATTCTCTCGAGAAAAATATCTGGTTGAGGCGGGAATCGAACCCACGGCCTTCCGATCGTGAGTCAGGCGCACTACCACCGCGGCTAATTTCACAACGAACATAACAAACCCTTATTTAAGAAAAAATATTCATTGCACCTTGAAAATACTTAAAATAGGTGAGGTGTTTATTTGAGTAGATGTAGATCCTTCTTTTGAATATTATTGATATTTTTTCAAATATATTGAACATAAAATTATTTATTTAAGTTGTTATCTAATATCACAATAGGTGCTTAATATTAATGTAATAAACAAAGTAAATCACAAAGTACGTCACGAGTCATGATATGATTAGGCACGTGGGCTCGGTAAAATGTCTTCGTCGCTGTACGTTAAGGAGGTTGCGTTAATGCGTTGCCATGGCTGGTGTGAACCTTGAAGTAGGAATGGGTCATTTGAGGCTGGGCCTATGGCGGGAAGCGTTTACTGCGCAACCTCAGGTTTGTGTTTAATAAACCCTACAAAATACAAATTAAGCAGAACAAAGAGTCAGATGCTACAAATGCAATACGGATTTATACACACGGCTCAAAAACCAAAAAAGGCTCAGGTCGTGGACTGTACTCCAGATCACTAAGCCTAAGGATTAAGTGGGGAATGGGAAGAAATACCAGCGTGGTCCAAACAAAACTGGCTGGTATCTCAATCGCCACAAAAGAAATAACCAAGAAAGGAATTTCTGGCAAAAACATAACAATCTGCACTGATAGCAGATAAGCACTATTAGCCTTTAACAGACAGTGTGTTACCTCAGGGATAGTACTAGAGTGCCACCAAGATTTAGCCAAAGCCTCGGTAGGTAATAACATTATCCTGAGGTGGATTAAAGGACACGACAGGAGTAAAGGTAATCGCATTGCCGACTCTTCAGCCAAGGAAGCGGCTGAACTAAGAATTTTAGGACCCAGTGGCACCCACGGCCTGATGACTTCGATAATTGCGGAACTAGTCAAATGTTACACCCATGCTCAATGCTTAAAGAGATGGGATGGAATTGAAGGATCTAATCTTGCCAGGATCACCTTGGGCGACCCTGGGAAGCTGGCGCCGAAGAAATATCTGGCGATGACCAGGAAAAATCTACTCCTTACAGTAGGATTTCTGACTGGCCACTTTCAACTAAGGAAACACCTCCATAATATGGGGCTAGTGGACACACCTCTATGCAGGATGTGTGAACAGGAAGATGAGACTGTCAGGCATGTCCTGTGCGAGTGCCCGGAGTTATCGTCAATAATAGAGTGTGTGTTCGGCGAGTCTTGGCCTACACCTGCCGATATAAAGGAGATGTCTCCCAGCGACCTGCCCACCTTCCTGGAAAGGACAGAATGGACGATGACCTAGGAGGACAACTCCTCGAGAGGATGTACAATGGGTCACATGTGGCCTAAGTGCGTGGGCTTACACTCACCTTCCCTACTCTACAGATACAGAGATGTCTTCGTCGCTTGTATGAAATTCAACGAGCCGAACATGACCGATCATAGCGCGGGAACTCCCGAATGCAGTTTCGGTTTCGGTCGTAGTTTCGGCAGGTTTGTCGCCGAAACTGAACCGTTTTTTTGCCGAAACTCGACCGAAACCAAACTTTCGGCCGGACACCATTTGAAAGGTAAAAGAAAACTACACTTACATAAAAAGTTCTCTCTCTCTCTCTATTTTGGATGGTCGATGCTTCCTATCGTCTGGCGCATTTGACCAATGCTCCTCCTGTTAGTTAACAGGAGCTTCGTCGGGGGGCGTAGTGGTCTTGCACGAAGCAATGCTGCCACCCATTTTTTTTCAACTTCTTTTTTTCATTATAAAAACAATTCTTGATTAACAAAAACAATTTGGTTTTTTATGGAGTTGCCTCCTGCTTGGGAGACCTTTTGGGTTTTTTCACATATACAGCCCCCTTTACGTGGTTATCCGAACTACCCCGGCCTGGACACCGGGGTGAATAAAGGGGGCCCTTTATTCATCACTTTTTTTGATGACACACATTTTCTTAATCAACATAATGGACTGGCACAACACAAAAACGGAGTCCCACGATAGCACATGGCATCCGCGTACTTTCTTTGTGGGCGGACGTTATCAGCACGTCCGTCCACTACCACGGCCACCACGGAAGCAGCATAAAAAGTTAACATTTTATTATTACGGCATTTACAAAAAAAAAGCTAATATTGGCAACCTTACTCATCGCAATCTGTTTCATTGTCAGGCAGTTTTGATTCACTCTAACTGGTATCCTTCCAACATATACTATGAACTGAATTTTTCCACCTCATCCATAATGTGTTCTCTTTCAATATATTCTCCTTCAATCTTCTCTACGGCAAATGTGTTGCCGGTTTTGAGTCGTCACTTCTTGAACTTTCACTTCTGTTAGACTCCGCACATCAGCTAGTTTGAATGAGACATTACAGGTTGCTACTTCATTCTTTACTGGTACCCATATCAACCCTAGGATCAACCTGAACATTGGCATTATCCATAATTGAAATGCTCGTTTTGAAGCATTAGGGATAAATTTACCATTTCATTCTATGAGTCAATGATTTTTCTGATCATTTCTTCCTCAAATTCATCAATTGATCCTTTGGAAGTTGATGGTTTGTTAATGGATTTCCTTGGTTACTTGAGGGAAGCAGCAGATGACTTGTTATTAACTTCAGTAATAATGCTTTCCACAGTAATGATAGAGCTTGTCAATCTTTCTCAGTTTGAATATATTTATATACATTTTGAGTAATCTCACGATCTTGATTGTGAATTACTCTTTTAGAAATGCTCATGTTTGTAGATTGGTATTAATAACAAGGGAATGAACAAATTATTGTCAAACAATTCTTGAGTTCAAGTAACACCATACAATAGCTCTCTCAAGTGTTTTTACACTCACTAAATTCTACTTGATTTGTGCTTTATTTAATGACAATTTGGATCATATCAACTTCTACGTACGTAATGACTAAAAATTACATTTTATCCGAGTTTGATCGAACTTGGCGTTCTTTTTTTGGTCTTGGCTTGCCTTTTTTGGGGTTGGCTCTCCTTTTTTGTCTTGGCTACCTTTTTTTTTGATCTTGGCTCTTCAGGACTCTTTCATTGGGATAATTGGTCTATGGTTTCAATGTCATAACCATATACTAATGATTCGTTACCAGTTATGACCTTTTTGAGCGAATCTGAATCGCCGTTGTGATACTTTTGCGATGGTTTTTTTTTGTCAAAATTCAGCAATTTCGAAACGAACTTCGCTGCCACACGTTCCATGCCCAAAATTCACGAAAAAATTGTTGGGTACATGTTACCCAACGGCGATCATCTAGAAAGGGCATCCACTGAGTTTCTGCTTCAACACTCCCCTTAGCCTTGTCTTCGGACCCTTCATCGAAGAGCACATGTCACACCACTTGACTACTTCTCCACGTCTCGGCGGCAATTGACCCAATAGCCACAAAAATTCCTACTTCAGAGTCGTTGTTCTGCCCAAGCCACTAGATCTAGCAATCTCGGCTTGAATAATTCTCTTGGTGGTGGGGGAGATTCTGGAGTTTTCCAGTATTACCACCTTTTCACTGTTGTAGGTGGGTCTATTCGACCCTCCACCGCAACCCCTAAGGGTTTATTGTGGCTCACACCTATTCGCACTCGGCCAAATAAACCCAGCTTCTTAACGAAGCCGATTAGTTTGTATGGTGAGTGGTCTTTCAGGTCAGATGGTGAGAGTACGGATCTGCCGAACTCAAAGAACCTGATTCGGTCCCCGGTACTTTGTGCCTGCCCCGCTGCCAGCGAGGCAGGCACAAAGGCGACACAGACTGTCTTCCGACAGTCCAAGTCTCTGCAAGTGATGATTCAAACGACAGTGACGTGTAAGAAGGCCTGTTAGACATCGGAGTTCATCCCTAGTGTAGTCCAACAACTGTTTGGAATCAAGCTTCGAAGGGTGAATAAACGCCTTGGAGTGAGCCAATCCTGGAAGATTCTGCCAGAAGTCCATAACTCTTCTTGTCATCCAGGTGTTCAGTGTTTGTTTGGCAAAGCCCAAAGCGATGCCAATGACAGGTTCTGGTCCAATGAAGCCGCTTGCAGCACCCTCCTTTGCAAGAGAGTCAGCAGCTTCATTGTCTTCCAGACCAGTATGGCCAGGAATCCAGACCAGAGACAATCTGTTTAGTATTCCTGTTGAGGAGAGTATTTTTTGGCAGTTTGCTACCAATTTAGACGTTGCTCGGTAGGAGCCAAGAGCTTCGAACGCCGCTTGACTGTCCGAGAATATTTTTATTGACTTGTGAGTGAGATTGGATTTATCCAATCTCTCCGCACACAATTCAATAGCGTAAATTTCCTCATAAAATACAGTCACATAAGTTCCTAGGCAGGTAGATAATTCTGTCCTGGTTCTGCGACTGAAAACACCTGCACCAGAACCGGAAGGTGTTTTCGATCCATCTGTAAACCAACAACTATCTGCTCTTAATATTTCCTTCTCCCGCAGGATCCAGTCCTCTCTACTCGGGAATAGTACTTTATAAGGCAGTTCGTAGGTGACAGTTGGAGGCATAAAGTCAGAGGTCATTTCCAGAATGCTGTGATTTCCAATGTCAACCAACAGTCTATTACACTCTGCATTGAATTGATTTGTGCAATTAGCAATGTGCACAAGTCTGTATGCAGTTCATCTAGCCTCTCTTTTCAGAAAAATGTGGAGAGGAGGTAGATCTAGAAGGATCTCCATGGCCGCTGACGGTGTGGTACTGATGGCACAACTGATAGCCAGGCAACCCTGTCTCTGTAAGCCAGAGAGCTTCGCTTGGGCCATTTTCTGTAAAGCCTTCGAAAAAATGGTTGGGTACATGTTACCCAACGGCGATCATCTAGAAAGGGCATCCACTGAGTTTCTGCTTCAACACTCCCCTTAGCCTTGTCTTCGGACCCTTTATCGAAGAGCACATGTCACACCACTTGACTACTTCTCCACGTCTCGGCGGCAATTGACCCAATAGCCACAAAAATTCCTACTTCAGAGTCGTTTTTCTGCCCAAGCCACTAGATCTAGCAATCTCGGCTTGAATAATTCTCTTGGTGGTGGGGGAGATTCTGGAGTTTTACAGTATTACTACCTTTTCACTGTTGTAAGGCTGAGAGGGCAGCATATCGGACATTATTTTCTTATTCCCAACTTTCACTAGTATGTTTCTTATATCTTCATGAATCCGTAGGAGGGCATGATGTCTAGTCCCAAAACGAATCCGTCGACGAATCCGTCGACGACGATTCCGTCGACTAATACCTTAATTTCTATCACACAATTTACAAGCCTAAGTCTCACTTCATCTTCTTCATAAACCGCCAGTTTATCTCCAGTGGCTATTTCCAGAGCGGTTATTACTGATTACTCCTTCAAACTGTGTGTGTTGGAAATATCGGCTTTAATTACTGACCTCGTTGCACTAGTATCGATGGTGAAACAAAGTCGCTTTCCGCTGTCTGTCCCTATGTATGCTTTGATCTTCAAAACTACGGGTTTTTTTTTAATGGATAGAGTGATTCAAGAGGAAGGTTTATATGTATATAACATGCATAATATAGCAGAGAAACACTGATAATTTTATAGGTATCTATAATTGTCTATCTATCGTAAATAAAATAATTTTTTTTTGCATTTACATTGCAAACGCTGGGTGAACCCTGCGAGATAGATAAAAAATGAACTACAGTATTATATACCTTTGAAAGGTCTTCAAAAAAGTATGCGATGGCATATGTCTATCTCTTAGGGATAACCTACAATAACCATTTTTTTATTCTCGAGAAATAACGGCTCATTTACGAAGCAATACAGCATTAATCCTTATCCAATTAAGTACCTTACACTACTACTACAACATTGCACCCGTGCAGAGCCAGGGCGGTTCGCTAGTTATTTAAAAATTTATTCATTGTGGAAATCGAATACATGGGGGCTTGGGATTTAGCAGCCAATGTTCCCCCCTCACAATGGCTGAATTTAGTTTTTCCGAACCCCATCACTTTTGTTCGGGTGATCCTAAGCGGCAGTCTCTTCTTGGGCCCTGAACGTGATAGACAGTTACACCTTAAATGTCCCTCTATGCCACAGTCAAAGCATTTATGCTGCCTTCTTGCACTGGATGCAGTTACATTCGTCAAATATTTCTTAATTAAAGAGTCCTTCCAGACCTGTCATGAATCGATCTGTGCCTTCAGTTTTCATGATAAGCCAGTCTTAATAAATTTTCCACTGCAGCTCCACACTCCTACATAATATCTGATAGACCTTGAATTCTCACCTTCATTTGTCGTAATCCACACTCCTTGTTTTCACCATAAAACAGAAAATTTCCAATTATTCCACTTTCAACATCAAATGTTACGTTTTCCTCATGGGTTCGACAATAGTTGACCACACTGTATAATTAAACCCAAATTGAATTCACTACTACACTGTCAATACAATACAAACTCTAACTGAACTTCAGACTAATACACAAATGTCTGTTGCCTTGTTAGCTCACTTCGTACCGCACTTTCAACTAGACTCGACTCCTCCACGTGTTGATAATGCTTATATATCCCTTTGGAAGTCTTCGGAAGCCATCGGGATCATTTTCGAAGCGACTCGACACCGAGTAGGATCGAGAATGCAAGAAGAGTTGCGCGTGATTTTGGCCACGTCACAGTCGAGCGGCCGGCGGAATTTTTTTCAGGGGATAATTTACAACAATACCCTCTTCCCTGATGATTTACAATACCACCCTTGCTCCCAGCCAACTGTGTGATATGTAATTCCACGGCGGGCTATATACAAATTTATGAGTATGGGTGAAAGTATTTACAGCCCGTTTTGAAGCAAAGCTGGAAATATGTCATCCTCTTCGGGGAGATTTGAAGGGCTAAAAATATTTAATAGCCCCTTCAACGGGCGGAGCTGTGATAACTTTCTTGGCAACCTCCCAGTCCTTTATTTGGACGTCACCCTCATAGAGAGGAAGTTGATTGTTATCAAGAGTTAAACTTTCAGAAAAGTGGACTTCTATCAAGAGCTCTAATGTTTTTTTCTAGAGGCCGTGAATGTTCCATCGGGTCATTTCATCAACTCGGTTTTAGCAGTCGACTCTCTAGCGAAAATCTTACGGATTCTTGTGCTGTGAGGTAAATCAGAAATACACCTGACTCTTTAGCTTGATTGAATAATCGTTTAACTTTTTTTCCGAGTTTTTCAAGACTTTTATTCCACGAAGAAGAGTTTCGATTATTTCCTTTGGTTCTCAATGGACAGTTCTCGTGATAGAAAGAGATCACTGCTTCACGAAATTGTTCCGCTACTGCATCTATCCCATCACAATTGTGAATTTTAGTGAATCCATATTCAAAGTGCGATTGGAGGGAATTTTCATAATCACTCCAATCAGTAGCTTCGGAGTCAGGATATTCCACTACTGGTCTTAGAACTGTTTCGATATTGAATCGAATGTCTACGATTTGAACGAAACGGTTCAGACGATACAGCTCAGTGCCGTATCTTATTGCTCAGATAGTGTGATCTGATTGTTGAATCTATACCTCTTCCCTATTTCTAGTAAGAAATATCCACTCCAAGGTTGACAGACCATGTTTCATTCTCCTTAATCTTGTATGACTTTGAGGTTGGTCTGCAACTGCTCAACAGAGATATCTGGTTGAATATGTTTGAGAAAAATTGTTGCTTTCAATATATTCTAATTATATATTGATTAAATATTGATGTGTAAAATTATTTTCAGTCGACTAAAAATTTTCCGAATCGTGATGATATGATAATACAATTGGAAAAACATGGTGGAATATGTGATAGTCAAGCGTCAAGAGACACTTTTCTTTATGCTGCCTCTGCATATACTTCCGGATTAGCTGATATTATTCAGCTGCTTTCTGAAGCCACTTTGAGGCCTCGGATAACTCCCGATGAACTAGAAGGAGCTCGACAAGCTGTACATTTTGAATTGGAAACACTGAATATGAGACCTGAACAGGAAACTATCTTGATGGATATGATTCATGCGGTAAGTTTTTGCATATATATATATATATATATATTTTTTTTTTCAATATTAAATTCTACAAAAAGGATTTTAAGCTTTATACTCAACAAATACTCAAAATAAAGGAAAATTAGTTGAATCAATCAAAATATATATACATATATATATATATATATATATATATATATATATATATATATATATATATATATATATATTTATATATATATATATATATATATATATATATATATATATATATATATATATATTTATATATATATATATATATATATATATATATATATATATATATATATATATATTTATATATATATATATATATATATATATATATATATATATATATATATATATATATATTTATATATATATATATATATATATATATATATATATATATATATATATATATATATATATATATATTTCCTATCATAGAGATCTTCAGGATATTTATTACTGCTTTCTTAATTCACAGTACTTGGGCACACATTTAGAACATTTTTGTTTCTGTCACGAAATTCTACTATTTTCTAGGGTGGTTAATATTTACGATGTTACATCCAACTCAAAGTTGAAAGTTAATTTTTGTTAAGTCAATGCCTCCTAACTTCTTTATAATTCCAAAATAATAAATAAGAAAGAATTAGAAAACACTTTATTTTGAGATTTTCACTAAACAGTTTTAAAAAAACACAACACATGTTTTGCCATACAATGACTTTTTCGGGCGTGTCTTTACTAACTATATTCTAAATATTCAATGCTTTGTATACCTAATTTTACAATTTGAAGTACCTACATTACCTGAGTTTTGCCTGGTCATTTAATGTTTGATGTGTACCTGAGTTTGTAATGAATGAAATTACCTGAGCTTATTTACAGTTTCCGCATTTCAAAAAATATTTAGTAACGGGGAGTTATTCAATTCTCATTGATCATCCAGTAAATTACCCGAATTCTTCAATCTATTGATTTCTAAACATTTTAGATGATGGAATTTGAAACTTTTCTCTCCTAAATGTAACACATCGTATTCATGATTGAACTCATGTCCTTCTGCTAAAAGGTGGTTTGCAAATGTGGAATTGGTCTTTCTATTCACAAAACTACTTCTATGCTCTTTAATTCTTTGAGAAAACGTTTTCCCCGTTTGGCCAATATACAGTTTTGGGCAAGAGCCACAAGTCAGCTCATATACTCCTGATCTATCCGACACCGAAGTTTTGTCTTTATTTTTTTTTTAATTTATTTAGACTTTTATTCATTCTGTAAGCTACGTTTACACATTCTTTATTAAAAAAACGAGAAATATTATTGGTGGGTTCACCCAAATATAACAATGTCCTATAACTGACTTTATCGCATCTTATTCATGTTATTGAAACAAACATTTCAATTTGAATTTGAAAACTAATCTAATGTGATGGATGAATTTGATGATTTTCAACAAGTTTCATAATATCAGGCTCGAATTTATTCAAAACAGCCATGTCACCGCGTTCGGTAATCTGCAACCGATTTCTCTTTTTAGTTAGCAACGTTACTACAGCACTATATCCACGTTCACACAAATACGATTATGGGAATGCTATCGAAAATCGTTGAACGATGGACCACAATCCAGGGTACAATTGCGGGATTGGATTTCGTACCTAAAATCTTGATATCCATTTTTTAATTTTATTTTTATTTCCTCGTTCGTTATCAGTTCTACGAGTTCTTCTTCCAGCTGGGGTGATCCTGCTGTGTTGACATTTGAAAAAGGATGCAACACCCAGTCCGGTATTTCCAATTTTAAAATATCCTGGAATCGTTTTGCGAAATCACTATGGAGGTTTTCCAAATGTTGGCCGTAAACAAGCAAGTCGTTGTTGTTGAAGGATACTGCTGACAAATTAGGAAAATTGCGAAACTCACGTCTGTCGATATTATTCTTGTATAAGAGCAATTTGGCTACAAAAGCAGCAATGACATTTTTTGTTTTAATCAAATTCAAGTCGTCATATTGAAGTTGGAGATTGACATTATTAAATAATTTATGCAGGTCTGTCGAGTCAGTTACCTCTTGATAACCAACGCACTTCTGTGTGAAATAGCAATTGGTTGAAATCTTCATCATTAGCAACACAAAGCTGAATAAATAATCTGTCATTTAAAGAGCTGTTTCGGATTTTATTGACTGCTTTGATGATATATTGCAGTGATTGAGAGAGGTGCCCACTTAACTTTTTCGCATCCAAATGTTGTCTATGAATGACGCGAATTACACTGAGCACATCTGGAATTTTATTTTTTAAGTATGCTATGAAGCCTTTGTGACGTCCTGTCATAGCGGGAACCCATCCGTCTTTTTTATCTGAATGTATTTTATTCAAATGATCTTGTAGCCTTGAAAGTTTCATCGCTTCATTCGAAAATGTTTTTTGACAAAAAAGGCACACAGGCGAAGATGGATTTGTGGGATTTTCAATAAATCCATATTTTATATAATCCGTGCTATACAGCCGTTTCTTCTTTTTTGCTTCCGACATAATTTTGTCTTCAAAAATGCCGAAGTAAAGATTCGAGTATTAAAAACTTGCTAATGACACCACTCACAGTATTCACCACCGTACGTACGGCACTTTACCTAGCTAGTCGCTAACTAAATTCACTTTTTTTCGTAATATCGTCGAGTGACATTACTGGCTGGATATCGCGCGCGCTTTTATATGAGGCAGCGAGCGGGCCTAGTACTTTCGAGAATGGAGACTAGAAACTTCTCGCTTCGCATTAAAACTTATCGCCATCTATTGTACAGTTTGACAACTATCGGACAGGAAATAGTTGCTGTCTAGTCTCCTAGATGGCGTTACACGAGGAAACGCCGTTAAGCGTAAAGGAGCGGTAAAGTTTGTGTTAAAAGCAGAAAAACATTTTTAAATTAGCCATCGCCCCCCTAAACCGCTTCAACGCCCACCAATCTTCTCTGTGCCCTTCATTGCCCCCATATAGGCCTCCAGCGCCCGCAAGAGGGTGTTTCACCCACTTTGAGAATGACTAATGTATGATAATGTTCGTGTAAGATTGCTTGTGCAAAATCATGTTTATTGTTATTTTTCGTAATGGTTAAGTCAAGGTAATTTATTGAATTATTTACCTCCCTTTGAGTGGTGAATTTTATTGACGGGTGAATGGAATTGGCATATTCAATAAACTTGTCTAATTGCCTTTATGTACCAGTTAAACAGATTAAGATATCATCTATGTATCTGTAGCGGTACAAGAAACTGTTAACTGATTATTATGGATTTCATACTTTATGTTATCCATGAAAATTTCAGCCAGCAAAGGACTCAAAGGGTTCCCCATTATTAGTCCTTCACGGCATGAATACATTTTTTTGTTAAATTGGAAATCATTTTGAGATAGACAAATAGTAATTCAATCTGAAATTTATTGTTTTATTAGTGGATTCATGTGGTTTTTGTCCAAGAGACGCTCAACCAGTCCAATTGTTTCAATTGGCGGAATACTGATAAATACATTTTGGACATCAAACGATATTATTTTGCGTTATCAGGAAGAATTACGTTTTTAATATTATTCACTAATTGGTAAGAATTATTTATACTAAATCTTGAAATTGGTATACGTTGGTATACGTTAGTTATGGATTTTCATCAAGTATTGGCTAATTCCATCATATATATTAAAAATGAAAACTAAATAAATTAACATAACAGAATTTGCATAATAGTAAGAAAGGACAGACTGAGAAAAAGCTTTTTCCCAAAAAACTTATATTCCCTAAAAATATTCCTCTTTTAGAAAAAAAAAAGATGATTCGAATTGAGTGGGTGGAGAGATGGGTCCTGACAGTTATTGAAAAGCATGTTTACCTGACATGGATAAGAATGTTTTTGAAGAGGACAACAAAGGCTGTTTTAGAGGTTTTAGAACATTTCAGCATTTTTATCTAGTTATTTATGGTTTTGTCAAATGCGGTGGCGGATCAGATTTAAACTAGATGGACAAGCAATAACATTTGAATAAGAAAGGCAGTCTAGTGTTTGTTTCATGAACTGTTTTTGAAGCGTAGTTATTGTATACTACTAGTTTCAAGTTGTACTTCTGTCTCTTTAAATAAAGATATTTAATTAATAAGTATGCTATATATTTTTTTAAAACCCAAAAGCTTATGTTCGTCCTTATTTCACATGAGTAGATTGTGGAAGGTTGATAACCCAAAGTAGTTTGAAAAACAGTTCCTGATTTCAGTTCGAACTGGTTAATAGATAATTTTCCCATTCAGGGAGTATTTTTTTAAATTTGGAAGATCTATATTGTACATTATTTTTCAAAATTTTTTTTTTTCATTTGACAATGCATAGACATAACATACAGAAACAGAAGTTGTAAATCTAAAATGGAATATTTTCAACGCCAAAGTAAAATAAATGTTACAGTAAATGTAGAATAAAGTAAGAATAAATGTAGAGGTCCAAAGATTGAGAAATGGTACATCAGAAATGAAAACCTAAAGTCTGTCAATTGAATATTCCACTAGGATATGTAAATTGATTCAATATACATTTTCATTCCACAAATGGATTCATAGCAAAAAAATGTATTTTTGAAATTTCAGGCTGCATACAAAGACAATACTCTCGGTCTTCCGAGACTTTGTCCCCCAGAAAACGTTTCCAAAATCGACAGAGAAATGTTGTTAACATACTTGAGTAACCATTATACTCCCAAGAGAATGGTTGTTGCTGGAGTTGGCGTGGAACATGCAAGACTTCTTGAGGCCGTCGAAAAATATTTTGTTGATGATAAACCAATATGGGAAACTGAGAATGATGGCAATAGAAAATATATGAGTTGTGATCACAGTATTCCCCAATACACTGGGGGAATGGTTCGGGTAAGATTTTATTATAAATGCATTCCAAAAGGTATCAAACTATTTTTTAATGTTATAAAGAAACTACACAAACACATACATACAATGCATTCATTTAATGCCCTCCCTCCCCTTTTATTTTTTTAACGGGTCAACTCAAAAAATTGAAATTTGGGATAATGAAATTAATGCATGAATACTTTATTTTGAAGTGAAATTGACAGATGAAACTTTCAGGATGGCGACTGGACGACATATGGGAAAAAATTAATTGGAAAGGGTGGTTTTGTGACACATCTTTTTGAAGCTCCTAACAAATGCTTCACAACCCTAGAATATAATGTCAATATCTTCAACTACTACAAAATGGCGGAACTTTTAATAATTGCCTGAATATATTGACATTTAACTTACATAATATGAGGTAATAAGCTTGAGGTCAGTTCAGAAGATGCTCGAAATGGCTGCCTTGAACTTCTTGACATATGAACAGCCTATCGATATTTCACGCCGAACATTTTCAAACACAGTAACGTCAATATCTCTACAAATATTCATTATTCTCTGCCGAATATCCAATATTGAAACAGGTTCAGTTTCGTACACCTTTTGCTTCAAATAGCCCCATAAAAAAAGTCCAAAGGTGTCAAATCTGGCGAGCGGACTGGCCATTCTGTAGGACCTCGACGGTCAATCCAACGATCGGAAAAAGTAGTATCCAAATAGTTTCTTACTTCTCTGGAGTAATGTGGTGGTACTTCATCTTGTTGGAATACAATATCCATATCGAATTCATTAAGATTAGCTTCGACGATTTCAGTGATGAGAGGGTCAACAGTAGTTTCCAGCATATCCAAATACTGTACCCTTGTTAAATTTTGATCAATAAATAGAGGTCCTAGGATATGGTTTCCCAATATTCCGGCCCAAACGTTAATTTTTTCTGGATATTGGATATGTGTTTCCCGGAAAACGTGGGGGTTGTTGTCACTCCAATAACGGCAATTTTGTCTGTGAACATTGCCGTTAAAAAAATGTATATTCGTCACTAAAGCAAATATTGTGGAGATAGGTAGGATGCCTTGCAATGGTTTCCGCCATGATTTGGCAGAATTCTGTTCTTTGATCAAGGTCATCTTTAGTTAATTGGTGTACCATTTTAATTTTGTATGGATGATACCTATTCCTTTTCAAAAGTCTCTACACAGTAGAAGGAGACACCTCACAAACATTCGCGACGGAATAAGTAGACTGTTCAAGATTGACTACCATCTCACCAATTATTTGCACTTGCTGTTCTTCCGGAATGGACTGATGACCTGGGGGCTTTTTGTTATGTACACTACCGGTAGTTGCGAATTTGGATACAAGTTCCCTCAAATATTTTCTACAGATAGGACGATTCGGAAAACGTTCAATGAAAATACTATCGGTCTCGTGAAAGTTACGCGAACAAAAATTGCTTCAATTTTTTTTCCCAATGGACGAGAATTGACCATTTTAGAGATTGTTGACGTGGTACCAAGATGGCGCCCAGTCGCCATCTTGAAAGTTTCATCTGTCAATTTCACTTCAAAACACATTAAACATTAAAGAAATGCACTGTATAAGTCATGTGATATGAGGTGGGGGAGAGCATACTTCAAAGTGTTAAAGCGTTTAGTCACCAGTTTAGGAAAAGTACAATATGCTTTAATTGAATTTGTAGAGACCACTGATGATCCCAAAGCAAAAATGAAGCTAGATCTGTTGCAAATGAAAAAAGTAGCTACAAGTTTTTAGTAGCGTTGCCTAGTTGGAATGAAGTGTGTTTTTCTGAAAATATTGTGGGCAAAAACTTATAGGATGAAAAATGTTCCTTGGCATAACATTATGGTTATTTCAAAGTTTGTAACAATTTAAGAAAATGAGAATTATTGAGTATGAAGAAGAAGATGAGTGTTTCAGAATCTGCTAAGCAAAACTTCAAATTTTAGTATTTTTATTGCATTGTAAATTACACAGCTCAGTCTCTTACTAGAAATAAGAAATGAACTGTTTACAGAAGTTAATGTTCTTCGTGAACTTATTCCTTTTGAAGTTGAAACAACTGGGGTGTTAAGATTATACATTAACCAAAAAGATTAAAGTCTTTGATAACACTACCCATAAATGTTAAAGTGATTTTGACAAAGTGGTTGATGACTTCACTGGATGAAATCAAAAAATAACTTTGTATAGGGAAACTATAAGTGCAAGGTACAAGTTATCAAACTCAAATTAGGGTATTCACATGATAAGGTTCAAATAGTGATGAAAAACTCTACATTTCATATGAAAATGTTGATCATTTAAAGAACAAAGTATTTTGAGCTTTTAAACAATATGAAAAAAATACAATAAAGTTACCTATACCAAATTCGGCATTTGTGAAGGATTCACTCATTTATAATCAATGTAGAATGTTTAATCATTTACCTAATAATAATTTTCCCTAAATAAACAATCATGATCATTTCAAGAAGGATGTTATAGTCTGCAAGAATTCTGTAATTGATTGAATAATTTATTATACAGCATAATATCACATGTAATTTTTTAACAAATTTGGCACTTTTGAACTATATCGCAAGTAACTTTCATCATATGAAAAGCTGAAATTATTTTCCTGGCAAACCGGTTCTGAAGTATTTGAAGTCTAATTTTCACTAGTTATTTTATTTTCACGACCGGTTTCGGGTTTTATCCCATTATCAAGTATAAAAACTAAAATTAGTAAGTGGAAATTAGACAAACGTGTTTTCACCCTTGAAAGACTCATAAAAATATAATAACTAGTGGAAATTAGGCAAAAGTGTTTTCATTCATTTCATTAAAGTGAATATTAATTTTCAGAAAATAAACAAGTCATCAATTTCACAAACTGCTGATTGCTTTTCTGCCTGCCTGTTTCTTCAATTTTTTTTACTGAGAAAATTTTCTGGTTATATATTTTACTGTCCAATAAACAATTTCTGTCAGATTCACACGAAATGTAGACATTATTTCTTTATGGTGAACAATTTTATTTCGATAATTAAATGTCAAGTATGTAACAATTTCTGTAACATTCAAATGTTCCAAAGGCGATTTGGTATATCTGAAATGATCTAAGTCTTGAGTAGATGTTATATAATCTGTTTTCAACTAGTAGAATGTATGCAGTTTGAAATCCTGATTCAAAGAATGTAGAACCCGAAATAAAAAGTATAAAGCACAAGAAATTAGTAAAACGTGAAAGTTATAGAATGAAAGTTTGTTCGGAACTTCTCAAAATCTTCACTTGAGTGAGGACCTCATTCCCATAGAATTCTATCATATGAAGATATATAAAGGGATGAGTTTACTACGACACTAGAGAAAAAATAGAAACAGATTTTTTTCACGTGATTACATGTTAAACATTAATTGAAATTCGAAAAGAAATTGAATATCTAATTTATACATAGCTCAAAATAGAAGGTTGTTTGAACATCATCTATGAATTTAAATTAATTTGAATTGTTTTGGTTCCTTTCCAGCATTGTATAAACAATCATTATTGTTTGGATCCAACGACTTTTTCACAATTTTTTTTTGTATTATATAGGAATGTTATTTGTAATATATTTACTTTTTTTGTCGATACTTTTTTGTATGCTCCTTATATTTCCCATATTGTATGACATATACCATATTCTTCTATTGTTACTCTAATTAATGAATCTATTTTATTAATTATATATATTATCAATAGAAATCAAGTAGTGAATTATTTTTTCTATTTTGAACAGACAGCTATTGTAGATCTACCTATTATGGTTACACCTCGTACATATGACATAGTTTCAGACAGTATAAAAAACTTCCAGTCAGTGCCATTTTCCCATTTTGGTTTGAGATTTTTTCATATGGTGACTAAATAATATTCTTCCTTCATCTATGTGTACCCATGGTTTTATATTTATTATATCGAGTATAATTTTTTTAGGAAGAATGCGATATTCCTCAGTTTGCCTCAGCGGGACTTCCAGTCTTATCACATATTATGATAGGGTTAGAAAGTTGTTCCCATCAAGACGTGGACTTTATAGCAATGTGTGTTTTGAATATGATGATGGGAGGAGGAGGTTCTTTCAGTGCTGGTGGGCCTGGCAAAGGAATGTATACTCGGTTATACACAAATGTATTGAATAGGTAGGTAAAATCGGATTTCAATGCTATAACAAAATACTAGCAATAATGCGTATTACTGTAATGAAAACGAACACTCTGAATATTTTTAGGTGAGTTACGAATGCATCCATGTTGTGATGCATGTTTTGTGCTCCGGTATCAATTTTATTCAGTGTTGGTGAATAATCTATTATGAAAACTAAGTATTTGAGTAAGATAAGATGCTTTAACTTCATTATATTTCATTCATCTTTCTCTTACACGAAGGTTTCATACATGCAGTCGAGCTACCGTAAAATTAATTGAGTGAGTGTTGGATATATAATAATAATAATGGTAATAAATATCTTTATTTCTGAAGAATAATCGCAAAAAGATACAAAAACAGAAATAACGTCATCAGTAAGATAGATTATGTCAGACAGTATGGCTGGGGTATTCAGCAATAGTGTAGGGTTCTATATTGATTAGAATTTTATGAATTCCTTTTTTGAATTCACCAAGTTCATTCATTTGTTTGATGCTGGTAGTTAGTTTGTTGAACATTTTCATGCTTTGATAGAACAGGCTCCTTTCTGTAACAGTTATTCCGTTTTGGGTATACATAGTCAAAATTTCTAGTGTTATGTATATTTTGTGGTAGACTATTTTCAAAAAGATGTTTGTTTCTAAAAAGGAATAACAAGAGTTCCTGTATATAGACTCCTATAAGTGTAAGTATTTTAAGACTACTGAATTTGCCTCTACATGATTCTCTTGAGTTTAGTTTCAGCATAGTTCTTAAGGCTCTTTTTTGTACAATAAAAATTTGCTCTGCATTTCTACTACCTCCATAAAAAATAATACCATACCTACAAACAGATTCAAAATTTGAATGATAGATCATTCGGATTACATCTGTGTCAACATACTGACCAGTAACTTTCATTGAATACAACACTGAGTTCAACTTTTGACAAACATTTTGAATATGACTGTTGAAACTCAGTGTGCTCTCTATGTGCAGTCCTAAGAATTTGCACTCATTTTCTATTTTGAGTGAAATATTCGTCAGCCGAATTTCTTGAGGTAAGTCAAATCCTGCATGGTTTGTTTGGAACATTACAGTTTTGGTCTAATTGTCATTCAATACAAGTTTGTTTCTCCTGAACCATTCATCTGTCTTACAGATGCCTTCTTCAGTTATGAATATCAGACCGGGATAGTTTACTGTATCATCCGCATAATTTGTCATTTTGCAATTTTCCCCACAAATCTCCAGGTTATTTAGAAAAATGATAAACGTCATTGGGCCAATTATACTACCTTGTGGCACCCCAGTATCAATTGATTTTAACTCTGATATAATATAATTCAATATCTACTGTGTAGATAGTTGGAAGAGATGATTATTTAAAGATTTTATTATGAAATATTTTTTCTTATATATATGTATCTCTCCTTGTTACAGTCTTCAGACACGTTTTGTTCTTCAGATAAGTGGAAATTAAGTATGTTAATGTTGTGGGTTGTTTTGTTGGTAGGTGATTGGTAGATCGCATCTGAGTAAACTGATGCAAAGTAGTCAGTGAACAAGTAAGCAATATCTTGACCGGAGTTTACGTGAGGGTTGTTAAAATGCATTTCATTAGGTATAGAACCTGAGTATGAGAGTCTTTATTTCGGAAGAGAACCAAACGGGAAATTTTGTTGAAGAATGTTTCTTCTTGGGGACAAAGATGTCAAAAACAGAATAGAGTATGCCGTAACAGTTATTTATGTACCAAGGGCGTAAAATAGGCTTTTATGGACCGCAGTGTGAAAGCAAATCACGCCCGAAATACATACAACATTTTATGCACGACCAGTATATTTGGTGTCATATCTAGAACACAATAGAAATACATCAAGGTTGCCGTGAGGCTGCATATTCATATCATATCGGAAACAGAATAAATCAAGAAGTGATGGAATTAATATTACCATAGCAACTCAGTAAGTTTTTCGAAATAATATTATATAGGCTACTTGCCATATTTGCTGTCAATTTTTGTGATCACAGATAATTTATTAGTGATTTTGAAATGGATTCAAGCGACGAAGAAAGTCTGAATTGTACTCCACAGAAATAAGTAAAGCAGCTGAGAATGCGAAATTGAGTTTATTGCCAAGTAAATCCAAGAAAATATATGACAGTGTATGAAGAATTTGTGAGGCGGTGCAACGGGAACAATGATAAAAATAAGAACTACACAGAGAGTGTATTTCCTGCCTATTTTCTGGAAAAATCTAAATTCTTCCATGTGGTTATATCATTCCATGCTGAAAGCTACTTTAAATGTACATGATAGTAAAGATATCAGTAGATAAGCAAGATTGGTAGCATTTTATGAGTTACCTCTAAGTACACTCCTGTATAATTCAGATATATGTTTCAATAATTTTGTTGATATTGAAACCATCGGAATATAAATTTCTATCGATATGAGATTGAAATTAACTTTAGCGCCTGCTCAACGATTTTATCGTTGTGTCAGTGTCAGAGAGGCATCCATCTATAAGGTTTTTTAATAAATTATCACAGAGACTTAAAATGTTAGAGAGCCAGAAAAAATTCAAACAGGTGTCAAAGAGCTTTTGATCAAGTTAGAACCTCATTCACTTCTGGAAAATCTAGATAAGTTATAAACCTTTATGTAGAAATTGTGTGACGTTTCATTTTATGTTTGATGTTTTCTTTATGAAATGTAGAGAATTCTCTGAAATATATTAATATTATCATTATTACCAAATATGAGTAAGGATCTGTTAACTTGGACTTCGTTGTTGGAAATGTGGCTGAAGATTTCCTTGACTTTGGTTAGATCAGTTAGTTTGGAATATCCTTTGCTCTCTGGCAAGTTAAAGATCATTATGTTATCTATTGCCTCTACATTGACGTTTCTAAATCTCATTTTCAAGAAACACTGAGATTTTCATTAAACAGTTTTACAAAAACCGCAATACGTGTTTCGCTATACAATAGCTTATTTAGTCGTGTAAAGACACACATAAGTACATATAACTATAATCAAATTTCACTTTTTACTTGTTGAAATGGAAAAAAAGCAAGAGCTCTTTGCTGTGTACACTTCACTTTCCTTAATGTTGATCCAAACTATTCAAAAGAAATATTCTCAGATTTATTATTCTATGCACGATTTTCAATATATTTTATTTTCAGATATCATTGGATGTATAGTGCAACTGCTTACAACCATGCTTATTCAGATAGTGGCCTGTTTTGTATTCATGCAAGTTCACCGCCCACTCATGTTCGTGATATGGTGGAAGTAATTGTAAAAGAATTAGTTGCCATGGCAGGAAATGTCACCGACCAGGAATTACAGGTATTTCCATTACCTTCATACCTTCCTCAAAACAAATCTACAACACTCATATCTTCCTACACTTTTGTAACTATTAAAGGGACAACTATCTGTTGTCATCCTTATTTATGAATAAAAACAGATTGCTATCTACTCTTAAAGAAATTGGATGTTTTATATGTGAACATGTGTGAAGACTATTTTTATGTCGCTTGTTTCAATTAGTTTGAATAACCTTGTGAAGATTTTGTTGGAAAATAAAATAAATAACTGGGACAAATAATAGCAGATGACATAATCATTGCCAAATAACAATAGGGAATTTGCATAAAAATTTAATCTCGAAAATTACATTGAGAATCAAAATATATCATTGTAATAAAACCTTTATTACCAAAAAAACTATTTTTTAAATGCTATTCGTTCTATAGAACCAATTAAAGTTTACTAAAAATTTAAATTTCGTCACGTGACCAGAAACGCCCAGCCATTGGATGTGACGTCATACTGTATTTCGCCAGTCGCTATTCCATTTATGTTGAACTGTTTGCATTTGCTGGTTCGAAGTTTCTGTTGTTTATTGTGATATTTTTGTCCAAATCTGTGGTTTTTACTGTAGTTAGTTAATTTTACACAGTATTATTTACTATTAAATGTGTAAATTTGAACAAACATGCCCAACGACGGATTTACAAAAGGTCAATCCGACAATCTGCCAGTTGTTGATTTCTTTATGGTAGCAAAATTCATTGAAGAAGCTGAACATTTTTCTCTTGGTGAAGTACGTGGAGTTAAAATAGACAAGTAAATACAATTATTATTTGTTGTAATTTCAATCACTATGTATAAACTGTGTCAGTTTGGTTAGTCTTGATTAGCTTTACAATTAATATCAATAAAACATTTTATTTAAGAAAAAACAATGATAAAAATGAAAACGACAATAAAAATTATTTTTATTAATATTAATTGTAATATTTAATTATGTTTCTAATTTTCCAATATCCCTAGTCTGAACACAATTAAATCACAAATCAGATAGATCATAATATGTAAATCTTACATTAAAATGTTTTTCACAAACATGAAGAGCTTTGCTGCTTGTTAGATTTATAAATTCAACAACACATAAACAAAGCTGAATCAAGGTTAAACACAAATAAAGAAACTATACAACTTAATAATACTAATATTCTAACCTAACCTAGAATGGGTGAAGAAGCTAGTGAAAGTGTGCTCTGTGGTTTTTGTAAAAAACCGGCTGTTAACAAAAAAGTAATTTGTCAAAGTTGTAAAATTACATTTCATACTGCATGTGCAACTAAAAAAACCAAAAAGTGCTGTGAAAATCAATCATATGCTGAAGTAAGTAAATATTCTCAAAGTGATGAACCAGACACGGCCAATCAGGCCGTTTTAAGTGACACATTTATGGATAAATCTTTGCATCAGGAAAATATTTTATTAAAAGAAATTAATACAGAGCTAAGAGAAAATAATTTTCTTCTCAAGGACAAAATAAAAAATTTGCAGACTGAAATTGACATTCTAAGTAGATCTCTCTCTCACAAGGAGCAAAAAGATGTTTCAGACAAAAACATTCCAGAAGAACATTTAACCAGTATTATAAAAACATTGCATATTTCAATTGAAAATAAATTTAAATCCCTAGAAGCTAAAATAATTGGCCTGAATGAAAAAAATAATGAACCAAATAAGAATGCTCAACAAAAAAACCCAACTATACAAAAACTGGCAGGAACTGATGATAGTACAAAAACTCCAACATTATTCTCCAAAACAACAAAAAGAAATAAGAATTCAGGGGATAGTTCAAAAAGTCCAAGCTTAATAGCAGCACCAAGTAACTTATCTATAATGGAAAATGCGCAAAGAACTTTAATGAATGATATTATAACATTAGACCAGTCACCAGTATTAACAAAACCAGACAATTTGAGTGAAGATGGCTGGACACGGGTGGTTCGGAAGAGAGGAATGCAAAGTACTAATAAAAGAAATATAGGTCAATCAGAAGATGATGGGGGTAATTTCAAAGGGGCCAGCAAAAAGGTGTGGCTCTATTTATATCGAATACTTAAAGAGGTAACAGAGCAAGACATAACAAATTTTTTGGTAAAGAAAACTGGCAACGAAGAAAGTGATTTTATTGTAAAAACGCTGCAACCTATGGGTGGTAAATTTAAATGCTTTTTAGTAGCTGCGGATTACAAATTCAAGGAGAAACTATACGACTTGTCTTTCTGGCCTAAAGGAGTATATTACCGTCGATTCGACTTCAAGTTGTATTATGAGAAATTTCAGATAAAGGATGTTATCAATCACAAGGATTCTGACAGTCAGGAAATTCAGAATGCTAGGCAATCTTATAGTTCTTCATCTAGTCAAAATGAGGCTCAACAATCTCGGGAAGCTGCTTTTTTAGCAATTACTTAAATTTAAATAACTTATCAATATCTAATGCTAGTCAACAGCATGTGAGAGACAATTTGTGCAATGTTATTCATATTACGCAAAAAAACGGGGAGGAAGAAAGTGCTTGTGTACAAGAAAGAACAATAGGTAATAATAAAAAAATGAATATAAAAACCACCTCAAAGCAATGTCTAAATTTATTACATCTTAATATCCAATCTATTCGTAATAAGGTGCTGGAACTGAACGTACTTCTTAAAGAAAAAAAATATCAAATTGCATGCGTAAATGAACACTGACTATCAACAGGAGAAATTGAGTCTTTAATAATTGAAGGCTATCAATTAGTATCATCTTTTTGCAGGTGTGAAAGAAAACATGGTGGGGTAGGTATACTAGTAAGTGAAAATCTAAAATGTTCACCTATTCCAAATTTGGAAAATGGCTCTGTTGAGATACATTGTGAAATGTCAGGGATTAAATTTCAAAACACTCAAATCATTACAGTATATAGATCCCCCTTGGGAGATTTTAACATTTTCATTGGAAAAATCACCTTATTACTTGGAAACTTAGATATTAAAAAAAATATTGTAATAACGGGAGACTTTAATGTAAATTTCAACACGGGCGACCAAAGAGCCCTCCAATTATGCAATCTATTTGAATCATTCGGCTTAAAACAAACAATAAAGGAGAACACCAGAAATAACTCCTGCCTTGATAACATTTTTACTAATCTGAACGATTCAAAATTTTGTGCATCAATATTTAACTCCAATCTCTCCGATCACTTAGGAATTAGCTTAAGTTTTGAGCATACAATCAAAAAAAGTATTAGTAACAAGCGAGTAAACTACAGACCGATTACGAACTATGGCTTAACTCTGTTATACAATCACATTTAAACCATATGTTGGTCATCTCTAGATGACACTAGTCTAGATGTCGACACAAAATTCCAAAATTTTATTGACATATTAATCACTGGCATTGAAATGTCATTTCCTATTAAGTCAAACTCAGTAAATAGTTTTAAAAAAAAGGGCCAGGTGGATTGGTTCGATGAGAATCTTAAACAAATGAGAGAAAATATTGATTTTCTCAGTAATGTCCACAAAAAAAATCCAAACCTTGTAACTAATAAGGAATTAAAAGCCTTCAGGAACCAGTATAAAAAGGCACTTTCAGATAGTAAGCAAAAAGCAAATGACCGTTATGTAAGAATTAGTAGTAACAGTCAATCAGCTATGTGGGACATTATAAAAAATAACAATCCAGTTTTTAACATATCTGAAACTGCAAACATCAATGCGGCCAACTTCAATGATTTCTTTGTCAGTATTGCAGATAATATAGTGAATGCATTACCTAAAGCTGATAAAAGCCCAGTAGATTATATTGATATCGATGCCATAAACAGATCTAGTGTCAAATTTGAGTTCAAGAAAGTAACTTTTAACCAAATAAGATCAATAGTAAGTAATTTAAAAAATAGCAAAAGCAAAGATCCATATGATATAACTGTGAAAATCATAAAAACTCTTCTTAACATTATAATTGTACCTCTCACCAATTTAATAAATCTATGTATACATTGTCAAGTATTTCCTAAATGCCTTAAAATTGCAAAAGTTATTCCTATCTTCAAAAAGGGTTCAATTGATGATATAAATAATTATAGACCTATTTCCTTGGTTCCTGTTCTTGCAAAAATACTAGAAGCTGCTTTAAAAATCCAAATTACACAGTATTTTGAAGAGAATATGCTGTTTTCTCCATGTCAGTATGGCTTCAGAAACAATAGGTCCACCTCGTTGGCAATAAATAATCTTACACAAATAGTGTTAAACGGATATGAAGAAAACATATACACTCATGCATCATTCTTAGACCTGACAAAAGCTTTTGATTGTGTGTCTCACGATATCTTACTGAAAAAACTCGAAGCTTATAAGTTTGAGAATAACAGTCTAACACTAATAAAAGTCTAACCTTTCAGACAGATTACAGTATGTAAATTATAATATGAGCACCTCCGAGCGGCAGTTGGTAAGACATGGGGTGCCGCAAGGCTCCGTACTAGGACCCATTCTCTTCTTAATTTACATCAATGACCTGCCAAACTGCTGTCTGAATGCTGAATCCATTCTATTTGCAGATGATACAACTGAGCTTATACAACGCCAATCTTTAGAAATAATTCAACGTGATATGCATAACACACTTTCACAAGTAAAGTTCTGGTTTGAGACAAATGCTCTGAGCGTAAATGAAAGTAAGACTCAAATGCTAATATTTACGCTACGAAACTTACCTGACAGCTATTTTAATTCTGAACCAGTTAAATTCCTAGGCGTTTATATTGATCCGGTACTGACATGGGAAAAGCATATTGCGTACCTCTCGGGTAAACTCTCAAGAACTATCTATCTAATAAGGAATCTAGTATATAGTGTATCTCATAATGTATTAATGACAGCTTACTATAGTTTTTTTCACTCAGCTTTGTCATATGCTATACTAAATTGGGGCCACTCAACCCACGCATCCAAAGCATTTAGTTTACAGCGAAAATGCATCAGAATTATAGCTCACATAGGTTACCGGGAATGTTGTCGTCAAAAGTTTATGGAACTATGTATACTTACCCTGCCATGTGTCTACATATTGGAATGTCTATTGTATATGAAACAAAATCAAAACATGTATAGTAGACATTGCGATTTACACAACTATTCTACTCGAAACAGTCAAAGAATTGTACAAAACTATTTGCGACTCTCCCGTACTAGAGACGGAACTAGCTATCATTGCATAAATATGTACAATGTCCTTCCAGAAGAAGTAAAAAACTTACCTTTCACACAGTTTAAGAACAAAATAAAACTATACCTAAAAAGAAAAGCGTTCTATAGCACTGAGGAGTACCTTCAAAATAACTTTAGGGACATGCATTAAATCACTTAATTCTTTTTAACAATGTCTGTACATCATTTTTTTTTATATCTGTAAGTGTTAGTTGTCAAGTATACTTGTTTATATGCATTTATTGTAAATTTTTATCTAATAACGTATTTTTTTTTCTTTTCTTTTCGACTTGTGTAAATACTGCTGTATATTAGCATCAATAAATGATGATGATTATTATTATTATTATTATATTAAAAATACAGGACTTCATCACATTTTACAGAATAGCGTTTCGCTGCAGCTGCTTTAAACAGCAGTCACATTCTGCGCCATATGCGTGCGCCCGGATTGATATAATAATAATAATAATAATATCAATTTATTTTCATTTGATGATTACATAGAAAACAAGTCATATAAAATGTGAAATGCAATATACAATACAATAAAAAGTTAATTACACAGTAAAAGAGTAAAAATTTTAAAGTTGAAAATGATGTATGTACATTACATAATAGGAGTATCTATCACTCATATAGAATATGCTAAAAGCTCCTCAACAGAGTAGGGAGAAATTTGAACACCATTAACCAGGAAGGGTTTTTTTTCAGCAATTAACTTTTGAAAAAATACAGGAAAATTGTGAAAAATGTCGAAAGGTAATAGGTATAACAACATAATACAATACAGATTGAAAAAATTGTTATAGATATTCACATAAACACACATACATGTTTACATACATGAATACATTAATTCGCATATACATGAAAAGCATATTGCCTACATATTCCATTTAAAATTCAAGTTTGCTAATTAAAAAATTCTTCTATGGTGTAGCAGTTTTTGCGGAGTAAGTGTTTTTTCAGGAGATTTTTGAAAATTGTTAAAGAAGCTGCATTCTTTATGTGATCTGCCAGAGAATTATAGCATTTGCATCCAATATATTCAAAGTTTTTTTGATACCGGACGGTGGTATGCCGGTGGGGTAAAATAAGGTTTTTTGTCTGGTATCATGTTCATGGTGTGTTCTGATGGCATTATAAGTGGCCTTATTTTTGAAAACGAAACAACACGCTTCGAGGATGTATGTGCCCCTAACAGTAAAAATATTAAATTTTTTGAAAATCTCTCTGCATGACTCTTTTCTACTCACTTTTGCAATCATTCTGATTGCGTATTTTTGTAATAAAAACACCCTTTGTACAGAGGAACTTGCTCCCCAGTTTAAAATTCCGTATCTCATATGAGAATGGAAGTGGGCAAAGTATAAAGGCAGATGGATATTTTCACTGCAATGACTCGACATAAACTTGAGTGCATAACATCCTTTTCTAAGTTTGCCGCAGACAATATCAATATGTGAAATCTATGAGAGCTTTGAATCAAAGGTAATTCCTAGCATTTTGATAGATTCAGAAGAAGACACGACGTTATTGGTATTTTCAAACAACAAAAGCTGGTGGTGTTCCCAACTATTTGAACAAAACATCAAGGCATTAGTCTTTGATTTATTAATTATTAAATGGTTTTTGTCTGACCATGTTATCACCTTAGCATAGGTAGTCTCAGCCAATAATTTTAATGATTGGCATTGGCTAAGTATACTGTCTGGACTTAGGAAATACTGCAATCTTTAGGTGGTACAGCGAGTATTTTCCTTCCAAACAAATAGATTCAGCAGATCAAGATTGTGCAGATCTCGTATGTTCTCCTCGATGTATATAATTTATGATTTTTAATTTTGGGGAAGCACTAACAGGAAATTTTCTTCTTTTCTGCTGATGAAAATCTCACACCCCTCTCACCAAATTTATGTTGGGGAAATAGGGGGTTTTCAGTCGAAACACCATAGTGGTCCAATATTTATTTGTTTATTTATTTATTAATTTATTTATTAATTCCATCAATTGCATAAATTACAGTATGTGTATGAAATTCAAAAAAGGTATATATCATGGTTATAGGCCTCGAGCTCAAGGATATAGGTCATAAAATTGACACATTTATAAATCGACCAGAAGAAAATAAAATATGAAAATTGTAAAAACTCCAAGAGTCCCTAAATTCCCGGGAATTGAATTCTAGAATTTGACGCCTTGATGTGTAATAGTCTGCTGACCAGCGGAAGTCTTCATAGCAGCTGTCCGTGATTGTTGCCTATTTCTGGTAATGTAGTTATGGACTTGTAGATTCGATGTAAAGTGAATGTTTGAATGGATATTACGCAGCTGGGTGCTAAATAAGTACAGGTTTGAAATATGTACAGTGAGTGTACATCCAATCACTAAGAATTGGACAGAATAATTAAGATTCATGTATACCCCCTCAAACATTGATTGGAATAAATTGACAGAAACAGTAAAACATTTTTTTTTCTAAAAGAACTAGTGAGAATTTTTGGAAAATAATAGAATCAGCAATATTTATTAAAAGTAATTATAAAACTTATGTGGTATGACTGTATATCACGGAAAATTCAAATTAGTATTATCGAAATGAAAATAAGTGAATCATACTGTTGCAATTGTTTCTATTGTTAATATTTGTATGATATGTTCATTGTGAATTCAACATTGTTCATAATTCTGTTTGTTTGTACCAAGCAGCAGATGTGCTACATGATTATAAGCTTTATAATATTGTTGAAAGGTATGCTTCAACATAATTGAAAAATATATACTTAGAATAAACAAAACAAATTATGTTTTCTGAATTTCAGAGAGCCAAAACACAGTTGCAGTCTATGTTACTAATGAATTTGGAGTCAAGACCAGTAATGTTTGAAGACATTGGACGCCAAGTTCTGGCTTCAGGTCATAGAAAGCGACCTAAATATTTCATTGATGAAATCGGTATGTTGTTTGTTTCTCAACACTAACATTTTGATTTTCTGAATAATTTTGAAAGATAATTTTTTTATGGAGGAGTTAATGTTTATTGATGTTTTTTGGGTTTCCGAAAACTCATGAATACAACAAATTACTGACTAATTGAATACTGTAAAGGTTTATATTATGCAGTAACTTTTCAGGGTGAACTTTTCAGTTGCTCTTTATTACATTTGAGCAGATTTTCTGTCGATCTATATTAATCTATTTTTCAGATTGTGGAAAATTAGAAACCCAAATGACACCAAAAAACATATTTTCAATTACACCCAACTTTTACTCTCTCATGTGTAATACGTTATTACCTTTATTATGTCTACATACGCTGTCTTTTCAAAAAATAAGGTGAATTTTCATTTTCTTCAAAAAATATTTATTTATTCATCAATTTCTATTTTTCTCCCTTCAAAACTCTTTCAGTGATTCAGATTTTATCTCCTCAATCGTTGCAAAACGCCGTCCTTTCATGGGTCTCTCCAATCTTGGAAACAGGAAAAAGTCGCAGGTGGCCAAATCTGGTGAATACGGTGGCTGGGGCATGATTACAGTATTGTTTTTGACCAAAAGATTAAGAACAAGCAATGACCAGTGATGAGCAGGTGCATTATCGTGATGCAAAAGCCATCAATTGTTTTTCCTTTTTCCACAATTCCGGACGTTTTCTTCATACTGCTTCTCGCAAGCGATACATAACTTCAAGATAATACTTCTTATTGACCGTATGGTTATGTGGCAAACACTCCTGGTTCAATATGCCACGGTAATCGAAGAAAACAGTGAGCAAAACTTTGACATTTGATCGAACTTGGTGTGCTTTTTTTGGTCTCGGCTCTCCTGGGCCCCTCCATTGGGACAGTAACCATATACCCATGATTCGTCACCAGTTATGACCCTTTTAAGCAAATCTGGATCGCCGTTGCGATGCTCATGCTATGGTATTTTTGGTTAAAATTCAGCAATTTTGGAACGAACTTTGTTGCCACACGCGTCATGCCCAAAATTCCGAAAAAAAATTGCATAACATGAGCCAACCGATATACCTACATCCTCAGCAACTTCTCTGAAAGTGATTCGACGATTCTCCATGACAATTTTCTTCACTTTCTTAACATTTTCATCAGTTGTTGATGTGCTCAGACGTCCAGGGCGAGTCTCCTCATTCACATCTTCTGGATCTTCTGTGAAAAGCTTGAAGCAATTGTAAACATTTTTATGACTCAGTGTACAATCACGGTATACCACTGTCAGCAGTTCACGTGTTTATGAGCACTTACAAAAAATTTGATGCAAATTCTTTGATCTAATTTTTTTGAATGCAGAAAATCGATGAACACGCAAAACACTTCTAACTTTCATGACTCTCACCAAACTAAACATGCTAAACAGCTGAAACTGTGCACTTATGTTCGAGACGAGTGTACCAACATAAAAAAATTTAAAAAATCGCAAATCGAATGTACGTAGTACACAAAATCTGAACATTCACCTTGATTTTTGAACAGTTCACGTAAATGATTTTCTTAAAAAAATCCATCACATTCCAGAGAAAATAACTAAGGACCACATTGTTCATGTGGCAAAAAGGCTTCTCTCCTCTCAACCAGCCGTTGCAGCCAGAGGAGATCTTAGAAGAGTGCCATCATTAGATTATATTCAAGCAGGACTCATAGATAGTGAAGGTCGAATTCCTAGTACTAGAAAATTATCTTTGTTTAGGTAAAAGTTCAGCAATGAATATTTTAAGTTTATTATTTAATTATATACAAATAGGTATTTCCTGTTTATTAATTTTTGAAATATCATGACCACCACTATGATGACAAAATTCTGTTTGCTTTGTCTTCTGTTCAACGTGTGGGGTGTTAGATAAGACACTTATGAATAATATGAATTACTTGAAATGGATGCTTAGTCGTTTAATAATAGTTATGTGAGTACAACTACATACTACATTATTATGAATGTGTTCAGACATAGAGAGACATGTTTTTCACTAATATGGAAATCTGCCTACAGTCATTGACATTTCTGACATCTACCTTGAGGCTAATTCACATTATATCAAACATTGTCCAGTTTGTTTTTTATAAGTCATACTTTATGTATTTAATAATTATATTTTTGAATCAAGGGAAAACTTAATAGCGATAATTATCAGTTCATTAGGCTATTGTCACTAGAAAATGACACCCTGTATACGAGAGTGCACCTTCAATTTTGGAAAAATATAATTTTTTTAAATATGACCACTACTATGATGATGAAATTCTGTTTGCATTTTATTCCAGATTGTTATTATAGCAACGATATTTATTAATATTTTTTCAACTGAATATCAATGGAGCGCAGACCTCATTAAGTTCTAAGCACAAAGGTTAAAAGAATTTAAAACCTTTGTGCTTCGTGAAAACATAACCTCAACTTTCAATAGTACGATAAAATGAGCAATCTTTTTTGTTTAGGATAAAATTCTTTTGAAAATGTTCTGATTTTTTTTCCTGTTATTCTTTAAAAAAATCGACATTAATTTATAATAAAGATATATAATAATTGAAATATGTCCCAAACAAACTGTCAAAGATATGATAAAATGTTATAATATAAAAATGTTTATTTGTCTTGGAATACTCTGCAAAATAAGCATTTCTAAATAGGAGTTTTTATCCATGGTATGAAAAAAATGCTAATTGAACACAGAATCATATTTTCAATCCCGTCGTTCCTTCCTACATCTGATGGACTGTAATGCACGCCTCTTTGGATCTAGGGTTCAGGGGTGGTTTACTTTTCAATAATCACATACTATGAGATGTTTGATCAAGGGAAAACTCAATATCGATAATGATTAGTTTATTAGGCTATTGTCACTAGAAAATGACATCCTGTATACTAGAGTTCACCGGAATCGAATTCAGCCTTGACAAAAGCAAGGTCATACCAAAGTTATACAGTGCCTTTACTTTCTTCTATTTCATATGATATACCCAACACTCGAAGGAAAAAATTAAGTGAATTGAATGAGAAAAACTCAAAATTTAATTGTCTCACTGATTATAAAATTTTAATTATTTGAAACTGATTATATTCAAACGACGATGAGAGACCAATATACCTCCCAAAAAACATTGGTGTGACCAAATATACAACACGCCCAATATCAGTAGTGGAAATAAGTACATTAAATTGAAAGAAAAACAAAGTTCACCCCTGAAGTTAGTAATTCAGAATTCTACGGTCATTGACCCATTTTCCTTTTCTTCAGGTGTAAGAGTCTTCTTTTTCTTGTTTGTGTTTCACAAAGAATGAAACAAACGAAACTCCTGATTGAATAATCAAATCACGGCCTACAAATAAATTCCAAAATGAAGTAAAATTTGACTCGATGCCAAAAAAATACCCAACTCAAAACTCGACTTTGAATATGAATAAACGATAAAGAAAACAACTCAATCAATCGTTTATTCTTCGATAACAAGAATTAAAATTTTTCTTTCAAAGCTGAATACTATGCCCAAAGTGAACTGCGTGAGTTTCTGGCCCAAACACGATTTTCTTGAAACTCCCGTTTTTTTCCTTTTGAAGTGGTTTTGACTCTTCACAGGCATATTTTTTTAAATATTATGACCCAATATTTTGGCTGTTATATGTTATGATTGAAAAAGAAATCTAAGACTAGCTAATTCCTCAATTGGCTTTTCAGTACCAGCGTCTGGGAGTTTTTTTTGTTGAGAGATAACTGAATCATTGATTTCTCATCAAGTCTACGGTTAATATTCAGGATAGCCAAAATATATACAGTGGTGTTATATAAGGGCTAATGTAATCAATAGTTTGAAAATAGGACGACACTGCAGTAACGTTAGTTACAAATAAAAGTGATTAAAAACAGAGAAAGTTTCAATAATCTTTTTTTTTATATATACAGGATGTTACAGGACTTTATTTGAGAAATTTTTTAAATTATACGTTAGACCCACCTGCAATCACCATAATTGTGTACTTTCTTGTATCAACTCCGCCGTCACAGTGAACTACTTCAAAGATGTTACCGAATTACAATAATGGTCACATGAACTTCTGGACATTCAGAAAATGTACTGATGATTTGTAAGTTGAAAGACTCTTCCAATCTCTAAACCCTCAAATAAGATGGAGTTACCAAAATTTAAAGTACTCTCCTTTTGGTCGGTCGGTGGCCAGGCGGTTCGACGCCGGTGCTTTGTTCACTCACTCGAATTGACTGCCGTGTTGGTCGGTGGTTCAAGCCCTAGTTTGAATGATCGATTTTCACTTGCTATCGTCCAACTCGTGTTAGGAGTAACACGTTTGTGTTAGGAATCCACACATCTTTGGTAACATATTATTTTGTACTTAATTGCACAATGTGAATGTTTCGGATATGTGTTATTCAAATTCAATTACATTTATATTTTAAATGTCATGAAGCAGTGACCATAATGGAATAATTATTTTATTTACCGAAGGTTAAGCTGACTGGGTCCTGTTTTCGAAGCCCCGATACATTCAGGATGGCGCTTCAGCTTCATCAACCAATAACCATTAGGATCATTTGGTCTGAGAATCATGTGCCTCAGGCAGACAATGATTCAAGAATGAGAGCCGTCTGCATTTGTCTGACCAAGATTTCTGCCTTAGTGCGGCAAGCTAGCATGATCTTGAGATTCGAGAGTAGAGAGGACATCGTTCCACCAAGCACTCCCAATATCTTTTCTGACGATATTTGTCTCGCAAGGAGCTGAAAAATTCATGACAAATATCGTCTTGCTCTGATGGTCGAGAAGAACTATATCACTTATTAGCTTGCGCGAGCCTGAGGGTGAGGAGCGAGTAGTTCCAATAAATGTGCCACTTTTCATTCCTCACAACGGATTCAATATCCCCCGAAGCATAGGGCAACACCGGTGTCTCGTCAATACCGTAAGAGTGCCGTAAGTGGTAATAAAGCAGTTTCAGAGCTGCGTTATGTCTATGAATATAGGCCGAGACCGCATATGCTGGATATGCCGACAGCAAATGCATTAGGGTCTCTGACGCCTCGCGGCATGCCCTGCACCTTGGGTCAGGAACCTCTGAACTAATCACGCGACCGCGGTAGACTAAGGTGTTGACGACACCATCCTAGCAGCCCACTAGACCTGAGAATATCAAAGGTCAGGCACTTTGATAAGCAGAGGTCTTCAATGTGATCTCTGCGACTTTTTTATGACCCTTTTGCTGGACGGTCTCCAACTCGGTGACATAGTTGCGATCACCTTGCTCAGTGTCAAAAACTAAACTGAGTTCATCATCATATTATTATTATCATCATTATTGTGGTTTCTCTGCATATCAATATGGTCGTCTGGTTTTCTAGTCCATTAATTTAATATTTCATCACAGTCCGTTTGGACTGTGAGAGATTAGATTTGTGTGATGAGATTAGATTTGGTTTTCACATAATATAATTGTTTAGTGATTATATTTCGCGATTACCAAAAATTAAAATACCGATTCAAGCTTTGGATCGTTCAGGTTCAGAAAAACTAAATAAAGGTGGTTAGAAAAATCCACTTGATAAGGTGTTGACAGTTGAGTTGAAATGTTCCCCCAAATTCATTTTGTTCAACAATAACAGAAAAATAAATGTGTGTGGCTCACCAGTAAACTAGGTAAGGGGGCTGCGTGCCTCAAAAAATACACTTGAATAGAGGACTGATGGTCGAGTGAAAACACCACTTCCAATTATTTTGTTCGCTCATCACAGTGAAAAAAATATTATTAGTGTGACTCACCAATGAAATAGGAGGAGGCCGCGTGCCACAACGAAAAAAAATGCAGATGAATAGAGAACTGATACATGAGTGAGAATACCATTTCAAATCAATTTGTGCGCCCTTCAAAGTGACAGAAAAAAAAACAATTTGTATGGCTTACTAATAAAGTAGGCGTTGCGGTCGCATGCCACACAAAAAAAATACAGGTGAATAGTGAACTGATAGTGAAGTGACAAAAAAAAACGTGTGTGTGTGGCCCAAGGAGAAGCTCTATCCTCGCTGTATAAGAGGATAGTCTTGCATTGGACAGTCAGCTTGGTCATTTAAATGTTGCAGATATTTCAGAACACAGCTCCCAATCTCAATAAAGCCTATTTTTCCCTATATCTTATCCCAAATGTAACAGTTTACTGTTTTGTCGCCCTTCAGCTCGGCAATTGTTAAATTGTGAACGGCTAGCTGTCAAGTCCGCAGCACAGGTAGTGCTGCGGACTTGACAGCACTACCTGTAGATCGCATCTTTATACAAAACATTTGGAAATCTTCCAAAGAAACAAAGAAAGAAATCAATTTAAAAATGAGATGTGTGGATCATGCAATGTAAATGCTTATATAAAAGTAATTTTATATAAAAGTAATGGTTTCGAAAGTATTGTTTCGTGTAATTCAATGTTTATATGAAAGTAGTTTTGTTTCGAAAGGGCTTTTTTTTTCAGTTTGTGCCTGAAAGTTACTTCTTTGCACGATTTACACATCTTTGTGAAGTTTATTTTGAAATTGATTGCTTTCTTTTTTTCTTTGGAAGATTCCATTTTTTTTTGTAGTATGGATTATAGTAGAAAGCTGAAACTATTCTCTCCCAATGAATCTCATATTTTGTTTTGTGTTTTGGTAAACGAGACAAACATCACACTGATCTTTCTTCAGTGTCATAAAAGAAAGGTTGTATGACTTGAAAATAGCTCTGTACTGGGAGTGGCTGATTCCTGCAAGGTTTGACTCCTTTCTTTCATATAATTCATGTGAAGTTCGGCGATATATTTTCCCCCACTGATATTCTCCTGAGAACTTTCAGATCTGCAGTAATGACTAGGAATTCTGGGAATTTTTTCTATGTGAACCTTTGCACTCTTCACGAATTCTTTATTTAACTTTCTATCCTTTTCATACTTGCCCCTCATTTTCAAACTTAGCACACCTGAGCTTTTGTCTGTTTCTTCAAAGGTTGTACGAATAGCTATGTCCGATAGGTCAAAAGTGTTTTTTAAAAATTGTTTGCATACTCTTTTCCTTTTTAAAATTCAATGTTAACCTCCGATACTTGGGAACAACTGCCTGTGTGTTATATTTTTCAGTGCCTTTGAGTTTACAGTTGTTCACATTCCACCCATTCATCATCAGAGAGTGCTTGTAGTTCAGTCAAATCAGTCTTTCTAGTTTTAGTAACATTTTCATTAGTGCTTTCTTTGTCGGTAAATAATGTTGGAAGCAACAGATCCGGCAGCTCATTAACCCAAGCTTTTACATCCATTAGCCCTATAGGATCTTCTACTGGATCTATAGTAGTCAGATCAGCATTCGTTGATGCAATAACTTGGCATCCTAAAAATATATATTTTAGATATATAATGTCATACTTATATTATGAGTGAGTTCCTATATTAGTATTGACTACCGCAATGCTTATACAAGGGACCAACAATATTGATTTATTTGAATCAAACGACAAAACTTTAACTTACCAACATGGGTAAAACGTTGTTTTCAGTGCTTAATTGTATATCAGTCTTGCTAGTTTCAGGAACATCTTCAATGCCTCGTTCTTAATTGACTCGTGTCGGAGGCAAAGAACCTCGCGCAATTACTTGCCACCGCCTTCAACTTTTTGCTTCAAGTTGTAATATCAATGTGAATCGACATATCTTCAAAAACATAAGAAAAACTATTTTATACAATTCGAACTGAATTGATGAAAAATATTTCTTTTAATCAACATTTTGCTTTATTTATTGAAAACACTTTCCCAACACCAGAACAAAAATTATGGTCTCTCGACGCGCGTTTCGCTAACCGATTTAACGTCCCCAGGAGATCATTATGACTGAGTCATAGATTAAATTTACGCCAGAGATCCCAGTACGAACTACCAAGCTTTGCTTTATGTGGAGTGCAAACCGGATTATCTGTTAATAAGTCATATTTGCTAATAATAAAATGGACTTTTTTAAAGGTAAACTCCTGTTTCCGAACTAGATAGATGAAAACTGATGGCTGTGTCTGATGGTCAGATTTTATGACAAACTTAATGGTGAAAAATGGTGATATTGATATCTATCATCGTTTCCGAGTTATAGCATATTTTTCGAAAAACATGCGCATTTTCAAAAAGTTGCTGTAACTTTTTTCTTGTCAAAAATTTCTTGTTTATATGAAAACATTTACAAATCTTTTTTTTACGTAGAATTCAATGGTGTAAAAAACTCATTTTTTCAAATGAGATATCAATAGAATGTAAACTTTCACGGCTGGAGATAACTGCTATTTACCGGGTTTTCTGGCCGTGGTCTGCAGAGCTGGTGCTCTGGGCTTAGTCTAGTTCACATGTACTTTTTTTGTAACATTTTTCAGCCCTGTCCAAAAATTACGACCAAGGAGTCATTCGATTCGTATTTTTGCCTAGAAAGTTTAAGGAGAGGTCCGAAAACGCGCCGATAAAAATTACAAAAGTTATAAACAATTAAGTGAAAAAAAATGGGGCTTTACTTTTTTCTTAATATCCCGGAAAATTTTGAAAATTTTGGAAATTTGAAAAAAGATTTGAAAAGATCAATGAATTTGCGTAAAAAAAGTCCCGACTCCCGAAACTGTATCTCGATTTTTTATAATTTTTACAGAGCCCTGAAAATAGAGCCAAAAGCGGGTAGTCTGGCTTCCGCGCGCCTTTCGTCACTCTGACATAAAAACAAAAAAAAATATTCAAACATATTAAATGTAAATATTAAGGAATGAAAAAATTCATGTAATGTTGGGATACATCAATAAACAATAATCCGCAGTCAAAAAATTTTTATTCCAATTTTAACGTTAATTATAAATTTGTTGATTAATAACTTTTTCTGAATTGAAAGTTAATATAAAAATCCCTATAATTATTAAACTGAAACCCTGGCACTTTTTTCCTTTGGTGAAGTTATCCTTAATAGGCAAAGAATACAGTTGGCAAAATAAAAAAAATTGTTATTTTCTATTTTTTTATTGACAATTGAAAATTATAATTTTATAAAAAATACATTACAAATTTTATTTTTTTATTTTTTATTGTTTCAATGTCTCATGGCTAAAAAGTAATTAATAATATTTTAGAGTACGTAAACGTTAAGTGGGAATCTTCAGACCAACACGTAGATGTTACGCCAGCTCGGCAAAAACGAGATGCTAGTGATCGGCAGACATTTAAAGCTGGGCTACAAATACATAATCCCTTTACTCGATCTGAAAAATTGCAAAAAGATTGGTAGGTGATGCCAATACTGATTGCCATAGAGCAATCCCGAAAGGATTAGCGAGTATGGCAAGTATGGTTGGATTCAATGGAGAAAATTATAAGTATTCAAAGGCAAACATGGTTCAAACTTTAATTTCAACCGTACCAACTGTAGAATTAGATGGGGAAAAATCTGTCAATACATCTTTATTATTTCAACGAATTGCAGCAGTGATGATAAATGACCCAAATATAATAAAGACGGCTCTTCTCTATGAACTCCCGATGGATTTATTTGATGACAAGGGTATCATGCGAGAGTCTAAAGAATCGGAATTGTATGACATACTGAAAACTACAACTTTTCGTTTATCTGATTTGATTGGCTGTATGTTTGTTGTTGATGGCGGTTTTCTGTTACATAAAGTACCATGGAAAGAAAAGAAAACATTTGGTGAAATAATTAGTGATTATAAATCTTACATTTTTAATCATTTTAACAACACAACGTCTATTATTTTTGATGGCTACAAAGAAAATTTTCGTAGTGTCAAATCATATGAAAGATTCAGAAGAGTTTCCAAAAAAGTTGCTCCTGAAATCACCTTTGAAATAGATATGAAGCTAACCGAAAAAAATAAAAATTGTTTTTAGCTAATGAAAGGAACAAGTCTCGTTTCATTACTAAATTGAAGAGTGCGCTTATAGCCGACACAAACTTAACAATCAAACAAGCTAAAGAAGATGCTGATACACTAATTATTCAAACAGCCATAGACCTTGCCGAAAAAAATCCAGATAAAAAAATTGTTGTAATTGGGACAGATGTAGATCTTGCTGCTTTATTGATAGCTTTGACACCAGATAATTCAAATATTACAATGTGGAAACCACGAGCATCTACCAAACAGTTGGATGTTATTTATGAAACCAGAAATAATAAGCACTTGAAAAATATCATTCTGTTTGCGCATGCCTTTACAGGATGCGATACAACGAGCGCTATTTTCGGCAAAGGGAAAAAAATTGCTGGATATTATAGATAAAAATCCTCAGCTGATGCAATACGTGGAAGTCTTCTACAATCCCGATGCCTCTCGTCAAGATATCGAAGTAGCTGGAGAGAGAATTATGCTGGCCTTGTACGGTCAATTCGATACTAATTCAACATCAGGTCAGTGTCGTGTTTCTCGATTTTTAAGTATGATTGCGAAATCAAAGACTGCGATCAACTTAGCAACTTTACCTCCAACAACAATAGCAACACATTTACACTCATTTAGGACGTATTACCAAGTTCAGTTTTTGATTGGTAATTATAATTTGAATCCGGAAGATTGGGGTTGGATCAAATCTGAAACAATGTTCCTGCCGATAAAAACAACGGAAAAACTGGCCCCTGACGACTTACTTAAGCTGGTTAATTGAGCCTGCATAAAAGAGTGTGTAATAATCGATGTGGATGTAAAAAAGCTGGGCTTCCTTGCTCATCTTTATGCAAAAATTGTAAAGGTGAAACATGTTCTAACAGTACAAGGCCATCACTTGAGGATGACAATGATGATACTGATATCATGATCGGTCGATTAAATGCTATCGATAGTAATCCCGACGGAAATGAAGACGACCTTAATGATTATCAAGATTTTCCAGTAGGAGTTCAAGAATACTGTGAACCTATAATTGAAGAAGTCGAAGAGGAGGAGGTTCAAGGAACATTATGACAAGAAACTACAGAAAAAATCACAGATGATGAGCCACCGCCACTAAAACGATCTAAAAGATTACAAAAAAATAATAAAAATTATAAAAAAACTTTTAACTGTACTAAACATGATTCATTAAATTTTAAAAATAACTTTTAGTATGTTTTTGATTTAGTAAATTCCCTGAAAACTTGAAATATTTCTTTTTTTAATAAATAACGATCAATAATTAAATAAATAATAGGACTACAACTTTAGTAAAAGGCTTACATTGTTAATAACAAAACAAACAACAAAAAAAGACTTATTTGTCATAACTGCAATAGTTTAAAAGTTATTATAATTATAAAAGCGAAGGAGCGAATGAAAAAGACAAGTATCAAGGACAATATTAAAAGTTTTATAAAAAATAGATTAAATTAAAAAAACACATAGTTACTTTTATTGAACAAAGTATTGAAAAAAAAATAAAAAAAATTGTTTATAACAATTTTTTTAAAATAAACAATTAAAAAAAGACTAAAAAAAATTTTTTTCAAAACCTTAAAGAACAATAGAATTTATGATTAAAAAAAACAGTTCCTTAATGTCAATATTTAGTTGCAAAAAACGATTGTTAATTAACAAACGCATTTTTTAGAAACAAAGAAATTTTTTTAAGAAACCATTTTTTCCTAAAAATCATGATTTTTTTCAATTAACATAATGCAAAAAAAAAAATCGAATTGCTCACAAACAATGTATTTGTTTATAATAAATTTATTAACAATAGCTGTAAAAAATAAAAAAAATTAATTAGTTTTTAGCCATGAGACATTGAAACAATAAAAAAAATTGTAATGTATTTTTTATAAAATTATAATTTTCAATTGTCAATAAAAAATAGAAAATAACAATTTTTTTATTTTGGCAACGGTAATCTATATTTTTGCCTATTAAGGATAACTTCACCAAAGGAAAAAAATGCCAGGGTTTTAGTTTAATAATTATAGGGATTTTTATATTAACTTTCAATTTAGAAAAAGTTATCAATTAACAAATTTATAATTAACGTTAAAATTGGGATAAAAATTTTTTGACTGCGGATTATTATTTATTGATGTATTCCAACATTACATGAATTTTTTCATTCCTTAATATTTACATTTAATATGTTTGAATATTTTTTTTTGTTTTTATGTCAGAGTGACGAAAGGCGCGCGGAAGCCAGACTACCCGCTTTTGGCTCTATTTTCAGGGCTCTGTAAAAATTATAAATAATCGAGATACAGTTTCGGGAGTCGGGACTTTTTTCACGCAAATTCATTGATCTTTTCAAAAATCTTTTTTCAAATTTCCAAAATTTTGAAAATTTTCCGAGATATTAATAAAAAACTAAAGCACCATTTTTTTTCACTTAATTGTTTATAACTTTTGTAATTTTTATCGGCGCGTTTTCGGACCTTTCCTTAAACTTTCTAGGCAAAAATACGAATCGAATGACACCTTGGTCGTAATTTTTGGACAGGGCTGAAAAATGTCACAAAAAAGAGCTAAATCGAGTACATGTGAACCAGACTATCTTGTTCCTGTTGTATCCAACGCTATTTTCTTACTGGGCGCTCTATTTATATCGTTCTTAAGTGTATTCCCTATTCGTGTTCGTGTACCTTTAAGGACAGGCAGCCAGCCCGTCTGACTGAGCTCGGCCTCCACTTTTTTTTTTTGTGAAAAATACTCATCAAAAACACACATTTCAACGCATCACGTGATAAGAATTTCTCGAAAACTCTAGCCTCTCCCACAAAACTTCACACTGACCAATATATAACTCGAAACTCAGACAGACTCTCATCTGTCACAAAGTTAAGTGCGTCTGGATATTACCAACCTGAAAACACAGCGAACGTAATATTGAAGTAACAACTTTACGTAGAAGTTAAGTTAAACATAATATATCATATTGACGTAAATTTTTACGTTTTAGCTAAGACATATTTTTACATAAACTATTTAGTAAATATGTGGTTAAAGTATGTTAGAAATGCAATGGAGTATTTACGTAAATGTATTACATAAACATGTTCTGTTAATTTTATGTCATATTTATGTAAATGTAAAAAAGTGTGTTTGCTGGGTTATTAATATTCATTGTATGTTCTTTTCTATTGAAATTATACCTATGCGTTTGAATCTCTTGCCTCTATATATTCTTGGTGCCTTCCAATGAGATAATGTGGGTACCTTCTTTGTTGAGAGCAAGCTCGGCCACAGCCAACTTGTCGGTTTGTCCGAGGCGACAATTTCTCTTGTGTTGTAGCTGGTGGTTCAAGTTTTTGTTCAGGTGGGTTGGTTTTCTGTACACTCGGTGGCACAGTGTACTTCCTGTTCACAAGAACATCCAAAAAGGTTAGAGTCCTTTGGGTTTCTCGTTTCATAGTGAATTGGATTTTTGGGTTGAATGAGTTGAGATGTAATAGAAAATCTGTTAGTGTGTCTTCCCCATCTCACCATATCACGAACGTGTCGTCAACATAGCGTAGCCAACAATATGGTTTCACGGCCTCTTGCTCTAAGGCCCGTTGTTCGAAATTTTCCATAAAAAAGTTTGCCACCGCCGGACTTGATGGACTGCTCATTGCAGTACCATCCGTTTGTTTGTAAAACACGCCATCCCATAGGTTGATGATAAGCAGAGGTAATAGAGATTCAAAAGCATAGTGACGATTTCAATAGATAAGAAGTGCGTTGGATACAATAGGAACAAGAACCAGAGCACCAGCTCGGTTATTGCGACCGTCAAGCAACTCTTCCTGTAAACCTTGGCGGATTAGGGCTACGTTCGGCTTCTTCCTTAGCTTCACCAGCTTTTCTGTCATCAGTCAATAATGTTTCCGATCTCATCGATTCTATCCTTCCTTCCATATTTATCAATATCAAAGACGTTTTTTATTCTGAAGGTGAATCACTTTGGCATGCTGCAACTAATATTGCTCCTCCTACAGATAATAAGAAAATGCAAAGTGTATGGGACTGACCTCTTCTGAACATTATAACTGATAAACCTCTGAAATCTACAAGTGTATACGATAAGGCTCGTCTGAAAGCAGCAATGATCAAGGAATCGGGTGCTTGGCTGAATGCTTCACCTGTTGCATCTCTTGGAACACTATTAGACGATGAATCTTTCAGAATAGCAGGACTTAGAATGGGTTCATCTATTTGTGTTTCTCATACTTGTGTTTGCGGTAGTATAGTTGATGAGAAAGGTACACATGGTTTGAGTTGCAGGAGAAGTGCAGGGCGTACATCTCGACATCACCAAGTGAACGACATATTGAAACGAGCTATGTTGTCAGCGGATGTTCCTGCAATTCTGGAACCCTTAGGTACCAGTCGAGATGATGGTAAACGACCAGATGGTATGTCTCTCATACCATGGAAATACGGTAAACCTGTGGTATGGGACTTCACTTGCGTTGATACGGTCGCGGCTTCCTATCTAGCCGAAAGTTCCAAGTCTGCTGGAACTGCAGCATTGTCTGGCGAGAAATTGAAAAGAAAAAATACCAAAATCTTGGAAACTATCTGTTTCATCCAGTAACAGTTGAAACTTTTGGTGTTTATGGCCCGGAGTCTCTGTTATTCGTTCATGAACTCGGAAGGAGAATAGGCCATGCAACGAAAGATCACCGTTCTACCTCTTTTTTGATAGAAAGAATTAGTATTGCTATTCAACGTGGCAATGCTGCTTCAGTACTTGGAACTATTCCTCCTTCACATAATTTTGATGAGATCATGCATTGCCATAATTTCAGTATGGAACTGAAAACTCTTCGAAACAAGCCGAGATATGTGGATATTCATCAGACTCCTATCAAGGTTAATTCACAAGTGATTGATCCACCTTCTTCTTTTTCAGTTCGGTCAGTGGACTCAGGTCATTCTTGCCCCCCAAATATGAGTTGCAGTCCTCGTAGAACTGGTTCCCTTTCAGTGGAAGAGTTTCATGAAGCAAGAGCCGAATCGATACCTCTACGAGACCGTCCTTCACTTAGAAGGATCGATCGCAGCTTGAGAAATGGTTCTTATGGAGATTCTGTGAAACATGTTCTTCCTTATGAATCAGTAGATAGTTGTCCTGAAAATCTAGAGAAGAAAATTGGATTGGATGATTTAGGAAATACTTGCTACATGAATAGCATTTTACAAGTGTTGTTCATGACGAAGAATTTCAAGAACGAAGTTTTAATGATGAACGAGAACGGGAATGTTTCCTACTTATTCATCAAACTTAAATACCTGTTCATGCAGCTGCAGTTTCGTAAGAAGGTATCATCTTTCCATCCAACCGATTTCCTGGAGTCTTTGTAGTCCACGAGATACTCGTTAGGACAAACAAGAGGATTGTTCCGAATTCTTGGGGTTCTTGTTGAATACTCTTCGTGAGCAAAACAATAGCAAAATCAATACTCCTGACCGCTCTGGACTGAATGATTCCGTACAGCCCATCTCGTATTGTGTTTGTAAATCTTTTGCTGGAAAAATCCTCACTTGTTGACTTTGTGGTAAATGTTCAAGAAGTACCGAAAACTTATGTGAATTCCTGGAACTTCATCTAGCTTTTCCTAATATGACTAATAACCAGTCCGTGCAAAGCTTATTGTTAAATCATCTGAAAATGGAATTTTTAACAGGTGATGATCGAGATATGCCGTATTGTATTGTCAAACATGCGCCAAACTAACTGTCTGTTATAAGGAAACAAGTATAGCTGATGCACCAGTCAATCTAATAACAGTGATGATTTTCAAACAAGACTCAATATCTAACGGAAGCAAGAAACTCTTTGGAAGGTTCGAAATAGATGAACATTTCAACCTAGCAGACCACTATTATAATATTCATGCAGTCATTGTTCACTGTGGTTCTGGCGTTGAATTTGGTCATTATTACGCCTTGGTCAAAGAAGAAACGGACTGGTTTAAGTTTGACGATAGTCGTGTCACGAAGTGTTCTGGCGATGTTTTATAAGAGAGAGGACATTGTTAGATCAAGATCTTCAGATGATGTGGTGCTGCAGGTTTTTCCGGGTTTTCCTGCAGCTGAAAGAGCAAATGCGGCACTGGAATCAATGAAGTCGCCCCGGAGCGCCAATTCATTTTGTCGTTTTTATTTTATTTTAATCACAGAATTAAATTGACAGATATTTGATTTTTTATTGATTGGTTTCCTAGCAACGCTATAAGTACAACAGCCTACCTGTTTAAAAATTCAAATTTCACATGGATAATTTTCTGACTTTGACATATTGTAATATGTTTTTTTCAATATTAAATCATAGTTTTTCCTGTCTCAGAAAAAAATTGTGTTTTTTTTGTCTCCCTCCGCTTCGTGTCGGGAGACAACACAATCTCGAGCTAAAATCTAATACTTTTTTTCCTTGTATAATAAATAATATAACTATTTCCATACCATAAGTAAAAAAGTGTTTGGAAATGTTTTCATAGAAACAAGACATTTTTGACAGGAATAAATTTATAGCGACTTTTCGAAAATGCACATTTTCGAAAAACATGCTGTAACTCAAACAATGATAGATATCGATATGCGGGTTCCCCATTAAGTGTGTCATGAAACTGACTCATAAGACACAACCATCACTTTTCATCCATCTAGTTTGAGCACTATTTGATACTATTATGTATTTACATGATGGACGTCTTTCCTCCTTGAAGATTTTGAAACGATTGATATATTGCGCAATAGATCTTCTTCTGATAAGACAATGGCTATTCCCGCGTAAATGCAAACCGTCCAACGTCATCTGTCGGATTTTTATTCAACCGTACGATATATTAAAAAAAAAGAGAAAAAAGAAATTTTTTGAAACGAACAATTCACAAAGACATTTTTGACAGGAATAAAGTTATAGCGACTTTTCGAAAATGCACATTTTCGAAAAACATGCTGTAACTCAAACAATGATAGATATCGATATGCGGGTTCCCCATTAAGTGTGTCATGAAACTGACTCGTAAGACACAACCATCACTTTTCATCCATCTAGTTTGAGCACTATTTGATACTATTATGTATTTACATGATGGACGTCTTTCCTCCTTGAAGATTTTGAAACGATTGATATATTGCGCAATAGATCTTCTTCTGATAAGACAATGGCTATTCCCGCGTAAATGCAAACCGTCCAACGTCATCTGTCGGATTTTTATTCAACCGTACGATATATAAAAATAAAAGAGAAAAAAGAAATTTTTTGAAACGAACAATTCACAAACTCAATTTTTGCACCTATGCCGGTCTGATTTAACATCGGCGACTTGGAAAAGGAAAAAATGACAGGCCTTCTGATGATATTGATATGATGGAAATGTATAGAAGTTATTATGAGTACATTACAGCTGCAGGACCGCCACTTCATGTATTTATGTATAGCAATGAACAATTATTTATAATTGATCATCAAGCCACATGGTACTTGGATCAGGGCCGTAGCCATGGGGGGGCGGGGGAGCCCCCCCCCTGCTTTTTCGACTCGGGAAAAAGTTGGGAAATTTTGGACCGTGAAGATAGAAAAAAATAATAGTAAAAAATGAATGAAAATTAAAAAAATAAAAATGAGAGAAAAGAAAGGGAGAGGTAATAAGAAAAGGGAAAGAACCAGGAGAAGGTTGCATAACTTGGAGATCCCAAACTTTGAAATTCTGATTTTCAAAAAGTTTAATTTTTCCCAAGTAAGAGAACAGTCCTGAACAATACTCAAATTTTGAAGTTATAAAATTCTCAACTTTTCGCTGTTTTTCGACTTGGAAAAGTTGGGAAATTTCGGGTCATGAAGATGGAAAAATAATAGTAGAAAACAATAAGCACAATATTATTTAAGTGTTGTTTCCTTTCATTTGTATTGAATATTTCTATACATGGTGGATATGGTGGAAGACCAAGAACCTTTGCCCAAAGTAGAATAATTCCCATTATTATTTTTATAATTACCAAAATTTATTTTTGTTTGTGCATACCCTAACGGGCATAAGCATTCAGACAATCTTTGGATAGCTAAGTAAGAAAATTAATATATTATAGTAGTAACTAATCCCTCGGCTTTCATTTTTTCGAAAGTTGGGAAATTTTGCTGGTCGGATTGGGAAAATTTGGATTCCCTCCCCCTCTGGCTTTTCTTTTCCTTCATGACTTGGATGCAACAGGAACGTTGACAAGAAAAGTGTATAATGATTCAAAAAAAATTATTACTGTGCTGTGATTCAATCAGCAAACATGATGCGACTTCTACCGCGGCATGGCTTTTGAAATTCAAGTCATTTTATATTGAACACGGTGAAAATGACCACCCTTTGAAAGAGTTGTGATTGATTTCGCTTTTATTCTACTTCAATGACATTGAATAATATGGAATTGAAAGATCATCTCGACCTTACTTGTGGAATTATTTCTCATCTGTTGCTTTCATATGATGAGAAAGAATCATTAATGAAGATATGAAAGCATATTTCAAGGAAGACGGTGAAATTCGTTCGACATACATTGAAGGAATAGTTTAGTATCAAATCCAAATTATTATCGATAAATAGGCAAATCTTATATTATCGCTACTTTCGACAACTTACCATGTGTTATTAAAGAAATTACCAACGATGATTTCCGAATACTTTCAGAAAAAGATTGGTTCACAAACTTTTTAGTTGATATTGTTTTAATTGACACCAATAAAGCAAACGGAAAAATATGTTAGAATTTTCCTTGCTAGTTTATAAGTTATAATAAGTTCAAACATAAAAAATCAGGTGGGAACGATGAAGTAAAGAAGAACAGAAAATTGGATATAAAATATAAAAACATTTTTTTCGCAAGAAATAATACATGATTGTTTTTATTACAACAAATTGTTCATAAGAAAAGCAGAAAATTTAAATAAAAACATTTTTTTTAGGTATCAAAGAGCAAGATGAATTATGATTAAAAAATATTAGTGTTGATTACAAGTGGTAGAAAAAAATAGTTAATTAACATATCCGTTTTTAAACAATGAAATTACTTTTTTTAAGAAACGAATTTTTAAAATCATATTTGCATTAAAGATTACGTTTGGAAAATGTCAAATAGTTCTTGAGATATTTGCAAAAAACCAAATTCAGTTGATTGTGTTCATAATTTTTGAAAATTTTGCAAACAGCACTTGAATTTATACGCTATTTCGAATCGAAAGACACCTCGTTAATATTTTTCGGAGGCGGAGAAAAATGTTTGACCTGAAAAAAATTGTTCGTTTGGGGTCTTCAGTTTGGAATCTTTCAAATAGTGTCTAGTGGCTTTTCCAGAGCGTCCAGAACGACAAATCTCAAAAGTAGAAACTTGTGCGAGCTAAGGACTAACGAGGTCTTACCTTTTAACGTGTGATTCCTGAGATGAAAAGGGGGGAGCCAAACGAAATGCATTTAACCCATAAATAAATGAAGCTACCAATTTCAAATTCAATATTGCAGATGCCACCATTTCCATACCCATATTGTATGAGTATCTAACGAAAGAGTTTGACGGAGGGAATAAGATAAGCAGCGTAACGTTATTCTGTCATTCTGAATCTGAGTAGCAACATCTAGCTCCGTGAGAAGCTAGATAGTTAAAAAATTAAAGTAAAAATATTTTGTAGTAGGTATGAAGATTTATGACCAAAAATGAATAGATTGAAAAATTCAAACGAAAAATAGTCAAGGAATATTTTCAAAAACGAGCTCTCATTAAAGTTGGTGTACTGAGACGAATAAAGTGAGTTTTGCTCAGGAAAGAGTACTGATTTCAGAAAAAATTAATTATACCCACCTACTGACTGCATATTTTTATCATTGGTCATGATTTAATTTTGATTTTGTATTCAATTTGAAGTTTTGCTAAAAGTTCGTCGCGCAAATTGCTAACAAAATTTTATCAACATAAAGCGCAACAAGCTCTTAGCGAAACTATAAACACGGTACGAGTACAATATTGAGATATAATTCACTACGCTGAGCAAAACTTACTTTATTCGTTTTAGTATAATAACCTTAATACGCGTATATGAAAGCTAGTTCTGAAAAATATTCATTTTTAATATTTTTCTCAATAATTTCCATTTCGGGTGTTAAAAATTTGACTAAGCATCTTTATTTGTTCAAATTTCCTAGTTTGCTTTATAACTCATTCAAATGTTTTGTTCCAAGCATTTTCAAAGTTCCATTAATTTTTCTTTTCTTAGATTTCAAATCTAAAACAAAAAACATTTTTCAAATAATGGAAGTTTGAATCGCTAACATCAAATGCACTTATGCTCACAAATCTGTCATTGTGAAACTTCAGTGGCAATCGAAGTTATTAAATTGAATGGTTAGAAGAAAAATTGTTGTATGAAATATTTAATGAAATAGTTTTTTCAAGTTTTTGATTTCACGTGAATATAGGTAGGTAATGTAAACATTTTCTTCCACTCCAGAACAAAATACTGTTAATCGCGTCGAAAGATATTTTGTTTTGATGTGGAGAAAGTGTTTTTGATAGATTCATGTTTCTACCTATCATGTTTCACTTGATGTGACAGATTTCCAATTGGAAAGTGGAAATTTATTGAATAAGATGCGTTTTCAGATGAACATGTGAGTATGAAAATTAACAAACTATTCAATGTAAAATAAACTCCATCAATCAGTAAATATTCTGATGACTCTTACAAATTTATTAGGTTAAGACAGTCAACAGTTCACTACAGGTACATACAAAATATATTTGTTTATTCGTTGAATAGGGACAGGTTGAAGAGTTTTCACAGAAAGTGCATATCTTATAAATCATAATACTTGACAGAGTCCGGAGTATGACAAACTCATTAACAAAAAATATTCAAATGAGTCCAGCAGCTGAGGTATGGTTATTTCGGATGCACTCAGAATTTTATCAAAGGGTGATTTTTTTATTGAAAAGATTATCAGAATGTCATTTCAGTTGAAGTTGTTTCTTCCAGTTGACAGTGACCAGCCGTCAATTATTAAGGTCATCCCAAGAGAATTACGAGATCTCAAACTATTCCTAATTCGAAATCTCCCTTGAAAAATCCCATTTTACCTACTTTTAGAATTTAATTTGACCCATTTAAAATGTCAAGAATCCAAATAAGTGAATTCATGCAGTGTCATCCGAAAATATTTTATACCAAAATATGCATATAAAAGTATTATTCTAACTTTCTTTGTCCTTCTGATGGACACGAAAGTTGATATAACAGTTGTATTAATGTACGTGTTGGTCGACCTGTCATACGCCCTTTTGTCAAATAAGGATACACTTTATGTTCACTCTTGAAACCTACACCTGTGGTATCAAAGTGAATCCAGTCCACACAATCTATGAATTCATTCAAAAATGCTGCCCCGATGCAAGAAGATCCATGCCCAAGTCCTTTATTATTGACATCATGAGATCTAAATCCCGTCACTTTTTTGGTGAAAAATTTCCATAAGGGCATTCTCCAAACCCTGTCTCCAGTAATGACCCCTGCTTTGCGCACCTGAGACCACATTGTTTGAGAATTGCAAAATACACCACTTGCTGCTGAACCAAGAGCAGCTCGAACCCCTGGTGTTAAGCTGGCTACATCAATTATTAAACGAGGTTTGTACATGTTCTGTCCATAAACCAGGGCGTCGGCTAATATCAATCGACCTTCATTGTCTGTATCAGTGATCATAATTGACTTTCCATTCAGACCCATGACGACATCTCCACATTTCATCGCCATTCCACTGGGCATATTCTCGCATAATGGAATTACAGCTTCTATATTAATTGGAAGACTCAACGCTGAGGCAGCACGAATCGTGGCTATAATAGCTGCTGCTCCACACATGTCAGCTCTGTAACGGTCCATACCCTCACATTTTTTTACACACAGACCTCCACTATCAAAAGTTATACCCTTTCCTATCATAAGTACAGGTTTTTGTTCTTGAGGAGCACCACAGTACGAAATTTCGACCACAACAGGTGGTTCACAAGAGCCTCGAGCAACAGTAAGAAAGGCGTTCAATTTCTTCGATTCAATCCAATCTTTATCATGCACCATTACTTTAATACCACATGGACATAACTCATTAACAGTTTCTTGTGCGAAATGGAGGGGTGTCATTTGATTTGCTGGTGTATCGGACAATCTTCTTGCTAAATTTTGAGACTCTGCTTTGAAAAGTCCCCGTTGAAAACTCTCAGCATCACAGTCGTCAAATAATTCCAAGGTGGGAATCACTTTCCAATGCTGACGTGATCTATTCTCCTGGTACCTCCACAAGGCGAGTGCACTTCCTTCGGCTGCTTGTTCCGGATGTCCCAAACCTTCAACTAAAATTCTTGTTACTCCTTCTCTTTTCAATACTTGAGCTCCCATTCCTGCTCCCTCTCTCACAGCCTCCATGCCTTCGTCTATCGCTTCCATTTCATTATATCCAAGTTTTTCTTTCCCTAGTCCCACTACAGCAATAGACCAAAATTCTTTGTCAATGTTATTGAAAATTCGGGCATGTCCTCTTCGTATATCTGTTCCAGCTCTGAAAATTAGAATTAGATCAGATTAAATAAATTTATTTTATTACAGACAGTTGAAATAACTATTTGAACATATAATAATATATTTTCATAAAGAAAAACTGGTGCTGGAGGCAGGAAAATATTGTTCAATTTGGTTATAAAATACACGATGGGAGTATAAAACTGTAGGATTTATGAAAGCTTTATTCCATAATATGAAAATACAACCTGAAAATACTATTCCAAAACTTCACTATCACTTTTGAAAGGAATTAGTTTACTTCACTTTCCCTTGACATCACTGCTTTCAGCTATGTTCGTTATGCTTTATTCTGTGATGAAAAAAAATAACAATTGTTTCTACCAGCCACCATTTCACGAATAACCTACGCCTTCCAGTCTCATTCACCGTTGCTTCAAGCACATATCTTAAATACGATGAATAGATTTTCATTTATGCCATTGGAACATTGCTCCTACTCTTCTATACCGGAGAATTGTTGCTTGATTTTGACGTAACGAATTCAAAGGAGCTCTCCTAGCTAGGCAACTACCGATTTGCTCCTTGGAGATTAGTGGATACTATAGAATAAGTTATAATTACAATAAATAGAAATGCTTCTTATGAGCAGCTTGATTGATATTCATGACTAATATTCATGACTACCGCACTACCATGTTGCTAATCAATGTCACGGCGACAGTTGACCCGGTGGTATCTCTCCTGAACTTATGCAAGCGTTATGTTCATGTCAAAATATCCTTCTACACCACTTCTGTAGAGTTGGTCCAGGACATTTGATATTTTCCTTGATGAATTTGGTGCACTACCGTTGCCCGATGATTATACCATTGGAATTTGTTTCCAATTAGGACGAACTAGGATGTAGGGCCAGCTCTCGAATATTTTTTATGTTTATAGACCTCGAGAATTCCCAAAAGTCCATCTGCAGATGCCCTGTTTCCATAGTTATAACAACAATTCCAACGCCGCTTTCAATACACCGTCTATTGTTGAATGGCGACCCAGTCATAGCAACTTGCTGCCTTTTGATGTCCTTTACTGTTCCACAAATTCTTTAGGGGTTTGGATATATCAAGTGATTATCATTTCTGCTCCATATTCCTGCAAAGTCTATTTGAATTGTTCGTTTGGGGTCTTCAGTTTTGGGGACTTTCAAATAGTGTCTAGTCACTTTTTCATGGCGTCCAGAATCCTTTCGTATTCGTTTGGCAGCTTGCGGTCTTCATTTTTGTTCACCTGTTAATTATCTGGTCGTATCTTTCCCAACTCGTTTCCAACGTCTGCCACACACAGATATTGTTTTCGAATTTAGAGTCAGCATCATCTAATTAAGCATAAAATCCAAAATTATTTTTTACACGTAAAAGTACTTGAAGCCTCTGAACTACAAAAATAACTGATTTTTCAGTTTTGTTTTGGAATAATCCTCATTTTGAGGAATGACAAATGAATAATTTTGATGCAAAAATAATGTCAATTTTCGATTGGCGTACTTATACGAAAGCAATATTTTTTACTAACAGCAAAAAGAAAAAAATGCGCTGGGATTTGAAATCGTGAAACCCGTGATCATCATGTCGTACCACTTACTTGACACCACTGAGATATTTTGGTATTAAATTACAAAACGATAATTTCCATCTAAAAACCATTCCAATAGCCTTATTTATTTTGTGAATGAAAATACATCTGCTATAATAACATTAAAACCGTTTGACTGACGCCTAACAGAAAACAACTACTCTACTGGCTAATACCACGAACGGTGTTGGATTATATCCGACATGCGTCAGTGCAGGAATCTTCACAGAAAATTTCCTGCATATGCAATTGGCAATGCAACTGAAAGAGTTGACCCTCAATTTTGGAACGGTCACCCTTGCAGACCGATTTCGGGCTCATTAGCCACTCATCAGTGCAAGATAGTGGCCATCATCGACCTAAAGTCAATGATATTCCATAATTGAAAATCGAAAAGGATACCTAAAAAACATTTTGTAATATATGAAGATACAGCCTATTCTGAGGTAAATCCAAATAATTCCATTAGATATTTATCTAGAGAAATAACTTCCACCGTGTGTTATTCAGCGAATTCTGAAAGAACATAAGATTTTTCCTTGTAAGTTAAGATAAGTTTTGTCGGTGGTTTATGAATAAATAATGCAGACAAAATCCAAACTTCTATAGAAATATTATATGAAGCGATGAGGCTAATTTTTCAAATTGTGGGATGTGTAATAGAAATAATTTTCATTATTGTAGTAGACATAATCCATTTCTAATATTAATGTTTGGTGTGGTATATTTGGAGGCAGAATTATCGGTCCATTTTTCTACCATGGTTCTTTAAATGGACCCTGTTACATTAATTTATTAATGAAGAGTTTTTCGATGATCTTGATCTGGTCGCTCGTCAGATGATCTATTTTCAGTAGGATGGAGTACCAGCACACAATTTCACTATCGTGAAAAGAATGTTGCGAGACTGTTTTGGAAATAGATGGATTGCTACAAATGAGACTGTTTTGGAAACAGATGGATTGCTACAAATGGTCCTGTTAAGTGGCTTCCTCGTTCACGAGACATGAAACCTTTAGATTTTTATTTTTGGGGATTTCTGAAAAATGAGGTGTACAAAATAAAATATTTTAATGTAGATGAACTGAAAAATTATATTGAAACAATAATTAATAGATTTGATGACCGAATTGTGTTGAAAGCAACACATAGGTCAAGAGAAGGGTCCAAATATGTGTTCAACATGAAAGCGGTGTTTTTGAATAACTACTCGATATTTTATAGCTCTTTATTCGCCAAACCAAAGACATTTTTTGTACTAGTGAAAGAAAGAAATATTTTCAAATAAGTCGCTCATCTAGGCTGCTCTGACGAGAAATGTTTGACAACGAGTTTCAAAATATCAGTTGTATTTAGCGAAATTTGGTTTAAAGTATTTTAAAATTCAGTAGAAATAAAAGCACTGTGAGCACTGAAGAAGCATTTTTAATACCCAGAGAAAAATCTTTACTAGGGTACAATAAGCAAATTATTAAACGGATTTGAGGCTTCTGGAGATGTAAGTGATGAATTTGGTGGCAAACTCCAACAATGGGTAACCAATTAAGATATGGAAATTGAAATAATGTTTTCAGCATTAGGATTTCCTAAATTAATCCCTGCGAGAAAAGATAGCTTCTATGCAAAATCCTATTGAAAAAGATACGGTTTCAAAAATGAAAAAAAGAATAAGTTTTCCCATACAATCTCCGATTTATTCATACTTTAAGACCATGAAGACGTTTTGAATTCTGTTTCAATATCCAAGGAATGTTAGAAGATACTCCATTGATAGGAATCATTTTTTTTTCGGATGAAATAACACTTACATCAAATGGAACAGTCTCTAGCCAGAACTGCCATTGGCGGAGTGACACTGATCCAAATTTTACCAGTACACATTTGAAACAAATGTGTGGTGTAGAGTTTGGGAAATTTTCATGAATCTTTTAATGCGGATCGTTTTTTGCTCTTTCTAGAGAACGAATAACCTTCCTCTCCTTCAACGTTCCAACAGGATGGTGTCCCATGCCACAGCCGGTAGAAGTGAAGCGATACCTTGAAAATTGTTTTAATGAAGATTTTCTGAAATTTTTTGCCACCTCTGCCTCCAGATTTCTAGTGGTGTTACCTGAAGGAGGTGTATCTTCACGGGCCATTCATTTTTAACGAATCATCACAGAATCGGTTCAGTTCATTACTCCGGCTATGACCAGAAGAAGTTAATAGAATAATTACCTGTATTGAAACAGAAGTCAAATATGTTGAGGGGTTAGTGCCTTGAGGAAGCTCAATTGTTCATTGGATTATTACAACAGAATGAATTATGGTATCATTAACATACGTCATTAAACGAAGAATTAAAATTTTCCTCCTCCAAAAAGAAGAGCACCAGTAACTGATATTTCCGAGTATGAGTATTCCAATATTAGACGGATTCTGATACAAAATTAATGACGGTTTGGGAATTGTGGCTTCCAAAACATCTCTTCGAAGAATTTTGAAGAAAATAGGATTCAAATGGAGTTGGACTGAAAAGAATAGAAAATGGTCATTAAAGCATTGAGGATCAAGTATTTACAAAAAATCAATTAATTTCGTAGCCAACAGCGACCAATTGTGTTTCTTGATGAAACATATATTTTTTTTTCATAGTGAACATACATCTTTCAAGAATTGGAAGGATGAATCGACCAAAGGGCTATTTAAAAATATTGCGAAGGGACCAAGACTTATTACTGTTCTTGCATAAGGTGACATTGGCTTTATACCTACTTGTCTGTTTTTATTAAAATCAGGCATAACATTAAGAGAGTATCATTCAAAAATGAATTCTGAAAATTATTAAATGGTTACGAGAAAAGTTAATCTCAAATTTACCTGTGAATTCGGTAGTCGTGACCGATAATGCTCCATACCATATTATTCAAATTAATCCAGCCTCCAACACAAATTTTAGGAAGGCTGACATGGTGACGTGGATACATGAAAAAAGCATTATGTTCCTTCCTAACATGCTCAAACCCGAATTATACGAGTTGATAAAGGTAAATAGAAAGCATCATATTTTAACAAATTTGATGAGGTTCTGCTTGAACACGGACATAACGTTTTGCGACTTCCATCTTACCATTCTGATTTGAATCCCATTGAACTCATTTGTGCTACTGTCAAAAACAACGTTTTCCAAAAGAAAGTAACTTTCAAGTTGGAAGATGTAAGGAAACTGGCAGAGCACAAGTTTGATCAAATCACTTTCGAGGAATGGCAAAAGCGTTGTCGTCATATAGTGAATATAGTGAAATATTGGAAAAATGAAACATTCACAGACGTTCAAACAGAGATAAACCTAGTGATTATGAATTTAAATGACGATACAAGCTTAAGCAGTAGTGAAGATGAAGAACATTTTTTTTCAGATAGTGACTGATAAAGTTTATTTTTGGATAAGAGTATCATTATACAACATTTTAATGAACTGTACTATTACCTATAATACAAAAAAAATGAAAAGAAACTACAAAGAAGTCATGTTCTATTTGCTACCCTAATCAAATCTAGTAATAGTTACGACACTGGCCGGCAAGGGGTTTACCGTAATCCAATACTAATTTAGTTGGGAGAGTCTATACCTGCGCGATTTCTCGCCATCAGCCGTTGGCACATGTTTTCATTTCATTACAATTCTTGTTATTTTTATCAGCCCTTTATCGAACATAATGTTCATATTAAAATATGTAGTTAATTTTACAAGAATCTAATGAAAAGACTCACCACAACTGTGGACGACCCACTGGTTCTTTATCATGGATTGATTAAAACTGGGAAAAATGCTTCTATTTAGATAGAACAGGATATACTATTTCCAGAAGCCAACTTGGAATCACTGAAGCAAAAATGAGTACAATCATTATCATATAATACTTTGAGTGAATCTATTATATCGAGAATTTTAAGGTAGGTATTATGCAAATACCTAGAGTATGAAAATATTGAGTGTGTGAAAGGTTTGAAGCTGGAGATAAGAATCTGAAAATTATCATGATACTGAATATTACATTAAGTAATATTTCGATCCATTTCAGTTTGTGAATACATTGAGAAATATGAAGGTTGGATGATGGAAAATGCTTTATCCATTGAAATTAAATAAAGCAAAACAATCTATAAGCAAATTGACTGAAACATTGAAGTATTTTCATATATTTTTTATGTAGGTTTCGAAACTACCTTCCAAACATGTTTTTCATGCCGGTCTATTCATAACTTTGAAATTGAATGCTTGTTATCTTCTAATGTGAATATGATTCACTTGAAAAGAAATAGAATTGTATTATGGAATTTTATGCAAAAGTCAAAAGCTTTTTCACATTTTCAATACATTTCTTCAGTGATCCACATTTGGTACTGGTTCTTGCATATCCTGAATACCTATTAGAATGAAACACTTAAGTGTAACCCTAAAGAAAACTTACATGAATGAAAGGATCATAAAGAAAATTATATCTGTACATTGGAAATAATATCGTTTCCAAACTACGTCCACCATTCATCTAATGCATTTCAATTCTATAAGTGGCTCTTTTACTTTCACCTTGATCAAACTATCAATCTAACGAATTCAAATTTCAAAGGTTAACTGTAATTTTAATTTTTTATGAACCCATGAAAAGTGCAGTGATCAACATATTTTCAAGTTCGGGACTTGAACACTGTGGTTACAATATTGTATCTATTGTAATTTCTATCAACTCTCATGTGTGGAAAACTTTCCCAAAATAACCAAACCAATGTAAGAACTCATGAAATGGCGTAACCAAAATGTGGTTTGTCAAATTCATGTTCAACGTTTGATTTTTTGGTGTATAATCTGTATCTGTAACTAGAACAACTCATACCGGAGTATGAGTTGTTCTAGTTCTCCATTCTCAAAATTTTGCAGACTGTGACGGTTAAAAAACTGTTATATTGTCAACAACAAAAAAGTAATGCCTTTGCTTCAAAAAAATATCTATTGAGTTGCAGCATTTCCTTCCACAGCATAAGGCATTGTAAAAAAATAAAAGTTTGCGGAAATAATGGATGTTGAAGATGGCATTATGAACTTTTACATGAAGTCCAAAGCGGGTGGGCCTATCAGAGCCTCTTCTGCAACCTCTTCTGTATTGTGGCTTTAAAATTATTTCGTGAGAATAGAAAAGAATGGTTCAGAGAAGTCTGCACTTGTTGCTACTGGTAGTTTAGGCAAATATAGAAAGAGTGTATTGTTGAAACGTTGACAGCTTGTTCTGCAGCGGTAATGGAATGTTTAAAAATTATGCTCTTTCAGCTATCTCACCTATTTCAGCTATTTATGATTTGTGAAGAATTTGATAATTCTCCTGCACTTTCTGAACCTACTTGAGTGCCCAATGTATTCATATTTGAAACTTTCATACAATATATTTCATGTCGAATCCATGGTTCAAAATCAAAGCAGATAGCACGGTTTCGACCCGCTATAAGAATCATCAATAATTCTTGGCTGACTCACGAATGCATTACTGAACTGAAAACTGTGCTTACAGGAAAAGCCTGAAGGCGATTACTTCTTCCCTTACGAAAACACCATTTATGGGAACGACAAAAAATTCAATACATGAATACTAAAAGAAAGCCCCCCTAAGGTGGTTATTTTCAAAACCAAACCACGTCATCGACTATCCCATTAACTCAGACTTGTCGACAGTTGAGTTCAGCACTGCATTCGTGGTTCAGCCTGTTACCACAAATAAAACCTATGAGGGGTCTGAATCACGAGTGACTTTTTTTTGTGCTTTCGGTTCGACTAGTTACCTCGTTGTGGAAGCTGCAGCTGAACACTGAGTACAAATTCCGTTCGACGGTCATGTTGAAGCTTGTCTTTGCAACGGATCACCTTGGGAGTTTTATTTATCTTTGATATTCATGGCTTGAGTCTTCTCCCGATCCAATGGATGGTACCTCTGTGAGGGGAGACATTATAGCCTTTGATTGAAACATTGCTTGATAACTTCACTCCCTACCTCAAAATTCTGATGGAAGCACGTGATACATACTACATTTACTGTATACGGAATGCTTTCAGTTTCAGGAGAAAAAATGTGGAAAGTAACGAAGGAACAATGATAGAAAATAGTTTGTCAATCAAAATGGGAGTGACATCATATGACATCGTTTCATATAAAATAAATATATATATATATATATATATATATATATATATATATATATATATATATATATATATATATATATATATATATAGATTTGCCGTCCAACAAGAAGATACATTCAAAAAAATAATGTTCAGTATTGTGTCTTCCTTACTGATTCTTTCATTTTATAAGAAATTTTATAAGAAGACTACATTGACGAAAATTCAGAATTATGGATGACAGATATGCTAAATTCCAAATCTCCAGACAATGCTTTACTTCAAACCAACAAGAGTGTGATGTTTGTAGAATGTTTCAGTAACTAACTATGCATATGCAGTTCATTTGAGAATTGTTTCGTTTCGTTAATGCTAAGACGAGAATAACGAAAGCTCCTTTCCAAATTGTTACTACAAGAACTTGATTTGAATCTCGACATGTTTTCAGTTTTTTATTGGAGTAGTTCTTAAATCGTTTGAATACAGTCTGAAATTAAATTTTTAAGGTTTTTTTAGCTCAACGAATAATAGAGCTTCATGAGTAGACAAATGATTCTGATTGGAAAAACGGCAATTCCAAAGAGAGCACTGACGTACACAACCATAGAACCAAAATATTCAACATCGTAAATAAGAAATAGTGGTGGATATTTTTCGTTAAAACTTTATATACAGTTTGTGGAAGCTTGAGGAAGCTAATGTATAGCGTAACACGTGTCGAAATTTTTTGAATCACGTAAACCGTATAAATAAATTTTGAAATGGATATTCAATATTCCTCGAAAGTTCTGGAACTGAGAAAGAGGAAAGCAATGATATAATAATTGTCATTTTCAAGAGCACTCTCATAGGTACCGATCATAGAAAGCTAACCAAGAAAGATAACCAAATTGTAGAATAGAACCAATCCTAAGACAAGACCTTTTGCTGAAATTAGTATATACTATTTTGACATCAAAAGTGAGTATAAAAAGAAACCAAAAAAGATGGATACAGAGAAAAATTTACATGTAATTGCGGTAACAGTATATCTTAAAATTAAACCAGTTATGAGTACCTGTGATTGTTTTATACATCATAAACGTTTTTCGACAGTTTTGTTGTTGCAGAGGGTTTCCAGATAAAATATGTAGCCATAACGTAAATACGTTATTAATAATTACGTTTCGAAATTTTCTCATCCTCAGAAAGAAAGAATAATTTTTCCAGCTATGACTTTCTCCTCACATTAGAGACTGGTGGGAACGACTTCTATAAGGCAATTCTATCAAACTAATCAACAAGTTTTGAACTTCTTGTCCAGTTGGATTGCTTAAATAATAGCAGATCTATTTTGTAGGATATGAATTTTGAAATGATAACCAAAACTCAGACGAAGGTCGAATATAAGAAACGTAGGTGATAAAATAGGTAGAACCCAAGGGTATCGATAATGATGTGTATCCTGCCAAAGTCAAAAAAAATTGTATTTACATGAAGACCAATTTCTTCTCTGGAATTACAAGGAGTGAAAAATGTTAAAGTAGAATAGTTTATTCCTTGAAACACCCTACGTATAGTGTTTGTCAAATATCCAGAAGTTTCATCTGTTTTTGCGTTAATCAGCTGTCGCCCCCATATGAGCAACAACTCTCAGAAGTTGAGAAACTTGTGGGAGCTAAGGACTAACGAGGTTTTGCCTTTTAACGTGTGATTCCTAACACGGTTGCAGAATCATCCCAGCTTCAACCAGATGAATTCTCTCGAGAAAAATATCTGGTCGAGGCGGGAATCGAACCCACGGCCTTCCGATCGTGAGTCGGGCGCACTACCACCGCGGCCAATTCCACAACAATTCATTAAAGTATAATATCGAATAAGACGAGAAAATTTATTCAAATAATGAATTATTCGTAAGAAGTTTTCAGATATAACCATAATGAAGATGAAATGTGTATTGAAGAGATAGTGCTGGATACGTATTGCATATCAACACAGATGGTGGTGCTGGTATTGAATCCATATTATTTTCAGTAAATCCTTACTTTCAAAAGACACGTGTACCAATTTCACAGCTGTTGGATTATCAGTTTGTGGGATAGATCATTTTGAGTGAAGCAAGTTTTGTTAGTTTCAATGGAGAAAAAGAAATTTTGTGTGTTGATAAAGCATTGCTGTTTGGCGAAAAAAAACTGTTGAAGTCAAGGTTTCGCTTGATGAACATTATTCGGACCGTTGAGTGGTTTGCTATAAAAAAAGCCCAGAAAATAATTTTGAATCAAAGGAAGGTGTTAGACATATCCTGCATGAATATTTGGGTAAAAACAATAACTAATTGATGATTCTGAGCAGTGTTTGAAGCTGTTCCATCATAAAAACCCAAATTTATGTGTCGATATGTAAAAATGGATACAATATGGCTCCATAATTCCACACTAGATTCCAAACGATCGTATTCTGAGTGGACTGCACGTGGTGAACTGACTCCAGAACGTGCAAACCGCAACAGTCAAGTCGGCTGGAAAGGTTATGGTGTCAGTATTTTGGGATGCGCATATCTATCGACTATCTTGAAAAGGGAAAAACCATCAACATCAACTATTACATAGCGTCATTAGAGCGTTTGAAGGAAGAAATTCATTGTTATATAATTTTAAAGAATGTTCATCCTAAGGATTATTTGAAACTACAATGTTATTGATTACTCATGACAATCGATGAAAAGAATACATTTTTCAATGAAACATCCTATATACAGTGCTTAATAAAAAGTCTGCGACATATTAAGTTCATTACTGATTTTCCAAACAAATTTATAAAATTTCTGATTGATTCGGCCGTTACTTGATGAAGATCAATAGTAATTTCATAAACTACTTAAGATCTGATCTTCACAAACTTTATTTTCAAAGGTGTAGTTTATGAAATTCATAAAAAGTATCTTCAACCCAAAATGCGCATTTTTCATCGTTGAAAATATTAATTTTGAGAAGTAATGAACCATTATTTTTCAAAATATCAAAAATTTCCACCTACAATGCTGTAAGTATAGTATCTATACAGATATATTTTCGAAGGATTATCGACATTTGAAGTTGAAATATCAATGAAAACTATTGAACACTGAATTTCAGATATCTCAGAATATAATCATATGCACTGAAAATCAATCCAAATAAAACTTTGGCCTTATGCATAGGGTCTCAAAAACAAATAGTAGAAACTCAGTGTAACTTCAGGCTCACTCTCGATAATGCAGACATTGACTGGGTAGACACTGCTAAAAATTTTGGCGTAACCATAACTCTTTGTCTTTCCTTGAATATGTGACGAACATTTTCAAAGTATCATTCTTCAAACTCAAATCGCTATATGAATTCAAGTATCAATTATCAGAAGAAATGAAACTCAGGTTAGTTAAAACTCTTATTTACCCCATATTGAGTATTGTCGTTCGGTGTATTACAATTTTTTGCCGCAGTATAACAAACAAAAGTTACAACGTATACAAAATGCTTGCATGCGATTCGTATGCTGTATACCATATGGTGAACATGTCACCCCATTTTTGTTAAAAATGAAGGAGGTGAATGTGAGGTACAGAGTCCAATATTTGATAAAAATGTTTTTGTTCAAGTTGCTTCAAACTAAAACACCTAGTTATTTATATAGTTTATTGAGCAGGCATTCTGAGATACATATGGTCAATTTGAGAATTAACTCATTCAACATACCTAGCCACCGTACTTACAAATTTCAAGGATGTTTTTCTTATATAGCCCCTTCTTATCTGAATGAAATTTTACCCCTTTTAAGTCATAATATTTATCAATTTAAGAAAGAAATAAAATCACAGATGCTTACTGCTCAGTGCTAATTTAAAAAAGTTTAAATTCAATGTATGGTAGTGTAATGAAATTGTTAAATTGACCAAAATAATGTTAAGAATATTAAGAGTTATTAGCAACTATATGATGTATTATTTGTTTCTATTCTCTATCATTGTTATGATAGTAAATAAGTATGTTTATAATTATTTTCTTATACTCACTGTATAATTTTTGGGAGGGGTGGAAGATAGCCTTTGGCTAACCCTTTTCCTTTTATGTATAAATGTATTTTTATGCATAATAAACGATATTATTATTATATATATATATCCAGGTTTCGTTAATGATATGTTCACTTTGAACCAAGAAAACCAACAGTTAATTATGCAATAAACTATAATAAATTATTGGAATTACACAGAGGTGTATATTTCATAGAGTTCTACAGATTTGAATAGAGTGAAGTACGAAAGTCTAAAAAAAATATTTTTCTCAGTATAGTTAGCTTCAGTTGTGAATTTGTTTATATTTACAAACAAATTATTAGAAAATTTAGACTACTTTAGTTTGAATGAAAGAAATCGAAAAATTGAGTCTAAGGTTTAGACTAAGATATAGGACACGATACACACAAGTTGCTTCAGAACCATGTATAAGGTCTAAAACTGAAGAATATATAGGGTGGCCGGTTTGAAAAACTCAAGTTGACATTCGGTATAACGGGCAATGCTACCATTGCTCTTATTTACGTGAGTATAGTGATGATTCTTTAAAATATTTTATACATTGAACGAAAGTCATTTTTTTGTATAGGAAAATCAGTTTTTTATCGACCTTCTTTGGGTATTTTTACCTTCCACAATCTGTATGAAGTTGTTCATTACAATTCAAATTTTTCCAGATTGTAGAAGATGAAAATACCCGAAGAACGTCGATAAAATTTTTATATATATTTGTATAAATTATATATATTTTCCATATACAGTTCGGACGGATCTCCGGTGGAATACCTTGAATATTGAGAATCTGAACGTAGTGTGTGTAGTATGTCTATGAATTTATAAGAATCTAATTCGAGTAAGAACTCAAAATATTCACTTCCTTTTTTCAGATGAGTCAAAATTGAATTATTAATGGAAATTTTCCCGAATAAAGACTGATTGTATTTGAGGTGGACATTTTCAAAATTAGGCAAAATCATAATGACCTAAGGTCTACATCGCCTTATATAAATTTGAAAGACACGAAAATAAATATCAATAAAAGGTATCATTAATGAAATATATATACAAAGTTACTGGAGAAAAACCATACCTGTAGTTGTTTTCCATTTTGACAAAATTAGCAGTTGAATTCGAAAAAAGAAACTGCTGGAATCTGATTTTGCTTCAAACAGTTGTCGCCCCTCTAACAATAATAACCCCTCAAGAGACGAAAATTGTTAGATCTAAGAATTAACGAGATCTTACCTTTTAACGTGCGATTTCGAGTACGGGTTGGACGATAAGACAGTGAAAACCGATCGTCCGACCTCTCGGCTCGAACCACCGTTTCACCTGGCGGTCGATTGAATGAGTGAAAGAAACCACTCACGTCAACCCAACCGGCTACGTACTGGATGAAAAAGCCGAAACGCAACTCAAATACACGTCTTCATTTCGATCAGAATATATTCAGTCTCCAGAAGATCTCAAGTCTCCAGAAGATCTCAAGTTTTTGGTTTACTCTATAATGGGTCCAAATCAATAATTAAACTTTTATATATTCGCCGAAATCATTAGAGTTCAATAATTTTTTTTTTAAATACTCACATCAACGTAATATACATTTCTGTAAACATCAAAACTTTAAAATCTCAAGGTTTTGTAAGTGGCATTTTATTTTATGAAAGATAATCATGGGTACTGAATATGTATAAATGAAAAATATGTAGTTATCTCTTGAATTGAGTGATGACTCAAACTGATGAGAGAGTAGAATCACATCTTTCTAAGTATTAGTTATTTATCCATTTAATGACTAAAGTCATTCTTCTATTCTATCATTTATTATTGTGAGACTTTCAAATACAGAAAAACAGAGAATACAGAACCCCTAAAGTTCTGAAACTTAAATTATAACTGGATTTGAACATTTATTAAAATAGCTAATGCTACCTGAGAATAATATTGATGAACAAAAAACTCAGTTTTACAATAAAAAGTATAACTGTATCACTATTTGGAATTTGTTACAAACAAATTTCAAAAATCAACGGCCTTCAAACACGGAAAATAGTGATTCTGAAAACCTCGACGGCGAAAGCCTTAACTATTTGGTCACCATGAACCTGATTCTAAATAGTTTCGCATCATGGCGATCTAGAATAAACGTCCTAATGGTAAATGACAAAAAACATTAGAAGTTATATTTTTGAAAGGGATATTATGCTTCATTCAGTTTCATTATCTATACCAAAATAAAATTATTAAAAAACCACTAACCTTTTAACTAGGTCGAATAACTTTCCGCTGAGATGATCATTAAATTTTGCTGCTGCTTTGGTAAACACTGGTTCTTCATTTTCACCCTCATATATGCCTAATATGAGCCCTTTCTGAAAAAATAAATGGTTATTCTTTTCGCCTAAAAATATGAGAATTCGATAATCAGTTCAATACGAATTTCTCTGCTACATCTAGGAAAAAAACTGTAGAAATTAACTTAAATATTTACCTTCTCTTCACCGCAATCTTCTGAACAAAACTTGCGTATTCCACATATTCTTGGTAGTTTGGATCGAAAACAGTTTATGCCTTTCAGAAATGTTACGGAAGACATGTCTTTCCTTATTTTATATACATATTTTACGTGAAAATTTTGGACAGAAATTGAAAATAGCCAACTTTTGTTTACTGGTTGCCCACGTCACCCACATTCGTTTTTAGAGGACTTATGGTACCTTTTCCTGAAATGACTTGACTGATGACATTGTCATGTAATCTATCATTAATGTCACTTTTTGTCAAGTACTGATAAAGGGTGTTCGACATTCTACATTTCCTAATTGATATTTCAAAACGATGAATCGTGAAATTATTTCAAGAAAAGTTTGTTGAATTTTTCACTAATATGTTTTCGACTAGTCCTGCTATGAATATTTCTTTCAAATTTGAATCCAAATAAAAACTGTCGATAGAAACAAATATGGAATATTCAAGTTTTGTATATCGAGAGTTCACAGAAACAGAATGAATTTATCATATTCAGTACCTACTCATACATAAAAACTATAAGTCTCTCGGATTCATTGAAATCTTTTATAAAGTTGAAAACGTTATGAATGAAGCAAGTTTGATACAATGATTGTAGACTATTCCAATACATTTTTCAAACTCTCTTCAGTTATACCATTTTAATCATGAAATTATGAACAGTGATAAAGTGAACCCTGTTGAATCCAGTGGAGTAGTCAGAATTATGATAAAATTTTCAAAAATTGAATTGATGAAATGAGTGAATCTGAGATTTGTCTGATTATGAACATTTTTCGAAATAATATTGAAGTAAATCATTTAGAAACTACGTTTACTATTTAAACGCCAAATAATTTGGAAACAAGAAGAATCCAGTGGTGGCGCCAGATTAGAAAATCTCTAATGTTTTTTTTTATTCTTGACATTTCAATATAATTGCAGTTGGTCCTGAAAAAGAAGACTCATTCATGAAATATGAAGTTCTAGTAGCCTTCTCTAAAGTCAACCTGATGAAAAAAATCTAGTCGCTACAGGTTGGGGCACCCCATACGACACGGTCCTGTGAACCAAATCATTAATTTTTTTGTGAATTTCTGTATTTCGTCATATGTATACTGATCGAGGCTGCAGAAGGAAATTACTTTGGAGTCTACAGGGTGGCTCAAAAAATGTGTTTCGTTACACTTCTGAGTACGTCGGATAAAAATAATATGATAAGTACTTTGCATCTAACCATAACCGTTCTCAAGTTTTGTTTCGTATGAAAATGCTATACAGGTAGAATAGGAAACTAAATAGCATAGAAATGTATAGAAATAATCCCCTCGGATTCTGACCAAGCATAGAGATTTCGAGCTATTGATTTCGATAAAACCCGTTTCTCAGTATGTATGTATATGTTGGATAAATCTTGCAGCTGACTTATGACCCACTTCTAGTTGTCCGATCAACTTGAACCGAGACTTGAACTTTGGTGATGTTGATCATTGCGATGACAATGCATTATGGAAATTTTGTTGAAGAAAAAACAATGAAATTGCAGGTCCAGAATGCGTTATGCGTTTTGTTATGCATGGTCCGATTCGATTCAAAATTAAATTGAGGGGATTTTGGGTATAGAAAACTTTTGAATGCGATGAGAAGAAAAAGAAAAATGTGCCACGAGTACAAAATAGGTATTTTTGGGTGGTAAAATTTTGATTCTGTTACGCACAGGATAACCTACGTCACACATAAAAAAATATATAATTTTCTTTTTAGCGCATTTCTATAAAAGATTTTTCATCAATTCAATCAAATTTTTTTCACTCATACTGGAAAGTTGTAAAATCCCCATTTGCCAATTTTGAATCGTATCAAACCACATTTAAAAATGTCCGCCATCTTTTTATTCTGTATCGACAAAACAATCATAATTTCCTACCCTGAAAATCCTCACATACTAATTTTGAGTCGAATCGGACCATAATTACAAATTTCGTCCGCCGTCTTGGAGCCACCCTATTGTTTTTTTGCATTGGCGAACAAATCATAATTTCCGACCCTGAAAACCACCACTCATCTATTTTGAGTCGAATCGGACTATAATTGCAAATCTTATCCGCCATTATGGAGCCGCCATTTTTCTTTTTTCCTTAGAAAAATTTTATAATGCATTGTCACCGAATCTATGTCAAATTAGCTTGCAAATGAAGTATCATAATTTGGAATATGAAACAGTTTTTCCCGTGAGAGGGCGCCAAAATAGAAAGGTAGGGAGCGAAAATTGATATGGCCAAATTCCTCACTATTCTATCTTGACCTTGGTATTATACGGGTGGGGCATCGAAAACGAAACAGATTGAATATTTTCAAAACTCAAGTTTTCTGAAAAAAATGCGAAAACACGTCGATTTGTAATCCAAGGGGGACATCTTTCTATCATAACCTCATCTGTCATATCTCTCCCCCCACCCCACGGTCATTATCACCAAAACAATTTGAATAGGGAGAATAGTAATTGTGACACATTATTAAAGAGGTAATTTCATAAGGAATTTGGCCATGTCAATTTTCGCTATCTACCTTTCTATTTTGGCGCCCGCTCGCGGGAAAAACTGTTTCGAATTTCAAATTATGATACTTCATTTGCAAGCTAATTTGACATAAATTTGGTAACAATGCATTAGGAAATTTTTCTAAGGAAATAAGCAAAATGGCGGCTCCACAATGGCGGATAAGATTTGCAATTATGATCCGAATCGACTCAAAATTGATGAGGAGTGGTTTTCAGGGTCGGAAATTATGATTTGTTTGTCAATGCAAAAAAAAACAGTACACTGGCTTCAAGATGACGGACGAAATTTGTAATTATGGTGCGATTCGAATCAAAATTAGTATGTGGGGATTTTCAGGGTAGGAAGTTATGATTGTTTTGTCGATGCAGAATAAAAAGATAGTGGACGATTTTTGTAAATGTGGTTCGATACGATTCAAAATTGGCATAAGGGGGTTTTACAACTTTCAAGTATGATGTGTGACGTAGGTTATTCTGTGCGTATCAGAATCAAAATTTCACCCCCCAAAAATACCTATTATGTACTCGTGGCAAGTTTTTCTTTTCTTCTCATCGCATTCAAAAGCTTTTTATTCAATTATAATCAATTCGTTTTAGTCATGCTGAAAATATGTACCCAAAATCCCCACAATCCAATTTTGAATAGAATCGGACCATAACTACAAATCTCATTCGTCATCCTGGACCTGCAATTTCATTGTTTTTTCTTCAACAAAATTTCCATAATACATTGTCATCGCAATGATCGACACTTACCAAAGTTCAAGTCAAGGAACAAGTTGATCGGATAACTAGAAGTGGGTCAAAAGTCAGCTGCAAGATTTTGTCCCACATATACATACTGTAACGAATCTGAAGCCGCCCCTGACCCATACGCCAGCCGATTCATCGAATCAATACATGACTAAACCGCGAAAGAATGCAGTCTGAAACCGCCGGGAAAATTCTAGGCGAGTATCGAACAGACTACAGAATTTACAATGGACCTTTACCGTAAGGCTGGCTTCTCGTCCTGAGAGGGCAATTGAATTCAGAAAGTGAATCAAGCTGTTGAACAAGGAATTCAAATAGTGGAAATAAATTGAGCGTTAGTTGTTGAGTGTTGAATATAAATTAGTTTGTGATAGTGAAATATTCTTAGAAATGAATTTGTATAAGACAGTTAATTCTTTAATTTGTTACAGTTGGTGATCAGAAGTGGATTTTTAAAATAAATTTGTGAGCGCTTGGTATTCGAGGAAAGCGCGCCTAGTGGACTTGAAAGTTACCTAATTGAAGCAAGAATTTGAGGAGAGGGAGCTAGATTGTTCCAGAAAGAAATCAGTACTCTAGAAGAGACTGTGTAATAACTTGATGGAACAGGAGAAGATCCCAAAACATATACCAAATCGCTTAAAGATGAACTTCATTAAAATTCGGTGAATTTAAAAGATGAACTTCAACAAAATTCGAAGTGCCTAGAGGAGAAGCTTCTGGAAAATTCGAAGAGTTTGGAAGACAAACTTCTAGAAAATACGGAAGGCTTGAAGAAAGAACTTTATTGCGTGGCGAGTCTACTGGCATTTCTTGCTACACCGGAAAATGTAATGGAGAGGTTAGCAGTTCAGGCATTCTTGGACGGACTTCGCGACCAAGAAACGAGGCAAGCCTTGACACCAGCTCATCCCAAACATCTCGTGGGTGCACTGGTAAGCGCTCTGGAGTTTGAGGCTGCAAAACAATCCTGCAAGAGCCAGAGCAAAGTTCGAGCTATCGAAAAAGATGGACAGGTGCCTGCTGATATTGAGGCCACCATCAGAAAAGTAATAGAAGAAGAGAGAAAACAAATAAGATGCTGGAACTGTGGGAAAATTAGGCATGTGCATAGCAGGAAAACTAGAGGGGGTCGATGAGAAGGGGCAATCGTCGGCCTGTACCCAGCAAGCCCCCGTAAAAAACGCATATATTGCCATTCTCCAACGACAAGACAAAGGCGTTTTCGTAGACGACTTCATCAACAACGAGCACCATGCTGATAGATACAGGTGCGACGAGAACCATTCTTGGGCCAACCTGTGCCAAAACACCGGCAAGAATTGAATCGTCCAGTTGGAAGCTACGCATCGCAACAGGGGAGCCAGCCACTGTACTTGGAGAACTACCCATTGAATTGGTGTTGGGCAGCACTTAATTGAACTAGCGTGCATTGGTGGCGGACATCGAGAACGATGCGATTATTGGATTGGACATAATGCTGCCTGCTGGCTGAAGATGTGTGCGTACCTGAAAAGGCTGAAACCATCCTGGAGGCTCGCTTGGATGGAAGCGCGAGCAGCGGCAAGATGGTAATGTTCGAGTCCAAGATACATGATGAGAAAATTGAACGAAGAATCGCACTGGGGAAGACCCTGTTGCGTGTTGATAAAGTTGTACCCGTCAGGGTCATGAATGTAAACTACTTTCCCGTGACCTTGAAGAAAGGAACAATGCTGGGGCCCTGTTCGTCTATTTTCTCTGTGATACGGAGTGATCACATTTCGGTTAGCCAAGCCAACCACTTGCCTAAAGATTTGGAGAAGTTGATTGACAATTCCTCCAAGGACATACCACCAACTCACCGATAAAAATTGATGGAGTTAGTCAAGAAGTAGCAGGAAATCTTCGATATTGGAGAAGAAAAAGGCGGCAGAACGAATGTGGTTCAGCACAGAATCGACACTGGGAATGCTCGACAAATCCGGCAATCAGCTAGAAGACTTGCTATTGCCCAGAAAGAAGAGACAGATAAGATAGTCAGCGATATCGAAAAAGAAGAAGTCATTGAACCTTCTGACAACCCCTGGTCTTCCCCACAGTCGTATTAATAAAGAAGAAGGACGGCTCGACAAAGTTCTGCGTGGATTATCGCCAATCGGCTCAGGATTGTGGCAGTTCACGGTTATACCATTCGGGCTTTGTAATACTCCAGCGACCTTCGAGAGATTGATGTAGACGGTTCTCTAGGGGCTCTCATGGAAGACGTGTCTAGTGTATCTCGACGATATAATCGTGGTCGAAAAATCGTTGAAAAATCTGGAGGAGGTATTCCTGCGTCTGAGGAGTTCTGGATTGAAACTTAGTCCCAAGAAATGCAATCTTTTCCAGAAAAAAGTCCGTTACCTTGGCCACGTTTATGGAAGAAGATTCTTGTTGAGAACGGACCATGCAGCTCTCAAATGGCTTCTGCAGTTAAAGAATTCCGAGGGCCAAGGAGCGTGCTGGATTGAGAGACTTAAATAATTTGACTTCGAAATAGAACATCAAGCTGGGACTAGCCATAAAAATGCAGATACCCTTTCACGGAGACCATGTCCCGATGACTGCTCTCATTGCCGACGAGCAGAAGAGAAGGAAGCAACTATATAAAAATACAGCTGTAGACGACAACTGGGAGGACCATAAGATCAAAGAAGACCAAGCGATAGACCCAGATTTTGGTTTAGTCATCGGATGGAAGAAAAGTAATCGAAGAACATCGTGGCAGTAGGTAACAGGTTATTCGCCAACGGTTTAGTCTTACTGGGCCCAATGGAACACTCTTACCTTGGAAAATGGGTTTCTGAATCGGGTGTTGGGGTCTGAAGATGGTGAAGGAGAAAGGCACCAGACAGTGGTACCCAGGAACAGACGACGGGAGGTGCTCAAAGAAATCCAGTATGGAATCACTGGAGGACACCTGGGAGTAACGAAGACCCTCCAGAAAGTAAGACAACGGTTTCACTGGGTTAATTGTCAAGCCGACGCAAGGACTGGTGCTGTATGTGCTGCCAGTAACGGACCTCGGATACGACTGAAAGCTCCAATGCGCCAGTATAACGTGGGTAGTCCCTTTGAGAGAATCGCCATCGACATCGCCGGCCCGTTAGAAATAAATTTGTTTAAGACAGTTAATTCTTTAATTTGTTACAATACATAAGAACTATCCGGCAGCAAGTTGAATAAAAGCTTTAAAAAAAATGGAAATCCTTGGATAAATTCAAATCCAATAATCCCAAACTACATTAATTCACATTACATACATTATTCTCGAAACGCCGTCTGACGTTTTTAAGTATTTCTGGAGTTATTTGACGACAGTCGTACCTTTGGAATAAAATTTGACCTACTACGCCTATGTAGTATATTGGTATATTAAAAAAGCCCTTTGTTTCAGTGCTTATGTGTGTCAGTTTCTTGTCAGCTGTATTTCAGGTCCATTAACAAGTAAAATATAAAAATGGTTCATTCTATTGAATATTATTTCAAAAATAATGAATGTGCCAACACAGCCAGTAGAATTTTCAATGAGCAACACCCAAACGAAAACGTAAATCGTAAACAAATCTAAAGTAAATGGAACTTCAAACGTTCCAGCCAGTCTCTATATACCTACACAGTAGGTTTAATGGACTGACACCTATCAGAAAACAACTACTCCCCTGGCTAATAACACGAAGGGAGTTGGATTATATCCGACAGGCGTCAGTGCAGGAATTTTCACAGAAAATGGCTTGCATATGCAATTGGCAATACAACTGAAAGAGTCGACCTTCAATTATGGAACGGGCACACTTGCAGACCGGTTTCGGGCTTATTAGCCACTCATCAGTGCAAGATAGTGACCATCATCGACCTAAAGTCAATGATATTCCACAATTGAAAATCGGAATTCTCTCAGAGTATTTCATTCCTCTTCCGAAGTTGGAGCGAACATCACAAATGTCACTCCATCTAGTGGACGAGGTACTAACCAACTGCATATCCGTAATTTGCCCGATTCCTCTGAATAAGGAAAAAACTTTCTTATTAGTCAGTGGGCTATGCTTGAAGACTGGCCGTAAACAAATCTGAAGTAAATGGAACTTCAAACGTTCCAGCCAGTCTCTATATACCTACACAGTAGGTTTAATGGACTGACACCTATCAATTGCATATGCAGGACATTTTCTGTGAAAATTCCTGCACTGACGCCTGTCGGATATAATCCAACGCCCTTCGTGGTATTAGCCAGGGGAGTAGTTGTTTTCTGATAGGTGTCAGTCCATTAAACCTACTGTGTAGGTATATAGAGACTGGCTGGAACGTTTGAAGTTCCGTTTACTTTAGATTTGTTTACGGCCAGTCTTCAAGCATAGCCCACTGACTAATAAGAAAGTTTTTTTCCTTATTCAGAGGAATCGGGCAAATTACGGATATGCAGTTGGTTAGTACCTCGTCCACTAGATGGAGTGACATTTGTGATGTTCGCTCCAACTTCGGAAGAGGAATGAAATACTCTGAGAGAATTCCGATTTTCAATTGTGGAATATCATTGACTTTAGGTCGATGATGGTCACTATCTTGCACTGATGAGTGGCTAATAAGCCCGAAACCGGTCTGCAAGTGTGCCCGTTCCATAATTGAAGGTCGACTCTTTCAGTTGTATTGCCAATTGCATATGCAGGACATTTTCTGTGAAAATTCCTGTACTGACGCCTGTCGGATATAATCCAACGCCCTTCGTCGTATTAGCCAGGGGAGTAGTTGTTTTCTGATAGGTGTCAGTCCATTAAACCTACTGTGTAGGTATATAGAGACTGGCCGGAACGTTTGAAGTTCCATTTACTTTAGATTTGTTTACGGCCAGTCTTCAAGCATAGCCCACTGACTAATAAGAAAGTAAATCGTAAATACTTTCTGGAACTGATTCAAAAATTTTGACAAACGGATCTGTGGCAAATATTAAACGTCAAATTGAAAACCCAGTATAAAAAGAAGCAGTGGAGGTAGCTGCGAATCCAACTCTTGATATACGAAAGCTTGCCGAATTATCCGGAGTAAGTCGACGTACCGTCGGGCGAATTTTGAAAGATCACAGATTCCATCTGAATATTACTGGAGTTTTTCCCAACACCTCTTTGAAGATGATCACTTGGTGATAGAAACACGTGTCGAGGTGTTGAAAAATAACGATTTGGTGTTGGCAAAAACTCCAGTAATATTTATTACTACACCAAAGGTTCCAAACAGTGCATCATAAGATTCCATCTATATAAAATTGAACTGGTTCAGGAACTTAAAGACGACTTCGGTCGTCGCATACAATTTTGTGAAATCATGAGTGAACGTGCTATACAAGATCCAAATTTCGTTTTCAACATTTGTTTTTTGGATAAATGGAGTTTTTATTTCAACGGGATTGTCAATTGACATAATCGTCGGTACTGGTCAGATTGTAATTCAAGAGTGTTTCATCAAGTACATACGCAATACCCGTTTGGGCTGGAATATTTGGCGATCGTATTATTGGTCCATTTCTTCTACCAGGTAATCTGACTGGGGACATGTATTTGGAATTACTCGAAGATACTGTGGATCCAACGTTATTGGACATAATAGAAAACGATAACCGCGATACCATGAGGATCACCTAATATTCCAACAGGACGGAGCTCCTCTATATTTTGCTGTAGCGGTTCGGCAGTATCTAAATGAAAGATTTCCTAGATACTGGATTGGAAGAAGAGGATGTATTGAATGGCCCCCACGATCTCCCGATTTATCCCCCTTAGATTACTTTATGTGAGGCCATTCAAAAAATTGAATATACGCCACTCAGCTAGGTTCGTTAGAGGAGTACGTCAACGTATTATTACCGAATGTCGTCAAATAACCCCAGACATGCTCCAAAACGTCAGACAACGTTTTGAGACGAACTTATACTCATGTATGGCAGTTAATGGAGAACACTTTGAACATCCACTGTGAATTAATGTAGTTTGGATTTATTTTAGTTAAATGTATGCTCAATTTTCCAATTTTCAAGTTCATGCACTGATAATTGTTTCAATTTCTCTTCTTTTATCGTCAATTGTTCATATTAGCTTTCAAATACAATATTAATATGTGATAGGAACCACACGTTAAAAGGTAAGACCTCGTTAGTCCTTAGCTCGCACAAGTTTCTCAACTTCTGAGAGTTGTCGTTCGTATGAGCTGATTAACGGAAAAACAGATTTTTTTAAACAGAACAGTTGTTTTCCCCGCAATAGGGCACCAAAATGAAAAGTTAGGTAGTCAAAACTCACATCTCTATATTCGTTATGGAATTACCTTTTTAATGCTGTGTCACATTTAGTACTTTTCCTATTCAAATTGTATGAGTGACCACGGGGTGGGGAGAGAGGTATGACAGTTGAGGTTACGATAGGAAGATGTCTCCGTTGGATTTAAAATCGACGTATTTTTGCAATATTGTGTTTTAAAGAATTCGTTTTCGGTGCCGGGTCGGATCGAACCATAATTACAAATTTCGCCTGCCATCTTGATTTTTGCAACGACAAAAATATTATAATTTCTGACCTTGAAAATCCCCACTTACTAATTTTGATTCGAATCAGACCATAACAACAAATTTCGTCCGCCATCTTGTAACCACCATATTGTTTATTTGCATTGACAAACAAATCTTAATTTTCGACCCTGAAAACCACCACTTATCAATTTTGAATCAAATCTGACCACAATTGCAAATCTTGTCTTCCATTGTGGAGCCGCCATTTTGCTTTTTCCTTAGAAAAATTCCATAATGCATTTTCACCGAATGTATGTCAAATTAGCTTACAAATGATAATTTGGAATACGGAACAGTTTTTTTTTCCGCAAGTTTGGTAGCGAAACTCGATATAGCCGAATTCCTCGTGAAATTACCTTTTCAATGGTGTGTCATACTTACTACTTTTCCTATTCAAATTGTTTGGGTGATAGTGACCGAGGGGTGGGGGGAGAAGTATGACAGTTGATGTTATGATAAAAAAATGTCCCCCTTTGATTACAAATCGACGTGTTTCTGTATTTTTTTTTTTCAGAAAACATGTGTTTTGAAGATATTCGATCTGTTTCGTTTTCGGTGACCATAAGATGAATACCTAGTGAATGTGGAAAAAGTTTCACTCGGAGTGACAAACTGCGTCGTCATCAGCGGACATCCTGTACTTCTACGAATGATAGGTAAAGGGCCATCAACATCAAAGAGGTGGAGGTCAAATCCTCCAACACCTCCAGCAATGCAGACATGTTAGTGTTGCAAGTTGATTATTGTAAGCGATCAAATGAATGTACAATGGAGAACTTTGCAGCATGAAATAAATGCATGTGTTCAATATTGAGACGATGTTTTTGAGCTACAGGGTGGATGGTCAAAACCATGACATGGATTATACCCCACATTCTTCAATGAATTGAAACAGAAAGTATTAAAACTACTTGAAGAAGTGTTAACGATCCAAAAATGTGTGAAAGTTGATATGGAGGTGTTTGGATGTTACTGTCAATCTACTGATTTGAATTTGGTTTTGTTGCAAAATATATTTCAAAACTTCTTTGACATCTGTCGAAGAAGTAAAGAAATAAGCTCTCAAAAAAGAAATAACTGCGTATATATTCGAATTTTTATCCATTTCTGAAGACGGAGGCAGATTTTGGCCTCCGAAACGTAAAAGATAAGTATTATTTCTTAATAATTTTTTTGATAGGCAAAATTGTTAAATACGACAAGTTACTGATAAATAGAAGATTTTTCTTTGTGAAAAATACTTTGATTTTTACGCAGTAACTTATCGGGGCAAACTAAAAAGTTTGCCCTTCTACACTTGTATAAAGTTCTCCATTATAATTTTTATATTTTTTCAGATTGTGGAAGGTAACAATTACCCAAAAAAAGGTCGATAAAAAATGATCAGCTACTGCTGATTTTTCTAGTCTTAACTATTTTAGGTGGGCTAAGTGTTCCTTATATGTTATTTTAATAGGCTTTTTGTCTGTCCATAATATTTTGTATCACAGTCCTGACATTTAATTTCGTAAATTCCAGACTTTTCCAATATGTGTGATTGATGACTTGTTTACTTTATGGTAATTCATGATCACTTAAATGAAATAAATAAGAATACTTTTGTCTAAATACCACTGGAAAATTTTATTTTACGACTGGTTTCGGGTTTGATCCCATTATCAAGTATAAAACTGAAATCTGAATTTGGAACATCGATTTTATAGAATTTTCAGGTACGTTGCAAGGCCAGGTATTTGAGAGACAGGATGCCAACTTAAAATACCATCCTGAAAATTCTAGGGGTTGTTAAACTCTTAAATTCAAGAGAGGAGACCTACATAAATCAAGTTGCTCTTTTAGGGGTATATATTTCTGGTTTTCAATTGATTTGTTAATTTTCATGGCCTCCAGCAGATTCATTTTTCTCCCTTTATTACATATATGTAGGATTTTGAGGTTATCTTCATTTATTTTGTGGTTTGATACTTGAAGATGTTCGTACATTGCAGATTTTTTGTCCAAACAAACATGTTCACGCAGTCTTATTTCTACCGGTTTGGCCTGTATATACTGTAGAGCGAATTATTATTGTTTAGAGAAATAATTTTGAATATTATCTGAAAGTTTACCTGAGTAATTGATTTTATTTCATCTTGGAATTTTTTTCCGGTAAAGGGATTGCAAAAGCTCTGTGTATCATTGACCTAAACGCGGATAACTTATGTGAGAGCGGACTGAAAGACTCAAAGGAAATTGTACAGTCTGTGAACGTATTTTTCCGGTAGATATTGAATTGAAAACCATTATTAACTCTTGAAATATTCAAATCTAAGAAGTAAAGCTTCTTGTTTTGTTCGATTTCCACTGTGAACTTAATTTTGTTATGTAGACTATTGAGAAAGTTTAAAAATTGATATACCCCTAAACGAGCAACCCATCTCTTGAATTTATGAGTTTAACAACCCCTAGAATTTTCAGGATGGTATTTTAACTTGGCATCCTGTCTTTCAAATACCTGGCCTTGCAGCGGATCTGAAAATTCTATAAAATCGATGTTCCAAATTCAGATTTCAGTTTTATACTTGATAATGGGATCAAACTCGAAACCGGTCGTAAAATTTTCCAGTGGTATTTAGACAATAGTGTTCTTATTCATTTCATTTAACAGACTTTTCCAAATTTTCCACTTTGTCTTTTGATTTTCCTAAAAGGCTCTGTAGTGTATGTCTTGTTTTAAAAACACCTTCATACCTAGTTCCAAAGTTCTTCGTGTATTGGTAATATGGAACTGAGATATGTTCATCTTGGTTTTCGTCGTTTCAAAAAGTCCTGTATTGTATGTTTTTCTATTGTGAACCTCTCATGTGTGAGAGGAAAACTCAAAAGACGATGCACCAGAATATTCAGCCCAGCACGTTTGTGCTGTCCACAGTGATGTCAACCGCCAGGAATATACCTGTACGTCAAGAAATGGAAGTTGTTCTTTATTTTGTTGATGAAAATATGTTTTGTAAAAAGGAAACAAAGTCCTCAATATTCGATTTTTTGTTATTGAATATCGCGAAAACATCATACACATACCTTAGCCATATTCTAGGAAAATACTTTGACTTTTCTTTGGTTTCCATTTCGAATCTTTTCATGAACAGGTTTGCCAGGTAGGAGGACAAGCGATTACCCATAGCCGTTCTCTCCTGTTGTTCATGAAAGCAACCTTCTACCTACGGTTTTATTTCTTACACAAATTAGCGAGAGAAACGAATTCATCAATTTCGTTAGTATGGATTCAATGAACGGTATCAAGGTTTGATTATCTATCATCCCATAACTGGCAAGAAACTTAACGCCACAAATATAGTTTGAACATAGCAAATATCGAGTGTTACAACGAATGAGACGATTTCGATACTAATTGATATTCAGATTATTTTTAGTTATCGCCATCGTTTGGAATAGTCTGGTAACTTTAGGGCTAATCAGACTGTAGCCTAATTTGCCTATAGATACGTTAATTCGGTCGACCCTATATTGAAGTCACATTTGATGAACAGCACCAGGCGTAATTGATGTGAAACATATTACAGCAATTTATGATTCAAATATTCGTTCATTTTTACATATATCGTACTGTCTAACGAGCGATCCATATCATTGGACATCTTTAATACAAATAATTAGGCTTACATGGTTTCGTCAACTATGGAGTTGGGATATTTTACAAATACCAAAGCTTCATTATATATTCCTAGCTTTATTTGTAGGAGTTCATCATTTTAACATAACCGGCCTGCTTCATTTGGATTTCATAATGCCAGTGCAATTTCCTAATAGGGTAAGTGATTGATATACTCATTAGTTGACTGTATTCAAAGTGAGTTTATTTATTTACCAATATAGGGGTTACAAACAGATTAACAAATCCAATAGAGAACACACTTTATAAATTTAGTTTACGTGGGCTTTGAGAAAGAAGAATAGAAAGAAAAAATAAAAAAAAAATATAACGGACAATCGAAGGATGACATAATTATTTATAAGAATGACAGAATACAGAAATGATCATAACTTATCAATGAAGATTCTTTCATCCTGCATTTGAAATAGTCTAAAGAGTTTCAACCCTGAACATTGAACTCGATTTTGGAATAAAGCTCTGGACAATGAACTAGTCCTTTCATTAACTTCAAAATAATGATGAGATCCGTAACAGTTATTCTATCCTTCATAGGCATAATATTGTATTGTCGCATAAAGGGACTGTAGTCGATATTCGTAATTTGAAAATAACCGATGTATTATGTACATATGCATAATATAAATTAACAAGAAGTTTTGCCGTTCTGAAATATTGACAGTTTCTTTTGAGGAAGGAATCCAATAATACTATTACATTCATTGACGATGTGAATTCAATGATAACTTCGAGTTCATAATTATTCCCAAGTCTTTAATTTCTGAAACTGATTTCAGTTCGTGATTTCCGAAATAATAATAATTTCTGATTATATTTTTGTTTTTGGAGAATGAGATTGACATGCATTTTTGTGGATTGGGAAAGGAATCATTATCATCACAGAATTTTTGTGGCGCCTCAAGTCCTCCTCAATTTCTCTGCTATCATCTGAACCCTTTACTGTGTGATGGATTTTCAAGTCATCAGTATTAAGTAAAAATTTGCATTTATTGAGGCAACTGAAGATTTCGTTGATGTATAAAATGAAGAAAAAAGGACCCAGATGGTTGCCTTGAGGAACTCCGGAGGATACCGTGGAGGGAAATGACGTAAATCCATTTATGGATACCATTTGTGACCTGTTGTTCAAATTGGACAATATCCACCTCAATAAAAAGTTATTCACACCGATTTCGGCAAGTCTCTGTAATAAAGTTTTGTGATTGTTCTTATCAAAGGCCTTACTGAAGCATATGTATACAACATCCACCTTGACCTGTTTATCAATCGAGTTTTACAAAAAAATCTGTGAATCCTATTGAATCAGTTTCTATCGTCCTATGGGGGAAGAAGTTCAAGGATGTTATTATATATTATGTTTTCAAAAAGTTTGCCAAATACGTATAATTTATTGATCGGCCTATAATTCTTTACATTGTGTCTGTTGCCGCTCTTGTAGATTGGTGCAATATGCGAAATTTTCCATTTAGCAGGAAACATTCCACTCGGCAATGATTTATTGAAAATATATAGCAGAGGCTGAACAAAGCTGTTCTTGTAAATTTTTTTATATCTAACGAGTTAATACATAGCTGGGGAGACAAATGAAGTTGGATTAAATATGTCAATAGGTTAAATGAAGTTGCTTTAGAAATTTTTAGCGAAAATTTAACAAATTGCGTCCACGGTGTCTGCAGTTTCTTTGTTGGGATACAATGATATAAGATATAATGTTAAGATATAATGTGTCCTGAGAAACTAGGACGTTGGAATCAAAAATGTACTCTGAAATATATTTGAAATTTGGAAAATCAAGCATACAATGTTGAGAGATGACATCCCAATGATTTTGTAAGCTTTTGTTTATAATATTTAATGATAAGTTGGTAAAAAGAGAAAATACATCAAAACTCACTAGAACATAGTCTTCTAGAAATTTGTAATCAATAATGAAATTGCTAAATGATAATGAATCTTTCACATAAAAATCGTTGACAGTATTATATGACATAGACAAAATATTGGCCAACCATTTAGCCAGTTTGCCAGTGAATTCTCTGACGACACTTTATCTAGGTATAGCTTTATTAAGAATGTTCATCTAATACTTGTTGAATCTTCCGATTCCTTTCAATCTCGAGGGTATCACAAGAAATATACCTAATAATGAATGAACATTCTGTGATACACAAAATACTTGACAGAATGGAACAAGGCATTAAAAAAAACACTTACGAATCTTCAATTACAAAGAAACTGATGGGGATAAAATTTAAAAGAAGGTAAAATCAAACTTTTCAATACGACAATGGCAATTAAAATAAGTAATGCGAATATAAATTATGCTACAGAGTTGGGAAAAAGCAGAAACCCGAGGAAAAACAAAAGGAATTTTTATGAGACTCAGAACCTATGGTATAAAGCAAATAATTTATGAATATTACTGGAGTTATGATGCACTGTTTGGAACCTTTGGTGTAGTAATGAATATTACTCGAGTTTTTTCCCAACACCAAATCATTATTGTTAACACCTCGACAAGTGTTTCGATCACCAAGTGATCATCTCCAAAGAGGAAGATTAAAACTAGAAACTAATGCAAAGATTACCCTATTTATGCTATATAGGTATCCCATACAGGTAAACCATCCAGGCGTACCACCCATACAGGTATACCAACCTAAATTAATTTTACAATTTTGCCTTATCTATTATTTTACAATATATGTAAAAACGTCTTCTTCCTTATTATGTCATCTACAATACCCCTCGAGAAACCGTTAGTGGTTGCTATTTCCTGTATTGTACGTCTTTCTTTTGTGAACCTATCATGTGTTAGAGGGAAAGTCAAAAGACGATGCACTAAAAAATTCAACCCAGCACGTTTGTGGGGTTTCCCATGCCCATGTCCTCCAACCTGGCAGACCTGTTTATGACCAGATTCGAAATGGAAACCAAAGAAAAGTCGAAGTATTTTCCTAGGATTTGGCTAAGGTATGTGGATAATATTTTCGCGATATTCGATACCAAAAAATCGAATATTGACGACGTTGTTTCCATTTTAAATAATAGATGTGCATCAATAAAATTCACGTATGAGTTAGAAAATAAGGGACAACTACCATTTCTTGACGTTTTGGTAATGAGGAGCCAATATGGAGGGTTAAAATACGATATATTTAGAAAAGAAACAAGCACGTAGGTATATTCCTGACAGTTCACATCACTGTGGACAGCACGAACGTGGTGGGTTGAATTTTTTAGTGCATCGTCTTTTGACTTTCCCTCTAACACATGATAGGTTCCCAAAAGAAAGACGTACAATACAGGAAATAGCAGCCACTAACGATTTCTCGAGGGGTATTGTAGATGACATAATAAAAAATAAGTTTAGGTTAAGAATGAACGAAATCTCGACTTTCTAAAGGACAAAAACCAAGATAAATACATCTCAGTTCCATACCACCAATATACGTGGAACTTTGGGAAGATTTTCATGAAACTAAGCATGAAGGTGGTTTTTAAAAATATGCAAAATATGATGGACAGACAAAAAGATCTATTAAAGTAAGATATAAGGAACACATAGCACACTTAAAATATGGAAGACCTGAAAAATCAGCAGTCGCCCATCATATTTTGCAACAAAACCATTACATAGACTTCATCTGTTTAATCTGTTTAAAAAAGCTGATTAACGAAAAAACAGATTTCAAACAAATTTTTTTTAACATAAAAAACGTTGTTAGAAAACGTCTGAATCTACGAAGGAGAAATTTTTGTCAAATATAAAAATAAGATTTGTATTTTCAAGTCTTGTGAAGAAAGATTTTGATGAATTATTTTGTGCAGAAGATTACCTACATGAGAATAAATGATACACTCCCTATGATTTCTTTTCAATAATTGAACTGTTATTCAATAATCAATAGTCTGAATTCCGTCATAGAAAATAATTAGGTAATAATACTTCATTATTATAAAATGGGGAGATTTCGAACAATGCTATTTTCAGTAACCCATCGAGAAACTATGTTATATACTATCGATGAGGTTACATACACTTTTCTACATTTCATATTAAATTTTAGTTTCAAGTTGACTAATCAATATAAAATGATGGAATTTACAGATATTTTAGATGATCAAAAGAAAATTGAGACTCAAGAATTTCATGACTTTCGAGCGTTTTTTGATGTACAAGAGAATATAATGAGTGCGTTGGCTTTTATCCATTTTAATATCAGAAGCATTAACATTAATATTTTGATGAACTCCTTATTTATCTAGAAGAGGTAAATAAGCATATGAACATAACAATTATATCGGAAACATGGAACGCCAACTCGGTAGGTAAGTGATTATTTAATACCACATTACAATAATTCGAAGGTGAGTGATGTCACTAACTGAAATCAAATCAATACAAATTTCATTGACTATTGATGGTATTGAGAATGGAATAACAGCATCATATAGATTACCCTCCCCCGATACTTAAATTTATCTGAACGACATAAATTACAAATTTTTTTTTGCAAAAAATATTGACATGTCAATTAGTTAACATGAACATTAATTTAATGTTTCAAATTTTCGGTTCTGTTAATGAGTACCTCAGTATCCTTGCTGAAAATGGTTATTTCTCCTATAACAATGAGCCGACCAGAGTTACGTCTAATACACAAAGCACAATAGATCATATTTTCGTTCGTAAAAATAATGTAAATCAAAACATACTATTGACCTCGGCATTATTCAAAGTCGATATCACTGACCACTAGCCAGTTCACTTGGAAATATCAGAAACAATGCAGTCACCTTCTGGAAATGAAAATGAACCAAATACATTTGCAAAAAATTATGAATTTCAATACATTATACAAATCATTAAAAGGGAAATAATGATGAAGATTAATGAAATACAGATTTGTTACAATGAGTTTATTGAAAAATTTGAAATTCATTTGAGTTTCAGCATCACATTCTTGTAATACCCGATATGAAAAATAAGAAACAATGAAACCATGGATCACTACTGGTCTGATTACCTCAATACGGCAAAGGGATCACCTAAAAAAATATTAGTTAGATATGCCCCAGAAAGGAAAAATGAATATAAGTCATATAGAAATAGATTAAATAATATTATCATGCTGGTAAAAATAAATATTATAAAATCAGGTTAAATACAATAAATGGAAATCGTAAGAAAACGTGCATGGGTTCTCATAAATCGAATAACTGAAAAAAAATCGGTAATGTAACGTTCAAAAACAAAAAACCATTCTCTTATACATTTTAACAACCACTTTTCTAATATTAGAACCAAAATAGCAAAAAACATAAAAAACTGGAGAATTACTTGATCATCTCCTTTAAAAAACACCCAACAAGAATCGATGTTTCTGAAACCAGTAACACAAAACTGATTGGAATTATAATCAAGTTGATATATAATCAACAGTTTATCTGATTCTGATGGCATTTGCTCGAAACTCATGAAGTATATTCATTCATTCATTATATCTCCATTAATCCACATGATGAATATTATCTATGAAAATGGTAAACTATCAGACCAATTCAAAGAGTCAATCGTCATCCCCATTTATAAAACAAGTGAGTGTGACGACATCGCGAACTGATATTGATGATTTTGCTAAAGTCTTTGAACAATCCCTGGAAGAACAACTCAATAGCACTTGTGCTGAGTTGAACTTCGCCTTTTGTTATATCAGCAACTAGTTCTGTAATTTATTTAAATATTTGTATGTAACTGCAGCTAGGAAACAATAAAGACTATCATTATTATTATTATTATTATTATAAATTACCTCAATGCTAAAAACTACTAACAGACAGACAATTTGGTTTCATTAGTAACTCCAATACCGAATAAGCGATGATAGATTTTGTTCAAAAAATAATTGGAATCTTGAATAGTTCAGAAAAATCTTTAGCTATATTTCTAGACCCAGCTAAGGTATTGGATACCGTTAATCATGGCTTGCTATTGAAAAAATTACTTGGATTGGCATACGTGGCCCAACATATAATATACAAAAAGTCAAAGTAGATAATAACCTGAGTAATGCAATGAAAATTTAAACAGGAGTACCACAGGGAACTCTTATTATTTTTTATTTACATCAATAGTATCTGTTTCATCAGAAATTTTGGGAGCAATTTCATATCATATGCGGATGATATAGCACTCATATTCGCAGGTAGTAGTTGAAAGGAGGTATTTAAAAAATCAAAAAAGGGACTGAGATATATCCAGATATGACTTGATCACACATTCACCCTATTGCAGAACGATCAACCAGGAAATAATATAATCCACAACAATGACATAGACTGTACTAATATAACAAAATGCAATTATTGTGCTTTGAAAGAAAAAAAAATGAGAGTTATTGTGAATCGGCATATGGGATGGGATGACCACATAAATTATGTTGTGAATCGGCTCAGACTTTTAAATTCTATGAAGTGAGGAATATCATGAAGTATAAAAACTTTATCACCATACACCACCATAATCTGCAATAAGATGCCTGACGTGGTATTTTTAACAATTCGCTCGATATCCTCCAAATATCTCAAAAAACAGACTTGAAAATATTATCAAGAAAACCTAAATTGTACTTTACTGAATGTCTATATATGAGGACACGCAATTACTAAAAACGAATTGGCACACAAATCCACACTTCAATCAACAAACAAAGAAAAACAAAAAATATTCGTCGATAATTCATCCATAAACCTACCAACATTTAATAAAAGTCACACACAGAGACGTATTTTTTATCATGGCCCAAAATTATTGAATTTTCTGCCAGTTAGCATAAGAAATATTTCCGAATTTAATGTATTCAAATAATCAATCAGAACATTCGTTATGTTCAATGCCGAACTTCTCAATATATTCGGCTAAACAGAACTAATGTTCAGCATTATCATTCATCATTCCCTATATTCGACAATTTACTGAATTTATTGATCAAAATGTATGTATATAGATATAGTTAATAATATATCATTCAATACCTTGAGTGGTGGATGTAAAGCGTAACACAAGCACTTTAGTCACTTAGGTGCATCCATTCTCACACATAGGGTAATAAAACGGTATGTAAACTGTAAATTGAGATTCAATTCAATTCAATTTATTCAATTCAGGTTATTGGAAATACATTTTTATATTTTGTTTAATATTTTTTACATTTTGTTTAGTATTGTAACGTATTAAAGAATTAACTGTCTTAAACAAATTTATTTTAACAATACTTCACTATCACAACTAATTTATTTACACCACTCAGTAACTAACGCTTAATTTATCTTCACCGTTTGTTAACCGCTCGAATCGCTTTCTTGGTACAGACTACTCTTCGGGACGATTAGCGACGTTTTTTATATTGTCAACGAACGTTCCGGATCCCTCTGCGGATTTCGGGACTCATCCGCATCCTTCCCGCTCTTTCGCGGTATTCCGTCATGCGTCGGTCAGGGCCGGCTTCAAATTCATTACATTGCCCCCTTCTTAAAGACGTTTCGCCCCGAAATGTCATCCTTGGCGTGTGTCGATACCTGCAGAACTCTTCATATTTGCACTGTGAAGTTCGATGGAAGTAACACTCCACAGTCTTTATGCTCGGTCGTGGAAGATGGTTACCACACACCAGAATCTGGATGCCGCTGGATCTGAAGATCGTTTCCAACATGCTTCTCACAATTCTCCAGTCCAGCCTGTCGAGCCCAGAGGCTAATTTCGGGATCGCCAACTCCACGAGATTCTTGTCGAGCATCGTCTCCTTCAGTCTAGTAAGACTCCTCCAGACATCTTCATAGGACGGTTTGTCTCGATAATGCTTTTTGGTCACCAAGTAGAAGATGTTTCTCTGACCCTTCTTCAACTGTAGCACTCCTCCGACTTCTGGATTCTGTTCTCGTAATGTTTGAAGCTGGCCGAATTTCTTGTTGAATACCACAGCGATACCCTTGGACATTTGGAGATCCTCTGCCACGCAGTGCGCTAGGGCGTAATCAACTGGAACCTTGAAAAGGTCTCGTGGCTCGTCTCGAGTTACCCCATGTACGACCTTCTGTCCGTTCGAGTATAAAGACATGAATTGCTGGAACGTCATTTCATCCTCTGGTGGTCTGAGGGCGCGAACTTGGTCGTGATTTCCAGCATAAGGAGCCAGTCTATTAAAATGGACGACCCTAGGCTTTCCTCGAGGTGGCTTATGGATTCGGTAGACGAGGTCATTAATCTTTTTCATGATTTTGTACGGACCTTCCCACGAGTTCCGCAACTTCGGTGATAAACCACGGCGGCGCTTAGGATTGTACAGCCAAACTAGGACGCCGATTTCGAATCCTCCAGCATTCGCCTTGATGTCATAGGCCTCCTTCATTCTATCGCTGGCACTCCGGATGTTCAGACGGACTCGTTCATGAATGTCGTCCATTCTCTGCCGAAGCTTGCTGACATAGTCTTCCCCCGCAGTGTCTTGCTCTGGAGGCATCCCAAATTTTAGGTCGCAAGGAAGCCGCAGCTCTCGTCCCATTATAATACTGGCAGGGGTTTGGCCGGTTGACTCGTGCACTGCCGAACGATAAGCCAGCAGGAACAGGTGGAGGTATTGGTCCCAGTCTCTTTGATGGTCAGAGACTACCTTGCACAAGTGGCGGTTTATAGTCCTATTCATTCGTTCCACCATTCCATCGGACTGTGGATGTAAGGCTGTGGTTCTGGTCTTTCGAATGTCCAACAGTTTACATATTTCTTGGAACAGGTTGGACTCAAAATTTCTGCCCTGGTCTGAATGCAGCTCCAATGGGACACCGAATCGACATATCCATTCCTTTACCAGGACGTCAGCGACGGTAAAGGCTTCCTGGTTGGGCAGGGCATAGGCTTCTGCCCACTTGCTGAAGTAGTCCATGGCTACCAGGATGTATTTGTTCCCATGGTGGGACTCTGGGAACGGGCCGGCGATATCGATGGCGATTCTCTCGAAAGGACTACCCACGTTATACTGGCGCATTGGAGCTTTCGGTCGTATCCTAGGTCCGTTACTGGCAGCGCATACAGCACACTTTCTGCACCAGTCCTTGACGTCGGCTTGACAATTAACCCAGTAAAACCGTCTTACTTTCTGGAGGGTCTTCGTTACTCCCAGATGTCCTCCAGTGACTCCATCATGGATTTCTTTGAGCACCTCCCGTCGTCTGCTCCTGGGTACCACTGTCTGGTGCCTTTCTTCTGCACCGTCTTCAGACTCCAACACCCGCTTCAGAACCCCGTTTTCCAAAGTAAGGGAGTTCCATTGTGCCCAGTAGGACTTGATCACTGGCGAATAACCTGCTACCTCCTGCCACGATGGTCTTCGATTACTTTTCTTCCATCCGATGACTAAACCAAGATCTGGGTCTTTCTCTTGGTCTTCCTTGATCTTATCACCCTCCCAGTTGTCGTCTACAGCTGTAGTTCTACAAATAGCTGCTTCCTTCTCTTCTGCTCGTCGACAATGTGAGCAGTAGTCCCAGCTCGATGTTCTATTTCGAAGTCAAATTCTTGTAATCTCTCAATCCAGCGCGCTACTTGGCCCTCGGGATTTTTGAACTGCAGAAGCCATTTGAGAGCTGCATGGTCCGTTCTCAACAGAAATCGTCTTCCATACACGTATTTGTAGAAATGCTCTACTCCTTTGACTACGGCCAACAGCTCTCGCCTGGTGACACAGTAATTACGCTCTGGTTTACTGAGCGTTTTGCTGAAGTAGCCAATAACTTTCCCCTGTCCATCCTGGATTTGAGAAAGAACTGCTCCAAGTCCCACGTTGCTGGCGTCCGTATCCAAAATGAACTTTCCGTCAGGTAAGGGGTAGCTCAAAACGGGAGCGTCGATCAAAGCTCTTTTCAGCTTCTTGAATGAGTCTTGGCATTCCTCAGACCACTGGAACTGGATCTGCCCTTCTGTGAGGCGAGCCAATGGTTTGGCGATGTTGGCAAACCCCAGCACATATCGGCGGTAGTAGGTGCATAAATCAAGGAAGCTCCGAAGCTGATGTATGTCTTTTGGAATGGGCCAGTCCTTAACTGCTTTGATCTTTTGTTCGTCTACCGCCACTCCTTCCCCAGAGACAACGTGGCCAAGATAACGGACTTCTTTCTGGAACAGATGGCATTTCTTGGGACTCAGTTTTAATCCAGAACTCCTCAGACGCATGAACACCTTCTCCAGATTTTTCAAATGATCGTCGAACGATTTTCCGACCACGATTATATCGTCGAGATACACTAGACACGTCTTCCATGAGAGACCTTTGAGAACCGTCTCCATCAATCTCTCGAAGGTCGCTGGAGCATTACAAAGCCCGAATGGCATAACCGTAAACTGCCACAATCCTGAGCCGATGGTGAAAGCTGTCTTTTCTCGATCTTCTGGGGCCAATTCAACTTGCCAATATCCACTCTTCAAATCCAAGGTCGAGAAAATTGTGGAGCCGGCTAGCGTGTCTAGGGTGTCGTCGATTCTTGGAAGAGGGTAGCTGTCTTTCTTTGTCACGTGATTTAGTTGGCGATAATCCACGCAGAACCTTGTTGAGCCGTCCTTCTTCTTCACTAACACGACTGGGAAGACCAGGGGCTGTCAGAAGGTTCGATGACTCCTTCTTTTCCCATATCGCTGACTATCTTGTCTGCCTCTTCTCTCTTGGCAAGAGGGAGTCTTCTAGCCGATTGCCGGATTGGTCGGGCATTCCCAGTGTCAATTCTATGCTGAACCACATTCGTTCTGCCGCCTTTTCCTTCTCCAATATCGAAGATTTCCTGGTACCTCTTGACTAACTCCCTCAATTTAGATCGGTGAGTTGATGGTATGTCTTTGGAGGAAATGTCAATTAACTTCTCCAACTCTTTAGGCAAGTTGTTGGCTTGGCTAACTGAACTGCGTACACTCCGTATGACAGAGGAAATGGACGAACAGTGCCCCAGCATTGTTCCCTTCTTCAAGGTCACGGGAAAGTAGTTGACATTCATGACCCTGACCGGCACAACTTTATCAACACGCAACAGGGCCTTCCCCAGTGCAATTCCTCGTCCAATTTTCTCGTCATGTATCTTGGGCTCGAATATTACCACATTCCCGCTCAGGTACGCACACGTCTTCGACCAACAGGACTCTAATCATCTCTTCGCCTCTTCCATGAAGCACCAGCTCTTCTCCGCCGACACGTAAGACGCCGTCTTGAAAATTCAGCTCGAACCCTCTGGAATTCATTATGTCCATTCCAATGATCGCATCGTCCTCGATGTCCGCCACCAATGCACGATGTTTCAATTTTGTGCTGCCCAACACCAATTCAATTGGCAGTTCTCCAAGTACATTGGCTGACTCCCCTGTTGCAGTGCGTAACTTCCAGCTTGACGGTTCAATTCTTGCCGGTGTTTTGGCAAAGGTTGGTCCAAGAATAGTTCTCGTCGCACCTGTATCTAGCAGCATGGTGCAAGGCTCGTTGTTGATGAGGCCGTCTACGAAAACACCTTTGTTTTGTCGTTGGAGAACGGCAACATGTGCGTTTTTTACGGGAGCTTGCTGGGTACAGGCCGACGATTGCTCCCTCTCATCGACCCCCTCTAGTTTTCCTGATTTGGGTGTCGATTCTTTGAAAGCTGGACATTTGCTACGCACATGTTCAATTTCATCACAGTTCCAGCATCTTATTTGTTTCCTCTCAGGCAACACTTCTTTCATTACTTTTCTGATGGTGGCCTCAATATCAGCAGGCACTTGTCCATCTTCCTCGATAGCTCGAACTTTGCTCTGGCTCTTGCAGGATTGTTTTGCAGCCTCAAACTCCAGAGCGTTTGCCAGTGCATCCACGAGATGTTTAGGATGAGCTAGCGTCAAGGCCTGTCTCGTTTCTTGGTCGCGAAGTCCATCCAAGAATGCTTGGAACTGCTAACCGCTCCATTACATTTTCGGGTGTAGCAGGATACGCCAGACGGACCAACCGAGCTATGTCGGCTTCAAACTCCTGTAGGGATTCTCCTGATTTCTGGCAGCGGTTCTTGAGCTGTGAATGGTAAACGTGCTCTAGGTGGGCCTGTCCATACCGCAGTTCAAGATTCTTTACAAGTTGGTTATAGTCTTCCTGTTCCTGGGTTTGCAGGATATTCGTTGCTTCTCCACGCAACGCCAATGTTAATGCTACCGCCTATTCTCCTGCATTCCATCCATTCGCTCTGGCCGCAGCTTCAAATTGTCGGCGGTAATTTGCCCAAGGAGTTTTTCCGTCGAACTGGGGCGGCTTCATGGAGAGCTTTCCTGGTTCAGAACTGAGTTTGACATCTTTCAGTTCCGGAATTGAGTTTTCAGTAACCGTTTCTGTGGGGTGGGCAGAATTAACAATTTTGTTTTGCAACCTGCTAATTGTTTTCTTTATCTCGCTGATTTCTGCCTGAACTCCGTCTTTGATTTCTTCTACTTCTGTGTTCATTTCCTTCCTGATTTTATCTATCTCTGTCTCAATGGTTCCTATTCTTTCTTCGAGTAGGCTCGCCACACTACAAAGCTCTTTCTTCATGCCTTCTGCATTCTCAAGAAGTTCTTCCTTCAAGCTATTCGAATTCTCTAGAAATTTATCTTCCAAACTTTTAGAATTTTCCAGAAGCTTCTCCTCCAGACTTACCGAATTTTGTTGAAGTCCATCGAGTTTGCTCATTATTGAACTCCAATCACCCCCAGAAACTTCGAATAAATATGTTTCGGGATCTTCTCCTGATTCAATCAAGTTGTCCCATAGTCTCTTCTGGAGTACTGATTTTTTTCCGGAAGAATCCAGTTCTCTCTCCTCCAATTCTTGCTTCAATTCGGCAACTTTCAAGTCCACTAGGCGCACTTTTCTTGAACACATATTATCTCTTACTGTCTATTTTACTCAAAACTGAATATGTCCACTTATTTAATGGAGTCCGAAACACTTATTTATTTTCACAAGTCTATTTTTTTCGCGAGAAAGGTCTATCAGTTTATATTTCCGTCGTCCGGTACTGCCCGCTTCGCGAAACACAATGAATCACCAGTCTATCTGCGCGAAAGTGCGAAAGTTTTATAGTCAATTTCACTGTAATACAAAAATTGTCCACCAAGCGCTCACAAATTTATTTTAAAAATCCACTTCTGATCACCAATTGTAACGTATTAAAGAATTAACTGTCTTAAACAAATTTATTTTAACAATACTTCACTATCACAACTAATTTATTTACACCACTCAGTAACTAACACTTAATTTATCTTCATCGTTTGTTAACCGCTCGAATCGCTTTCTTGGTACAGACTAATCTTCGGGACGATTAGCGACGTTTTTATATTGTCAACGAACGTTCCGGATCCCTCTGCGGATTTCGGGACTCATCCGCATCCTTCCCGCTCTTTCGCGGTATTCCGTCATGCGTCGGTCAGGTCCGGCTTCAGATTCATTGCAGTATGATTCCTCCAGTGATAGTTTCAGTTAGGCAACTTAATGCCTGTCTTCTGAAAGTTATCCTTTTGAAGGATCATATTCCTATTCCAACGATATATCGTAGATCAGAGATAAGATTAGTTGTACATAGAATGTGTCCGATTTACTTGTTTTATACAAATCTTAGGCTTTTATAATGCTTGGTTATGAGAGGAGTGGAACAATTGATATAATAATGTTCCTGTTTAAAACAGGCGTAGGTATAGTTTACGACCTATGGGTGTTTTTGTGAGGGTCAGTGATTGGGATATTATTGATTACTTAAAATATATTGAAAATATTAAAAAAAATTACTTCTTTTTTTAATCTTATGGTACTTTTTAGTTATTTTATATTAGTTGGGAATAGGTTATATAGTTTGGGTCCATAAATATAAACTGATTTCCGAGTCAGTTTTATGCATCGAGGGAACTAACTGTAAACTGTGTATTTGTAACACCTCTTGTTGTTCGGGAATTTTGTAGTAAAATTTTTTGACAATTGATTTGAGACCACAACGATAGATGTAAAGAGATCTTACATTGAATATTTTTGTTTCCTCATACAAAAGATTGGTAGAGTAATTTATTTTTTCCTTCAGAACTATTTTTAAAATTGTGTTTTGTGCACTTTGTAAAGTTTTTATGGTTGAATTAAAAATGCCTCCCCAAGAGAGAATGCAGTATCTTATAACTGATTCTACCATAGAAGTATACAGGGTTATTACTTTTTTTTTGTTTAATATATCTCGAAGAGGTTATCTCACCCTTTTTGTGACGTAAGTAATATGTTCGTGCCATCTGAGGTGTGTATCAACAAATACTCCAATGTATTTAATAGAATCAGTTTTTTCCAGAGATGGGCATGTGCAAAATAGTGGTGCCATACATACGTGATTATGTAACTTCAGAATCCCTATAGTTGGTTGACCCAGGTCAGTAGGTCAGTTGGAGAGAATGCCATATATTTAGTTTTCTTTATGTTTAGGCTTAACAGATGATAGTCCATCCACTTTTTAATTTTTTTGATGCCGTTTTCAGCAGAATGGTAAGCTTGGTCCCAAGATTCCTCTGTAAAAAATAAAAACGTTTCATCAGCATAGCAAATAAGATGTCCTTGAAAATCTTGAATCCTAGCTAAGTTGCTGATGTACACTAGGAACAGTATTGGAACCAGTACTGTCCCCTGTGGAACACCAACAGTGATATTCAGTGATTCACTTACTGCATTTCCTACTTTAAATGATATTTGAATTTGTCTACTACTATTACTACTACTAATATATATGTATATAATAATATAATAAAATTTGCGTACTACTACTACTACTACATATAAAAACTAGAGTTGTCGAATTTCTTTTTTAGCTCTATCGCCTTTAGGGCATACTGTCGTCTTTGTTTTATCTTTTTCAATAAATTTAATATACCTGTCAGTTTCATTTGATTACATGTCTCGATACTTGTTTGCAAATAATCAACTGGTTGTCAATACCGAGCTTGGAGTTCCATGCAATGAGTGGGTACGTGTGTTTTATCGCTACAGCCGCTCGTTGGATCACCAGACTCCGATGTTTTTGCAAATTCAGGTGCCTATCCAGGATAACTCTCAGATATCGTGCGCGTTTCCCTCATCAACGCTCACACCTTTGATTCGCAACTTCCCGAAGATCTTCAAGTTGGTAAATTGCTCCGAAAAACTGACGAGCTCAGTTTTCGATGTGTTCATCTCAATTTTTTTCCTGTCGAAGTACGACACGACCATCATATCGAAGTGGATCTGCAATTGCTGCTTAGCCACCTCGCTCGAGAAGGAATGCGCGTGAAATGCGGTATCGTCCGCATAAATACCCACATTCCTTCGCGAGAACATGGGAAAGTCATGCTAGTGCGGTGATAGGCAGGACCCCTGTGGGACACCTGCTTTTATCGGATAATGTGCATATATGGTTTGGTTCACTCTTACACGAAAAAAATCTAAAGAAATGAACTTTGAACGTTCAATCCAGTCTCGATATACCTACCCAGTAGGTTGAATGGACTGACGCCTATCAGAAAACAATTACTCCTCTGGCTAATACCACGAAGGGCGTTGAATTATATCCGACAGGCGTCAGTGCAGGAATCTTCACAGAAAATTTCCTGCATATGCAATTGGCAATACAACCGAAAGAGTCGAGCTTCAATTTTGGAACAGGCACACTTGCAGACCGGTTTCGGGCCCATTAGCCACTCGTCAGTGCAAGATAGTGACCATCATCTATCTAAAGTCAATGATATTCCACAATTGAAAATCGAAATTCTTCCAAAGTGTTCCGAACGAACTGGCCAAGTGGGCGCTTCGCAGGCCAGCGCTTGCCAGCATCAACTTGTCCAAACGTACCTGGGAAGTTTATATCTCTTTGTTTCGCTATTCCATCAGTTGACAGCACAGTACCTATGGCAATGGACGAGGAAAAATTGAGTTGCTTGTTAAAGCAGACTCTAGAATAGAAGTTCTGAAAATTTGCCTGGAGTCATTCGGAAAAACTGTAAAAATTTCTTCTCGTCTTCTTTCAGGTCGTTGAAAAGATGATGAAACTCTACCATATTTGCCCTCTTTTGATTAATTGGATGGACCCAAAATATTTTTTTTGTGACTATATTTTCTTCTACATTAGATAATACGGCTACTATAATGACAAGTTCTTCGTCAGAACTGCTAGACATGTTTTCGTCACCGCTCGATGTCAACTAAAATTCTTCAATCCATTTTGTTTTCACTTCACTATAATCTTTAACTAATACTATATCTCCTCTACATAAAGTTTTTACTCTTTTTCCCCCCTAATACTTTTTTGACGTTTCAAACTTTTATCTTTTCTAGAAAACTTCTTTCCGTTTTTCCTCTTTTTCGTTTCTGGCAAAAACAAATCTAGCCAATCATTATCTCCGCGGGACTTGTACCAGTAGTACAGTGTGAAATATTTCTGTAATCCATCAAGAATCGCTTCAACAATGAATCCAAATCAGAAATACCTGAATTCACACTTTCCATTAAAGATTTCTTTATCGATTTTACTCAATTTTCAGCCTGGCCATTCGTAGCGAGATGGAAAGGTGGATTATGTTTTATTTCAACACCATTACCTTTCGAAAAATAATGAAATTCTGAAGAAACGAAGTACGACGCGTTTTCTGAAATAAAAATGTGAGGAATGCCAAATCGTGCAAAAAGACTCCTTAATTTTTTTTTTGTATCCGTTGAAATTATTTCACTCACGATGAAAGCTTTATACCATTTTGAAAAATTATCTGATGTCACAAAAATATATTTTTTTCACTGGGCCTAGATAATCTATATGAATTCTTTCCCAACAATCATCGGAGTATTTCCAATGTATCAATTTGGCTTTAAGGGAATTATTTCTTGAACATGAACACGATTTGCATTTTTTTACCATTTTTTCAATTTCGATATTTAGTCCTGGCCACCAAACATAGTTTCCTACCAGACTCGGTTAAAATTTGTCCCTGTATATCTTTTGGTATTACAATTCTGTACTCGTTCTCTGATATTTTTTGTAGGACACTATCCTACAAGGTCAGTTCCATTATCTTTTCCCAATTTATAGGAATATTTTCGTTTTGTGAAATATATTTAATCATAAAGAAACAATCCTCAGCTTCTGCTGAATTTGTTGGGAGCGATAATCGTGGGAGACAATTTGCATAATTATTTTATGATTTTACATATTTGATCTCAAATTGAAAATTAGCCAATATGAGAGCCCATCTCTGTAGTATGTTTGCAGCAAATATGGGATTTTCCTTTTCAGTGCCAAAAATAGCTACTAATGGCTTATGATCGGTCAACTGCCAGGTAACATAAAGGGCGTTGCAGTCAGTTACCACTTTAAAATGTAGGTATTCCTAGCAGATACACCCTGAAATATCTTAATGCATAAACAACACCAATTATTTTCAGCTCATACCAGTGATATGGTCCATCGTCGTCTGTTTACTAAAATAAGAAACCACGTGTGACTGTCCTTTTTGATCGAATTGTATAAGCATGGTACCCCTTCCTACTGAACTTGCATCCGTGTGAAGCTCCATTCGCAAATCCGGGTTGTATATAACCAATACAGTTGATGACATCAGAATTATTTAAATTTTATCAAAAGCATTTTGTTGGGATTCATTACATTCAAATTCCATATTTTTTCTGGTCAGTTTGGTAATTGGTTCAATAATATTGAAAAATCCCTTCACAAACTTTCGTGAATAGCTTGCCAAACCAATGAATTGTCTCACTTGCTTAACATTGTTCGGCGGCGACATTTTTGAAATTGAATCTACCTTAGCTTTTCCTTGTCTCAGGCCTCCTTTGCTGATTTCTCTTCCCAAATATTCTATAGTTGTCCCAAATTATTACTCAACTTCAAAGTGAGGTTATGTTTTCTCAATTTTGACAAGACCATATGTAAACGTTCAAGCCCTTGGTCAACCGAGGTAGATGGGATTATAATGTTATCAATGTATGGGAAAAGCAATTTTATTCTTGAGATCTCCCAAAATGGTATTGATTAAAGATTGAAAACCCGATGGGGCATTGGTGAGCTCAAAAGGCATTCGCGAAAACTCATAATGCCCATCTGGAATGACAAACGCTGTCTTAGCTAGATAATTTTCTGCCATAGGTACCTGATAATATTCAGAAGCCAGATCAAGGATTGTGAAATATTTATAACCGCCCAACTTGTCAATTTGTTCATCTATTAAACGAAGTGGGTATTTATCTTTAATAGTGATATAATTTATTTGCTGAAAATCCTCGCACATGCGATATTTACCAGCTTCTTTTTCACTGGAACGACATGACTGGCGTATGAGGACACAGATTTAAGAATCATACCGTTTTCTAAAAGTTCTAAAAATTCTGCAAACTTTTTTATTATTGATTTTACTCTAAGTATGTTTTCCTCTATGGTGGCTCTGGAAATGAGCACATAATCAAGAAATGAAGCAAAACCTTCAATTCCTTGTAACAAAAGTGACATAATTTTCTGAAATTTCGTGGGACTTGAATGTATACCGTAACCTGTTGTAACAAAAAATACCTTTAGATGTTGTTAAAATGCGATATTTTGAGCCTGATTTTACCTGCTTATATGCATTCAGCAAATAACTCTTCTATACGTGGTTAAGGAAATTTTTGTCGATCTCTAGATGTGTATTTAATGTTATTTTGTAGTCACCGCATAACCAAATTGTTCCATTTGGTTTCATTATCGGAACTATTGGTGTTCCATATTCACTGTATTCTGCCGGTGATGAAATTTTTGTTTCAAATAGTATGTCAATACAGCCTCAACTTTTTCTTTAAATGCAAATACAACAGCTTATACAACCCTTATTGAAACAACCTAGCTCTGAATTTAGAAACTTCTTTTTGAAAATACTCAGCAAGATCTGTTTTTAAATTATTTACTGACAATTAAAATTTACTGAAAAAGTCTCTAGGTAACAATGGGGGCCCTCCTTTGTCTACAACATATAAATATAAATTGTCATTCATGTTTTTATAGATAATATTTACAAGTATTTTTCCCAGAGGGGTGATAATTTTTCCATCATAAGATCTTATTATTTCTTGAGTGTTTTCAAATGGAATATTGAAAAAATGAGCATGTTTGAATTCTTTTGAAATCACCGACACGGAGGCATCAGTATCTAACTCAAATTCAAAATAAATATCATTTATAATAACACCTACCATAATAGGTTAAACATTTTTCAAATTCTGATTTAGATTGTACAAATGAAAAACTTCATCAAATGATTCTATTCTATTATTTCTAAATCCAGATATAGAGCCACTTTTAAGTTTAGGACATTTTACTGCAATATGATCCTTAACACCACATTTTTGACGAAAACAATGTTTGTACCTGCATGATACTGGATGTGCTTTACCACACCTACCTCGCTGCAGCGGACGACTGCTGCTTTCCAATCTCCTTTCACCTGTTGTACCTGAATACTTCCTACCGTGACAAACGTTCTGCTCTGGGCAGGGTTCATTTCTAATGACTACCTCTTGACGTCTTCGACTGCTAACTTACTTGTTTGAAGCTATTCCGATGGCTTTCTTGAATGTGAAATTTTCACTTTTTTGTTTTCAAAATGCTTCTCCTTTATACATCTTTTTGGTAGATGGTAGATGCATCGCCCGGTGATATACCATCGCAACAGCTTAGGCAGCGTGAAGTTGCTCTCGGGCTGAAGTTCCGTTGCTGTACCGCTGTTTCCGGATTCAGGGGTGGGAATATAAGAAACAATTGCATGATGGTGCTCCTAGGGTCAAAATACTCCGGAGGTAAAATGGCTCCCCAATCGGATCTCCATGTGGGGGCTGATTCGAGGGCGTCATCCCGCAGAAGTTATTCGTAAATCACTATTTCTGATAGTCAAAAAAGTATTCCTAACATTAGCCCACAGAGAAATGCAGTTTCTCTTTACTTGCAAACAACACTGATTTTCTGCAAATCAATCATCCCAGTGCAGAAATTTCCAAATTCGGTGACTTCAATGTACACAATATCGAATTAGTCAAATTTTCAAATATCAAAGACGAACAAGGTCGCGAAGCTGAGGCTTTTGAAATAAGCAGCGGACTTATTCAGATTATAAATGAGCCAATCCGGATTCCTGACCGTGATGGAAAATGTGCTAGTCTTCTGGATCTATACTTAACAACCAATCCAGAAATTTACAGTCACTTTAAGATGTCCATTGGGATCTTCTGATCACAAACTCATTTCAGTGTTGAGTGAATTACCGATAAATGTTGGGAACAATCTAAGTCGCGGAAATTTTGACATTACAGTGATATCAATAATCATGGAAAAAGCCGTAAACCACCATATCCTTAAATATTTGAAAGGCTTCAACATCTTGAGCGATCATTAATATGGCTTTGGAAAACAAAGATCAACAGGCGACTTTCTATCGTATGTCACCCATATTTGGAATAACGCAATCGATAAACATGGAGAGTCAAGAGCTGTTGCGCTTGATATTTCTGAGGCCTTTGACCGTGTGTGGCAAAAGCTGTTGCGCTTGATATTTCTAAGGCCTTTGACCGTGTGTGGCATGAGGGTTTGCTGGGTAAACTTCGATGTTATGGCTTGTCGAATCATTTTTAGTGTGACTCTTCAGCTTCCTGAAAGAACGTGCCCTGAAAGTGGCCGCCGAAGGATATCTCTCGAATACTTTTACCATCAACGCTGGCGTTTCTCAGGGATCCATATTGTCTCCAGCCATCTTTTTATTGTAAATCAACGGCTTATTGAATAAAACCAATCCAATTCAATATATTGCTTTGCTGACGACAGCACACTTGTCTCGTCATTCCATTTGGTTTCCACGACATCGGTTGCGGATGCACAGCAGGAGGTTGCATATCTTAATGAGGATCTCCAAGTGATTTCGAATTTAGGTGAAATTAACCAGGTTCAATTCAATGCCACAAAATCCTAGACATCAGTAGTGATTCAATGTGAATCACTACTTTCGCACAGACACCGCTCTTAGAGCGCCCAAGGATTTTCCTGTAGTGTTTGTACGGTAATTGTAATTTTGCTATTAAAATTTCGTCACACCCTACGATGTCAGAGAAAGTCTCAAACATCACCAATACCAGCTCTCAGGAATCAATCAATAATGAGTCAACGACACTCGGCGAAGAAGGAACTTTCCTTATGAATATTTTCATTTCATTCTTAATGCAAACAATAAGCTTATAGAAACATAATCAATGAAGATTTTGGAAAAAATCAAAGTAACTAACTTTTTGAATGGTTTCATATACTGTCTTCATTTTTGCAAAACATAAGAATTTTTGGCACTCGGAATGTTTCGTGAACTTTTGTTGAACTATTGTCAGACATTCTTTTTTGTCGCTTATTACGGCCGGACAAATTGATTTGACCCTGTATATATGACCTTCTATATGTCTTCTTTTCCACGTAGCTCAATAATTTTTGGCACTAGGCACTAGTAATAATTCGGGTACTTTACTTGAAGTCTTGCTAGACATTATTTTTTTCTCGCCTATTACAGTCAAACAAAATGTTTTGACCCGTTTTATGTAACCTTCTGTATGTCTTCCTTTTTGTGAAATATGAGAATTTTTGACATTCGAAATATTTTGGATATATTAACGGCAATCTCACCAATGATTCATTGTAGTAGAGTATGACTTTATGTTGAGCATTGTATTGAAAACATTATTTTCTCGTAGGATAACGTTACTCATTGGAAGGATTTCAATCATCAGAAACTGAAACAGTAGATAATCTGAAAACACCGCCTGCGCTTGCTCCTCTATCCCACATACAATTTTCCCTACGTTAGAAAGTGTGGCCAGTAACTGTGACTAACGTCACATTAATGATATCTTTTACCACCAATCTTGTAATTTTTCAAATTCTACTATAGTCATAATATGGAAATAAAATTCCAACGATAAAAAAAATGTTTGTCAACTTGCAGTGAATTGACTTCAAATTCATTTGCTTCTGCTGGTTAATGAAAATATACAAAATATTTTTTCATGTTATGTGATAACTTTCCTTTCAATTCTGCTCTCACCTATCAATTTGATGCATTCATCAGTTCGGACTTCCAATGTCTACTATGATAAAAATTGATTTGAAATCCCTGAAAGAATCTGTAAAAAATTGAAAGATTAGCTGAAAAATAACAATTTTATTAGGCAAAAAACTGAAATTACAATGAAATAACATACCGCCAAACAACCAAAAAAAAATTGAACTATTAGCACGAGTTGAAAAATTGAAAATTGTTAATAAATTTTCAACAAACGAAAATTAAAAATGTAAAATTAAAAGATTCCAAACCAAGTTACTTCACGACGTTTCGATTGATATTATTATTTGGAGATCTCACTATTTATAAGTCATTCAACTGCTTTCACCTATCCCCTCTTCCCTCTCCCCGCTTCTTTGGTTTTTAGCGGGAGCTGACCGTTTGGCGGGAGTTGGTCGTGTTCTGCTTGATTAGAGGTTTCCATATGTTACGTATCCCTACGCCAGCTTGGCTAAATGCGTTGTTGGACAACATATATGTGGCTTTGAATTTCCTCCTAAACCAGTGTTCCTTCTTGTGGAAGATTTCAGCTTGAGCCCACTTGACGTCATGTTGATGAGTTTAAACATGCTACGCTATTCCGGATTTGCTGGTTTCTCCTCGCTGTGTGTGTTTCTTGTGCTCGGCAATGCGAACTTTCAATGGCCTCTTAGTTTCACCGATGTATGATTCTCCGCACTCGCAGGGTATCCGGTTAATGCAATTCTTGGAATCGCAGTCCGCGTTTGGTGGCCTGGTTTTCGTGAAACTGCTACGGATAGTGTTCCTAGATCTGAAGCAGGTTTTGATGCACCACTAAACATTTTCAACTACCTTCAAACAAACGTATCAATTTGACGTTTTATTGACGTTTTGATACCAAAACGTCAATAAAATAATGTTGTTAGGTTTACTGATTACTACATAAGGACACATTGCAAAAATAAATTTGGTAAGGCAATATTGTGAAATTAATTTTCATATGGCTGAAAATTGTATATAAACATATATTGTAAAATTATAGATAAGAAAAAATTATAAAATTAATTTAGGTTGGTATACCTGTATGGGTGATACGCCTGGATGGTTTACCTTTACATAAATAGATTAGCTAGCATTAGTTTCCAGTTTTAATCTTCCTCTTTGAAGATGATCACTTGGTGATCGAAACACGTGACGAGATGTTGAAAATAACAATTTGGTGTTGGGAAAAAACTCCAGTAATATTCATTACTACACCAAAGGTTCCAAACAATGCATCATAAGTACAGCTATGAAGACATCACAAACTCACGGATTTGAATAGAAATCCGCTAACGAAGCTATTATGATTGCATTATCCAGTTCTGTATCCAACGTGAAAGATGTGATCTCCATATGGCTTTAATTACTAGAAGTGTAGCGTAAGCTGCTCAAAATTTACTTATTGACTCCAGAAAATCGAATGACTTCATAACGGAATTTACTTAATAACTGCTAGAAATCGAATAACAAAGTTTCGTTTTCCATATCTATATTCATAAATTCGTATAAATGAAGTCATTCCGGTCACAGTTTCGCCATACACGACTACAACGCGAATAATTAATTTCAAATGTATATTCTGGCTTTCACGACCTTCTTTCATAATGCAGTTTTCTATGGCTTTTCGCTCCATCTTATTTCTTCCAAAGTCCATCGCAAATTGCAAGCGTGTGGTTAGTCTATATACAAAGGCAAAATCCATGAAAACTAATAGAACAGCGCAAGTTGGCGCCCGGCCCGAATACGAGGTGGCGCGACTAGCGTGACATGTGACTCGCGTGGCACAGTGGTTGAGACACAGTTTATCGTGCCAATTCTTTCGCGTGTCGCCTTATTTTTTTGTTGTTTATTTTTTATATTCGCAGTTATGGTTGAGGAAAAGTTAATAAAGGCTGTGAGGGCATACAAAGAGTTGATTGACCCCAACGATTCGAATTACATAAAAACAAAATTTGAAAACACCGGTGTGAACTTAGCAGCTAAAAGGTAGCAGCCAAATCCCGAAAACACCCGAGCGCACATAGACGTACGTCGAACAGTTATTAGGGAGAAATAAACATTAAAAAGGTGAAACATGATTATAAGCTCTATTATTATCGCTGAGCGAACACCTCAGGCAACTCTTTCGAATGTGCCTACTAAAAAAAGAAATTCAAAAAAATTATAAATAAGGGATGAGTACATTTGTAACAAATTATTTATCACTGAAAACATGTATTGTTATCAGACGTAGTAGATGAGAACAGCAGCAGCTCAAATAGTGAAATAATTGAAGGTCGTCACATGGAGACATACATTTAAAAAGTAATCGAAAGTCCTAGAAAAAATTCTGTCACCTTAATTTCACGTTAGAAGAATCGAATTCGATCATAATATGAAAACACAAGATGAGACCCACTATCGAAGGGAGTCAAATGGGAATAAAATTCAAAACTAAATCGAAAGTCATAATAGGAAAAATCCTCTCAGCATGATTTTATGTTAGAAAAATCGAATTCAATCATTATATCAATTTGTGAAAATCACAAGATGAGACCGTCCGTCGAAAGGGAATTGGGGTTATGAATACAAAAATAAATCGAAACTCAAAGAAGGAAAAATCCTGTCACAATAAGTTTATATTGGAAAAATTGAATTCGATCATAATAATAATCTCTGAGAATCACAAGATAAGACTGGCCGTCGAAAGGGATGAAATGGGGATATAAATAATATTGTATTGTAATATTACAAGAAAAGAGGTATTTAGGAAAAAATGTTTCAAATAAAAATTGTAGAGAAAAAAATTTCAAATAAGTTTCATTCTTAAATTTTTTTGTCTATCATGTGAATTAAGTGAGGTATGGGCACTTTTTCTTGTCCCATGAGATACGCATTCTACCTTATATCGCGTTAACGGAACGGATATTTTATTGGCTTTCTAACAGCGAGCAATTTATAGAAGTTACATGCGGTGCGTATGCCTGAGAGAGCTTTGTTCGATTATATTTATTTGAATTTATTCTTGTGCACGATGTTTTTAAAGGTTGATAATTTTATATGTTTAAAATTTTAATTTTTGGTTCTTCACTCTTTTATTATGAAGAAACGTTACCTTTCCATCGAAAAGGCTATATCAATAGCCTTAAAAGACAAAATTCCTTCATAAAACCCAAATATAGTTGAAAAAGATATTTGTCAAGAAATTGCTGATTCTCTGAAAGGAACATCATTTGGCGTTTGTAGTCGAAATCAGAGAATTGTAAATGATAAGAACAATTTCAGAAATTATTTTATGAGGAATTTTATGAATTCTCAAGTTCAGACTATGAAAGTTTGTAGTACCTTGAGTGAATATAATCTGAAGAAAATGCTATTTTCAATGAACATTGATCCAGTAGAGTTGTGTAGTTCATATCGAAGTGATGGGTTCAAAATAGAAAACGAATTAATTACATGTGGAAAATATTAAAAAAAGAATTTTGGATGAAAATTGCGGTAATTGTAGTAGAATGGACGATAATCAATTTAATGATGTTTCGATTGAATACTGTTCTACTCCAAAGAAAGAACTGAAATATTCAGTAGATGGTATCGTCTACAAAATGCGACATTGTTGAACAGAGTCAGCGTTTAGAAATGGAAAACTTGGGAAGTTAAGAGAATTGTACCGAGGTAATGCCCGGAGCAGAAACTATTATAGATGGAAATCATAAAAACATTTCCCCACACATAAGTTCAATTAATATTATTGGGAAATCGGTTAAAACGGCTTATAAAAGCTGCAATTTTCTAGAAGGAGTATTTGTAGTTGAGGAAAAAATCTGGAGAAAGATATTTATCGATGAAAGATTAGATGTAAAATATTATCCATATGTATTTTGAAATCGAATTGCATTATAGCGTTTAAATAGATTAAATATCTCAAGAAAAGTAATATCATCAACGTATATGGTATTTGTAAACATAATAATTATGGATGTAAAAAATTCAGATTGAATATTGTTGATAGAACTGTTCAAGTATTTAGTACATCTTCAAATTACAACCATCCATTTCATTTAACCAATCCCGTGAAAGGGGTGGAAAGACGATTGATAAAGAAGAGATTATTTAATGAAACAAAAAAATCCTTTCTGAAAGCTAACGAGAAAATTTTGAATAAAGGTAAAAATCTGCAACAAATCAAATCTGATTCAACCTTGAGGAAGATAAGATCCGAAGCAATGTCAAATTTGGATCGTGAGAAAGACAATCTCTTTGATTTGATATTATCGCAGAATGATCACCCAGAGTATATTAAAGAGATATGTCTCCCGTTTAGCGTAAAAATGTATAGCGTTGAACAGTTGAGTGTTTTGAAAGCCCAGAATAAAAAATCGTTACGAATCATTTATTTTGATGCAACAGGGGGAGTCGTAAGAAAACCAACATCAATTTCTAAAATGGTTTATTTCTATACAGCGGTAATCAAGATTGAGAAACCTAAAAGAATATATCCCATATCTTCTATGATTTCTTCGACACACGATTCAAATTCTATTTTCAAATTGTTGAATGACTTTAGATATTTTTGCGAAGACAACAGGTACTGGACAGCATTTTCAGGTGTTGTAACAGACTTTTCATTCGCTAATATACATGCAATTTGTAAAGCATTCTACAGATGTACTTTGAAAGAGTATCTACATAAATTCTATGTTTTAATAGAAGAAGGTTTCACCAGTGTGGAAAATCATTTCACGGAAATGGTTTCCAAGGATATAAATGACCTATGCATGAATATAGACCAAAGAAATATTTTCAAAGATTATCGCGGCTGCCATTTTATTCAAAGAAATTGATGAATTTGACACATTCGTCGAAAATATGTTCATACTTTTGAATTATGAATACCGCAATGAAAACACGGAATGTGCTTTTAGGAAACTGACACAACTGGCTAGAGAAAAAGTTGAATACGCAGTAGAAACATTTGAAGAGACATTAAAAGACGACTGCTTCAGATCAAATACTGAATATGCCGAAAAAGAAAATAAAAATTAAAGTATTTTCAGTTCCAGTCCTTTTTATATTAGATTTTTGAGAAAAATCGAAACAATTCATATCAAAAAAACACTAATAAGAAGACCTGATTTTCCTGTTTTCCTGGAAACTATAATTTGGACAGATGAAAGCGCTTTAAGAATTGTGGGATATTCAACCGAAATAACGAATACATTTGGAGCATACCTAAACAACTCCAGACAGTTCCAAGAAATTCGACCTCAAATGCGATTTAGTATTAATGTGTGGGCAGAAATCATTTATTTGACGGCATTCTGAATGGAGAAACCATCACCAGTTTTTAATGTCGATTTTCGAAGACTATTCGGATGATCTACCTTTGGCTAACTATAACAACATCTATGATTTCAACATGATGGTGCTCCACCGCACACTACCAGATGAGTATCTAATTACCTGACTGAAAGGTTTGGTGATAAATGGATAGGAAATAATGGGCCGGTGAGGTGGACAGCAAAGAGTCAGAGTCAGAAATGCTTTATTGTCATAAAAGTTTAGGTTTTGTTGACAAAGCAGGCTTAAGAACTAAAACAATCTGAAACATTAACATAAAGGTCAAGAATTTAGAACAAGATATTAATATGGCTCAAGCACACTTCAAAAAGTTTATGGTAAAACTCTGTGATAAAAAATTTTATATGTTGACAAAACATGCTCTAAAACTAAAACAATCAAAAACATTAAAATAAAGGTCAATAATTAAAATAAGATATTAAAATGGCTCAAGCACACTTCAAAAAGTCAAAAAGTCAATGGATAAAAGTCTGTGATGAAAAAAATTATAAGTTGGAATTATAAGTTGCGAAGTCATCCAAAAGAAATTCCTCAATAGTATAATAAGCTTTATCTAGCAGAAGTTTTTTTACTCTTTTTCGAAACTGTTTGTAGCATGTTAACTTTCTGATTGAAAGGGGAAGATGATTGAAGTATTTTTTGCTATTATAAAGAATCGAATTTTTAATTTGTGCTGTTGACTGTATAGGGAGAGGAATATTGAATGTGAGACGAGTGGCATAATTCTGAGTTGAGTTCGAGACGTTATCTTTGTGCTTTTTGTGCATTAGGCAGACTGTTTCTAAAATAAAGAGGCAGTAGACTGTTAAGATGTGATGTGCTAAAAAAGAGGCTTACAGGAATCTTGCACTCTAGCTCCGGTAATGAATCTCACTTTTTTTTTGTATTGTGAAAACTTGACTCAATAAGTTTTGACAGCTGCTCCCCCAGAAACAAATTCCGTACCGCAAGTGGGATTTGAAAAGTGCAAAGTATACTTTTCTATCAGAATGATAGTCCAAAGAGTTAGAGATAGACCTTATCGCATAACAACTTGAGGATAATTAAATTGGCATTGGGATATTCGTCTTTGATATATTAAAAGATAATAAATTGGCATCACAGCATTGTTTAACTTTGCTTATATCATGCTCCACCCCAATTTTTAGTGCATCAGTGCTTCTTCCATGCCAAAGTATAGACGTGTCATGAGCAAAAATTGTGAATTTGCCTTCAATCGATATATATGCCAGATCATTTATATAAAATAAAAACAGCAAAGGCCCGAGGACAGATCCCTGACGTACTCCGCATTTAATGCTCAATTTATCTGATGATGAACTTTTGAAATTCACTACTTGAACACGATGTGATAGATATGACTCAAATCACAACAAGATGTTTCCTCTTTTGAAGCAATATTTTGTGATCAACACAGTCGAATGCTTTTGTTAGATCACAAAATACTGCCACTGCAGCCTCACCAACATTCAGTCTAAGGTAAAGTTCTTCTAAAAAAGCAAACATTGCATCATTTGTGCTCTTAGAGGCTTGAAAGCCATATTGATTGGAGTGAAGAATATGATTTTTGTCAAGAAAATTTAGGATTCTCTTTTTCATTAACTTTTCCACGATTTTAGATAGAGCTAGCAGTAAAGAAATAGGCCTGAAGTTCGCAGATATAGACTGAAGTTCGCAGGTCTCTAGACTTAAGTGTTATGGATACATTCTTATGGGGTACACTGGAGAATAGAGTTTATGGTCAGATGAAATATTAAAATATTGAGGACCTTGAACACAGCATTGTTAGAGAGTTCGGAAGATTGGGGAGGAAGAAAATTATTCGTGCAGTAAATAATATTCGAGGAAGGGCACAGTCATCGATAACTCAGTGATCGGGGAACCATCAGGATGAATAAACCTCTGAAGAAGCCAGCCACTCGTGCTGGTGAAACGTTAGGATACAGTTCCAAACCACAACGGCCTTCAAACCCGAACGAAGATCGTAACGGCATATTGTTAGTCAGGTAATTACGCAACTTTGCATCCCAATTTGACCATCTTCGTATCTCTTATAGTTTTCGAGATTCAAATGGTGAGGATCTAATTTGAAACACTCTGTATACAAATCAATTTGAATAATAGATCTCTCAACTGAATTTTTTTATGCAAACAGATATAATAGTACGGGAGACTCATTCGAAAATAAAAATTTGAAAATTAGACTAGAAAACCATTGAAACAAAAATAAGAAAATAAGTAAGATTGTTTATCTTTAATAGTTCTGAATAAAAGTCCACGATAACATATATCTACCTCTTATGTGATAGCCACTATATGCAAAATGTTGAGTCATAAATACAGTTAAATTGGATACTTTTAAAAAAATGCACATTTTAGAATATCTGTAAATTTTTTATAAAAATTGACACAATTGTCATTTCGAGTATTTAATATAGAAAAATTTTGTCTTTTACACTAGCAATTTGGACGAACCGTTTACAAGTTATCACGATAAGATTAACCTTCATAATCCCGTGGTCAAAAACTTACATTAAATACGGAGTGGGGTCCAAATGCACCCCAACATTTTTTTGGCTTATTATTATTTTTTTAATGTTATAATTAGAGAATATTAAAAAAAAACACATTCTGCTTATGAAAAAAAAAATTTTACATTAAAAAGTTGTCAGCATTGATAAATGAGTAAACACATTTTGAAAAAATAATATGAAATGATTAGGAATAATAAAAACAAAAATAATTATGAAAAAAGAACAAGTGACAATTCAAATAATGATTGAATTATCACACCTGTTACAAACTGTTATATTTTTTGAATGTTCTGCACATACGAACTGATTGCACCGAATACAAAACTTTCGAGATTTTCGTGAATTCCTTCGCTAATTTATCTGTTGTGTCCACTGCACCCTTTGTTTTATTGTATTGTAAGATAATGTCTGGTTTGTAATTAGTTTCTTCTCCACTTATTTTGTCATCGTTATGTTCAGTCGATAAAAGAATAACTGCGGCATTTTTTTTTGGTACGTAGGAAACTAAGGTTTTATTTTCCATGAAAGCAAACATGCTTGAAAATTCCTTCTTATATCTTGCTGGAAGTATTTCTTTTGGAATACAAGTTTTATTTTTACGCAGTGTACCACACAAGGTAAGGTTTTTATCTAAAAGCATATTAGCTAACTCAATACTGGTAAAAAAGTTATCAGTAGTTATTCCATATCCTGAAGATAAATGCTTTACCAGGTCCAACACTACCCTTTGTCCTTGGCCTTTCTCCGGTTTGTTTCCTACTTTGCCTAAAATAATTATTCTGTAATAAAAATCTACAATTTTGCATCAAAAAACTTACCTTAATGAGATTGCATATTCACTGTATATGCTGAACTACAATCAGCCAATGCCCCAATTTTTAAACCGTACTTGTCCGGCTTACTCTTCATGGGCCTTGTCTCGGAATGGGACTGCTCATCCACGCACAAATGTTCAGATGGATTAAAAGATTTCTTGCAATTTGCACAAAACCATCAAAAACATGTCTGATTGGGGCCAATTTATCAGTGCGTTTTCTTTCTTCTCTTGTTTCAAAATTGTCGAATCTTAGAAAACACATAATCTTTTGGAATCTGTTGCGAGACAAGGCAGATGGTACTAGAGGCCGACATAAAGTTGGATCTTGGCTCCAAAGTACACAAATTGGCTCTTTAGCAGCGTGCCAGGCTCCAAAAATAATAAGCAAACCAATTGCTTCCAGTTCTTCTTCAACAAAAGGAGAAAAGGCCTTCTCATTTCTCGCATAATATGATTCGGCTTTTCTATTTGTCTCCGATAAAATCACATCCATAATATCTTGTGAAAGAAATAGTTCAAAAGCTTCTTTTATGGTGGAAAATTGGGAACTATTTCTAGTGAAACCTGGTGAAACCTTCTGAATATTACATTTTCGTCTCTTGATGTTCGTAGTAAAAGGAACCTTTGCCCACACACTACCATCTTTAGACGAATAAGTTGGATCATCTGTATAAAAGTTTATTGACGGGCCTACTTCATCTGCAGAATCTGTCGACTCATTTTCCCTATCACTAACTTGTAAAACGTCATCTCATCAGTTTCAGTCACTATGTCAGTCTCCTCAATATCACTTGAACCATCCTCAGGTTGTAAATCATTAAAATAATGGTCGTAAGCGTCCGTTTCTAATATCGCCAATAGTTCTTCGTCAGTTATCTTATTTTCATTTCTAAACTTTCGTGGTTCACTCATTTTTATAAACGCGTACTCGACAATCAACTGTAAACGTGACTAAACACCCTTAAATTATATTGAGAAAATAGGTGTACAAATAAATTGGGAATCCCCTAGACAAGAAACGGGGAATCCCCGTCGTTTGAACAATTTGGGATTAATTTGTACCCCGGTTGGTTTTAAACGTAGGCAAAATTTATACCTGTCGTTACATACCGAGCGGGATGCATCTGGACTCCAAGCAACAAAATTCTTTATAATTAGTTACAATAAAAAGCAATTTATTCAAAATTTTGTATACCAATTTAGATATATATTTAAGAAGCATAGCTCGAAGGATATATTAGAATATATACCCAAAAATTCATGTCTGGGGTTCAGCTGTACCCCGCTCGGGTTTATGAAGGTTAACTTGACCATCGCCGTCATCGTCGAGAACGCGGGCAGACGCGTGAGGGCAGACGTCGTTGACGGTGGTGTTATTTTTGCGAATTTCTTCATAGGTAACAGAATTAGATTCTCGAAGCTATTCATTACTCAGTGCAGTTGGCATATTTTTTCAGTTACTGTATTTTTGAAGTAAAAATATAAATTACCAGCTGTTGCTCACTCTTATATTAACGTATAGCCGAAGCTACCGAACCTAGAATCTTGAAATATGCAGGTAGGTTCTTTGTATAGCGAAAATAAGCATCAAGAAAGAGAATCGGGAGTTTCCACCACCAAGGGGGAAAATAGGGATTCAAAAATCTTATTGAATTTCGTCAGTTCTAAAGTTGAAAACCTGCACTTGTTTTGCCTGACGACAGGCCCTAGTTCTTAACCAGTTGCCTTTTAGTGAAAGCTGCAGTGAAAGAGAGAGGAAGACGCTCGTAGGCGGTCAATGTCAAAGTTTGGCTTCCCAATTGACCGCTCTATCCCATTGATGGCGCCTTCGTAAGGAAAGATGTCGAGCTTGTCATTTAGGGACAGTTGAGTCCAGCAACGCATTTGTGGTTCGCCCTAGCACCAATGATGAGTCCTATGGCGGGTCGAAACAGTCATGTGTTTTGCTTCCTCAAGCAGTAATCGTTATCAAGAATCGACCGATTCTAGTATTGTTACTTGTCATTGTATCACAAATTACTGGAAGAAGGAGATATTTTGAAATATTTAGTTTTCAATTAGAAAGAGATGGACTGTATTGAAATATTGGTATAATATCAATGACTGAATTAGCAGTGAATATCAGTTATGTGTTTTATAATGCTGACACAGTTTCCTGGGTAGAAGCTGACACAATATTCGTTCCTTACAACAAACGATAAAAAACATGATAGTGTTTTTCGGTGTTTCATTTCATATCTGTGATCAATTTGTAGTGAGATATATGGAACATAACACAACGGAATACTCAACCAAGAATCCAATATATTGCTTTGCTGACGACAGCACACTTGTCTCGTGATTTTCTTTTGATTCCAGGACATTGTCTACGGAGGCACATCTTCACCGGCAGCAGAAGGTTGCATATCTTAATGAGGATCTAGAAGTGATTTTGAATTGGGGTGGAAGTGGGGTGGGTGGTTCAATTCAATGCCACAAAAACCCAGGCATCGGTTTCCTCCAAGAAGATAAATGTCGCTGAACCGGATATAATAATGTCAGGTCACACAATTTCGCTTTCTGCTTCGATAAGTTTGTTGGAGGTTGAAATGGACACCAATATGTCTAGGCACAATTATGTCGCTGGAATTGCAAAGGCTGCTTCTCAAAAACTTGCAACACTGTTCCGTCCAGGAAACTGTACACACCTCAGCAACTTTTGTTAGTTCATAAAGCTCAGATCAGACCTTCTTTGGAGTATTGCTCTCATGTATGGAGTTCTGCCCCCAAACATACCCTGAAGTGGCTGGATTCCATCCAGAAAAGAGCCATCCACCTGATTGGAGACGCCAACATCACGTGCAACCTTGATAGCCTGGAACATCGAGGAAAGGTTGGAGATTTGTTTCTCTTCTATAGATACTTTCACGTGAGGTGTTCAAGTGACTTGGCACATTCGATTCCACCAAGAACGGTACATATCAGAAATACGCAACGGAATGTGGCTGCTCATCGTTTTGAGGTTCAGCTCAGTACACCTCGAACTTCACTCTTTGAGAACTCTTTCATCTGGAGAACGGCGTTTATGTGGAATGGACTTCCTGAGAAAGTTTTTCCAAATGGATTTAATCTCAAGCGATTCAAATCCAATGTGAATCACTACTTTCGCACAGGCATCGCTCTGGGAGCGCTTTGAGGATTTTTCTGTACTGCTTGTGTTTTATCCTCCTTGAAAAAAAAACGTAGATAAGTGTATGATACAATCTGAAATCCTGTGTCATGTCTGCAGAAACTGATGATTCGATCCTTCCCTTAAGTGGTCTTTCTTCCAGAAATTCTTTCGCTACTTGTCAAAGTCGGTTAGTTAAGTTTCACTCTCCTACTACCACTAGCTTCTGGAGCTTCTGTTCCTTCAACAAACTTTAAGTTGTAGCATGCCAGTTACAAGCGAGCTTGTGTTTTCAACTAGACCAGTTTGATAGGTTTCCCAATGACAGCAATGAATAGATGTTTTGAGACTACATCTTTTCTACCTTTTGTATTATTATTGGTATCTGCGTCAGAACTTGTTGCAGTGGAGACACAAAAAAGAAAATCTGTGCATGAAGGAAAACCGATTGTTTTTTAGTTCAACTGGCCATATCAATTTATTTGAAAAAATTGTTTTTATTTCATCAATGATATTTTTGGTTATCAATAAACTTACTACATAACAAAATGTATTTGTTTGAAGACTGAAAGATAATTCTTCCAGTTGTTCTCACTTGCAACACCAGTGTATTATGATGTTCACATATCCCAACTTCCACTTATCAGTCATTTATTTTCTGTGCAGTAAAAATGATTAATATCGAATTTTCTTCCACTATCTGAGATTGTATTTGAATTCTCTGGTTGGGTAAAGTGAAAGCAATTGAGAAACAAACGTGAAGATAATGAAATCACGATAAACAAAATGTATACGAAAAGGTCGTGATCTTTCATTATCATATTTCGACATTGCGTTCGTTCGATTTCTTCAATGCTACTGCCGTTTTCAATGAATGTTTTCGTTTCATCGATGTTTTTGCCATTCAGAGTGCGTCAATAAAATTTTGTATTTTTGGAAACCTAAGAACGCTGTCATGCTCAGGATTATAAAATATTAGTTACAGACTATTTTAAAGTATATGTTAGTTTCTTGTTGAAAATAACCACCTGATTTCAGTGTCCGTATTCGAAGTGACATGTGGTGAACTTGTTGAACTGGATTTGGTTGTTTCAGTGTTTTTATGTATATCATTTGAAAATCAGAAAAGTTATGTTTGTTATAAGTTCCAAACAGGTATGTACTTGATAAGGAAATGAATTATTGTAGATTTCAAAGAGTTGCTAATAGATACAATATATTGAAATCACATCACCACCTCAAAGGTTGATACTTCTATAATGAAACAAATGAATGCTTTCCTTTTCCACCTTTCAGTAGATATCAGATGTCGGATAATCATTGAAAAAAATTAATACATTTTTATCTTAATGGTGCCACCCTATTGTAGAGTATCTATCAATTGCACTAAACATTATTGTTTCCAATGAAGTAGTCCATTAATAAGTCATTTTATAAGATATCATAATAATTTTTGTACATTCTTCAAATGTAGTTCTTCCATGTATACTTCAAGTGATGAAATTGGTTTCATGTGAAGAGTATCTGCGATATATTATGTTTCACTTAAGATTTGAAGCACCATTTCAGAATTTATAAGTCGTTTCGAAAGGAATTGAAATAATTTGTCTCTTCTGCATTCCTTAATTGATATCTCCAAAATGGACTCCACATCTTCATACATTCATTCATTTTTTGTTATTATCATCATAGAAATTAAACTACATGAAGCAACTACAAAGCAAATAATGTTGTACACATTGAAAATTTCACATTAATATTAGTTAAGATCATGTATATTTACTCATCTGTCATATTTTACGATTGTATAAAAGTATTCCAAAACTTTTTCATTAGATAAAGTAGACTAAAAAGATCACATGAATGACTGTTCTATTCATATTTTCAGTAATTGAAAAAGAATGAATTTTATCATGGACCAAATAAGGTTCATTAAAAAGTATTATGGTTAGAAATTACAGTTTATAAATACCACTTTCTTAAGGACAATTACACCTTCAGTAATAATGTTATTACCTAAAAACAATGACATTAATAATAACGTATAAAAGTAAGAAACTGGCAGGGGTCGGGGATAATTTCAGTAATAATAATCGTGTAAAGTGAGGGTATAATTATTTTGTCATTACTCTGTTCAAAATTTCAAGAACAGCTGTAGTTAATGAGGCCGGTGACGTTGCAACTGAAAACTTCAAATCCTCAAAGCTAATTATTTTTTAGTTCAACTGGCCATATCAATTTATTTGACGAAATTGTTTTTATTTCATCAATGATATTTTTGGTTTTCAATAAACTAATAAACTTGCTTCATCAACAAAATGTATTTGTTTGAAGACTGAAAGATAATTCTTCCAGATGTTCTCACTTGCAACACTAGTGTGTTATGATGTTCCCACATCCCAACTTCCAGTTATCAGCTTCTTCCCGGGCTAGGTATCTCAGAGTTGAAGCCATTCTTTCATTAACTGGTAAACCGTTCCGCATAACCGTACTTTTTCGTGTTAGAATTGGTTGAACCATTCGCAATAATTTATTGAGAGTGTCTTCGTCCATACGAAAATAATTTTTATAATCACTCACTTCATTCGTTTCACTTATAACACTAAATGTGAATAATCTTCGCGTATTTTACCATTTCTTCATCCAGTAACGACGGTTTATACTTAATGCAATAATTATAGCTAGACATGTTTTTTTCTTAAAATCCATAATCGATAAAAACATAGTCTATGTGATTTTTACGCCACTCGAAACATAATAATGATGAAAAAACAATATCAGTAATAATCAGCAAGTAAAGCGCGGAAAATAATGACAGGGAATAACGGGACAATTTTCAGTAATGATTTGCTGAAATGACATTATAACTGAACGAGTAATGGTCCCTTTAGATTTCCATTTCTCCGTCAGTAATTGAAAACAGATAAATTCATTAATTGATCATTATAAATCATTCTTGGTGACTGAGGTGAAGTTTTATGACAGCAGGGAAATGATTATGTGTTGAGCACATATCAGACGTCCAAATAACGAAATGTTATTTTTTACTGTTGAACGTATATGTTGTATACATATAACATCTGAAAACTCCAACTGTTTTTATAATGATAGATGATGTATCTATTTGTGGTAGCCTTTCGGAATTGCACAATGCTCGCCACGACGCTCATAACATTTTGTAAATGCAAAACAGCTGACTTGAGTATTTTTCCTAATTATGCAAAAATGCATTGATAAAACTTTTCATATTCATCAGGCAGCTCCGGAACCATTACCAGTAACAATGATAATGGAAATTCAATGATAATAAAATTACATAATAGGCACAGCACGTTTGTGACAAATTGGGTGGTATTCAATATGTGATAATACATTTTTTCTATCAATTCAACAGGTGCGTTTTCGGTCCGACTCTCGGCACTGTAGGACCCATATTTATGCTTTTCTCTGGCTTTCGCAAGACACATCCACTCTGGACCTCTTCTTAAAAATTTGAAAATATAAAATATTAGTGCTCTCAATTACCATGAAAGGAGAAGAAAGAGGAGAAAATGAAGAAAAAATGAAAAAAGAAGTTGAGATACTGACATAGAAATATGTTGACGAAGGGCTGAAGAAAATAATTTTAATCAATCAACCAAGTGTGTTAGTCTGCAGTGTTCAATATAATGTAACTCACTCGTATGTCAGGATTCTCGCAGGCTCAGTCACTCAGATTGCTGACAAGGTGCTTTTTGAATATATTTAGACATATAGTTTCTGAAACATTGCAATTGTTTTTCATGGAGATGATTCATTGTGGAGGAGATATCATGAGAAAAAGATCATTTAAATATTTCCTTTCAATGGGCAGAAATGGTTAACACATTAACCACATTTACGATCAAACATATTTAGTAGCGTCAAATCTGCTAATTTGTGTGAAATTTCAAATCTTCTAATTCCGAATATTAATCTGATGCAATAATTTTGAACTTTCTGTATGCGGCGCCAATCGTTGTTGTCTAAACACGGATGATAAACAACATCACAGTGGTTGAAATGCGATAAAACTAATGAACCATTTAACATTTTCTTGATATCAACATTCAAATATTGTCTATGGGGTTATTGTCTATGGGTTCCAGAGATGAATCAGCAATTTTCAATTTGTAGGTTATATGTCCAATAAAAGTTTATGATCTAAAATCAACCCAAACTTTTTTGAATATGACCCAAATTGTATTTCATGGGTATAGAAAAGTGAACCTAAAATGCTGTCCTGTCGTACTTCTGTTTCAAATTTTTTCAAGGTACAAGAAATTACGTTATCTGAAGTTTTTGTAGTCTGTTATTCAGCTAGGTTAATATCAACATTAATTATGCATTACTAAACATAGCACAGAGTATTATAGTGTCAAATTCTTTTGAATAGTCCAAAAGAATTACTTGAAATCAACGAACTTGAAGCCAGATGAAAAGCCAGATCGATAACAAATCAATCAAAATTTATTTCATAGATCGTAACTGAAACATTCAAAATAAAACAATGTGTGTGTTTAGAATGTATGCTTCCGTTAACCAACTGTCGCCTCCTAACCAATGACAACTCTTAAAAGTCGAAATTTGTAGAAGCTAAAAGTGAAAAAGGTAAACAGGTCTTTTCATTCAATGCCGCGTGTTATGCAGAACGGCTCAATCACGTTAATTAACCGGTTACTGTTATAAAGTACAATGATGTGTTATAAATGATGAATTCGAGTGCAAAAAATGTTTAATCTCTTCAAATCTCTGTTCCCTACTTTCTGAATCATTCTGGATTGATATTTTTTAATGGAAAAAACAAATTTTTGAATATTGAGGCATAAATATTTTGGTCTCATATTGTTTTCCAAGAATACAAATCCATATGTACAATAACAATTATGAATTGATGAATCATTCTAATATCTACGGAATAAGTGTATGCATTCTAGTTCAGAAAAAATCATGATACGATGCCGATTTCGGAACCTTACCCCACCACTTTCAACCTTGAAACGACCTTGACTCTTAAGAGGTGTTTTGACTTGTACGACTTTGACCTATGTCATACGATGCAGATGCACTTCCATGAATATTAATTTATACCGGGTGACCCGAAACCAATTTACCCCCCTGTATCTTCGTTGTTATTTTATATGGATGTTTCAAATTTGGTACTTCGATTTTTGATGTAATGAATGTACAATTTAGCAAGTACCAAACCAAATATGAAACTTCGGTTTGACCGGAAGCGCATCCAATTTTTATATTTCAAATAGAAAGTATGTATTCTTTTCGAAAATTACGATTCGATAGAGAATTACCTTTCCAATGATATGTCACAATCATACTTCCCATTCACAATCTGCCGATATAATTGAGATTTTATAAAAAATTACTTTTTGTATTCCCCTCGTAATGGAACATTTTCATGAAAGTATGCTATGGAAGATTGAACAATATCGTGTGAGTAACAATAATTCATGGTCAAACTTTTTACACAATATGTTTTATGCAGACTAACTACTTTACAATTACTCATTTCTTTTAAATGGTAACTTAGGAATCTTTAAAGTTGGTTAGAAACTCCAATAGATATTGAAATACAACACATGAAAAAACCTCCATATTTTTGTTTCCCATTTATTTTTTATGAAGATAATTTCCATGGTATATCAACAATCTTTCGAATGCTTCGTTATGTAGATAAATCTTTCATCGTTGATTTGTGACGCCAGAAAACGATTTTGGAGAAGTTCTCCGAGCATAAAAATCATGTCAATTATTTCTTCTTTTGGGATAATATTAGTTAATAATTATATATAAAATTATTACAATGTGTTAAAACAACGATAAAAATAAAATAAATACAACAATAAAAATTAATTGGCGCTCCGGGGCGACTTCATTGATTCCAGTGGCGCATTTGCTTTTTCAGCTGCAGGAAAACCCGGAAAAACCTGCAGCACCACATCATCTGAAGATCTTGATCTAACAATGTCCTCTCTCTCATAAAACAAAATGTAGGGTGTCTCCAGGGTTAAACTAACATTATTAGTAACAAAATAATGATAAGAAGATCACAAACAATCGTTATCACTAATAGTGCAATTTGGAATTGAACACATAAATGACTGACAACCATAAGTAAATAAAATAATACAACTTGTCGAAACACCTTAGGCGACTTGTTAATAATACATTTCTTGAAATCGATTTGCAAAATGAAAATGTTCATTTCCTTGTAAACGTGAACTATCAGTATATATACTTATTCGATGGATAATTGAATTTGACATCTTCTGTAGACTTAAAATACAGAGTGTTCAAAAATTTTAATTATTTTAACTTAATTTTCACACCTTATATGAGTTGGTAGATTATTATTATGTGCAATATAAATGTTGTTCAGATATTAGCCTTCAGCACTAATTTGCAAAACGTCAGTTGGGAATTCAAGCCACTACATTTTAATAAAATAAAAGATATTGCAAAAGCTACGAGGCTCAGGAGATTCAATACAAAGGAAGTTGTTAACAATTATATCTGACACAAATTAAAAAGAGGTGAAATTAGCGCACATAACACTCAAAAATGGGACAAAACCGCAAACACGGAGAGGTTCATACGTAACGCTTAAGTTTCCGTAAAAATACTTGTCTCTCGTGTGAGTCCTAGAATTTTGTAGGTATGTTGACAGATATATTATAGGAAAACAACAACTTACCCAGTTTAGCCCTTCTCAAGTCATATAGGAAAAAATAAAAATGTGACTTTTTGTTTTTATTGTATTCTAAATGTACTATTACCATGTAACGATAAATATTTGATTAAGCGTGGTGTGTTGACACAACCATCATTAACTTGTTTTTTTGAATACGGGCCTGTCTCTTTCAGTTTTATAACTAATATTGCTACAGACATAATATCACAATAACTAGCATTAATTACCAGCAATTTGTTTTCTATTGAACTAGCGATCCGCCCCGGCTCCGCACGAGTACAATGCTGATACTGAATATATATGCTAATCACAAAGTGCTATAGGGCGAAGCACGGATAGTATAGCCGCATCCGGCCATCCGGATGGTACCGCCGCAACCGCTATGTACCTGCATTCTAAATCTGTAATATCTTCGAAAATATGTACCCGCATTTAAATTACATGTTGTGAAGGGCCATATTGATCTATATTAAATGCATAATGTATTTAAGGATCGGATAAGAATTATTGATGCATTGCTTAAAATCGCTTCGTAAATAAACCATTATTTATCGAAGATGAAAAATGATTATTGTGGGACTTTTTTGTAGACCTTTTTGAAATGTACAATACTGTAGTATACAGGGTGTAACTGAATAACTGTAAAACATTTAAGGAGGTGATTCCTCATCGAAAAAAAAATAGGATCATCCATATAAAGAAACTTCATTGGAGCATCCCTTGTTAAGATATAGCCCCTTAAAGGGGGTACATAAAATTTATATAACAATTTTTTTCACAAGCACCGAAAAAGTTACAATATTGAAATCAACCTGACGTTTTGTACTACCAAAAACACACTTAGCCAGTAATTTATTCGGTTTACCCCATGGTTGTAAGGGGTGGAAAACGCAACCCCTAAAATTTATTTCCAATGTAACTTTTTGTCTTATTATTTGTTTACCATTTAAAAATTTATTTCCGATAGCCTGTTTCATTCTAAACAAAAAATATCTCCTGGATTTTCTGCCCAAAATAAACCAGTTGGCAGCAAAAAATTATTTTACGAACAGCTACAGAGATACATCGCCATAAATGCGAACTGGATTTATTGTTATTTTGTAGTTAACACCTGTATTAAACGATTGAAGTGTAATGAACAAAACTAATTTATTAATAACAAAACACACAACATGTAGAAAAAATAGTAAATGTTCAATATGTCTACCTTCCCACATAGCAATAGATATTCCAGGTATATTTCATGAATATACATTTAAGGATATTGTATTATGCTATGAATATGCCATGGATATATATATATATATATATATATATATATATATATATATATATATATATATATATATATATATCTTCTGGAGAATATTCCCTGGAAGTGCTCCTGGCGAACCTTTGATATATTTTAAGAATATTCCTTGGGAATATTCTTGGAATATCTTATAATATTCTTAGAATATCTAAGGAATATTCTATTAAGAATATTCCAGGAATAGAACCCGAGGAATATTCATAAAATATTCAGGATATTCTTAGTTTATTGTAGGAATATACAATAGAGAAACACCATAGAATATTCTTTAAATATATGTTATGAATATTCTAGGAATATTTGGAATATTCCAAGAATGTGACGAGTAACCGCTATAAGGCATGTATATATTGCATTTTGATGCAAGATTCACACAAGCAATAAAACACATAATATTCATAAACAAATATATTTTAAAAACAATATACACTGAAATATTTGACGTTTCAACCAATATTAAAAATAAAAAATCTGATTCAAAATATTTATACACTGAATAAAATATTCCTGAATACTGTCATATTATAAATATTAGAGATGTATTCAAATTAGGATGTTCCTACTCTCAAACAAATGTATACTAAAAAATATACTAAAATAACAACTCTGTGAATTCATCAGCACTAATTAAAAAATAATAAATATATCATTTCATTGAAAAAGAAAAAGTGTATTACATCAAGAAATAGGTTAGGTTAGGTTTCTCACTTGAAAAAATAAACCCACAAATGGAGTATTTAAAATGAGTGGTATGATGGGTTCTTCAATGAATTTCACTTACTTAAAGTTATCCAAACTTTGGTCACCAGAATAGTTTTCCTTATATTTGTCCAACAATGCATCAGCCAGTGTTTCAATAGTAATACCTGGAACAAAATGTGCATTAACGTTCATTATCACTATTTGAAAGTGGCACAATAAAACTGGAATAAAAACCAAATAGATATTTTTCGCATAGGTTATTCATGAACATTTACAACATTTTATGACTTGGAGAGCAACTTGCATTGTCTTGTTGAAAAGTACTCATTACATTTTCAGTTCCTTGGCGCACCTGCCTGTACCAGGTACCACTCTGTTTGCTTTTGGGCAAATTGATACTATCTTGAAAACGAGTGATAAAAATTATGAAAACAAATGATACAAAAAAATGTGTCATTCACTTACTTTTCTCTATTGAAGATACACAACTGAAATCACTCTAGTTCAAACATGTACTTAGTCAAACCAACAAATCCCACACACCAACTCTTCTCGAACCTAAAATGAGGTATAGTAGGTTAATCACCATGACTTCACTATCGATACTATTGCATTTTACTTACTTTTCTTGAAGACTGAATATATGCAACTCTCCTGTTTGAAGATCCAAAATCAAACTTTTCGCTGTACTGCAAATTGGACAACCCCAAATTATAAATGGTACACTGAATGTGACAGAATTATACTTTGATAATAACACCAACACACCAGGCCTTACACACGCGAACCTGCCACGTCAACCGCCATGTTGAATCAAATGTCGGATTTGAAGCAAATGTACCATGCATTAAGGGACAGCCGCTTTCACAGAGCTTATTCGACTGTCGCGCGCTACACTTCAATTGACCAATGAGAAACGTTTACTCCAATTCTTCACTTACCCATTTCTCTTTTTCCAGGATTTTTCGCTTTGTAATTGAATAATTTCAAATACAAAAAGACAAATAGGATGAGAATTAACCAATTTATTGATGCAATTGGTTCATTTATTGGCCCATTCAAATTTTTTTGTCGTTTCCAACAGTTGCTGTTGGAGCAATTCATCCAGAATCTTCGCGTTGAGTTCAAAAACTGGTTAACACTATCAGGGTTATATACATTAGGTTATGCATTCGATTGAGATCTTCAAATATTTTTGTTTTTAATAATATTGAATTATTTGAATACGTTATTATAAGATAATTCAAAATTCCATTGTATAGAATATTCCAAAATATACCGTGGGGATATATTCTAAGAATATACCATATGGTATATTCGATCGACAATATTCTTAGAATATTCAAGGGAGAATAATCCATTTATAGACATACTATGCACATTCTTTCGGAAATAATCCTGCCATATTCATTCAAGCATATTCTATGAATATTCTAAAGGCATGTATATATTCCAAGAATATTCTATGAATATTTGGAATATATACGTTCGTTTTATGATATACAGGGAATATTCCATGAATATCTAGTACTGTGTGGGTTCAGACATTACGCATGCGTCTAGACGTCTAGATGATGCGATTTCTTAAGTCCTCTACATCGCGAACAGGAGTACGATAAACCAAATGCTGTAAATGGCCCCCAATGGGGAAATCGAGAGGATTGAGATCCGTGGATCGAGCGGGCCAGTTCTGTGGTCGTCCTCGACCTATCCACTGATTTGCATATATTTCAGTTAAATGCTGATGTGCTACTTGACTAAAATGGGCGGGAGCCCCATCATGCATAAAAAACATAATCCTTTCTGACGCTCAAAGGAACTTCCTCCAGCAGTACTGGATGCACTTCTCTTAAAAATTGAACGTATGCCTCACCATTTAATGGAGGAGGTAGAAAATGAGGCCCAATTGAATCATCCCCAATAACTCCTAGCCACACGTTAAGAGAAAACTGTTCTTGATGTTTAGTTTCGACAATAGCGTGAGGGTTTTCATCAGCCCATATGTGGTAATTATGAAAATTAATAATCTTGTCCCGAGAAAAACTACATTCGTCTGTGAATTCTATCGTCTTCAGAAAGTCACAATTTCTTCTAATCATTTCCAGCATCCAATTGCAAAATTCAAGACGGTTCGGAAAGTCTCGCGGTAACAGTGCCTGTACTCGTTGCAAATGGTAAGGGTATAAGAGTTGTTCCTTTAAAATTGGAAATACCGTCATATGATCAACATTTAGCTGGTTATCATCCGACGATGTTAGTATCCACGATTGTGGATACTAACAATCAAATCGTCGTGACGTAACTTGGTTTGGAATCTGTTAATTTTTATTTTTCATTTTTGTTAATAATATTTTTTAATTTTCAGCTTTCATTAATATTTCAATTTTTTATTTTTTGGTTGTAGCTTGTATATTATTTCCGTGTAATTTCAATTTTTTGTTTTAATAAAATTGTTATTTTCGGTTAATCTTTTTATTTTTTTCAGGGATTTCAGATCAATTTATATTATATTAGATGAAAAACATTTAGCTGCAAAGCAATCTTTCTAGTACTGGTAGTAGGTTGTTCTTCAAACAAATTAAGTACTGCTTCATCAAGCTGTGGTGTTCGTACTTTCCGATGGTGACCACAATCCTGCGTTCTTTTGTCGAATGCACCATATTCTCGTAATCGTTGATGAAGTCGAGCAAATATTCTATGTGAAGGATGCTGCCGTTGAGGATACATTTCAGCATATCTTCTAGAAGCCTCTAACTCATTCCCCTGCGACAGACCGTAAACGTAATGGATATCAGCCATTTCCTCATTTGTGTATGCCATTTTAATAACAAGTGAATTATTAAAGTACTGAATTAAGAACAGAACAACAACACACAATTAGTATTAATTCAATTTCGAAAATTCACAAACTGACAGCGTCATACCAATTTAATTGTCACTATCGCAAATAGCGACCTTCTAGATAGATTGGTTTCGTATTTTCGCATTTATGATGATGTATCTCTGTAGTTGTTCGTAAAATAATTTTTTGCTGCGAACTGGTTTATTTTGGACAAAAAACCCAGGAGACATTTTTTGTTTAAAATGGAACAGGCTATCGGAAATATCTGTATCTTAACAAAGGATGCTCCAATGAAATTTTTTTATATGAAAGATCTTTTTTTTCGATGAGGAATCACCTCCTTAAATGTTTACACATATTTAGGTACACCCTGTATTAATTTGATCTGTCTTGTAAGCGCAAGAAATTTTTCCCTCTTGGGAGTAGACATTCCTGATTCTCTTTCTTGATGCTTATTTACGCTATACAAATAACCTACCTGCATATTTCATGATTCTATGTTCAGTAGTTTCGGCTGTACGTTAATATAATATATAATGAGAGCGAGCAACAGCTAGTAATTTATATTTTCACTTCGGAAATACAGTAACAAAAAAAAGACAACTTCACTAACTAATGAATAGCTTCGAGATTTAAATGAACACAACCGTCAACGACGTCTGCCCCCACGCGTCTGACCGCGTTCGGGTCGCGTTCTCGACGATGGCGCTTCATTGCTTAGACTGCCCCTCTACTCCCGCGCATAGTCCCCCGTCGTCTTACAGTAGACACGACGCGTAATGGCTTTCTGCGTTGTGTCAAACTCCTCTTATCGTGATAACTTTTGAACGATTCGTCCAAATTACTTAGTGTAAAAGACAAAGTTTATCTATATTAAATACTCAAAATGACAATTGAATTAATTTTTATAAGAATTTGACAGATATTCTTAACTGTAAATTGTAATAAAATTATCCAATTTGATTGTATTAATGACTAAGTTATTTGCACATAGTATTTGAATTATCTGCATATAACTCCAACGGTATAGACAGCGCACGTTAGGATAGCTCTCAGGGACCAAGAATTTTTACGACTTAATACTTCTCGTTATATCATGATCAAAATTACACAAAATCTCTGTAATTTGTAGCCTATATGTTATTCTGATGTATAAGCTGTATTTATGTAAAGTTTCATATACATCCATTCAGTCGTTTAGGCGTGAAATAACTACAAATATAGATACATCAATCTCCCAAACTTTCACATTCATATCAGTATAGATAGATGGATTAGTATACATAGATCTTTACATTAGCACTGTTTGGTTATGGGTTCTGAAAACTGACAAATGTTTGTTGCATGATTCGAAACTAGGAACCTTGTGTGTACGCAACACTATAGGATAAAACCAGAAAACTTGAGATGCATGAATAGTTCAATGAATGCAAAGCCGTATCTACATCCACTCATATATTTTCTTAGCCAAATGGTTAAAATATCCGATCAATCAAACAGCTAGCTCTTTGACTGAACAATCACACGGCTAGCTTTTGAATTGAATATTTGAGGCGCTCAAAATGTTCAACACTACAGCTGATTCAAAAGCCGCAGGCGTCGTCTAATTGAATTATTTCAGCGCTCACCACCGCTGCGCTAGGTGCGTTTTGTTTTTAAGAGCTAGGTAGATATAACAAGGAACGTATTAGCCTAGAGCTAGAAGAAAATGTTAAACCAATTTTCCAAAAGCCTCATCCGGTTCCATTTACTTTTCCGGGAAAGGCGGAGACAGAATTGAAAAAATTAGAAAAAGAAGGTGTAATTGAGAAGGTGGACAATTCTAATTGGGGAACGCCATTAGTACCTGTTATGAAGGCAAATGGTAAAGACATTCAGATTTGTGCCAATTACAAAATGATGGTAAACAAATATTTTAAAGATTTTTTCGACTCCTTACCCAGAATAGATGAAATTTTTGTAGCTTTACAAGTCACCCTAGTTAATTTGCCATTTAACCAGTTGGCTAAGCGTCGTTTAGCTGTAGTGTTGAACGTTGCAGTTAACAAGTCGGCTAAATGACGTATAGCCGTGTGATTAAAATGGCGTTGTTTAGTCAAAGGGCTAGCTGTTTGATTGAACGGCTATTTTAACCAGTTAGCTGCGACACATATACCAAGAACCAGTAGACGATACTCACAATAAGTAATTTTTATACCTGTCTATCCAAACCAGATATAGTTTTCTTTTCAAAAATTCGGGTGAACTGAATGCTATCTTCTACGAGAAAATGGTGAATAATAATCACTGAGAACAACATTCGAATTTGTTTGAAGGTTATTGATAATGTTTCATGATGAATTTCACTAGTTCGGACTTCCATTGTCTACTATATAAAATGATTTGAAATCCCTGAAACAACTAAAAAAAAGAATTGAAAATGAATAGCTGAAAATATCAATTATATTAATCAAAATAAACCTGAAATGAAATGATAGTGAAAGTAAAAATAGAACAATTGAATAAATAAAAATAAAGAAATGAAAAAAGAAAATAAAAATAAAAAATGGAGAGATTCCAAGTCACGTTAGTTCACGACGTTTCGATTGTTAGTATCTACAATCGTCTTCGGGTGATGACTGGACTGATTCCTCCGAGAGATGACTATTTATAGGTCGTTCAAGTACTTTCACTTATCCCCGCTTTCCATTTTCCGCTTCACTGGTTCCGTGGGAGATGACCGTTTTGGCGGGAGTAGGCCATTTTTCGCTTGATGATGGGTTTCCAAATGTTGCGTATTTCTACGCTGGCTTGGCTGAATACGTTGTTGGACAACATGTATGCGGCCTCCTTGAATTTTCTCCTAAACCAATGTTCCTCTCTGTGCAAGATCTCAGCTTGGGACCACTCGATGTTGTGTTGATGGGTCCAAACAGGTCTGCTATTCCTGATTTGCTGGTTTTCTCTCGCTGTGTGTGTTTCTTGTACTCGGCAATGCGAACATTCAATGACCTCTTAGTTTCACTTAGTTTCAATGACCTCTTAGTTTTCCGCACTCATAGGCTACTCCAAAGCGATGATAGGAAAAACTTTGAAACTAGAAGACAGCAGGAGCCTCGCAAGGAAGAGAAGCCGTCACAACCAGTGTTTGCACTTCTCTATATCAGAGGATTATCGGAGAGGATAAGAAGAATTGGTTCCAAGTACGACATCAGAACCTGCTTCAGATCCGGTAACACTATCCGTAGCAGCCTCACGAATACCAGGCCACCAAACGCAGACTGCGATTCCAAGAATTGCATTTACCGGATACCATGTGAGTGCGGAAAATCCTATATTGGTGAAACCAAGAGGCCATTGAATGTTCGCATTGCCGAGCACAAGAAACAGACACAGCGAGGGGAAACCAGCAAATTAGGAATACCAGAACAGCTGAGATCTTGCACAGGGAGGAACATTGGTTTAGAAGAAAATTCAAGGAAGCCGCATACATGTTGTCCAACAACGTATTCAGCCAAGCCAGTGTAGAAATACGCAACATTTGGAAACCCATCATCAAGCGAAAAATGGCGTACTCCCGCCAAAACGGTCATCTCCCACGGAACCAGTGAAGCGGAAAATGGAAAGCGGGGATAAGTGAAAGTACTCGAACGACCTATAAATAGTCATCTCTCGGAGGAATCAGTCCAGACATCACCCGAAGACGATTGTAGATACTAACAATCGAAACGTATGTATACCAACCTGTCTATTAATTCACTTTTTTTCCAGTTACTTTTAAATTACCACATGCAAGCCAATGTTTTAATGTTACAACATTGTTATCCGTTACAGTTTCAAATTTTAGTTCTGCTCTAGGAACATTTTCTTCTGTTTAAAGCATTCTTTTTTAATTGTACTTTACCATATGTTTATATGAGGATTAGGCAGTGTTTGTCCCTACTGAACTACTAGCGCTGCTAATGAGTGATTTTTCGTACTTCAAGAAAAAGGTTTATTGTGGAAACATGACTTATTGCGGGAAAATTTGAATCCAAGGAATATAAAAAAGCTGATGTGTATATTGTTTTAAAAAAATGTTATCGGCGTTCAGAAAATATCCATTGAAAAATTATAGATTATACCTACATTTTTAATACATATTTAATAATATAATAATATTCATCATCAGTTTTCAATGGATATAGCTTTTGATGTATGAAGAAAAGAGAAATGAAACTTTCTATTTTTTTTTCCCACTTTTATTTGTAACTGACTTTACTGCAGTTACTTGAGTTTGTTGTATAAGTTTGAAAATGTCCGTATAGGACGAAACTGCAGTAAAATTAGTTACAAATAAAACTGGTAAAAAACATAGAACGTTTCATTTATCTTTTCTTCATTATGATTTCCTACCAGGTAGTAGTGCTACATACATCAATTTACTTCTGATGTATCGAAATATATCTGCATATATATTATAGCGATCGATGTGTTTATCGATGGAATCGTTAATTTTCTCACGGAAATCAGAATTATAACTGGTGTTATACTTGCATATCTCCCCCCCCCCTACCCCAAGACAAGTCACAAGAGCAATATGTGTTTGAAAACCATTGGCGTAAACATTCTACATTTTTTTCAGTACAAGAAAATTTTTCAGAAGCGTGGCATATATGAATCACTACCAAAGGTTTCAGTAGCATAAGACGTTTCATCTATGATGAATTTCACTAGTGCGGACTTCCATTGTCTACTATATAAAATGATTTGAAATCCCTGAAACAACTAAAAAAGAATAATTAAAAATGAATAGCTGAAAATAACAATTATATTGAGCAAAATAAACCTGAAATGAAATAATAGTGAAATAAACCACAAGTAAAAATATAACAATTGTATAAATAAAAACAAAATAAAAATAAAGGAATGAAAAAAGAAAATAAAAATGAAAAGTGTAGAGATTCCAAATCACGTTAGTTCACGACGTTTCGATTGTTAGTATCGAAACGTTAGTTTCGTTACTATGTTAGTATTTTGTTTTTATTTATTCAATTGTTATATTTTTACTTGTAGTTTATTTCACTATTATTTCATTTCAGGTTTATTTTGCTTAATATAATTGTTATTTTCAGCTATTCATTTTTAATTATTCTTTTTTAGTTGTTTCAGGGATTTCAAATCATTTTATATAGTAGACAATGGAAGTCCGAACTAGTGAAATTAATAATGAAACATTGTCAATCACCTTCAAACAAACGTTTCATCTAATTTTCTAACATCAATAATGATAGAAATAACTTTTAACGTGAAAATTCTGCTTTCTATTCAGTACTAACGTAAATGTACTACTTCGTATCTCGATCATTTTGAAATATTCGATATCTTCATCAGAGTACCGAATACCATTTCTCTGCAGATGGGTTGAAGTTTCTGACTTTATTACTCAACAACAGCAAATGGTTATGTAGGTTTCTGTTGACGCTTCTCACTATCAGCTCTTTGGTTATATGATGATTTCTTATATCAAAAATAAAATCCATTTGATCGTTCCGTTCTAAGTTATAGATCAATGATTCTATCTTACTCTTGAAAATCGACTGGCTTACCATCTTGATCGAGAACTATTACAGCGATGTTGGTAATTTCGCGTTGTGGTTCGATTAGTGAATAGAGTGAATTGAAATAAATTAAATTAATTAATCGTATGCAAAGGTGGGTGGGTCTCCGTCGAAGGCTTCCCAAAGTATATGGTTGATACTTTTTTCATCCTAATAGGTAAATTTGAAGGATGGATTGTGCTGGTTTCTGAAAAAATACCAATATGGTACCGATGTTGTCAAGAAACATCATGTGAAAAACCGCATAAGTAATCAATTTTTTCTTTTTCACCAATGTCCTTTTTGATATATTTCTGTTGCATTGGATGATATTGTTCTAGGTAATCCGTCAATACATCGTCTGAAATATAATGATTCGCTTCTAGAGCATCAAATACCTCCTCTTCATTACCGTTCTCATCTCTGGTACTAGCAACATCTTCCAGTTATGAAAACTCAGTCTAATCTAAAGGGCGCTGTGAGCCTTCTGAAAAATCATCATGGAAAGATTCAAGCTTTGATTTGAATTATGACTCAAGTGCGTGAGAAGGAGAAGTGGTTTCAAATTTTATTTCAGCTGGTGAAGGCGAATGTGAAATGAGTTGAATCAGCGTTTCAGAAATGAGTTTCAATAATACTCGGAAATCTTTATTCTCTTCAGATTTTCCCAACTTCAAAGCTTTAATTTTTCTCAGGTCTTTAGCTAACTGACTGACAGCATCAACAGTTCTATCATTTATACTTGTTGCAGACATGATTCACGCTAATGAAACAAACAGCTCACAGTCATATAGATTCATCAAATCCCATGCGATTTTGCCCATTTTCCACATCAAAACTTTTCACCATCACAATGGCGTTGGACTTATTTTTTGATTTTTTGAACATTTTGATCATATCATATTGAGTTCCTCAGATGAGAAATTTGAAAAAACATGTTCATTGAATACATGTTTCAAATTGATATCATTCTGCTTGAAGAACATAATGACATTACTGTTATCTCTTATCAAGTGTTTGGGTATTTTCGAGAAGGTCTGACGACATCGACTGACTTGTGTCGGCACATTGCAGAATATTATTTATGCCACATGCTATCTTGACAAATATGAAAATAGAGTTTTCCCTAGTAGCTCTGGGTGGGTCGATCATTTCATCGTTGTCATTGAAGAGAAAGTAACCGTCTTCTTATTCTGGGGCCACGGCTAACCTCAATGCCCATTATCGCGATTATTATCGCGATAATTTTCAACGCGCTAAAGTGGATGGCTAAACTTAATACGATTAACGTGAATGTCCATGATTGACGATAAAAACGGCGTTAATTTTACTTGGAAGATGGACGTTGACACTGACACTGACGTAGTGTGGCCGCTTTATCGCATGAATTCTCGCGTTAATCTCTTTGATGTACCGCCACTTGAGCTATCGCCTAACGCCAAACGGCAATGTTACTGCCATTGTCAAATTATCGCGTCAAGTCGTGGCTACACCTACGGTTAACGTCCATTATCGCGATAATTAATGGCATTTCTCGTTAGTGTGGCCCCAACATTATTTTTTTTGAATACATCTTCAAGTGACTGATATTTGGATTTATATAGCGAAATCAAGTATATGTAGACATTTTTAATGAATCTTCATTCTGGTTGGATAACAGGCTCATCATGGCATTGGTTTTGGAAAATTCGCTTGGATCGCCGGTAATAGTTCACCGTATTTGCTCTTGTTCGTAACTCAAACAAAATCGAAATTATCAAAAGGTAATGCTGATTTTTGCTGGGTGACCTTCATGACGTCTCCCTTTTCAGTGCCGATAACAATTGTTTTAAGTGCCCAAAACTATATTGAATGATTCAGTATTGTGTTTTAACCGAAAAGGTAGTGGCATTATGAACTCTGTAATCAAATGAACTGCCTTCTAAAATATACCCACCCGGATATCAGTACTGCTGTTCTGGCACCGTATTGAGCAAATATTATCCCACGCTCGAAAAGGCAAAAACGGTCCAGATTCCGTCTGTCCCCAACACGATGTTGCATATTCAAAGGATAAATCTTTGGAAGATTGTCATGAAACTCACTTAGATCTGGAGTACAAAGCGTGAAAAGGACTCAAGTCGAAAAAAGGCAGCCTCTTGGTTCGTCACCACAGTAATGAAGACCAAACGTGATCTCGGAATAGGATTAAAAAAATTACAATCTTCCAAAAATATCGTACATAGAATATCTCAGACTGCGGACGTCGCAAGGTTAGAATACCTCAAGAAATACCAATTGAAACGAAAAGTGGCGGTATTCTACCTTCAATACCGATATTTGCTGCACTCAGTGCTCTAGGTGGATCGGCTGGTGAAGCAGCAGGAGTTGCCAAGGCAGTAATTGATGAGAAAAATGCCAAGAGGAAACACAAAGTAGATTTTTGTCATGATAGAGCAATGAAGGAGATTGGCAAATTAGCAGAGGTATATTCTCGAAGGAACGTCATTGTGGTTATAGGATTCTCATTCGTAAATAAAAAACTCTTATTGAAGCTACCCAAGAAATCACTTGGGTAGCTTCAACAACAACGGTAAATATGGTCAAGTAATAATCAGTTCGTTCGAGAAAACGAAATCCTTACTATGAAGAATGAAACATAATGTTATTAAAAAATTTATGCTTGGATATAAATTCATCCCGTTTCTCCTAATCAACAACTAGACGAGACGAAAACTGCTCGTTTTAAACAATCTGGTTTGCTATGAATGTTGTGTTGGGTGGATATACTCAGTTGTTCTGTTCTGTATCTCAGATAGTTCTGTATCTCAAAATTATATTTCTTTCTTGCAAACACCGACAATCATTATGTTGATACGATGAATAAGTCACCCTGTTTATGAATTTGACATGTAACCGGTTGATTTTCTGACTCAATTCTAGTTATATCGATTTGAAACAGATGTGACTATCGATCTTCCAAAAATACAAGAGCTCTAGGGAGCTGCCGTACTGTATACATTCGAAGGTTACACATTTCTTTTCTCTCTGAATCGAATTGGGTGCAAGTTTGTCGGGATATGATTGAATTGTTCAGATTATGTGGCCGTTTCTTCGGTAGTGTCTTCTGAGTGAGATGTATGGTGACCCATTTGATATTGACGTAAATTTGCGAATAAATGAACATTTGAACCTGATCAGTTGAATGATTATCTTATTTCTTCATGTTAATAATAAATAATTTTCAAAACAAAACACAGGTCATGAACTTTGATAGCTCAAAATGTACTTTTATAAATGGCATTGAACTTGGGAAATATTCTGGGTCAGTATACAATGGATATGAAAAAAAAAGTAGTACGTCAATCTCAACAGTGATAAATATTTCGTCGAATTCCTCATTACCAAATTTCAAAAGTATGCATTCTTAAAATCTGAGAGAAGATGAGAAATTTAAATATCAAAAAACTAAGACTGTATGATTTGATAAAAACTGTGAATGATATCTCATAATAAAAAAAAGAAATATTGGATATGTGATAAAAAAAATTGTAGCAAACGAATTATCGTTGTTACCTAAAATGAGTAGATGATTGATGATTTTTCATCGACCTTTTTTGTAATGTAATGGAAAATATAATACATGTGTAGAAAGGGCAAATTTTTCAGTTCACTTCGATAAATTACAGTTAAGACACGCCCGAAGAAGCCATTGTTAGGCGAAACATGTGTTGCGTATTTGTAAAACTGTTCAGTGAAAGTTTCACAATAAAGTGTTTTTGAATACGTTATGGATTTGCATCAAGTATCGGCCAATTCCATCATATAACTTATAGATAACTCCATACAATGGCTTCTTCGGGCATGTCTTTACGTTAAAGAGACATCCCAAGAAGCCATTGTATGGCGAAACACGTGATGCGTTTTTGCAAAACTGTTTAGTTTTTCAGCTTTCAAAAATATAACGGTAAGGAGAAACTGTGATTAAAAGGTGATTTTCATATGTAAATGCGCCCTTTTTATCCCCAGGGAGAGCGACACAGTTGGAATATTCAAAAAATTTTCCTTTTTCTGTTTTTGTTTAAAATCTGTTTTTCCGTTAATCAGCTGTCGCCCCCATACGAACCACAACTCTCAGAAGTTGAGAAACTTGTGCGAGCTAAGGACTAACGACGTCTTACCTTTTAACGTGTGATTCCCAACACGGTACATCTACAATATAAAACGAATCTAAATACAAAATTTTAGCCTCCGAAAATATACCGGTACGGAGAAACAGTGATGAATAGGCAATTTTCATGTGTAAATGCTCCCCTGCTATTCCCAGTGGGGGCGCCCCAGTTGGATTTTAAAAAAAATCTTTTTCATTGCACATCTACAATATAAAACGAACCTCTACATACAAAATTTCAGCCTCCGAAAATATAGCGTTACGGAGAAACAGTGATGAAAAGATAATTTTTATATGTAAATGCGTATCTATGAAGAAGCACCTTTAAACCAAATATTAGCTCCCTAGGATTTACCAGTAAGAGAAACAGAGATGAATGAGTGAGTGTTTACTTTCGCATTTATATAAGTATAGTGTGGTTCAACATGCTATACTAGAATTCCTTCGAGTACATATCAAAATTGTGGCGGGATGTTCATTTCTAATAGGCATCAGATAACGGGAGAAGGAGCTCAGTTCAAAGATTATTAGAACTTATATGAATTAGGTATTCAAATCATTGTTGAAGAAGCTACCGTGTTAGGGAGACATGTCGTGATATATTTTTCAAATAAAGTTTGTGGAGATCAAATCGTGAGTTGTAGTTTATGAAATTACTATGGATCTTCATAGCCGAAAAGTAATTTTTTTTTGGGTCATATTGCAAATAACGAGCGAAATGTATCGTTAAAATTGAAGTGCTGGGGAGGGTTATACTAAAAAATTTTCTTCTTCGAAACCTGAATGTCACGACATTCAGAACGGAACATCGATTTTTATATTTCTACTCCCAGAATAGCAGACAAAAAAGTTTCTCATATTTGGTGCGTGGTTTAGCAGAGAAATATATGACACACAGGAAAAAATCTTTAAAAATAGCCGAAAGTAACGGCAAACAGTATGTTGGTCAAATTGAGTGGCTTCAATATATCGTTACGAAGAACATGTTTCACATATTCGATTTCACAGATCAGAGAATGTTAGAGTCGCTCAACATGCCTTAGAAAACGGCCACATAATGAGTGAGAAAGCTTGAATCTGTCGGGATCGGTATATTTCTACAGGATTTCAGACAACTCGATAGAAATCGAAAAATGTGGAATGAGATCTATGAATATCAAGTCCCATTCGAAGCATCTCGATGTTCATTCTGTTACGTAATAATTATAGGTAGATATGAAAGGTGTCCTTACAAGTATTCACTAACATTACTCCAGATAATTGTGTGTTCAGATGTCTGTAAAAGTTTTCTTTCATCATAGCCTGATGTTACTAACTTGGCAAGCGAAACGCGTGTCGAGAAAAAGTAAATTCCTTTCAGTGTGGAAAACCATTTTCAATGAAATAATTTGAGCCATAAATTTCAATTACATCCATCAAAATAAAGGAAATATTGGGATGCAAGCATGCAAATATTGGGATGCAAGAAATATATTGAATTCTGGTTGGAGGAGGAAAATTTTCAATTTCATGAAGTCAAGAGTAATAGAGTTTCAACATTTTCATGATGTGATTTCAATTTTTGAAGTAGTACTGTTTGCAACTTCAAGTTATATGGGTTCATTAAAAAAAGTTTGATTTTAGTACATATTTCGTTGATTCATAACTGGTTGTTCCAGAGTTTTTGTAAATGGGTATTACGGCACCAACACAGGTTGAAACAAGCAAAACGTTCTTGTTCTCTGCAAATTAAAGAAGCCCCTATATTTGATGATGGTCCCGATGAAAAAATAGAAGCAGATTCGACAGCTACATTCAGAGTAAGTATATATACGGTTCGATTCGATGTACACTAACAGAACTTCAACAACTACAACTACTTTCAATATCATTTTGAAATTTGACAACATAACTTTTCGAAAATGGCAGTTCTACTGAACATGATTCCAAAATGTCAGTTCTGATTTCATCAAACGTTTATATAAATTTCATTACTTTGTTGTAGAGAAGTTGTTATCATATCTCACACATATTGATTCTAATATCTACAGAAAACACTGACAATTTGAAAGTACTGTCATTTTAGAATTGATAACGCTCGACGTATTTGGAAATACTGGAGCAGCCGGTAATTATAACGAATTCCATAATAAGCTAACAGATTTCTAAATTTGTAAAATGTACAAATACTTTGATGTGGTGTTCACAGAATCAGTTGTCTAATTTTTTTTGGAGAAACAGTGTCTAAAGGGAGGCACTTTCATTGAAGTTGCCCACTCAATTGATAAACATTTTGCAATTCGCAAGAAATATCATAATATGAAGCCCCAACGGATGAAATTCTCACAGATAGCCAGACTAAACTTGAAGCACCGATTAACCCAAAATCAATCCCAATTGATACAACTCTGAGAATGCCGTGAAGAACAAATGAGTTGTCGGGCAGGTGCACATTGTTTTGAAAAAAGAGAAATGAAACTTTCTTTGTTTTTTGCCTCTTTTATTTGTAACTATCGTTACTGCAGTTTCGTCCAATATTGAGTTTTCCAAACTAGTACAATGAAGTCCATATAGGATGAAACTGCAGTAAGGATAGGTACAAATAAAAGTGGTAGGAAACATAAAAATTTCATTTCTCATCTTTCATGATTATCTTCTACCACGTAATAACGACTACATTAATCAATTCATTGAAGGACACATTGTTGCAATACTGATGAGTGTGCCAATCACGAATCATCAGAATTGTTGTAAATCATGCCCGAAAGAACATAACGCCGGCCGCCACTGGTGACCATAAACCAAACGTGACGCAGCTGAGAGCGTGGGAATATCCAATGTTACCTGCCGCTCGAGGAGGAGCAAGAAACATGCTATCGATGTCGATGGAACTTCGGCGAAATTATACGATGTTCCATTGCGATATTTAAACGCTGGCTGCAAGCGTATTCGGTCAATCAAGTACACAGTGAAGTGGACGTAACAGTGCGGTACGCGAAGTGATCTAATAGGGCGATAGACATTCAAAAAATAGTTGAAGTTCAATTGAAGAGTTTGTTGTATTTAAAGTGAAATGAAGTTAAGTTTGATTATTCAGTGTAGTCAATTATTGGTCAACCCACGGGGAAAAACGTAACAGAATATATCAATTTCATCATCAAATTGTTTCGATATAAAACTGTTTTTTCGAAGTACTAGAGTCATCTCATGATAAAAAATGTAGGAGTCAAAATCTCTGGAAAAATACGACACTCACTGCCCGTTTGAATGAGGCTTGTTTTACTGATGAAGTCTCAAAAACACAAGGTGGATGAATGGCCATAACATAAAATAACTTCAACGAAAATAGGTTGTTTTTTAAAATAATGTGCCTAGCATCTACTTCAACTTCATTTTGAGATACCAAATGATACCAAAGCCCAACAGCGGTGTACTCATGATCCACTACCAGATACTTCTTTTTCGATCTTCTATAGATCTTACCAGTTGGTTTTAGAACCGTTTGAACACTTTCGTCTCCAACAAGAAAAATCTTCAATGAGAAATGGGCACAACTCCTAAGGAAGTCAAATTCAAGCCCGGGCCGTGTATATAGCTGAAATAAAAAAAAATTCAGGGAATCCTGAAATTTTCATCAAACAAATATAGTTCAGTAAACGAACGAATTTTGTTTCGACAACAGTTTTCCATTAAACGATCGATATTGGGATGAATCTGAAATATGGAAATCTAAAAATTAAAATCACCTCAATGAAAATTATTCATTCATTCATTTGTGATGCACTGTTAGGAACCTTCGGTGTAGTAATGAATATTACTGGAGTTTTTTACCAACACCAAACCGTTATATCAACACCTCGACAGGTGTTTTGATCACCAAGTGATCATCTTCAAGAGGAAGATCAAACTTACTGTTGAAGATGATCACTTGGTGATCGAAATACGTGTCCAGATGTTAAAATAACGGTTTGGTGTTGTAAAAAAACTCCAGTAATATTAATAGCATTTATGTTGACTAATTATAGAAAGTGTAATCTCCCTTCTAATAATTCATCTGTCTGCCAAAAACAAAATCAGCGAAATTTCTTGGGGTTGAATGACTCATGATAATCTCCTCGATATTATGTACATCGGTATTCATTTCCAATAACAGAAGAAAAGGGTAAGTAAACACCCACCAATAACACTTCGACATAATTGTGTGGAGATCGACATGAATCTAGGATATGAAAGTAATATACCTCTCGATAAAATACACATGGATATTTATGCCAATCAATAGCCTGAAAGGATGATTCAACTCCTCACGAAAATATTGTTTCGACGAAAGTTTTTTGTTCAACGTGTAACGAAAAAATTATTGCAGATTTACCAGGCTAGTGCAGTGGAGATGGGATTGGTGTTCTTTGGACTGACTTGCCAGTTTCAGATTTGTATTAGGTGTCAGGCAACGTTCTGGCTGGACGCCAGAATTTTTTGTTTTTAGAAAAAGTATAAAAATTCAAACTTCCTTTGAATTCATTTATATATATATATATATATATATATATATATATATAATATATATATATATATATATATAATGTATATGGAATATAATAAAAATAATATGCGATTCTATGACAATTGATTGTATATAAATACAATTGAATTTATACAGAGGTACCTGTTAGAGTAGTTCTTTCCATGGTTGACTGCACCCTGGTTCGGTGTAGGTTGTCTTGGGTATCTGTCAGAGTTCAATGAGTAGGGCTTCTATATTCACCCTAGTGTTTCTTGGATACGGAGCCTGGACCTTGGAGACCAGTCGATTGTTTGGGGATCACAGTAGGGCTTCTATATTCATCCTTGTATTCCTTGGTAACGGAGTGTGGATTTGAAGACCAGTCGATCGGTTGGAGATAACAGTAGGGCTTCTATATTCACCTTAATATTCCCTGGAGACCATACCTTGAAGGTAAACAGCTCAGGTATGGCTCACCTTGGTAGTGGTATCATGAAAACGATATGAACTAATGACACATGGAACCAGATAGATGTACACTACACTTGAACCTTGGATGTCTATCGTAACTAAAGTCTTTCATCGAATATACAATTAATGAATATATTGAATACAGAGGAGAAAAATTATACACATGAATTCTAATCTCAAAAATCTTGAACAACAGTTCTACAACAATGTTTCAACAAGCGTTGAGACTAAGGTTCATCACTGAATGTATATATATATATATATATATATATATATATATATATATATATATATATATATATATATATATATATATATATATATATATATATATATATATATATATATACAAATATATATGATTGAAACTGTTTACATATACAAAATATTACCAATACAAGTAAATTGAAACGAAAGAATATTAAACTACAAAAAAATTTTTGTTCATTGAATCAAAACATTTACTGACGTGATAAAGGGTTCCAAGAAAAAGATAATCAAATATTTCTTTGAAAATTCTTATGTAATCCAAGTTTCAAGTGGAATCTTGAGTTCAAGAAATTTCATTCAAATTAATCAAATAATTTTAAAGGTTGAGATAATACAGGGGGACGTGAGATAAATATTAGATAAAAGTTAAGACACAATTTTCATAATTTGTAATGGAAATATGAAATTGCAACTTTCAAGAAAATTGCTAGTGGACCTGGTGGCATAAAAAGTGAGTCTGGGTGAGATCAAACACATAATTATTGATTTTTGAAATTAAAGAAAAATGTGTGTATCAATATTCACTCAGAATCATCTCCAGCCTTGATATACAGGAATCCATGTGGCTTGTTGCGATTCTGATTATATTTTCCCAGTAGTAACAGCCTTCAGCTTCTATTTCAAACAAATTGATCGGGACCCTTTTGGGGTTTCATTCGTCATGCAACCAAATGCTGTTAAAATAAAAACGCAGTCAAATTCTTAAAAATCACGAAGTTGTGAAAACTAAATCGATATATCCCTCACTATAAAAATAACCTGAAAACATTCATGAACTGAAGGGGTAATCAGTCAAATAATGTAGGATTATAAAGATAAACCTAGATATCGATTTCATGAGACCATGCATATCGCCATTTTCTGATAACCAAAAATTTTAAGTTATGGAAACAAATATTTCTAGGAACTCTTCTTTCACGTACCTGAGATTATGTTCAAACAACGAACACTTCATGAAAAGTCGGAAAAGGAAGATTATGTTAAGGTATTTAAAACAACGTGATACAATTCAAGCGATCAATCCTCTAATCGATGTTGCTCGTACCCAACGATTATGGACAAACAAAATCAATATAATATATATATATATATATATATATATATATATATATATATATATATATATATATATATATATATATATGTATATATATATATATATATATATATATATATATATATATATATATATATATATATATATATATATATATAAATAAGACCAATATCGCGCTCAACTCGTCTTGCATTCGCGATCGTTGTAGATGTCGCTTCGCTTCTAAACATTTTCAGCGACTTTTCTATCAGCTTACAGATACTTCTATAACGATATATAAACACTACCAACACGCATATAGAAAAGGTTTAGTTGAAAGTGCGGTACGAAGTGATCTAATGGGGCGATATACATTTGAACATAAGTCTGAAGTTTCAGTTAAAGCGTTGTAGTTTCAGTGTAGCAATGAAATAAAGTTGAGCCTGATCGTACAGTGTAGTCAATTATTGTCAAACCCACGGGAAAAACGTAACAGTATTTATTCATTCCTCTGACCTGGAAGCAAACAAATCAATATTCGAATCATACATGTTGATCTTGAGACAGCGTATACAATGATTTTTTTGGGACGAATGAAATTTAATCTACTATAGCTTGTACCACAAAAATGCTCGAGAAATTTTCGGAGTTATATAGGAAATTCATCAAAATGAAAGCTTCTAACAAAAATGAATGTCCAATTAATTTTTCTAGTATGTTAGGAACTATTCAGAATTTCATTATTGGTTCCTTTAGTGTACAGTTTGTCAAGAATAGGAAAAAGTTTCAAAATCTTAATTTGAGACCGCCTTAGCTGTGCGCATAAGACAGGAGTGGAAACGCCCACAGCCCAGTCAGCCGAATTTGTCTGTTGTGAAGTGAGCATCGCGGGTTAACCGAATGTACAGTCTGAGCAGAAATAAAGCGTTAAGGGTACAATTTGAGTATTGTAAAACAACCAGGATGGAGTTTAAATCAAACCTAAATCGTAAAGTGCTGACAAGTCAAACGAGGGAAGTTACAGCCAATGTGATTTTTTTTGCAACCAGAAGCGACAGGAAATAAACCTATAAAGGACTTTAAAAAAGTTCAAGAAAGAGCTGCTATGGAAACTGGGGTAACTTTAAGCAGTATATAAAACATTTCAAAGGAAATATTAAAAGAAAGAAAGCCGCAGCTGAAACTAACTTAGATGGTTTTGATAAAGGGTTTTATTAATTATTATACCGTCGATAAAAAGGTTCCAACTATTCGGCGTATACATCATAAATTTAAATCCGAAAATAACTATGCTGGTTCCTACGAAAGCTTGAGAAAAGTTATGCATGACATGGGATTTCGTTGGAGGAAAACGGAAAATAATCGAAAATTAATAATGGAAAAGCCAGATATTGTTTAGTTAAGAATTAATTTTTTGCGAAGTATGAAAAAATTTCGAGAAAAAAAGCGACCCATAATTTCCATGGACAAAACCTATATTCATTCCTCGCATACCCACATAAAAACCTGGAATGACAACACTAGTGAAGATTTACATAAACCAGTATCAAAAGGGCAAAGACTAATAATGGTGAATGCGGGCAGTGGAAAATGCTTATTTGAAATTTAGATCAGGTGATTATCATAATGAGATGAACTTCACGAATTATATAAAATTACTACAGGAGATGTTTATTCCTAATTTACCAACATAGAGTGTCTTAGTGAAAGACAATGCTCCCTATCACAATGTGCAGGTAAATAAGTCTCCTAATTTATGTAATAGAAAAATCGAAATGATGGAATGGCTAAGGCAACGAAATATATCTTTTACAGAAGATAGGTTGAAAATTGATTTGAATGGTCTAATTAAAATCCATAAACCGCGATATAAAATGTATAAAATTCATGAAATTATGAGCGTCCACGGGCATATTGTTCTGATGCTTTCTCCATACCACCCTGACTTAAATCCTATAGAGTTAGTGTGGGAGTCTTTAAAGCCATATGTTGTACAAAGAAATGTAGATTTTAGCTCAAAGACCGTAGAAAGATTATGCGATGAATTTTTCAGTACGTTTTCTGAAACTGACTGGAAAAAACGATGTGAGCATGAAAGTTTTGAACAGTTTTTCATGGAAAAGGAACCAACATTAGATTTCATGGTAGATGGCATGATAATCAACTTGCAAGAAGATAGTGACACTGAACCAGATTACATCAGTTCAGACCTTAGCGACGATTTATCCTCCGAAGATCAAGATAAAATATATTTTCATTTAAATTTTTTCGTTTTTTGCCTTTTATAAGTTTTATCTTTGTATTGTTTTATTTGAAATTGTTACGTTCTTAGAAATTTCTCGCCGTATTTTGCGTTTGATTTGAGTATTAAAAATATAACCCATTATGTGATTGGGCAATCCAACAACATTAAGTTGCCAATACCAATGACATCAGTCCTAAATGGTTCAGGTGTCTATAATGGTTGTAAAATGTTCAACCATTTGCCAAATAATGTGATAGAAATAAAGTCTTTACAATGCTTCAGGAAGGCTGTGAAAGGTATTTTAAGTGATGGACCATACTATAGCTAATATGAAAGAATGTTATTTTAACGAATTGAAGAATCAACTGCCTTAAACAAATTTATTTTTAACAATATTTCACTATCACAACTAATTTATTTACAACACTTATACAACTAACGCCTAATTTAACCTTCACAGTTCGAATTCTTTATTGGAACACACGATTCACTTTCTAGATACAGACTGCTATCTCGGGACGGGAAGCTGGCTTATATATTGGCAACGACCGTGCTAAATTTCTCTAGTTGTTTAGGTAGTGGCCTAGACTGTTCGCGGCGGCTTGTCGCGTTCATTTCTTTCGCGATGAGTCATGTGTTTATTTGCTGGCTGAGATATCGGTCAGGGCTGGCTTCAGATTCGTTACATTGCCCCCTTCTTGAAGACGTTTCGCCTCGAAATGTCATCCTTGGCGTGTCTCGATACCTGCAGGACTCCCCATATCTGCACTGTGAAGTTCGAAGAAAGTAACACTCCACAGTCTTCATGCTCGGTCGTGGAAGATGGTTATCGCACACCAAAATCTTGATACCGGTGGATCTGAAGATCGTTTCCAACATGCTTCTCACAATTCTCCAGTCCAGCCTGTCTAGCCCAGAGGCTAATTTTGGGATTGCCAAGTCCACGAGATTCTAGTCGAGCATCGTGTCCCTCAGTCTGGTAAGACTCCTTCAGACATATTCATATGACGGTTTGTTTCGAGAATGCTTTTTGGTCACCAAGTAGACCCTTCTTCAACTGTAGCACTCGTCCGACTTCAGGATTCTGTTCTCGTAATGTTTGGAGCTGACCGAATTTCTTCTTGAATACCACAGCGATACCCTTGAACATTTGGAGATCCTCCGCCACGCAGTGAGCTAGTGCCTAATCAACTGGAACCTTGAAAAGGTCTCGTGGCTCTTCTCGAGTTACCCCATGTACGACCTTCTGTCCGTTCGAGTATAAGGACATGAATTTCTGGAACGTCATTTCATCCTCTGGTGGACTGAGGGCGCGAACTTGATCGTGATTGCCAGCATATGGAGCCAATCTATTAAAATAGACGACCCTAGGCTTTCCTCGAGGTGGCTTATGGATTCGGTAGACGAGGTCATTATCTTTTTCATGATTCTGTACGGACCCTCCCACGAGTTCCGCAACTTCGGTGATAAACCACGCGTCGCTTAGGATTGTACAGCCAAACTAGGTCACTGATTTCGAATCCTCCAGCATTCGCCTTGATGTAATAGGCCTTCTTCATCCTATCGCTGGCACTCCGGATGTTCAGACGAACTCGTTCATGGATGTCGTCCATTCTCTACCGAAGCTTGCTGACATAGTCTTCTCCCGTAGTGTCTTGTTCTGGCGGCGTCCAAAATTTCAGGTCGCGAGGAAGCCGCAGCTCTTGGCTCTCGCCGAACGATAAGCCAGCAGGAACAGGTGGAGGTATTGGTCCCAGTCTCTTTGATGGTCAGAGACTACCTTGGACAAGTGGTGGTTCATGGTCTCATTCATTCGTTTCACCATTTCATCGGACTGTAGATGTAAGGCTGTGGTTCTGGTCTTTCGAATGTCCAACAGTTTACATATTTCTTGGAACAGGTTGGACTCAAAATTTCTGCCCTGGTCCGAATGCAGATCCAATAGGACACCGAATCGACATATCCATTCCTTTACCAGGACGTCAGCAGCGGTGAAGGCTTCCTGGTTGGGCAGGGCATGGCTTGTGCCTACTTGCTGAAGTAGTCCATGGCTACTAGGATGTATTTGTTCCCATGTTCGGACTCTGGAAACGGGCCGGCGGTATCGATGGCGATTTTCAAAAGGACTACCCATGTTATACTGGCGCATTGGAGCTTTCGGTTGTATCCTAGGTCCGTCACTGGCAGCGCATACAGCACACTTTCTGCACCAGTCCTTGACGTCGGCTTGACAATTAACCCAGTAAAACCGTTGTCTTACTTTCTGGAGGGTCTTCGTTACTGCCAGATGTCCTCCAGTGACTCCATCATGGATTTCTTTGAGCACCTCTCGTCGTCTGCTCCTGGGTACCACTGTCTGGCGCCTTTCTTCTCCACCATCTTCAGACTCCAACACCCGCTTCAGAACCCCGTTCTCCAAGGTAAGGAAGTTCCATTGGGCCCAGTAGGACTTAGCCGCTGGCGAATAACCTGCAACCTCCTGCCACGATGGTCTTTGATTACTTTTCTTCCACCCGATGACTAAACCAAGATCTGTGTCTTTCTCTTGGTCTTCCCTGATCTTATTATCTTCCGAGTTGTCGTCTACAGCTCTAGTTCTACAAATAGCTGCTTCTTTCTCTTCTGCCGCTCTGTATTGTGAGCAGCCATAGGGACATGGTCTTCGTGACAGGGCATCTGCGTTTTTTACGGGGGCTTGCTGGATGGAGGCTGACGATTGCCCCTTCTCATGGAACCTCTCTAGTTTTCTTAATTTGTTGTTGGTTCTTTGTATGCTTGGACATTTGCTACGCACATGCCCAATTTTCCCACGGTTGCAGCATCTCATTTGTTTTCTCTCAGACAAAACTCCTTTTATCACCTTTCTAATGATGGCCTCAGTGTCAGCAGAACCCTGTCCATCTTCCTCCATAGTTTGAACTTTGTTCTGACCCTTGCAGGATTGTTTCACAGCCTCAAACTCCAGAGCTCTTGCCAGTGCACCCACGAGATGTTTGGGACGAGCTAGCGTCAAGGTCTGCTTCGTTTCTTGGTCGCGAAGTCTATGCAAGAATGCCTGAACTGCTAACCGCTCCATTACATTTTCAGGTGTAGCAGGATATGCCAGACGGACCAATCGAGCTATGTCGGCTTCAAACTCCTGTAGGGATTCTCCTGATTTCTGGCAGCGGTTCTTCAGCTGTGAATGGTAAACGTGTTTTAGGTGTGCCTGTCCATACCGTAGCTCAAGATGCTCTACAAGTTGGTCATAGTCTTTCTGTTCCTGGGCCGTGAGGGTTTGTAGAATATTCGTTGCTTCTCCACGCAACGCCAATGTTAATGCTACCGCCTTTTCTCCTGCATTCCATCCATTCGCTCTGCCCAAGGAGTTTTTCCTTCGAACTGGGGCGGCTTCATGGAGAGTTTTCCTGGTTCAAGACTGACTTTGACATCTTTCAGTTCCGGAATGGAGTTTTCGTTAACCGTTTCTGTGGGGTGGGCAGAATTAACGATTTAATTTTGCCAATTGGTAATTGTTTCTTTCATCTTGCTGATTTCTGCCTGAACTCCGCCATTGATTTCCTCTACTTCTGTGTTCATTTCCTTCCTGATTTTGTCTATCTCTGTCTCGATGGTTCGTATCCTTTCTTCGAGTAGATTCGCCACACAAGAAAGTTCTTTCTTCAAGCTTTCTGCATTTTCTAGAAGTGTGTCCTCTAAACTCTTCGAATTTTCCAGAAGCTTCTCCTCCAGGCACTTCGAATTTTGTTGAAGTTCATCTTTTAAACTCACTGAATTTTCGCGAAGCTTGTCTTCCAAACTCTTCGAGTTTTCTAAAAAATCTTTCATGCTTTTCGAATTTTCCAGAAGCTTCTCTTCAAGGCTTACCAAATTTTGTTGTAGTCCATCGAGTTTGCTCATTATTGAACTCAAATCACCCCCAGATACTTCGAATGAATATGTTTCGAAATCTTCTCCTGATTCCGTCAAGTTATCCCACAGTCTCTTCTGGAGTACTGATTTCTTTCCAGAACAATCTAGCTCCCTTATTTCCAATTCTTGCTTCACCTCAGCAATTTTCAAGTCCACTAGGCGCACTTTCCTTGAACACATTTTGTCTCTTACTTGTCTATTTTCCACAAAACTGAATATGTCCATTTATATGTCCGAAACACTCATTTATTTTCACAAGTCTTTTTTTGCGAGAAAGGTCTATCAGTTTATGTTTCCGTAGTCCGGTACTGTCCACTTCGTGAAACACAATGAATCACCAGTCCCTCTGCGCGAAAGTTTTATAGTCAATTTCACCGTAACACAGAGATTTTCCACCAAGCGTTCACAAATTTATTTTAAAATTCCCACTTCTGACACCAATTGTAACGAATTGAAGAATTAACTGTTTTAAACAAATTTATTTTTAACAATATTTCACTATATATTTATATGCTCTTATATATACGAATTGATTTTATGAATTAAGTGAAAATTGATAAATTCAAATGCACCTTGGTTTTACATATGAACTGCAATATAGATTGAATGAAACTGTGTGTGAAAGATTACCTACTCTTATGACAATAAAGAAGTATATTCTCTCTCACCCTCTCTTCCTCTCAGTAGAAAGATTCTTCGGGCGTGTCTAATATTGAAACTTTTTTTTCTTAATACACCTATAATCATAAGAGAAGTCAGTGAAGATATGTCTTAGTTTTTCTTGATCTGTGGGTATTTCTTCTTTTTATTCTTGAAATACTTTTTCGATGTTTCAGTATGAAGATTTAACGACCAAATTGGCAGATCCAGCAAAATTACGAACTAAACCAGAAGTGTGTGATTTGAAGTTTGGAAAATTCTTCAGTGACCATATGCTGAAGATATTTTACCATAAACAACTAGGAGGTTGGCAAAAACCTGTTATTGTGCCATTCCAAAATTTGAGCATTCATCCAGCAGCTAGAGTTCTTCATTATGCAATACAGGTACGGAATCATCCCAATTAACTTTACACATAAATTCATCATTTTCACAATTACCCGTAGTTAGTACAATTCAAAATCTATTTTTTATCAAAATTTCATGGCCACTTCTGCATTGCGAAATTTGACGACTCAATAAATTTCGTATTTTACGTTAAATTATACATCAGATATCCTACAGTTGAAAACAAAAGTATCGAATCGATTGAATGAAAGAGCGGACGGAGAAATATTACAGGAAAACTAGATTTCAAATTGCAAAACCCTCATTGAGTAACCTCAGTTGACATATTCGAACTGAATGTAAGGGAATCGGAAAGAATATGTTTTCAGCCTGTAACCAGGATGTAGCCAACTCTGCGCTTGGCCACATCATACTGATGAAGGGTTAACCTGATTATGGTTTGATTTTTTCTGAACTCTCCTTTTCTGCTCACTGAGTGAAGTTTGCTCAACGAGATCTGCTTGCTGAAGTATTTTTGGCTGATACGATAATATTAAAATTGAAATTACTAAATCTTTACCTGACTAGGTGATCCCTCATTTGGGCCTCCCTTCTTGTTGACTGGGACTTGTGTGGACGTTACTTCATGCTCGCTTACGTTACGTCGATATGATTGACAGTAAGAATGACAAATGAGAAGGTCGTGGTTGGCGGGTGGCAAGTGATGGCGGGAGGAAAGTGATGCTGAAAAGTAGGTATGACGAACCGTGCCTTCACGGGTTTTTACAAGTTCACTGGTGTGGCGAGGGTCCGTGCCATGTTAAAAACCCTGAACTAAGTCCAGAATCGAGTCCTCATGGTGGAAAAACTATGGCACAAGCTTGTGGTTGGCGGAGAAGTGAAGGGTTCGGAGAAAATTTTCAGGATTTTCATTTTTATAGAGTTCTGAAAAAATTTTGGGAGAGTTCTAAAATAAATTCAAGAAATATCTGAATCCCTTGAGAATTTTCTCATTGTTGAGGAAATTTTTGTAACGCTATGCGATAATTAGCCTTGATTTTCCAGTTATCTCAGAGGAAACACCAGGATTGATAACTTCTTCAAATGAACTGTCAGGGATATTACTGTTGTTGGAAGGTGATTGGAAGTATAGTTGCACAGCCGGTTGTCCTCCGGAGGGGTAATAGGGTTCCGTTGGGGGGCGTGTCCTACGACTCCGCCACCGTCGACCGCATTTACCCTTCGTCGCAACGGCCGGCTGGCCTCCCAGACCTGAGCCCTTCGGATTTCAGGACTCAGCTCTTGCCTGGGTGCAACGAGAGGTTGGTATGCTTCGGTTTGCTCGTATTCTGGGAATCGGGATGCGTGTAGGTACTGACCCCGCCATGGAACCACCTTCAAGCCTCTCTCGACTTCAGGGTGATCCCCTGGCATTCCACCACCCCCTAGCGCTTCTGCTAGGTCGTCAGTATCCGGTTCGAACCGGGGACGAGGCGCTCCTATGCGCGACGACCCCTTCTCCTCCCAGGGATCATTAAGTGTTCCCCCCTGGGGGCATCGCGACGCCTGGCGTCGGACGACCTGTGCTTCGTTGCTTGATTCCCTATTGCCAGCATCCCCAAAGCCTTCTTTGCTTTGGGAACGCTGTCCTTCACCGCGCCTCTCGAAACTTTCCTTACTTCGAAAGTCCTGTCCGGTGGTTCTTCTTTCGAAACATTCGCTGTTTCGAAAGTCCTATCCATGATAGCATGATTCTCTTGTCGGGTTTGACAATGGCTTCGACATTTCGCTGATTACTGTTGTCACAGGATGGCTGTACACCCCGTGAAACGTTACCCTTGGTGACTCTACTACATAAGTAGGTATCACCGCCTCAATGTTTTCACTCAAAACATTTCGTTCGGGAAAACTCTCAAGTCTAGAGGCAGACAACCCTCCGGTTGTCGCCGCCGGTTAAAACTTTTAAATTGTTTGGGTTGTTCCGGTTTTGATGAAAAACGCTGTTGGCTCGTTGTCGGAGCCGATCTCAGCATAGGAGATCGCGTTTTCATATTTAACATCTCGCGAAGCCCTAATTGGGGTTCGCTCTGTGCATGTTTTCTAGTGGAGACCATTCTTGGCATTGTCAATTCAGCTCGCATGTCGAGCAATTGGCGAAGATTGGCCTGGTGCGTGCTCCTGGTCCTGGACAACACCTCTCCTCGGAGACGATGTCCATTTTCTCGGAGTAACGTCTCCTGACGTTCTCTTGCAAATGTTTCCTGGTCCATTCGCAACGTATTCGGTGTATTTAAATTCCTAAAGCGATTTAATACAACTTCACTATTTCGCGGAGTTATTTCGCAATTTGAGGACTCTGTCCTTTGTGTCATGTCGAGTTCTCTAACTACTCGACTTGCTAAAAAACCACCAATGCCCAAGGTTTGTCGCTCTGCGATCACGGGAGAGGCACTGGTGTCCTCGTGCGCAAAAGGTCTACGTTGAGTAGGAGATGCCCTCAGACTGGCCAACTCTACCGGAGTTCTCGGAATACTGTTTCCTGTGAAAAGAGTCCTGGGGGGTTCCGCGTCTGCTTGTAGAAGTCGCACTCAGGCGGCTAAGCGTGTCTGAGAAGGAACTTGATTGACCGAAGCTTGTGGTCTCGCGATTTGACACTGGTGTATTTTCTGCAAGCTGCGCTCGCGCTTGTCTTGCCCTAGTCTGCATTTCGAGTTCAAAGTTTCCCTAAAATGACTCTGACGAGGAAATAGTCAGAGGGAAGAATTCACGGAAATCTAATATTTTTAAGTTCACTCTTGGATCGCGAAAGCTGCTTTCCTATCCAAGGCTTACAGGGTGAACTGAGCTAGTGATTTAGGAACAAGAAGCCTAACGGTTGAACAGCACCCTAGGATGAGGGCCGCTCGCAGGATAAGGTATCGAAATCTTGGAGGGTCCTAACGGTTAGGTTGAGTCGTTCGCCAGAAGGACGTAACTAATGATGTCTTGACCCTCCCGAGTTCAATCTCGAAACACCTCGATCGTTTAACACCGCAAGGTGATCGAGTGGAGTGAGACCGAGCAACTTTAGAAAGGGACCTGCTCTTCCTTTACAGGATTTGGGCTGCTTTCCTCTGGCGGAGTGCCAAAAGGAACCTGGACAAACGTAAGGTATGATTAGGCACTTCAATAAGTTATCCAACCAGTAATCTGCTCCAGTATAAGCTCTGTTGAATCCTAGAGTTTCCACAATCCTAGAATTTCACGAATTAATGTCCAGCTACTAACCTGCTTTGATTTAATCTCAATTGGTCCTAAAGATTCCTAATTCCAATAAAAATTCCTCCAATTCCACTGATTAATGATAACCGCAGATCCCTGAAAACTCCTGTGCTGTGCTTTGTCTCTATTAAGTTCTGAAAAGAACCAGAGACTCGAATTCATTTGATTAAACCCAACCGCAGCTTCAAACTTTCGAAAAATCTTCGGATTTTTAAGATGACTGCTACTCGCTCGATGTTCAAACTTCGACTAACTATCGTGGCTTGGAAATCCGTATATTTATGTTAAATAAACGGGCTCTCTTCCGCGCCACTTTCGGCCAATCGGCGATCGCAAAAGCCGTGCGATCCTGCCTGACCTAGATTCAATATTTACACAACGAAAAAAACTCATTTCGTATGGATTTGCCAGCCTTTACGACCTGTTTTTCTTCAGGCGCTGGGCTTTGAAGTAGGAATACCGCTTGCTACTATCCATTCACGTCTATATGCCGCTGTTTCTATCTCATTCTTTCCATGTGTCGTTCCGCTTCCTCAATTTGCGTTCGATAAATGAAATCTAACAGTCTTTGGCCTTACTCGGAAATCTTCGGAAAATCGCGAAAATTCTAAATTTTCGTTTTCCTCGATTTCATATAGAACTCAGCATCCTAAGACAAAAAGTCTTATGCCGCGTCTCGATATTCCCATTCCTTCTTGCAGAAAAATGCGTTTTAAAAATGTAATATTTTTTAAAACTCAAATGCTAATAAAAATTGAACCACGAGCACTAGAAACGTGATCGAGATATCAAACGATAGCTACTAAGAATCTCTATCGATACTTCTTTGAAGAAAGCACGATTTTCCTGTCTAGATAACTGAAAAAGCCATTTTCCATAAAATCGACTTTTTCCCTATTTAAAAATTTGGCGAAGGCTCCAATCGTGCAAAAGATTTTTCTATCGCTTAGGAAACGACATTTCATATCTTAATTTTCAAAACTAAGCTGAAATATCTTGGGAAAACCAATGTTTTTCCACATTTTCTCAATGTTCATTCTGAGTGGACGAGTTTAATGATTACATTCTCAACAGAGATTATAAAATGATTTTCATCAAACATAACATATAATAAAACGATTTTATTCAAACTGGTAATCCAATAACCGCGATATGCGCAAGAATTTAATACAACCTATCTTCACTGTTCAACTAGCTGAATTCGAATTGTCTCGAAAAACTATCGTAATGGTACTTAACATTGAGATAATTAAGACAGGATGCAATGGGTGATAAATGACGTGAATGTCGTTGAAAGATGGCGGACGTTGGATGTGGTTGGGTGGGGAAGTGAGATGATAATCGTAATAATCTGTTGAAATCTGGGATTATCTATCATGAACTCCAGTTATACTTGAAGGCTCTGAAATAGTAAATCGAAAGAAATGAACTTCAAACGTTCAAGCCAGTCTCGAATATATCTACACAGTAGGTTGAATGGACTGACGCCTATCAGAATACAACTAATCCTCTGGCTAATTGGATTATATCCAACAGGCGTCAGTGCAGGAATCTTCACAGAAAATTTCGTGCATATGCAATTATCAATACAACTGAAAGAGTCTAATTTCAATTTTGGAACAGGTTAACTTGCAGACCGGTTTCGGTCTCTTTAGCAACTCATCAGTGCAAGATAATGGCTATTATCGACCTTAAGTCAATGATATTCCATAATTGAAAATCGGAATTCTTTCAGAGTATTTCATTCCTCTTTCTAAGTTGGAGCGAACAACAAAATGTCACTCCATCTAGTGGACGAGGTACTAACCAACTGCATATCCGACATTCGCCCGATTTCTCTGAATAAGGAAGAAAAACTTTCTTGTTAGTCTGTGGGCTATGCTTGAATACTGGCAGTCAACAAATCAATCTACTGTGTAGGTATATTCGAGACTGGCTTGAACGTTCAAAATTTATTTCTTTAGATTTGTTTACTGCCAGTCTTCAAGCATAGCTCACTGACTAATAAGAAAGTCTGAAATAGAAAAAATGTTGAATTGTCGACGACTTTATTGTTTCATCTTCAGGAATCTGAAATATAAGAACAAGACATACATATCAAAATGGGATTCTAGAATGTAGTTTTGTTTAAAACAAAATAAATTACGCAAAATAACAATCGTTAGAAAATGAAACGCTTCGAACACTCCACAGAAAACATACACAGGTTCACGAAAAACGTTGACACAGACACGAAGAAATCAACAACTGTCGGTTAATCATTTCTTTATAATGCAAAAAGTCCCATGAAAGAAATAAACGAGAACTATAATTGGGAAATCGTCTGTTATTGATTCAGATTTTTTTTATCAGATTGAAATATGAGGTATGTAAATTTTCAATATCCGACTTTTTATTAACATTTTGTAGCAATTATTTGTTTCAAGAATTTTTTTAAATATTGTCTGTTGTCCTATAATACTGACTGAGTTAAAATCAAAAGTATGAAGGGATGACTCACAATCCCTGCTATGTTCAGTCATTCCTTGTGTTAGATACCTACCTGTTTGCCCTATATATACTTTTTTACACTTGACACATGCTATTTTGTAGATAATATTGAATTTTAGGTCCTTTGTTGTTTTTGTTTTATTTCTCGTAAGAAAATGATTTTTAACTGTGTTTTCACACTTCATACTGATTTTGAAATTTTCATTTTCTAGAACCTTGCATAGTTGGGGTGTCAGACCTGCTACATGCAGTAATTTGAAATATTCAATGTTCAACGGTGCTCTTTTTTTTCGTTCATTTGATCTGTTGGAATATACTAATTTTTTATCTATCTATCTGAAGACTCTTGAATGAAATGATTGAAATAACAAAGCATGGAACAACATGTCTTAACAAAAGGTCGGATATTGGAAATTTACACACCTCATTTTCGATCTAATAGGAAAATCAAACGATAATTCTGAGTCATTAACAGACGACTTTTTCCAATTACAATTCTCATTTCTTTCAAAGGCTCTTTTTGCAGTTTAAAGAAACGATTTACTGACAGTTTGTTAATTTCTTCGTGTCTGTGTCAACGTTTTTCGTGAACCTGTGTATGTATTTATATTTTATGTAGAATTTATTTACTTCGCTGTTTTTGAACTCGGAAAGCCGCCCTAAATATAAATACTCATCAACGTTGTTTTCTGTGAAGTGTTCGAAGCATTTTATGTTTTAACGATTGTTATTTTACATAACTTATTTGGTTTTTAACAAAACTATATTTTTTTAACCTCCTTTCCCCTGGCAAACAAAACTATATTCTGGAATCCCATTTTATTATGTATGACTTTTTTATACTTCAGAGTCCTGAAGATGAAACAATGAAGTTTAGAAACGTCAAAAATGTTTCTCCAACATTTCGACCGAATTCCGGCCAACTTGACATTCGAAATAATACTCAATGGTCGCCATCCTATTCAACAACAAAATTGTGATCTAGTAATAGAAAACAAAGGGTCTTTATATCATTTATGTCGGCTCTTCAAATAATTTCATCAAAAAACTGATTTTGCTGTATCACAAAGGACATTACAACGTTATGCTATAACGTCACTCACCGCAGTAATCACTTGTTATTACTATTGGGTAGAATGTAATATACCCCATGTTAATTAGTCGGACATAGGTGTGGTCAAACATGTTTGGAACCTTTGGTGTTGTAATGAATATTATCACTACACCAAACCGTTATTTTTAACACCTCGACACGTGTTTCAATCACCAAATGATCATCTTCAAGAGAAAGGAGTGTCTTCTCAACTGGTCAACTTCGAATCAATTGATGAAGCTGTTTCGGACAAATCTGTTTGTAACCTCTTATTGTTTGATTTGCCATGATGCATTTGTGTGTGATGTATTTGTCTACCTGCAAAACATGATTCTACCTATATATTCTGAAACAAATTGTTTATTGAACTGTAATTTCATTTTTGCTGTACTGAATACTTTCTATCATTTATTGTTGTTGTGTTCTTTTGTGGTTTGGATATTTTTATATTTCAATCATCTTCTTTTCTAATATCTCACATACCAATGAGGTTTGACCTTGAAGGACGTTCCAGGACCTTCAGCTAGTAGCATACAATATGACCTAGAACGTGAAGTTTGCCTTTCCTCATGTAATTCGACTTTGAGATTCGACTCTGTCCTCATGGCATACCCTTGTCACACAGCACTTTTCTGAGAATATTCCGACCTTGGGATAATTTCGGAAGAATCGTTGGAGCTCAGTTAACCAGAACCACTATTCACACTACTTCCGACAAGGCTCAGAAATGGCATTTACAACCCATTATTAGATCTTCTTCTTCTTTATGTTCTGAAATATTTCTTACGATCTGTCTGTTTCAAAATCTGTTTTTCCGTTAATCAAAATTGGGAAAAAAGTACGCCACGACTTGTATTTTTTTATTTTTTCAGATTATTCAACTGAAATTACAACGCTTGTGTTTTATTCATATCTAGCTTCCTTTTCAAAAAAAAAAAAAAATTGAAGCCACTTTGCATATCATAAACACCTACTTAGGACACCAGCGGACTGTGATTCTATTATAAATAATTTTACTAACGCCGAAATGAGTATCATGCACTTCATTTATGGATCAGCAAATGGTAATGCCGAAAAAATACGGAGAATCCACTAGGACAGATATCTCAACAGAGTAATTATTCCATGGGATGAATGTTTGGGAAAAATCTAAGTCGCACAAAGTTTGGCATTACAAGATCAGCTGAATGGGCGGATCTTGAAGACCATTTCCAAAATTTTCCCTGGCAAGATGTTTGTTGCAGCTCTAAATATCCATCAACTTGTGCTTCTGAAGTCACGGAAGGTGTACCGTCCATGGATGCATATTTTCCTTTTCCAATGAAACGTCCTTCTAACGGCGAACCTTGGTTCAACAAAAATTGTGAGCAAGCTGTCGCCTCCAAAAATGTCACTTATCGGCAGTGGCGCAAAAATCCCAGAGCCAAAAACTGGACTGCAAAGCTGCAAACTAAGGATAAATGAAAGCAAAGAACTTCACAATTAGAAAATTAGGGATAAACTGCTTGCCAATTCCAACGGGTCTTGATTCTTCTGGCCAGTAGCTGAAGCTGTTATTCAGAACTTAACAAAATCCACAATTCCACCACTAACACAAGCGGATGGTTTAATTGCAACCACAGCCATAGAAAAAGCCAATCTACTAGCTGAACAATTTGCGTCCCACTCTACAGTCGATTTTCTGGGAAAGGCACCACCCACTATTCCTACACTAGAATCCACAATTCCGAAAATTACTTTCCGACAGCGTCTGGTCAGACAAATTTTGAAAGAGCTCCATATCAACAATACTGGCCCTGATGAAGTGCCCGCCATCGTTCTCAAGAAGTGCGTTGCATCGTTGCAGACTTTTTAACCTGTCTTTCAAGAAAGGGGATTTTCCTTCTTGTTGGAAGATTGCTCGCGTTCAACCTATTCCAAAAAAGGGCAGGAAAAATCTTCCAAATAACTATAGACCAGTCGGTTTGCTATCAGTGATCATATCAGTGAGCTATCAGAAAATCATAGAGAAAGTCGTAAACCACTATATCCTCAAATATTTGAAAGGCTTCAACATCTTGTGACATTCGGAAACAAAAATCAACACTACCTTCTATCGTATGTCACTCATATTTGGAATAACGCAATCGGGAAACATGGAGAACCCAAAGCTGTTGCGCTTCATATTTCTGAGGCATTTGACCGTGTGTGGCATGAGGGTTTGCTTGCCAAACTTCGATGCTATGGCTTGTTGAATCATTTCTATGTATAGCTCTTCAGCTTACTGAAAGAACGTTCCCTGCCAATGACTGTCGATGGATATTTCTCGAATACTTTCACCATCAACGCTGGTGTTTTCTCGGGGTTCCATATTGTCTTCAACCCTCTTTTTATTGTATATCAAAGACTCATTAAAAAAACAAGAATCCAATAAATTGCTTGCTTGCAGAAGGAGGTTGCATATCTTAATAAGGATCTAGACGTGGTTTCGATTTGGAGTGAAAGTAATCAGGTACACTTCAAAGCCACAAAAACCCAGTCATCGGTTTTCTCCACATAAACGCAGTTCTCCAGATGAAAGAGTTTTTAAACAGTGAAGTTCGAGGTGTACTTAGTTGAACCTCAAAACGATGAGCAGCCACAGTCTGTCGCGTATTTCTGGTCCTGTTCGAATACTGGCTCTCTTTTGTAAATTACATTTTGGTGAATCTCTGGTACTCAACAATTGATTTTGACAAACTTTTTCGCATTGCATTCAGAATGAAAAATCTATCAATCGTATTATTGCCTATGCTGTTTAAATTTTCAAGGTTGATTTTGTCAGATCTCAAGAGTTGGAGAGCCGTCAGTTGAATATGAGAACCCTGAATGAAAACTTAAAGATGATTATTGCAAAATAGTTTTGAAGTTCAATTGTTACTTTTGGGCTTTGTATAGTCTGATCTGAAAAAAGTATTACTGTCATGAAATATTGCAATCATTTTCAGTATGATGGAGAACTTTCAATAATTTTGTATTTCAGCTATTTGAGGGCACGAAAGTATATAGAGGAGTTGATGGAAAATTGAGATGGTTTCGACCAAATTTGAATATGATTCGCATGAATAGGTCAGCAGAAATGATAGGACTTCCAACCTTTAGTGGCTCAGAACTAGTAAAATGTTTAATAAGGTTGGTTCAGATAGATCAGGAGTGGGTTCCACATAGTGAACAAGCCAGTTTATACATTCGACCTTCATTAATTGGAATTGACGTAAGTACGTTCACATTCAGTAAATTATGTATATTATCACACCGTTGATCGTATTTTTTCGTATTCAAATTGAAATTAATATGGGAATGATCAGAATGGTACTAATCTATTTATGTTTTGATTTTCGTGAAATTATTTTCCAGCAGCTTGACTGCATTAACCATTATCAGTTCTAGAAACATGTGGATTCGTTTCCCGATGGCATTCCAGTATAGCTACCAAAATTTTTCTATCGCAGTTGTCAGTTGATTGGTAAAACCACCAACACTGACATAAAAACGTGGCAAGTTGACTTGGGTGTCACACCAATAGGTGGTTCCACGTATGTCTCGTTTATGATGTTATTTTTATCAAGTACTGGTTTTGGTTATTCACATTTTGTCTTCAATCGAGGGCCACTACCTGGTACTGACGATTCCCAACAGGCTGAAACAGATGTCTACCGTTGAAGCACTCCGTTGCTTGAATAGACAGCTGTTGTAAATATTAATAACTATACAGGTATCTCACTCAGTCATCTTTATTTCTTCGTACTGGTAAGTCCTAGAAAACCAAAATTTGGATATAGGTGCTTCTCAGGTCTTAGATGCGCACTAAGCAAGGATTTCCAGACATTCCAATTGCCCCTCCCGTGGGGATAAAAGGGACGCGTTTACATATGAACATTACCTTTTCATCACTGTTTCTCTGTACCGCTATATTTTCGGAGGCTGACATTTTGTATGTAGGTTCGTTTTATGTTGTAGATGTGCAATAACGATTTTTTAAAATTTTCTAACTGGGGCGACATTTGCGTGGAAAAGGGGCGTTCATAAAATACAGTTACTTTTCGTCACTGTTTCTCCGCTCCTATCCCTATATTTTAGGAAGCTGAAATTCTGTCTGTAGGTTTGTTCCATATTGTAGATATGCAATAAGAAAGGATTTTTTAATATCTCAACTGGGCGCCCCCACTGGGGATAAAAGGGCGTCTATCAAACATAATTATATTGCCATCACTCTTTCTCAATGCCCTTAAATTTCCAGTGGGTGAATTTTTATTTAGTATCAGCATTACACCCGTGCGAAGCCTAGGCGGCAGTGTTTGTTCAAACCGAATCACGTGACAGCTGTCAGTGTCAATTTATTTGTTGTCTCTCTCTCTTTGTTCTTCAACCACATAGCTTTTACCGGTAATCCATAATTTTAAAACAAATAACGATTTTTAATAAGTGAATTCAAATAATCTTTCTTATATCAGTGAGGGGTCAACCTCTTTCAATGTAGTGACTTATTTTATTGTATTAACATATTTCAATTGTTTAATAATAACTTTCTTTTCAACACGGCCATCCTCACTAACAGTAAGTTGAGCCCTTTGTAATAATTTGATATTGTACCATCATCATACAAATTTTGTAGCTCTTCTTTGAAGATGATAATACATTTTTTCGAAATATTGAAATAACTTGTGTCATAAGAGTACATTTTCGTTCTGCAGGAAATTTCACCCTTCTCCATGTAGGGTTTTGTTGGTATATACCAAGATGTTATGCCAGAAATAACGTCAAAATGTTTATATACTCAAGCATACACATTTTTAATGTAAACTCAGTTTGATAGTCTTTTTTGTTTTGGAGATGTTTGGAAAATAGTTTTTCTTCAGTGACTGAACATAACCTTTTTTTCTAATTGAATCGAAACTCAACAGTTTCTTTGTGATTTTTTCAAATGAATCAATCAATATTTCATTCAAGAATAAGTTCTTCTTGATGATTCGAAAGTCATAACAAAAATATTTTAACAAAAACATCCTCAGTGAAATTACATAATGGAAAAAGTTTGAAGTGAATCAATATATTCTAAAGATCAATCTTCTTTGGAATATGGAAGAAAGAAAGAAAGATCGTTCAGCAGACTCATTCTGAATAAAGTAAAATCTCTCACAGGACATAATAATAAATTAAAATTATTGAAACACTTTCTTAAGAATGGAATTCTGCAAAACAGTAAATCGCTGAGTTGGTTAAATCCTATAATAATACATCGTGAAATCTATAAAATAACGAATATAACGTTTTCTTTGAAAACAACAATGGAATAATATAGTTTTCCATAGTTCTGCATTTTTAGGAATAAAAAAAAAGCATGGCGAAATCAAATGGAAAATGAAATATAAGATAGTCCATTTGAAAAAATGAAAAAAAAGTTTTCAAGTTCAGATTCATTGAGTATTACAAACAAATAGGTTGAATTTTTATTTGATGGTGGATCATTTTCATAACAAAACAAACATTTTGAGTGAGTTCTCTACTCAAAATGGCTACAGATGAATACTATTTTCGTTTTTTTTTTCAAATATGTTTTGAATCGTTTGTGAAATACATTTGAATACATTCATTTTCTGAAAGTAATCTTCTAACCTAATCCGTACCTATATGAAAAGCAATAAGTATCATTCCTTTCGAAACAACATAACTTTGATCCGCCTTGCTTTCACTGGGTGCCCTGTGTTTTGAATAACATTTCAAAGAAGTCCAATGCCTTGATATCTGAAACTTTTATAGTGAACATTTTCTGAAACTTCTAAAAAAACTCGATGTGACGCACACGGTATAATGCCTTTATCCACCTATACTGGTATAAAGTGATTCAGAGTAATTCACAATCAGTAAACAATCGACATCAATGCTAATTGAACCAATTTGATGCAACATTAGTATAGAATATTTAGAGATATACCGAATTGGTTTTTGCCTACAGGTGTAGAGACAGCAACGATATTATTTGCATCCCTCTCGAGTACCTACATGATGCTGATCATTGAGGTTTAAAATATCTATTGAAAACATTTTTTCCACATCAGAAAAAAATAATGATACATGACGACGTTTCTCATTAACACCATCAGTAGATGACAATTTCAGTCACCTTCTGATGATGCTAACGACTTGTTTAGCGAATCACGTCGTTAGCCAGTATTTTTGTTCTGGTGAGGAAAAAGTGATCTCAATAGATTCATTTTACACTAGAGGTTGAAATACTACCTATCAAAATTAGTATCTGAGATTCGGAATACCAAAGCCGTTTCTTGTCAAGAGAAGACGAGACGACGAGAGATGCCTTCTCTCGAGAGAAACGGTATTGTTGTCAAGACGAGAGACGATTTTCTCTTGACTTAGTCGAGACAAGACGAGAGAAGCATTTTTTTGTCTTGTTTCCACAAGCTCCTAAATGTTCCCTAACCATCGCTTTATAACGGGAAATTCTTGTTGAAAATATTGTATTTCAAGGCAGATGTTCAGTGGCATAAACAATTTAGGTATATTCCGCAATTCAAGTTCTCGTCGTAAAAGAATGGAACTAGTACGTTTGCTCTCAAAATTCCCAACCAAACATGTATTCCTAACCTTTTCTGGAAACTGGTTTCTATATTCGTATTATTCTACCTATAATGGATGTTATTGTTGAATCAACCGCTGAAGAACCTCTGAAGAACCTCTTCGATACACAAAGATCGTACGGGACCCTACTGCATCAATCGAAAGAAAGTTGTACCAGATTTTAAAAAAACACCAAGTCTTTTTTTCGGACAAGGAAAGATCATCACTAACACCGCACCACAGTAAGCCCCCTCACTTGTATGGACTACCCAAAATCCACAAGAAGGACGTTCCGCTTAGACCAATCATCAGCTCCAGAGATTCGGCTACTCAAAACTTGTCTAGATTTTTACTTCCCTTAACACAACCATTACAAGGAAAAACATCGTCTTTCGTGAAGAATTCAAGGCATTTTGTCGAACTACTAGGGTCAATTGAGGTCACACATGAAGATCAACTGATTAGTTTCGACGTGGAAAGCCTTTACACCAACGTTCCGGTCGAAGAAGCACTCCAAATCATACAAAGAAAGCTATCCGAAGACGGGAACCTAAAAGAGAGAACGAATCTACCTATAGAAGTAATCATGGAATTACTAGAATGCTGTGTACGTAACTGTTATTTCCAACTGAAGGACGAATTCTTTACACAAGATGAGGGACTGCCAATGGGTTCGCCACTTTCACCAGTCATAGCCAACATATATATGGAGTGGTTTGAAACTCTAGCCATTGAAGAAGCCCACAAGAAACCGCGAGTCTGGTTGAGATATGTTGACGACACCTTCATAATATGGAACCATGGGAATACTGAACTAGACGCCTTCCTGAAACACATCAACAGCGTGAGACCTTCCATCAAATTCACAATGGAGAAGGAACTCCACAACGAATTGCCATTCTTAGACGTTTTGGTGAAGAGGACCGACACTAAGTGGGAAACATCTGTATACCGAACACTCACTCATACGGGACAGTATCTGAACCACGAATCCAACCACTATCAATTGACTAAAAGAGGAATCATCAAGACTCTATTAGACCGTGCTTTTGGGCTCTGTAATACGAAGGAAGGTCTCGAGAAGGAACTAGACATCATCAAAAATGATCTTCAACGGAATGGCTACTCCAAAGCGATGGTAGAAAAAACTTTGGCTAGAAGATAGCAGGAGCCTCGCCAGGAAGAGAAGCCGTCACAACCATTGCTTGCACTTCCCTACATCAGAGGATTATCGGAGAGAATAAGAAGAATTGGTCCCAAGTACAACATCAGAACCTGCTTCAGATCCGGTAACACTATCCGCAGCAGCCTCACGAAAACCAGGCCACCAAACGCGGACTGCGATTCCAAGAATTGCATTTACCGGATACCCTGTGAGTGCGGAAAATCCTATATTGGTGAAACTATGAGGCCATTGAATGTTCGCATTGCCGAGCACAAGAAACACACACAGTGAGGGGAAACCAGCAAATCAGGAATAGCAGACCATGTTTGGACCCATCAACACAACATCGAGTGGTCCCAAGCTGAGATCTTGCACAGAGAGGAACATTGGTTTAGGAGAAAATTCAAGGAAGCCGTATACATGTTGTCCAACAACGTATTCAGTCAAGCCAGCGTAGAAATACGCAACATATGGAAACCCATCATCAAGCGAAAAATGGCCAACTCCCGCCGAAACGGTCATCTCCCACGGAACCAGTGAAGCGGAAAATGGATTGCGGGGATAAGTGAAAGTACTCGAATGACCTATAAATAGTCATCTCTCGGAGGAATCAGTCCAGTCATCACCCAAAGACGATTGTAGATACTAACAATCGAAACGTCGTGAACTAACGTGACTTGGAATCTCTTCACTTTTTATTTTCTTTCTTTTTTCATTTCTTTATTTTTATTTATTCAATTGTTCTATTTTTACTTGTATTTCATTTCACTATTATTTCATTTCAGGTTTATTTTGGTTAATATAATTATTATTTTCAGCTCTCTCATTTTTAATTCTTCTTTTTTAGTTGTTTCAGGGATTTCAAATAATTTTATATAGTAGACAATGGAACTCCGAACTAGTGAAATGAATCCCGTTGATGATCATTTCTTGTTGAGTCGAATCACTTTTTTTGAAAACTTCAGCACATTGAACTGAATCTTGTTTTCCAAACATTTTAAAGACTGTTGCTTTACCCCTCCTGTAAAATGCAGACGTCGTATCACAGCCAGTTATTGCTTGTAAAAATAGTACATGATTTTGACTCTTTGCAAAAGTAAATAAACTTTTTGACGAATATATTTCGGTTTGACTTTGAGCTTTTTCTAGGTCTAGAAAGAAAATAGTTTTTTAGGGTGGAGTTCGAGCAATAAGAAGTACGAGTAAGTCTACATCTTCACCAACAACAATAGTTCTATTTGTCATATTAAATTGCTCTATAGATGTTTCAATAATCAGTACGTCAGCATCGTTATTAGCCTGTTTAACCAATATATTTTCGCCAATAAACTTATCCTTCAACATTGAAATGAACTGAAATTTGTTGTATTTGCAAGAAATTTCTGTTGACTGGTAGGAACTGTCATAAGTTCATCAAATAGAATATCTGAAGATGAATATGTTGCTAAAGTTCGACGACGTTGTTCTCCAGCTTTAATATTTCTCGTGCAATCATCATAGCCATCAAATACGACCGTAATTTTGGCACCAAAATGTCTACGTACATACTGAACGTATTTATCTAAAATAATGCTAAGTGTTTCTTCACTATCCCACACAACACGATGTAGTAAGTATCCGCCGTCAATGATGTATATCGTATTAGTATTGTTAATTTCAATATTGACCTGTTGGAAACAATCGTAAATGGCAGACTTCTGTGTTTTACGCATCCCGAGGTCATCAAACAACGATAAAGGGTAGGGAGCCAATTCATATTCAGAATTTGATTTGAATATTTGTTTCAGGAGGACTTTCTTTCAGTTTGTGTCTGAAAGTTACTTCTTTGCATGATCTACACATCCATGTATATAGTTACTTATTTTCAAATTGATTACTTCCTTTCTTTCTTTGGAATATTCTCTCATCCATTTTTTTTGTATCAGATGGAGTAGTAGAAAGTCAAAAACTTTCTTTCCCAAAAATATTCAGATTATTTCTCAATTTCATCTTGAAATGTTGCAGTAATATTCATGTGCTGGAATAATACAGGGTCAACAGGTACTTTTTCTTCGTGAACTTTTTTAGTATTACTCATTGCTAAAAGAGGAACAACTTTGCGCGTTTAAATTTAATATCATTGAATGTTAGTCCTGTTATTTTCGCCATAGAGGCGACACCACTTGCAATAGATATAATTTTGTTCACCTCTGGAAAAGGTTCATTTATTGAGAACCACTCTAAAAGTTTTCGAATGTCTTCAGTATCTTTTTTCACTCTTTTATTTATGCATATAATGACGATTACAACTTTTACAACTTTTTGACTAGTCGTATCTCAAAAACGGTGGCTCTAAGAAAAAAAAGTATCGATGTATTTTTTGTAGAGAATTTTATGACCTACAATTTTTATCTAGAGTTATTTTATGATGGAACTTACCGTTTTCCTGAAAATCGCGAAAAACCAATTTTTTTTCGAGATTTTTGACCTTTGACCTCGAATAAATTGTTTTCCAGGCATCGCAATCATTCGGAATTTTGAAATCTTATTTTTAACTATGTTTTGAACAATTACACGAATTTGCAGCTTGTTGTAAATTTATGTACCTTCACTCTTATTTTTTAGTTCAATTTGACCGGACTATCTAAACATATTAGGGTTTTCGTCATTGTAGTAGTGGCAGTTATGTCTGTTAACTAATCCGTTGTTATGAAAAGTTGACTCATCGGAAAAAAGCACATAGGTAATCAAAAATATTTTCTTCATCATCAAACTTTTCTAAAACCCATAAACAAAAATTCAGTCATCGATCATAATCTTATTCAAAAAGCTGTTAGTGTAGGTAGTTGAATGCGATACGGGTGGAATTTGTAATTTTGAATTATTCTTTGGATACTCTGTCTGCTTATTCCAGTTGTTTCACATATTTTTCGTTGACTTGTGTGAGGGTGTTCAATTAGAGATAACATTACTAAATATTCATTTTTCTCATTTCCAGTAACCGGTTTTTGCCATTCTTGCATATTATAAGATATACCGCCTGTTCTTCGGAAAAGCTGCAACAACTTTTCCAATGAACGCTTGTTAGGATGACTCCTTTAGGCATATACTCTTGACGCTAATTAACAGTTTTCTTTACACTCATCGATTAACAAAATCATATCAATTCGTTCTTCCTGGGGATTAGTTCTCATTTTACAATATTTCAAAATGACAATATTTCAAACTGGTTAAAACAATCATAATGGTTTGAATAACAAGTTGTGTCACTGTCAAATACTTTTTGTTTCTTGATAGTAATTAACGTCATCTAGGCCAGAGCCTACTATTATTGAAAAAAATGTAGAATAGGTTTTATAGGCAATCGTAGGTGTATGTTTTTATTCACCCCATATTGTAATTTTGGTATTTATTCCACTATGAAGTCTAATATATTTGCTAAGAAACAAGCGAATATAACATATTTTGCCTCAATAATTAAGTCACGTGCATTTTTTTATTTTGAAGAATGCCAGAAATGGCAATTAATTTTAGTTTTTACATTTCCCTCATTTTACTTTAGATACTTATTTGAAAAAAAATAAACTTGTGTTTCTAGCGAATCTACGTATTCTTCAATAAAAAGGTGTTTAAAACGCTTTTTAGGCTTTTCATTACAATAGAGCGTGTTTCATTTTGAAGTTAAAAAAATGACTCATAAGTAGAATATAAAAACGTGTCTTCTGTAAAAAGCAGAAGAGATAGGTATAGGAAACCCTAATATAGTTTTGCAGGGAATCTACTCCTGCGTCAAATTACGCCACTGAATACGGGGTGTTGCATTCAACTTTAATTGAATGTGTGTCCAAATTTTGAGGCAATTTTTTTGGCCACTCGGAATGATATTGCATTAAAAATTTCATGTGGTAGTTAACTTCAACCTTTGAGCTAAGCAGTACATTTGATCACGAGATACTCGTTACACGTTACGGGGTAAAAACGGAAAATATAGGGTGTTCCATAAGAAGAAATATAACTTTGGGAGTCACCCTGTATATTTCAAAATAATTTTGGAATTAGCTCCTCATGGACCCACATATAACTATGCTGAAAGTTTTTCCCTAACTCTCTTTATTTCTCGTTGAAATATATATATATATATATATATATATATATATATATATATATATATATATATATATATATATATATATATATAAAATCTAGAAAGGTTAATGCAGTCAAGCTGCTGGAAAATAATTCCATGAAAATCAAAAAATAAATAGATAAGTACTCTTTGATCATTCCCATATTGATTTCAATTTAAGAGCCACCGGTATACAGCTGTTTCAGCCTATTGGGCATCGTCAGTACCGGGCAGGCGGTCCTCGATTGAAGACAAAATGAGAAAAAACCAAGAAAGTACTTGATAAAAATAGCTGCGTAAACGCAAGCGAAACATAAGTGGAACCACCTATTGGTGTGACACCCAAGTCAACTTGGGAATGATCAAAGAGTACTTATCTATTTATTTTTTGATTTTCATGGAATTATTTTCCAGCAGCTTGACTGCATTAACCTTTCTAGATTTCATATCATTTCTAGAAACATGTGGATTCGTTTTCCGATGGCATTTCAGGTTAGCTTCCCAAATTTCTGCTACCGCAGTTGTCGGTTGATTGGTCAAACCACCAACACTGACATAAAAAACTTGGCAAGTTGACTTGGGTGTCACACCAATAGGTGGTTCCACTTATGTTTCGCTTGCGTTTACGCAGCTATTTTTATCAAGTACTTTCTTGGTTTTTTCTCATTTTGTCTTCAATCGAGGACCGCCTGCCCGGTACTGACGATGCCCAATAGGCTGAAACAGCTGTATACCGGTGGCTCTTAAATTGAAATCAATATGGGAATGATCAAAGAGTACTTATCTATTTATTTTTTGATTTTCATGGAATTATTTTCCAGCAGCTTGACTGCATTAACCTTTCTAGATTTCATATCATTTCTAGAAACATGTGGATTCGTTTTCCGATGGCATTTCAGGTTAGCTTCCCAAATTTCTGCTACCGCAGTTGTCGGTTGATTGGTCAAACCACCAACACTGACATAAAAAACTTGGCAAGTTGACTTGGGTGTCACACCAATAGGTGGTTCCACTTATGTTTCGCTTGCGTTTACGCAGCTATTTTTATCACGTACTTTCTTGGTTTTTTCTCATTTTGTCTTCAATCGAGGACCGCCTGCCCGGTACTGACGATGCCCAATAGGCTGAAACAGCTGTATACCGGTGGCTCTTAAATTGAAATCAATATGGGAATGATCAAAGAGTACTTATCTATTTATATATATATATATATATATATATATATATATATATATATATATATATATATATATAAATATATATATATATATATATATATATATATATATATATATATATATATATAATATATATATATATATATATATATATATATATATATATATATATATATATATATATATATATATATATATATATATATATATATATAAATAAATAGGGTGTTTGGTAGCTGGGTGCAAACCTTTAAGGGGGTGATACACTAGCCCATGTAGAACATATTCATACAAACATTTTTATTTTCTAGCGCGTTTTTGATTTTTAAGGGAACTTTTACGAGTTTTAGTACAAAAACCCAGAATTGGTCAATTAAATGCTAATAACTAATAACAGAAATGTCCGGTTTTTAAAATTTATTTTCGTAGTCTTATGTGTCCCCAATCGTACTAAAGTAGTTTGAAGCACCATTGTGTCCAAAAAAGTTATGTACAGAGCATTTAAACTTTACAAAAAAAGAAAGAAAATAAAAAATCTGACCTTTGATGCCAATTAAAGAAATAAATAAAATACATACAGATATTCAGACACCTTTGAAAACATGCTTAGTTATTGCTCTTTCGTTTAAGGTATCATTTACCTAGCTAAGTCTTAAACTTTTTTAATTAGGGTACCTGAACCAGTTAAAGGTCGTAAATATGGATTTTTGTGGAATTGAAGAAAAATATGTTTTGTACTGTAAAAATTTATTGTTGGTGTTCAAAATATCCTCCACCATTGCGTATACACTTTCTACAACGATTTCGTACTTCAGTTGTGGTTACTTTCATTTGCATTTCCTGTTTCATAATTTCAAACGCTGCCTCTATTCGCTGAAGTAATTCTTCTCTCGTGGTGATTTCTGTTGTGTATACGAGTTCTTTCACCCGACCCCACACACAAAAATCCAACGGAGTCAGGTTGGACGATCTGGCAGGTCAGGGGATGGGTCCGTCTCTCCCGATCCAGTTGCCAGGAAAACAGCGGTTCAGGTGTTCGCGGACGCTTACAGCTCAATGTGCTGGGCATCCATCTTGATGAAATGTGATCGGCCTGTCCGTGTCCAATATTGGCACTTCGGCATCATAGAGTGACATTGGCAAGTTGTTTATCATGAATTCGAGGTAATTTTGTCCATTCAAATTGTCAGGCAAAATGTGTGGGCCAACCAATGTGCGTCCGATGACCCCAGCCCACACATTTATTGAAAATTGTCTTTAGAAAGAAATCTGAAACAAAAATGCAATAAAATTAGTTAATTTAGGTAATTAAACACGTGTTGAACATGAATAATAAAATAATGATGATGAAAATCATTTATTTACCTGTTTTTCCCAATTTGGATTGCTGTCCTTATCAGCCCATTCATGAAGGTTGTGGAAATTAGTAATTCCTTCCCTGGAGAACTTCGATTCGTCAGTCCAGAGGGTGGACTTTAAGAACCGCGCGTCGTCAATATCTGCGTTTAGCAAAAAACGGCAGAACCGTATCCGTCTCGCCGGATCCGTTTCCTTCAAGCCGTGCACACTCGTGTCGTAAAACGGATATTTCTTTCCGTTGTGCATCGTACTCCACACTTTCCATATCGAAAGGTTTAAATCTCTCGCTACAACTCTGATGCTAGTGGTAGGATCCGCTTCGAAGGCTGCGAGAATTTGCTCCTCAACATTGACATTATGTCTTCCTGGATTTACTGCAGGTTCAGCATGATGAATACCAGATTCAGACAGCCTACGATATGTGTTGGAAAACACACGGACGTTAGGCACCCTGCAATAAAATAACTCATTTTTAACGTCTTTTGAAGGTGAAAATGGCAAAATTTAACTACCGCTACAATTAGAAATTAATTTACCTGCGGTTCGGGTAACGTTCTTGGTACAAACGTCGTGCCAGAGATGCGTTACCATCAGCTCTGCCATACATAAAAATGATATCGGCTTGTTCATGACTCGTAAACTCAGCCATGGCAGCACACACAACAAAAAGTTCGATAGTCCAAAATAAACAACACCCGCAGGAGCGAAAGGCTACAACTGAACACGGTAAATTACAAAAATGTGGAACACAAAACCAACGTCTACTCGCAACTCGAAAGGGCTAGAGAACTTGTTTGGCCAACCAAACCGACCCGGCGAGGGGTCCAAGATGATTACTCAACTCAGGTACCTAAAAATTGATAAACTCAAAAGCAAGTTTATGGCCCTAGCATAAGGTCTAAATCATAACAACAGAATGCATTCCAATTAATGACTAGCTTCAGGTCAAATTCTTTATTGTAAAATGCCACCGGCACCGGCCTTTGTTCAGTTTTCTCTTCTTTCAAGTTGGGCTAAGTTTCTTATTATTCCATGTAAGTCTAAAAATAATATCGCATATTGCTTTAGGATTTTCGTTCAAAGGTTTTTGAGCTGAATTTCATTTAAATTACTTTTTTTTTAATTTTTCAAATATTCATATTTACGACCTTTAACTGGTTCAGGTACCCTAATTAAAAAAGTTTAAAACTTAGCTAGGTAAATGATACCTCAAACGAAAGAGCAATAACTAAGCATGTTTTTAAAGGTGTCTGAACACCTGTATGTATTTTATTTATTTTTTCAATTGGCATCAAAAGTCAGATTTTTTATTTTCTTTCTTTTTTTGTAAAGTTTAAATGCTCTGTACATAACTTTTTTGGACACAATGGTGCTTCAAACTACTTTAGTACGATTGGGGACACATAAGACTACTAAAATAAATTTAAAAAACCGGAAATTTCTGTTGAGATTCGAAGTTATTAGGATTTGATTGACCAATTTTGGGTTTTTGTACTAAAAATCGTAAAAGTTCCCCTAAAAATCAAAAACGCGCTAGAAAATAAAAATGTTTTTATGAATATGTTCTACATGGGCTAGCGTATCACCCCCGTAAAGGTTTGCACCCAGCTACCAAACACCCTGTATATATATATATATATATATATATATATATATATATATATATATATATATATATATATATATATATATATATATATATATATATACATATATATACATATATAAAAGTAAATATCGAATTTATTCCATACTTTGCGGACACACTGTATATATTTTTTTTGTTAATAAACACAACTCGTCTAATAATTCTGAAGATACGAATAAACACTTTTTCTAACTAGAACTCCATACTATTACCTTAGAAGAAATGTATTATGAATGTTGTCGCTTACCTCATTAAAATTTCAATCAAATATTTTTTACTCTGAAAAAAAATGATTCAGATTTGTTTACATCCATACAACGTCGGAAAGGGAAGTATCGCTTTAAAAGAAACATATTATGGAAACTTCATCATGATGGTATCCATCATTTTCAAAATGAAAATCTTTGTTTCATTAACTTATACGAAATGATCGTTTACCAGGTCAGTTGATCCAGTATATTATTAGTTCTTGGTGAATCATTGACTAGGTACAGAATTTTTAAAGATACATCATCATAACTGAAGTTGACATATTCATTTTATTACAATTTTCAATAAAATATTACAATTCTCTCATGAATCTGAGATTATTAATGAAATTTAATTGATTTTCAGGGAACGTTGGGTGTCCAACAAAGTGATTCAGCTCTGCTTTATACCATATTGTGTCCGGTTGGTACTTATTGGTCAGATGGTCAAGAAGAATCCATAGCGTTACTTGCAGATCCAAGATATGCACGAGCGTGGCCAGGTGGTTGTGGAAGTAGTAAACTGGGATCTAATTATGGTCCAACAATCAGAATACAAAGTAAAGCTAATAAACGAGGGTACCAACAGGTATTGTGGTTGTACGGTCCACAACATTATGTTACAGAAGTAGGAACTATGAATATTTTCATGGTTTATGAAGATGAAAATCAAGGTTAGTGAATCAAAACAAAAAAACATAAATTACGGTATACAGGCCAGTTTTTTAGCTGATACCACTATATTGCTATCTCGGAAACGGTAAGTCATACAAGGACGTTTGAATGGAACAAAACTTGCCTCTTCACGAATACAATCACCAACCGTTTCTGGATATTTTCAAGAAACAGAAAATGGCAGATTCTATGTTTTTGCTCTACCGCCTCCATTTTCAATAATATCAAAAAATGACAAGGGATTTTTTTGCACCATTTCATGTTTTTCATAATCTGGTTTAACCCATCTTTCAATGCGATGTTTCGTTCATTGAAATCCGTCATTAATATATTCATTCTATATATGGATCTGTATGTTTTTTATGCATTTTGGTAGTTATTGTAATTGAAAATTCATTGATATATGTATGCAACATATTTATTTCTCGACGTTTTTCCTGAAAACACATCATCAATATTCTATTATTTCTCCGAATGTTGCTGAAATCCAGAGTCCTTCGGTCAGTGATGTCATTCATTGAGATCCTAAATATTTATTTTCACTGAAATCCAAATAGATTTCTCTCAGGGTTGTCTTCAAAAAGAGAAACCAATAATATTTGTATCAATACCAACCCATTCATAATTTCAAAATATCTTTTGAAAATTTGTAACTACCCAAATATTTCTGTTTAGAAAATGAATATATCAACAACTATTAACTAATAAAAAACTGTATCAAAAAAGTCCTAGATGATATTCAGGAGAAACATGATAAGTGAATGTTAATGTCAAGTTAATTGTAACTCAAAATAAAATATTTATTCAATTTGGTGAGCAATTTAAAGGGAATAGCATGAATTCTTCCAATGACGAAAATGTGGATACGCTTTTGGTTTATTCGAGATGTTTGAGAAATGCTACCAAATCTCTGGCAATGTATCAGGAATTGTATCCTAAACGTTGGCAAAATAATCATAGATATTTCGAAAATAATTTACGAAATTAAGGATTCTTTGAAAAATCCTCCAAAAGAAAATGTACGGTTACTGAATGTGGTGGCTACAGTGAAATAGGCGATTTAGGTGAGATCAACAAAAATTCACAATAATGATAAAGTTACATTCAATTGATTTAGGATTTGTGGAAAAAAGAAAAAATTGAGAACATGGAAGTTTCCCTGGGGGAGATTGCTCATGATTTGGCCATATCCACTACGTCTGAACGGAAAATTTTGAAGAAAAATGAATTCAAGCTTTATCAAGTCAGGAAAGTACATCATTTGCGTTTGACGGACTTCAACAGGAGAAAATTTTTTTGTAGATGGCTCATTAGAAAATTTCGCCAAAATAATGAAATTTGCAAAAAAAATGTGGTGTGACGAAAGTAGATTTACCAATAACGGATGGTTCAACAGAAATATACATTATAACTGTCGATAAGAAAATGAATATTTACATAGAGTTACCAATTTTCAAAAGAGATATGGTGTTAATGTTTGGCTTGGTGTTCTTGATAACAAAATTATTGGCCTCCACCTTTTTAAAACATTTCTGATCGAAGAATTATACTTGGACTTCTTATCAAGGACTCTAATTGAGTTTCTAGAAGATTTGCTACTCAGCCTAATAAGAAAATATGAGTATTTCCAACACGACGGAGCTCCACCACATCGCAGTTGAATGTGCAGAGATTCCCTTGATACAACTGTGCCAGGTAGATGTATAGGAAATAATGGTCCCATTGAATGGCCATGTTCAACGGACCTTTTTCTTCTAGATTTTTCATTGTGGGGCTTCATGAAAGATAAAACATTCAGAACAAATATTGAGGAATTGAAAGATTTAATCAGGGAGCCTGATTGGCAATCATTCCACAAATGTTAAAGAACTGTCACAAGCACACTATTTCTAGAGCGAGTATTTGTTTGAGAAATGATGGAAGATAATTTGAACATTCAATGCGGTATCGTGTGAGACGGTAACCCAAAAAATGTAACGTGAGGCATTCCGTTATGATTTATTATTTCGTTACATTCTCTTTCGCAACTGTTTCGTTTTCAACGTGGTGTATTCAATACTATTAACTATGTGATTGTAACGATATGCAGAAATTTGATTTCTCATTGAAAAAAAAATCAAATGATGGAATTTTGATGTAATGTTTTTTGGAAGAAACATTAAGAAATACATATATTGTAATATGTAAATGAATTTGTGGTTTCAATGACTACAAATATGTATACAAAAATATACAGGTTCGTTTTAAACAAATGATATTGATGATGGATTTCATTGAACGAAACGTCGCATTGAAAAATGGGACGAACCAGATTATGGATTCATATCATGTCAGATTCTGCAACCTTTTTTTTCTCATCACGATTTCACAAGTAGTGAAGTACGAAAAAAATATGACTCTCTACAGAAACATTTTGAAACAACACTGATTTCACAAGTCATTGTTCTTTACATTGTAAAGTGGTAATTACGTGATTAGATAAACCTATTTGGTTTTGGTTGCGCGATGAGAGACGTTTAGTTGTATTTTGGGAAATAATATAAGTTTTTCGATATGATTTATGAAGTATGCTGATTAATAAATAAAAGTTCATTTGTGTGTTCTATCAATCTTGAATTTTATGTGGGAATCACTCGAAAACCGAATACCCATTTTTTTTAATAACCAATCGAATATCTTGAGAACTCACATTAGAATTATGCCAGGTACTGAAATATATAAAAAAATACAGGATGTTACTTTTGAACTGAGGAAGTTGATAACAACTTCCGGTTTCATCGAAAATGTTGAAAAAACGTCATTATTTTCATTCGCCATAAAGCACATTGAAAAACCGATATTTGCCAAATTTCAGGATATACATCCTGATATCCTTATATGTCCCAAAATACGGCTAACCGCCGATCATCGTGCTGTCTTCTGTTTGTTAATTCGCATTTGTTGCATCAAATTCCGTGAACATCGTGTACTTTTTCAAAGAATGAATCCTCCCTCATCTGCCACTTTGATATGTTGTTTGATTGGTCTGATTTTTTTTCATGACATTCTGAAATTTAGCTCTTGTTTATTCATCAATAGATAATTGTGCTTATTTTCATTTGATAAAGCATAATAAAAAACCTACAAAATATGAAATACAGCTGTAAATTGTTACTACTGTAATATTTTACTATCTAAGTCACCTACCTTTGATAAATATGAAATTTTGACGTATCCTACATCATTTTCATGACAGAAAATGATTCAGTGGATAATATATTATTAAAATAAATCACGTTACCAAATACCAAAAGTGATTACATAATGTTCTCTCAATTTCCAGATAAGGTACTGGTTACTCCACCACTGAATGAATTGATTCTGCCAGGTGTAATTCGACATTCTGTCTTAGAATTGGTTAGACAGTGGAGAAAAATCAGAGTTGAAGAGCGAATGTTCACAATGACAGAATTGTTGAAATATCAAAGATCTGGAAAAGTGAGTATTGATAGTCATATTTTATCTAATTTTTACTAAAGGAATCTAATATGATGATCTAAAGAAGGAAGAATGATTATTTGTGTGTTTTCAGTGAGTAAACTCCGAAACCATCTGGATAGATAGGAAGCTACATTATCAGGGAGTGTAATGAAAACTCCAACAATAATTTTGAAGTATCACAAAATTGCCCATAAAAGTCATTATTTGACGTGCATATAACACTGATCACCTTGTTGTTCAGATTCAGGTATGGAGCAGAGCAAAAGTATTGCAATAGATACCCGACCTGCCGGTAATGAATACTTGATTGCTGTGACATTCTAGTCAATTATGTTTGGATTAGCTTCGATGTCCAGTTGAGAGTCGTTGTCCCGGTGTTCTTTCTCTCGCTCCTCTACAGGCAGCACTGCACGCACTGTAGCCGTTGTGTACTGGCTTTGGGGGTTGAGGCTGAGCTGCTAAATCGATTCCCCACAAAGAAGCCAGTTAAGGAGTTTCTGACTTTGGCCAAAAGCCTGACGTATAAAGGCTAATCACGCTTATGGCGAATTTGATCTTTATTCAGCCTAGTGGTTGTATCCATATAGGCTATGAGCCTGGCGGGGTAGAGGCCTCAATGACCGCCAGGCGTTTCATTACAATCGCTTCCTTATCAGGGATGCACACCTGCAGCTCATTGTGGAACTGCTCGGCGTGAACCCTTCGTGTAGTCGTGTAGTCTGATACCCTTGTATCAGACTACACGAATTTTGGAATGAATGCAATTAATGCAATGCTGCCTGTATCGTACTCCACATGTTTGTTTGTGTCGCAGTAAGGCATACTGTGGTCCACTTTTATGTTCACATTCCTTACGTTGGTGTAGATCCAATGTTGCCTGAGGGGGATTCTTATGGCTGGCTTAAAACACAGTCGCAAATTTTGGACTGGATAATCCTCCTCTTAGCTTTATCGGGCCGGAACCCGGTGTTTTCTGTCTTCCTGGGCTGTTAGGAAGCTTACTCCCAGCTGGATGTTGGCTGGTCGTGGTTAGTAGTTGTCATGATCAGCTTCAATTTCTTCCCATTCGAAGATGGTGTAGCTGATTTGAGTTCTCCTCCTTTCTTCATGTTGTAGTAGACTAATGTTTGAAGCCTATAGGGCGACCTGGTGCTTTCTGGGCTGCCTAGCTGGAACTCAGGTGAGTGTAGGGGATGAGTTATCAATACGGAGTTCACTCCCCAGTCAGTAGCTAAGCAGCTGACAGGCAACACTTCGATGATATTCAAAAATCCCGGAAATTATGTTTGAACACTCCGGCCTGTACTGAGGATTTCACACTTGAAAGTTCTTATCAGAACGCCAATAATAAACTGACTGTTAGGTTACTTGATGTTTGAAATCTTGAGTTACTGCACTGTAGGCATGATTTGAAGCTCACCTTCAATGCACACGGTGACCCACACCACTATACACTAGTACAAACAAACCGGAGATTTTAAAAACGGATCTAGACTTGTGAATTTGAATTTCTCGGGGACGATCAAAACAAGGCCGCTTGAATTTCTTCACGTTGACAGTCGAAAGTCGAAATATCTGTATAAACTTTGCAGCTACTTTCGAGTTATAAGTTCTACGTTGTCTACACTGCGATAAATATGCAGTGCACTGTTGGAACAATTGTAATAGTAAAGAAGAAAGTAATACAAATCATGAAATTATGAAACAACACAATTTATGTAGTACATGAAGAAATGGAGGGTTATTATATGAAAATGTTGGTCATTAGCATCCCAACGAGATTCGACCTCCTTTTCTTTTCGAATCTCGTTTCGCCAAATACGTATTGGAATATGTTGAAAACACTGTGTTTTCAATAAATTCACGCCAAAGGTTTCGGAATCTTTTGTTTCATTGAATTCCATTTCATAAAAACAACCTTTGTGTCGATTCACATATCTTAGCGCAATCTTTATAGGCTCTATACTATTGACTTTCACAACTTTGAAAAATTCAATTGTGAAGTTTGTCGTATAACTTCAATCGAATAGGTTCAATTGTGAAGTTTGTCGTATAACTTCAATCGAATAGGTTCTTATACTTACTAATTCGAAACACATAATCTATTTTGAATCACTTTTTCCACTTTAGCCACACCGCCTCTTGGATTTTCTATACTTTGACAACCTGAGCTCAATGAACGGCACAACCCAATAACCCTGGATGACGTTCGAAGAGCCCTTGTGAGTTCCAAGAACTTTGCTGCTCCAGGCCTAAATGGGCGAAACACTTATTGGTGGAAAATACTATCAAGCACCCACCGGAATCTGGGCAGAGTTTTAAACTCATGGCTGGACAGAGAGCAGCTGATTCCGGATTGGTTTATCGGGGGGCGGACCCTTCTCATCCCTAAAAGCGGAGATTTGTCGATTTCTGAGTATTACAGACCGATAACATGCTCAAATTCGTGTTATGAGTTGTTTACGAGCATCTTATATACACGAATGCTCACCGCAATGGACCGAGTGTTCGAACGGATATATGAGCAGAGAAAGTCGAAGAGAAAAATCGCTGGATTTGAAGAGAACCTGCTCATCGATAGATGTGTAACGCAGGACTCAATACAGTATAGGCGTGACCTCTCTATAGCATTGATCGATTACCGCAAGGCATTTGATGCAACAATGCATGATCTCATCTTGTATTTGCTCAAATGCCTTGCGGTACCCGACAATATAGTGAGATGCCTTGAACAAGTGATACCACTCTGACGGATTTGCTTTACCATAACATCCGGTCAAGCTAGGGTTCAAACAGGGTGGGTCACTTTCAGAAGGGATGTATTTCAGGGGTATTCCCTCAGTTCCCTTCTCTTTTGCATTGCGCTCAGGAATACTCGAGGGAACAACCGTGGCACCTCCGGAAACTTGAGACACAAGGTCACCTATTTGTTTTATATGGATGATCTTAAACTTCTTGCCTCTGGAGAGAAGTATCTCCATCAGTCCATGAGGGTGGTGGAAGAGCACACGCATGCTATCGGTATGAAATTCGGGATAGACAAATGTGCAATGGTACATCTCAAAAGAGGACGATGCGGGAACTACGGAGAGGATGTGCAGCGCATAGATGGAAGCATCCTACACCATCTGGATGCCGGAAAGACGTATACTTACCTCGGAGTGAAACAATGCCACTGTTGTTATCTCACAAGAGATAACAACAGTGAAGAACTATCTTCGCGGTAAGTATCAGAACAAATTTCGACAGATCTGGTCATCGGAACTGTCGGGAAAGAACTGCAACTAATATGTTTGCCGTTCTCTCGTTTGGAGAAGTGAAGTGGACTCGAGGGGAGCTGTATCGACTCGACGTCAAAACCTCAATAATTATGCACCTACATAAGAGTTTTCATCCCAAATCGTCGGTTACAGGGTTGTACTTCCCCCGACAACAGGGAGGCCGTGGACTTTGGAGTTTGGAGTGTCAACATGACTGAATGGTACTGGATGGAGCCTGTTAAGTCGTCAGTAGTTCGGATCCTCTTTTCTGCATGGTCATGGTCCGCGACCATGAGAGAATAGGAATTGAAGCATTTCTCTTTAGGATAGCTACCCGAGCACCTGGTGAACTCGATTTCGACACTGAATGAGGAGATCACAACTCTGTCACAGAGTTGGTCCGTTCAGCAAAAGGCCCACATAAAAGCCGCAGAGATCAGTTCACTTCTGCGGCAGCACAAGGTTAAGCCAATGCATGGGGTCTTCTTCAACAACATTAAAAGCTTTGGCTTATCAAAGCTGGAGTCGGAAAGTGAGGGATTCATCATGACCTGCCAGGATTTTGTCTTCAACACTTTGGTCTGCCGCAGTCACGTGATGAGTATAGAGGTTCCTGACACGAGATGCAGGCTTGCTGCGAGACGTCTGAGACTTTAATGCACTTGCTGTCAGCATGTCCAGTATATACGAGTATAGTCTCAACCTATATCCATCGACATAACGCGGCCCTTAGAGTTATTCATTACCACATACGGTACTCTTGCGGTGTTGACGAGATACCGATGTTGCCCTACGCTCCGGGGAATATTGAATCCGTTGTGGGAAACGAAAAGTGCCGAATTCATTGGAATTATTCGTTTCTTGCCATCTGGCTCATACAAACTCATAAGCCTGATGCAGTCCTTCTCGACCACCGGAGCAAGACGTCATTTCTCGTGGAGTTTCCAGCTCCTGGCGGGACAAATATCTTTCGAAAAGAGGGGGAAATACGGATACAATTTTCTCTTCAAACTCCGCAGACTCTATTCAGACCACTCTGTCAAGATGGTTGTTCTGATTATTGGATTCCATGGTGGAATACTGCCTTCTCTACTCTCGAATCTCAAAATCGGCTTGCCGCATTGAGGTAGAAATTCTCAGCTGGACAGATGCAGAAGGCTGTCATTCTTGTCTCACTGCACTCACTGATCACTCTGGGCACAATGATCACTCACCCTACGGTGTCGGGAGTGGTCGTTGGTTGATAATGCTGGCGTGCCCTCCCGAATGTATTTATTGAATTGAATAACTATTAGCAAGAGGAGTATTGAGAATGATTTTTACAAAATGATGAAAATAACTGAAAAATTAGTGCCCTTATAACAATATATTATGAATGTGTATGTTAAAAAAAAAGGGTTTAATTGAATCAAAATAACTCGCCTCAGTCATATTATATTTTTGTTGCGTTAAAGTATTGTTTTTTAATTTCAGCTCCTGGAATTTTTTGGTGCTGGTACGGCATGTGTCATCACTCCAGTTTCATCCATTGAATATTTGGGAGAGGTCATAAAAATCCCCACCATGGAACAGAACAATCCACTTTACAAAAAGTTGAGAGACTATTTATCAGATATACAATACGGACGAATAGAGCATCCTTGGGCAGTAGTTATATCATAACAGTAGCTCAGTTATTGCAAGTATTTCAGATTTGATTAGGATGTGTATGTGAAGTGTCAAGTGTAGTTTTGTAAAATCTACGTTGATCTAATCAATCTGCATACTGTGGTTGGATGGACTTTGAACCTGTTCATATTTATCACTTAGGGATAAATATGTACCCGTTTCGGAGTAATGCTCGATGGTATTTCAACAGTCTGAGGTCAAAGTACCAGTCAAAGCAGGAATATTAGAAAAATGTTTTTCATTATATCCAATGTTGGATAGATACATTTACTAGCAAATTTGTTTTTTAGGTCACAGGTATATTTGTTAGTTCGACTGTTCTGATGTTATTATGATTTTGAAATTAAACAGGTGTTTCCATGAACTCATTTCAATTTTTTTATGATATCTTGTATATTGGTTTCGAAAAACACCCAGGTTTGTATTCCTTCATAAACATAAACCTCATTCGAAGTAAGATCAAAAATATATTCACTTTAAAGAGCTTGAAACGACTTGGTCATTATATAAAATTTTTTCCACATCAGTAGTGAGAAAAACACGAGTGACTAACTTATAATGTGTGAAATACATAATCATATGAAATTTCAGATACTCCTATAAATATATAATGTATACCTACACATAAAAGTAATATTTTTAATTTGCGTAATTGATGACTTGTTTATTTTGTGGAAATGCATGATCACCTCAATGAAATGAATGAAATCACTATTGTCTAATTTCCGGTCGTGAAAATTGAATAACTATTGGGAATTAGACAAAAGTGTTTTAATGAGCATTCAAAACCATCCACTTTTACGGCCAGATTCATGATTAGAGAAAGGGAACAAAATCCTGACTGGCAGGCCGTGGTCGAATGGAACCTGAAGTACCAAACGTTTCCGTTTGTTACTACGGAAGACATCATCAGTGATATGTGCGTTCACTACTAGAACAAGGGTTAAGCTGCGTCCTCACTGAGTCGACACTGTCGATCGACTCTGTCGATCGACGTTCTCGCCTTGATGTGTAGGTGACACTCGACTTTGTCGATCGACATGTCGATTTATTTTCCATCGATTGTCGGTAAACATAAAAGACCAGTGGACGTGTTTTCGACATTCGATATTCGACAAAACTTTAGTACTCAGTGAATTCTTGCCTTGGTGACATCGTAGCCGTGTGTTTTCGTCGGATTAATGTAATGGGAACAAGAAAAAGTTATAGCTTTTATTGAGGCATACCAACTAAAATCAAATCTATGGGATTCTAAAACCAAAAACTATAAGAACAGAAATTTGACACATGATGCCCTTATGGATATTGCTAAATAATTTAACGTCAAGAAACAAGCGGTAGAACAAAAAATTAGAAATCTTCAAAGTTAATTGGCAAGAGAAGTAAAGAAAATGAAGGACACCAAGAAATCTGGCTCTGGTACGGAGGATGTGTATGAAAGTAAATGGTTTGCTTTTGTAACCATGAATTTTTTTTAGACAAAAATAAGCCCAGGGAGATATTGGATTCAGAGGTACGTATATACTGCAAGAACTTTATTTTGTTATTTATCGTATCATATATGCATACAAATAACAAAAGGTTGTAAAGCAGATAATTTGGAAGTGAAACAAAGGATAAAATTCGTCATATTTTAAAAATTCAATTTGATTATTGTTAAAAATACTCGGAAAATCTACGACTTTTGGTGATATATACAATATATAGTTTTACGTGTAGTGTTAATAAGGGTTACGAAAAACTTTGATATTTTTTACTGCTTTATTGCGAACACTTTTTCTACAACTTGAGTTTGTGAAAGGTTTTTAATAATAAACGTTGAACAATTGCATGACAACTGAAAAGACTCATGAAATCGCAAAAAACAAAACTACTCCTCTTAACGAGTTATTTCTAAATCATGTTGTCAAACGATAAATTTCAACATATTTGGTATTGCCAAGAAACTTCTCCTTCAAGTGTCATAAAATAATTTCTTAATGTGTTTCTCATTTGTTGGGTCTGCACTGCACTTTTTCTAGGTATTCTGGGTAAATCTGTCAAGCCAGGCGGAGTTCCATTATCATTTCTCCAAGCTCCTGGAATAACGTCCCTTGAATCAGAGTAGTCAGAATCAAATGTTCCAGGGAGATTATAAATGTTCTCAGATGCACTTTTTCTAAGATACTTGTGCAAGTAACATCCTACTAACGTTACTTTGCAGGCGGTTTGAGGTCCCAATAGCAATGGTTTGCGGAATTTTCGAAATACGTTAGATATTGAGCCAAAGACATTTTCTGATATTCTTCGAGCCCTGCTGAGGCAATAGTTGAATACTCTTTCACTAGAAACTTTACTGTGATTTCCTGCATATGGTTTCATTATGTTTGTTGACAAAGGAAATGCGTCGTCTGCAACAAAAACATAGTTCACTATTTGGGAGTTGATTTTCTTCATGTAAATGCAATGTATTGTCCTGTAGAAGCTTATTAAATGTAGTTCTACGAAAAACGCCACCATCTGAAATGCGCCCTTGGCATCCCACATTAGCATAAATAAAATTGTAATTTGCGTCAACTACGGCGAATGAAACAATACTAAAAAAACCTTCGTAATTGGAAAATTCACTGCCGCTGTTTATCGGAGCCTGCAACGATATGTACCTATGTGTTTTCCATCCATAGCTCCGACGCAGTTTGGAAAGTTCCAACGATAATAGTCTTCGGCAACGGCTTTCCATTCTGCTTCGTTTTTAGGCATCTGAAATAAAGAAAGTTTTTTATTTTATTTTTGTAAAGGTCAAACTAGCAACAGTACCAGCAGAAGTGAAATGAAAAATCTTTATATTACAGATTTCACCGGTGGTGGATGCAGTGGAAGCTGCCAACTATATCGATAATATTGCTGATATGCAGGAGAATACTCAAGATGTCATTTTAAATAATGAAGAAGGTAACTCGCAACTCTACGAGGAGCCATGTGATTGCCAGTAATGTTGAAAAAGCAAAGGAAAATGTAACTACAAAAAAACAGTTCAAGTCGCCAACTCGTGGACACGTACCATCAAGGAAAAGGAGATGCGATGACTCATTGGCCAATGAAGCCTACGAGGCAATGACGCAAACATTAGCGACAAAAAGACAAAAGGATGTGTTTACCATATTTGGTGAAGAAGTGGCTGTTACATAGCGAAATTTGTCCACTACGTATGCTTAAGCTACGGTGCAACACAAAATAAGCACGCTTCTGTTTGAAACAAAATTGGGAAATTACAATTATCCCGTAGCACAACAACCACAGCAGCAGTATTTTTCTCATGCTCATCAAAAACACTATTATCATCATTCTCAGTAAAGGCAATATTTTCCCAGTCGAGCAAATTCTGATCGCTCACTAACAATTTTACCGGTGCAACAGTCCCTGGGATCACATTCCTCACGCTCTTCTTTTAGCAATACATTTAGATACATTAGTGAGTGGTACGAATCTTCAGTTGATAAAAATCGTAACGTTACAGCAAGACGCTCCGTTATGGGAATGACAGGTCTACAATTGGTGTCTTCTTTACAAATTGTTGGCCCGATTTTTTGTAATAAATATTCAAATTCACCTTCCGACATCCAAAAAAATCTAAAACCACCGTTAGACCTGTATTCAATGCTCAATATGTTGACGTCATCTTTTTATAAATCTTCTATCAAATTACTGGCGTTGTATCTAGTTCTACTTTGAAAGCATGGTCGAATCCAAAATCTTCTTTCTGTGGGTGCAATTTTTTTTTAGTCGCGATAATAAAATATGCGACACAAGCAACTATTACATCATCTTTGTCAGACATGTTGATTTCGACTGATCGACAAACATTTGGGTCGACTCTGTCGACTCAGTGAGGACGCAGCTTTATATCACGAGGTCACAGCAACAACTGACAGTTTTGATTTGCATCAATTCAACTGAATGATTTTTTTATTTATAGATATTTTACTAATTGAATATATCGACTAGATTTGTTTTGTATCCTCATTCTCAGAAATTGTGGCTTAGTTTGGAATTGTTATTATTTTTTAATATTAGATAACGTTCATATTCCCAAAACATCTGAATTGAAAATCTGATGAACTGAATGAAATTTTGAAAATCAATTCGCTCGTATGTATCTTATTGATTTGAAAGGGTTTCTCATTCGTAATGTTTTATTGTTGTCGAAATATCTGTAGATTATAAATATATTTATGGAGTTGTTTATTTTTTGTACTAACATAAAGATCAATCACTATTGTAAAATGATCAAATGAGAATCCTTTCATCTCATTTAATACTAGTACATAACTCTAACTCAATAATGCATCGAACTCTTTTCCTCAAAAGTTAGTTGAAGAGTAGATTCAACGGATACTTTTTTCCGTCAGCAGTACTGTATATTTGTGAACAAGTATTTTCTGTAGTTTATTTGATATTGATGAATAAATACGATTATCAATATTTTACAGAAAGTTACGCTGGTCGGGCCCTGTCCCCGAAACCTCGATACATTCGGGAAGGTGCACCAGTATCATAAAAAAATGACCACTACCCACACCGTGGGGTGAGTGATCAAAACGTTCGATAATCATCTTTCTTAAACAAATGCAATGAGACAAGAATGACAGCCTTCTGAATGTGTCCAGTCAAGATTTTTGCCTCAGTGCGGCAAGCCGGCATGACCTTGAAATTTGAGAGTAAGGAGTGTATCATTCCACCTAAGATTCCAATAATCAGACCAACCATCTCAACAGAGTGGCTTGGAAAAAATATGTGAGATTTATTATTACTAGATTTGAAAGGATTATATTTTTAGGAGTGATTAATTTTTTGGGAAAGAAAGTTTTTGGCTTTTTACTACTCCATCTTAAATCAAATAGGTGAATGAATGTCATTACGATGTCATCGATGACATAAGCAGATCAAGCTTATTCCGTGACATTCAAAATCGTAATTCATGAATGGAGTGTGTGTATTTTCTATAATGTTATCCAATTTGGTACTGAAGAGCCTTAAGGCAAGTATCTTAAGACGAAACACGTGTATACCAGTTAGGGTGACAGTGTTCCATGTGAGTACAATTTATTACCATTCATTCAAAGTAGAACTCATGGGAATGATATCTGATTCTTATTCCTTCACGAATGTTCGATATACAAACTGAATAGAGAAAAGTATCTTCTGTATAATTCAGTGTTCATATAGAAGTATTTGTTTCGAAAGAATTTTTTCTTTCGTGTAATTCAATGTTTATATGAAAGTAGCTGTTTCAGGAGGACTTTCTTTCAGTTTGTGTCTGAAAGTTACTTCTTTGCATGATCTACACATCCATGTATAGAGTTACTTATTTTCAAATTGATTAATCCTTCCTTTCTTTGGAAGATTCTCTCATCCATTTTTTTTGTATCAGATGGAGTAGTAGAAAGCCAAAAACTTTCTTCCCCAAAAAATTATTATTACTACTATTCTCCAACGAATGATAAGTTGGTCGGGCCCTATCCCCGAAGCTCCAACATATTCAGTGGAGCATACCGTCATTATTGACTAATGAATACTACCCACACCATGGGATGAGTGATCATTTTGTTCAAAAATCATGTGCGCTAAGTAGAAATAATGAGCCAAGAATAATAGACTTCTGCATCTTTTCGGCCAAGATTTGTGCCCTGATGCAACAAGCCAGCCTGATATTCAGATTGGAGTGTAGAAAAGGCACCACTCCAGGAAGAACTCCAATAATCAGAACAATCATCTTAACCGAATGGTCTGGTTAGAGTCTGTGGTATTTGAAGAGAAAATCTTAATAATTCATCTGTTTTCTACCTCTTTTTGTATGATATTCGTTTCACTGGAAGCCGAAAACCCCACGACAAATATTGTCAGGCTCTAATGGTCGAGAAGAATTACATCTTGTAGTTCTTTTCCACCATCTTGTATGAGGGTGGAAAATGAATAGTTCCAGTACATTCGGCACTTCTCATTTTCCACAACATATTTGATATCCCCGGGATCGTAGAGCAACACCGGTGTCTTGTCAATACCGTAAAAGTGACGTAGATGGTAATAAAGCACTTTCAGAACCGCGTAATTTTGATGGATATAGCCTGAGACCGCACATAGTGGACATGTTACCAGCAGGTGCAATAGGGTCTCGGGCTCCTCGCTACGGTTCCGATGACCAGGTCTCTCGGAGTCTGTACTGATACTTACTGCTGAGAGGGTTCTTCACTGCTGTTACGTTGTTCCACACCGAGGTAAATATACGCCTCTCTTTTACTACCAGATGATGGAGATGATCTTTTCAGATGGACCGTAGCACATTCGTCCATCCCTAATTTCATTTCGATAGCATGCGTGAACTCTGTCACTACCTTTGAGGACTGATGGAGGTCGTTTTTTCTGGAGGCAAGAAGTTCAAGATCACCCATATTGAACAAATATGAGTGATCTTTATACCTTTGATTTCCGGGGTTGCCACTGGTATAACTTTTAATATTTTGAACACAACTAATAATGAGAATAGTAAGATGCATAAAAGAAAGGGAAATTTGTCGGGTACCTCAAGGTATCTGAGCAAATGCAAGATGAGCTCTTGCGATGTTGTATCAATGCCTTGCGACAATCCATCCCGGCCATATATCTGTTCAAATACTCGGCTAACTGCGGTGAGTATTCATCTGTATAATATACTTGTAAACAACTCATCATACGAACTTGATAATGTTATTGGTTTGTTTTTCTTAGAAATCGACAACTATCTGGGTTAAGGAATGAGAATGGTCCGCCCCTCCACAAACCAATTTGGAATATGCTGCCATGAGTTGACAGTAAGTGTTTGATAATTTTTTCCACCAATAAGTGGAATGCCATCCGGAGTTATCAAAAGGTGCCGTTCATTGGTTTGGAATGAGCGAGAAGGTTTTTCGTGGAATTTAATATTTCCGTGTCAGTTTCCGCTCGCCTCACCAGTGACATTTCAGCGGTCACCAGAGCTGTTTGCTGTTTAGCAGAAAACCTTGACTCAAAGTGTGATGAATACGTCTCATTTTGGCGATTATTCGCCGCACTGCGGGCGTGAAAGGCCTGTTGACCGCTCTATTATCCATCACACATTATAAACGAAGCTCATGTTGCCTCGCCAAATTGATCTCAGCCTTCATCTTGTGTACCCGCCGTTCAATCTTCCCAACCGTCAGACCGGAATTCCTTTCTTCCTACATGGAAAGTGATTGAACGGCTGTATACACGACGGTGTTAATTTTCCAGTTCTTGTGGCTTCAGAGTCCTAATTTGGTACAGTGCCCTGTGTGTATTGACTCCACTGGTGTCATTCATTACCCAGCCTGTGGTTAATGGGACTCATAGCACCGTTGTTTCACCGTAAAAGTGCCTCAGGTAGTAATGAAACATTCTTAGGTCTGGGTTATATTAGTTGAGTCTGCATATGCTGGATATGCCGACAGCAAGTGTTTTGAAATCTCAGATACCTCGCTACATGCCCTACAACTGTTGTCAAGCACCTCTACATCCAACATGCGACTACAATAGAATAAGGCGTTGAAAACAATGTGTATCTTGACATGTGAACTCTTCAGTTTCCGACCTCAGCTTACTTGAACTGAGAAAAGCGAAGGTGTTTTTATGAAACGAAGATTTCAATGTTGCTGAAGAAGACCCCATGTATTGGATCATCCTTGTACAAACTTGAACGGACGATTCGGGATGCAAACTCCTACATCCTTCAGTTATTAGTTTCAAAGGTCAACTTATTACTGAACTTACAACTGAAATTACAAAATGCGAGCGGTCGAACATATGAAATACAGACTCATATTATTGACGGTGCCTACAGCACACCGTCTTGTCATTGGAAATCTCTAGCAACAAACAATCAGTTTTTATAGAACACAAGCAGTTGAAAATGTGATCACTGAAATTGCATCTTTGCTTCAACACATCAATTGGTTCTTCGCAATATGTTCCAGAACATTAATTTAAACAAAACTTCACTTCGTGACCATAATTGTGGTTGTGACAAAATGAATATAAAACAATAAGCGTTACTTTCGGTCGGTAGCTGGTCGGATCGGCGTGGGTGCTTTGTTCACTCACTCAAATCGACCGCCGTGTTGGTCGGTGTTTCAACGATCGATTTTCACTTGCTATCGTCCAACCCGTGTTAGGAATCACACGTTAAAAGGTAAGATCTCCTTAGTCCTTAGCTCGCATAAGTTTCGACTTATGAGAGTTGTCGTTCGTAGGAGTGCGACAGCTGGTTAACGAAAAAACAGATTTTATACAGATTTTTATATTTTTGTAACTGAGTGATTTTTTTCACTATTTCGAAATGAAAACAGGATATTGATTATTTCAAGTTTATTTACAAAAATGCATTATAATAATGTGACCCAAACGTAAATCCTAGTAACGTTTTTACAGTGGTATTTACATTGAAACACGAAATATATTTACAGGAAAGCAATACTCTTGTGAAGAGTATTAAGCCAATGCTAGCACCAGTCATCATCATCTGAATCAGAATGCCTTGATCCACTTGGTCTAGGCTTGAATCTGCAATAAATTGAGTAAGGTTAGTTTTGAGAATAGAAACCAAATATATTTTTATGTGTGGGATATGTCCATAGGAACACTATGGGAAAATCGAAAAATGTGAAAATCAAAATTGAACAGTATAGTCTATAGGAAGTCAATCAGAACAGCTAAATAAAAGACTAACGTACCGGGACTAACAAATTTACTAGTTAATACCATATAAACAACCCCACATAAAAATAAAGATTGGTGCATTAGAGTATTACACCACTGCCAACGTTCGGTAACTATTTACTTGTTATGCCATTCGAATTGACTTCTTATGAATATTATACTTATATGTAGTGAAATAAAAAATCAAAACTACGAACAATTTTTCTGTTCAAGTCGAACACGTAACAAATTGAATAATTGAGTTTTTCATAAAACAAAGTAATTATAATATATGATTTGGAAAAGGAATAGATCTGAGTATATTCCGAATATAACCAACTCACCCGTTTGGTACGGGGCTTGGTAAAATTCTTCCTCCTCTCCCCAGAGCTACACCTTGTTCGAAGCTCAGAGGGGTTTCGGTTGAGTCACGAGTTCCAGGATTAATATTAATGTTGTTTATATTTGCAGTTACAGTGGGAGTTATTTCCCTCAGAGGCTCCCTATCTCTTGGAAAACTATGCGGATGAGTCTGCGGTGTAGCATGAGCTGAATGCGATTGCAGCTGTTGCTGTAAAATGATTATCAAGTTAGAAACACGATATTCAAGATTGAAAAAAAATGAATATTTCGTAATATGTGAAAGAAATTATTTATATAAATACATTGACCTGCATTGGAACTAGCGAATGTGTCACAAGGCCTTTGAGGAAAATCAAGTAATGAAAAACTGAAAAGTAGAAATGAAACTTCTGGTTTCGAATGAATTCAGCTGTAGCAAAGAAATAGCATATTGATGGAAACATCTATTTGAAATCTAATCCTATCTAGTTTATATCTAGTAATATCTAGTAATGTAATTCCAGCTGTATAAGATTTTTAAAAGAGGAAGCGACCAAGAACCGACTTATCCACACATTTTGTGACTATTGTCGCCTTTTATGCAATACTTCCAGAAAGCAATAAGATTGATAGAAAACTTGTATTTTGAAACAACATAAAAATATAATAATTAGATTGAAACTCAAATTATTTTGGATATTTCTCCGAAATGTATTCAGGAAAACCATATAATTACTTTCAAGTATTATTGTTTATAATAACCTTTCCTATCTGTATTTGGTTGGGTTTTATATCACTTGCGAATATTATTAAAAGCAGCTGCATTCTGTTGAGTTGAGTCTCATTAATATTTGAAAATGTAACTGGTCGATCTTAATGATCTCCAAAAAAATAATAATGTTCAGTGTTTTTGTTAATTTACTCCAAAAATATTTTTGTTTGATCACGAGTATAACTTGACGTGAATTTTTCAGTATATAACCTAGAAAAGTCTATTACGTAATTCTCAAGAATGTAATGCTCTTCATTCATTTCAAATGAATAATAATAAAGGCTTCTCCTTCACCAAATGACCAAACGTCACTTCGTGACTAGTCGAAACAAAGGTTATGTTCTGTCGTAATTATAAGCATTTGAACTGGATGAAAAGTCATAGTGTAATAATAATAATAATAATAATCAAATAGAGAATAGATGTCTTTGTGAGTGGGATGAGTAATTCCGTTGAATTTGAACAGATAATCATCCCAAACATAGTGATTTGTGAATATGTTGCAAGAGTGACAGAGATGAAAGTTGTTGTTTTCATAACCCATATAGCACCAGAAATAAAATGGTCATTGAAATTACTGACTATAGTATAACAATTTTCAATTGAAGATAACTCATATACTAACTGAACTGAGAGCTAACGGCAACAATGTTAAATATTAGAACTAAATTCTTACCGGGGTCATTTTTATTGCCTATGTTGTTTTACAAAATACCTTATCATATATTTTTATCACATTCACACTTTATTGTAAGATAATTAGTTAACGTATTCCAAAAACACTTTATTGTGAGATTTTCACTAAATTGTTTTACAAAAACGCAACACGTGTTTCGCCATACAATGGCTTCATCTGGAGTTGAAAGACACGCCAGATGAAGCCATTGTATGGCGAAACACGTGTTGCGTTTTTGTAAAACAATTTAGTGAAAATCTCACAATAAAGTGTTTTTGGAATACGTTAGTTATGGATTTTCATCAAGTATCGGCCGATTCCATCATATAGATAATTAGTTGACTTAGTCATGAAACTCAGGTATAAATGTTCGTTAAACTCAGGTATAACTGTCATTAATTAGTTCCTAGAATATTATTAGTTTCTAGGTAAATAGTAATATTTCTGGAAGTATATATAAATCTCAAAAAAAACGGGGGATTATCACGAAGACATGGACTCCCAACGCTTTGAAGGGTGGTTTGAATCCCTTCTTTCACAAGTCGAGCCAAATTCGGTAATAGTAATAGATAACGCTCCTTATCACAGCCGATTAGTAGAACAACTGCCAGCTATGACCACCAGAAAAGTAGACATGCAGAGTTGGTTAGAACAAAAAAGAATTCTATTTTCCGAGGACATGGTTAAGGCCGAGCTTATGAGTGTCATTAAACAGCATCGTGACAGATATCCACAGCATGTGGTAGATACAATAGGTCGTGCTGAAGGCATCACCATTTTGAGACTTCCTCCTCACTATTGCGAGTTAAACCCGATAGAATCAATCTGGGCTCAACTTAAGCGTTACATAGCTCGTGAAAACGTGACATATAACATTTCTGATGTCCAACGTTTATTAGAACTCGCAATGGAACAGATACGGAAAGAAGATTGGGCCATCTGTATCTGTAGAGTAGGGAGGGTGGGTGTAAGCCCACGCACTTAGGCCACATGTGACCCATTGTGCATCCTCCCGAGGAGTTGTCCTCCTAGGTCATCGTCCATCCTGTCCTTTACATAAAGGTGGACAGGTCGCTGGGAGACATCTCCTTTATATCGGCAGGTGTAGGCCAAGACTCGCCGAACACACACTCTCTTATTGACGATAACTCCGGGCACTCGCACAGGACATACCTGACAGTCTCATCTTCCTGTTCACACATCCTGCTTAGAGGTGTGTTCACTAACCCCATATTATGTAGGTGTTTCCTTAGCTGACAGTGGCCAGTCAGAAATCCTACTGTAAGGCGTAGATTTTTTCTGGTCAAAGCCAGATATTTCTTCGGCGCCAGCTTCCCAGGGTCGCCCAAGGTGATCCTGGCAAGGTTACATCCTTTGATTTCATCCCATCTCTTTAAGGATTGAGCATGGGTGTAATATTTGACTAGTTCCGCAATAGTCGAAGTCATCAAGCCGTGGGTGCCACTGGTTCCCAAAATTCTTAATCCAGCCGCTTCCTTGGCTAAAGAGTCGGCAATGCGATTATCTTTACTCCTGTCGTGTCCTTTGGTCCACCTCAGGATAATGTTATTATCTACCGAGGCTTTGGCTAAATCTTGGTGGCACTCTAGTGCTAGCCCTGAAGTAACACGCTGTCTGTTCAAGGCTAATAGTGCTTGTCTGCTATCAGTGCAGATTGTTATTGTTATGTTATCGTGCAAATAAAAATGATATTTCCTATTATGGTACCACTTTATTGTATCTCCAATAACGGTAAGTACTCGACTGCGTTTTTAGAGCAAGTCTACATGAAAAACATTCGTGTACAAAAAGATCTTAATATACAGGACTGGAAACTAACAACTATGTTTTATCATTAATATATGACACCCCTTTACCTAAGTTGAAACATTACACTATACAGTAATAATTTGCAATAACTAACAAACAATAGGCTACCCAGGATTAATTTGCCATAATTAATCGCTCAGGTGCCCTAATTTTATCACGGGGTCTTAGAGATCTACCACTATTAGTTTCATCACCTTCCATATTACCATTTTTCGTATTCACTAACTGTTCACTACTGTGAATCCCCGTTTTTCCCTTCCAATCTACAATATTTTCTTTCAAAGCTGATCGTGGAGTGAAAGAAACATTATTTGTTTTAGATATTGTATTTGAATATTCTTTGTCTGAATAATCTTTTTTTAATTGATTCATATGTTTTTTCCATTTCAATCCACAATCGGTTTCTACCAGGAAAGTTTTTCTGCCCAATATTTCTTTAATTTTACCATGACACCACTTTTGAACATTTTCACGATAATCTCCTGCATATACCAAATCATTTATCTCATAGTTCACATATTTTTTATGTCCATAATATTTTGTTTGATAATTTTGTGTAGATTTCACTACGGCTTCCACAGAAGGTAACAGTAAATCAAATTTAGTTCTTGAACTTCTATCAAAAAGCAATTTAGAAGGTGTTTCTCCCATGGTCGAGTATGGGGTGTAACGATATTGAAATAAAAATCTATTGATTATTAAATGGGTGTCTAACCTTGGATCCTCAGTTTTACTTTTAATAATAGCATTTTTGATAATTTTCACCGCACTTTCTGCTTGTCCATTTGTAGATGGGTGGTAAGGTGCCCCTGTATGATGTTTGATACCGCTTTGCTTTAAAAAACGTTGGAATTCAAAACTTGTGAATGTTTTTGCATTATCCGTACAAATTTCTTTTGGTAATCCATATCTCGCAAATAATTCTCGAAACACCTTTATAGTATTCAAAGATGTGATATTTGACATTTCGAAGCCCTTGATTCACTTAGATGTAGCGTCTTCGCTGATTAAAAATTTTTTATTGAAACATGGCCCAAAAAAATCCGCATATAGCCTGGTCCACGGATTAGTTGGCCATTTCCATACAGACAAAGGTGTTTTTGTAACAGTAGGAGCTAATCTACAGCAAATTTCACAAGACTGGGCCATACTTTCAATTTGACTGTTCATCAAAGGCCACCACATATAAGCCCGAGCTAAAAGTTTCATCTTAACAATACCCATATGTGCAACGTGTGACTCATTTAGTATTGAATTCCAATATTTTTTTGGTACTATTATGCGATAACCCCACATGAGGCAATTCTGTTCTATTGTTATTTCATTTTTCTTTATAAAAAATGGTTTATAATTTTCCCCAGGACATTTTCTGGGCCAACCATTCCTGACAAATAACATTACTTTACTGAGGACTGGATCCACCGCTGTTTCTTTTCGAATTTTATTTACATCTATCGGCAATTCGGATTGCTCTACGTAATTTATATAAGAAAATTCGGTTACCTGTTTTGAATCAAATGGAAATTCTACCTGTGCACTCGTGATGGGTAACCTGGACAAACAATCGGCATAATTTTGATTTGAAGTAACAAATTTTATTTCATAATCAAAAGCTGAAAGAATATAGGCCCAACGTTGAAGGTGGCTAGCAGCAAACATCGGTAATCCCCGCTTGTCCCCAAAAATCGCTAGTAATGGTTTATGATCGGTGACAAGTAAAAATCGTTTACCAAACAAGTATCGATAAAATTTTTTAGGCCAAAAATTATGGCGTCAGCTTCTTTCTCGATTTGAGAATATTTTGTCTCTGCCAAACTCAATAGACGAGAGGCAAAAGCAATTGGTTTTTCAATATTGTTTTTATCAATATGAGAGATAGTTGCTCCTAACGCATATTGTGATGCATCTACCATGAGCTTAACTTTCTTTTCAGGGTCGAAATGGCTAAGAACCGAATTTTAAATTAATAATTTTTTTGAATTTTCGAAACTTATTTTACATTCTTGTGACCAGAACCATTTTGTTTCTTTTCTTAATAATTTGTACAATGGCTGCAAAACTTCTGACAGATTCGGTAAAAATTTACAATAAAAATTTATCATTCCCAAAAAAGATTTGAGTTCTGTCACTGTTTTTGGTACCGCCACTTCCGTTATTGCCTGAATTCTATCTTTTGATGTATGTAACCCTTCTTTATCTATAACATGTCCTAGGTACTTTATAGAATCTTTAAAAAATGAACATTTTTCCTTCTTAACCTTTAACCCATAAGTTTTTAAAATTTGAAAAGCCTTTTCTAGTTTTTTCAAATGTTCCTCATCATTTTTACCCGTTATTAATATGTCATCTAAAAAAACACACGATACCAGTACCTTGAAACATTTGTTCCATTATATTCTGGAATATCGCCGGAGCACATGTAATTCCGTATGGAAGGCGAGTGTAAGCAAATAACCCTTTATGGGTGGCAATAGTTAACATCTTTTGTGGCTCTTTTGTTAAAACTACCTGCTGATAAGCTTCCGAGAGGTCAATTTTAGAAAATTTTTGCCCCCCCCTGAAGTTGACTAAAAAGATACTCTATTCTAGGAAGCGGAAAGTGTTGAATTTCAAGATGGGGGCTAAGGGTAACTTTAAAGTCACCACAAAGCCTAATACCACCGTTAGGTTTTAGTATTGGGACAATGGGTGTGGCCCACTCTGAAAATTCTACTGGAATTAAAACTTTATTTTCAACCAATCTTTGTAACTCTGCTTCTATTTTCGGTTTAATTGCAAATGGTACTGGTCGGGGTTTACAAAATTTTGGCTTGGCATTTTCTTTCAATTTTAATGAAATATTGAATTTATTAAAAGTTCCTAATTTGTCTTCAAATATTTCTTTATATCTACGAACCAAAAAAGAAACTTGGTCAGAAAAACCTTCCTGACTCACATCGACTCGTTGACTAAAATTAATTTTGCAAATTCCGATTTTAAATAGTTTCATTTCGTTTCTTCCAATTAGCGGGGGCCCTCCATTTTGAATAACGTACAACTTCAAGGAGTACGTTTTATTCTCTAAAATGGCATTTAATATTAAATAACCCTTTGGTTGGAAACTTATACCTACATAATCTCGAAGATATAAATCGTTTTCATATAAATTGTAATTCATAAAATGTTTTTTGAATAACTTTTCTGAAATCGCTGAGTGTGCTAATCCTGAATCTATTTCGAAATTTACAGGTATATTCTCTACAGTCAATTCGATATAAGTAGGTTTCACATTATTAAATGAATCCATATTTCCTATATCTAGCTTAAAAATATCAAAATTTTTCGGTACTTGTTCATTTTCATTATTATCATCACGAATACAAAAAATTGAATTATCGGTTAGTGCATCACTAGAGACATCATCAGTTATGTAATGGTGCCCCCGACGTTGACACTGAGAGGCTAAGTGCCCTTTAATACCACATTTGTGGCATATGCACTCCTTATATGAACATTCCTTAGGTAAATGATTGAAGCGCCCACATACTGTGCACTTACTTGATTGGTTAGGATGGCTTACCCCTTGACGATAGTTCTTGTTCTGTTCTTTGGGTAGAACTGTGGCTCCCCAATTGGAATTCTCCTTGGTATAGGTTTTGTGAACTGAGTTCGATGGATTTTTCGGATTATATCGATGTCTATTAAAGTTGACTTCCACTTCTTGTTTTATTTCCTTCGCATCTTCCTCAAACAATCTATCCCTAATTTTTTCTTTATTGATGCCGATGACAAAAATATCACGCATAACTATTTGCAATTCGGATCCGAAACCACATTTTGAGGCCATATTTTTCACCCTGGCTTCCCACTCCGCGACACTTTCGTTTAAAACTCGTCGGGCTGAATAGAATTTCATACGTTGTGCAAAAAACGATTTCACTGGGGAGAAATGATTCTCAAGCAAAATTAACAAATCATCGTAGTTTTTAGAATTTGGTAAATCGGGAACACATAAGTTTCTCAGTAAAACATAACACTGTTCTGATAAAGAATTCAGAAGAATAGCCTTTTTTTGTCCTTCATCGTTCACTTTATTTGCAATGAAAAATTGACTCAATCTTTCACTAAATACTGTGAAGTCTGAATTGTTAGGATCAAAAGTGTTTATTGTTCCTAATAAACCCGAGCCTGATGCCATTTTACACTAACTTCGACACTTTCACTAGATTTTGCGCGGATTGCGAAATGTCCTCGTCGCCAATTATTATGTTATCGTGCAAATAAAAATGATATTTCCTATATGGTACCACTTTATTGTATCTCCAACAACGGTAAGTACTCGACTGCGTTTTTAGAGCAAGTCTACATGAAAAACATTCGTGTACAAAAAGATCTTAATATACAGGACTGGAAACTAACAACTATGTTTTATTATTAATATATGACAGTTATGTTTTTGTCAGAAATTCTTTTCTTGGTTATTTCTTTTGTGGCGATTGAGATACCAGCCAGTTCTGTTTGGACCACGCTGGTATTTCTTTAAATTCCCCACTTAATCCTTAGGCTTAAGAAGATTGGACTAATGCTGTAGCTCATGTGATCAAGGAAGAAGAAAAAATGTGGAGATTGGACGGGATGGTAGACACTGTTTTCGACCAAATAATAGATATAAGTGTGACTGTCAATGGAGTCAATGGATTCTGAAACTTCATAAGCATAACATAGGTAATTATTTCTTTGCTTTGATGTTATCTTTTTATATAAAATGAACATAATAATTATTTTGTGAATTTTTCTGTTTTTTTGAAGTAGTGTATTAGGCATAATAAGAAAATGTAATCAGTTTCACCATTGACACCAAGTGACGCCACTTACTATAACAATTTTTACGTAATTACCTATGTGTTTAAATAAATAAAAATATTATTTTGGTACGCCTCTGCAGAGTTGGTAAGAGGATTATCCGTTGGTCACTTCAAGTGCGACGTTGCTTCAATTGAAAATTGTTATAGTATATCATGTTAGTGGACTTGTCCAATTTTGTCGCTACTACTTGAAAATGATTAACCACATATCGATATATCTCATTGACGTTTCAACTCTGGTTTTCATTTCCTTCAACAGACATTTTAATGTCGATTGTCGAACCAGTACAATCACATATCACTCTGTATCCATCAAGAATCATGCATATACTATATCAAGACCATCCGAGTACACATTGAAATTTCTTTAAAAATGAGAAACATTCTTCTATGTTCATTGACTCAACATGTTGTACAAAAACTGTGGAACGATATCATCTACAGAAATATTTTGGAAATATTGTGAAGCTACATTATTAGTGAGTAAGATACGCTGTATTTGATTTTGAAGAAATCCAATATCCTTCTAGGAGTTGCAGTAATGTAACCCAGAATGAACATGAAATAATAGTTTTTATTTTTATTTTAATATCAAACCATAGAGGTTACTTTATTCGATGAATAATGAACTCAAATATATACGATACAATGGTGTAAATTAAAGTCGTTTTCATGTCGTAAAAAAACATATAACTTCACTTGATTATACAAAAAATGCATACTATCAAAACAAATTAATGAAACTTGATATAATTTGTAAAATATCAGTTTTTCGCATAGTATACCTTTGATAAAAAATGTAGTGAAATGTTGGAAACATTTCATACAAATGAAAAAATACAGGGTGTTCTGTTTGAAAAAGTTGAATTATGCACCCTACATATTATTCCCGAAAGTTGAGATTCCCGAAATTATCACAGTGATGTTGACTAACTATTCCTAAAAAATTGTCCTAATTGCTGTAGATACGCGAGTGGTGAATTAAAAAAAATATTGTCTGCAAAATCGGTTTTTCTGGAATAACTTGGCAATGCCGCAATGGAAATTCGAGAAAAAAAATTCTTTAGGGAGCTAAAAAATATGCAATTGAAAGAAGAATTCATATACTGAGTGTTTTAATAAAAAAAATATAGCTTTGGTTGGTCACGCTCGGCTGAATCACCCAGAATGCGAGAAAACAATTTTGAAAGATAGTATTTATCGATATGACTTCAAAATGAATTGAGCAGTTCAAAAAATTGTTTCCTCTGATAGCAATGGACCGATTAATTCTTGTTGACTCCCCCTGAATGCACTCAGAAAAACATAAAATCAGAGAGCATCACTCTGAATGTTATCAGATGGACCTTCACGGGTCGATTCTGGGTCCGCTTATTTTTTTTATTCATAAATGATCTACCTGACCATTATTTCATATCTTGTTGTTTTTTATGCAGATGACACTACATTGGCAATTGATTCAGATAGTTCTGAAAATTTATAAAAAAACGGAATAATTTAGCAGAGTAGTTTACGAATTGATGTGAAATACATTTCTTGATTGTGAATGCAGAGAAAATTGTATGCATTCCCATTTCAGGTGGAGATGGGTAACTGGTATGCAAGTGGTTGTCAGAAAATGTACAATTAATATGACTGAAGTACCGAAATATGATGGAATCGGCTGATACCTGATGAAAATCCATAACTAACGTATTAGTGAAAATCTCACAATAAAGTGTTTTTGGAATACGTGAAGTAACGAAATTTCTTGGAACGTATATAGATTGCAGATATTACTTTCACTACCCAATATCAAAAACTTTCAATCTATAATGATGTCGAACTTTTCACTGTCTTTTCATAACAATTATATGAAAAATTCATTTGGATTTACATTCAGAAAGATAATGGATTACGCATTCATCATTAAACATAAATATGCACATTTTAGGCCCGATAAAACATTCTAGTGAAAAATATTGGAGTGAAACATCGATTAGGGCATGCAGATATTGTATAAAATGTTTCTGGATTCAGAAAACACGTTCAATATTTTCATAACTTGAGGACAAACAATTTAATATTTTAATAATTTGATAATAAAATTTTTACTTGTGAATAGATGTTTTAAATATGTTTGACTCACGTGAGTGGGAGATGCATTCACTTTGGGAAAATTGATTGATCCCGGTCTCAGCTGCAGTGTTGATGGTTTACAAGGAGTGGGGGGCAATCTTCTACCTTGACCCTTCCTCCCTCCCAAGGATGGATGGCTATGCTGCATGTTACTCTGATGTACCGCCGATTGATGAACTGGAATACCAACTACAGCTCCAGCTGTTGTACCATAAAAAATAATTTGAAAACAAATATATTGAAATTTCTCATGAACTCATGATGTACTTACTGAGCTCTTATCTTGGTGAGTAACAGATCACAATACAGGCATTTCAATGTCTAGGTGAAAGTTACTCATTCAAGATAATTGAAATTTATTAATTATGTATGTCATACAACAAATTGTATATTAACATGGAATAAATAAATTTGAAATTTGAAAAAAATTCAATATCCTTTATGTATTCGGGCAGACTGTTGTAAATTGTTATTGCAGTATAGCATAATGAATTTTTACCAATCTTTATATTTATTTGGATAGTTTTGAATGGTTTGATTTTTTTTTGTGAAGTGGTTATGACAATAGGAATTGATAGTCTAAGACATGGGTTCCCAATTTTACTTGGCCATGGAACCCTAATACATCTTTTCTACTAAAATTGGGCTTTATGTCCGACAGTTGGATGCGAAAAACCGAATAAAAATCCAGTCTTGCATTGGTGAGTCGTCACAAATGGAAGCAGAACTGAAATAGCTCTTTCAACAATTGCAGGATATTTAGATCTCCGACAAAGCGTGCGGAACACCCGTGACCCTTCTACGGAACCCCAGGGTTCCGCGGACCACCATTTAGGAATACAGGGTATAAGAGATATTCGAATGTTCGTATTTAAAACTTGTCAAATGAATATTCCTATTTTTATAAGAAAATAAATATTCCGAAGTGAAACCTCGGCTGATAACACGCTTGACGTTGAATTATATCTGACAGACATTTGTGAAAGATATCTCACAGAGGTCACCTAATTCAACCTTATTGTAGATTTTTGTCCAAATAGACGTGCTCACGGATAATTATCTACGTCAAAATTTCTACCGGTTTGTCCCGTACGTATATACTGCAGAGCATTCCCCACACTCTATTCTATATATACCTGAATTAGTATTACTTATAAAAGCTGTTGTTATTTTGTATTTAGAAAAGTAATTTCGAATATTTTCTGAGAGTTTACCTGTGTGATGAATGCTAGTATGTTTACATGTATTGGGTTTTCTGATAGTTGGGTATAATTCTCTTATAAGCGTTTCATGAGTTTTATCCGATTTCATTTCTTTCTATTGAAGAAACTGGTACCTGATTGTTTACCGCAATTTATTCAATTATTTTTAATTCGTCCTGGAAGTTCTTTTCAGATAAAAAAATAGCGAAAGCTCTAAAGGCGGATAATTTATGTGAGATTGGACTGAAAGAATCAAATTGGACAGTCTTTGAAGGTGTTTTTCCGGTGGATATTAAATTGAAAACCATTGTTAACCTTTGAAATATTCAAATCTAAGAAGTTAAGCCCCTGGTTTTGTTCGATTTTTACTGTGAATTTTATTTTGTTATGCAGCCTATTGAGGACAAAAGACAAAAGTGTTTCCATCCTGATGAAAAGAGAAATGAAAATTTCTATGTTTTTTCTCAAACTAATACAATAGTTTATTGTATTACAAACTAATACAATAAACTATTGTATTAGTTTGAGAATGTCCATATAGGACGAAACTGCTGTAACCTTAGTTACAATTAAAAGTGGTAAAAAACATAGAAATTTTCATTTCTCTTTTCATTATGATCTCCTACCATGTAGTAACAGCTACATCCATCAATTTATTGTTTTCATCCATTTCATTAAAGTAACCCTAATTCAACCTTAATCACGATCTATTCATTTTGCTAGGTTGAATAGCATTTTTGATATAGAAACCCCATAAATTGATAACAATAATGGAATTGTGAAGAGGACGACTGCATTCTTATTCACCCCCTATGAACTGAAAATCCACGAGTTATACATATAACCATTAGTAGTTGGGCCGTGCTGATCGTACAAATAGAGTACCTACCTTCATTCCAGGCTTCATTCTATCATTTGAAACAGTGTACTAGGATTACACTTCAATTTTTATAAACTGAGGCGATTTTAAATCGCACCGATCTAAAGCAAAACTTTTTACAGGATTTGATCTAAAATTTTGCAACTCAGTTGCACCTACGTACTACAGTATGATTCAAGAGTTGTATAATAATGAAAAATATATGCAATGCAGAACCTGAAGAGAACAAAATTCCAGTAGATTTGCTGATGTCAGTGAACCTGAAGCAAGGGTTTTTTCCGAAAGTAGAGACTATCTAGAATTTCGAATTATGATTTTTATACAAAGGGTTTATTAATCGATCGAGAAGTTAAGCTGAGTAGGCGAATATTTTTCACCTTGGTGGTGATCCTTTAACTATAACTAGCTTTAAAATTATACTAGCGGTCCGCCCCAGCTCCGCACGGGTGCAATGCTGATAAATATACATAATATAAACGCGTGCAATCGATGCCAATCATGAATTGCTATAGAGCAAAGCGTGGTCTTCGAAGCGCTATTAATAGACATGCACCGCCGCCCCCGGCCGGTACCGCAACCGCTATGTCCGTACATATTAAATCTGTAATATCTTCATGAATATTCATTTGAATCACATGCTCTAAAGAGCCATATTGATCTATATGAAATGCTCAATGCATTGAAGGTATTTATTTGGATATGGATTAATGCTGTATTGCTTAAAATTGCTTTGTTAATGAGCGATTATTTCTTGAGGATGAAAACTAGTTATTGTGTGTTATACGTAGGAGATAGACATATACCATCGTAGACTGTTTTGTAGATCTTTTTAAGGTGTACAATATTGTGGTACATTGTTTCATCTATCTCGTAGGGTTCAGCCAGCGTTTTCAATGTGAGAGCAAAAAAAGTATTTATTTTCGACATCACATTAGAAACCTCTACCATTATCAGTGTTTCTCTACTATATTATGCATGTTTTATACATATAAACCGTTCTCTTGAATCACTTTAACTATCGAAAGTACCTGCATCAAAATCCGTTGCGTAGTTTTAAAGATCTAAGCATACATAGGGACAGACAGCTGGAAGCGACTATGTAGTGATAATGGACATATATTTGAATATTTCTGGAAATATATTGTGTGATAATTAATCCAAATGAGTTGATAATTAGCGCTATATAATGAGCGAATTAACGTATTGATGCGTGATCAAATCGAAAAAAAGCCACATAACATCAACTTTGCAAATACATCTATAAACAATTAACCTGATCACCCTGTTTAGTTATGTGCAATATAGAAGAGAAAATAAATGTATTGTAAATATTAACTGAGGTACATATCGATATCATGACGATGATTGTTTATACGAAATGAAGTTATAGATAATTTATTTCAACCAGAAATACCGACAGATATCTGACTTTGATACGTCGTTAAGGAAGCTGGAGAAATTGTGGACATATTTTTTATTCAAGATTTATTTTCAAATATATCCCTTTTGGAAGATGTATCATTTAACTTACAAAACTGTGAATATTTTTTGAACAGCAGAAGTCATATCCACTTTCATTTGGTTCATTCCGAATATAGGTACTTTCTCATTTCGGATTACCGTATGTGTTTGAAATAAATGAAATAAATACATGATGAATTTGAATCCCACTTCTACAGGCTGATTCACGGTGGATGGCACATTAGACGTTTCTGGTGAACCAGACAACGGATCACTTTGAAAATTTAATGGAGAGCATATTCGGACATTCTCTAGCCAACTAAAATATTTTCGACAATGCGGTGTTGCCGCTTCTATTAGAAAGCAGTAGCAACTTTGATTTTTCAAATAGAACACTCTGTATATAATATTATTTTTGGAATCTCCAAAAATTGCCCGACAACTTTCCTTGATATTTCCCTATACCTATCTGTTACCGTTTTCGAAATAAAAATTAATTTCAATTTTTTTTCTTCGAAAATCATGACTTCTAAAAATGCCGATATCTTTTAGTTAAGAAGTACTATGATATCGAAATTTGGTTTGGAGTTAGGTGATACTTGGACACTTCCCACAAGTCAGCCTAATCTCCGTTACTTCAATACAGGGTGGTAAAAAAATACAGTTTTTTCGTTTGCTTGAAAAAGTTGCTGAAATTTAATTATTTCAAATGGAACACCCTGTATATTATTGAAAATTCGGAAAGCTGCTGAAATTTGCTTTCTTTCTATGCATATCATACCTATACCTAACTAGTCAAGTTTCGGACTTATGAACATTTATTTGTGAAAATGTCCCTTCAGAATGGTATTTCCATTCGGTATTTGGTAAGCAGGCCATGATTACTATTTGATAGTAGCGTTGTGACATTCTCCTAATAATATCGACATTTTCGTCACTTCAGAAGTTGCAAATACCTTCAAAACGATGGAACAAAACTATTCAAACGAAGTTCTTATGAATTTGTTTATTATTTTTGGACAGTGTGACAAAATTATCAGCAGAACATGTAGAAAGTTCAATGAAATGTATCCGAATCTACCGCCAATGAACCTCAAGAAATTTATACGAATTCAGAACAATTTCAATACATTTGGATCAACTTTAAAAGCACCAAGAAACTTGCCTCGACCCGTAACTTTCGAAGACAACCAGATTAATGTCTTAGCATATTTTCACGCATTTCCCGAGTCATCGATAAGAAGTGCTGAAGAAGATTTGGGTATAAAATATTCATCGGTTCAAAGAATCTTGCGAAGACATAAAATGCATGATTATAAATTCACCAAAATTCAAGCAATGAAGCCTCAAGATCCTCAACAGAGAGAGTAGAATTTTGTGAAATGTTGTTGACACGCATTCAAGAAGATCCACTTTTTTTAAATAAAATTATTTGGACTGATGAATCGAAATTTTCGAGAGAAGGGATTTTCAATAGAAAAAATCGTCATTATTGGTTCAGTGAAAATCCTCAGGTCACAAAAGAAGCCGGATTTCAAGAAAAATTTAGTTTTAATGTCTTCTGCATGTTGATGGACAACAAATTGAGGTACGTGATATACGAGGAGTCATTAATATCCAGAAGCTACCTGAATATTTTGGAGAATACTGTAGACAGTTTTGTGGATAATCTGCCACTCGAAGATTATCGAAACTGATGGTACCAACTAGACGGAGCTCCTGCACATTGCACAAGAGAAGTGAGCGCAGAACTGGATAGACTATTTGACGATCGGTGGATGATGCGCTTGGGACCATGGAATTGGCCAGCGAGATCACCCGATCTTAATCCATTAGATTTTTATTTGTGGGGAATGTTTGTCACCTCACAAACCACAAGAGGGGACTAAATCATCTGTCGGTAACAAATAAGACAGATGGGTATCCGCGGCTAAGCTAAACAGTGGAGACGGGAGTGGGTTAAACAACTTAGCACATTTCAAATAGATCTTAATGGGCGCCAGGTAAATTTAATCCTCCAGATACCCTAAGTAACTCACAATATCAATAACTTACCAATTAATATTGGAAATAAAAGATAAAAATCCCCAATATGATTTATTCAGTAATCCTAACTTACATGGATTAACCAACAACGCTTCTAAGACAACAATGCAATATTCACACTACTACGCGATGTTCAAATGTCCATACAAGAGCGCGGTGTATCTAACCACGAATTCAATCAGCCATGAATTACGGTAGTAACGACGCTCAAAAAAAACTACAATACGTCGAGTAAAACTACCACGAAAATTGAGTAGGTGAAATCGTAAATACTAGTATCGGATGGTAAGACAAACTCGTTTGCGTCGCGTGAGCTCAGGCGTAGGCGCATCGGTGTCAATCAGCAATCGTGAAAGGAAGAATATACCTCAATTTCCGTTTCACAAATATCTATGTCAATCAGGTATCAATAACAAACTCTTAATCAATAAACGATAAACAAACACTATATCAACAGGTATCAATAAACATAAGGGCAACAATTATTCAAATATCTCAGTATATCACAAATATTCAATTAAATCAATTATAACTTGCGTGCTCCTTTTGGGCCACCCGGTATATGGTGTTAGGCTACCCTGTAGTATGGCGGAGATGGATCACCCTGTAGCACCGGAGATGGATCACCCTGTAGCACCACCAAGATAGATCACCCTGTAGCACCGGTGGATCACCCTGTAGTACGGCGGAGATGGATCACCCTGTAGCACCACCAAGATAGATCACCCTGTAGGGCACGACAAGCTGGACCAGTAATGGATCACCAAATAAGATCCAGAAAGAAAATAAAGGAAAACAGGAACCCTTGACGAAGACAAAAAAAAAGCAGGAAGAAAAGCAGGAAGAAAAACAGGAAGAAAAGCAGGAAGAAAAGCAGGAAGAAAAGCAGGAAGAAAAGCAGGAAGAAAAACAGGAAGAAAAGCAGGAAGAAAAGCAGGAAGAAAAGCAGGAAGAAAAGCAGGAAGAAAAACCCTACGGAAGAAAATTCTCAATCAGAATCAGATAAAAACAAGGTGAGATTCAACCCCCATTCAATAGGACTATTTGACTAATCAATACCCCTGGTATATTTTCATTTAAGCAAAGTAGCAAGATAACAAGAGTATATTTTTGGGTGCCCTGTATAACCATATGACCCGTAAAAATCAAGAAAATTGAATGAGTGTTGAAACCTCTCTTCAAAACTAATATTCACTTGAATGACAACGATGGAATCAGAAATTACTAAAATCATTTTAAACACATTTAATGGTAAAATTCTTACCCTGGCCAAGGGGTTTTCTATACGTTTCTTCGTGTGCGGTACTCTGCACGGAAGTCCTACTGGGACTTGATGAGTGACTGAGGGCCTTCTGTTTCTTATGAATCTAGAGACGAGAAACGAAGGTTGTAGAATTGAAGAAGTGATATCATAGCTAAGATCACATGAGAGATGCGACAGTGATTCAGACATACCTAATTTCGGAAATCCTTCCACCTGGCACGAGTTCGGTAACCACCACAAATCCTCAAAAGAGCTTAAGTTTCAGACTGCAAATATCCACACCAAAATGACCAATCAGTCTTCCACTATACAATCCTGACTTGTAGAAATAATCCCCGTGAAGGATGGCACAAATACAACCAAATATATCCTACAATCAGTCTGATGGTACCCTCTGAACTCCGAACCAAGCTCACCGAAGGCTAACTTCCAAATACTAAGACACTGCCACATCTGACAGCTAACCAGTTGTTGTCACAGTGCATCCAATCTACACTACAAGCACCAAGGGGGCGCTGTGCACAACATCATAAATCTATCAATTCCTCCACAGCCACTTGAGACAATATCAACAAGTCCATGACCCATCAAAACTCCTTCTCAAAGCAATGCAACCCTAAAACAACCCTTGACAACTTGAGTAACCGATAAATCCTCCACCCGTGAACAACTGTAGAACTAGTTCGGTGTAAGTCGACGGAACGACACTACGAAAGTTCGGCAGATGTCAACCAACAGCTGTCTTTTAACCTTGTTTACGAATATTTACAAAATATATTGTTCCAACCTATTTTCAACTATTTACCAATCCTTATTCATGCGATGGAATAGAAACATATAAGGTAAGTCGCCATAACCTTCCCTTTCAGTACAAATATTAGAGCATTCATATTATGCAGAATATTTACCGAAAATATCAAACAGTATTCAGAAACCCAGAGGTAACTAATATTGTTTTTCAGGCGATATGGCTCTAATATGTCAGTAAACCTTCTGGAAGTGATGAATAACAATCTATGCAAGAAATATTCTCGGAAAGGTATAGGGAATAAGGCAGACAACGGCTGAAAAAAATGATAGGTGAAGAAAACTGAGAAACAAACAATAACAACTATTTCAACCTAGCGAGGAATTTCGGATCTCCAACGTCGATTGGCAATAGGAGAATGCGTAAGTACTGGTCAAAGCAGTTAGTCAGGGAGCATACATTTATTCTTGTACATTTCAGGTATGGTTTTCTATGGAACGGAAGATTCCCATTACTATGATGTTAAATGAATAAAATGAACTTGTAACTGAATTACATTGTTAATATCCTCTGAATAAAGATCTTAAAAGGTAAGGTAGTGTTTTTGAAAGGTCACATAAGAGCAGTCTGTGACGAAAAGTTCGCCATCAATAAATGACAATTCTGTCGATTCCATAGTAAATAAACGAACAATATCTACAATATTTACAAGTAAATTTAGACCGTTACATGTTCAAAGAAAAAGTTTACAAAATACCCGTGCGTTCGAGAGATGAATTGTTAGAAAGGATTGCCCAAACATTTGAAGATTTGGATCCCAATGAAATCAGATCTGCCACCACGAAAGCAGTCAACACCCGCATTTTAAAGTGCTTGGAAGTGAACGGCCAGCGATTCGAACATATTTTGAAGTATTCCACATGATTGTTTTACTTTTTTATAATTATTCATATCAATATTTCCAATTTCAAGTTTCTTGGTGCTTTTTTAAAGTTTATCCAAACATATTGAAATTGTTCTGAATTCGTATAAATTTCTTGAGGTTCATTGGCGGTAGATTCGGATACATTTCATTGAACTTTCTACATGTTCTGCTGATAATTTTGTCACACTGTCCAAAAATAATAAACAAATTCATAAGAACTTCGTTTGAATAGTTTTGTTCCATCGTTTTGAAGGTATTTGCAACTTCTGAAGTGACGAAAATGTCGATATTATTAGGAGAATGTCACAACGCTACTGTCAAATAGTAATCATGGCCTGATTACCAAATACCGAATGGAAATACCATTCTGAAGGGACATTTTCACAAATAAATGTTCATAAGTCCGAAACTTGACTAGTTAGGTATAGGTATGATATACATAGAAAGAAAGAAAATTTCAGCGGCTTTCCGAATTTTCAATAATATACAGGGTGTTCCATTTAAAATAATCAAATTTCAGCAACTTTTTCAAGCAAACGAAAAAACTGTATTTTTTTACCACCCTGTATTGAAGTAACGGGGATTAGGCTGACGTGTGGAAAGTGTCCAAGTATCACCTAACTCCAAACCAAATTTCGATATCATAGTACTTCTTAACTGAAAGATATCGGCATTTTTAGAAGTCATGATTTTCGAAGAAAAAAAATTGAAATTAATTTTTATTTCGAAAACGGTAACAGATAGGTATAGGGAAATATCAAGGAAAGTTGTCGGGCAATTGTTGGAGATTCCAAAAATAATATTATATACAGAGTATTCCATTTGAAAAATCAAAGTTGCTACTGCTTTCTAATAGAAGCGGCAACACCGCATTGTCCAAAATATTTTAGTTGGCTAGAGAATGTCCGAATATGCCCTCCATTACATTTTCAAAGTGATCCGTTGTCTGATTCACCAGAAACGTCTAATGTGCCATCCACCGTGAATCAGCCTGTATATTTGTTGGAATAGAACATGGATAACTTTAAGTTCTGAAGATCAGCGGTATATGCTGAATATTATCCAAATCATTGATGATAATGATATAAGATATTTATATAATATAAATATGAATGGGTCAATTTTATTTTTCCCGATATGGAGGACAAGACCGCGAAAAGGAGAGAGAATTTTCGTCATATCTCACCTATCAAAGGTGGTCCTTGTTGATGTGGCACTGATTGATGTGTTGGACTGGGGGACCTCGATCTCTGACACAAGCTGGTTGTTCCATGATCCACTTTTCTGGAAGTAATTACAGAGCCGTACTTGGGAATATGACGTCCACCTGTAGGTGAAGGTGATCGTGCAGGGCTTGTTGAAGCAGACCAAGAACCTGTAGCGCAGAAAATATTTGTCACAGATATCAATATCATTTTGAACAAAACAATTCTTTTTCGGAGAATTTCCATTCCGTGAATTGGTTGGAGGAAACTGAGAAATTTCTCTTGAAATGAAGTTTTTCCAACATATCTGTCCTGAATATTTCGACCAATTCTGAAATATCAACCATTTAGAAACAGAGTAAGTAACTAGGTACATCAGTCATGGTTTATGTACAAAAAATACGAACAAAACTTGTAAGCTGTTTCAGTTTCAAGTTACTTGATTTTCTAGTGACGTCAATATGAGTAGGATGTTCAAAAATAACAGTGGTTCGGAATTGAAGATTTAAGCTCCATAAACATGACAAAACATGTTTTGTCAATCGTGTCTGCGGTTTGCATTTTTCAGAAATTTCTACATGAAGGTGGTGTTGAAAGGTGGTTGACAATGTTTAATAATGAATTTTATCAGTTTGGACTTCCTTTGTCTGATGTGATACGAAATGATTTGAAATCCCTGATAGAACCAATACAATTGAAAATTAGTTTAGTCATCAGCCGACGACGATTGTAGATACTAACAATTGAAACGTCGTTTGAATTTTTTCTTGTATTTAAGTTCATTGTTATTTCATTTCAAGGTTTTTTTTGCTTTCAGCTATTCATTTCAATTTTCACTAGTAAGTATTGTTTTTTTTTAAGGAATTTAAAATAATTTTATATCATATTAGACAATGGAAGTCCGAACTGAAACATGAAACATTATCAACCACCTTCAAACAAACGTTGAACACCCGGTATGGAATCAGCGACTTATTCCGAGGATATGAGAGGACTATGGTCAAGCTTACCAAGGAAAAAACTCACCTCAGTTTCTCGTGCAGAGCGAGACACAACAACATCATCCCCATAGATTTTGCTGGAATAACCATTTTGAGAGCCGAACGCATATTGGAATGCGCCAGCCGAGCACTGATAAGGTCTCAGATTAACTTCTACCGTTGGGAGAGGTTAACTTTGATGCAGGATGCCACAGAACGATTTAAAAAAAGAAGATAAAGCTTGCCAAGATTGAAGGCGCGTGCTTGAAAATCCGCCAAGACATGGTGAATACTCACAACAGGAAGTAGGGAAAATTGGCGAGGAAACAATGCCCACATTCAGACCAAAAACAGGACAACTATGAAGCCCCCAATGACTCTACGAACAGGAAATGGAAGAGGTTCTTCAGAAGGGACAATACACGAAGATCATAAGGGACCCTACTGCATAAATTGAAAAGAAGTTGTACCAGACTTTAACACCAAGTCTATTTTTCGGAAGATGAGAATTCATCGCTACTACGGAACCACAGTAGGACGAATTTTTTACGCAAGATCAGGGACTGCAAATCGGATGGCAACTTTCACCAGTTATAGCCAACATATATATGGTTCCATACTATGGAACCATGGGAATACAGAATTGGACGCCTTCCTGGGGCACATCAACAGCGCAAGACCGTCCATCACTTTCATAATGAAGAAGGAAGTCCACAACGAATTGTCATTCTTAGACATACTGGTGAAGAGGACCGACACTATAAGTGGAAAACATCTTTATACCGAAAACCCACTCATACGGAACAGTCCCTAAACCATGAATCCAACCACCATCAATCGACTAAAAGAGGAATCATCAATACTTCAGTAGACTGTGATTTCGGGCTCTGTAATACGAAGGAAAGTATTGAGAAGGAACTAGGCGTCATTAAAAAGATCTTAAACAAAATGGTGTTACCCAAACCAGAGAATTATCGGAGAGGACAAGAAGAATTGGGTTCAAGTACAATATCACAACTGGCTTCAGATCTGGAAACAATATCCGTAACAGCCTCAGGAAAACCAGGCCACCAAACGCGAACTGCCGATTCCAAGAATTGCATTTACCGGATACCCTGTGAGTGAGGCATTGAAAGTTCGCTTTGCCGAGAATAAGAAACACACACAGCAAAGAGAAACCAACAAATCGGGACTCACCAACATAACATCATGTGATCCCAAGCTGAGATTATCCACAGGGAGAAACCCTGTTTTAGAAATTTCAAACGAATACAAATTCGTTTGAAAATGTCCTTATAGGAGGAAAATGCAGTAACTTTAGTTATAAATACAAGTGGTATAAAAACGAAAGAAGTTTTATATCTCAATTTTCATGAGTTATTGAAACTCAAGAATTCCGATAGTCGGAATATGACAGTAAAATATTGAAATTCATTCAAAAGGGTACATTTCATAGAGAGTTTCAAAATACAAATAATAAAATTATGAAACAACAACAAAAATTAATTGGTGCTCCGGGGCGACTTCATTGATTCCAGTGGCGCATTTGCTTTTTCAGCTGCAAGAAAACCCGGAAAAACCTGCAGCACCACATCATCTGAAGATCTTGATTTGCCAATGTCCTCTCCCTCATAAAACAAAATGTAGGGTGTCTCTAGAGGCTCTAATAAATTCAATACATCGCCAGAACACTTAGATAATGGTATAATTTGATTGATATATTTTTCACTTCTAGAAATTTTTCATAGAAAAGTTCGAAAATTCGATAATGACCTTCTGCAGGTTAATGGAATCTCTTCAAAAATGTCCAAAGCCAGAATGAACATATTTCAATTATAAAAGGGGCTGATTCGGTTACTTCAAACGATTCATCATTCGAGTAGAATAGTACGAAACAAAATGTGAAAGTCATGAAAATTAATGGAAAGTTGAAGGTGTTGTAATCAACCACATGATTTCAATACTTATTGTATGAAATTAAATTGGAATATATGAGAATAGAACATATTTCAGTAGTATCAGAATTTCTTGAAAGTAGAATTGAAGATATGACAGACTTCATTGGGAATATACATACATAATTTGATAAACCTTGTGATTCAGAATATCGAAAATGGTAACTGAAGGTTAAACAGATATATTCGACAATTGAATTATCAAATGACATGTAAACATTGAATTTGTTGTTGTGTTGTTGAGGATGGTGAAGAAAAATTAGGACGTGACAGAACAGCATAAGATCTTACATTGCTCATGTTTGATTATCGAAATATAATAACAATGTTTTCAGAAATCAAAATTTAGTATTTCAGGGAGAGATACAATTGTTCCAAGTAAATAATTATTCCAAAATAGGATTTTCAACGTTCACCTCTTCCAACTTTCTCATAATGTATAGGATCTGGTCATTTCAGCGAGGACCTGCTATCTGTAGGGTAATTTGCATGAATGTCTGTCAGATATAATTCAATGTCCATAATAGTTATAACCGATGTAGTAGTTGTTTTCCGGTAGTAATTCACCAGATCATACACTGTAGAAACGATGGGAGACAAGACTGTCAAGGATTTCATTCAAAAAAATAATATGTTTTTTTAATACGTTTATATCCCTTCTCCACACAATTATCATATTAATGATGAGGTGCTTTTATCCTGCTTGAAACTTGGTTCATGAGTTGGAGGTGTTATTAGTTGACAAATTTTCCTTCATATGAAGGTGTATGCTGTTAAGGTCCGGATATTTCCTATTTTCTATACTGACGGGGGATAATACTCCGAAACCGGTCTGTAGACGATCTACTCGATTGATTTAAGCATGCTGTTGGACGAACGAGAAGCATCTGCAGCATCTGTAAGGTAATTTTTTCAAATGTCTATCGGACATAATTCAATGGTATTAGTCTGGAAAGCAGTTGTTTTCAGGCAGGCATTCACCAGTTCCTATAGTCTAGGAGTATTGTGAAAATTGAATTTTTCGGAATTCATTTCGGAATACTTATTTTCCCATTAACGTTTTCTTCATTTCATTCATACTGTCTTTTTCAGAATTTCATGTGAAAAGTGAAAACATTAAAAAATTCGTCAATGATTTTATGTTGGCCTTTTGAGTATACGGAGATCTTGATTGACTTAACCATATTTCAAAAACTCTATATAGCATATACTCTATTTTTTTATTGTATATTCTAATTATATGAACTCAACGGAACTCACCCCTAGGAAATCTATTTCTTTGTGATGCCCTCTGATGTTCATGTTTCACTATCTCAACAACATTTGATACAGTATCAGAAAATCCTATATCGTGGTGAAGTTGCTGTGGAGGGAATCGTCTTCGAGGAGAAGGACTTCTATGGAGCGATGGAGAATTTTGTCTGGAAAAAAAATTCATTCATAAATACTCATCCACCTGTAAATGAGAATGTAAAAATTTTGTGTACGTGATACTGGTAACCTTCCTGAATTATTGTCATGATATGAGGAAAACAAATATTTTTTGTTTTTTCAAATTTTCATTAGTACGTAACATTTAAACTTGTTTATATTTCACCTAATTCTCACACATATCATCTGTAGGGTACTTTAGTACAGGCATCGCTTTTAGAGTGCCTCAATGGTTTTCTTGTAGTGCTTGTATTCTGTCCTTTTTGATTCTACATTTTTTTCACTCAAAGTATAACTCACTCCGTTCATGATTCTTTTGCAACAAATTGAGAATTCATGAAAAGACATCTAATATTTCCTAACGTATAACTCAACTGTCAAATTTCATTGTCTGAATATTTCAAGGTTAACACTGGCTCATATTCTTGCCTAAATATTGAATGTTCAAAGTATTTTGTATAATTTTATTGGAGACATTTTTTCATCATCACTGACATGTTTTGAATCATTTATTATGGAACTTCTAACAAGGCAAACCTCAACGACAGAAAACTACTCAGTTACTAGTTGTTGAGACTTCAAGACAGTAGTTTAGTCCTCGCTTTCACTATTCAAGATGTATGCTGCAGTATTAGATAAAACTTCTGGTACTACATTTTTTTCGACCAAATGTAACAATTGTAATAATAGTAATGAAAAGTCAAGACAATATGTATCGTTGACTTTTCAGCTCTGGGTGTTGTAGATCAAGAGAGAGACCGGCAAATGTGATACTAAATGACTTTTATCTAAGGGTTCCAACTTAAAACATCAGTAGCAAGTATGAACTCGTCGTTGAATAATGTTTCGACTACCGATTATTCAATATTTCTCCTCAATATAATGATAACATATAGAAATCTATTATTGTACCATTTACACATCATTATAATAAAATGAATTTGTCCACATGTCCAATTGGAAATTTCAGAGGGATGAAATATTTATTCCTTGATTAGGTTAAATATTACATTTGAATATTTTTGTTAACCGAACTAACTACTTTTTATGGTGTATTCAAGTAATACTTCATTGCAAAATTTTCAAGCAAAATATGAACAAAGGAATGTAAGAGCTTCTACTCTTATTCCATACCTGCCATCAGTTTACACACCGAACGAGTCTGTGTTAAAACATATGAGCAAAAGCATTTGCTTTTGTTTTATTAATGAGAATCTTTGACTAAAAAGTTCACAAAAGCGCGTCACGTGTTTTACTATACAATAGCTTTTTCAGGTGTGTTCTCACTAAACTCAGTATGAAGAAGTTATTGTATAGTAAAACACGTATTAGGGTTTTGTTGAATGTTTGATGAAAATCTGAAAACGTTTGTTTGAAAGTGGTTCTGCTAGTTCGGACTTCTATTGTCTGATATGATTCCAATATAATTCGAAATCTATGGAAGAACAAATAACATTAGAATGAATATCAATTATGTATAGGCATTAAAACGTGACATTGAAATACAATGAAATGAATAAAGATAAAATAATCAAGATAAAAGATGAAAATAATCACAGAGTAAAGATACATTGAAAAAAATTTGAAATTCAAAAGCAAGCAAAAAATCAAAAAAATATATGAAAAAATTATGTAAAAACATATATAATTTTTTCTAAGATTTCAAACTGAGTTACTTCACGAAGTTTTTGATTGTGAGTATCCACAATCGTCTTCGAGTGATGACTAAACTATTCAATGACGTCTTCTTGATTTCAATCAGGCCAGCTCCCTTACCCTTTTGGCTGAGTATTGTCAAAGAAGGACAAATGTGTTCATGACTGAGAGGATGCCGGTATGAAGTCCTCAGACATCAGTACCGCCCTTCACGGGATACCCCTACCTGGCTGGGGAGGGATGGATGAAAAAGCTATTCATCCGTTAACGGGGGACATGAGGGCCTCATTCGACAGAGTGTCGGGGCCTTCTATATCGGGAGGGGTCGTCTACAGCATAATCTATAGCTTCCCTAACTAACGGATTTTCGTGAGTTTCCGCACCTTCAAAAACTCGCCGGTTCCTCGACTGAATGGACTGCCGAATGGAGGGCAGCTGCAAATCTCTCTTATTCCGCACGAACCAAGGAGCATTTACAATCATTCTCATTAATTTGTTTTGCAATACCTCCAGAATGGTGATATTGTATTTCGCCGCTTGTCCCCAGACGCCTGAAGCATACATGATGACAGACTTGAACATCGTATTGTAGATGGTAATTCAATTTTTCAAGCTCATTTTGGACTTTCTGTTTATCAGAGGGTACAGTCTGACTATTCGACCCTCGATCTTTGACTTGACGTTCATGATGTGCGGGTTCCAAGTGAGCCTACGGTGTATTAGAAGACCGAGGTACTTCACCCGCGCTTGCCATTCAATCTCCCTTTCAGAAATTCTCACTTTTCTGGCCGGAGAAGATTTTAGTCTTCCCTTGGTTATCGCCTGAGTCTTGTCTGGGTTCACTCGGATCTTCCAGTCAAGGTACCAGCGCTCGAGGTTGTCCAATGCACGTTGCATGTAGACGACGCCGAGCTCCCGACCCATGGAAGATGAGAGGAGAGCCGAGTCGTCGGCGTACAGGAATATTTTCACACGCTCGGGCCTTGGAAGGACGCTGGTGTAAAGGGAGTAAAACGTCGGAGAGAGCACGGCCCCCTGTGGCACTTCAGCTAGGATCTCTCTGTTGTCAGACAGAAAGCCCTCTACTCTAACCTGAAATGTCCTGTCTTTCAGGAAAGACCCAATCCACTGGATGAGGCCTCGAGGTAGGTCGAGCGCGTTTAATTTGTGCAGAAGGCCTTTGTGCCAGACACAGTCGAAGGCCTTCGAGATATCTAATAGCACAATATGTACTTTTTTGTTTGCGTTAAGCTCGCAGATGGTGTTTTGACCAGCCTTTGAGCCTGTAACTCAGTGGAGTGTTCTCTTCTGAAGCCAAATTGTTCATCAGGCAGAACATTTCGGTCCCCAACTTCTTCGTTGAGCCTTTGGAGAACAACTCTTTCAGCCAGCTTAGTCGCCGACGAGAGTAGACTGATCGGGCGATAGTTCTGTGGGAACAGCGGATTCTGACCCTGTTTTGGGATCATGACGACGATCGCATGTTTCCACCTTTTGGGGAAGTGTTTGACGGCCAACGAATTGTTGATTATATTCAAAAGAGATTCGACGCAGTTTTCCGGGAGCATCTTCAACAACTTGTTGGTTATTGAATCGACTCCCGGAGCTTTCTTGGGCTTTGCGGCCTTGATGTAACCCTTCAGTTCTTCCACAGAAGCTGGACGGATGTCGTCGTCGTCGTCATCTTCCTTGAGGAATCGGTGAACCCGGTCTTCCAACAGCATATCGCGGTCGATGTCGTCATCGTCGTCAACGTTAAGTTGAAACTGACGTTCCATCGTGTCTGCAAAGGGTAACGCATTTTCGGCGGGGGAGTAGTACACTCCGCGCTCTCTGTGAATGGGTGAGAGAGCAGTCCTCTTTCCCTTGAGCCTGCGAGTGACTCGTCACTCCCAGGTTCGAAGGATTCCAAAAGCTCTTCCCACCTTTCGTTTCGATGATCAATGATGGCCTGCTTGACTCGGTTGGCCATTCTGTTTGCCGCTGTTTTGTCCCCTGAGAGAAGGGTTCATTGATAGAGCCTTCTCAAGCGATTTCTCTCTCATATCAAGGCTTTGATACGAGGGGGAAACTCGTTATAGCTCTTCGGCAGACACTCCTTCCTGGAGGTGGCTGCTCGAAACGCATCATTCACAGACAGCTCGAAACATTCAACTGCCGCGTCGAGTTCGTCGGGAGAGTCAAGTACGTCAGGAGGGGCGCGCATCTCCTCGAGCTGGGCTGTGAAGACATATCAGTCCGTCTTGGATCTCATGCGATAATCAGGGGAAGGAAGATCATCGCCCAATACCAGGATTACTGGATTACGATCGGAATCCAGTTCCGACAGAACGTAAATTTCGCTTGTCAGAGGGACGTTTCTGAGAAGCGCGATGTCTAGTACATCAGGCCTAGTCTGCCCGCGATAGTACGTAGGCTCATCTGGTCTCAGCACTAGATATTCATGTCTGTCAACATGCGCATGGAGCGCTTGGCTGTTTAGATTCGTGGCTCTGCTCCAAGGTCTGTGCTTGGCATTGAAGTCGCCAGCAGCAATTGTCGGAATGTTGCTTCCCATCAGCAGTTCATCCAGAGATTCTGGGAGTAAACGATTGTTCGGAGGGTTGTGAACCGAGATTATTCTGTGACAACCCCTTCTCAGTTGAATTTCGACCCCCACGGCCTCAGTGCCGTGAAATCGATCACTGTCAATGCCGTACTGGACGTACTGTAGGGATCGTTCGACAAAAATACCAACTCCTCCTGCAGTACGTCCACCACGTTCTCTATGATAGAATATGTAATTTGGAATGACAATGGTTTCGTTCTTGGGATGTGTCCCTTGGACAAGTCCAATATTTTTGATAGAATGCCGTTGGCATCCCAAAAAACTATCTTCAGAGATCCAGGCAATGTTGGTTGTCTAGATATTGGCAGTTCCGGTTATCACGTTGATATTCACCGTGAACATTTTCTGAAGCACGGGGAATTTGACGAACAGCTTTTTCATCTGGTCCAGTGCGGCACAGATGTCTGAAACCCTCTGAGTCTGAGGTGAGGGTTCAGGTTGAGGGGAGGTGGGCTTTGCCGTACTGCTTGCACCCTTGGATGCAGCTCTAGCAAAGCTGACCCCCTCCTGGAAGCGTCCAGACCCCGCAGGTCTCCCTGAAGTGGCTGGCGTTTTAGGAGTTATCTGCCCTTCACGCTGTACTTTGGGGTACGCAGGGCAGCCGCGGTAATTAGCGGTATGGACCCCTTCACAGTTGTTTCACTTCTGGTGGTCAGTCCTGGCCTTTTTGCAGCTACTAGTTAGGTGCCTGCCAGCGCACTTGACGCAGATGGGCACTGCTAGACAATTGCGCTGGCAGTGACCAAAACGCTGACAACGGTGGCACTGACCCACTAAAGTTTTTGCGTGTTGGGGCTCGACATGAAACTTCACAATCAGGAGGTCTTTGACCTCAAATATATGCTTCTGGTTCCTGTTTATCAAAACAAGGATCAGAGGCATAGACTTGCCAGCGCGGTCAAAACCCTTTGCTTCGAGCTCCAAACGCACATCGTCGACTGCCAGGTGCTCTGGCACTCCCCTGAAAACGGCTTGAATTTGCCGTTCCTTGGGGAGCTAGTATGTATGGCCGTATTTGACCATGTGTTGCGTATCTCTACGCTAGCTTTGCTGAATGCTTTTTCGAACTTCTCCTTCGAATGATCTCAGCTTGGTATCACTTGATGTTATGTTGATGAGTTCAAACATGCTCTGCCACTTCCGATTTGCTGGTTTCTATTCGCTGTGTGTTTCTCTTTGGTGGCCTAATTTTTACGAGAATGGTACGAATGGTGTTTCCAAATCTGATGTTGTACTTGGAACCAATTCTTTTAATCCTTTCCAATCCTCTTGTACTGGTATAGCAAATAATGTGGAACAATAACAAATTGAGAAATAAACAATATTCTAATTAGAACACCTAATACGTGCCAGGACAGCTCTTTTCGATGTATGCCGATCTTATGTTATTAAAACATTATGTAACATTGAGATAGGGAAGGATTACGACGAGGATCATGTAATTGAAACAAGGTAGATCAATTTGAGTTATTCTGAATAGAGGAAGTTTTTCTACGAAGTCGTTTCATTCCGTTCCTTATAAATGAACCTGAAGTGAGTTTATTACATGGCGATCCTGCCAGGATGATTCCAGGATTACCACGTATGTTATTAACGGGTAGATACTGAGAAATAGAGACGAGTTGCATTTGACATCTTCCAACATGGGATCCACAGAGAGTAAAGAAGAAGTAATCATAAGCCAAGCCGGGAACAGTGGTGGAGTTTCAGCTAGCAATGGGTTCTCCGTTTCCGAAGTACTAGGCATAGTAGCTTTCGCCTGTTTTATTTTGGCACTCGGCGCATTTCTAATAAAGAGGTGCCAGAAATCATTAGAAAAGAAGATAAGAAGAGAGATAACGAGGAGTCAGGAGTTGGTATAGGCGTAAGGAGTGAGAAGAAAACGAATTTCATGGGTGGTTCACGCATTCCAAAGTGAAAACCAACAACAAGTAGAGTGGAAATTGGATGACACATGGAAAGACATTTTAAGGTCGTATTTATTTAGTATAAGTTTGTGTATCAATATATCGATTTATTTTCGTCTTTAGCGTAGCAAATGAGCATCATAGACTTATTTAGATACTCGTTTGAAGAACTCAAAGTTTTTAATAGGAATTTAAATAAAGATAGCAAAGAGAGGCGAGTCGATCTAAAAGCTATAAATCGCAAGTTTGAAGAATTAAATAGGATTGAATCAGAGTTAAATGAAGTGAAAAATAAATTCAATGCGGGCCCTAAAGATGCAGATATAATTCAAAAAGTTAAGTTATATGTTGAATCTTCAAACAAATTATTAGTCGATATTCGAAATACCTTAGAGACTAGATTAGCTAATATTACAGAAATTACTAGAAGTTTTACAATAATGGGTGAAAAATTTGATCTCAGAATAGCGTCAAGCTTATTGCCTATAACCGACAATTCGGAGGAATCTGTAAAACAGTTAATAGATGCCATTGAATTATACGATAGTCTTTTAGACGATAATGGAAAAATAACACTAACAAACTATGTCCTTAAAACTAGATTGTCACAAAGTGCAAAGATGAGATTAGAGTCGTCATATCCGTCTAATACTGATTTAATTAAAGACATCAAAACACACTTGTTGACAAAGCATTCTGCCGCAAGTTTATCAGTTGAATTACATAACGCAAAACAAAAACATAAATCAGTGAATGAATTTGGTAAATCAATCGAGGAATTACTGGTCGATTTGACAATAGCGCAAGCCGATGGAAATGTCGAGGCAATGAAAATTCTTAAAGTTGCGAACGAAAAACTGGCAATTCATGCTTTCGCGAACGGACTGCGAAGTCACGATCTGGGAACTGTCATAAAAGCTAGGAACTATAGCGCTTTGAAAGATGCTATAACGGGAGCTGTAGATGAGGAATGTACGGGAGGTGCAACCTCTTCTTCGCAGGTGTTTCACATGCGAGGGAACTCAAAACTTAATAATTTCAACCGTACGAGTCGAGGATTTCAGCAGAATTATAGGGGAAGACCAAATTTCAGTACCGGACAATTCAATAACTCACAATCGAATAAGATCAGAGGAAGTAGTTTGCATAGTAAAAATAATTTTAGGGGTCGAAACCAGGGACATTTTCGCGGAAATTTTAGAGGGCGTTGGAATAATCACAACAACCAAACTTTCAGTCCATCTCGAAGAGGGTTTTTTATGGAAAACGCTCAGGATGCTGAATTAAACAACCCTTCCCCGCAAGCTAATCAGTTTTTTCGGTCGAGTCAGTGAGAATGTAGGTGATTATAAGGTTTTAAGTATGAATGGTCTTAATTATGTATGTATGAAAAACGGAAAAAGTGAGTTGAAATTTTTATTGGATACGGGTGCTTCGGTAAGCGTAATTTTTACATCATGTATAAATAAAAATCAGTTTGTTGATACGACAAATAGAATCAAAATAAACGGCATAGCGGGTTTTGTCTTCACGCAAGGCTCGGCTAATATTACATTAGAACTATCTGACGTTAAGATAGGTCACGAATTTCATGTGGTGAATGACTTTGGTAGTGATATGAATGGTGTTATTGGGTCAGATTTCTTTGTCAAGCACTCTGCAATATTAAACTACGAATTATGCACATTCTCTATATATATAAACAATCGGAAACTGTCGATTCCACTGCAATCCAAGTATGAAAATTATATAACGATTCCACCAAGGTGCGAAATTATTAAATATTTGCAAGTACATAACTCAGATGATTGTATTATCATACCAGAAGAAATTTCAGAAGGTGTTTATACTGCGGGAATTATCGCAAAGCCTCACAACCACATTATACCTGTTAAAATTCTGAATATTACGGATAAAGAGGTACACTTGAAAAATTTTAGGCCCAAAACTGAAAATATTTCAGAATTTGATGTTCATACTTTTGGAAACACACACTTTTCAGTTGAGCGTATAGATAAGTTACTCAACTCCATAAATACCAAAGGTCTTAATAAGCAGGAAAAAATAGCTATTGATAAAATCTGTGCAAAATATGCGGACGTATTTCGCTTTGAAAATGACCCACTGACGGTGACAAATGTCTGTAAACAGACCATACATTTAAAAAAGGATGCCATTCCGGTATACGTAAAACCATACCGGTTACCGCATTCGCAGAAAGCGGAAATAAATAAACAAATTGACAACATGCTGTCAGAAGGAATTATAGAGGAAACAAGGTCCGAATGGTCGGCACCATTGTTAATAGTACCGAAAAAAGAGGATAGTAAGGGTAATAAACAATGGAGGATAGTTATCGATTACCGTCTGTTGAATAAACGCATTGAGGATGACAAATTTCCATTACCTTGCATAGATGAAATTTTAGACTCACTCTCCGGAGCGATGTACTTCTCACATCTTGACTTATCTCAGGGCTATTATCAGGTTGAATTGGATGCAACATCTAGAGCTTACACAAGTTTCACAACCGATAAAGGTCAGTATCAAATGACGAGATTACCGATGGGGTTGAAACTGAGTCCAAGTGCTTTCTCTCGAGCGATGACCATAGCAATGTCAGGGTTAAATTATGAGAGATGTTTCATTTATTTGGACGATTTGATAGTTTTCGGGAATAATTTGGAAGTTCATAATCGGAATTTGGTAAAAACTTTGCAGCGATTGAGACAGGTCAATTTAAAACTAAATCCTTACAAATGCGAATTCTTGAAAAAACAGATATTGTATCTGGGTCACGTGATTTCATCTGAAGGAATATCTCCAGATTTTGAAAAAATACGTGTTATACAGCAATTTCCGGTTCCAAAAGACTCGAATGAAACTAAACGGTTTGTAGCATTTGCGAACTATTATAGGAAGTTCATTCAGAATTTCGCGGATATCGCAGCACCGCTTAACAGATTGTCAAAAAAGGGTGTAGTATTCGCTTGGAGCGAAGAATGTCAAAAAGCATTCGAAACGCTAAAGCAGGCGCTGGTACAACCACCAATTCTCGCATATCCTGATTTTTCGGAATCAAACGTTTTTAAATTACGTACCGATGCCTCAAATTTGGCTATCGGAGCAGTTCTGTCAAATTCAGATGATAAGCCGGTGGCGTTCGCCAGCAGATCGCTGAATAAAGCTGAAGTCAACTATTGTGTGATAGAGAAAGAATTACTTGCTATTTGTTGGAGTGTGAAAAAATTTCGTCCTTATCTTTACGGGAAAAAGTTCATTATCCTTACAGACCATAAACCATTATTATATCTTTTCGGTATGACGAATCCTTCAAGTAGACTAACGAAATTTAGGTTAACACTAGAAGAATATGATTTTACAATAAGTTATGTTAAAGGAAAAGATAATGTAACGGCTGATGCATTAAGTCGTATAAAAATTGACTCCGACGAACTGAAAGAAATGTCAGTTAATTCCTGTCAAGTCATGAATGTCGTGACAAGGGCACAAACGAAGAAATTGGGCAACAATTCACGGGAAAAGTCCAATATCTCTTTCGATAACAGGCCTGATCATCCTGGTGTCGTAGAATTATTGAAACCACCTAAAGAATTTGTTCAGTTGTATCCTTTGTCGAAAGTTGAGTTTCAAAGAAAAAAACGTTCTGAGTGTAAAATAAAAGGGAATATATTATATGATGAAAAGGCAAATACTATTTATATGAATCAGGATGAATCTCGATCAGCGACTGCATTCGGTGCATCGTTGAGAGACCTGAAGGAAATTTGCCAAGAATATGGAATTCCAGAATTAGTTATAGTAAAAGAAGATAGATGCGCATCGTTATTAAAAAACATTTTGGAAATTCCCAATGAAATTCGAAAGGCAGGTATAAAAATAAATATAATAAAAGCTCAGCAACACATAACTAGGAAGGAAACCCAGCAATTAATTTTGAACGATTACCACATGTTACCAACGGGAGGGCATGCTGGAATTAATCGCATGTATAACAATATTAGAAAACTTTACTTTTGGTCTGGTCTCCGAAAGGATATCGAAAATTTTGTAAAACGTTGTGATGACTGTCAGAGATATAAGTACTCAAGACCGCATCGGCAACCAATGAAAATAACCACAACGGCTACCTCAGCGTTTCAGAAAGTTTTTCTTGACTTGGTGGGCCCTTTAGACCAAGACAGGGAAAATAACCGATACATTTTGACGTTGCAATGTGAGTTAACAAAATTCGTAGAAGGGTATCCATTAGAAAATAAAGAGGCAGTAACAGTCGCGAAATCATTCGTAGAAAATTTTATTTTACGATTTGGTATTCCAGAACAAGTTGTGACAGACAGAGGCACTGAATTTCTAGCGTCGACCTTCAAAGAGTCGTGCAAACTGCTAAAAATCGAACAGCTGAATTCAACGGCGTATCATCACGAAACCATTGGAGCATTGGAAAACACACATAAAAATCTAGGTGATTATTTACGCATACATGCATCAGAGCATCCAGACACCTGGAGCTCATGGATACCATATTGGTGTTTTGCATATAATAATACAGTGCATACGGAAACTCGGTATAGTCCATACGAATTGGTTTTCGGCAAAATGAGTCGAGTACCATCGAGCATTGCTACACAAGTCGACCCTGTATATAATTTCGATGATTACCCAATTCAGTTAAAATTTAGATTGCAAACAGCTTGGAATGACGCGAGAAATAATTTAATGGTATCAAAATCGTTACGAAAACAAAAACTAGATATTAAAATTAATCCTGTTAATGTTAGGATAGGTGATAAGATATTAGTAAGGAACACATCTTCAAATAAGTATGATCCTATCTTCAAAGGTCCTTATATTATAGTAGAAGATAAAGATCCAAATGTTGTAGTTAGAATAGATAATAAGCTGGTAGAAATACACAAAAATAGGACAAAATTGTTTATTGAATGAAAAAAAAATATTGTTTAAAATTTTTTTTTTCGTCATCGGGGGGAGATGTACTGGTATAGCAAATAATGTGGAACAATAACAAATTGAGAAATAAACAATATTCTAATTAGAACACCTAATACGTGCCAGGACAGCTCTTTTCGATGTATGCCGATCTTATGTTATTAAAACATTATGTAACATTGAGATAGGGAAGGATTACGACGAGGATCATGTAATTGAAACAAGGTAGATCAATTTGAGTTATTCTGAATAGAGGAAGTTTTTCTACGAAGTCGTTTCATTCCGTTCCTTATAAATGAACCTGAAGTGAGTTTATTACACTCTGAGACGTAGGGCCGGACTAATTGTGACGGCTTCTCTTCCTGCCTTCCAGCCAAAGTCTGTTCCACCATCCCTTTGGAGTAACCATTCCGTTGAAAATATTTTTTGGTGATGACTAGTTTCTTCTCCAAACCTTCTTTCATATTACAGGACTAGCAAGTACGATCCTATTTTGGTAGATTGATGGTGGTTGGATTCGTGATTCAGATACTGTCCCTTGTGACTGGGTTTTCGGTATACAGATGTTTTCCACTTAGTGTCGGTCCTCTTAAAGAATACGTATGAGAACGGCAATTTGTTGTGGACTTCTTTCTCCATTATGAAGGTGATGAAAGGTTTAACGCTGTTGATGTGCTTAAGAAAAGTATCTAGTTCTGTATTCCCATGGTTTCATGAAGGTATCGTCACGCATCTCAACCAGACTTGGAGCTTCTTGTGGGCTTCTTCAATGGCCAGAGTTTCAAACCACTCCATATATATGTTTGCTATAACTGATGAAAGTGGCGATCCCAATGGCAGTCCCTTATCTTGCGTAAAGATTTAGTCCTTCATTTGGAAATTGCAATTTCGTACACATTATCCTAGTAATTCCATGATTACTTCTATAGGTAAGTTTTTTTATCTTGCAGGTCCTCGACTTCGGATAGCTTTCTTTATATGATTTGCAGTGCTTTCTGGACAGGAACGTTGGTGTGAAGGTTTTCCACGTCGAAATTGATTAATTGATTTTGCCCTGTGACTTCGATTGCCTCTAGTAATTCGACAAAATGCCTTGAATTCTTCACAAAAGATGAAGTTTTTCTTTGTAGTAGTTGCATAATGGAAACTAGAAACCTGGACAAATTTTGAGTAGCTGAATCTCTGGAACTGATGTTCGGTCTGAGCGGAACCAACTTTTTGTGGATTTTGGGTAGTCTATGAAGGTGAGGGGGCTTACAGTGGTGCGGTGTTAACCAAGATCCCTCCTTTTCTGAAAAAAATTTTGGTGTTTTTTCAAAGTCAGGTACAACTTCCTTTCAATTGATACAGTGGGGTCCCGTACAATCTTCGTGTGTTATCCCTTCTGAAGAACATCTTTGATCTTTTGTTCGTAGAAATCAGTATCCATCACGATAGTAGCGTTTCCCTTATTTGCAGGTAGGATCTGCGATTTCGAGAATTGCATTCAGCGGATACTCTGTGAGTGCGTCAATTCATATATCAGTGAAAGTAAGAGGTCCATTGAAAGTCCGCATTGCCAAGCCCAAGAGAAACACACAGCGAGGGGAAACCAGCAAATCGACAATAGCAGACCATGTTTGGACTCATCAATATAACATCAAGTGAACCCAAGCTGAGATCATTCACAGGAATCAACACTGGTTCAAAAGAAAGTTCAAAGAAGCTGCACATATGCAAACCTGTAATCAAGCAAAAAACAGTCAACTTTTGCTGAACCGGTGAAACGGAGAGAGGTATGAGGGAATAGGTGAAAGCGTTCGAATGACCAATGGATAGTCATCTCTCGGAGGAATAGTCCAGTCACCACCCGAAGACGATTATGGATACTGACAGTCGAAATGTTCTGAAGTAACTTGTTTTAAAATCTTTATAGTTTCAGTATTTTTTTGACATATTTTCTATATTTTTTTTATTTTTTATGTTTTTTCAAAACTTTTGTTTGTTTTTTATTTTATTTTTTGCATACATCTTTACTCTGATTATTTTATTTTTTATCTTGATTATTTCATTTTCATTCATTTTGTTGCATTTTCATATCACGTTTTATTGCTTACACATAAGTGTAAGCTATACCACTCATCAGGTATAGGCCAATTCCATCACATAATTTTGATGAGTTCAATTTTGTTACTTGAAAAATATTTCTATATATACATACACTGTATTCAACTTAAATTAACACGTGGGCTGTAAAGTTCTGGGCCTAAGGAAAAACTCGTTTTTTTTTTGTTCATTCATCAACATAATCTCCATCAAGAACTACACAATCATTAAAACGCCGATCTAATATTTCAATACCACTTTTGTTATATTGAAATGTTAGATCGGCGCTTTAATTCGAGCAAAATTTCTTACCGGTGAGCATTATTTTGAGGTCTGCGAACAGCCAGTAGTTGCCGAATACAGTGAATGTGGGAGCAATTCGACGTTCATGGATCCATGTTTCATCCATTGTCACATATTAACGCACAAATTCCGGTTTTTAATGTTTAAACATGGCCAAACACTGCTCAGAATCGACAAGGCGTTCTTGTTTTTGAACAACAGTGAGCTCGCGCGGCATCCACTTTGAACAGAGCTTCCTCATAGTCAAATGCTCATGCAATATAAAGTCAACACGTTCTTTTGATATTTCACGTCACTTCACTTCTCGATCATTCAAAACGATTCTGTGGATTTTTTTATATTTTCTGGTGTTACTGCCTCATTTGGACGTCCACTGCATTCTGCATCGTCGATGTGTTTACGACCATGTTTGAAGTCAGCAAATCAACATTTACTTAATTGCTGTTTTTGATGAAGTGCAATCCTTATATCCTTATAACATTTTCAAGCCATTGCTTCGCTTGAACGGTATTTTTTTCCATCAAGAAGTAGTATAAAATCAAAACACTGAGTTGTTTTTGATTTATTGTTTTGAAAATAACGAAAGTAGTATCACTCTTAGCACAATAACTCACAAACTTTTGTGTTGAATACCATAAAATTTCAACCGCTTTCTTTTGAGGGTTAGTGCTAACTGTAAAATCGTTGTATGCAATAAGACTAGCGCCATCTATATGTTAGACCCGACACTTTTCAGCTCAGGGAGTATATGATAACATATAAAATGATATAGATAATTGATACTTGTTTTCGCACTCACCAACGTAGTTGAAAAAAAATGATCTATTTCAACCCAATTTGTCAAAAGTGGCACTACTCAAAAAATCACTATCCAAAGATTCGAATTATGTGCTGCAGTTTTATTAGCAGAATTACTTTCCTTCACTCTAAATATTTCAGTAGAAAATATCGACTTTGTGAAGATATGTATTTCGTCTGACTCGCAAATAGTCTTAAACTGTTAAAGGGCATGACAGGAGTGAAGGTAATCGCATTGCTGACTCTTTAGCCAAGGAAGCGGCTGGACTAAGAATTTCAGGATACAGTGGTACCTACGGCCTAATGACTTCGACAATTGCGAAACTAGCCAAATGTTACACCCATGCTCGATCCCTAAAGAGATGGGATGGAATCAAAGGATGCAATCTTGCCAGGATCACCTTGGGTGACCCTGGGAAGCTGGCGCCAAAGAAATATCTGGCGATGACCAGGAAAAATCTACGCCTTACAGTAGGATTTCTGACTGGCCACTGTCAGCTAAGGAAACACCTACATAATATGGGGCTAGTGGACACACCTCTATGCAGGATGTGTGAACAGGAAGATGAGACTGTCAGACATGTCCTTTACGGAGTTATCGTCAATAAGAGAGTGTGTGTTCGGCGAGTCTTGGCCTACACCTGTTGATATAAAGGAGATGTCTCCCAATGACCTGTCCACCTTCTTGGAAAGGACATGATGGACAATGGCCTAGGAGGAAAAGTTCTCGGGAAAACGTACAATGGGTCACATGTGGCCTAAGTGCTGTGGGCTTACACTCACCCTCCCTACTCTACAGGTACAGATACACATAGTCTTAAACTGGATAAAAAGTTTTCCACATTATCTGAAGGTATTTGTTGCAAATTGAATAGCCTAATATATCCCGACTCATTGTATTATGTTGAGTCTAGATACAATCTCGCAGATGTAGCTTCTCGCAGTATTTTACCATCTGATTTTTCCTCAACCCCCGATTGGTTTCGTGGTTCATATATACACCAGAAATTTGAAACTCTGTATCTTAATGTTCAAGATTCCTCTTTTTGTACCCCTACATCTCAAGAAGAAAAGCGAAAACTCGAATTTATAGTATTTCATCAGTTCGGACTTCCATTGTCTAATACAATATAAATTGTCAACACCTTGTCACACCACCTTCAAACAAACGTCGAATTTATAGCTCATACTGATGATTAATCTCTAGTTTACATTTCATGTAGAAAATGCTCATCTAATCGATTTTCCGAACCTTGGCAAATATTGCATGTTTTTATTGATTCAAAGTATCTACTTCCTCTTCGTCTCCTGATCCTATATTAATACCATGAAGGAGTTTTTCAATAAATTTCATATGAAGTGAAAGATTGATAATATAAAAAAATTATTTATTTCAGTTTGGCATTTTTATATATGTGCTATAGGCTACTCCGACCTCCGAGAAAAATGATCTAACAATGTTTCCATTGTCGCAGCAGAATCTCCTGATCCTATATTGATATCATGAAGGAGTTTTTCAATAAATTTCATATGAAGTGAAAGATTGATAATATAAAAAAATTATTTATTTCAGTTTGGCATTTTTATATATGTGCTATAGGCTACTCCGACTTCCGAGAAAAAAAATCTAACAATGTTTTCACTGTCGCAGCAAAATCTCCTGATCCTATATTGATACCATGAAGGAGTTTTTCAATAAATTTCATAGGAAGTGAAATATTGATAATATAAAAAAATTATTTATTTCAGTTTGGCATTTTTATATATGTGCTATAGGCTACTCCGACTTCCGAGAAAAAAAATCTAACAATGTTTTCACTGTCGCAGCAAAATCTCCTGATCCTATATTGATACCATGAAGGAGTTTTTCAATAAATTTCATATGAAGTGAAATATTGATAATATAAAAAAATTATTTATTTCAGTTTGGCATTTTTATATATGTGCTATAGGCTACTCCGACCTCCGAGAAAAATGATCTAACAATGTTTCCATTGCCGCAGCAAAATTTTCATGGAAAATAAAGTAATTGATTTCGTCACGACTTACCCATGAGTGGGGCTGCAGTGGCGATTGATGAAACCTACAGGCCTCAAGAGGCTTTGATCTCCTATACTATCACAAGATCCTCGACGAGATCCAATAATATCCTGTATATCCATCACCTAAAATGGGCCGTAAGAATATAAGGTCTGACGTAAATATAACTGAGAAATGATAATCATTTATTTTTCGAATATATTTTTTGTGAATTGTGCAGAATGTAAAAAACGTAAGTCATGCATAAATCATGCACTAGAAAAGCTAAAGTACTTCAATTCACTTCTAAACATTCTCCTACTTTTCGTTTGCAAATGTTTGAATCCTAGGTTCGATTCACACCATTTTTGTGATTGGATCAATTCCAATTCTCAATATACAAAGAGATTTTATCCCATATTTGTAACAGAAGTTATCTAATTTGTCGGTGTTAGTAAATCTAGTATTTTAAGAACTCCTTGCGAACTAGTTCATAATTACAGCATATAAAAAGATCTATTTGAAACAATAAAACGAAATTCACTATGAATTCCACAAAAAACTTCACAACTATTCTAAATACACCTTAGAAATTTCTAAGCTATGATATATTTCGGTATCTGTGAATATTCAGATAATTTTATAACTAAACTCTTCCATCTATATTCCAACACCCAGAAGACTATTTCTAAAATTATTATATTACCACCGAATTCAATTTTCATCACCTTTCTGCTCCTGAAACAAAAAAAAATATACTTGAATTTTTACCAGTAAGCATCAAGATCTGTTTTTGGATTAAAAAAAAATTAAAAGGTCTGATACACCTCTCAAACCAAGTTCTTTGCTTTGATTTTTTGTCCTCGTCAGACATGTTTCTATTTTTGTGAAGATAAATATTTCAATTTGGATTTTTAGGTTAGGTACAAAATTTCCAAATATCCGAAAACAATTGACTCTATCCCAAAAAGGAAAATCATACTATCCTAAAGAATTTATGAAATGTCTAAAATGTTGATGTTCAGTTATAGCTTACCTGAATGACCGGTTTCTTTTCGTGCTCCTTCTAGCCAAAGAAAAAAGGGACCCCTCTTCTGGTAAATTCAATAGTGCCTCATGTTCGCATTCTCCCATCAATGGAGCACCTTCTAAGCTCAGGGACCCCGCTCTACTTCCTCCAAGGTGACCAGCCATATCCATTAGGCAGTCAAAAAATGATGCTTTCTGTTTTATGGAAATAACTTAAACTTAAACATTTTCGAAAAAAAATATCTTCAAATGTAATCGAAAAGATTCCATTACTTTTCCGGGCAAAGTTATAAGCGGCTAACTCAGGAAATATCTTCATTTTATTCAATATTTTTTCAGAAACCCATCTCAAAACATAAATTGTATATGAAAGGATTCAAATATCCAAATTACATTTCCATGCAGTCACAAAATGATGAATATTCTAATTTCTACTCTACCTGATTTGCAACTTCTAGTGTATTTTTGCATGCTGTCCTCTAGAAATAGAATTTTCAATTGGTGATTGCTATTCAAAAAGATATTTACCCCAATTTGAATAATTCATATTTTTCGTGAGCGTGGAATATACAGGCTGATTGACAGCCTGTATATTCATTATATATGTATGTCATTTTAAAAATTAAAAAAAAATCAAGTATCTTCTTAACACTTGAATGAATCGAGTCCCGTAGAAAAAAACGTTTTATCACCATTTTTTAAGAAGTTATTCAATTGTTAACCAACAAATTTTTTCCCAATCTACGTTGACATAAATAATGGGATAATAGGTATAAATAATTGGCCTATAAATTTTAAACTTCGTGGAGCCCTTTTGATATATACACTTCATACAATCCTGCGATAAAAGTTCATAAAAATTTATTAAATTGTTAATTATGATTTTTTATAACTATTGCAAAATATCTAAAAATTTTTTTTCAATTGATATTCAGCTATGTCTGTTTTCACATTAAACAATGGCAGTTATTAACATAGTATATGCATTTTTTACGCAATTTGTTTATTTAATTGTCTTAAACAAATAGAGAAATATTTTTGGAAATTTTTTTTTGCTATTTTGTTGTCTAGAGATAATTATGGATTTTTTTTTTCTTAATTATAATTTTCAAATATCAAAAATCGATTTTTTTATATTTCGATGGTTTGAATGATTAGTAAAAAATAATTTTGCTTTTAAAAATCATAATTTACACTTTCAAATGGTTTGGCAAAAGAATTTTTTGAAATTTTTCATTCAATTGTTTATTAGTGTAACAAATATTGACCAATGTTATATTTTTGTCTGAAGCAGAAAAAAATTATAAAAACATAATAGATATTGGAAAGTATTATAATCAATAAAAAAATATGGCACTTTTTTATATATAGCTGTTTTCATAATTTTTTTCTGCTTCAGAAAAAAATTATGAAACAAATATTGACGTTGGTCAATATTTGTTTACAACAAATTGTTAAACTAATAAACAATTAAATAATGATTAAAAATTTTTTTCACCAAACTATTTAAAAGTGTAAATTATGATTTTTCAAAGCAAAATTATTTCTTAACTAATTATTTAAACAATCGAAATATAAAAAAATTGATTTTAAACAATTAAAAATTAAAATTAGAAAAAAACATTTTTTAATCATAATTATCTCTTGACAACAAACTAGCAAAAAAAAATTCAAAAATATTGAATTTCTCTATTTGTTTGAAACAATTTAATGAACAAATCACGTAATAAATTCATATCCTATGTTAATAACTGCCATTGTTCAATATGAAAACAGACATAGCTAAATATCAATTGAAAAAAAAATTTTATCAACAATTTTTAGATATTTCATTCTGCAATCATAATGAACAAAAATGAATTTTTATGAACTTTTATCGCAGGATCGTATGAAGTATATATATCAAAAGGGCTCCACGAAGTTTAAAATTTATAGGCCAATTATTTATTCCCTTTATCCCATTATTTATGCCAACGGAGATTGGGAAAAAATTTATTAGTTAATAATTGAATAACTTTTTGAAAAATGGTGATACGCGACTTCTACGGGACTCGATTCATTCAAGTGTTAAGAAGATACTAGATTTTCATCAAATTTTTAAAATGACATTTTATGTTATAAAAAAATTATTACTTTTGATAAACTCTCTTTAGCGGCAGCGCGCGCATGCCGTAACAGCCGCGCCGAACCCAATTTTCATCGTCAAATTAAAATTATAAATAATGGAGATAGAGTTTCGGGAGTCGGGACTTTTTTATCGGACATTTCCTCCTCTTGAGGAGCTTTTTTAAAAATTGCTTAAATATTGATCTTATTTTGTTAATAACAATTGCAATTTTTTACCTGTACCAGAATCCTTCAAAAACAATTTTCTAGAGGTGATACCGAATCGAATGAGCTACCGCTCATATTTTTAGGACCTTTATCTCTATTCTTCATTTTTTTGAACTTGTTGATTAGACTTTATGGATAGAAATGGACTTTGTTAAAATACACTGTTTCTTATGAGCTTACGCAGATTATTGAATACGCTCGCGTTCGAACCTTTGTCTTTGCTTATAAGAGACGATGTATTTCAACAACGTCTGTCTCAAAGCATTATTTGTGGCACGTTGTCTTAGAAGGTGGTGAGTATATCATCATCAATAATTAGGTAACAGTGTGCAGTGGAACACGTTTTTTGCAAACTGTTATTTGAACATTTCATTAATTCTGTATCATATCAGCTCAAAAATCTGAAATAATGGTTATGAAAGAACATCGATAGGTATTTGACAAATTCATATCGGTTCTACGCTGCATTTCGTTCTAAGAGTTACTACAACCGAATGGAAACGAATTTGAATGCATGGATAATCATTTAACATTCGATCGATATATTACACATATCCTTATTCTAGTTTGAAATGTTGGAGGATCGTCTGTCACTTCGAGGTAACTGAAATGAGGCGGGTCATTTTTATGTTGAAAACTGTCATTCGATCAATAAGAATTGACGTACTTTAGGATTTTCGTTGAAAATTAATCATGACACAATAACAATGATTCATTTGTTACTTTTAGACCGTGCATTGTATATACAATTTGATCCAAATTAAGTGCGCACCACTGGAACCTCTGTTCATCGTTGCTAATAGATATACAGCGCTATTCATGATGAGCGTTAATTAGCCGTTTCTGGCAAACTATTCAACGGATCAACCTGAAAATTCCACAGTATGCATAAGTCAATATGACCTACATGCCTAAAATTTGTCAACAAATTCGTATACTGTTTTCCTATAACCTATCTATTACCGTTTAGAAGATATAAATTAATTTCGACATTTTTTTACCAAACATGAACTTTTAAAAATTCTGATAATCTTGAACTCACTTTCACTAAAACGATCAAATTTGAAATGGAGTGGAGTGATACTATGAGGATCTTCACTCCGAGTCATATTTTAATTTGCCTCATACAGGGTCTTCAAAAAATGCAAATACTTTGATATCATGAAAAAATGAGTGGAACTCAATTTTTTCAAATGGAACACCCTGTATATTTCAACATTTTTGAGCTCTACATCCAATTTTAGATTAACTTTGTTCAGATAATACTATTTCTATTTTGAACCGTTTTCGAGATGAACTGTTTCAAACGGAAATTGACATGCATGATTTCCTTGTTCATCACTAATTTTTGTAAAACATATTTCGTTTGATGTTTCTCAATTAGTCACAGATAATACAATGAAAAGATAATTATTAAAATACTCTCCAACCATCGAATGAAACTTCTCTTCAAACAATAGTTTTATTAACGCTGAAACACGAACTGAAAATAATAAACCCATAAATTAATGAGTTAATTTAATCGTCAGTGTATTTCAGAATATGTTCAAACACATCTCCACCTCTACTTAAACAAACATGTAATCTCTTCAAAAGATTGTCATGTGTAGCGCTTCTGATCAAGTCTGGAGTAAAACTATTAAAAGCAGATAGTAATTCTCGATTTAATATCTTCCATTGTTGTTATGGGAATAGAGTAAACCATATTTTTAATGAAACCCCACACGAAATAATATAATGGATTGCCATCTGGGGTTCTAGGAGGCCAACGAAAAGGTCCATTATTACCAATCCATCTGTCTTCGAAGATTTCGGATAAAGCTTCGCAGACTGAATGAGAATTATGGGGTGGAGAACCATCCATTTGGTACCATACACGTTCTCTTCCTGGTCTATTATTTAAAATCATTTGAATTCCATTCCTCAGTAAATCTTCATATTTTGATGCATTCAAATTATCATCATAAAACTCGATATAAAAAATTGACTCATTCTTTATGGCACAAAATACATTGAATTGCCATCTTTCTTGAAAACCCCTTTGGCGGACAACATGAGGATTTTCTGGCGCCCAATAATGACTATTGTGTCTATCGAAAACTCCATTTTTTGTTAACTGGGCCTCATTTGTCCATATGATATTTTCAAGGAAATGTTCATCCACTTGAGTCTTGACAAGTAACCATTCAAAGAATTCCACTCTACGAGGTAAATCAGTCTCTTTCAAATGTTGGACACAGTAGAACTTATAGGGATGCCATTTATGATTATTAAGAATTCGACAAATTGTCACGTAGGGTATACCTATCTCCCTTTCAGCCTCGTGCAGAGAAGCATTTGAAAATGCATGAAAGTATCCCAAAACTGTTATACCATTGTCATCATCATCCACTTTAGTCTTCTTACGAATGATTTTTGGACGGAAGGTTCCATTCAACCTAAAGTTTTTCAGTAGTCGATTTATCACATTATTATTCGGCTTCGGAAGTTGTCGATATCTTTCAAGAAATACTCGGCATGTTCTACTTGCACTCACCATAAAGTATAATTAAATTCTAGAAATCTTCATTACTGTAACCTAATCTTGACATTATTCTATCATAATTGGTAGCTAACACAATCAGTCAAAACCACCAACGAAAGTCTGACGTTAAATAATTGGTTTATTTATTTTTCCAAAGCACACTATCAAAAAATATTAATGTGTACTGTTGTACGTTAGAGACCAATACCTCAATGTATACAAATTGTAACTTTTTCTAAGGTAGGTACATACCAATTTCGAATTGACTGATCTGAGTTTCTAGAAATTCTAGAAATCTTCATTACTGTAACCTAATCTTGACATTATTCTATTATAATTGGTAGCTAACACAATCAGTCAAAACCACCAACGAAAGTCTGACGTTAAATAATTGGTTTATTTATTTTTCCAAAGCACACTATTAAAAAATATTAATGTGTACTGTTGTACGTTAGAGACCAATACCTCAATGTATACAAATTGTAACTTTTTCTAAGGTAGGTACATACCAATTTCGAATTGACTGATCTGAGACAGTTGAAAAACTAGATCAAAAAGAAATATTACTAAGTATAAAAAAAATGTTGAATATCCAAAATAAGTGATGAATTCAAAAAAACGAGCAAGAAAACCACGTCAGTTTCCGTTTGAAACAGTTTATCTCGAAAACGGTTCAAAATAGAAATAGTATTATCTGAACAAAGTTAATCTAAAATTGGATGTAGAGCTTAAAAATGTTGAAATATACAGGGTGTTCCATTTGAAAAAATTGAGTTCCACTCATTTTTTGCATCTGCATTTTTTGAAGACCCTGTATGAGGCAAATGAAAATATGACTCGGAGTGAAGATCCTCATAGTATCACTCCACTCTATTTCAAATTTGATCGTTTTAGTGCAAGAGAGTTCAAGATTATCAGCATTTATAAAAGTTCATGTTTGGTAAAAAAAATATTGAAATTAATTCATATCTTCTGAACGTTAATAGATAGGAATAGGAAAATAGTATATGAATTTGTTGACAAAGGGATAATGAATCATAATATGATATTATCTACGGGGTGTTCCATTTGAAAAATCAAAGAAGCCGCTACTTTATAGTAAAAGCGACAACGCCGCTTCGTCTAAAATATTTTAGGCGTGTAGGTCATATTGATTTATGCATACTGTGAAATTTTCTGGTCGATCCGTTAAATAGTTTGTCAGAAACGGCTAATTAACGCTCATCATGAAAAGCCCTGTATACTTCAAAAAGCTCTATAGAAATGTCCAGAAGATTGGTGTCGGAAAACATAAAAGACCATGCATTCCTATGAATTTATAATTACAGTGGGTTATAGATATCAATTTGATTATTTTCTAACATCTTCCAATAGAAAGGAACGAAGAAGTGGCATTATATCGATGACAGGACCTACTGATAAGTATTGAAGCAGTTCGAAAATGGATCTGAAATGTATTGGCGTATCTTCCAACACCTTCCGAAAATACAATATTCAGAATATTGAAGGGAAAATTTTCTATTATATCAAAAATAATTTTTCCAGACCAGAAAATAATTCTGTCTTTGACGCATGTTTCGCTAACCAAGTTAACATCATCAGAAGATGACTGAAATATATCAGTTAACTTATGATGACGATAACTTGGTTAGCGAAACGCGCGTGTGTGAGTGTGAGTGTGATAAAAGTTATTCGTCCGTTTGTAGAAATCTTCACAAATATAATTATCGATCAAGCAAGTACCAACTATATCAACATCTTTACGATAACGATCACAACCGAAGAATGACTTATTGCAACTGGTTTTTGACTAAATACAGAGAAGATGTACATTTTCCATTTGAAATTATGTATTTAGATGAAACCGAATTCACCAACTATGTTCAATAGGAATAATAAAAGGTACTGATCTCAAACAAATTTACATCTGACGCAAGAAAGAAATTTTCAAGAGCGCTTTGGTTTCAATTGCTGGATGGGAATTTTCGGAGGAAAACTTTTGGGGCCAATAATTTTCGACGGACAACTGACTGCGGAAAGATATCTACAGTTCCTAAAAAATAAAATTAATGATCTTATTGAAGATTTGCCACTGTCTAACCAAGTTGATATCTAATTTCAACGAGATAGAGCGCCACCTCACAATTCTCAAGTCGTAACAGAACATCTGAATGACACCTTCCCAGAAAAGTGGAATGACACTTGTGGACTTATTCAGTGGCCTGCGAGGTACATTCTTGAGTTGTCATATTTTTACATAAATATATTATTTCTTTTTCATATTCTAAATCACCAGATCTAGATCTTACTCCGCTAGATTTTTTTCCTCTAGGGAACAATTAAAAATCAGGTTTTCAATACAACATCAGCTACTCTTGGAGAACTAGAGCATAAAGTAAGGGTGACATTCCGGAACATCACTGAGGAACAGCTATAATCAATGTGATGCGCGCAACAATTAAAAAACTTGAACTTTGCCGTGATCAAGGAGAAGGTCAGTTAGAAAATGTATAACCTTAATGGACTAATTTGCGGCTTACTTGCTATTATTCAGAAAAATAGAAAAATGAAGTGGAAGTGTGTGGCATCAAATTATTTGTAAGAAAATGATCTTTCACAAAAAGCCACAAGCCACCCGCTTTCCTTTTGAAAAAACCAAATTAACTGGAAAAATTCAAATTTGGGACTCTGAAATAATTCTTAAAACGACTGTGAAGTCACAAGCCTCAAAGTCGTAGTTTGTCCGTGTTACTTGATCAAGAATGAAGCAATTTACATGATCCATGGCATTCTGTATCAAAAAAATTGAAATAAAAATGATTTTATTTGTCAAATATCGACTAGTGAAGTATTGTTGGATTTAGAATGTCATTCTCGATCGAATTAAGTAAAAATATATAGGATGTTTTATTTAAAAATTGAAAGTTGTGGTCATTTCCGGCCAAACCGGAAGTGCGACGAAGCAAGTCAATATGTCAAAAAATGTAAATGGAACTATAATATATAATTCCCAAATTTCGTTTTTCTATCTCCATTAATAAACAAGTTATAGGGGTGAGCCACCGTAGAGAATCACCCGGTATATATTCACCATTTTAACTGTTTAGTAGGTTTAGTTTGTTGATGAGAGGCATACAATTCAGAAGTATTTTGGGTGTTTGGCGATCATCTGCTAAAAAAAATTGATCGCATCAAATTTTGTGTAAGAAATGGAATTGAGTGCTCAAAACACTCGAAATATTGACAGTAGCATACGGTCGACGAATCACTATCAGAGAAGTTGCTGAAGATGTCGGCATATCGGTTGGCTCATGACATGCAATTTTTTGGTAAATTTTAGGCATGGAACGTATGGCAGTGAAGTTCGCTTCAAACTTGCTGAACTTTGTTCAGAAAAACCGGCGCTTGAGCACTGCTGCTCAGAAATTGTTGAATGACGTCAATGGCAATCCAGGTGTGCTTAAATGGATCATAACTTGTGACGAATCATAGGTATATATGGTTATGACATCGATACCAAAGTACAATCATCCCAATGGAAGAGCCCAGGAAAGCCAAGACGCAAAATAGCACGCCAAGTTCGATCAAATGTCAGGGATTTGCTAACTGTTTTCTTCGATTAGCGTGGCGTAGTGTATCAGGAGTGTTCGCCATTTGGTCGTACGGTCAAACAGGAGTAAGTAGTATCTTATGTGCCGCTTGCGAGAAGCAATACGGAAAAAACATCCGGTATTGTGGAAAAATATTTCAATAATAATGTACCTACCCATTCATCCCTGCTTGTTCGTAATTTTTTGATCAGTCACCGTAATCACCAAATTTGAGACCCTGCGACTTTTTCGCAGGGGGTCAAACATTTGGCGTTCACAAGATTCAAGTGATCCATGAACGGACGGCGTTTTACGACGATTGATGAGATAAAAACGAAAATTGTATGTGAAGGGGACTGCTTTGAAAGAAACAATAGACATTGATGAATAAATAAATATTTTTTGAGAAAAATGAAAATTCGCCTTATTTTTTTAACAGTCCTCGTATATATCGATCAACAGGTTACTTAACTATTCGAACTCAGATTGTAATCTATTAGTTGTCTACCGACTACTATTCGGCTATCTATGGCGTTAACCTAGTTCGTTAATTCGACATGGAAGTAATACTTTCGTGCTAGGTATTTAGTAGAATATTACATTCAGAAAATTGCATTAAATAAGTTACATGCTTTTTATAGAAAGAGGACATGCAATGCAATGAGAAAAACTTTAAAGTTAGGTGGAACTCGTTTAAACACACGTCCAGCTCAAACGTATTCTGAGTTGAACGATGATTCGAAGCTAGTTAAAGCAAAAACTACGAATTGAAAACGGGAAATTATCACAGTGTTATTCGTTATAGTTTATATTCCAGTGTGGATATCAGAACAAATTCTTATTCTTGAAAATTCGTTATATTCCTCAAAACTTCTCTTTTGAATAGATATGACTGAATTTCAGCTATTTATATTTTGATGTAATATAGCTGTTTGCTTATCCCTGATTCTCGTATATCCAAACTGTAATATCAGAAAAAAATGTAGGGTAAAAAATACGAGTTTTAGTCTAATCTACATTCAGATCTGAAGTATATAAAAAATTGAATGGAATTTGTATGCAATGAATCTCAAAACGTGAGGAGTATTATGAAAAAATGATATACTACCGCGATATTGGCTGAAGGACTGTTTCCAAATCCCTGAAAATAATGTACAAAAAATTATTCATCTACTTTTTATTGCGTATTATTGTATGGATCCGTTTGAATAATCAAAATATTGAACAAATAGCTGAAATCATGATGGAAGTAGATGTATTCACGAAGAAAAACTTCCTGATAAACTTCCTGAATTCAGTAACTCAGGTATATATTTTTTTCAACTCATCTTGAGCTCCTTGAACGTTCCTAGAATCAAAAACTAGCTGAGAGGACTTTCTGTAACTTTCAGAAAAGTGAAAATATGAAAACAAATTACCTGTAAGAATGTTGCCATGAAAAATAATATTCGAAACAGGTCTTTGAGTATTTCTTTAAGAAGGAAAACCATTTTACTTATCCAGTACGTAAGACTGGAATATGCAATAAAAAGTTATCGACAGATTGATTTTGTGAAAATCAACAAATCACCATTTTCATCGGTGCTTTTAAAAAGTTCGTTAATGAAGTAAAGAAATTCAGGAAAAACGTTATGCTGAAAGCAACAAATTTTTTTTGGAAATTATCGCCTTTTGAACTTAGTATGATCTATCGTGAAAATTAAATCGATGATTCTTTTTGTTTATCTATATCATATAGTTGAAACATACAAATGATGTTCCTGAAGTTCATTCCTTCTCATTTTTTTCTCAACAATCCGGTGTCAAATTGAGTATTTCATGGAGAAACTGTCATACAAATATTTTGTTAAAAATAGACATACAGGGTGAGTCAACAATATTCCCTCGGTCCATTGCTATAAGAGGAAACCATTTTTCGAACTGCTCAATTTTTTTGCAGTCACATCGATAAATACGATCTTTGAAAATTATATTCCCGCATACTGGGTGATTCAATAGAGCGTGACCAATCAAAGTTATATTTTTTTTAAATAAAACACCCAGTACATGAATACGTCATTCGTTTCCATTTTTTTTTTCTCTCTGAGAAATTTTTGTTTTCGAATTTCCATTGCGGCATTGCCAACTCATTTCAGAAAAACCTATTTTGCAGACAATAATGTTTTAATTCACCATCCGCATATCAACAGCAATTAAGTGGATTTTTTCAGGAATAGTTAATCCACATCACAGATGATTTTTGGAACTTCAACTTTCGGAAACAATATATAGGATGCAGGGTAAAACCGGTCAAGTTTCATTCATTTTCAAACAGACATAATTCAACTTTTTCGAATGGACCACCCCGTATTTTTTCATTTGTATGAAATGTTTCAACATTTCACTACATTTTTTAACAGAGATATGCTATACGAAAAACTGATATCTCACAAATTATACAAAGTTTTAGTAATTGTTGTAACGACAAAAAAATATTTTTTTTACGTTCACTTACTCAAATTTGTTTTTCGAATGTTCAAGCTAATCGCTAGTATATGAGCATTTTTCATACCGTTTAGTGCTAGTGATATATAGTTATCAACGGTTTCAACGGAAGAATATTTATACTGCATTTTTCTTTAAAAACCCAGTCAATGACTGACATCAAAAAATGAATCTGGGAATTTGTCAATAACGCCAAGTGTTAAAAGTTCCTTTCGCATGTAGATTGAATCATGGTCTATGCTTTGGGGAAAAGTGACGGAAACTGCCTCCTTGCATCTATAATTTACAGATGGAAGAGCATTTCAGGTTCTAAAAATAAAATTTGAAAGAACTGGTAATGTCAATCACGAGAAGTTTGAATGTGTATGCCATGTAACAAATGAAAAAAATACATTTCAAATCGCTGAAACATTGTTGAAAATGCCCATGTGAGTACCCGAGACATGAGTAGGGAATTAGGATTTTCTCAAAACAGCATGTGTCGAATGATACGAGCAAGCAAATTTTATTCTTACCACAGCAATTGATGCAAGAGATTTTGAAAAACGTTTTCAATTTTGCTGATAGGGCTTACAAAAGATCAATCAGGAAAATGATGATGATTTTCGTAAAAAGAGTTACCGGTCCGTATTTTTTGGATGGGTATCTCATCTGGAAGATAATATGTAAGATTTCTTCACCATAAGTTTTAGACTTTCTTGGACGGGGTTCCGTATGGAACAAGACTTAGAATGTGGCTATAACAAGACGAGGCACTACCACATTGTGAAACTGAGATACGGGAATACCTCAACGATCATTTCAATCAAACATGGATAGGTAGGGGTGGGCCTATGACGTGGCCACCTAGATCACCTGACCTGACCAGAATGAATGGTTTATGAGGATATATCAAATGAATTGTCTATCAAACTCCTCCAACATCTATAGAAGACATGAAACGAAGAATCATTAGAGCTTTCGAGTAAATCTCAGAGGATATGCTGAAACGTGTACAGAATTCGTTTGAAAAAAGACTGACATTATGTGTTGCAGAAAATAGTCGCCATTTTGAACATTTTTTGGACTCCTACATTCAATAATAAATGTAGGCGTTATTTTTCATATTGAAAACATTTTGAGTCAGTGAACGTAAATAAATGAATTTTTTGTGGTTACAACAATTAATAAAACTGGGTATAATTTGTAAAATATCTGTTTTTCGTATGATATATCTTTGATAAAAAATGTAGTAAAATGTTTGAAAATTTCATACAAATGAAAAAATACAGGGTGTTCGATTTGAAAAAGGTGAATTATGTCTCTTTGAAAATAAATTTATGAAACCAAGCACCGTATATATTGTTTCCGGAAGTTGAGATTTCCAAAATTATCATAATTGCTGTAGACATGCGGGTGGTGAATTGAAAAACTATTATCTGCATAATAGGTCTTTCTGGAATAACTTGGCGAAGCCGCAATGAAAATTAAAAAAAAAACCTTAGAGAGCTAAGAAAATATGGAAACGAATGACGTATTCATATACTGGGTGTTTTATTTGAAAAAATATAACTTTGTTTGGCCACGCTCGGCTGAACCACCCAGTATGTGAGGAAATAATTTCAAGATAGTATTTATCGATATGACTGCGGAAAAAATTGAACAATTCGGAAAATTGTTTTCCTTGAATGCAATGGACCGAAGGAATTTTGTTGACTCACCCTGTATTATGTATTTCTGAGAAAACGCAATCAAGCTTGAATCAGTTGACTAAATTTAATTCATCTTTCTGAATTCCGTGTATTCATGAAATGAACTGAATAATTCATAGAGATGAGTCAAAAGGAATTAATCAATGAATCTAATAGGATACTGAATATCGAAGTCATCAATTATCTTGTCAGTGGGAAATCAGTCAAGTACTGAATATTACTGGAGAGTTTTTCCGACAGCAAACCGTTATTTTAATACTTCGACACGTGTTTCGATCACCAAGTGATCATCTTTAAGACTAATATCAGATTGATCTTCTTTTTGAAGATGATCACTTGGTGATCGAAACACGTAACATGATGTTGATATAACGGTTTGCTGTTGGGAAAAAACCCCAGTACCACAGCAAAGGTTCCAAACAGTGCATCACAAGTAGTTGAATACAAACCAAACAAACTCACAGATAAGTCCATAGGGAGATATTGAATACATTCTTGCAAATCCAATCATGATTCGTCAATTCAACTGAACCAGGTACGTTATCTGCCGGTCACAAAAATACTTTCAAGTGGAAATCTCACATTGAAGTGTGTTCTTTGAATACGTCATGTGAAAAATAATGATAATTTCAAAACTTCACTCTACACATCTTTTTATAGAAATATTTTGAAATTGATTGCTTCCTTCCTCTCTTTGGAAGACTACCAGATTTTTATATCAAGATGTAGTAGAAGGCCAAAAACTTTCTTTTCCATAATAATTAAAATTTATAACACTTACAAAATACAAATCATGAAATTATAAAACATCAACAAAAATTTATTGGCGTTCCGGGGCGACTTCATTGATTCCAGTGACGCATTTGCTTTTTCAGCTGCAGGAAAACCCGGAAAAACCTGCAGCACCACATCATCTGAAGATCTTGATATGTGGTTCATCAGTTGAGTACTGTCGCGAGTTTTCATCCAAATAGAAAAATACTGAGGTGCCTGATAGTAAAATTAATCCATTGATGAATACAGCACGCGGATCAGCTACAGAGTGGACAATAATTGAAGAGGGAACTTGAAGTAAATATGTAGGTTTGAAAGAGCATTCAAAGAGAAATTCTAGGGGTTGATGAGCAAGAATTTGTTTCCAGAAATAAATCCCAAGAAAGTGGAGAGAGTAGGCCTCCCTATCATTTTCTCAATTGTGTGATTCAGTCAGACTATTTGATGGAAAAAATACCGAATGGAAAGTTGGTGTAGATGATACCAAAACATTTTTCGATGAAAATACAGCTGAGTATTATTACACAAGTGTTGAAAAAGATTAAAGAGGTTGTTTGAAATTCATCTGAGGAAACTTGACGACACGTGACGAGTACAGGATGATTCAAAGGAAGGAAGTGGTAGAGATAATATGGGTGCCAGAATTAAAAATAATAGATTTTATATCAGGTGAGATGTTTTGAGATAGTAATGATAACAGTAATAATGCTGAAAAATGTATGAAGAAATAAGGGAAACGTACATGGAATTACTGCATTTTTGATTTCCCATCGAACTATTCGCACAGATTCGGAGTAGGAGGAGAGAGAGGGGGTGAAAATTCAGTAGAAAAATCAACTGCTATCGAAAAAACGATGGAGGAATACAAACTTGAGGGTGGAGGTGACATTTCAGCAATATCGCAAGACTGTTTTTATTGAATACCTAAGCATGTAGAAAATATTCCAATATCACCTGTAGATAATTTCAAATTTCAAAGAATACAACGACTAGTACTGTTGCGTTAGGAAGAGTCATTCGCGAAAGAGCGTGCTTGGTTTGCCAGGGTTGAACGATATCATTATTTTAGGTGTCGATTGGATTAAAAAGGTAAGGGCAAAACTGGACTTTGACTAGATGGTTCTGAATTTCGAAATTGTTGGTGGCAAATATCAAATTCAATTTTCTTGTAAAAAAACGGTTGTAGTTGTAGAAATGAGTCAGTTGAAGGTTTCAAAAAAGGGTATATTGCATGATCTTCTGAAAATTGAAAGACAGTAATTAATTTTGTTGTTCATCTTAGCCAGTTCCTTTTATATATAGGAAATAAGTACGAAGACAGATGAAAATAATGATGGATTGGATTATGATATCGTAAAACCAGCGCAAACTGAATTTACTTTTCCATTGTGAAGCAAGAGTCGATTAGAATTTGTCTCGATGCGACGTATTTGACCAACCATATGGACAACGATTTTGGAGTCGCATTTTGTACGGAATATTGGCATTCATCAATAGTTGGGGAACATCAGAATTCTTGTGGTATGTGAAGGGCCGTTAGAGATCATACGTCAGGCAGATCCCAACTCTTATATTGTAGGTAATGAGAAAGCGAAGGCAGTTTCAAAACAGAATGTTATAAATTCAAAGTGTTATAAGGAGTTCCACATTTCAGAAGTTTCAAACCGAATCCTTGAGTTATGTCATTTGTTTCCAGTGAAGAGTTCCAGTTTTTCTGTGCCTAAGTCGCCGTTTCCTTGTAATCTAATTGAAGTAGGCCAAGTAGGAGGTTGATAGGACGGAACGCTCGTGTGTCGAAAAATGAAACGTGGTAGCAGAGTGAGAGAACTACCGGGTATACTGAGTACTTCAAGAGAGAACGGACCTATTGCCGTATCGAAAAGTGGTATGTGACCAGTTGTATTCATCATAAATATCCTTGAGTCAGAACTATTTTGTAAATGAATACCAGTGAAGTATTGCTGGTGATTCACTGAACTCTGAGAATAAAAAAAGTTTCATCGCATTAGTTTTGACAAGTTTGTATGTATGTATGTGTGAAAAAGTACAAAAGTATCGATATATTCAAACAGTCTTAAGAAATTGCTCTGAAAGTCTACATATATCCCAAAATTACCCCAACTGTTCATCATCCATCATCTATTATTCTTTGAGTCTATTCACTTTCTGGGTAAAATATTATATTCATGATAACATTTTCATCGTAGAGTCTAATTACTTCAACACACACTCGCATGATTATTTAAATCGAATCAATTTAACTGAATATCTACGGAAAGCACAATGATCAACATCATGAGCATTATAATCTTAATCATCATCCAGCTCCGTTCAATTACTTTGAGCTGCTTACATTTCTTCTCTAAAATAATTTTCAATATTTCAGTTCTAAAAGGAATAATTGAAAAATGAACGTTTCAATTTGATCATTTTTTATAACTCTTATTAACACTGGAATACTTTTCGAAAAATCATGAAAATAAATTTCAAACTTTCAGTCACATAACTATGAAAAGAGGTATATTCTCATGAGAAACACATTACTCTTTCAATTCGAAATAAGACTCAAAAAATGTTTTTAGAGGGTAACATTTTGAAAAATACCCAAACGAAGCTTGCAGCAAACCTCCCGACCAAAAGATGAGTAACATTTGACATTCAGCTGATGGTGCAGTAGTTCTTCATCTCAATCTGATCAACTATTCATAAATCAATGAAGTATATGAAAATCGGCATACACATTTCATGGAATGAATTGATATGAACTACGGATTACTACAGAGAACTAGAGCTACCACTGATCACAACAAGAAACATTGACACGTACAACTTGCCCAATTTCACTTTAGGTGTTCATTTAAGGTGTTCATTAGATTATCATCTATTGTGAAAAGGGAGCTCACTAGTAAGTAAAATTACAATCGAAGGAAGTTTGTATATTATGATATTCAAACTAATAGTTTTACATGAATGAGAAGCAATTTTATTTCCTGACTTGTGTATGTCGCGACTAAAGTGAAATCTTTGCGAATTGTACCAGCATACTTAGAATACATAATATATGTGTGTATGGAATCAATTGGCTGTTGACTGAATGATGAATTGAAATTTCATAAATTTCATCTTTTCTTATCATGGAGAAGGATATATTTTTTGTATATTTTGTGGGTATTATAATCTTTCATATTTTCAAAATAAAATATAAATTAAAAGTTACTCAAGAGGTAGACTACTGAAAAGTTGACACACCGATACGTAAGGTTCCTTCTGAAAAGAAAACAACACATACCTAGACATCAACTGTTACATCAAATCTGCCTTCTAAATCAAAGAGTTATTACTTTGAACTGTTTTCTTTTCTACTTGCACAAATTTTCATTATTTTTCCACCATTTCTACTATTGTATTCTATGTTACATGATAGTGATTTTCCGGCGAAATTAAATCAAAGTGTATGACGTCCGAATGTTATGAGAAAAATTGAAAATGATTCAAAGGTATTCAGATGGAGTAGTAGAAAGCCAAAAAATTTATTTTAAAAAAAAGTTGAAAGACTTGTGTTAATGTACTAAAGAGTTGAACTTTCTGCCGTGTCATTGAAATCTTCAACATTAGAGCAATCTGAGGCTTGGATATCGTTTACGATGTCGGGATCACGAACAATCTCTATTCCTTCAGCATGAAGATTCCACGATATCGTTGCAGTTACATGCCTTAAAGGAAGATATGTTCGGCTTTTCGGATGGTTTCATCTTATGGCGCATGACAATGCACATACGATTTTGTCAGTGTTGTCTTATTTCATAGTTCTATATTTTATTTTATGCCCGATTGCTTCCTGTATCACTTAATTTATTGTCAACAGAAGCAATAACGTGACAATAAGAATTAGTGACGTGACGTTAAGAATTAGGTATCATTAGTAGGTATTATTGGTTGAAAAGCGTTTTGTTGATAGATTTGCTTGATGAGCAAATTCGTGTGCGCAAGCAATATTCTGTCGAATGCTTCTCAAGGAATACTCCAATCAAAGCGAATTATGGAAACTTTTGTGTCGTTCACCAACAAGTGCGAAGAATGTAACTGATCTGGATGAAGTACCCTCGGAGAGAAGCCTACAACGGGGCTAATGTTATCAGGTTCTTCCACATTCGCGAGAAAGTGTGAGAACTGAAAACATCTGCTTATATACGTTTGAAAGGCAATAAGTGTATGAGTAACTTTTAGACTATTGAAAATGACATTTGAACATTCGATTTTTTGACGTTCGTCAGAGGAAATAAGTATTTTTCTAAAAGAGGCGTTTTTCATAAAAACATTCAAAAAAAAGTTAATTAATTAATTTTTATATCGAATTTAATCATTTCATTTATGGGAAAGTTACTGACTATTTGGTATTTTCAAACGTTTGTAATGAGTAGAAACTTTTCAGAGGAAACTTTTCAATTTGCCCTCCATTATACTTGAAAACCGATTCTCTGTTAAATTATATTCATTCATTTTTTCAGATTGTGGACAGCCAAAAACCTAAAATACATCAAGGAATATAAAATATCAAATAATATAATAATTTTTTTGGTCATGCTTTTATTCGTTAATATATTCAATTCATCGAACAGTAACAAGCCAACACGAAAATTTGAGTTTTTGTTAAAGCTTCAGTTCATATTGAGGGTGCAGTCTCAAAAACTTTCAGAAAGATCCAGAAGATAGTAATTTAAGATGACCGAAGTACTTACTGGTAACCCTGTTGGCATCATTTGACCAAATCTAGTACTACGCCAGCTCTCCAAAATCAGAAGTCCACCATATATTTTTCCAACAGTAAGTTTGCCACTGTTGAGTAGCTCATTTGGTGGAACAAGAAGATCTACCATATTTTTGGCTTGAAGAGGCCAAATATTTCTGATCGTCACTTTCAGTTCTTCATCAGCTTGATCCATTTCTTCAGCTGAAATTTGATAAAAATAGTTATTTATAATTGGAAGTGAGTTATAAAAACCCATCCATCCCATTTCATGGTTGCCTCATCGACTAATAGTAGTTTTTTATTCGAGTATTGAAAATCTTCAGTATATGAAGCTCTTTTTCATGAGTACTCTTTCAATTATATCAGTTTCTTGTGATGAACTGTTTTAACTCATCATCATAAAAACCAAATGTCAAAAGGTAATCCAATATATTTGAAAACATGGAGTGTATTGAAGTGTTTGAAGCTTTTTACTGTTCCATCACAAACCAGTCAATAATTCAATCTCTAGTTGATATCAATAGTATTGAATCATTAAGATTCAACGATGACACCTATTGAAACTATCGGATGAATAAATTTCCATAGGTATACATAGAAAATGGGTGTCGATTGAAAACTGAATCGTCTGCTGACAAGTGTCTATATTGTGAAAATTCAAACCTCTACCAATCGACAAGAAATATTATCGACCATTTCGGAACCAATTATAAAGGTTTAGTGGTTTCTATTGTTTCTTGCTCCTCATAATGTATGTTGTAGAAAGTACTAAAATATTCAGAATAACATTAAGATTTTGACATCCGTTTTTAAAATCGCCGCCATTATCATCACGACTATATCAGATTTGCTATTAAATAGTGTAAAAATATGTAGGTAGGAGATAGGTACGGTGTGTGTGTGTGTGTTGTGTGCATTGCATTCCTTTCTACGACAGCCGTTCACCAGAATTCACGTTAGTTTTGTATAATTTGTATTCGGCATACCTGAAGTAGAAGTTATTGTTACGAACATACAATTTTAATTGGTTTTGTGGAAAATGCCATCTGTAAGTGTAAGTGTTCATAAGAAACACCTACAGCCTACAGTTGAATAAATCGACTACAATCCTTGTGAAACCTAGTATTGCTACTCGACGCTAGATGGCCACCCCCTTAGTCATAAGCTGGCGACACCCTTGTGACGAGCAACAATTTGTGTTCATTATCTGTATATGTATTTTTATCACAGTGTTACTTATTCTTATACTTAGGTATATTTCTTACGTTCGTAAATTTGAACCAAGTAACTAACTGATTCTTTACAAATTGTATTTGACAAAAAATTGAACAGAGTATCATTATTATTATTTTTATTATTTTTCATTTCAGCTCTGCAATTAACTGTCAATAGTCTATGCTTTGGGGAGTTTATAGCGGTTTCCATTTTGCTCATCTAACCATTACAACAATAAAGTGATAATATTCAAATTCTCAGTGGGTTTAGGTAACATATGATGAATTATGATAAACATATTGAAAATGTTTCATTGAGAAATTTTTATGGAGATAATTCACCAAACCGCAACAAGTATTTCTTTACAATGGCTCCTTCATGCATGACTATTATACTGCAGAGTGTCATTGACACCTGGAGAAGATTTTGCTGAAACAATTGTTACAGATTTTGAAATCATCTGTGTGATGATTTCACAATGAAATATTTTTGAAATGGATTTTTAAAGTTTGTTGGTTTGATCCTTCGTGTCCGATATACAGTGATCAAACAAATTATCCTGATACCTATCAGAAAACAACTACTCCCCTGGCTAATACCACGAAGGGCGTTGGATTATATCCAACAGGTGTCAGTGCAGGATTCTGCACTGAAATTATTCCTGCGTATGGTGTTTGGCAATACAACTGCCGAAATCGATTTTCAATTATTGGAACACACTTGCAGACCGGCTTCGTGCTGTTTAGCCACTCGTTAGTGCGAGGTACCGTCTATCATCAACATGAAGTCGATGATTTCCTATAACTGAAAATCGAATTTCTTTCAGAGAATCATTCCTCGAACTAGGCTGAAGCAAACGACAAACAACATGTTTATCAACGCCCCATCTGCCCATGAACGGGGTAACCAACTGCAAAACTGTGATCAAAAGTGATCAAAACTGAAGTACGGTTTCACGGGAGTAAATGCGAACTGAAACTTTTGAAATATTCTGATTTATGTGTCACGATCTTGAACTGAAATGTTAGCGTTGGTCACCGCGTATGAGCCCTTAAACACACCATTTGTAGTTTAGGTATTGATGATCCTATCAACTCAATTCGAATTCAAATTGGGTTTTGTCCATTCGAATGAACATTGCTTCACAAACAAAAAACTTTTTCGTAGTGCACTTGATATGGGTCAGTAAAACATACCTGCTCTCATTTTGATACTGAGATTTTCTCGAACGAGGGCAAAAAATGTTGTTGTAAAATTGACTCGTCCATCATCATCTACTGGCATATTCATTCTGATCAATTTTTTATAAGCCAGTCTATTAGGACACTTATTTCCAAACCCCAAAGGAGGATCCATATTTTTCAGCATGTCATACATTTCTGTGTAGTGAATCTTTCCTCTGAAACATAAATATTTTTGTCTAATGAGTGATAATGAAGGACAGTAATTATGATAACTTTTAACTGCCAAAGTGTTTTACCTTCATGACAATAAAAAAATTGACTAACAGTTTCGAATGTTCTCAGTTAACGGATAGATATATATTTTTATCGGCCCTTTGTGATCATGAAGTTGCATAAAATAGATCACAAAAATGTAAATCAGATAATCAAACAAATAAGTTTAACTTACCATAATACAGTATGAAATATAAATAATGAAATGGTCAGAATATATAAAATAAATAGGAAGAATGGAAAAATGGTAATCATATGCTGTTATTTTTTAAATTGATATACCTACTCGCTGAGTGATTTCGTGATTTTTTAGTTCTGTCATTGGTTTAGGTATCACGTTGAAAAATGCATACAACATTGTTGTTCACCACTAATTCTGATTTCATATTTTTTATGTCGTTACCATTGAAAAATTTATTGATATGAGATGGGTATTATAAAAATGAGTTTACATAAGATGCAAGTAATTACAATATTCGTTATTAAGATATTCCAACAGGATTCTGTTTGAGTAAACTTAAGCCAGTCTGCCAGGAAAAATACCGAAGGTTAAAAAACAGAGTCAGACGAGCACTGCGAAAGATTATATTTGTGTTATGTTGGATAATATACGTTGAACTAATGTCTACTCAGGAAACATTTTGCCAATCGAAAAAAAAATTGCAACACCGAAATAAATGTTATGTCATAAGGAAAAAGTATAACTCAGCAAATAGCTAGAGTTTAGGTTATTTCAGTTACTCGTTAAATTAATGTCTAAAATAATTTCTAAAGATACAGATAACAGTTGCTTATTTATTTTCACTGTCAACTAGATAATATTGTTAAAATATCTTTTATTAACTCTCAGACCAGTTCTCATTGCTTTTGTTGTTGTTTCTAGTATAATTGATATTCCTTATAGTTTTGTTATTCCTGTAGTTTCTGCTGTATTTTCATTCTCATTGCTTTCTTATTCATGTGTTCCAATTGTTTTTCGTTCGTGAGTTCCTGTTCATATTTGTATATTTCTGTAGTTCCCATGTTAACTGATGTCAGCTTATTTTGATTAGCAAAGTTCAACATGATCTCCAAATGTTTTTTGGCACTATATCAAGCGAAAACTGGATTTACGAAATACATTAAGATGGACTATACATCGCGAAATGAACAAATTGAGTACCTATGCATTGCAGAATAATCTTGACAGTTCTATTTTGTAAATGATGCAATATGGATGATGCGGAATGTTGTCGAATTTTAAAAAGAGTGGTCAAATTGTATCATTGAGGTTTTGTCATCAAATAATTTTAAACATACTGAAAGGGTAAAAATATGTCTTTTTTCAACGGAAAAGGAGATCCAATGCTATTGTTGTTAGGATCAAAGGAATGTACCTCATGTATAATTATTATAAAATGATGAAAAATGTGTACAACTATCAGTTAGATAAGAAAAATGATTTTCCAAAGGAAAGTATTTCAGTACGTGGTACTCAGCACCTCTCTGAATGGAATACTGAAATTTATAGGATTTCTTTATTATTTCCTCATCAAAAGTGCCGTAGGTCGAGAGTTTAAAAAAAAATATTTTACATGGGGAAGGATTCTGGATTCAAATTATACGAGTTTCGAATAGTAGAAAACCAGAAAACGAATCAATTTCAAATATAGTTTTTTGTATGAAAATTGTTGACTATTGAACTGAAAAATAATGATAAAGGTTCAATGAAAAGTGGATGTGATGCAATGTGTTTTTCTATATTTTTCATCGGTGGAGACGAGGCTGAAAAGTTGCAATTTTTTGGAACTCTAGAAGGCTATAACCCTCCTACACGGCAAAATTCGTAAGAAGATCCAAATTTTTTTCAATGAGCAACAGCAATCAATAAAATTGTCCTCCTCTTTTCCGAATGTCAAACTGCATTTGTAAATTTATTTCATATCAATCATTTGTAAAAAAAATAATAAACCTTCGGGGTAGGTACACATTAGAATACACTTGTAACATTGATTTTAATATTTCAACAATTTTTATTGTTATCACCAGGGATACTACAATAATGATACAATGTTAACATGTTTAATTTTGAAAATGTCTTCTATAGTATCCATGAGATCCGCAAAATAATGAAGTGAGAAAGGTGAAAATTTTTGTATCATCAGTATCAGAAAGCTACAGAATTAGTACTGAACAGTTTTGCAAACACAGTCGCAATAAACTGAAATCACAAAAATCGCCAGTTGTTTCAATACAAGTCAGAAATCAATTTCACAGAACATGATGTCCAAATGATACCAGTTGGAAAGTTTTATGTATAGTTCATGTAAATTTACATATACTTACGTTGCGTTCGGATCGTATTCCGCCCAAATTCTGACAAACTCATCCAAATGATGTGCACCTAAGATGGAAGAATCTCTCGTAAGGTAATCGAAATTGTCCATTATAACAGCAACAAACAAATTCAGCATCTGTAAAGTTCAAAATTTCAAAATTCAATTGAATATTCGAAATTTCACTGACCAAAAAACTACTTTCGATTGAATATTATTCGTTGGTGGTGATGAATTTTCATGAATTTTATTAATTTCAATTTATTGAATTTAGAAAAAATCGAACTACTTCTCCGTATTTTTTGCTATTTTTTACGATTCAAAAACGGATTCATAGCATTCCTAATGCAATCTTAAATGAAACTAAAAACATCGAAAGTCCTATGAATTATCGCTTTCGAATAACAACTCAACTCTTTCATAAACTATGCATTTATGATGATCACATTTTCAATACATAACAACATTCTAAGACAAACTGTAAAATATGACAAAATTAATTCTTAAATGTAAACCTAAAAAATTGAAAACAAGAAAGAAACTGAAATGCCATAAGAAGTTACCATGAGAGTCTGAAATTTGATATGTTCAGAAAAAAAAATACTTCCAGATATATTCACGACAGATATCACCATTGTCCACAATAAAGGTAGCTTTTATATAGACTTGTTACTCTTTCCTTAAGCAAACAAAAAAAGCATGATCCAGAACATGCAGCTTAAGCACAGGATATCTGTCTGTTGATTAATAAAGGAGAATATAGAGTTCCAGTGATCAGAATAGTAATAATTGAAAAATTAAAAAATCTAATACATAATATGAAGTCGCAAAATCGTGTTAGTTTCATCACTCATATCAAGATTAGCATGACTGATTTTCATGATTTGTATTTAGTTAAGTTTGTTTCCACCTGAAATAGCAGAATAACTATAGAAAATATTCAACGAAAGTCATTTTTTGTGTAGGAAAAAATCAGTTTTTCATCGACCTTTTTTTGGGTAATTGTTACCTTCCACAATCTGAAAAAATATAAAAATTATAATGGAGAACTTTATACAAGTGTAGAAGGGCAAACTTTTAGTTTACCCCGATAAGTTACTGCGTAAAAATCAAAGTATTTTTCGCAAAGAAAAATCTTCTATTTATCAGTAACTTGTCGTCACAATTTTGCCTATCAAAAAAATTATTAAGAAATTATACTTATCTTTTACGTTTCGGAGGCCAAAATCTGCCTCCGTCTTCAGAAATGGATAAAAATTCGAATATATACGCAGTTATTCCTTTTTTGAGAGCTTATTTCTTTACTTCTTTGACAGATGTCAAAGAAGGATTCTTTTAGCTTACGTCTCTTAGAATGAGGCTCATTGGTAATCTTTCTTGTCCTATTCCATTCCACCCGATGTTCACCGTCTGATTTTAAAATGTGTTCTGATAATTTATACACTTGTATAAAGTTCTCCATTATAATTTTTATATTTTTTCAGATTGCGGAAGGTAACAATTACCAAAAAAAGGTCGATAAAAAACTATAGAAACATTTGAAAAATGTGAAGGTCGAAAAAGTGGACGATTTTTGGTTTCTTATGTCATGACAGTTGTCTTGGTGCGCATCTGTGTTATTTACAATGTCGCGAACGCGAAGATTGAAACTATCACAAAGTAGACCTAACCCAATTAGACCAATTTAATAACTGGATGGTGAGAACCATGCAACATACGTCTTACTGTTTTTTGTATCAATATATTATTTTCTGACACAAAATGTACTACTGAGCATGAAAATGGACTTCTAACACTGGTCGTGTTGGTATGGCTTGACTTCGTGAATAGGGTGCTGAACCTTCCCCCACCTGTCGACTTTGACTTTGAATGACGTCACGGGACCTTGGGCGAGGTGCACGACATATGACCTTGAACGATTATACACTACCTTGACCTGTTCGCGTGCCAAAAGACTTTGATGTATATCTGAATATATCTGAATGAAATCACGTAGCTTCACCAAACTCTTATGGGAAGTGAGGTGTGAATATTTCAGCCATTTCAAATTCTCCTCATAATCGTCTGATACTATGAACAAGATAGATGAATACGTGTAGTGAATGTGGAGAGAGAATGCATTCATTTCATGAAAGAATATATCTCCTTATACTGTGAGAAAAGCGTTAGCAAATTTGTTTCTGAAATAACATCAGAGACGAATTTTTCATTCGGAGAATAAATGTCAGGCTGATTGAAGTGTCAGACAAATGAGTATTGTCAGATGATATTCATACCATTTAAGTTATTCGTCCGCTATATAATTGTAAAAAAATACCATTTGTCTAAACATTGTGTGTTTTCGAAAAGGTGTTTTCAATTTCAGAAGCAACATAATCTTCAGAACGGCATGATCTATACCCACTAATATCAATATACTAAAAACTCACCAGAAAAGAACAGAAGAAAATGAAAGACACAAAGTAGGCGTATGCAATATTGTGCCCGCATTGTTTTCCAGATTTCCCGGAATTTGGATCACAGTATCTTCCTTTGATGCATGACAACATTATGCTTGGCCAATTTTCGCCGGTAGCACACCTGTAATTGAAAAAGTATTTTTCATTCCATTATATTATTTCACCGCGAATCATGCTATGTATCAAATAATATGTGATTTTACCTTCATTCATGAAGCTAAGATTGTTCTGTTCACCTTCATTATACAAGGAATGTGAAACACGTTCAGAGGAAGGATGAAAAAAAAAACTTCATACAAAAACTCATACGAAAATGATCGAAACATGTCTACGTAGCCTCTGGTCCTGATGAAAACCCTATCTAGTTTTGGAAAAGTCCCACTACTACGAGTAGAAGACCTAGAGTTAAGCCCATACCCAAAATAGAGAAAAATAGTAAAATACTGTCAAAAAGAGAATTGAAACTTTCTATGATTTCACCACTTTTACTTGTAACTAACGTTACTGCAGTTTCATCTTATAATGCGGACATCCCGTATTGCCGACACCCAGTATTTCTATTACGACTCATCGGTGAACGTGAAGATGAGTAACGCAAGACAAAAACCTTATCGTCTTTTTAAGTTGGAATGTAAAATACGATAATGCGTATTATTCATTATTCGGAAATATATTGTATTGAGTGGACGTGGAGAGTTTTAATTATAAAATACCCTGCAGTCTACATCAGAAGTGGTTAAGAACGTATAGTTGTGTTTTGTGCCAGTGCCACTGAAGTTGGATTCTCAAATATGGGACGACACCGAAAGAAACCTCGTCATCGGCCACCATCGTCATCGTCTTCAGAGGATAGTTCGACATCAAGTGATGATGAGTATTATAGACGTAAAACCAATAGGAAATCGAAAATCCACCGAGAAAATGTAAGTTATACCCCACCAATTTACCAACCAAGAATGGAGGCATCTTCAGTACAAACAGGTACAAGTTTTAATATTTTCTCAATGATACCAGAGTTTGATCCAAAAACAACGGACATCAATGATTGGATAGAGATCATTCAATATAATGCTAACTTGTACAAGTGGCCAGATAATTTGATGATTTTTCAAGCTTTAAATAAACTAAAAGGTAATGCCAAGCTGTGGTTGGATAACTATATAGAAAGCGAGTTGGGTTGGTCACAGTTTACTTGGGAAAATTGGAAAAATATTTTCATATCAACTTTTCAGCCTAGCCGAAATGCATTCAAGCTATTAATGGACTTAGTAAATCATAGGCCAACTGAGGGTTGTTCGTTATATGATTTTTAATTTGAACATATAGCTAAAATCGACAAATTAAAAGTGAAATTTTCTGACGCTGATAAAGTTTCTTTGATTTGTGGAGCTATCAATGATAGTAATATAACGGCAGCTATTGAAGCTTCCAACATGGTAGATCCTAACATGCTGGGAGCATATTTGAAAAATAAAATTCACACTTTGCCAAATGCCCCGTCTATCTTTCAACAATTTATGAATGAAATATTCTCACCTTCACGTAATTATAATGTTATACCTTACCTTGATGACTTACTCATACCTCCAAAAACTATTTCAGATGGTCTAAATATTTTACAAATGGTTTTAGAAATAATAAAAGAATACGGTTTGACAATAAAACTAAACAAATCATCATTTATGCTGAAAAAAATTAAATATCTAGGTTATGAAATATCTTTGAATAAAATATCACCCTCTAGTTCAAAAATAGAGGCTGTCGAAAATTTTCCATACCCAAAGAATCAACATCAATTGCGCCAATTTTTGGGTTTAGTTGGCTACTTCCGGAAATTCATTAAAAATTTTGCTCGACTGTCTGCACCACTAACAAAACTTTTGAAAAAAGACTCTAGCTGGGAATGGAATGAAAACCATACAAAAATAATAGACTCTTTAAAAGTGAAAATATGTTCCAAACCAATACTGGCAATTTTCAACCCGAAATTGCCTGTACTTGTTTATACTGATGCTAGCCGTGATGGTTTTGCTGGAATTTTGACTCAAAAACAAGACAATTTAGAAAAACCTATTGCCTACTTCAGTAAACAAACTACTGGACCTGAAAAAAAATTATCATTCATTTGAGTTAGAATTGCTTGCAATTGTAAAAACCCTCGACAGATTCCGTTATTATTTGCTGGGACATATGTTTACTATTTTCACAGACTGCAATGCAGTGAAAAATGCGTGGAATAAGCAGACACTTGTTCCCCGCGTTGCTCGCTGGATTCTTTTTTTACAAGATTTCACGTTTCAACTCGAGCATAGGGCAGGTCATCAAATGCAGCACGTTGATGCATTAAGTCGAAATTTTCGTGACCTTGATCCCGAAAAAATGCAAATATCCGTAATAAGTGAAAACGATTATTTAAGAGAGGCTCAAAGCTTAGATGAACAAATCAATCAAATTAAAGAGATTTTATTAAGCGGCAATAGTATCGAACACAAATTCATTTTCAATGATTACGATCTTCGCGGAAATAAGGTTTATCGAATTACGCAACAAGGTAGAAGACTGTTTGTTCCAAAATTGTGTAGGTGGCAAATCACTAAAGCAAACCATGATGATATTGGTCATTTTGGTTACGACAAAACAATCGATAGGATAAAACGAGCCTACTGGTTTCCTAAAATGAACCGGTTCGTAAAAAAATATATTAATTCGTGTCTTTATTGCTTATATTACAAAGAACATGGTGGCAAAAAGCCTGGTTATTTGCATTCTATTCCCAAGTACGCTAGACCACACCATACGCTGCATGTGGACCATCTTAGGCATTAGAGATCGCCATCTTAGGCACTAAACTGATCGCCATCTTAGGCATTAGAGATCGCCATCTTAGGCACTAGAGATCGCCATCTTAGGCACTAAACTGATCGCCATCTTAGGCATTAGAGATCGCCATCTTAGGCACTAAACTGATCGCCATCTTAGGCATTAGAGATCGCCATCTTAGGCACTAGAGATCGCCATCTTAGGCACTGAAATGATCGCCATCTTAGGCATTAGAGATCGCCATCTTAGGCACTAAACTGATCGCCACCTTAGGCATTAGAGATCGCCATCTTAGGCACTAGAGATCGCCATCTTAGGCACTAGAGATCGCCATCTTAGGCACTAGAGATCGCCATCTTAGGCATTAGAGTTCGCCATCTCAGGCACTAAACTGATCGCCATCTTAGGCATTAGAGATTGCCATCTTGGGCATTAGAGATCGCCATCTTAGGCACTAGAGATCGCCATATTAGGCACCAAACCGATCGCCATCTTTGGCACTAGAGATCGCTATCTTGGCACTAATTGATCGCCATCATAGGGACTTCAATGATTGCCACCCGAGGCACCACATTATGGTAGAATAAAACATAATAAAAATCTCAATTGTTTCTTTTGTTTCAGACTATCCTTTCGAGGACGAAAGATTCACAGGATGGCCGTGCGGACATCCCGTATTGCCGACACCCAGTATTTCTATTACGACTCATCGGTGAACGCGAAGATGAGTAACGCAAGACAAAAACCTTATCGTCTTTTCAAGTTGGAATGTAAAATACGATAATGCGTATTATTCATTATTCGGAAATATATTGTATTGAGTGGACGTGGAGAGTTTTAATTATAAAATACCCTGCAGTCTACAATAAGGACATTTTCAAACTACATCCATCAATTTATCACAATACTGTCAGATACTTCACTATATTACTAAAAACTTCGACGTTTCAACATGGTGAAGAAAGAAGTACTTATGACTTTTTGGCTTTTTCAAAAATTTTTCCTCATGAATGGCCATCCATGGTTTTCTCTAATACCTTTACCATTAACACTGGAATGCCTAAGGAATCCACATACTTTGTCTATTGTACATCAACGACCCATTGAAAAAAAAAAAACAGAAACCCTCTATTGATTTATCGACAACATTACAGTTTCTATTTAATTTCAGATGATACTAGCGATTCGTCACGGCTCTGTGCAGGGGCAATGCTGATCTAAATAAACATATGAACGCGTGCGACTGCTGTTATAGGGTGCTGCATGAAGTATTATAGGGTAAAGCGCAGCCTTCGATGCGCTATTTATAGGCAAATGCCACCGGCCTTGCGGCCGGTATCACCACAACCGCTATGACCCTGCATTTTAAATCGTGGAAAATGTTCATTTGGATCACATGCTGTGAAGGGTCGTATTGATCTATATTGAATGCACGATGAATTTAAGGTGTGTTTATTCACGACATCACATTAGGAACCTGTAAATTTATCAGTGTTTCTCTACTATATTATGCATGTTATATACATGAATCACTCTTATCTATTAAAAAACCCGCATCAAAATCCGTTGAGTAGATCTAAGCATACATAGGGATAGACAGCGGGAAGCGACTTTGTTTTATACTATGTAGTGATTTCTATCGACACCAAAATAGAGACCAAAATAGACTTTTGTTGGGATATTGTCCGCATAAATTATCTACTATAGTTCGTTCAGTATTGTCTGAGAGTAAAAGAATTTCAAGAATGCAAACATGTCGCTACATCAAAGAAAGCAACTTAGTTGTCTCAAGCAAATAGCACTGCAATTCACCCACAAAATCAGTGAGATATGTCTACCCTCTACATTCCTTGAGGACGCCACTAACGAGCCATTAAAATAGGGATATGCGGCAAAGAACGCGAAAACACCGACAAAGAAATACCGACAAAAGAACTGCTCGATGTTTTTTCTGATATAATGTTTGAGATAATATTAATAGGCGTCGGACTGGGGGTATTAATATAAATTTTCCATTGATATATTCTATATGATGAGAAGATAATTAAAATATAGTGAAAACTAATTTTGTTTAAATATTTTATTTTGGGAAGGAAAATATATATTTGAAATAGTTTTTTATTATTTAGAATTGTTAACTTCTACAGATCTAAAAAAAAACAGAATATTAAATTTACAAATAAATACAAATGTAGAAAGGGCCAAAAGTTACTGCATTTGATAAATTAGCTTTTTGGAAAAAAAATTAAATTTGTCATTAACTTGAATTTAAAAAATTCTGCATATTAAAAGAAATATGTATCATCTGGTGACGTTTTAAGGACTCTATCCATTTTCTTTATCCAACCTATTTGAATCAGAGCATTATAATTTGTAGTTATGATTCGTCTATTGATGTAAATAAATTTGATATTATTATTATTATCATTGACACTGATAATATCAAATTAATCGTCGGTATGATAATGGAGATGGATAAACTATTCGAAACATCATCAGATAAGTATACAAATAGAATAGATTTTCGCGGTTAGAAATTTGAACATCTGATTTCGAGTTGAACCGCGTTGAAAATTTTGCGTTGTTCGACGTTTCGGCTTCGACTTTGACATTTTCAGGAAGTAGAGAAGTGTGGCTGCACTGAGAGATACACTTTATATATTCTTGGTGGTTTGGAAATGAAGATTCATATTCCTTATTGGATTTTATAGTCGATTCAGGAACAATTTTATAGATTTATTGAGAATACTCACTTCGAATAAGACATTGCGATAATTTTAATCTGAAAAAAGTCTACAAGGATTCGTTGAGTGATTCTGCACTGGATGAATCAGTTTCATCAGGATTGATGACAACTGGAATAATTTTTTCTGATAATGAGTCTATGCAATCATACAGATCCCACATATCTGCTTCGATTCTGATTATTTTGTGGACACATTTTTCCCAAGCTTTTTGGTCGACTGTTTCCAGAGCACTGTATAGGTATTTTTTTACTTCACACAGCTTGAAGGTCTTATTATTCCTTGGGATGAATCCTTCAACTTGAGCCCAAACCAACTCTATTGGATTCAATTCACAGTGATAAGGCGGCAACCGAAGAACCGACATTCCTTTAGTCTTCGCCATCTCATCGATGACATACCTGAAGAATTTTGACTTATGACGTTTAGCCAAGTTGAGGAGTTCCGCTTTTAACATGGTCGATTCAAAAGGAATAGCTTTCATTTGTAAGCATTCAGTAATATCTGCTTTCTTTCAACACGACGTCGGCAGCTTCTCGACTCGTCTACTGTGGTAACTTGCGTTATCCATTACTATTACGGATCCCTGCGGAAGTTTTACAAGTATGTTTTTGAACCATTCTTCGAATACTGTGGGATCCATTTCTTGATGATAATGCCCATTTTTTTTCGATTCAAACCCCATCAATCCATCTTTCACGAATCCTTCACTGTTGCCTATGTGAGTGATGATAAGACGACGACCTTTTCCAACTGGAATTTTCAAACCAGTGGACCAGCCTACCATAAAGGCTTGTCTTCCACTTTTGATGTTCTGATTTTGCCAAACCTTCGAGACGGTATGACCCTCATTGACCCATGTTTCATCCAAATAAAAAATAGATCTACCTAGTGCTCTGGCTTTTTTTATTTCTCTTGAATAGTTTTTTCTCCATTCTACAATCTCTGATTTTTCTATTAACATGCTCTTTCTATCTTGTTTTCCAAAAGTGAAATTCAGCTCATGTAATATCTTCCATGATCGAGTTCTTCTTATATCAGGAAAAAACTGTCTTTACGAATAACTGACAAAACTTTATTTATTGTAGGTATTTGGTTTTTTACGTAAAAAGAGTGTACTGTTCTCCTAATAGAATTCTTGACTTCTTCGTCGATAACCAAACACCAGTGGATACTTTCGGCTCGAAAGAGTTGTTGTTTTCCTTGAGTTCCTTGAGAATTCTAAAAATTGTCGATCTATTGACACCAGTCATACTCGCGCATTTTTGCACTACTTCCTCCTTACTTTTTATTTCGGTCGAATATTATATTCTTAAAGAATTATATACATTCATAACAATTGTTTTTTCATTTATATTCAATGTTGACTATTTAGGACGCTTCATGATTCCCGAACAACTAGCTTTCATTTTGTATAACTGTTTATTCAACGCGCTCTCGAAGTAAACTGAAGAATAACACGAATAACCCCGCTAAAATGCCAAATCGGTCTTATTGATAGGTGCGATGTGTCTGTTGACAGTATAATTCGAAGGAATATCTATTTATACCGCCTTCAAAAAAACAATGTTTTTTCAATCCCCTTCAACAAAATACCTATTTGTTAGAGAATGTCTTGGTTATTACTGGACATATTTTAACATTTGTCATAGTAGATTTGTTATTTTATTTGTTATGAATGATATTTTTCAAGAATAAATATTGTATTTTCCTCGTATAAATTCATTTATTCAATTCGTTGACAGTAAAAAATTTAAATGCAGTACGCCTAATATATATATATATATATATATATATATATATATATATATATATATATATATATATATATATATATAAAACGTTGCCCGTCACTTTGAATTTCAACTCGATATTCCAAGAAGAACTCAGTTGCCCTCCTAAAATAAACGTTCAGAGAACATTACCAAATGAATATAACCTTCAACGATTCAAATTGAATGTCGTGTCACCACTCAGAGCGTCTTGAAGATTTTCTTCAATTCATTGGAATATTGTTTCGGGAGCAAAAATCTACCTTTTGAAGCATTGAGAGAATTAAAAAATCATAGTAGTACAATGCCCTATATAATTTCTTCAGTCATATAATATCTACCTTTGCCTAAAATTTACGAGAAACAGAAACAGGACCTCATTTGGATTATTTTTAAAATATTGTTTTTTTCTTTTTGATGTTAGCTCATATCAATTTTTATTTTCATACTATTTATTGAGGAAATTGTGACATCATTTTCCCACAAAGCGAATCAGACATCGCTTTCGTTCAAATGTCCCCTGTGTGTATATGAGTAGTGTCGATTTCTGGAAATATCTAAAATATCAAATGAAAACCAAACCAAGTAAATATCTGCTATCGTTTTATAATTGAATATTATTCTTATATAACGTTACACTCACCTGAATAATAACATCAATCCCTGTATGAAATTTCGAAAATTATTGTGTCTGTCAATGGATTCGTTCGGTGCTTCCGCAATGTTTCCAAATACCTGTGAAGAGATGCAGAATTGGGTTCATGAATCAGTGAAATGATTTGTTTCTCAAATTAAATCGCTAATTGCAATTAATTATTTGATTGTTTCATCAATATCTCAAATGTCCCACCTATCCACCTATTCCGGCACAAAATAAAATTATAAAACAAGTTTTGGTACTTTGTTCAGTTTCACAAACATAACAGTTCAAGGTTTACAATTCTTGAGCCTTCGTCCATTGAAATTTTTCCTAACGTTTCGCCCGGGTGGCTGGAATTTCAGAGGTTTATGTTATTCAGTCCAGGGTTGGGGGTACACACTTTCGAAACGATAACATAGACCTAAGATGCCAGTCATCTGTACCGAGGAAAGACTAAGATAAAAATCCAACTGACGATATCCTAAACATCTGAAACCTCAAACAGTTTTGAAAAATAACCCAAGTTTTCATATTCGCGAATCAATCTAAAAGAGGTCATATCCGAATAAAAAGTTAATATAACGTAAGGTTCCGATTCCTTAAAGTATTTGAGCGATTTTGATTTCAATAAAAATATGTGTGTTTTTGGAAAAAACAAAAATTATTGTGAAAAAGTCGATGACATTTTAGCACACTTCTATTTGAAAGGGATTTCCTGATTTCCGATTTACCTGAATCCTGAAACGTAATTTTATTCTTTTATTTTTACGTTCATATTAACTATGACCCAAACCTGAAATATTACAGTATACAGATGAATTTCTCTTGGGGAAAACTACTACATTTTGTGATGATTCAGGTGAAACCTTATTCAATCAAATATTCGCACTAGTTCAGTATCTGTTCATTAAAATTTATTTTCATGCCCGAATTTGAAAAAAAATGGCAATATATAAGTTTCTCAATTCTCTCTTCATGAAAAAAAAAACCCCATAGGTATGTTAAAATTGTGTATGACTGCTAAACCTGTCATGATCTGATCTCAATTGGAGTTGAAAAACACAAAAAACTGAGAACCAACCCCTGGGCCTAACACCCCACTATATTTGTAATGCCTCGATCATATTCTAGCGTGTTGAGGATAGCCTCTTATGTGAAAACTGAAAAATGTAATATTTTTTAAATTTTTATCATTTTTATTATGAATAATTAATAATCAATGAAAAGTTAAACTTTTAAGAATTTTTCTAATAGTACGTCAAAGAAGATTTGAGTTTATAGTCCTCCACATCTTGTTCAAATATTTGCTATTTATTAAAATTTGTTTTTATCCCCGATATTGGGAAAAATTGCCAGAATATCAGTATTTTCAGTATCATCAGAATATGATTTAATTTTCATTACAATTATAGTGTTCGTTTCGGATGTTATTATTGCACATATAATATATTTTTGATTCAGATATGTTTCAAATAATCATGAAAGGTTTTCTTATTCGAAGTTCATTGTAGAAAACGCTCAGAGCAATGGAAAAATATGAATAGGTACCTAAAAATTAAAAAAAACTCTCGAAAAACTCTACGATACATAGGGAGACGTGAAAGTTGCTATTATGTTTTTATTCAACTCAAACAACCAATTTCTAGGGCCGTAATTTAAAAGGGAATAATTCACACAATTATAATCGAATATTACCGAGACTTCCCGAAATATAAAATTGAATTTAATTCCTCAGTATGAAGTGAACGTCTACGATCCAAAAAATACAACAAAAAATACAAGCCGTATTTAAAAATTCAAAGATGGGGGTGGCTCAAGTCAGATGACACCCTGTATAAAAGATTCATGGATATATTCTGAGTGCCCACATCAAGTGCCAATAGCAAAATGTGGACAGATTTTCAATTGAATAAAGAAGATGTAGGCAAAAAAATAATTTGGGATTTTTTTGTTTTTCCTGTATATCTCCAGAACCAAAAGAGCTATACTCGATTTCTTCACATCATTGAATAAGTCTCTAAAATACACAACTTTGCCATCATTCAACCGACACTATATCTCTTATGGTTTACAAGATCCCCATGTACAGAAACAAATTTGAATAGCCCTGTATATACAGAACTTTAGCCAAGTACAAAAACAAAACGTACTCGACTGATTTTCCACTATAATGAACCTCTATATTTTCATGGTTCACAAATAATACAAAACAAAATTGTCCTCTGACACCAATTGTCAGTTCAATCGGATCTCCTTGTCAAAAACTTGCGAAATATCTTTTACAAATTTTGAAACCTTTGTCTTCAAATAGAAACAGTTTCATGAAGAATACTTCAGATTTCATTGCAAAACTCAATGAACTACAAATCAGAAACAGAGATCTCGTGAGTTTCGATGTTGTGAGTTTGTTCACCAATGTTCCGGTTGATAAAACCCTAAGATGTTAAGATTTAAATCAGAAAATGAAAGTCCTCTGAAAAATAGAACAAAATTGCATGTAGAAGCTATTTTGGAGCTTCTGAAATTACGTATCGATAAAAAAAAATTCCAATTCAACGATGATTATCATCAATAATAATTTGAAATGGCAGTGGGCTCATCTTTGTCACCGATTCTGAGTAACATTTCCGTGAGGCATTTTGAGGAAACCTACTTCGAAACTGACCAGAATGGTCCAAAGATTTGCTGAAGATATGTTGATGAAGTATTCGTTATCTGGGTCAATACCCCAGATGTTATCAACGTTTTCTTAAATGATTTGAACTCAAGAGAACCCACGATAAAATCGATATAAAAAAAGTCTGTTTAAAAATATGTTTTGTCGATAACCAGCTGTCGCACCCCTACGAAGGACAACTCTCAGGAGTCTAAACGTGTGGGAGCTATGGATTAACGAGGTCTTACCTTTCAACGTGTGAAAGGGTTTCATGATCAACTTCCATTTCTCGATGTTATGATAAAAAAATCGATGATTAATCTTGATGAGAGTGTTTATCAAAGGAAAACTCATACTAATAGGTACCTCCACTATAAATCTAATCATCACACTAGCGTCAAAAAAAGTATAGTTATATATTTGTATGATAAGTCAAAGACAGTTTGCAATTCAGTTCGTAATAAGAACGAGGAAATAACTATCAGTGTAACAGTTTTGGAGCGAAACGCATATTTGGAGTAGTTTCTGGAAAGAGGTCTCAATGAAGTTGGTAAAAGCAATACACAACATATATACAGGTTCCACAATCATCACAAATCTAACAATAATACACATACCTCACAACCAACGTCATACCCCATGTTCCGGTTATAGGTATAATGTGAGAACAACTTTTAGAACTACCACCACATTGAGATCTGTTTCAACACATACTGAACCCTAAAATACGGTCGCAAAACGAAATATTGTATTTACAAAATACCTTGTTTCTGCGAAAGAAGTTATATAGGTGGAACCTCAAAATCTCTAGATGTGTGAGAGAAAAAATAAACTAAAAGAATACACATATTCTCTTTTAGCAGGAGTTATTTTGAATAACTCTGTGAAAATGAATCGTACCTGTTCGCCATTACCAAGAAGCAAGGTTGAAATCGAAAATATGAACCTTAACTGAATTCTCAAAAAAAATCCAGTTCATGTATTCATGTAGACTATTGCATATGAGATCTGGACATTTCATTATTTTGACGTACGTCAAAAGAATTAGAGCTATCATAATCTGAGATGAAGGTTTTATAGTAAGTTTCAGGTTTTGAAAACGAAAAAAGATTGTTTTCCAAAACGTCGACCACTGAAGAAAGTATGAAAATTAAAATTTTTTCAATTGATTTTTTCGAATTGTAGGCAAAATTCATGAATACGACAAGTGACTGGCTTATTAGAACCTTCAGTGGTTTATATAACCCAGTAATTATTACATAATACATAATATTACATATATTGGTATCACTGGCTGTATTGGTATTGGCGTCTGATGAAATTTCTTTCGAAGTTTTTTTTGTTTGGCTTGGACATTCATTCATTCAGTCAGTCGCTTAGTTGATACCAGTTAACATTAAAATAAAAATGGATAGATTGAATTGGTAATTAGCAATGTTGCAGTTCCGACGATGATAAAAGTATTGTGTTTGTTATAACAACCTGAGAGAGTATAATGAGGACATTTTTTAATGGTCGTGGATCATTTCATAGGTCTTTGATCATATTTCAGATTTTTGTTATCGTTTTGTATTATTCTTTGGTTATCCATACTGCCCAATCAAGCAGGTTATGAACTTTAAATATTAAATTTGATTCGCCAGTGCTTGCACATATGCAAATGGTAGATATGGTAGTGACGAAATACTTGCCTTCTCAAACTGCTCGTAACTGTTGTTCTGTGTATACCAGTATTTAGTGCTAAACTTTGTATTTTAGGTGAAGGATCTTCTCAAATCTGGTCAAAATCATGAATTTCAGGTCTTCCTGGGATGGTTCAATCTATTTGAGTGTGACGAAAACTATAGTTGAAGTGTATTTCTGCATACTTCAGCTGAATATGAGGCATTTCGATATTCTGAGAAACAACTCTCAACAAATCTCAAAAGGTAAACTGAACTTATCACCTGCATTTAATAACTTTCAATACCTTTACTAACAATAAGTTTGATATTTCTAGTTGTTGTTCTTTATGGTCGATCACAAACTAATACGAAGCAATTTCAATAGAATTTGCGGTTTTATCATTTAGCAGAAATTAAAGTAATGAACTGAAGTAATGCGAATTTTTTAACAAATGAGAACTTGCCTCAATCGGCATAAAATGTTTTAGTTTCCACCAGAAAGTATCATTTTTTTCATTGTACTGTTTGAAAATCGAGCATTTCAGTAAAGAAACTATTTCGGAAAGTAAAAATCAAGCTTCAAATTTCAGCTTTTGCACTTACTACTACTCTATTTTGAAAAAAGTTGCCGAGATCACCTCGATGTTTCCACAATAATTTTTGCTTTTTCCCAAAATACAGATTTTTGTAAAAATGTAAATTACTCGAAACTCGTGAAAATGTGAAACCTGGGGTTTTTTCTGAATTCTCTGTGAGACTCATTTTCGTAGATACGTGACATCTTACCTGCATCCCAATGATAGCGTAGATGAAAAAAAGCATGGCAATGAGTCCGCAAACATATGGAAGAGCTTTGAAACTTTGAACGAACGTCCATAGAAGGATCCGTATGGTATATCCTTGACGAAGTAATTTTATCAATCGAGCTGCTCGAAATAATCTCAGAAAACCAACGTTGATAAAATTCTCCTGAAAATTGAAGGCATATCAATTCACTATTGATTTTAAGGAAGACATTTTTGAGCATGAAAATAACGGAAAAAAAACTACGATTACTATTTACTTATGGCAACTAAGCTATTATTTCAGAGAAACACATAATTTTGATATTTTAATATGAAAGTAAGGAAACAAGTACGCATCATAGAACAATGTGTTCCATCATGCGTATACATATATGGAAATAACAGAAATGGGTTCGTGATCACTCGGTCTGAAGAAATTGAGGTTAAAGTACTTATTTAGTGCCACGGAATGAAATTATGCATTTCTCTAAGAAAGCCCTGTAATCTACAGCCTCTAACCTATAAACTTAGTTTGAATGATAAAATTAAATGAATAAAAATATATATTATATCATATTTATGACATTCTGAAGTCCGGATTGTACCGCGTATGGCATTTTTAGTTGTTCGACGTTTTGGATTCGACTTTGAAACCATTTTCAAGTAGCTATGACTACACTGAGGTCTCAATCTGCCGACTCCTCAGGTAGTGTCACACTGCAAGGGTTTTGTGACTGAAGGGTTTTATGACTTATCTACCTACTCTCTGCCTACTCTCAAGTGTCGACTATGGGTCCACAGGTTTTGGCCTAGTATTTATGTCCCTGGGCGAGTGGAGAGAAGGCCAGTAGTGGAAGCGATGGTGGAGTTGGTGGTGGAACAGGGTTGTGATTTGCAGAAGCGAGAAATGGAATATTGTGAAGTGTATGGCGTGACAGTAATTTATTTATAAAAAATCTAGTGGCGATGGTGTTTTCGAAATTTGTTGTGTGTCCTGTTTCACGATGATGTTTGAAAAGATGTGGGGCTGGATCTGATTTACGAACAGCAAGCTCATGTTCATAAGCTTTGTTGAAAATTCTTCTGTTGAAACAGGTGGAACATGGTATTTTGTATAGGAGATGTGCCTCATTAAGTATTGTGTGGTATTAGGTGTTAGCAGGAAAATGGAAATTTGATTATTGGCTGTGAATACTGTTCTTATATCGTGCCTCTTCAGAATTCGGCTGACTTTGTCGGCAACTTCATGAATTTAAGAAAGAAAAGTTTTTGAACGTCTGTTCATAGGGCTGTTTGAGAAACACATACTGTGGAGTACGGGTTCGCTGAAGTTGAACGGATCTTCGTATCTAAGATTCAGAATAGTCGTTTTGGCGAAGGGAGGAATTGGGTTCATCTAGTTCCTTGGATCTATTGTGTCTGTCAGTGAGTCTGATAGACCTGTGTATGAGAAAATTAAAAACGGAATTCAGTTGGGTAGGATGATGATAGGACTTAGCATTGACGTAGCAGTTTGTATGAGTTGGTTTTGGGTAAACAGTGTGTGAAAAGGAATTATTGGATTTTGTGATGAGAACGTTCAGGAACATCACAAATTCGTTTTCTGGGTATTCTGGTCGAAGTTATTCTTGCAATTCTTTTTATATACGTGAGTCTACTTGTATTCTTTCATCACGAATTATCTCACATAAATTAACTGTAGACTTGATAAAAGTCATGTGGATTTGAAGAGCATGTTATTTTGCAGCGTCGCGTAATGGAATATGATAATACAAAAAATGTTGGTTAATATAACATTAAAAGATTGTTGCTTGAAATGGTACATATCAGTAAAACACAAAATAGTTCGAATACAAAATTAAAGCAAATTTAACAGTTAGATTTCAATTTTTGAATAACTTGTCAAAAACGAAATTGGAATAAAAGAATAATTGATTAAAAGAATTAAAACGTAATATTCCTTCGATCATTATAAAATGTATACATATAAAACAACAATCAGAATCAGAAAGCTCGATTCATTTTCTCTGGTGATGTGATAAATCATTCTACTTTAGATTTTTTTTGGCATATTTCATTGGTCAGAATTTATGTTTTTATGTAAATTATTTTTCTATCTTTACTGAGTTTCTTTTGAAATTTTATTCATTCATAGTTTGCTTCCATTTTTATTGTTGTGGATATTCTTGAAAAATAAAATAAAATATTCAGAAACCTTGAATAACAAAAAATAGGGTTTCATATTCAGCCCTTGAGAAATTCTTCGACTACAATACCTAAGAAACGTAAAAACATATACAGGGTGTTCCTTAAACACATGCTAATATTTAAGGACGTAATTTTTAAACCCATTTTAAGAAAAAAACTTCCTATGAACGTATGTCCTAAACGCCTTAACTTTTGAGATACAGGGTGGCAAAGTTTTCAAAAATAATCAGTTTTTTAATAATAACTGAGATAATTTTGTAGACATATTTGGCATATTTGGTACACATGTTCCATGCCTCAAGGCGCATTTTCTGATGTACACAAATTTGTATGTTTTCAAACAGTGGCATCCCTACGGGTTCTCATTGAATATTTTTGGGGAAGAAGTACTACGCCAATGCTTTCTTTTCAAAATATAATCATTTTTTTTTCATTCAAAAAAATAAAAATCGACAAAAAGCAAATTAAGAAATTAGATCAATTCTAAAATGAATGAGAATCTAAAAATTGCTTCATAACGCATTACCAATTCCCTAATAATATTTGAAAACATAATCTGCAAAAAAATAAATTTTTCACAAAAACGAGTTTTATTTTATTTTGTGACAGTAAGTTAAACGAATAGCACAAATTTGTTAATTAGTAATAATACCAAAACTGATTATAAAAATTGTTGGAAGTGGCCACCTGCACTTAGTATGCATGCTTCCACCCTTTACGCATGGAATTACGCACCCGTTCAAATATTCCCGGCGTATTTCGTATAGTTTCACACGAAGCAACTATTCGCTCTCTTAAATCTTCTGAAGTATTAACGGGAGTTTTATACACAAGAGTTTTAAGGTGACCCCATAAAAAAAATCTAAACTGTTGAGATCGGGGGATCTTGATGGCCATTGCTGAGGTCCTCCGCGACCTATCCAACGATTAGTATAAAATGTATTTAAATGGTTTTGGACAATTACACTGAAATGAGCATGTACCATATTCGATTCCTTAACGCAAGTGGCACATCTTCCAATAACCCAGGTAAGTCTTCTTCGAGAAAGTGTAAATAAGAACGACCATCAAGGCGTCCTGGTAGAAAAAATGGGTGATCACCTATAATTCCTGCCCATACATTAACCGAAAATTGGTGTTGGAAATGGGTTTCGGTTATTGCATGGGGATTTTCTTCAGCCCACACATGATTGTTATGGAAATTTTGAATGGCATTCCGAGAAAAATTTGCTTCGTCTGTGAACAAAATTTGTGTCTCAAACTGCGGATTTAGTGCAATACTTTGTAGATACCACTGACTGAAGTTCACACGCTGTGGAAAATCTCTGGAGAGTAATGCCTGCACTCTTGAAATATGGTATGGGTATAACAAAAAATCAACCAAAATACGCCAAACAATTTGATGACAAATATCCAGAGTTCTAGCGATCTTCCTCGTACTCGTCTCAGGATGTTCCTCAATTTCTTGCAGCACCGCTTCCTCAATTTCAAGAGTTCTTACTACACGAGGTCTACCTTCCGGAGTCCCTTTCTTGAAACTACCAGTTTCCCCAAGTCGACGATGAATATTTGAAAAGGTTCGGCTATCTGGTAAGGCACGATTAGGATATCTTTCCTGATAAATGCGCCTGGCTTCTGTTGCATTACCATCGGCAAGGCCATATACGTAATGCATTTGCGCCATTTCCGCATTCGTATAATTTACCATATTTACTGATATTCAGAAAAACAGCGGACTACCAAAATAACTTCAATAACACTTCAAAATCAATCAAAACGCGCTGTGACAGTTTTTAACACCAACACCTTACTTTAAACCAACATCAATATTAGCTACTGACGTTTGTACATACAGAGAATTCGTTTTTTATTGTTATGGTGGGTACGCTGTTTGTTCTGCTTTTAATCTTTGAAAGAAATCACATATCGACAAACTCCATATTTCCAATAGGTGCAGTAAATAAATTCTGCTACACGTCATTTATTCCAGGATAACTAAATTTATGTTTTCAAAAATTATTAAGCGGTGCTGCGTTATGACGTAATTTTAATTGAGAACAGTGCATCTGACAACAAACAAATACCTTTTAGATCCTCAATTATTTTGCAACAAATCTGATCTCTTAGTTTGCTTTCAGTCGATGCACGATACCGCATCAGATTTTTAAGAAATTTATCCTTAAGTAAAGCGAGTATTAATTTTTTGAGCAAAAACCATGCGTCAGACAAAGAAAACCCAGCAAATCAAATGTGCTCAAAAATGTATGGAGATTTTAAAAATAATTTTAAATTCAAGATAAAGCAGTGGAGTAGTATTTTTTTCGCCAAAAATATACATTTCAAAACTCGTACATACGCCACTGGCAGTGAAAATTAAGAAAATTGTACAATAGAAAATGCGCCTTGAGGCATGGAACATATGTACCAAATATGCCAAAGATGTCTACAAAATTATCTCAGTTATTAAAAAACTGATTATTTTTGAAAACTTTGCCACCCTGTATCTCAAAAGTTAAGGCTTTTAGGACATACGTCCATAGGACGTTTTTTCCTTAAAATGGGTCTAAGAATTACCTCCTTGAATATTAGCATGTGTTCAAAAAACACCCTGTATATGTATACAGGGCGTTTTTCTAGCTGATTCCACTATTGCTATCCCGGAAACGGTAAGACCTAGAAGGTCATTCAAACTGAACAAAAATTTTCTATTTTGGGGAACTGAAATAGTGTCTTTTCTTATATATTTCGAAAAATTCGCCAAAAATTAGAATTGTCGAATTTCATTTCTTTACTTTACTGCCTCCATTTCGAATGATGTGAAGAGAGCGAAGGAACTTCAAATACTGTTTCATATTTGTTATAATCTGATATAAACCAATTTTCAAAGCGATTTTTTTTCATTAGATTTAATCATCAATTTTATTTTTTTAAATATGGACTCGTATTTTTTATCGATTTTTCTAGCCACTTCAATAACAAATTCAGCTATGAATAACAATTCATGTGTTTCAGGACGTTTGTCTCCAAAAAACATCATCAGTATTTGTGTAGTCTTCTACACAAATACTTTTCATTAGTCGTGGATAAAGTATAGTATTCTACTCGCATATAATGGCTATTATTGTATCGGTGATTTAGGCCACTCGCTTGCGGCTCGAGGCCGTAAACTTCACCTCGTGAATAATAGCCATCATTATACCCTCGTTAAATAATATACTATCAATGATTTAATAGAATATGTCGAATGCACTGCTAAGTACGTGAATAATCATTCGATTCGTGTAAATTTGTGAGGGGAAAACAATGAATTGTTCTAATGACATGAAAATTGATTCGTATACGCAAGATGTTCGAGAAATGCTACTGGATGTCTAGTTTTGTATGGGGAATTGTACAATAAGAGACTTCAGCCATCCAAAAGATATTTTCAACGCATTGAGAGGAGTTTACAGAATTATGGTTCATACAGTTAGCAATACTGGGATCAACAGAATAAAACGGCCTGTATATATATATATATATATATATATATATATATATATATCTACATCTATCTCTATCTATTTTGGTACCGAAGATGTACAGGAAGACTCAAAAATTTCGATTAATTTTATGGGAGGAAGCTTACACCTCACTTTTTTGTCAGAGTTCCAGTTTTGTCTGTCTTGGATTAGCACAGAGTTGGATAGGACTTCGTTGTCAGGCATCAGACAAAAACTCGTATGGAGGTCAATAGGATTCATTTAACATGTAACATTTTGCAATTTGAGCATGTCGATATTTCATTATCAAACTTCCATAATATATTTTCTGAATTATAGTATCAGCTATCATCTTTTTATGAAAATAAATGAATTTTCATCCACTGATAATATGAAACTAGATATTCACAACTTTCACACTTTCTCAATAATATTGACAATTATTTATTGAATGTTGGACTGAGTTTGATATTGAGGCACTTTGAATTATCTAAATTTGGAGTGTGAATGAGAAACCACCCTTCTACTTTGCTATTTCAGATGAATGTTAATATATGTAAATACTTGAACTTGGGAGATATAACCTCAATTCTTTCCTCTTGTCGCATGTCTTCCTCTCAAGTTCTCAGGTTCACCTAATTGAAAACCATATTGAAAGACTTGGTGGCGCTCTTTTCATTTGTCAAATTTGGTTCTGCCTTTGACTTAAATGCTTCCGAAGAACACCTGTCATTAGCTATGTAACGAAAGAAAAATATATTACAACATAAAGAGAGTAAAAATTGCTTCCATTGGAGAAATTATTGGAGACGTGAGGAAAAAACAGATTTGTTTGTTGACTATCGAACTACCGATATTCATAGAAACATCGAAAAATCTTCAATTCAATCCTATTATATAAATATAACAGATGAGAGTGCCTCAAGTCTTACGACACCCTCTACCAAATTCTATGATCATATCGATTCGATTCGATGAGAAAGTGTGAAGAAAATTTCACTATCTCTGCAAATGAAGAAATCTTTAGTTTTTCCCATTCATCTCTGGAACCAGAGTCAATTTTTCGTTATCATTCAACAGTACACAAAAATGAAAAGCTTGGCCAGAATTCAACCGACTCCCTGTCTCTGACCGTTCATGAAGTGTATATGGAATTGAAATAGTCCTGTATAATATATTATTATATTATACATATACTTCAGAGAGAGAGAGAGAGAGAGAGAGAGAGAGAGAGAGAGAGAGAGAGAGAGAGAGATACATAAAATTTCAAATTTCAAATAAAAACCCTTGCTTCCCATGTCAGACCTTCGATTTTGTAGGTATGTGTGGCAGATACTCGATGAAAAAACAACAACAAACCCAGCTAATGATGCGCAGAGTGTTGAAGTAAAACATCGTACACCTTTGCAACGTATTTTCTTTGGAAGATCCGTTGCAAGAGACCGGTTTCGGAGTAATAGCTCCTCGAGAGTGACGGGTTAGTCATTTTGCACGGAATGAACTGTCTGAGTATTCCGAATAAACAAAATTCATTTCAACAGTCAGAAGTACCGCTTATAGTTGATTCGGTAGGATGACCACCGCGTCTCCTGCAGACAAAGTCTGGAATCAACTCCACGAACACCTACTCCGGGATTGGAGTATGTGTTTGTGTTATTTTCATATGAAAATCGTCAAACTGATTAGAACACCGTATGTCAAACATGAAATGATGAAAATAGTATTGAAACGAGAATTTGCTAATTTAGAAATAACAATATCTCAAATCATAAAGGTGACTCATGACTGAGATGGTAAGTGGAAAAACTTGATCAGTCGTGGGTTTGAGAAAAAATATCTTCACTGACGAAAAAGTCCACTCTATCCAAAACAACTGTCATTATTTTGAACCACAGAATATCAAGTGTACTTGCTCTCTTACTCTGTTATTGGTCACATTAGTAACTTTCTTATGGAATGAATGAATATGATTTTTACATGAAGCTGTTTACTTTATCGCAAGAGGTATTTATTATTCATTACTAAGAATCAGGAAATGTGTGCTTCATTAATTTAGTGATCTTTTTCTGAATATATCAATAACAGAAGCAAAAGTTTAGAAAACGTCTCTCAAACCTAAACACATGAAAAGTATTTTGAAATTGAAGGTGACGAAACTATTTTCAAAGCTATGGAGTGATTATTAAAGCTTTCACAGGGATGTTTTTGTTTTTTCGTGAATCCATAATTAACGAAAATCCCTTCTGCAAACTCGATGAGGGATCACAATGTTTGTGTTAGATCACTATAGTTATCATCAATATAATAACAATCAAGATCAAGATATTAAAAATTAAATTTAAACTAAAACTATCACAGGGTTATAACATATTACCCGAAGTGATTCATTCCGCGTCCTTCCATATTTCGGAAAGTCACTTTTATATTATAAAAATTATGTGTGTTTGTGTATTGTGTTTTTTGTGTATGCTGTGTATTTTTCTACTCACCATTTACTCACCAAAGGTATATTTAAAAAAACTAATAATTAACTACTGTAAACATGCATATTATCTCTACTAATGTATTTTCAGATTTTTGAAAATTTATTGTCTACTGTTGAGCTGGAGAACAAATAATTTTGCTGATTTCACCCTCATTCATCGTTATATAATATCACTTTCTCTAATCACTTTCTCTCACATTTTCATCCATATAATTTACTGCAGCAACTACCACTTATTCGATTACAGCTCATTGAAAATCGATTGGTAAAAATTGAAATTGTCTCCAACATATTTTCGAAAATCTGAAAATACATACCTGCATCCACTTTCCAATGAGCGCAGGCAAATCAAGTTCCTTCATCTACAACAATATTATATATTAAGAATATGAAAATCTAGACAGTTGACAACTAAGTACATACATGCCAACTAACCTTGAATATACTATTTTGAGCTTACTGATTCTCCTGGCAAGTTTACTATACTAGGAAGATTTCTGTCGAAACTAATAGGTATAAAAAGATGTCCTATTTGTGAACATTTAGAAATATTTCTAGACTAAACGTAGAATGGACTATTGCAAGACGAATTGAAGGTTCTATTGATATTTACTATAATAACATATTTACTTCTAGTTAACTTTTTTCTAAAACTAGCTCTTATCAGGTGACGATGTTAAAAATAAAACGAAAAAAATTGATATCTTACCCGTTCCTTTGTCATTTGGGCAGCTCTCTCCTTGAATAAAATCAGATTTCAATTAAAATTTCAACATTCTCAGATGACAATAGTGCAAATAATTAAAATTTTCTATGTGCTCAAGAAACGTGCGATATACTCATTCCTATACCTTTTATATGGGACGTCGAAATCTATATAAAAGTGTGTTTAAGTGGTGAATATGTTTGAGGACAATGGAGATGACCTTCTTTTGAATATACTTACTCCAAACTCCACAACCATTGCATCCACTATGCTCCCTATGACCGTGACAAAGTCAAAGGTATTCCATGGATCCTTGAAGAAATTCTGTGAAAATTGAAATAATCAATGAGTAAGCACGCAGCAGTTTTTCGAAAGTTAGTTACTCGATTTTTCATTCTTTTGGTATAATACCTACTGAACTTCATTTGAATTGATGACATACTTCTGGTTATTATTAGTTTGGCAACCATTATTCGAATTCGACACCCATATTTGATAATGTTAGTTTCACACATACTATGAACCAATATTCTATATTAAAAACATTCTGAATCATTTTTACGCAATATCAATAGCCTGTTGGATGAGTTGAATACTTATTAAACTCTGTATGAGTATAATATACCGTTGTTCCGGGAAAACCGCAATCTTCTTATTTTTATGAACACTATGACCTACACATATGCAAATATAACAGTTTAGTATTCAACGGCACGCAAATGAGGAAAAATTATATTTTATAAAGGATCGTGTTTGTGAATATTCATTACGAAATAATATATCAGTTCCATTTTCGGTAGTGGTAGAAACAAATACGAGTACGAACATTATAACTGATGATAAACCACTGGAATCTACAAGTGTATATGATAAGGCTCATCTGAAAGCAGCAATGATTGAGGCATCGGGTGCTTGGCTGAATGCTTTACCTGTTACATCTCTTGAAACACTGTTAGACGATGAATCTTTCAGAATAGCAGTAGGACTTAGGATGGGTTCATCTATTTGTGTGCCTCATACTTGTGTTTGTGTTGATGAGAAAAGTACAAATGGTTTGAGTTGCAGGAGAAGTGCAGGGCGTACATCTCGACATCACCAGTTGAACGACATATTGAAACGAGCTATGTTGTCTGTTCTGGAACCCTTAGGTACCAGTCGAGATGATGGTAAAAGACCAGATGGTATGTCTCTCATACCATGGAAATACGGTAAACCTGTGGTATGGGACTTCACTAGCGTTGACACGGTCACGGCTTCCCATCTAGCCGAAAGTTCGAAGTCTGCTGGGACCGCAGCATTGTCTGGCGAAAAATTGAAACGAAAAAAAATACCAAAATCTTAGTAACAAATATCTGTTACATCCAGTAACGGTTGAAACGTTTGGTGTTTATGGCCCGGAGTCTCTGTTATTCGTTCATGAATTCGGAAGGAGAATAGGCCAAGCAACGAAAGATTACCGTTCTACCTCTTTTTTGATAGGAAGAATTAGTATTACTATTCAACGTGGTAATGCTGCTTCGGTCCTTGGAACTATTCCACCTTCACATAATTTTGATGAGATCATGCATTGCCCTCATTTCAGTACGGAACTAAAATCTCTTCGAAACAAGCCGAAATATGTGGATATTCATCAGTCTCCTATCAAGGTTAATTCGAAAGTCATTGATCCACCTTCTTCTGGTTCTGGTTCCCTTTCAGTGAAAGAGCTTCATGAAGCAAGAGCTCAATCGATCCCTCTACGTTACCCTTCATCTCTTGTAAGGATCGATCACAGCCTGAGAAATGGTTCTTATGTAAATTATATCAAACATGTTCTTCCTTACGAATTAGTAAGGAAGAACAAGAAAATCTTAAGAAGAAGATTGGATTAGATAATTTAGGAAACACGAGATTTTAATGATGAACGAGAACGAGAATGTTCCCTACTTATTCATCAAACTCAAACACCTGCTCATGCAGCTGCAGTTTCGTAAGAATGTTATCATCTTTCCCTCCAACCAATTTCCTGGAGTCTTTAAAGTCCACTAGATACTCGTTAGGACAACAGGAGGATTGTTTCGAATACTTGGAGTACTTGTTGAATACTCTTCGTGTGCAAAACAATAGCAGAATCAGTACTCCTGACCGCTCTGGATTGAATGATTCCGTTCAGTCTTGTGTTTATGAATCTTTTGCTGGAAAAATCCTCGCTTGTTTACTTTGTAGAAAATGTTCAAGAAGTACCGAAAACTTATGTGAATTTCTGGAACTTCAACTAGAGCTTCCTAATATGACTAATAACCAGTCCGTGCAAAGCTTATTGTTGAATAATCTGAAAATGTAACTGTCAACAAGTGATGGTCAACTGTATTGCCAAACATGCGCCAAACTAACTGACTATTATAAGAAAACAAGTATAGCTGAGGCACCAGTCAATCTAATAATACTGATCTTCAAACATGACTCAAACTCTGACGGAAGTACCAAACTCTTACGAAGTTTCGAAATAGATGAACACTTCAATCTAGCTGACCACTACTATAATATTCATGCAGTCATTGTTCACTGTAGTTCTGGCGTTGAATTTGGTCATTATTACGCCTTGGTCACAGACAAAACAAACTGGTTTAAGTTTGACGATAGTCGTGTCACTAAGTATTCTGGCGATGTAGTGAATTTATTGGAGTCTCTGGAGACACCCTACATTTTGTTTTATAAGATAGAAGACATTGGCAGATCAAGATCTTCAGATGATGTGGTGCTGTAGGTTTTTTTGGGTTCTCCTACAGCTGAAAAAGCTGCATGTTTCGCTTTGTCGTAGTAAATAATGTACTATAAGTTAATTATTAACTCTAATTTTCAATAATCACCAGTTAGATCTACCTACACAGGTACTTACTCGATGAAAATTACCTAAAGCATCTACTCAACTCTCGTATACCTAAAGCACATCCTCAATTACGAAAACCTTTAGGTTTAGCACATTATATCAATTCTACATCTTCTATACGAAGACTAGAATAACATCGGTTCATAAGAAAATAAATTCAGTAACGGTGATCTATTTATATACAGTTGGTCATTCAGTCAAATATTTGAATTTTTGAACTTACTAATTTTCATTGCTTTCAAATGATTCGGCTTCAAACCTAAATTTCTCTGTTAAAAATATGATTTTTTTCTAGAAGATAATTTGAATATGTTGAACTTGTTTTCTTATTTATATACCACATATGATGTTTCTGGGTGCGGTTCCTAAATGTCCTTAGGAAAAGTTTCACTATTGAATTTGTATAGGAACGATTCCTCGAATTTGGATGTTTTGAATATATTATTTTTAATTAACTTTGCCAGCATATTACCTGATCTATATGCAAATTTAATATTTTGTTTATTAAAAAATGATGCCACTTTTTCTGTTGTTCGTCCAAAATATGTTGAACCACTATAATTTTGGTTTCGATTATCTATCTTATCAATAATAAAAACGTCCAGAATCACATTTTTTGCTTGGACTTTTTTGTAAAGTAAGTTGTCTATGAATTCAGCTTTAAATCCATTTTTACTGCAATTTGTTCACTGAATTAGTGGTTTTTATGTATTTATTACATCCTGCCGATGATCATACGCTTGGGAGAGTTAAAAAACGCTGAGATGAGGTTTTTGTGACTAGCGTTGCTGACGCGAAGGATTGGGAGTTTTTTTGGGAGAGACACAAAAAAATTCAGTCACCGGAGTCCGTTGAGACGAGATCGGGGGTCTCTTCCCTCAGCGTTCGAAGCTGAGGGAGGTGGCCTAAATAGGGGAGTTATTCTGTTTGTAAGCGCGTGGTGCGAAATTTAAGAAAAATCGATACCTAGTGAAATCATAAACCAGTAATGGGTACAGGGGAGTTTAAAATAAAAGTGTTGGTGTTGAAGACACCCCGGGTCAACGGAACCTATGGTTGACCATGAACCACCCAAAGAGTTGTTGTGTGAGTGTTTGTTTTTTTTTACTAACCAGTTGATATTGAGAGAGAGTTCACATATTATTTTGTCAGAGTCTACTTCCTATTTGCAAAGAGGTTATATATTGTTGGGTTCCTTGTGCTGATTGTTCAGCTAGAGTCATATTACAATTACAAAAAAGGACGAAAATATAAAGTTATACACCACTCTCCCTAAAGAAAAGTAGAAACTGAAAGTATTTCATACCGAGTTGGTGCTTTTGTAGTTATTCAACAGGTTGAATGAATAACAAATAGCATGGTAAAATTGGCGGCATTTTCTTTGTTCTATTTTCTTTTATTTTATAGAATTCAATATTTTCCTTTTTGATATAAGATTTTACATGTTGCTTTTTTATTATTTTGTCCATGGAGTCGTTTCTCTACTAATAATACTTTATATTTGAAATCTTAGACTGAGAAAAACACCATCCTCGTAGAGTAAGATGAAGTCGAGAGAGCAAAAACAAATAAGAGATTTTTTGTCAATCTATCGAGAAGAGAATAGCGAATGAAAAGCATTTTGATTATATGAGATTAAAATTCAGTTTTGGAACCACATAATGAGAGAAAATATAAGTAGGTATACAAAAATAGAGACCTTCGTGCGATCGGCACGAACCCTACAGCCTTTTCGGCATTGCCTGTCATTCAAATTTTGATGTGGATAAATCTACATCTGGTGACAGCAATTACCAAATTTTATTTAAATAAAACAAACACGGCAATAGCGAGAGGTTCACCAAGGATTGATAGATAGTTAAGTATTATTTCACTGGTGATAAATATATATAAAAACCCTTAGATGTTACACTGTTGACAGAATAGGATCTACCGTAGTTATTACACTGCTGACAGCTGAGTGAGATTACACGGGTAATTCTCGGTAAAGAAATCTAATAATTCCACCAATCAGACCTTTTTAATTGTTGTACGTTATTACACTGTCGAAAGAAGAGGATAATACCGTAGTTATAAAAATCTATGGAAAGAGGAACATTGACTAATGTATGAATTACGCTATTATAAGATGCTGTTTTGTGTTGATACGGGTGGGTATAGAATCGTAATGAATAGTAATATCCGTATGGGAAGGTTTGTAACAAATTGAAAAATCATGTTTGTTGTTCATTCTACTGATTGTCGAGTCCAAGAAATCTTGTGTTTGAATTATCCGCTTCTACTTTTATTCTGAATGTAATGTTTTCATTACCTTTGTTAATATCCCTATGAAAAATAGCTAATTGTCTCTTAGTACCTGTGAAACATGGCTGTCCTTGTTCATCTTTCACTGCCTGAACCACTATGCATGCTGTTTGGCTTGGGATTGGGTTGGGATGTGGGGGTTGAGCAAACCGGCCATCGGATGCCTGCTTCCAACTAGCCCCGCTGGATACGGGAATGACAGAATCACTTGTGATTCTGTTATCCCTTAACTGAATGGCATCCCAACGATGGCTTTAAAGGTGTGTGTATCCGTGCTGAGAGGATGAATGACACTGAGCCTATCAGCTGTCTCTACGAAACCTTCGAGATACCGGGCGCCCTCTAGTCGTAGCCACGGTAATGCGGAGCTCTGAGTATATAGGGGAGATGAAGACCTCCCTGTATATTTAATTCAGGAGCGAGTCTCCAGAGGAGATGGATGTCGAGTTTACGACTCCAACTGATCTCCTGTAAATTTAGTTCAAGAGCGAGTATACAGAGGAGATGGATGTCGAGTTTACAACTCCAACGGACCTCTCTGTAAATTTAGTTCAGGAGCATGTCTACAGAGGAGATGGATGTCGAGTATACGACTCCAACTGATCTCCCTGCAAATTTAGTTCAGGAGCAAGTCTACAGAGGAGATGGATGTCGAGTTTACGACTCCAACGGACCTCCCTGTGAATTTAGTTCAGGAGCGAGTCTACAGAGGAGATGGATGTCGAGTTTACGACTCCAACTGATCTCCCTGTAAATTTAGTTCAGGAGCGAGTCTACAGAGGAGATGGATGTCGAGTTGACTACTCCAACTGACCTCCCCGTTAATTTAGTTCAGGAGCAAGAGCGGCGGCGTACGCAGAATCTGTCTCAGGTGGGGAAACAAACCCTCCATAAGCAGATTAGCAAACGTTTGCGCTCAAGTGATGATTCAACAAAACCAGAGGCGAAAAGGCCTTGCACAGCTAAATCTAAGGCATCGTCAGGTGTAGCTGACGTGCAAAAACCCTCATATGGTAAAGTTGTCGTGGGTATGAAGGTGGAAATCTTGCAACTTGACTATCCGACCACCTTATTAACAGAGCATATACTTTGTGCCTGCCCCGCTGGGGACCGAATCAGGTCTTTAGAGTTCGGCAGAGCCGTTCTCTTATCATCTGACCTGAAAGACCACTCACCATTCAAATTATTCGAATTCGTTAAGAAACTGGGTTTATTTGGCCGAGTGTGAATAGGTGTGAGCCACAATAAACCCTTGCGGATTGCGGTGGAAGGTCGAATAGACCCACTCACTTTGGACCTAACCTAACCTAACCTAACCTGTGAAACATACCGAAACGTCATACACATATCAATGCCAATACAACAAATACCCAGTGAAGGGATGCTTAAGAATCGACTTCTCTAGATTATCCATGAAAACTTTCGCAAGTAAGGGACTCAGCGGATATCTTATAATTAAACGTTTTGAAGAGGAACAAATATTGTTGTTGAATTTAAAATAACTTTGTTCGAGACATAACGACAAAAGGTCAATGTTTTGTTTTAACTGGGTTCACTCGATTTTCATTTAATAATTCTATAACTGAAGTAATAGTATGCTGGGAAAGAGATTCTGCACATCGAAAGATATTGGTTTTGCCTTGTCTGGAAGATTTATGTCCTGTATTTCATTTATTAAGTCATATGAATTCCGTGGACTGAATTAAAGTTGAAATTCACTATAGCTTTCTAATTTTGCTGATGGTGCAGTACTAAGAGACAATTAGATATTTTTCATAGGGATATTAACAAAATTAATGGAAACATTAAATTCACTATTGACGTAGAAGCAGACAATTCAAACACAATCGATTTCTTGGACTTGAAAGTCAGTAAAATGAACAACAAAAATTATTTTTCAATTCGTCACAAACCTTCCCATACGGATATTACTATTCATTACGATTCTATACCCACCCGTATCAACACAAAATAGCATCTTATGACAGCGTGATTCATAGATTAGTCAATGTATCTCATTCAATAGATTATTTCAATAAATCAGTGACCAAATTTCAGTAAACAAAACGGAATACAAGCTGAATTAATATGCAAAATACTTCCCAAAAAAGTCCACGCAAATGAGATTCGAGACGTGTTTCCTATTGATAAGATAGATATACAAACCAAAATCATAGAGCTTCAACATATTTTGGATAAACAACAGAAAAAGTAGCTTCATTTTTTAATAAACAACAAATTAAAATTGCATCAATATGGAACACGTAATACGTTGGGAAACTCAGTTAGAAATGATAAAGACTAAACATCGAGAAATCAGGAGTAAGTGAATTGAATTGTTGGTCAAACTGGTAAAACATTCAGAAATTGCGTCCAAGAACATCATATGAGCTATGTATATATAAGAAAACAAATTCAATATATTGAAATCATCTTCCAGAAGCAAATCATATCTATTACGGAGATTTCGAAATTTTACATATAAAAAATAAAAGTTTCAACCTGAATCATTTGAAAGCAATGAAAATTAATAAACTTAAATTTGATTGAATCAATATGTCATCAATCGAACAAGTTATGCAAATCACCTTGAATAATTCATAAACCTAACAACGAAGCTCTCTCTTTCTCACTCTTATATACACGAGAAGGGCGCTGGCAAGTATTGAAGAAAAAGGAGAAACAAACCTGTCAGGGTGACTTTAAAACTATTTCAGTCTCTTCATCAGTAAATAATACAATAGAATGGCATGTTTGAATACAATTCAATCAGATCATTGTTCAATATCAGCGCAAGTTATAAAAATAACTGGTTGCCCTCAGATTTCATGTAATGTTTCTGAGAATCTCATTCCAGAAGTATGTCATCTTACAAATTTATTCCACGGAGGGAAAGAAAGAAAACGACCATCAAAATCTAAAGAGTGTTAACGAGTGGATTGAAATTGATTGCGTACAGATTTTTGTCAATTTACGATTTGAAAGTACAGCACTGTATGCTTTCGATTCATGATGATTAATCAATGAATTTTTGAAATCGACAAAGCAACACATCCATGACTTTGTGACCATGAATAAATCAATTCTTTGATTACAAATAACTTTCGTAAGGAATACAAAACCTCAATATGTTTAATTTTCAAAATGAATTTCTCAAAATGAACTATGATCAGAAATTTTTGGCAGAAATATTGATGGTTGTGTATTCCGTTAACTAGAGATATACTAATCACTATGAAAACTCTTCAACTAGTGGAGTTAGTAGGTAGTTGAATAGTGTCCAAATATATCACCAGTATTATTTATTTCTTAAATCTAATGTACAGTTGAAGAACTTGCATTTTTCAGTAGACATATCACCACGAAAATTAAAAATAAGAAACATGTGCGGACAAATATGGTAGGTATGTAATAGTTTTACCTTGATACCATAAGCGATTAGCTTCAAAACAGTCTCACATAGGAAGAGAAATGTAAAAAGTATGTTCATAACGGCGAGGATGTCGGACAACAAAGGTGGCGAGTCGTGGTACTACAAACAACTCAAAGATGTAACTTAGTTTCAAAGACATAAAACAAATAATATTGATTTCTGGAAAAGTCGGCAGTACCAGTGTTTGATGAAGATTACCGTTTCAGTGCATAAGTACTTTCGATTATCGAAAATAACAAAAATTAACATTTGCTGTTGTTTCTGAAGTCGTCTCACATGGTCTGAATAAATAGAATATAATAATGGAGAGATTATAGTCCATTCTTGCAGAAAATCTTGTTTCAATCATCATTTTCAAGCATCATGAGTGTTAATACATATTCATTAAGCGACATGCAAATTCTAGCTATTGAAAACGAAAATGCTACAGGAATATGTACATGCAATGTTAATTGATATTGGGGAAGTAAATATGGGTTTATATATGTGCTGTTCAGAAAGTGTAATTACGACATCTGATGGCTTCACGAGTATGATGAGAATCGTTTTTTATGGGATATAACGTAAAAAAGAAACATGTCATTATTTTCCTGATCAGTATTTTATGTAAAGCTTCTTATGTGCAACACTTTACTGAGTGCACCCACATGCGAGATCTGAAGAAGTAAAATAATAATCATTATAATTATCGATTCGTAAATGTGTTCAAAATGATTTATTATCCGTTAACCAGATGCATGCCGAACGGCAATTCTGGAAAGTTGAAATTTGTGCAAGATAAAGATTAGAATGATATCATTTTCTGCAGAAGATAATTGTGGTACAGGTGAAAATTAAATCTATTATACCGTTAATTCAAATTGGCAGACATACGGAGTAACATTAGCGCAGTCCGTAACTGAAGGTTAAATTATTTTCTACGTAATTTGTGATTTTTAAGTGAAACCCTGAAATTTGTCAATTTTCAATTATGAAATATTGTTTTTGAAACATAATTTATAGTTAATTTGAAAGGAATTCCTTTATATATATATATACGGTTTTTCAATTCGTATATTCTCCATAAGATATATCACAATCAGATATATCATAAACTTTGCCTATGTGCCAGATATCTGACTTTTCGCAGACTTTCCGCAGACAATGATTTTTTATTACCTAGATAAAATCATATGTTTTATTTTTTTATCCACTGCACATTTCCAAAAATAAGATTATAGTTATTTGGAGTTGATTGTTCAGTTAATTATAATTTGAACATAATGTGGCGATAAAACATGATTGCAGAACAGATATTCCTTAATCAGGTAAGAAATGCATTTACTAGATGAAAATATTTTGTTATTTGGATAAAGTGTTATATATCCAATGTAATTCACGATTTGAAACCGAAAATGAAGAGAAACGTAGGTATTGTGTCTACTGAAGAACGGAAAATACCATTCATATACAATTATTTGATTCAAATACTTGACGACGATGCCCTGTATGCGGCCAGAAATTTTGAAAAACCAACATTTGTTTCAATGGAACAGTCAACAAACAGAACTGTATATGAGAGTACAGAAAATCTACATTGAATGATGTAGGTCAATACTTAATGTCAGCGAAATTGATATACTCGTAAATGATTGATATCAATGGGGCAGAGCTTCACCACATTTTGCATCGAAAATAAAAAAACAATTGAGTGCATGTACGAACATGGATTCAATTGTTTTTTATTTGCTCCACCATTTCATGAGTTTGTCTAATATCTGAATATCTGAAATCTACTGAAACAGATCGAATAACATAGAATTAGGCTAGAGCTCAATCGAATCACACTAGAAATGAAAGAAATTCAGCAACACTTTCATTATTTCCAAGTGAGAAATTTCAACCAGTTTGCATTTTTTTTGGATTCAAGATGTTTCATGTTTTTTTTTCACTAAATATCGGACTAGCGAATATAAAAATGTAAAAGAGTCATCAGGAGATAACTAGAATTGAGTCATCTCCTTATGATGCTAACTTGGTTAGCGAAACGTGCTTCGAGATAAAGCATTTTTGTTTCAGCGAGGAAGAAGTGTAAATTCATCTTGTCTAGAAAAAAAATGTACAAACCACATTGAGACGTGAGAAAATAATTGAAAAATCAGTTATTGAGTTTCCATAAACAGATAACAACAAGATAAAACATATTGGATGGGAAGGATTCATTGTAACGATATTTGAATTTTCAGTAAAGTCCAAGATATATAATACCCAATATTTTGTGAATGGATTTTTTTCGAATAATTTTTTGATTGTTCATTGAACATATTCAAATTCGAAAATGACTGATTTGCAGCTAATAGTCTGAAATATTCTAAACCATTCGTTCCTCAACAGCACATATCCTAAGTTCTAGAAGAAAAAAGTATAAACTTTTGTAACAATGACTAGAGAAGCTGTAATTTAATAAAAATTGAAAATGAAAATCTGTATATCGTACGATTGACAGATTTCCATAACGATATTCACAAGTATGTCAAGTGTGGATTACTCAAACTGTCCAAATATTCAACTGACTTTGTGTAGTTACTCTACTATTCGAGATTACTACGAAATAGTATTCTAACATGAAAAATAAAAAAATTACAGATTCTCAATTCAGCGTTGAATAACTATCGCTAGACTAATAATAATCCTACAATGACACTCAATTATTTAGTTCGTGGTAGTCTATTACTATCATTAGCTAGTTCTCACTACATTACATTGAAACAGAGCTCGACTTCTTTCATGGATAAAAAAACCGATTATTATTTATAGTTGAATGGTCGCATCATGTGAGAAGTTTTTGGTGATGGCTGCGAAGGTGACAGCGCTGTAGAAGTCATCAAATCCTTTTCTTTATTGGTATTTTTTTCTCCACAGATATGGGTAGTTGTGTATCATTTACAACTCAGTGATGACCGTTAAAAATGGGCTTGACATCTTCTGAGATTATATGAGTCATTTATTTCATTACTTTAATACTTCCCTGGTCAAAATTCCAATACATTCATGTGAATTTGATAAAAATTCACACTGAATTTGATTATATTTGTCTGTGAAATTCTGAAAAATCAAAGCAAATGAAACAAATCCCTTCAAAAAGTATCGATTTCATATTTATTATCAACATTGTCAAGCATCAGTGGAATAATTCTCAAAACTGTAATGCAGCAAATTGTATTGAAATTTGACATTGATGTCTATGATTAACACAATGACTATGAATATGATTTGAATAATCAAGTTCATTATGAAAACTTAACGAAACATTATTATTCCCAGTGCAAATAATTCCATGGATATGAGCACTGCATGAAATAGTAGTAGTAGTGAAATACTGAAAAAGTAAGAGGTGACAATAACAATATCCTTCACGAGAACATCAACTTTGGATTCGTCAGAAATCTCAAACCAAATATATCAAATAAAATCATAGGTGTAAAAAGGCCAGTCATTCTAAATAAAACTTTTTTTGGTATGAATGCATTGAAATTTCAAACTACCATCAGAAGAAAAAGAATATTAAAACGATACTTAGGTTGATTTTGCAACTAAATGTTCGATACTGTGAGTACTGAAAATCGAAAATTAAGAAATGTTGAGTGGAAGAACAAGCCTGTTCTGTCAATAGAAACGGTTATTATTATTAACAATTGCCACAAAAAATGTTCTGCAAACTGTAGAATTTGATAGAGATATATAGAAATCTACAATGAATTTCCACTGATGTACATGAAATAAAAATTTTCATTTTTCGAAAAATCGTAAAATCACAAAAAGAAATCCGAAAATTTGGCAATCTTGAAAAATAAATGACCCAAGGAAATGCTTTATTTCAAAACTTCTTGCATCAAAACTTATTCTCTTCTCAACATACGTTTCAAGTTCAAGAAAATTACAAAAGTTTTTTTATCATCAACTAAGGAAATTGATATTCTCATTCAGGTGCATTTTTACCGTAGACTGAATCGGAAAAATCTTAGGGAAGTATTAAATAAAAACAGTGTTCAAGTCCACCAGGAAAATACAACAAAGCTTTATATCTGCGAAAGGCAAAAGAGATTCATTATTAGCTGCGGGGTATGCCGTATACTATGCACCTGCGGAAATGTTTATAATAAGTCAGTTTGTACGGGAAGTCATAGAAATCCATAAACTACAACAGAAAAGAGGAGGTGGTAACACTTAACCGGATTTCGAATTCCATACTGAAAGATGCTAAAGTGGCAACAGCGCAATGCAATGTTACGTCATTATCATACATAAACTACAACAGAAAAGAGGAGGTGGTAACACTTAACCGGATTTCGAATTCCATACTGAAAGATGCTAAAGTGGCAACAGCGCAATGCAATGTTACGTCATTAACAGGTAATAACTTTTTGGCCAATAGCAATGCATACAAGGGAGGCGGACTATCTGAGTCAACATAAATCCAATTTAAAAACTAGAAATCACCAGAAAAGGTTAGGACTGACCCCCCGAAATGCAATAACTGCAAGGGGGCCCACACCGCCAACTACCGTGGCTGCTCGGCATATCCGAAGGTACAGCAGAAAGGGAAATCTTCCGCCAGGAAGTCAACCCCTTCAGGAAGACCTGTGGGATCTGGACGCGTCCAGGAGGGGGTCAGCTCTGCTAAGGCTGTATCCAAGGGTGCCAGCAGTACTGCAAAGCACACCTCTTCTCAACCTGAGCCCCCACCTCAGACGCAGGGGTTTCAGACATCTGTGCCGCATTGGACCAGATGAAAAAATTGTTCGTACAATTCTCCATGCTACAGAAAATGTTCACGGTGAATACCGACGTGATAACTGGAACTGCTAATGTCTAGACAACCAACATTGCCTAGATCTCTGAAGATAGTCTTTTGGAATGCTAATGGAATTCTTTCCATTATAACATCGATGTGGCTCTCGTTCAAGAGACGCATCTGAGAAACGAATCCATTATCATTCCAAATTACAGATTCTACCACAGAATTGTGGTAGAATCTGTTCAGACAGACTAGGCCTGACGTACTAGACATCGCGCTTCTCAGAAATATCTCTCTGTCTAGCAAAATTTACGTTGTGTCGGAAATGGATTCCGATCATAATCCTTCTCCTGATTACCGCATGATATCTAAAATATCTTCACAACCCAGCTCGGAGAAATGCGCGCCCTTCCTGAGGCACTTTGCTCTCCCAGCGAACTCGACGTGGAAGTTGAACGTTTCGAGCTTTCGAGAGGCCACCTCCAGGGAGAAGTGTCCGCTGAGGAGCTACAATGAGTTTCCCCCTCGTATCAAAACCATGATACGAGAGAGAAATCACCTGAGAAGGCTTTATCAGCGAACCCTCTTCCCAGGAGATAAAATTGCAGCAAGTAGGATGGCCAACTAAGTTAAACAGGCCATCATTGATCACCGAAACGAAAGGTGGGAGGAGCTCTTGGAATCCTTTGAACCTGGGAGTGACGAGCTTTGGCGAGTCATCCGTAGACTCAAGGGGAAGAAAACTGCTTTCTCACCCATTCACGGAGAGCGCGGAGTGTGCTACTCCCCCGCCGACAAAGCGTTGGCCTTTGCTGACACGATGGAACGTCAGTTTCAACTTAACGTTGACGACAATGACGACATCGATCGCCATATTCTGCTGAAAGATCGGGTTCACCGTATCCTCAGGAAAGATGACGATGATAACATCCGCCCGGCTCCTGTGGAGGAACTGAAGCGTTACATCAGGGCCGCAAAGGCCAAGAAAGCTCCGGGGGTCGAGTCAATAACCAACAAGTTGTTGAAGAGGCTTCCGGAAAATTGCGTTGAAAACCTGCTGTACATCATCAACAGCTCGTTGACCCTCAGATACTTCTCCAGAAGGTGGAAGCATGCGATCGTCGTCATGATCCCAAAACAGGGCCAGAACACCCTGTTCCCGCAGAACTATCGCCCGATCAGTCTGATCTCGTCGGCGGCTAAGCTGGCTGAAAGAGTTGTTCTCCAAAGGCTTAACGAAGAAGTTGAGGACCGAAATGTTCTGCCTGATGAACAATTTGGAGAACACTCCACTGAGTTACAGGCTCTAAGGCTGGTCGAAAACACCATTCACGAGTTAAACACTAATAAAAAAGTGCACTTTATACTATTAGACATCTCGAATGCTTTCGACCGTGTATGGCACGAAGGCCTGATCCGGTGGATTGGGTCTTTTCTGAAAGACAGAAAATTTCAGGTTAGAGTAGAGGGATCTCTGTCTGACAACAGAGAGACCCTCGTTGGAGTGCCACAGGGAGCCGTGCTCTACCCGACGCTGTATTCACTTTACACCAGTGACCTTCCGAGGACTGAGCGTATAAAGATATCACTATACGCCGATGACACAGCTTTTCTAACATCTTCCATGGGTCGAGTGCCCGGTTTCGTCTATATGCAACGTGCATTAGACGACTTCGAGCGCTGGTACCTCGATTGGAAAATCCGAGTGAACCCGGATAAGACTCAGGCGATAACCATGGGAAGATTGAAATCTTCTCCGGCCAGAAAAGTGAGAATCTCTGGAAGGGAGATTGACTGACAAGCGCGGGTAAAGTACCTCGGTTTTCTAATAGACATTTGGCTCACTTGGAACCCGCACATCATGTGCGTTAAAAAAAAGATCGAGGGTCGGATAGTTTGTACTCTCTGATCAACAGGTAATCCAAAATGAGCCTCAAAACTCAAAACCAAAATTACTATCTACAATACGATGTCATCATGTATGCTTCAGGCGTCTGGGGACAAGCGGCTACGTATATATCTCCACTTTGAAGATATTGCAAAACAAGTTAATGAGGATGATAGTGAATGCTCCTTAGTTTGTGCGGAATGAAGCAATCCGCAGAGATTTTCAGCTACCTTCCATTCGACAGTCCATTCAGTCGAGGAATCAGCGAGTTTTCGATTGCGCAGAAATTCATGAAAACCCATTAGTTAGAGAAGTTATGGATTATACTGTAGAAGACCCCTCTCAATATAGAAGGCCCCGACACTCTGTCGAATGAGGCCCATATGTCCCCCGTTAACGGACGAATAGCTTTTTCATCCATCCCACCCTGGCTGGGTGGGATGGATGAAGCTATACACCGCGAAAGGCCGCACTGATGTCTGTGGACATTCATGCCGTCATCCCATTATCACCTCTGTCAGTCATGACCCATTTGTCTCTGACAAACATCAGTCAAAAGTGTAAGGGAGCCAGGCTCCAACCTGTCCGAAATCAAGAAAGCTGTCACGAAATCACCAGTTACTGGTGAATTATCAAGATGAATAAACCTCTGAAGAAGCCAGCCACTTATGCTGGCGAAACGTTAGGATGCAGTTCCAAACTACGACGGCCTCCAAACCCGAATGAAGATAGTAACACTGAAAATCTTGGCCGTGAAAGCCACAACCAATTTATCTCATCCAAAGTTTTTCCAATAATTTGCAACCCCTCTTGCAACATAGAAATGAGTGGAAAATTGGAAAAAATGCATATTCCTACCTATAAAACTAAAAACTAAATGTATTAAGTAGTGATGATATCATTATTTCCTTCTGTAGGAAGTGACTTTATGATATTATTATATAAATTATTCGATGTCCCGTAGATAAAAGTTATGAAATATCTCACCATCGTAAACAGAAATATACCTTCGATACGAATCAATTTTTATTTACTGATATTGCATGTTTCTATAGCAAGCATTAGTTTCGTCGAAAAAAAAATCAAGAAGAATGCTTTCTGTATTACGACTCTCAGACGACAATATCCAAAATGTGAAGAATATTGTTTGTTTCTGATCGTACTTTGAATAGGGACCTAGAGTATTTGAAATCTCTTCTCAGAAATGAGTACATTTAAAGAATGTCATAGCTTCTAAAAGTTGAGGTGCCAACTCAAACACTTCTATGCCAATCTACAAGTCATTAATAAGAATATGCCCGACTCACGATCGAAAAGTCGTGAGTTCGATCCCAACCTCGACCAGATATTTTTCTCCAGAGAATTTATCTAGTTGAAGCTGGGATGATTCTGCAACGTTACATGGCTGACGGACTGCGAATAGCCATAATGCTCCCTAGGTGGCTCGGGGAGTTATTAACATTGCCTCTCCAGGACCCGAGGCTAATGACCAATGCAGTCCATGCCGATGACACCCAAGAAAAAAAAATAAGATTATGGACCAATAATTTACAGGGTTATTCAAATTGGAATCTATGCATGAGGATATCGTAAACGATAAAAGGCAGAGAGCAAATTCAATTACGACAAATTTGCTTATTTTCGGGTGCTATTGAACGATGTAGAGAACTTTTTTCGGTTTCGGAGATTATACTGTATCTTCTTTATTTGCTGAGGTAATGACAATTTCCCTTCACTTTGCCATTGAAGCGTTTGTTATGCTATCAGAGTATCAACATATAATTTAAATATAACGCGCACGTTGGGGCACCCTCAACTGTGCAATTTCGAAAACGGACCTATTTTTGACAAATTGGTTACCGTGGATTTTGAAATTTCTTCCTGACGTTTCGCTGGCGCGAGTGGCTAGTTACATAAGAGGTTTATACATCCTTGATTGATATCCGAAGACTGAATATTACGGTTTCGTAATGCGTATTTGTACTGTGTCAGATAGTTTGGAGTGCTACTACCTGTACCTTGATTAGGTAATTTGTCGGTAATATTCTTGGCTCTTTTCTACCTGCTGTCCAGCTGTTTGCTATCCTTGAACTTCTCAGAATGGGATTCCATATTCGATTGGGGTTCACCACTCCTTTTCTGTTGAAATTATTCGTGTGTTTGTGGATCCCTATTGCCTCCCGTACCAGTTGGCTATGGTATCCCTGGTTGGGGGCAATGATTTCTGTGTTTTCCTTCGCTGACTGCTTGTTCTGCCAAAGCCGACTTGTCCGTTTGACCCAGTCCGCAGATCATTTCATCCTCCCCAAGTCTTGTTCCCATGGATATTTTTGTGGTTCCGATATATATCTCCCCACAAGTGCACGGTATGCGATAGACCCCTGCTGCTGATAGTGGGTCCCTTCTGTCTTTGGCCGATCTGAGGCTTTGTTATATTTTCCTGGTTGAAAACTGTTTTAATGTCGTGTTTTCCCAATATTTCTCCAATTATGTCTGTGACTCTAGGGATATATGGTAGATACGCGCGTGCAACGATCTGTTCCTTTTCTCCGTTTTGAACCAGTTTCATGTCTTTGTTGATCTCGGGCGCACTGTATCCATTCGATCTCACGGTCACTCGAAGGTGTTTCAGTTCTTCCTAGATGCTTTGGTTCACATATTTTTCGAGCCCGTTCCATTGGAGTGGAGATGACTTCTCTCTTCTGGCTGGGACGGTGGTTTGATAGTGTTTGTAGTTAGGTACCTATCTGTGTGCGTGGGTTTTCGGTACACTTTGTAGGTTAGTCTAGCTCGTGTACCGGTATACTTTGTGGATTAGTCTAGATAGTGTATCGAAAACCCACGCACATGGATAGGTATCTACACACACTATCGAACCACAATCCTAGCCAAAAGAGGGGAGTCATCTACACTCTAACGGAACGGGCTCAAAGGATATGTGAACCAGAGATCGAATGGATACAGTGTACCCGAGATCAACAAAGTCATAAAATTGAAGAGTCAAACGGTTCAAAACAGGGAGAAAGATCAGATGGTTGCACGCGCGTATCTGACATATATCTCTAGAGTCACAGACAGAATTGGAAAACTATTGAGAAAACACGACATTGAAAAATTTTTCAAATCCATCAGGAAGATACAACAAAGCCTCAGATTAGCAAAAAACAGAAGGGACCCACTATCAGCAGCGGAGGTCTATTGTATAACGTGCACTTATGAGAAGGTATATATCGGAACAACCAAAAGATCCATGGGCACAAGGCTGAAGGAGCATGTAAGAAACTGCAGACTGGGTCAAATGGACAAGTCGGCTGTGGCAGAATATGCACTCAGTAAAGGAAACAGAACAGAAACTATGAAACTCAACCGAATGTGAAATTCCATTCTGAGAAGTTCAAAGATAGCAAACAGTAGGACAGCAGGTAGAAAAAAGTCAAGGAATGTTACCAACAAATTACCTAATCCAGGTACAGGTAGTAGCCATCCAAACTACCTGACACAGCATACATACACGTTACCAAACCGTAATATTCAGTCATCGAAAAATCTACGGCCTTCAAAACTGGAAAATAATAACAATGGCAATGTTTTATCCGTATATCATTATCGGTGTGGACCTTTATTTTTTATTTCGATTCTGATAACTACTCAAATGAAACTAATTTCGTCTTCCTGATTCTGAATAACTTCACTCAAAATATTCTCAGAAGTTCGAAAAAAATTGTAACTTTCATGTCCCGGCTCTATATTGGCATTCGCGGGAGTCGGTCAGCAATAAAAATACGAGTTTTCCTTCAAGAAACATGAGAGGAGTCGAAACCCTGTATAAAAAATTATGTATTCATATTATGTTAGTACAATAGGTGTTTCAGTAACAAATAGCAGATTTCTGAAATTTTTTGTTTTTTGCGTGTGCCTACGGAACCAAAATAGGCATGATTCAACCTACTTTCTCTCTCTCTCTGTCTCTCTTACCGTTTACGAGACCCCAGAAATACATTCTAATATGAATTGAACTGCATAACTCGCAGAGAAGACGCCATATCAAAACCAGTTTATTGAAAAAAAGCACTGTTTGGTATTATACATGGATGAAACGCTTTTGGACTATGATTTCATCTAGTTAGTATTTATAAATGAATGTAATTGATGGAAATGTTCCTTGTTCTTAAATTCTTTAATTCAACATTGAATTGAGTGTCTCTAATTTTGAATTATCAACAGTGGTAACATTACTTTCATCCTATGGTGTGAGGTAACCCACGTAGAATTGCAGAGATAGACATTATTATGACATAAAATGTATGTGAATGTTTCAACCCCGTTCACTGTTTTTGAGAGAGTGGTCACCGAAAAAATTATTTTCATACATATAGATATACAAATTAAGTCTCTTTCATTTCATTTTCATATAAACTGGTATCTAACAACAACCGATATTCCTACAGTAGGTATTTAATATTTGATCGGTATCAACGATTTTCGGCAGACGGAAAATGATTTTGAAAATATTAACTTTTTGATTTCAATAATTTCATAACTCCACATCACGAATAATTGAGTGTCAAGTTGAATGGCTACTATCCAACGAAGCCCGTTGTTCCTTACCCGTACGCCAAAGGCTAGAATCTTGAGAAAACACTCTACTGTGAACATTCCTGTAAATCCCCAGTTGAGGTACTTCAATGTTTTGGTGTAGGTGTCTCCCTGCTTGTCATACTGTTAACAAGATACGCATTTGGCATAAAGCCACTTTTTATCGTAACAATATTCATCTAAAGATAGAAATACTTCGTATCCCAATAAAATATGTTCACTCGAAGTAACAGAATAGTACGCACATTTTTCTTTTAATCAAATTCCCATTCTTTCGTTGTTTCAGTTTTGTTTCAGAAAAAGATTTATATGAGTTCAAAATACAATCATTTTCCGAAACAATTTGATTACGATCTGCGTTTCATTTCTGATATTTCAATTATGAATAGTGTGTACTTGAAGAAACATGTAAAATACGAAAAGGGATGCTCATAGTGCGGTAGTACCATAGTACTTCCTGTGAAAAGATACGAAATGAGACTAAAGTTCATCCAAATTACTATCGTATCAATATCGATGAAATCGTTTCATCTGTTTATTTTTCGTAGGTTTCATTTGACATGAGGAATTCTCAAAACTATCATCGTGCCTTCGTGCCTTAATTGGTTCATCACCAAGTGGACCGAACCTTTTCAACCTTTTTGTTGAAACAGTTAGTTTTTACAGGATACGTTACATCAATAATCTAGTAAGCATATGTTGAGCCTTTAACATCCTTATTGTAATTTCATTACCTTATTGTAATTTCATTACCTTATTGTAATTTCATTACCAGTGTACTGCCTTACTCTCATAGTCCAGTTCACTAAGTGTTATTTCAAAAAATTAGGGTTCGCCCTCATAGAAAATTATGATTGAGGTATCATCCGATTCATAATTTCATTTCCAGAAACTTACGATTTTAGCCAAGTTTCATTCTCAACTACAATAACTCACACGAGGATTCGAATAAAAGACTCACTCATGGCCAGGAGCATTTTCAATTTTATTTTTTCATATAAAATTCAGTTTCTGAAATATTTTTTTTTCATTAAATAGTGTTGAAAGTAATTTGGAATTCCTAATGAAGCTTGATGTGACACGTACTGTACGTGTAACTTTGACCTACGGGTTTTCTCTGGTATTCACCGGGTCCAAGTCGAAGTTAACTTCTTGTCGTCATCAGAAGGCATGATAATAATAATAGTGCCTTAGCGGCAGTTTTGCCGCACTGTGGGAGAAGGCTGTCATTCTTGCCTCACTGAGCTTGCTTAGGGCACATGATTTTCTTGGGGGATATGGCTCAACCAGCGCAGCCCTAGTTCGAAAATAATAATAATTATAATAGGAGTTTGTATCCCAAATCGTCCGTTCCGCGGTTGTACTTTCCCCGACAACAAGGAAGCCGTGAACTTTTGAGTTTTTAGTTTCTACATGACAGAATGTAGAGTCATTAGAAGTTTTCTGCATGGTCCGCCACCATGAGAGCAGGATCTTCAGGGCAGCTGCCCAAGCGACTGATGAACTCGGTTTAGTTTTCGACACTGAACGAGGTGATCACAGCTTTGTCACTGAGTCGGAACCCGTTTATTAAAATATCCATATAGAAGCCGCAACACAATAATAAGCCAATGCATGGGGATCTCAGCTTATCGAAGCGCCTAACTTTCGCTATCTTCGGGTCGAGTGAGCTGAAGTAGGAAACTGAGGGGCTCATCATGGCCTGACAGAAGTGGTGTTTCTAACACCTCAGTCTCAGAGTATATAAGTTCCAGACACAATTTGCAAGGTCTGTTGCGAGGCGCCTGAGATCTTGATGCACTTGCTGTCAGCATGTCCAGCTTAATACCGTCGTCGTGAGCGTTTCTCACTAACTTCGGCACTTTAACGGTAATGACGAGACATCGGTGTTGCTCTACGCTGAGGAAGATATTGAATCCCTTATGGGAACGGGAAGTGCCACATCTATTGAAACTATTCGTTCGCCACCCTCGGACGAATACAAGCTAATAAGCCTGAAGTAATTTTTCTCGACCATCGTGTAGTTTTTAACCCCTGGCGACAAGAATATCTTCCGAAAAGAAAAGGAAAAACGAATAAAATATCGAGATTTTTTCTTCAATTTCCGAAGACTATCCAGACCTCTCTATCAGGATAGTTGTTTTGATTATTGGAATCATTGGCGAAATGATGCCATTTCTACTTTCAAATCTCAATATAATGCTGGCTTAATCGAATAGAACTGGCCGATACTTGATGAGAATCCATATTGAAATTAATACACTTTAATTTTGTATGTAATTAATATTGTATGATTTTCACTTTATAGTGAATGATTTTCACTATAAAGTGAAAATCATACATCTCTACTTTCAAATCTCAAGATAATGCTGGCTTAATCGAATAGAACCGGCCGATACTTGATGAGAATCCATATTGAAACTAATACACTTTATTGTATGATTTTCACTATAAAGTGAAAATCATACATCACACGTGTCGCGTTTCTGTAAAAAACGCGACACGTGTTTCGCTATACAATAGCTTTTGTAAAACCCTTTATAGTGAAAATCATACAATAAAATGTATTTCTCAGTTTTGTACATGTTGGCTTGCCGCACTGAGGCCGAAATTTTAGCCGGAAAATGCAGAAAACTGCATTTTCCGGTGATACCGTAAGCTCACTGCTTGGTGGTCTCATGTCCCCACAATTATTATCAGTCTTTGACTGATAATGCTGGCGCACCCTTCTAAATGTATCGAGAATTCAGGGGATAGGCCGGTCCAGCATAAAAAATAATAATTGTATTGAGAATAATGATAATATTAGAGCATTTATTGCTCATTTATAGATAAAATGGGAAATACAATAAATTATAATTCATAAATTGAGAGTGCATGAAAACTCAAACTGAGTTACCGTTAACATTGAATATAGACTCTAGATTTATTTTTCAACCCACGTACAGGAGAGAATATCACATATATTGGAGCTTTAGGCATGATGTTAGTTTGTGCCCGTTTACAAATGAAAGTGCAGTTTAATCAAGATGATCGCCTGAACACAACTACGAGTATATTATTTTATGATAGTAACTCCCAAGAATCGATTGCATTGTTCAAAAATATTATGCAAATCTGTGCTCTGCGTTTCTGTATCTTTGTATTAGGTTGTTTCGAAAGCATTGTCCGTTTTATTGTCATGTATTTTTGTAGCTCCATATCTAGATAAATATTTATTCTACTGTGTCATGGTGTATACTGATCGATATACTGTAGACTGTTTTAATTTGTTGGCTCTTCTCGGCTCATTACTATATGATGTCGTTAAGCGATTTTCGGCAAATTGAACCAAAGCGCTACTGAAACATCTCAAAAAATTACTCAGGCATTCGGCAATGATAGTATTCGATCAATTACCAAGGTTTTGCTCACTGTTTTCTTCGATTACCTTGACGTAGTGAATCAGGAGTTTTTCCAGACACCGTATTCACCAGGTTTGGTCCCCTGTGATTTTTTCTGTTCCCAAGATTGGAAAGACCCATGAAAGGATGGCATTTTGAGACGATTTAGGAGATAAAAACTGAAACGCTGAGAGAGCTCAAGGACGTACCGAAAAGTGAATATGAGAACTGCTTTGAGGATTGGAAAACACGCTGGCACAAGTGAATTTCATATAAGGGTGACAACTTTGAAAGGGGCAATATAGGAATTGATGAATAAATAATTTTTGTTGAGAAAAATGAAAATTCACAAACAGCATAAAGTGGTAGGTACTTGAATACGGTGGAAGTGAATATCTCACACTTCCCTGGCCCGCCTCCGTACAGGGCTATCAAAATCTATAGTGGAAATAGGTGGGACTGATCGTTCATATAATAACATTTTTTATTGAATATTTAGGTAACCCGAAATTAATTTTTCAAGGATGTTGTGGTGAAGAAAGGGCGAACGGAGATTGATTTGTTCTCGGTCTCAACTCTCGACATTTCAAACAAGTATGAACACTCTGGAAAGTTGAAATCTATGGATGAAATAGGAACTGTCAATGCTTCCAATATGATTATCTTTTGAGTATTTCGAAACTCTATATCATGTAACAAATTCTCATTAAAGTCAAAATTATGAGTTCCCTTCCGAATATTCATAAGAAATCATGCTCAGTTTTCAATCCGATATTTCATTCTTGTTCGACACTTTCAACATGCCATTGAAACACAAAAATTATATTGATTTTTCGATTACAGATAGCATTTGCGTTATTCTATCTTTCACGTGGAAACTCTATACATACTACAATAAATATCAAATAGATATGACACACTTTTCTGTCACACAAATACCAAATAACTGAAAGTAAAATACCCCGAACTGTATATATTGGAACTGTATTAATTTGGAAAGTATCCACCCTGGATATTCTTGAAACTGATACGTATATTTTTTATTTTTTGGCTATATTTGGAATAATTATGGAGTTTCAACTCTTCGTATGAACATTTCTGTTGTTCTGATGTCTTAAGATGTTTTGTACGTTGTTTATTACGTAGATTACAACTCCTACTTCCTAATTGGACTATTTTGCAACCTGAATGGACGGACGGATTGTTAATGACTTTAACTGTCTTTTTTAACCTTTTTTTTCAGGTACTGTCCCTCGTTTGAGCAAGTCATCCCGCTTGTTGAGTGACCTTTGTTTTTCAATTAAAATGACTTCTTTAATTTGCCAGATTCAGGGATTGTTCATTTGGGTTATCCGTTCGGTAGACTCGAATTTTATTCTATCTCCTTTCTGGAGATAGCTTGAGAATGGAAACCAAAAAAAACTCAACAAGCGAGATGACTGGATGAATATTTCAGTGTGTTTGATTATATAGATCATATATTTTTTGAACACTCTGAATTTATGCGATTTGATTGATTGTCGGTTTTATGTCACTTGAAAAATTCGCTTACCCGGTGACTGAATACGTCGAATGTAGGACGAATATGGATGAGAAATACAGTAAAAGTACTAATTATATTCAAAGACTGTTATACAACTCAACTTCATTTTCAAGTGATATAAAACTGAATCAATTAAATCGCATAAACTCAGAGTGTTCAAAAAATATATGAACTATATAATCAAACACATACTCTCATTGAACTTAGGTTCAATAACTTAATTTACTCTAAGTAAAGTCTTTGAATACGTTCAACTTTTCGACCATATCTTGTAATCTGCAGAGAAGACCTCTCGTAAACGTCCTTTGTTGCATGTATATATTCAGTATCTTCGCTTATACTTTCTTCTAGATTTCTTTCTTCGTTTCAGCGTTCGAAGAACTGATCCCTTTGATATTTTTGATTTCACTAATCGTGTTTCATTGTCGCGACCAAGTATAAATTCTTCAACATAAGCTAATCGCCATTCCTGTCATTTCAGATTATCAGCTCCAATTAGTACATCACCAAGTTTGAATTCCCTCTAGAAGAACTTTTTTGACGATAATTTGAGTTGTCCCAAATATTCGATTCTGAATCTTTTCCGAAGGTGAGTTTCATTCTGTACCTTATTTGTCTTCTCAAATCTGCGACTATATCTGGAACTCCACATCCTGAAATTTCCTTAAGAAACATAGCGGAAGTGAATGGAACAAGATCTTTACTCTCTACATGCAAATAAGTGAGAGGCCTTGAATTCAGTATAGATTGACAATCACAAAGGATTGTGGGTAATTTCTCATAAGTTAGACTGGCTTCACCTAAGACTTTTTTGAGTAAATTTTTCATGATTTTCGCTGCAACAAAATTTGTACCCTTATCGCTATATAAAGTTGATGGTCGTTCTTTTCTGGCTACAAATCTTCTTAATGATTGTAAGAATACATCTGTAGGAAGTGACGATAGGAGTCCCAAGTGGACAGCTCTATAAATAGCACACGTATATAAACATAACCAAGCTTTTTCCTAACAAAATTTTCCAACTGAGAGTCGTTGACCCCTTCGGAGGCTTACTTCTGCAGAAATTTTATGATGCATTTTTCCGCCAACTCTATTTCTATCAGAGACAGTTTTCCATCAAAACGTTTTCCACTCATACGGCAGTTTACAACACATCTTCTGATCCAACCAAGAACTCGAATAATTTTAGTAAAATTCGAAATTCGTTCATAATACCAGGAAAAATCGACAATCGATGATAAATTAGTTGAAGTACTAATCACTTTCTCAGACTCGAGTGTCTTATCGTCTCTGATGTAGTGTTGACTGGGCCAGTGTTTTTGAGATTTCTTGAACCATCAATATCACCCCTCCCTCCATTCCACCACTCCAATAGAAAAGGTGATTACGAATTAAAGCCATCAACAACCGATTATTCAAGTAACATAATCGTCCAAATAGGAACCTTATTGCTATAGGTAATAGACGCAATAAAAATAATAAAAACATCTTCATACTTACATATCCAAACACCAGTTATGTTCATATAAAACACTAAAATATCTTAAAAAGGCCATCGGAGATGTTGACGTCCATTTTCGAAAAATACAGAACAGATATTTTTCATTCGATGAATTTATTATAAAATGTTTTTTTGATTTCTTAAATACCTACTCAGATGGAATACTTTCCAACAATGAAAATAAATAATGATTCATAACTTTAAAAACGTTTCTCAGTGGTATTTTACTTCCCGTGAACAAAAAAAAAGCTTTTTTGCTCATCTCATAGCATAATGTGCACGATGCGGTCACTAGCAAATTGTGTGTTCAGTGTGTGTGTGGGTGTATGACATTTTCCATATCCAGTTAGTAAAGATAGTTTCTGCCTGCCGACTTTCAGACTCATTTACAATTAATCCAAAACTCACAAGGAATGATAAACTAACATAATATTTCAAGATATTTGCGACACACTGATTTAGAAAATTGGAAATGTTCTTATGGATTTGAAGTGAAGAAAAACACAATTGGAATTCGTTTTCTCATCTATAACTTGATTCATTTAGTCCAGAATATTTTTTCAGATGCGAAAGACGAAAATGAGTATAGCATCACGTTGATTTACGTTGATTGGCGACCCTGCAAAGATAATTGAAAAAGTTATACTCCGTCACTTGACCGGTAGGTGGCGCTTTATGAGCAGTATGAGCCAAGCAAATTCAGTTCGAATGTTGAATAAAAAAGATCTGTCGTCACTAGTTTGTGAAATAGTACATTGAGCTTACAATTAAGTTATAACTAATACCTATGTGATTTTTCTTCAAAAATGGTGTCGTCGGAAATCATAATTCATGTATAGCGCGGTCCTAAAGTAATTGATAAATTCATTTTCTACGTGTTCATGAATGAGAATGAAGAATCCTGAAACAGGTCAGTTTTTTTATTCAAAAATACACTTTTCCGATAAAATTATTCAACTGTCCCATCAACCTTCTAGAAGCTATAGCTATCCTTATAAAAATTTTGAATAGAAAGGGTAACGTGTGATACTTCCTTTGAAAGTTTTTTTAATTCTCTATGCACCCACATGGTGTTTTTGATTTTTGAAATGAGATATTCGAGAAAAATTTATTTTATATAATACAAACAGAGATCTCCCTCGTGACAAATACCTGTCACGGTTTACTAGTCTATCAGTTATTTTGTTGACAGAAAAAGTAGCATCAGATGTTATTGTGACATTTGAATGTCACAAAAAGATTAGACGTATTTGATATTTAGTTAGTTCGCTAGACCTCTCCAATTATTTGTATTGTATTTTGTTATAAATATTTTCTTTGAGAGTTTATAAACGTAATCGTGAATTGTTTCGAAATGCGCCTATCTGAGACCCAAAGAATTGAAATATTGATATCACTTGGGGTGGGTGATAAAACAAGAAGACAATCTTAGGTATGTAGAATATTTAATGAGAAGTATCCTGACCATCACATTTTCCAGTCTACAGTGAGTAGAACAGAACAAAAATTTCGTGAATTTGGAACTATCAAAGATCTTTCCAAAGCTGGGAGATCAAAAATTAACAACAAAAAATTGGATGTTCTATTATCTTTTGAGAAAACCCCGCAGACACCTACAAGAGAAGTAGCTGGTGATAATGATATATGTAAAATTTCTGTATTGAGAATTTTGAAAACACAATAAATACCATCCATATGAAAATCAACTACATCAAGAACTGAATGAGGATGATCCTGATCATAGATTAGAATTTTGTTTACCTTACATTGAACGGTGAACGAGCAAAATTGTCGGTATTGGAGTACGCAAAATCCGCACTGGATGAGGGAAGGTCACACTCAGTATCCTACTGAAGTGAACGTTTGGGCTGGCATATTGAATAACAAAATAATTGCACCATATTTTTTTGAGGGGTCAAAAACTGGGGCTAGTTACTTGGATTTTTTACAGAATGTTTCAGTATCTAGCACAGTTTTCCTGATCGTGTTAACACCGCAGATAATAATAGAAATATATGTTTTCAACAGAATGGAGCTACACCACATCATGCAGTAGCCGTACGAGATTATCTGAATCAAGTTTCTTCCCGTCGATGGATCGGCAGATGTGACGAAATTGAATGGCCAGCCCGTTCTTATGATCTGACTCCACTTGATTTTTTTGTGTTGCTATTAAAAATAAAAAAAAGTACATGAGGAAATCAACTAATATTAATGAACCAAAACACCGCATCAAGTAAGAAATCTATTAAATCACCGCAGATATGTTGCAAAACATTGTCGAAGAATTTCTACACCGTCTGTTTTTTGTCAGGAGATGAACCGTTCCTATTTTGAGCGTATGCTTTGGACTGTTATATTTCAAATATTGTTGAAAGCGTTAAACTTTATTTCGTTCAAATTGAACAATTGAATTTTTTTTGTTACCAACGTCCAATCATGAAAATTACCTGATTACTGAACACCCTTTCTAATGAGGTATCATACGCTACCTCTGAAGGGTCGATGGGGCAGTTGAATGATTTTATTGAAAAAGTGTATTTTCAAATATAAAATTCATTAATTTCTTTCAGGACTTTTCATTTGCATTCATAATAACATAGAAAATGAATTCATCCGTTTCTTTAGGACCACACTGTATATGAATTCACGTGAAATTCGTTGAAAATTAAATGACATTGTAAGAATTATTGAAACTGCTTTAGATATTGATTGCATTTGAAAACATATTGCATGTTATTACCTTACATAGTTCAGTTCAATGAAACTCTTTGAAAAATATATAAGTATTGCTCTTTTATGTTCACTGGAATGAAAAGTATATTCTTGTGCCGGCATGCCTTATTTCAACTTCACAAAAAGTCTGTGTGAAGATTTGGCAACAAGTACATGTACCATGTTCTACGATGTTTGCGGAAAATATTCCTGCAATTTCTACTGAAGGACTAAGTAGCTCAAAATATCGTCTATTATATAATATTGGATAAATATAAGGATTGTATGGATTGATTACGATTATAAATTGATTTATTTTATATTCTCAGTGGTCGAAAATTAACAAGTTTGATAATTCCCATGAATTTTGGATACGAAAACATTTATGTATAATGACAGTATATAATAATGAAACTCACCTTCATCATCAGTAATAAAGTATTGAACACTATCAACATCATAATAAAATATTCGAATGGTGTCGACACGACGACCCTCCAAATCTTATACTTAAAGCTATTTCGCTTATTTGGCATATACCTCTCTAATGGACGAGCTTGTATGGTGAAGTCTATACAGGATTTCTGAAAAAAAATTGGTATCAATTTCTTCTGCATAGATTTTGGTTTCAAGAAAAATTCTATTCAGTTGAAGCGGAACACTGAAACACTCCCTTTATCAAAAATCAACCGTTTCTCGATATATTTCAGTTTTTTTTGTAAAAATAAATCATGTGCATGTCCAATATAAAACTTCGTGCTACGAAAGCTCTACTTCGGACAGTAACAGTAACTAATTATTCAACCGCTCCATCAAGATGACAGCAGTACATAAAGGGCCCTTGCATTATCCCTAAGGAGCAAATAAGTGAGTTTCAATGTAGCAATTCGGATAATTCATCATTTCCTAAATAGAGTCAACATATTTTTCTTGAAAAGTCTACCGCGAAAACAACAGGTGCTTGCAACAAAATTAACCCAGAAACATTTCATAATGTAAGAAATTAATATTCATTATTGTTGAGTAGTGAATGATATGAGCATTCAGTGGGTTTTGAATGCATTTTTTTTTGGAATGATGATTATTGTTTTGTTTGTTTTTCCTTTCTGTTGGAAGATTGCTCGCGTTGAGCATATTCTCAAAAAGGGCAAGAAAAATATTTTAAATAGATAACTATAGACCAGTCGCTTTGCTATCAGTGATATCAAAAAGCATAGAAGAAGTCGTCAACCACCATATCCTCAAATATTTGAAAGGCTTCAACATCTTGACCGATCATCAGATCATCAAAGATCAACAAGCGACCTTCTATCGTATGTCACCCATATTTGGAATAACGCAATCGAGAAACATGGAGAATCAAAAACTGTTGCGCTTGATATTTCTAAGGCTTTTGACCATGTGTGGCATGAGGGTTTGCTGGCTAAACTTCGATGCTATTGCTTGTCAGATCATTTTTGTGTATGGCTCTTCAGCTTCCTGAAAAAAAGTTCTCTGAAAGTGACCGTCGTTGAATATTTTTCGAATACATTCACCATCAACGCTGGTGTTCCCCAGAGATTCATATTGTTTCCAACCCTCTTTTTATTGTATATCAACGACTTATTGGAGAATACCACGAATCCAATATATTGCTTTGGTGACGACAGCACACTTGTCTCGTCATTCCATTTACATTCCAGGACGTCGGCTACGGCGAGACACATCTTCACCGGCAGGAGGAGGTTGCATATCTTAACAAGGATCTAGAAGTGATTTCGAATTGGGGTGAAGTAACCAGGTTCAATTCAGTGCCACAAAAACCCAGGAATTGGTTTTCTCCAAGAAGGTAAATGTCTCCGAACTGGATGTAATGATGTCAGGTCAGACAATTTCGCTTTCTGCATCGATAAGTTTATTCGAGGTTAAAATGGACACCAATGTCTTGACACAATCATGTCGCTGGAATTGCAAAGGCTGCTTCTCAAAAGCTGGGAATACTGTTGCGAACCAGAAAAATGTACACACCTCAGCAACTTTTGATTATTTGATGTTCTCATGTATGGAGCTCTGCCCCCAAATATACCCTGAAGTTGCTGGATTCCATCCAGAAAAGAGCCATTCACCTGACTGGAGACGCGAACATAACGTGCAACCTTGAAAGCCTGGAACATCGAAGAAAGGTTGGAGATTTTTTCCTCTTCTATAGATACTTTCGCGGAAAGTGTGCAAGTGACTTGGCACATTTGATTCCACCAAGAGCGGTACATATCAGAAATACGCGACAGAGTGGAGCTGCTCATCGTTTTGAAGTTCAACTCAGTACACCTCCAATTTCACTGTTAGAACTCTTCTATCTGGAGAACTGCGTTTGAGGGGAATGAATTTTTTGAGAACGTTCCAAATGGATTTAATCTCCAGCGATTCAAATCCAATGTGAATCGCTACTTTCGCACAGGCACCGCTCTGAGATCGTCTTAAGGATTTTCCTGTAGTGCTTGTGTTTTGTCCTGATTCTCAGAACTGATATCAAACTGACAGTTGAACTGGTTTTTGGATTTTTGGAAATACTCGTAAAGAAGTGTTGGACAAAATATTGAAATACCTATTGAACGAGGTAACATAGGATCTCCCTTACAATTCAAAAAAAAAAAGTTGGAATGATGCTACTGTCTTTTATATCACAATTGATACCTTTTCACGAAAATTTCTTCTGACTTTGATATCTTGTCCCATCCAAAAGTTGAGAGGGAGAAAGAACATTCATTTTTATACTGTATAGAAAAAACTATGTGATAATATCAAAAATTTTAACTTACTTGGTTCTTATCGATTTCGCCACTCTGTAACTCCGCTTCACCCTGTTCTTGAAATGTAATGATGATCAAGGCTACGAATATATTTACAAAAAAGAAAGGAAAAACTACAAAATATACAATATAGAAAATAGATATCTCTATTCGAAAATTCTGTATTGGGCCTTGATCTTCATAAGTGGCAGCCATGGAGTTCTGAAGTACCCTACAAAAAAAATAATAATGAATATTTCAACAATATGTTCTGCTTGATGTATAAATTCTGAGTTTTAGAATCCGTCTCATGTCCAATGAAGTACGTAAATTGTGTATTTCGACAACCTATATTTCATTGTCACATTTTGGAATACTTATAATCTATAAATCGAAATTCAATTTCATGAATGCCCGAATATTTTTTCCACAACCAGGATTGTGTTTATTAAATAAGGAGATATATGAACTTGAAAGTAAATAAAAAGTAATTTGAAGTTCAGATAATATTTCAGTAAACAATATTATCATGAACGACTTTTTCGAATATTTTTTTGTTTTTGAAAATGTAAGGTTAGCATCATTTGCTAATTTTTCATTGTCCCTATATGAAGTTTTCTCCCGATTTCGATGTGTGTTATCTAGGTTTGAGATAGTGCAGAACTTTTGTTTTTTATTGTGTAGTAAATATCGTGTAGACAAATATCGGTAATAAAAATGTTTTTTATTTGTAGGGAACACTTCCAGACACAATACAATATAACTAATGTCATGACTTTTATTCCAGGGAGTGTTTCTTTGTCAATTTAAGCCTTTTTTCGTCTGTCACGCCAGGTTCTCGTGAAGACACAATTTCATATCTCTAATTGCCTATGAGAATGGTGTTCTCTATACGTCCTATCACTTCTTATCAAATTTTTTTGAAAATCGATTGTTATCTAGCGAACCAGATCAGCTTACATCTACGCTGATGGCTCAAAGACATTTCTCCTTTGCGGTTTATGTATTTGTTTCTATCTTCATGTGCGAACAGTTTAGTATTTCAGTATCAGTCGAAAATCTAAAATGACTTGCCTACATTTCACAAGCTGCCATTACAGCATGTTGACCATATTTGAGTAAATGAAATCAATTGAATCGACTTTTTTGAATAATATTTTTTTGTATTTTGAAATTTACGGTTAACACAATTGCTAATTTTTCATTCTTCTTTTATGAGGACAGGTTTGAGATCGTGCAGAATTTCTGTCGAGGAGTAAACTTTTCTTACAAATCTTTGATGAACATTTTTAACTTTTAGGGAACAATTCGAGACACGGTAAGCGGTGTGTTTCATAATTGAAGGCTGATCGTGAAGGGCAATAATCCTTGAATGATATGGACATAGGTCCGCAACCGCTTAATTTCTGAGATACTCGGAGAGTCAAGCGGCGTTGGAAGCTCTTGCTTCATCAAGCAACTTTTAAATTAGTAGCTAATTGCCAAAAACGACTCTTCTCAATGAAAAGACTTAACAAATTGTCTCTGGTCTGGATTCCTGGCCGTACTGGCCTGAAAGGCAATGAGACTGCTTACTCCCTTATAAAGAAGGGTGCTGCAAGTAGCTTCATCAGATTAGAGTCTGACATCGCTTCAAGCGATGTCAATAAGGATGACAATAAGGTTTATGGACTTCTCGCAAAATCTTCCAGGATTGGCTCACTCCAACACGTTCATCTACCCATAGAAGCTTGAAACCAAACAGTTATTGGACTACAGTAGGGATGATTAACGATGTTCGACAAGTCTTCTCTCAGGTCACTGTTGTTGAATCACCACGTGCAGAGACGCGGACTATCGAAAGACAGTGTGTGTCGCCTCTGTTTGGAAAATGATGGAACAGCAAAGCACATACTTCGTTCCTGCCCCGCCGTTGACGTAATCAGGTTTTCAGAGTTTGGCAGAGCCGCACTCTTACCATCTGACCTGAAAGATCACTCACCACATGAACTAATCGGCTTCGTTAAGAAGCTGGGATTATTTGTCAGTTGGTGAAAAACGTATTAATGCTCATTTTTAACATGGAGACACAAAATCATAAAGTCAATAAACAATTGAAACTCACAATAAATTAATTTTTGCGAGTACTGTATTAACAATAATATTTGAAATTGAGATTTCGATTGTGGAATCATCTTCATTTTGAGATCAACATCTTCATCATTATATTTCAAAGTGAATATTGATTGAAAATTGTGCATAAATGACACCGATAGACATCTGTTTCAGCTTATTGGGCATCGTCAGTACCGGGAAGGTGGTCCTCAATTGAAGACAAATATGTGAATAACCAAGAAAAGTACTTGATGAAAATAACTGCGTAAACGCAAACGGGACATAAGTGGAATAACTTACAGGTGTGACACCCAAGTCAAATTGCCAAATTTTTATGTCAGTGTTGGTGGTTTGACCAATCAGCCGACAACTGCGATAGCAGAAATTTGGGGAACTATCCTGGAATGCCATCGGAAAATATGTTTGCTTGGAATATGTTTGAAAATCATGTTCAAAATATGTTTTCTTCCGTTAACCAGCTACCGCACCCCTATGAACGACAACCCTCAGAAGTCGAAACTTGTGCGAGCTGAGCACTAACGAGGTCTTACCTTACGAGTGATTCTTAACACGGGTTGGACGGTAGCAAGTAAAAATCGAGCGTTCAGCCTGCGGCTGGAACCATCGACTCACACATCGGCCGATTGACTGAGTGAACAAAGCACCCACGTCGAACCGTCCGGCTACCGAATTCACAAGTTTCTAAAAATGATATGAAATCGAGAAAGGTTATTTCAGTCAAGCTGCATTTCAGGAAAGTTTCCCAATTTTCTGCTACCGCAGATGTCGGTTGATAAAAACTTGTCAAGTTGATTTGGATGTCACACCTATAGGTGGTTTCACTTATGTCTCGCTTGCGTTTACGCAGTTATTTTCATCAACTACTTTTCTTGGTTATTTACATTTTGTCTTTAGTCGGGGAAGCTATGGATTATACTGTAGACGACCCCTCCCGATATAGAAGGCCCCGACACTCTGTCGAATGAAGCCCCTATGTTCTCCGTTAAAAGATGAACAATTTTTTCATCCATCACACCCCAGCCAGGTAGGGGTACACCATGAAGGGCGGCATTGATATCTGAGGACATTCATGTCGCCATCCCATCATCAGTCATGACCCATTTGTCCCTCTGACGAACATCAGTCAAAAGGGTAAGGGAGCCAGGCTCCAACCTGTCCGAAACCAAGATGGCTGTAGGTTACATTTTCTCTTCAATCGAGGACCGGCGGTCCGGGAGGCAGTAATCAAAATAGAATCGATATTCAAAGAAATACTTTACGTTCAGTTTAACACTTTCTTCAAATAATGACTGTGTAGGACATAAATGCGATTTGTTATACACCTAATCGGAGAAGATCTACAACTAAAAGAAAGAATCCAACTACTTTACTAAAATGAATGTATATACTGCGTTATTAGATGAATTGAAGAAAATTGACAAGATGAAATTCGAAAATATCTATATTTGAATTATTTGGAATATCACAATTATCATATCTTGCCGGAAAAATATTCTCGATGTATTATTTGTTCACGTCCATATCATTGTTAATCGGAATAAATCACTCTTCAATTATGTTTCTTGAGAAATGAACGGTTACTACCGAAGTCTAAAAATCCTATAAATATGTTGTCCCTACACGGTTATTAGGCAAATTAGGATTGAAATTTGGTTTCTTGAGGAATCGAAAAGTTCAACAACGAAATATTAGAGGCGGTTCGAACCCAACTTCCAAATTTTGAGTTTGTAACAGCAAATACTTTGAAAATGCTACTTACTGGGGCCAACCCTCGCCGGTTTGTACAGCAAACAGCGTCAACATTGCCATTGGCACATTATCGTAATGGAATTTTTGAGGTAACCATTCCCGTACGTCTACTTTAGGCACATCACTGTCTTCTTCATATACAAAATACTGCCCCCTGAAAATTATTTTCATGAAATAAATGCGTAGCTTTCGAATGAAAATTCATCAGTTGAAAAAAAATCAATTCTGTACCGAGAGCGTATGAAACATAAAAACTCTCAATCAGAGTATAATTGAATAGAACTGACCGATACTTGATGAAAATCCATATTAAAAAACTAATCAATCTAGTTTATTATATGATTTTTCAAGTTTATGCTCGAAGAAGTTGTTGTATAGAGAAACACGTGTTGCCGTTTTTGTAAAACCTTTTATAGTGGAAGTCATACAATAAACTGTATTGATTAGTTTTTTCAATCAGAATAGTTGAAACTTTCGTTTATGTATTTTTCCAGTTCAAAATCAAAGAGAAAAACTTGGAATTAGCGTATTTCATTTTTTCTAACATCAATATATTTTTTCAACTTGATGAAAATCGAGACAAAGAACTAGTGTCGCCTCCAGACTAGAGATAATAAAACAGTTGATTGTGGATATAATTCATTGGATGAAATTTCAAAGTCATTTTGAAAGTAATTGGAACAATTGCGGCAAGGAATAAAGTATAAAGTTGAAAACATTATGTTTTTCTCTTGATCAAAGGAATTGCAATATATAAACATGACTGTCCGTCCGTCAACCTGGCTCTCTATACTACGTTGTTATTAACCGATTAGGCATTCTAATTAATTTGTTATCGAAAAGAGGGACACCTGTGTTCAGAATTCTCTTCTATTGTTCTATTGGGCAATTTCCAAGCTCCTCATTATCATTAAAAACTTCAATTCTATCATGTGGTATGCTAAGGATTGACAACTTCACATATTTCTTCAAAAGGAATTTGAAAAGATTAGTGCAAAATTCCACCAGATCGTCCGTCACGTATTGTCATGCTCTGATGGCCAAGAATAACTTGATCAGGCCTATTAGCTTGTATGAACCTGAGGGTGGGGAATGAATAGTTTTTTATTCACTACATATATTCTTTATGTATAATATATAATGACGAATGGCGTATAAAAGACAATTGAAATTCATATCCACGGTCCGAACTTTTAAAAATAAGTAATGATTCACCCTGAACAAGCTTTGTTTTTCTGGAAATGAAAAGGAAAGTAAAAGTACCTAAATTGATATATAATATTTTACATAAATATAGTTATGTAAAATATATTACCAAAAAGTTTGCAGATGAATATTATGCAGACCGTGTTTTAGAAAGATGTTTGAATATAATTGATCTTAAAAGTGACCACTATGGAAGTTATCCATTTTTCAAATATGGTATGGTATGGGGTCGACGTACACGTTTCTAATGCCCCAACGAAAACATATTTCAAAAGCCATTGATATGCAATGTAGAAGTTTTACAAAAAACCAAACTATTGCCAATAGTATGGGAATTATATGAATTAATGCATAATATTCATTTATAATGAATCAACATTTGAAAATGATAAATATAAACATGCATGGATATTCTACTGAAATAGAAAACCGATTTCATTATTTCCCAACATAGGTTTAGAGAATAATGGCAGCAGTATGCAAGCAATAAATTATATAATCAAAAGAAATGAATTTGAAAAATGAGTATTTTATCTGCTTTGTGATATTGAACCTTATTTATTGGGGGCTTTTTATAATAAAATTTCTCCATAAAATGTCTCAAAATTCAAATTTTTTTCAATGTGCATTATATCTATTAAGTATGTTCATGTACGCATGTATTGCATCTACATTAGTAAGATATTTATGCCTGATATTTTACATATGAATTTTTTTTTTATTTTTGAACGTATTTCTTGATCAGAGCTCTCCAACTGTGTGAACTCTGAGCTCCAATGAAGTCCTACTATCTATATCAATATATATCTACTTAAAACTGCCTGGGTTTTTTATTCTATTTAATTGTATTTGAATATATTTCTTGATCTGAGCCCGGCAACTGTGTGAACTCTGAACTGTAATGAAGTCCAACTATCTATATCAATATCTATCTATTCAAAACCGCCTGGGTGTCCCTCATCAACACATTACGTATGTGCATTCCCTGAACAAACACTCTGTATATGATCATGGTATGTAGGCTTTCACTGCCGGTATGGTACTGCTGCGTTTTTACTTACAACAGGACTGGGTATCAGAGGGCTGACTGCTCTTTGATTGGTCCGACCCTTCTTCAATCATTGAGAGAACCTTTGTGTTATGAAATGCTGGTATTCATTTCTTGTTGATGAAGTGATAATATTTGAACAAGCACTCTAATCATCATTCGAGCCAGTAAAGAATGGTTATTAAGAATCTAACAATCTGGTAGAGAGGATAAGACGTATCTGCGAATCAGAAAGGCAACGAGAAGAAGTGTACCATCTGAAGAATGTGTTTATTTGTAACGGATATAACGAAGCTGAAATCAACCGAGCCTTATGACCCACACAGAAATATTCCACGGTGACATTTGAGCGAACAGCCAATGAAAGAGCGTTGCTGTACTGCATGAGCGGTTTGGCGGATGAAATTGGAAGCTTTCAGTTAGGGAAGGTACACGCTATGCTATAGACGATCCCTCCCGATATAGAAGGTCCCGACACTCTGTCGAATGAGGCTCTCATGTTTCCAGTTAACGAATGATAATTTCTTCATCCACTCACTCCAGCCAGGCAGGGGTTCACCGTGAAGGGCGGTACTGATGTCTGAGGACATTCATGCCGCCATCTCATGATCAATTATGAGGGAGCTAGGCTCCATCCCGTCTTGAACGAAGATGATTGAACAAATTGGAAGCATCCTCAAGAATGGAGTTGGAGACATTTTTAAGCCCACAAGAATGACAGAGAATAGTCTCAGGTCAGCTGAAGACTTCAAGGATCTGTTGAGTACTCCAGGAGTATACCGAATACCGTGTAGTTTTGGTTTGTTGTACATAGGAATCACATAAAAACGTGGTAAAACGCGCTTGACTGAGCATAAAAAATGTTGCCGCTATGACCAAACAGATAAATCGATGAAGAAATCAGTTTTTGAGCGAAACTGATATGGAATAATCATTCGAAGATGTAGCCGTTGAAACCATTATGATGATGATAGGAAGTACCTACTATGACAAACTAGTGGCATTTCAATTCACATGGCGGACCAATGAATACAGGAGTACAGAAGTAAATTACTAGTCTTAAAATTCAAACTTATTCGAATTCTTTCATAATCAATCATGTGCCAAATAGTTTTCTATTTACTTGCTCCTCAATCAACTCAATTAATCTAAATGAAAATACAACTGTCTTATTTTCATTTGGATACCTACGAGTTGATTGCACGGCTCTCTACGAAACTCATTGGACTATTTCAGTAAAAAAAAAATATCAAGATTGAATTCGATGGATTCGTTTACTTACTGACAGGTTACTTCCGTAAATTTACTAGCATCTGTACAATAGAAGAACTTCCCGTTGAACAGTTGAACGGCAATCACAGCAAATATGAATTGGAATAATATGTACACTATTAAAATATTTATCACATTTTTCAAGGAGTTCACCAAGCAGTCAAAGACTGCTTTCAATTTCGGCACTCTTTTAATTGTTTTTAATGGTCTAAGAACTCTCAACACTCTCAAAGATTTTATGGTAGATAGATTCGCAGCCGCCGGCCGTTTCCTGTAAAAAATAAACTCAGTTATACAAACATACATACATAGAGTTATACAAATTTGTACATATATTTGCACAGATACTTGCACAGACGTTGTACAGGTACTTGAAATAGTCCATATCACATGCACCTCTTCGGAATGTGTACCCGTTTCGCAACGGGTGTTGATAAAAGTAATATTTATTTTCACTATTGTCAAAAAACCTCGAATTTATTGCTTGACATATGTTTTGTTCTCGGGTATAACAAGATTTCAAAGAATATGTATATGAAAGATAAATTGAAGATTCTTCATTATTTTTCAATTGCTGATCTCTCAAAATAATTCGTATGTCCTTTATGAATCATCACTTCTCAATAATTTTGAGAAATTGACTATCAACAATTTCTCAAAACATTAAATATCATAGAAGAAAATGCTATATATCGAAAACGTAATATCACTTCGAAATAAATTCTCAGTGTTCTTGAAGTAATCCACTATCATTTGATATGAAACCTGATTTTTCGAATTTCTATACTTACGCGAAATCAAAACCCATGGAAACCAGAGCGCAAACCACGACTACTGCATCCATGATATTCCAAACTTCCCTGAGATAAGATCCGGGATGTAAAATAATCCCCAAATCGATAATTTTCAGAGCCATCTCCACCGCGAAAACACTCGTGAAAGCATAATCAAACTGATCCAAAATTCCGTTCCAAAAAGAATTTTCATCCACTGGATCCTCACATGCTAAGGCGATAGAGCTGAGACAAATAACAACCATAATGAAAAAATCGAAGTAACGTAAATTTACCACCCAATGAGCACCTCTTCTCACCCTATGAAGACAAGAAATGAAAATTATTCAAAAAGAAGATCATAATGAAGTTCGACAAAAATACTTACGGGTTTGTTGAAGAAAGTATGAACATACTAGAATATGGCAGCATTGGTTTTGGGCCAACGATTTCTTCTTCCTCCACTTTTTCTTCCTTCTTTTTCTTTCCTTTCGAGGGACTTGGTAAACAGATCTCGTTTCTGAGATTCGAACCTTCCATTTGCAAAGCCTCCATTTCTTTCTCTAGTTCTAAAGCTTGTTTCTCTTTATTCTCCTCCGCTTGTTCCTCTTCAGCGGCTGTTAGTTCTTGGGCATTAGCTAAGTTGTCGACGGCAATGGCCAAGAATACATTGAGCAATGTGTAGTTTCCAAATAACATAAGGACTATGAAATAAAGAGAGTAAATCATTCCGTTATTGGGCCCTCCTAGTGCATTGATGCCATTGTACATTACTTCATTCCAGTCTTCGCCTGTTAGAATCTGGAAAAAGAATTGATATTTTCAGTAATACTCATTGACATTGAATCCATGTGATGCACTGTTTGGGACCTTTGGTGTAGTAATGAATATTACTGGAGTTTTTTCCCAACACCAACCCGTTATTTTGACACCTCGACCCGTTTTTCGATCACCAATTGAATGTCATCGATGTCATTACGATGTCATCGATGACATAAGCAGATCAAGCTTATTCCGTGACATTCAAAATCGTAATTCATGAATGAAGTGTGTGTATTTTCTATAATGTTATCCAATTTGGTCCTGAAGAGCCTTAGGGCAAGTGTCTTAAGGCGAAACACCGGTGTATACCAGTTAGGGTGACAGTGTTCCATGTGAGTACAATTTATTACCGTTCATTCAAAGTAGAACTCATGTGAATGATATCTGATTCTTATTCCTCAACAAATGTTTGATATACAAACTGAATAGAGAAAAGTATCTTCTGTATAATTCAGTGTTCGTATAGAAGTATTTGTTTCGAAAGAATGTTTTCTTTCATGTAATTCAATGTTTATATGAAAGTAGCTGTTTCAGGAGGACTTTCTTTCAGTTTGTGTCTGAAAGTTACTTCTTTGCATGATCTACACATCCATGTATAGCGTTACTTATTTTCAAATTGATTACTTCCTTCCTTTCTTTGGAAGATTCTCTCATCCATTTTTTTGTATCAGATGGAGTAGTAGAAAGCCAAAAACTTTCTTTCCCAAAAATTAATCACTCCTAAAAATATAACCCTTTCAATTCAGGAAGTTTATGTTTCCTTCGTGCTAGGTTAATTTGAATTACTTGAAGCTTGAAGATATATCAAGTCTCATCTTTTCAAAGTTCAACTCTACACTCAACAATGCGGCAAAGATCAGCCTTACTGTATTGTTGAATGAAATTGCTAATTGGAAACAACAGCAAGGGGCAAGCAATGATATCTCAGATTCATCCATATCTGAAGGCTTTATTCATGTGTGACAATGACGTCTATCTTTACACATTCAATATACTTATATTGGCCCCCCTTCCAGTAAGCATCGCCACCGCAGAGAGGTATTTTCCACCCTCGGGCGCCTCAAGGACTGGATGAGAACAATCATAAGAGAAGACCGTCTGGCGTCGTTGGCACTCATAAACGTTCATCGAGAAATAGCAGACAAAATCGACCTAAACAAGATTGTTGATGAATTCACCAAAATGAAAAAAAGTTACACTTCGTTATCTGAGCAGATATTCCGTGAAAAATATGAACTCCTCAAAACTATTTTGAAACATAGTTTCATTATTTCCATTATGATATTCATTTATATCAGTGTTTCTATCATTTACTTTTTTCTATTCTTTGTTTTTCCATGTTATGATCATACAAAATAAAGATGTGTTCATGTACATAATAATAATTTTACTTACAAGCCCAACCCTTATACAGTGCATCTCTTTAATGCCCCCCTTCCTTTTATTTTCTGGACGGGTTAACTAAAAAAATTGAAATATGGGATAATGGAATTAATGCATGAATACTTTATTTTGAAGTGAAATTGACAGATGAAACTTTCAAGATGGAGACTGGGCGCTATCTGGGAAAAAAATTAAATGGAAAGGGGGCTCTTGTGACACATCATTTTGACGAATACTTCACAACCTTAGAATATGAAGTCAATATCTTCACCTACTACAAAACGGCTGAACATTTAATAATTTCCTGAAGACAAACAAATTAATATCCATATTTCTAGAAATATTTCTTTTTATCTACCATATAGCAATTCCAACAACCCGATAAGGTTTGTTGAGTTATTTTTCGTTTATGAAAACGACAAAAAAATGTCAGTACGACAATGAACATCATTGTTCAGTTAGAATATACTCATTTACTTTTCGGTTTTACTAGTAGAAAGGTACCACGTCAACAATCCCTAAAATGGTCCATTCTCGTCCATTGGAAGAAAAAATTGAAGCTACTTTTATTTACGGTGCGACGCGTGATTTTCACGAGACCGAAAGGATTTTCAATGAAGGTTTTTAGAATCGTCCTATTTGTAGAAAATATTTGAGGGAACTTGTATCCAAATTCACAACTATCGGTAGTGTACATAACGAAAAGCCCCCAGGTCATCCGTCCATTCCAGAAGAACAGCAACTGCAAATAATTGGTGAGAAAGTAGTAAATTCTGAACAGTCTACTTATTCCGTCGCGAATGTTTGTGAGGTGTCTCCTTCTACTGTGTGGAGACTTTTGAAGAGGAATAGGTATCATCCATACAAAATCAAAATGGTACACCAATTAACTGAAGATGACCCTGATCGAAGAACAGAATTCTGCGAAATCATGACGGAAAGCATTGCAAGGCATCCTACCTATCTCCACAATATTTGTTTTAGTGACGAATGTACTTTTTTTTAAACGGCAATGTTCATAGATAAAATTTCCGTTATTGGAGTGACAGCAACCCTCACGTTTTCCGGGAAACACATACCCATTATCAAGAAAAAATTAACGTTTAGGCAGGAATATTGGGAAACCATATTGTAGGACCTCTATTTATTGATCAAAATTTAACAGGGGAACTGTATTTGAATATGCTGGAAACTACTGTTGAGCCTCTCATCACTGAAATCGTCGAAGCGAATCCTAATGAAATCGATATGGATATTATATTCGAACAAGATATAGCACCACCACATTACTCCAGACAAGTAAGAAACTATTTGGATACTACTTTTCCCGTCGTTGGATTGGCCGTCGAGGACCTATAGAATGGCCAGTTTGCTCGCCAGATTTGACACCTTTGGACTTTTTTTATGGAGCTATTTGAAGCAAAAGGTGTACGGAACTGAACCTGCTTCAATATTGGATATACGACCGAGAATAATAAATATTTCTAGAGATATTGACGTTACTATGTTCGAAAATGTTCGGCGTAAAATATCGGATAGGCTGTTCATATGTTGAGAAGTTCAAGGCAACCATTTCGAGCATCTTCTGAACTGACCTCAAGCTCATGGCGCCCAGTCGCAATCTTGAAAGTTTCATCTAACAATGTCACTTCAAAATAGAGTATTCATGCATTAATTTCATTATCCCAAATTTCTATTTTTTTTTACCCATTCAAAAAATAAAATAGAGGGGGACCATTAAAGAAAAGCACTGTATGTGCTGAGTAATTACATACATTAACAAAAATATTTGGAAGTGATACCTAATTCACGCATGGAATTAAAACAATTTTTTAAGAGTCATTGATAAAGTTATCCTTTTGTCAGCCCTCCCCTTTAAAAAGGAACTAACTTGAAAATATATTGATGTAACAATGAAGATCCTCTAAAATAATATCAACTAATGAACTACTCAAATATTGGTATACAATTTATACATGTTAGTGAACATGAAAATTTATAGGAGTTCAAATTCAAAAACAATTCAACATTCAGCCAATATCAACAGGGTTACATCTTTCGAAACATTTTACATCAAAGTACACTATTAACTTACTTGGAAAACTGTTAGCAGCGCGATGGGAAAGGTGTTGAAGTTTGCGTTGGGGGTACCTCCATCGAAATTGAATTGTCCTCCAAAAAGCTGCATTCCGAGTAGCGCGAATATAAGAATGAATAGAAAAAGAAGAAATAATAACGATATTATAGATCTCATTGAGTTGAGCAGAGATATCACAAGGTTGCGCAATGAAGACCAGTATTTAGTCACTTTGAATATCCTTAGCAGTCTCAAAGCTCTTAACACTGATATTCCGAAAGAACCACCTTTCACTTCTGACCAAATGACTTCAAATATTGAGCCCGTTATCACTACGCAGTCGAAACGATTGAAGGCTGATTCGAAATAAATCCTTGGACCCAAAGCATACATTTTTATGAACATCTCTGCCATGAACAGACCCAAGAACACAAATTCCGCATAATCTGAAAAAAAAGGTATCTTGAAATTTTGAACATATTTCATTCAATCTGAAGATAAGTGAGCCTTCCGATTTCGATCAATGATGATATTTGTATAAGCTCGAGGAAATGCGTCTGAATTTATAAGTAGTTTTGCTTTGAAAGGTTCATTTGGTCAACTTGATTAATAATAATAATATAATATATAACAACGTCAGACACATTGTACGAACATTAAAAAGAAAAACCATCAGTATGCAGTAGAAATAAAAACATGTTAATATAAAATGGAGTTAACAGCAAACCAGATATTGCTGAATTAAATATGTTTTCAAGTCTATATGGAAATCTTTCACATCTTTTTAATTTTTTTAAGGCTCCCGCAGAATTTGATATTTTCTGTTAATTTATTGAAAAACTCGATTGATGCATATGACGGATGCTTTTCTGTTAGTGTTTTAGTCTATGAATAGGGAAACATATAACTGCATTCCGCAAAGGGTAAGTAAGATTTGATCCGGCTTTCAAGAACTTAATTTAATGTTTCAATAAATGCATTACACATTCATAAATGTACAATACGTGTACTGTCATTATATAATTATCTTTGAATTTGCCCCGACAAGATTGGCGGTACTTCAATTTGAACATAGTTCTTATCACCCTTTTTTAAATTCCAAATATATTCAAGATGCAACTACAAGATCTCCGGAATAAAATACCAAATTTTGCAAAAGACTCAAAATTTGTTGCATATATGGTTTTTAATGATTCTTTTGTTTAGATAAGTATTAATAATCCTTACACTATAGCAGACTTGATTCAAATTTTTTCCTAAATTGATAATGTAGGTACGCCACTGAAGATGATCATTGATGTGTATACCTAAAATTTTTGTTGAGATTTGTACTTTCATTTGATTATTTGCTAATTGAACAAACAGTTGTTGGTGACTCAATTCAATTCTAAATAGAATCACCTACTTAGGTTTTGACGGTGTTAAGAATAAGGCCATTTTTAGAAAATGCTGTGTTTTTTCGACTAAATGGGATGATTTAGTAATTGAATTTCGGTAGTTGATTCTAGAAGCCAGTAATTTTGTGTCATCGCCCTAATTAGTGGTAGTAGCCCCCTCGTTATTTAAAATATCTAAGATGTTGTTCATGAAAATAACAAATAGAATAGGACATATCCCTCTAATTCCATATTTTTCAAGTTTTTTCAATGGATACGTGTGATTAAGACAGTCATATGCTTCAGAAAGGTCTGAGAATATTCCAAGAAGTATTTCGTTATTTTCAAATGACTCGATAATGTTTCTTCAATATATCCGTGTTGAATTAGGTTTAAGAGATTACAATGTTTCATGAAGTTAATCAATCTTTCTATCACCCATCGCCATTTCAAAAATTTTAGAAAACGATGGCAAGATACTTATAGACCTATACATTTCAAACAATTCACAATCTCCTTTTTTGTATATTGGTGTTATGAGAGCTAGTTTTCGTTGTTGAGGAAAAATAAATTCCATATTTGAATGAGTTACTCATTATATAGCCAATTATTTTGGAAATATTATCTATGCATATTTTTATCAGAGTTACTGGTATTTCGTCACCTCCACATGTGTGTTTGTTTTTTATTTTCCGTAGCAGAACATTGATTGTGAATTATTTGAAATGTTACATGAAAATTGGGACTTATCAATTTTTCCAAGTATTTTTGGAATGATATTCAACAGAAATTCATTGTACTGATTGTGTGTTTGTGTTGGATTTCCTTCAAATATTGAATCTGTGGTGTTATTTCTGCCTACGATCTCTTTATATATGCTCCACATACACTTCATTTTATTATCATAATTTCTGATTTTTTCTTGGTAACACTCACTTTCAAGTTATACGAGTATGATCACGGTTTCTTGGAAAGTCCTTCAATTTTGTACAAGAATAACGTTGTTTCGGATGAAAAATACAATTATACAAATTTTAATTTTTTTTGTTGGTATTGAAAATATTTCATATCACATGAAATCTACTGATTGTTTTTATGATGTTATATGAACTTTAATTTTTTTGGTTCATTTCATCGTTTTTATTAGTATGAAATACTTTAGTATCGTACTCTACGGAGATATCTTCACACGATGTCAATAATATATTACCTAATTTCTCAATCAATATCAAGAATAGTATATTATTTAACGAGCGAGAAATATTGCCATTACTTGCGAGAATACAGTTCATTGACAAGATCTGAAGGCGAGAGTGGCGAGTGAAATACTATATATTGCGATTCAAATACTATACATACTATACTATACGTTAAAAAACATTTTTTGTGAAGGAGTCAATGTTTAATACTGTTTCTTAGGTTTATAATTTTTCACAATCGCTAACCAAGTTAGCGTCCTCAGAAGATCTTTATGACTAAATTTTACTACTATGTTAGTTTTTTATACGCTAGTGGACTAACTACGAGCACTACCAGGTATATCCCTGACAACTTCCATCATTGACCACAAAAAATGGCGAGACCACAATTTTTCGTTCATAAAATACTCACGTTTCCGTTGAGCAAAGTAAGGTATGATATTGAGAAAAAAGTTGTTAGGACGGTGGCTGAAAGCAACGAGTATCCATTAAACATAGTGAATAAATTGAAAAGAAAACAGATTTTCAGAGTATTTTCGAAGAAAGGAAGATTCAAAATTCATAGTGCCTATATATGAATCCAAATACACCAAAGGGTTAGTCTGAAAAATTGAATATAAAAGTGTCTTTCAAAACTGCGCGTAGACTTTCACAAATGTTGGGCAGTCCGAAAAAGAAGACAAGAAAAAATATTAGAGAAAAAATGTAGGGGATAGTCACTAACATAGAGGAAATATATAACAAATTAGAGGTATTGATAAAACAGGTAGTTTATAACCGGAACCGTAACAAGTAGACTTAGGTAATACTAACCGGTAGTAGTAAGGTACTACTATCAGGTATTAGTTAGGCCACTAGCATATAAAAACACTAACACATAAGTGAAATTTAGTCATAATGATCTTCTGATGACGCTAACTTGGTTAGCGAAACGCGCGTCGAGATACCGTAATTCTCTATGGATTAAAATGTTTTGATGTTTCAGATTGCGGAAAGTTATTCACCCAAAAACCAGTTATGAACACAAATTTTTCAGTAATATGCTCTCTAAAAATCTATTTTATTTTATAGGACAATATTCGACAATGCTCTCCTAGAAAGAAATGGAAACATTAAAAAAATGAAAATGAAAAATTGAATTTCTAACTCAATTCGCCCATTTGAAAAAATATACGAGCCAGTTATATTCAAGAGTACATATTTATCATTTATTCTCCTATTATTCTTAACTCATTTCATGCAAGACGGGATTCAATAAACTGAACACACGTTTCATAAATATAATAATCAGTTAATGTTGTATATTTTCTGGATGAATAAATTGAATTGATCCAGAAATCAGTACTCAAGTGTATAATAATATCACATCATCTTAACGAACACTAGATTGTTTTCATCTTCGCCATTCAGTGAGACCTCATATATCCAACTGCAACACGAAAATACTTGAAGGTCACAAAACTACATTCCAGTTTAAAAAAAACGGGTGAAATATCATTCTGAAATTAAGTAGATATGTGCTTTTCAATTCATAGATCTGAATGTTCAAATCTCATTCTGAAAGTAATACTCACATAAAAAATCAGTAAGCCACTGTGGTTGTCCATGGTACTCTACTGCAACGCATATGGTATTGAAAAGAACCAGTATAATAACAGACCAATAAAACCATTGTGTCTTGATTACGTGCCGAATACAAAACCTAAATCTTTTTTCAGCTCTCCAAAATCTTGCACATCCACTTTGACCTCTCACCCTGGTTTTCAGATACGACGACTTTCCAAAACCTGTCAATAATACTTCAACTTCAATATTGGAATTTGTTGTATTCAGAATAACTAAGTGGGTACCCTTACTAATGGATTGTATTTCAATGAAAAAGTATTTTGAATCCAAAAAAAACTGAATGCTCATAAGTAAAAGATGGAGAAACGATTCGTTAAAAAAACTATATTGAGTTTCCAGAACCGCCAGAACTTACTTCTTCACTAATAAACCAAAATTCTGGGAGCTAGCCTCTAGCTAGCGTTTTCGCTAGCTAGAGGCGACCACCTTAGGAAAGTAAAGTATGGTTCACTTCACCTAAATTTCGAATGCCAATATTTGTATAGTTTCATAAAATATTGCTTGAAATCGAGAATGAATACTGCTGACCCATTCCTAACAGTTCAAATAATAATGATGACAATAATAATAATAATAACAGGGCACATGATTCTCAGACCCAATGATCACTTACCCCACGGTGTGAGAAGTGGTTGTTGATTGATAATTCTGACGCGCCTTCCAAATGTATCAAGGTTTTGGGGGATAGGGCCTGACCAGCGAAAACTTCGGTGAAAAACAGTAATGATGATAATTTCAATAAATAAGTAGGGATGGTAATTAACTCTTGAGGCCTCAGCTTATCAGAGCGCCTGACTTTCGCTCTCTTCAGGTCGAGTAGGGTGAAGCCTACCAGAATGGTGTCTTCAACACCTTAGTCTACTGCAGTCGCATGATGGGTACAAAGGTTGCTGCGTCCGAGATCCTAGTGCACTTGCTTTCGGCATGTCCAACATTTCCGTCTTGACCTATATCCATTGTTGCCCTAAGGGTTCTTTATTACAACACCGGTGTTGACCTACTCTCTAGGGGATATTGAATCCGTTGTACGGACCGAGAAATGCCGAATTTATTGGAACAATTCGTTCCCCACCTTCAGAGCAAGACGATATTTGTCGTGGAGTTTTCAGCTTCTGACTAGGCAAATATCGTCCAAAAAGAGGAGAAAAAAACGAATGAAACATCGAGATTTGCTCTTCGAACTCCGCAGACTCTAACCAGACCACTGTGTCAAGATTATTGTTCTAATTATTGGAGTCCTTGTTGGAATGATGCCCTATCTACTCTCAAATCTCAAAATCATATCGACTCATCGCACTGAGGCAGAACTCTTAGCCGGACAAATGCAGAAAGCTGTCATTCTTGGCTCACTGCTCTTGCTCAGGGCACATAATTCTTGGACCTGAAGGTCACTTACCCCACGGTGTGGAGAGTGGTCGTTGGTTGATAATGATGTCGCGCCCTCCTGAATGTATCGGGGTTTCAAGGGGATAAGGCCTGACCACCGGAAACCTTGGTGAAAAATAATAATAATAGTGATGATAATATTAGTAATAATAATTTTAATGATAGTAAAAGTGCCCTCTGTAGTCACGAATCCCAACATCATGTCGGCTTGTAGCATAAAGCAGAAATCTTGGACACGAAAATGTCATTCTTAGCCCATTGTCTTTGTCTAACATCCTCGAACCCAATGATAACCTACCTCACGATGTGAGAAGGGCTGGTTTAATGATATTGTTACGCCGATATGCTTCGGAAACATAACTCGACCAGCTTAGGATTTTTCTCAACAACAGTGAAAACATTGGGTTATCAAAGTGTCTAACCTAGGTTTTCCTCAGGTCAAGTGTGGTGAAATCGGAAACCGAGGGATCCATCGTGGCCTGTCAGAATGGCGTCTTCGACACCTCAAACTACCGCAGTGACGTGATGGATATGAAGGTTGCTGGCACAGGATGCAGGGCCTCTCAAATTTACTGGAACTATTCATTTCCCACCGTCAGGCTCATATAAACTATAAGCCTGATGTAGTCCTTCTCGACCACCAGAGCAAGTCGATATTTGCTATGGAGTTTTCAGCTCCTGCCAAACAATTATCGGCCGATGAAAGGAGAAAAAACGGATAAAATATTGAGATTTTCTCTTGAAACTCTACAGACTCAGGCGCACCCATGAGGGGAACACTACTCTCTCTACAATGCCAGCCATGGATCTACAGAGCTAACAACTCGATGCATTCCTACGGGAGTAGTTCACCCGCGCAAAGAAGGTGCATGGACAGAATGCTATGTGGTATTCCGCCTTTTTCCCCAAAACTTTAGAAATTACGTATCTTATCTTTGGCGGCCCCTGAAGTCACTAGAACTGATTTGTTTTGATGTAGAGGTTTGGTGTTTTCACGAAAAACGCTCATATCTGGCAAATTAATACCACTGTATACAGCGCCATTCAATAGCTTTCCGAATCGAAAGGACGAACTTCCGGCCTTGCAGTTCGAAAGATTGAATGGTACGTACACCAAATAGAAGCTAGGATTACGTTGGCGAGACAACACGCCACTCGTTTTCAATGTGTGATGGATTACATGGTAACCAACCAGCCATTCACGAACGAAGAGCGGCAAATATTCACCAAATTACAACTTAACCATCACACTTTAGGTCAAGACGTAATGCCGACTACCAGACAGTGCTGCCTTGATAGGATACGAATGCTAGTGACTGCTAAGAAGTCACTAATTAGGAGAGCTAGAAGTATCGAGAAAAACCTCATTCTCGGACATTTATAAGCACCCGCAGTCATTCAACCTGAACACTCCAGACCTAGCGCAGATCGGAACTTTCAGCAGAGAGCTTCGACAGCATGAGATCAATGAACTGCACAATCCGATAACTTCGGATGACGTTCGAAGAGCCCGTGTGGTGTAACGTTTATTTTTTTGGCTCATTCAATTTTGGATTTTTTATGTGTATTTGATAGCGCAACGTTCACATTCTATTTATTCCTTCCTTTCTAACTGAACTGAGGTCTGTGAACATGTGTGTAAAATGAAAAGAGGATAGGTCAAAACACCTGTCAGTTCACCGTCGATCGTTTAATAGGGAACGTTGAATAGAGTTTTTTCAGTTCATTAATCACTTGGTATTCACTGATTTTTTTATTCAATATGAATTGAAATTTGTATTCCCCACTGAGTGCACTTGATACTATTTTCTGCAATTCACGACAAATATTCCTAACTCAGTGCAAGTACTTGGTGTCAGTTTTCCACAATCTGGGGCAAATATTCTTAACTCAGTGCGTGTCTAAAACTTAACAAAGAAACTTTCATCCACATGACTTCGACGGTAATAACACTTTTAGACTTATCAATGATGAAGATATGTTAATTGGCTGTCAAATATTCACTTGATTTTACTTTTTTCATATGGTGGAAAATATAATCGTTTCACTTAGGGTTCTAAATGGTTCTATAGGAACTCCTAAATCACTTTCAAACGATTCTAAAGAATTCTTAAGGAATGTTTCGATGCGTTATCAATTTCAGCTGTGACTTTTGAGAAAATTTCATATACTTAGTGTCTTTGGATTATTTTTCATCTATGGTAGCTTTATTAATCCCACTTCTCAAGGAAGATTTTTGTGGATACATCTTAGGAAGAATTTCACTGGGGCTTTTGTGATTGTGGTGACTGGAACAATAGAATAAACCATCCGAGTGGCATTCCATTATCATTCCTGGCTGGATCTATGGAGTCCCCACTATTGCCTCAAAATTTTGTGATTTTTATTGTGTTCTGTAACAACAACGCCACCTTTTGGCGACAGAACTCAAAAACAGAAAAGTGCCTTTTTTAAATAGATTATAAACTTTCGGTGAAAATAAATTTTAATAATATAACAATAAATATAATAAGAATATAATTGCTATTTAGACACTTGCTTCCGGCATGCTCAGCATATGCGGTCTCAGCCTATATCCATTGATATAACGCAACCCTAAGCGAGCTTCATCACCATCCACAGCGCGTTTACGGTATTGATGAAATAGCGATAATACTCTAAGCGCCAGGAAACATTGAAATCGTCGTGTGAGAGGATAAGTGCCAAATTTATCGAAATTATTTATTTCTCAGCATCAGGCTCATAGAAGCTAATACGCTTGAGGAAGCTATTTCATAGTGAACCAGGTATTGCGGTTTTGTCAACTGTTCAGTGTAGATATAGTGACGTGTTACTTGAATAAGGTTATGGATTTCCATCAAGTATTGGCCAATTCCATCACAAAAAAAATTAAACACTGAGAAATTATACACTTTGAAGTGTCTGGCAGAAATAACCATCGCGTCGTGTCGTGAAGTAATAGATATTGTATTTATTATAATACTTATTCTACGTACACAATAAAAATTTAGCACTCAAACTCAAGAAAGTGGTAACTATAATATTATTACTTACCTTTAGCAATCGCTATCTGTATCTGAAACTTTGCCGTAGCATGTACAAGTGTGTATAAATAAGATATGGTGGCTCTGAAATCTTGGGCTAATCGAAATTAACTATAAAATTGGAATACCCTCTGAACCTTTGATGACGCGCCAGCATTATCAATCAACGACCACTCCCCACGCCGTGAGCTAAGTGATCATTGGGTCAGAGAATCATATGCCCTGACCAAGCCTCAGTGAGCCAGGAATGATAGTCTTTTGCATCTATCCGGCTAAGATTTCTGTCTTACTGCGGCGAGCCGGTATGATTCTAAGATTCGAGAGTAGAGAGGGCATCATTCCACCAACGACTCCAATAATCAGAACAACCATCTTGAGAGAGTGGTCTGGATAGAGTCTGCGGAGTTCGAAAAAAAAATCTCGATACTTCATCCGTTTTTTTCCCTCTTTTCGGACGATATTCGTCTCGCCAAGAGCTGAAAACTCCACGACAAATATCGTCTTGCTCTGGCGGTCGAGAAGGACAACATCAGGTTTATTAGTTTGTATGAGCCTGAGGGTGGGGAACGAATGGTTTCAAAAAATTCGGCACTTATTATCATTATTATTATCATTTTTCACCGTAGTATGCGATGGTCAGGCCCTATCCTCCGAAGCCCCGATACATTCGGGAAGGCGCGCCAGCATTATCTACCAACGACCACTCCCCACACCGTGGGGTAAGTGATCATTGGGTCCGAAAATAATAATAATAACAATCATTATTATTATTATTAGCATCATTATTATTAGAATTTTTTTTCTCGAAGTATGCGCTGATCAGGCCCTATCCCCCAAAGGCCCGATATATTCGGGAGGGCGCGCCAGCATTATCAACCAACGACCACACCCCACACTGTGGGTTAAGTAATCATTGGGTCCAAGAATCATGTGCCCTGACCAAGCGCGGTGAGCCAAGAATAACAGCCTTCTGCATCTGTCCGGCTAAGATTTCTGCCTTAGTGCGGCAGGCCGGTATGATTTCAAGATTCGAGAGTAGAGATGGCATCATTCCACCAACGACTCCAATAATCAGAACAATCATCTTGAGAGAGTGGTATGGATAGAGTCTACGGAGTTCGAAAAGAAAATCTCGATACTTTATCCGTTTTTTCTTCTCTTTTCGGACGATATTCGTCTCACCAAGAACTGAAAACTCCATTATAAATACCGACTTGCTGTGGCGGTCGAGAAGGACTACATCAGGCTTATTAGCTTGTATGAGCCTAAGGGTGGGGAACGAATAGTTCCAATAAATTTGGCACTTCTCGTTCCCCACAACGGACTTAATATCCCCGGAGCATAGGTCAACACCAGTGTCTCGTCAATACCGTAAGAGTTAGCATTATTATTATTATCATTATTATTATTATAATAATAATTTGTATCTTTTGAAATTTTCAAAATGGTTAGTGCGGTAAATCATGGAGTTGTATGTAGTCGTAAGCACATACAGCGATAAGTAATTTATTCAGAAAAATCACTCATATAGAAATAATGTAGGTCCCAAGATAGATCTTTTGGTTAATCTTAACACCATTTGGCAATAAATCAGAACCGAAAACATTTTATTTGACTTAATTCGACTTGTTGGTACCGATGCTAATCGTGGAATTAAAGTAATAATTACCATCATCAGCAATATCTTCATCTTCTTGTTCTTCTTCAGTGTCGGTACTCTTACTTCTACCTAAATTTTTCAGTTTCTTCTTTCTTGCTGCTCTTCTTCTGGCCTCCATTATATGCAGTTTCTCCTCCTCAGTTGTCCTTTCTTCAGCTAGTATAACTTCCTCTGCAAAATCCAAATGTTACATAAATCCATATATAAAAACTAAACTTTTCGCTCGAAAATGCTAATAAAATCAACAAAGTAGAAAAAACACCTCAATATTTCTGTTTTCATGATTCTAGCTCAGTATGAAGTTGATATATAAAATTTATTTGGTATAGAGAGGGTTTTTTTTTATTAGCGACTACAAGATGTATCGGTATTTACAATAAGAAAATAGTTGTGAATGCGATTATTGCCATGATTTTCTCATCTACATAAAAGTTTAGAAACAATTTCATTTCTCTAAACTAAACATTTTTATTAGCTTATTCAAAAATGATTTTTGCTGATATAATAAGTGATTACCATGATGACAAGGTTTCCACCATTACATTGTATAATGAACAGCGGCGTTCAGTTTTCCTTCAACTGAAGTCAAATGAAAACTTTCAATTAATATAAAAAAACTGCATCTGGGGAACAAAAAAAATATGGAAAACAAGATATGTGAATGATGAAGAATAGTTATTTATTATACAAGGGAAAAAAGTATTAGATTTTAGCACGAGATTGTGTTGTCTCCTGACGCGAAGCAGAGGGAGACAAAAAACCGAGAGCTAAAATCTAATATTTTTCCCGGGGACCGGGGAAAGAAGTAATTTCATGAAAAGTGACAATTTGTTACCTGTCATCAGAGATAAAATGTCAAACCTTTTTCCCGTCACAGAAAAAATATATTTGAATGAGGTATGATTATTGCAGCAAAACTATAACTATTATTGGTAAACAGATTTCGATAAAAATCCGAAGAGTGATAGAATAATCAGAATTTTGATGAAAGTAATAAAATTAAATTGATGGGACGTTTCAAGGTTTTGTTTTGAGAGATTCTGAACCGTGAATAATACTATGATGATATAATAATATATATAATAATATTTATTTACCAAGATTTCAAATCAATTTTACAATATATATATATATATATATATATATATATATATATATATATGAAGCGATGGGTAGTCTTGACTGACTAGTTAAGGAGAAATACGGAATAATGTTGGGGATGCACTCAAAATTGCTGGGTATTCTTTAAACAACAGCCCAGCAATTTTGACTGCATCCCCAACATTATTCCGTATTTCTGTATATGTATATATATATATATATATATATATATATATATATATATATATATATATATATATATATATATATATATATATAACAATGGTGAGTAAATAAAAGAAAGGAAGACCCACAAAAGTAAAACTTGTGCAAGGACATAATATTAAAATGTGTAAAGTAAAACAATAATAATGATGATGTATATAGAGAACACTCCTAAATTGGACAATGGTATATTAACAATGTAATAGTACTAATACTTATTGTTGTGAATATAAGTTTCTGTATCATTCTAAGTACAATAATGGATATCAGTTTCTTCGATGATTTCCATGAATAAACAGGGAGACCCACAGAAACCTAGGTTGTGCGTGGGGTTTTTTCCTGTTTATTCATAAATTTTGTTGTTTAATGTAGAGGTATTTTATAATTTTTTTCAATATTGTAGTCAACATAGGGGAAATAACCCTTTAATTTTCAACTACTTGTTCTGTACTCTTAATATATCGTGAATGATTTTTCTGTCTAGATTAAATGTGTACGATTTTAGTTTTTTTCTGATTGAAGTGATAGAGTTGATGTGAGTGATGAGATCCTTTAAATTGTTATGTAAGAAGTTGAAAACCCGAGGTGTGAGGTAAGTATAACATCATTGTCCTACCGTTTTTTTTGAGGATTTCGTACGAATATCAGAATTGCTTTTTTGTCTTGTTGTGTATTTATGTTCTAGTGTTTTCAGTTCGTGTTTGTTTCTGTATAGGTTGAATAAAATGCTAAAAAAAAATGATTGGTTCAAATCGAAGCATTTCGATTTTTTATATAATTCGTCTGTAGGATACCTATATGGTCTCTTGAATATTATTTTTAGGAATCTTTTTTGCAAAATTTCAATTTTTTTTAGGTGGATATCTGCTATGCCTCCCCACCCTAATATCCCATATTGTAATCTTGATTCTATTAATGCGTGGTACAGAACCTTCATATGGTGAGTATTTAATATTTTCACCAAATATTTGAATTTTGGGAGCATGTACCTTAGAGTATTAACGATATTCTGAGCGTGTATATCCCATCTCAAGTGTCGATCTAATGTTATTCCCAAATATTTAAAACTAATTGTGGAATATATAAGTTCGATTGTATCACTTCTTTGAATTGAAATCGTTTCATACTGAGGTAAATTGTTTTTGTAGATGGCAAATGGCATGAACTTGGTCTTGTCATAGTTTACTGTGAGGTAATTCTGGTCAAACCATTTCAACACACTTTCAAAATCTAACTCGATTTTGCGTTTCAGGTTGTTCCATGAATCATCTTTGTATAACACAACCGTGTCGTCAGCAAAGCTGTAGATTTCCCCTCCACACTTCAGGGTAAATAGTTTATTCACATAAATAGTGAAGAGAATGGGTCCTAAGACGGTACCTTGTGATACTCCACATGTGATTATCTGTTGAGTGCTTATTTTGTCTTTAATTTGTACTGACTGTTTCCTATTTGATAAGTAATTTCTGAATAATTTGAGCAAGATACCCCTAAATCCTAATTCCTCCAAGGCACCTAGAAGCAGTTCATGATTGACTGTATCGAATGCCTTGGAGAGATCGAGAAATATACCAATTGTCATTAATCCGTCTTCCATACCTTCGTATATTTTTGATGTGATTTTCGCTATTGCATCCTGGGTGGCTTTTCCCTGTCTGAACCCATACTGTCTATCTGAGATCATTTGATTTTTATCCAGATATTGTGTCATTCGACCTTTTATTATTTTTTCAAAAATTTTTGTTATATTCGTTATGAGTGACACGTCTCTATACTTCTCCGGTTTTGTCTTTTCTCCTTTTTTGAAGAGAGGTTTTACAATGCTCAGTTTGAAGTGTGAAGGACAAATTCCAGTAGAGAATATTATATTGATCAGATGTGCCAATGGAGTTGAGACTTCTTCTGATATTCTTTTGAGCGTTTCGACGGTGATCGAATCGTACCCGGGAGTTTTTCCATTTTTTAGTGAATCAATTGTTGTCTTGATTTCTTGTTCCGTAGTGGGTGTCAGAAAGAACAAATTTGGGACTGGTTCTCTTTCAGGTGTGGGTTCAAATGAGGTTGTTATATTTTCTGATAGAGTTTTCCCTACATTTATGAAATAGTTGTTGAAGATTTCAGTCATCTCCTGTTCATCTTCGACTATATTTTTATTTTTTGATTCAATTTTTGATATCTCTTGTTTTGGATGGGAGTTGTGTAGAGTTTTCACAGTGTTCCATAATTTTTTCCTGTTATTTTTATTTTTTTCTATCTTTTTGACATAGTAGTTTTTTTTTGTAGTTTCTATCAGCCTGTTCAGTTGATTTTTGTATGTTAACATATTTTTTTTGTACTGTTCGGGATTTTTAATATATTTTTTATATAATTTTTCTTTGGTATTTATAGATTTTACTAGGCCCTCTGTTATCCAAATTTTCCTTTTGATTAATTTTCTCTCGATTTTTATTTTTTTTGTGTGTTTTTCTATTGTTCGAGTTAATTTTTCTGTAAAAAGTGTCATTGCTTCTTCAATTCTTGTTTCATTATATACGGTTAACCAGTTTGTTTCTCTCAGTTCCGATTTCAGTTCAGGATAGTTTATGTATTTCTTACAATCCACGCTTTGCTTTTTTCAGTTATTTTCAAAGTCATTACTAACAATGTGCTAAAATGGTCGGTGATTCCTGATTTGATTATAATTGGTAGGCTTTCTTTTAGTACGCATTCTGATTTTGTATTCAATAAAATATGATCTAAACAACTTGATGAATTATTTTGTACTCTTGTGGGTTTGTTTATCATTGAGACGTAGTTATATTCAGATAGTACATTCAGATAATCGCTAGATATCTCTTGATCTTCCACAAGAATGTCGATGTTGAAGTCACCTATTAAAATATGATGCTGGAATTCATTATTTTCAATTTTTTCTAGGTATCCCGACCAGTTCTGGACGAATGATTCCAAGGAAGTTGATGGGGGTCTGTATACTGCTGTTATCAGGATATTTTTATTTTTTGACATTTTTATGTCTATCTCTATTATGTTCCATACTCCTAAAGACACTATATTCGATTTATATTCAAGATTGTTCCTGAGGAATACAACAACACCATCGTTTTTGTTAATTCCACCATTATTATATATTAAATCATATCCATTCCTGCAGAACAATCCTGGATCATTTATGTGGAATGTTTCTGTCGAAACTATACATTCAAAAAGCATGTTGACATGACTGAGATATACATCCATTTCATCAATATTTTTTAAAATACTTGCTGACTTTGCTCAATTCAAGCGCGCCTAAACACAAATGGCATAACTCCTTTCTTTGCGACATCTCTTATAACCTGACAACCCGAATGCCGTCAATTTGTTGAAATTTGATTTTTCTGGTGATTTTTCATATTATTTAGTAGCCACTCATTCTTTCTGTACTGAATCCATCGATAAAAAATTTTGAAAAGGGTTAAATAAGTTTTTCGGTTATAAAACGGTTTTGATACTTTTTGTTATTTTAATAAAGGGCGTAACGGTATTTTCAGTTGAAAACCCTATTGAAAAACTCTAGACAAATTATTACGCCTTGTCTCCGAGTAGAGAATTTCATTTCTTTTATTCATTTATTCAATACATATTCAATACTTCAAATAATATATGACTTCAGAGTTATCTTGTTGAATATATGGGTTACATTTCATTAGATCGGACTTCCATTGTCTAATATGATATAAATTGATTCCAAACCCCTGAAAGAATATGTAAAAAATTAAAAAGATTAGGTGAGAACTTACAATTATATTAGTCAAAAAAACTGAAATTACAATGAAATAAAATGCAAGCAACAATCAAAAAATAAAAAATTGAACTATTAACCCGAGATGAAAATTAAAAATTATCAACAAGTAATGGAAATTAAAAATTTAAAGATTCCAAGCCAAGCTATTTCACGATGTTTCGATTGTTAGTATCCACAATCGTCTTCGGGTGATAACTGAACTTATTTCTCCGAGATCTGACTAATTATAGGTCATTCGAGTGCTCTCACCTCTCCCCTCTCTCCGCTTCATCGGCTTTAGCGGGAACTGACCGTTTGACGGGAGTATTCTGCTTGATTATAAGTTGCGTATCTCTACGCTAGCTTGGGTAAATGCGTTGTTAGACAACATATATGCGGCTTCTTTGAATTTTCTCCTAAACCAGTGTTCCTCCTTGTGGATGATTTCAGCTTGAGACAATTTGAAGTTACGTTGATGAGTGCCAACATGCTCTGTTATTCCTGATTTGCTGGTTTCTCCTCACTGTATGTGTTTCTTGTGCTCGGCGAGGCGAATTTTCAATGGCCTCTGCGTTTCACCGATGTATGATTCTCCGCACTCGGAGGGTATCCGGTAACTGCAATTCTTGGAATCGCAGTCCGCGTTTGATGACCTGGTTTTCGTGAGGCTGCTACGGATAGTGTTCCCAGATCTGAAGCAGCTTGTGATGTTATACTTGGACCCAATTCTTCTCATCTCTTCCGACAATCATCTGATGTAGCAAAGTACAAGTACTGGTTGTGGCGGCTTTTCTTCCTTGTGGAGCTCTTGCTGTTCCACCTGTTCCACCATCACTTCAGAGTAACCATTCCGTTGAAGGTGATTTTTGATGATTTCTAGTTCCTTTTCGAGACCTTCCTTTTCATTGCAGAGCCCGAAAGCAGGGTCTACTAGAGTCTTGATGATTCCTCTCTTAGTCGATTGATGGTAGTTGGATTCCTGGTTCAGATACTGTCCTGTGTGAGTGGGTTTTCGGTATACAGATGTTTCCCATTTAGTATCTTCACCAAAACGTCTTAGAAAGGCAATTCGTTGTGGACTTTCTTCTTCATTGTGAAAGTGATGGAAGGACTTACGTTGTTGATGTACTTCAGAAAGGTGTCTAGTGTCTAGTTCTGTATTCCCATGGTTTCATAAATGATTTTAATTTTCATCTCGAGTTGATAGTTTTTTTTGATTGTTGCTTATATTTTATTTCTTTGTAATTTCAGTTTTTTTGCTTGATATAATTGTTATTTTTCAGCTAATCTTTTCAATTTTCTATAGATTCTATAGATTCTATAGATATCAAATCAATTTAAATCATAGTAGTGCTTTCCCATTCATTCAGCAGGATTATAAATCATGTAGGTACATTTCAAATACATAAAATAGATATGCCTGATAAATACAATGAGTGAAATCGAGAAACTAAACAATTCTAGTGGTTTTACTGAGTTGGCAGTGATAGGCGAATGATGCAAAGGTGAACAGTATTCATTTTATGAACGGATTGGGTTTCTTTGTATTGAACGTTTCAAAGCAGTTTTGAATTTTCTTATAATAGTTCTCAAGAGGAAGGTTGAAAAATTTTGGGTCAAGATGAAAAAAACTCTTTTGGGAATAAGTTTTCATGAAAAGTGGAATTTGTAATTTTGCGACTATAATTGACCTTGTTATTTCATTTTCTATTTTTTTGGATTTACTGATGTTTAAATAGACCCAGATGATGCTTCTGCAAATATATAAGAAATTTATTTTCATTGTAGGTGTATTGTTGTAGAGTGACGTGCTAGAATTTTTTTTTTTGTAAATAATTTTCAATAAAGAATTTTGAACAATTTTTAGAGGGTCGAGAATATTATTGAAGTCGCTACCCATGCTGTAATGCAGTAACTTAGGACAGATTCAGCCAAACTATAATACAGGGTTATTAAATTAATTGTGGATACGATCTTCCTCAGATTGTGAAATTTATTCATTAGCAAACGTATCCTTATGATCAAGTTAATAACATGTTCGTCACGCCTCATGTGCTCGTCGAGAAAAATTCCTAAGTATTTAATCGACGATGTCTTTGTTATTTCAGGGTATTAGCACTGTAGATTTGGGCAATCAGGGTCATGAATTTCAATTCTTTTGTGTTAGGTTTGTCGTTAGATATATAAGAAATAGAGATAAATTTTATTTTTTGTATATTTATACTCAATTGGTTGTTATTTAGCCATCATCCAATTTTCCACAAATCTTGCTCAGCTGTGTGAATAGTTCAATACTTTCATAGTTGTTGAGTTTGAAAATTAATGTAGTATCATCGGCATAACATATGATGTGACCTAGAAAATTCTTAATGTACAAATATTGTTTATGTATACAAGGAGCAGTTTTGGACCCAATCCTGTACCTTGAGGCACACCAATAGATAGGTTTGAGGGTGAACTTTAGGTTTTATCGATTTCAACTTGTTGGGTTTTACCACAGAGATAGATTTGAAAAAGTTGTACCGATATTCCACTAATACCATATTTTCCCAGTTTTTTCAATAGTGCATCATGAGACAATGTTAAATGGTTTGGCCGAGAGAAGCTATGATTTCTTTTGTAAGATCTAAGATAGTATTTTCATTATTCTGTATAAAGCCATATTGATATTCTATAACGTGATGCTTTCTGAAAAACGTTAAGTCTTCTTTTGATGCAATCTTCAAAGATTTTAGCTGAATTTGATATAACAGAGTTATATCAAATTCAGAGAATTACCGTTTTTGGGAGAGAATTACCGTTTTTGAATATAGGTGTAACTATAGAGTCTTTCCACTGAAATGGAATACTACCATATTTAAGCATAAATTTAGAATATGAATATATGAAGAATGCTTAGTTGAATGAGATTGAAACTTTTTCAAATGAATTATTATATGAAAATGTTCACAAAACTTTAACAATAATCTCAGTGGTAAAATCTGACATTCGTAATGTCATGTCTTGCCTATAATGACAAGAGTGATACTGAAAGTGAAAAATGATCTGATGAATTATTTATACAGCCTGTTACTCATTCGGTATCAAGTTATTTCCTGAAATTTGTTCTGGTTGATTTTGCATTTTTTTCTATATCATTACATCTCTTCAATATTCCATTTTCACTTACACTTTGGAAAATTGTTATTTCATCAAAATTTTATTTGAATTTGCTTATTTCATTAACGAAAAATATATACCAATAGAATACCTTGCACTTATTATGATTCGAATTATTTGTCACGCTTATCATAATAGTTGGCTTTGGACGAAACATTACGAATGTAATATATTCGAAAGTTTGTCGCCTCTAATCTATAATCAAAGTCTGAGTTTTCTTAATTTTTATTATAGTTACTTCTGAGTATTATAAATTTTTGAGGCTTTTTTTTATTGTATTTTATTTCTATTGTATTTAGTGTCCTAGAGAAATATCTGTTCGGAGACGGAGGTTTAATGAATTTTGTAAATAGACTATTTTTTAAACGCACCATTTACAATCTACATTCACATCATAACCCATCGACATTCGACATTTGGATCAGCCTTTAGCATTGTTTCTTCAATTTTTCAAATAATTTGATATTTGTCATGTATTCAGTCAAAGCGGCAACACCGCAGCGAATTCAGTTGTCAATTAGCCATCACGATGGTGTGCAGCTATTGTATAAAATCATTGTTGTTAACCTTCATTGACAAATAAAGTTCATCAGAGAAGTGATTTAGTGAGTTGTCAATGATGCCCTTATTTGAAACAATCAAGATATCACATGGTGACAGCGTTGGTTTCCAAAATACAGAGCCCACTGATGAAAGTGAGAAAAAAAAAGAATAGAGGTAGTATAACTTGTAGATGTTGTGGCCAACAACATGAACAGGGTAAGTGCTTGGCGGCAAACCATTTCTGCAATGTTTGCCTAAAAAAGGACACTATCGCAAGTATTGCCCTCGTAATAAAAACCAAGTTTATGAAATTGTATAGAGTGGAGGTGATTAAATTCTTGTGCAAAATGATGTAAACTATCGTGGGTAAATTTTCGTTATGTGGACACCCGGCGATTTTGAAAAAATTTTTGACTGTACTTACGTATTTTGATGCGTTGATTACGAATCCGAAAGAAAAAAGCGGCGCTCTCCCTTATTTAGTAAGTTACGGCCCTTCAAAGTTCAGAAAAGGGCAACTTTTCAGCCTTCTTTTTCACTAAATAAACTATTTAAAAACACAAGCATTTATTCACTAGGTCACCTTTACACCTTATTCCTCCTTCTTTAACACTTTTCACTTCAATAGTCAACATTTTTCTTATAAAAAACTTAATTTAAAAACGAATGCTTCTCCTGGTGACATTATTCTATTTTTAGGTTAGTTACTAGTGACATTTCAGAAAAAAGCGGTTGGTATTTGCCGTCGCCTACTATTTCAAATTCGTAATACACCACCAAAAACTAATTTACGATCTAAAGAATGAAGGTAAAAAACATTTGAATTTCTTCAGAAATATGGACTGCATCAGTCGTACCAACCATATCATTAATCTTAAAAACGTAAAATACAGTGATATGTAACCAAAAAGCAGCTCCGTACATTTTTTAACATTTTTATAAGAAAAATGTTGATTATTGAAGTAAAAAGTGTTAAAGAAGGAGGAATAAGATGTAAAGGTGACCTAGTGAATAAATGCTTGTGTTTTTAAATAGTTTATTTAGTGAAAAAGAAGGCTGAAAAGTTGCCCTTTTCTGAACTTTGTAGGGCCGTAACTTTTTAAATAAGGGAGAGCGCCGCTTTTTTCTTTCGTTTTCGTAATCAACGCATCAAAATACGTAAGTACAGTCAAAAATTTTTTCAAAATCGCCGGGTGTCCACATAACGAAAATTTACCAAAATAATTTAGTATGCGGTGTCAAAACTAGAGTTAAAATTGATAATGGTAGTATGGTTAAAACCCTCAATAAAAATGACCTTTGTGCTTTGAACATTCCGTTAAAAAAATTTCAGATCCTTCAACTCTGTCCTCTTATTCAGGACACAAAATTGATGTATTAGGACAAATTTATCTTGATTGTCAATATGGTGGAAAAATGGGAAATATTTCATTCCATGTATTGAATTCTAAAATTCAAAGTTCAATTTTGGGACTTTCTGCCTGTCAACTTCTTGGAATTCTTCTAGAAAAATCCCATAGTATGTCATCCATAACTAATAATGAAAATGTTGAAGTTTTATTGAGTTCATACAGTGCAGTATTTTTGGGTATAGGGAAAGTTAAAAAACATTATGATATAGTTTTGTCAGAAAATGCCATACCACATATAAGCGCCCCTAGAAAAATTCCTTCAGCTTTAAAAGAGAAAGTTCAGCTGAAATTGGACAAAATGGTAGCTCAAAATATTACTTCACCTGTCACTGAACCAAGTGACTGGATACATCCAATTGTTGTTCCAAAACCCAACGGCGATATTAGAATTTGCATGGACCCAAGAAAACTCAACCAGTACATCAAACGAGAAACTTCTGAAATTCCCACACAGGACGTGTTATGTTCCCAATTAGTTGGTGCTAAATATTTCAGTCTTTTAGATGCCTCATCAGCCTTTCTTCAGGTGCCATTAACTTTAGAAAGCACATTTCTGTGTACAATTACTACCTGTTTTGGTAGATATCGATACCTCAGACTTCCATATGGAATATCTTCAGTCCCAGAGATTTTTCAAAGATGTATCTATGAAATTCTAGATGGCACTCCAGGACAGGTAGCATATTTTGACGACATTCTGGTATACATATCATCAGTGACAAGGGAAAATCTCCTGATGATAATAAGACCCATGCTATCCGTGAGATGAATCCGCCAAAGTGCGAAAAAGATTTGCAACGTTTCTTAGGAATGATAGTATACCTTTCAAAATTCATTCCTAATCTCTCAAATGAAACAAATACTTTAAGAAAACTCTTGAGTGACAAAAATGAGTGGGTCTGTTCTTTGAACGAACAAAAATGTTTCGATCATTTGAAACAATTGATTTCTAATGCGACAACATTATCGTATTTTGATCCTTCGAAAGATGTAGTACTTTCCGTTGATGCTGGACTATACGGTCTCGGTGTTTTCATTAGTCAAGATAATCAGCCTATCGAGTTCGCAAGTATTTCGTTAACTCCATTCCAGCAACGATACAATCATATCGAAAAAGAGCTCTTGATCATTGTTTTTGGTTGTGAGCGATTCAGATACTATTTATTTGGCTCGAGTGGATTTAAAATTGAAAGCGATCATAGACCACTACTGGGACTTCTGAAAAAACCTTTCGATGACATGACACCACGAATTCAAAGACTTGCTATGAAACTACTGCAATATAGATTCACACCTACGTTTGTTGGAAGAAAAAATATGCAAATTACTGATACATTGAGTCGTGACCCAACCGACGAAACTATAAATACGGACTATCTAGAAACATATTTGAAGGTATTTTCTGTAATAGCAACCAGACCAGAGAATGAAAAAAAATTACAAGAAGCAATCAATGATGATCTTGAACTTCAAAAAGTTAAATATTATGTCTTGAACGGGTGGCCAAAACACAAAACTAATGTTCAGTGTGAAATAAAAAAGTACTGGGATATCAAAGATATCACACAAAGATGTGCTTTTTTATAAAAAGCGACTTATCATTCCACGTAGCCTCAGACAAGAGTTTTTGAACTTGATGCATCAATCTCATCAGGGTGTAGTTGCCTGTAAAAAACGAGCGGGGGAGGCCATTCATTACCCTTGCTAGTGTAGAGATATTGAAAAGCTTGTTCTTTCTTGTCCATTATGTCAATCATATATTGAATCTAACCCTAGAGAACCTTTAATACCACACGATATTCCTAGCCTCCCATGGCAAAAAATTGGCATAAATTTTAAACATATTGGTACCCAAGATTTTGTTGTCAGCAAATTTATTGTTGTAGATAGAATTACTAATAAAACAGGAGAAACCGTGAATTATAATTTGAAAAATATATTCTCAGCAAACGGACTACCTCAAAAAAATTTTTCAGACTGTGGACCTCCTTTCACGTCATATGAATTTCAACAATTTGGTAGAAAATTTGATATCATATTGTCAACATCTAGTCCATACTACCCATAATCTAACGGAATGGTTGAAAGAGCCATGCAAACTGTCAAGAGCTTACTTAATAAAACCGTTCAAGATAGAGGGGATCCATTTTTGGCGCCACGCCAAAACAACATTTACCTGCCCCTTGTGATCTTATCATGGGACGTAAACTGATAACAACATTGCCAGTGAGCCAACAAGTTCTTGCGCCAAAATATTTAATTCAGGGTATAAGAGAAAAACTAAAGTGTCTTCGAAAAAGCCAAAAGAGTTACTATAATGTTGGCACAAAAAAACTGAACGATTTTCAGTACAATCAGCCAGTATTAGTTCAAGAAAAATGTCGGAAATGGAAACAGGGAACTATTTCGAATAAAACGGGCCCCAGTGATTATAATGTTGAAGTTGATAATGCTCATTATCGTCGAAATAGGCAACACCTTAGACCATTACGAAAATCGACATCTCCTACTGAAAATCCCCATAAACAATGAAGAAGTTTCCGAACCGAAATGTGAAATTGGTATCCAAAATACTGAGTCGACTAATAAAAGTGAAATCACAACTAGAAGTGGTTGAATAGTTAGAGCTCCTGATAAATTAATCTCATGATTTTTTTTCTTTCCTTTTCTTTCTTGCCACACATGCTACCGATATATATATATATATATATATATATATATATATATATATATATATATATATATATATATATATATATATATATATATATATATATATAATTCAATAATAAATTCTACAAAAAGGATTTGAAGCTTTATATCTTCTATTAATTATCTGCGAGCGCTTTCGACAGTTGGTAGTACTGTCATCTTCTGGCACTCCTCAGTACTACCAACAGTACTACCAACTGTCGAAAGCGCTCGCAGATAATTAATAGAAGATATAAAGCTTCAAATCCTTTTTGTAGAATTTAATATTGAAATACTCAAAATAAAGGAAAATTAGTTGCATCAATCAAAAAATAAATAAATAAATATATATACAGGGTGTTTGGTAGCTGGGTGCAAACCTTTAAGGGGGTGATACACTAGCCCATGTAGAACATATTCATACAAACATTTTTATTTTCGAGCGCGTTTTTGATTTTTAAGGGAACTTTTACGATTTTTAGTACAAAAACCCAAAATTGGTCGATTAAATGCTAATAACTTCGAATCTCAACAGAAATGTCCGGTTTTTTAAATTTATTTTAGTAGTCATATGTGTCTCCAATCGTACTAAAGTAGTTTGAAGCACCATTGTCTCCAAAAAAGTTATGTACAGAGCATTTAAACTTTACAAAAAAAGAAAGAAAATAAAAAATCTGACCTTTGATGCCAATTAAAAAAATAAATAAAATACATACAGGTGTTCAGACACCTTTAAAAACATGCTTAGTTATTGCTCTTTCGTTTGAGGTATCATTTACCTAGCTAAGTCTTGAACTTTTTCAATTAGGGTACCTGAACCAGTTAAAAGTCGTAAATATGGATATTTGAAAAATTTTAAAAAAAGTAATTTAAATGAATTTCAGCTCAAAAACCTAAAGCAATATGCGATATTATTTTTAGACTTACATGGAATAATGAGAAACTTAGCCCAACTTGAAAGAAGAGAAAACTGAACAAAGGCCGGTGCCGGTGGCATTTTACAACAAAGAATTTTACCTGAAGCTAGTCATTAATTGAAATGCATTCTGTTGTTATGATTTAGACCTTATACTAGGGCCATAAACTTGCTTTTGAGTTTATCAATTTTTAGGTACCTGAGTTGAGTAATCATCTTGGACCCCTCGCCGGGTCGGTTTGGTTGGCCAAACAAGTTCTCTAGCCCTTTCGAGTTGCGAGTAGACGTTGGTTTTGTGTTCCCCATTTTTGTAATTCACCGTGTTCAGTTGTAGCCTTTCGCTCCTGCAGGTGTTGTTTATTTTGAACTATCGAACTTTTTGTTGTGTGTGCTGCCATGGCTGAGTTTACGAGTCATGAACAAGCCGATATCATTTTTATGTATGGCAGAGCTGATGGTAACGCATCTCTGGCACGACGTTTGTACCAAGAACGTTACCCGAACCGCAGGTAAATTAATTTCTAATTGTAGCGGTAGTTGAATTTTGCCATTTTCACCTTCAAAAGACGTTAAAAATGATTTATTTTATTGCAGGGTGCCTAACGTCCGTGTGTTTTCCAACACATATCGTAGGCTGTCTGAATCTGGTATTCATCATGCTGAACATGCAGTAAATCCAGGAAGACATAATGTCAATGTTGAGGAGCAAATTCTCGCAGCCTTCGAAGCGGATCCTACCACCAGCATCAGAGTTGTAGCGAGAGATTTAAACCTTTCGATATGGAAAGTGTGGAGTACGATGCACAACGAAAAGAAATATCCGTTTCACGGCACGGGTGTGCAAGGCTTGGAGGAAACGGATCCGGCGAGACGGATACGGTTCTGCCGTTTTTTGCTAAACGCAGATATTGACGACGCGTGGTTCTTAAAGTCCATCCTCTGGACTGACGAATCGAAGTTCTCCAGGGAAGGAATTACTAATTTCCACAACCTTCATGAATGGGCTGATAAGGACAGCAATCCAAATTGGAAAAAACAGGTAAATAAATGATTTTTATTATTATTATTTTATTACCCATGTTCAACAAGTGTTTAATTACCTAAATTAACTAATTTTATTGCATTTTTGTTTCAGATTTCTTTCCAAAGACAATTTTTAATAAATGTGTGGGCTGGGGTCATCGGACGCACATTGGTTGGCTCACACATTTTGCCTGACAATTTGAATGGACAAAATTACCTCGAATTCATGATAAACGACTTGCCAATGTTACTCTATGATGCCGAAGTGCCAATATTGGACACGGACAGGCCGATCACATTTCAGCAAGATGGATGCCCAGCACATTTGGCTGTAAGCGTCCGCGAACACCTGAACCGCTGTTTTCCTGGCAACTGGATCGGGAGAGACGGACCCATCCCCTGGCCTGCCAGATCGCCCGACCTGACTCCGTTGGATTTTTCTGTGTGGATTCGGGTGAAAGAACTCGTATACACAACAGAAATCACCACGAGAGAAGAATTACTTCAGCGAATAGAGGCAGCGTTTGAAATTATGAAACAGGAAATGCAAATGAAAGTAACCACAACTGAAGTACGAAATCGTTGTAAAAAGTGTATACGCAATGATGAAGGACATTTTGAACACCAACAATAAATTTTTACAGTACAAAACATTTTTACGACCTTTAACTGGTTCAAGTACCCTAATTAAAAACGTTTAAGACTTAGCTAGGTAAATGATACCTCAAACGAAAGAGCAATAATTAAGCATGTTTTAAAAGGTGTCTGAACACCTGTATGTATTTTATTTATTTTTTTAATTGGCATCAAAGGTCAGATTTTTTATTTTCTTTTTTTTTTGTAAAGTTTAAATGCTCTGTACATAACTTTTTTGGACACAATGGTGCTTCAAACTACTTTAGTACGATTGGGGACACATAAGACTACTAAAATAAATTTAAAAAACCGGACATTTCTGTTAAGATTCGAAGTTATTAGCATTTAATTGACCAATTTTGGGTTTTTGTACTAAAAATCGTAAAAGTTCCCTTAAAAATCAAAAACGCGCTCGAAAATAAAAATGTTTGTATGAATATGTTCTACATGGGCTAGTGTATCACCCCCTTGAAGGTTTGCACCCAGCTACCAAACACCCTGTATATATATTTATATGTGTATGTGGGTATTCATCCATTTATGATCTAATTTTATTTATGAATTTTATAGACATTCATTTATGGGATAATTAGAATTTTGCTTTCATTTTTTTATTTTTATGAAAAGGGGCATGTCATGTATTCAGTCGAAGCGACAACACCGCAGCGAATTCAGTTGTCAATTAGCCATCACGATGGTGTGCAGCTATTGTATAAAATCATTGTTGATAGCCGTCATAGATAAATAAAGTTCATCAAAGAAGTGATTTAGCGAGATGTCATTGGTGCCCTTATTTGAAACAATCAAGATATCACAGTATTTATTCTGTTTTTTCTGGCGGAGACAAATCAAATAAATCATCGTTCTTGAGTCATTAATGGTGTTAATTACATGATGTTGGTGTTCATATATTAGATTCTTTTCTTACATTTTCAAATATCATTCTACAACGTATTTTGGATGGAGATGAATATAACAAATCATGACAAATGGTATAATGATGTAATTAAGATGATTTTGAGACTTTGTTTCATATATAAGATTACATTTTGTTTCATTCTGGTTTTTTCAATTACATTTATAGAAAAAAAACGACGGTACTTGAAAAGTGTCTTCACACTTGTTCCGAGATAGATATAAAAGTAAAGATGAAGTACACACATACAATGACTCATAGATTAAATAATCTAATCTTGAAATCTTCTCTATATATACAGGGTGTTTTAAATTCGATCCTCACCATTGGGATCTCCAAAACTATGGGAAATACGAAGATGGTTTAATTGGGGCAAAATTGCACATTTATCTGACCAACAATATGCCGTTGAGAAAGTTCTGAAATTCCGAGTATATACGGAGATACGCGTATCCGGAAAAAAACACTGGCTTTTCGAACAAACCAAACTCGGTGAAATTTTGATCCAATAACTTAACATAGTTCGATGTGGTTGTTGTCGTTCGGGATACAAGTTTGAATACATTTCCGATGTCCTAACACTGTTTCTATCGTATTTGTAATGAATGTGTATCATATCTCTCTTTTCTTCATTCGTGAAAGCTATTTTTCGCCAAAAAATAAATGACTCGTACAATAACAAATTGTAAGTCAAATTTGGAAACATCAAAGTCAAAGCCTATTATGATAAGAAATAATTTTTTTCAATATCTCCAATTTTTCGAAAAAGAATGACGACTTATGATACATCATTGAAAAGGTAAAGTCTGGTTCTATTAAAAACAGAAAGATTCCAATGTAACGCCCATAAGAAAAAATAAAGTTGATGATGCTGGCCGGAAGACGAAACGTCGGATAGCAAATCTGAAAACATCATTATGTAGCAGGGAAAAAGTGGCGATATGGAAGTGCAATTTATTATCGAATCCTTCGAAAAATAAAGCCAGAAAAAAATGAAAACCATTTTCCGAAATTTCTTTTTTTTTCCGGATATCTCCGGATATACTCGGAATTTCAGAATATATATATATATATATATATATATATATATATATATATATATATATATATATATATATATATGGACATATGTCATGGACATCGGTCGAGTTGTCCCTGGATAACTCTGACTTACTATTATGTATGAGAATAGGTATTAGGTATAATTTTTGTCATGTTTTTTCAAATGTTTCAATAGTGGTATATTTTTGGGAGAGAATAATTTTTGGAAAAGAAAGGTTGTGGCTTCCTACTTCTCCATCTTCATACACAAAAATGTTTCAAGAAGAGTTTTCTTCTAGTTTGTGTCTGGAAGTTAATTGTCTGCAAGATCTTCACATCTAAGTAAAAAGTTTATTCTGAAATTAACTACTTTATTAATTTCTTTGGAAGATTTCTCCATTTTTTCGGTAGTTATTCTGCAAAACACATGTGATGTTCACATGTGTTCACTTCTTTTGTAAGAAATAGAGTAATGTTACGAAAAATGAGAAATGATTCAATACCACTCGTATGAATTGTTATAAAGACATAGGAAGTTTAACTTCTCATTTTTCAGGATGATCTTCTATCACGTGGTAACGACTACATCTATAAATTAATCGAAAGAAGCAAGTACAGCTAGACAAGCCACATACTACTTCAAACTGAAAATAAAATAGCATCAAGCATTTCAGAAATTCTATACAAGTGTTATAAAAAATAGGAAGTTTTATTTCTAATTTTTCATGATGATCTCCTACCACGTAGTAACGGCTACATCCATAAATTCATTGAAAGAATCAAGTACAGCTAGATTGGCCACATACTACTTCAAACTGAAAATAAAGTACCATCAAGCACCGTAGAAATTTTAAAAGTGTTATAAATACATTGGAAGTCTAATTTTTCATAATGATTTCCTACTACGTAGTAACGGCTACATCTACCAATTTATCAATTCATGATACTCTCAGATAAGGTGGTTATCAAACTATAATCATAGTTTTGATCATTTGGGACTCGACGAAGAAGTTTGTTGACGATGGATGGATCTGTCAATTTGATGGTCTGTGAATCCATTTTGAAGGAGAGCTGATTTGAGTTGAGCTAGCTCTTGTGATTTGTTGTGGTGATCCGCGAGGTTGATAGATCTATGGATGAGAGAATTCAAGACGGAGTTGGTTTGTGTTGGATGATGGTGGTAGTTTGCTTTGAGGTATCTGTTTGTGTGTGTTGGTTTCCTGTACACCGTGTGGGTGAAGGAGTTATTGGATTTTGTGATGAGGACATCTAGGAATGGAGGGGAGTTATTGATTTTAATTTCCGTTGTGAATTTTATATTTGGGTTGTCGTTGAGCTAATAAAGGAAATTATGGAGAGTTTCGGAGCCGTGGGGCCATATGACAAAAACGTCATCTACGTATCTGAACCAGCAAGAAGGTTTGTGGTCTAACCTGTCAATAGCCTTGGTTTCGAAATCTTTCATGAAAAGGTTTGCAAGGACTGGTGAAAGAGAATCCATGGGGGCGCCCTTTACTTGTTTGTAGAAAGTATCTTGAAAGAGGAAGTATGTGCAGGACATACAGTGACTGATGAGGTTGAGGGTGCTTTCAGAAATTTTTCGAATTTCACTTCATTGAAATCCTCAAAATCCTCAACATCCAACGGACTGACATCCTTGTGAGTTTCGACGTAGTGTCTTTATTCACTAATATTCCCGTATCAGACACATTGAACATGTTAGATGACATACACATCATACACACTCGATAAAATATCTCTCTGTATTTATATCCTGGACCCGGATGTCACGCAGGTAGCTATAGCTGCCTACGTGGTCATGTTCGATGTAGCCTGGGAAATCTAGGTCATCTAACTGGAAACACAAATGTGCTGTTGGCTCCTACTGTTGACTCCGTACGTATGTGTTGTTTTCTTGCTTTCGGCAAACAATTGTTGACCATCTTTACACTTGGCTGCACCGCGCTGATGAGACCAATTGCCAGAAACACGTGTCCGCGGTTTCCCCCCTTTTGGAGTGTTGTGTCCACTGATTGTGTCATTTGTAGATATATATATATATATATATATATATATATATATATATATATATATATTGTTGTGTTGACTTGGGTGTCACACCAATAGGTGGTTCCACTTATGTTTCGCTTGCGTTTATGCAGCTATTTTTATCTAGTACTTTCTTGGTTTTTTCTCATTTTGACTTCAATCGAGGACCGCCTGCCCGGTACTGACGATGCCCAATAGTCTGAAACAGCTGTATACCGGTGGCTCTTGAATTGAAATCAATATGGGAATGATCAAAAAGTACTAATCTATTCATCTTTTGATTTTCATGGAATTATTTTCCAGCAGCTTGACTGCATTAACCTTTCTCGATTATATATATATATATATATATATATATATATATATATATATATATATATATATATATATATATATATATATATCATCTACAGGGATGCTACAATATGGATAAAAAACAGTCATATTTATAAAATAATAATTCAAGCCAACTCACAGTGTATGTGAGGTTATGTGGCAGTTTGAAAGAAGTATGGACGTAACATATATGAAAAATTACTAAGATGTCACTTAGGGCGTTACAGACAAACAATATATAGTAGATTTAATGATATATCATTATATTATCAAATTTAAAAAACCACCTGTTCCTTGAAGAGGAAACCACGTGCATGATTCAAAAAAATGGGATATGACATGTAATCCAAATTAGCATGCGCTGTATACGCCAATTACGGGGCTCAAAACGAATTGACATTCGACATCAAACAAATTGTTTGATCTGTGGCATAAAACCTTAACATTGTTGCAAATTGATTTTCGGGCAATGTCTGGCTGTAGACATCGCATGTTTAGATTCCATTACATTTTAAAACCAAGTAATTTTGTATTTGAACAATATCTGGAACAATTTTTGAGTAAAACTTATCCTAATGGATTTTATATTAAACAGTAATAATGAGAAAGGATGATGATGTATTGTATATGGAAGATTCAATCTGTGAGAAGAATACCATTTAATGAGATTTGATGATTTCTTGTTTTGTGATTATCCATACAAATTAAATAAGAGTAAATTTCACTTAGGTGATTTAAATCAGTTTTTTTATTCATGGAGTTTTGTGAGTGTGCTATATGTACCATTTCTAGGAAAAGCCTCTTGGTAGTGTTTTTTTCGGTTGATAAAATTTTAATTGAATTATAATCCATACAGTATCCTTGTTTAGAGACATGTTCACTCAAAGCACATCTTTCCGGATGTAACCCTGGATTATCCAGAATCCTGAAGTCTGCCAATAATAATATCAAAATTGCAAACAAAAATGTTTTAACAATCGATAGGATTTTTTCAAAATTAAAAGGCAAAACTCCCTATAACAACTGTTCGGATGTAGTTTACTGTATACCATGTAGAAACTGTGACAAAGAATATATAGGACAGACATCTAGATTATTAAAAGATCGGATCACAGCACACAAAAGTGACAGTAGGTTACACCCGGAAAGATGTGCTTTGAGTGAACATGTCTCTAAACAAGGACACTGTATGGATTATAATTCAATTAAAATTTTATCAACCGAAAAAAACACTACCAAGAGGCTTTTCCTAGAAATGGTACATATAGCACACTCACAAAACTCCATGAATAAAAAAACTGATTTAAATCACCTAAGTGAAATTTACTCTTATTTAATTTGTATGGATAATCACAAAACAAGAAATCATCTAAACCTCATCTAATGGTATTCTTCTCACAGATTGAATCTTCCATATACAATACATCATCATCCTTTCTCATTATTACTGTTTAATATAAAATCCATTAGGATAAGTTTTACTCAAAAATTGTTCCATATATTGTTTAAATACAAAATTACTTGGTTTTAAAATGTAATGGAATCTAAACATGCGATGTCTACAGCCAGACATTGCCCGAAAATCAATTTGCAACAATGTTAAGGTTTTATGCCACAGATCAAACAATTTGTTTGATGTCGAATGTCAATTCGTTTTGAGCCCCGTAATTGGGGTATACAGCGCATGCTAATTTGGATTACATGTCATATCCCATTTTTTTGAATCATGCACGTGGTTTCCTCTTCAAGGAACAGGTGGTTTTTTAAATTTGATAATATAATGATATATCATTAAATCTACTATATATTGTTTGTCTGTAACGCCCTAAGTGACATCTTAGTAATTTTTCATATATGTTACGTCCATACTTCTTTCAACCTGCCACATAACCTCACATACACTGTAAGTTGGCTTGAATTATTATTTTATAAATATGACTGTTTTTTATCCTCATTGTAGCATCCCTGATGATGATAATAAAGATTATCGAAAGCTTGTACACTAAATTTTTGGCCTGCTGCATACCCAAATATTGTTTCACTTATTATATATATATATATATATATATATATATATATATATATATATATATATATATATATATATATATACATATATATATTTGAGTGATGCAACTAATTTTCCTTCATTTTCAGTATTTTAATATTAATATAAGTTACAAAAAGGATCTGAAGCTTCATAACTCCTATTTAATTATAAGCGAGCGCTTTCGACAGCTGGTCGTACTGTCATCATCAAGATTCTACTCAAACTGCTGCAGTTTGAGTAGATAGATATACATTTTCAAACGATTTGATATTTATACAATACATTAATAATATGGGAAGTATTTAGGATTTTCATCATTGCTAATTGGTTGAAGAAGATCCTTCTTTCTCCACACGGTATATAAGGAAAAACAGTTGAAATTTGAAATATTAACTAGTCGTGAAGGGTAGCACTTCGAATAACTAATTTAGAATTTAGAGATTTTTTTTTCACGTGGCAGAATTTTTTCAGAATTTATCTATTGAATTTCATTCCATAATAAGTGAAATATTATCAGAGAACTTCAAAATTCATTGATGTACTGCCAGAACTCAAAAAAAGAGAAGAAGACAAATAAATTATCATTGTGGTAATATGGTCCGTTGAAATATTATACCACTGTGAATTTTCAGAAAAACATCCTTACTTCGTCGGAATTTTCGAAGATCCCTTTGAATTCAAGGGGTTATATTTTTAGGAGTAATAATTTTTGGGAAAGAAAGTTTTTGGCTTTCTTTTATGGTGTGTGTATTTTCTATAATGTTATCCAATTTGGTACTGAAGAGCCTTGGGACAAGTGTCTTAAGGCGAAACATCGGTGTATACCAGCGAGGGTGACAGTGTTCCATGTAAGTGCAATTTATTACCATTCATTTAAAATAGAACTCATGTGAATGATATCTGATTTTTATTCCACAACGAATGTTTGAAATACAAACTGAGTAGAGAAAAGTATCTTCTGTATAATTCAGTGTTCATATAGAAGTATTTTTTTCGAAAGAATTTTTTTCTTTCGTGTAATTCAATGTTTATATGAAAGTAGCTGTTTCAGGAGGACTTTCTCTCAGTTTGTGTCTGAAAGTTACTTCTTTGTATGATCTATACATCCATGTATAGAGTTACTTATTTTAAAATTGATTATTTCCTTCTTTTCCTTGGAAGATTCCCTCATCCTTGTTTTTTTTATCAAGATGGAGTAGCAGAAAGCCAAAAACTTTCTTTCTCAAAGATCCCTTTATAATTCAGATTGTGTTCTTGTATCTAAATGCAATATATACCGAATTGGATTGTAATGTTTTCTGAAAAATAGACTACTGGGTCACATAGCACCGTAAGGCAACCTTGCAACCTTGCTTTGATATGTGGAACAAAATCTTGGTCGATTTGAGTCTTGTGCAAATTCCACTTGGCATAATCACAAATATAGGTGTTTGAACTAAACTAATTTCAACTAAGTAACTAACCATTGAAATTAACAAAAATTCACAATGCGTACTCGTCGATAATATACTCTTTTAGAAAACCAGGTTTTAAGCAACGAACCATTAGTGCAGCATGTAGCCAGTGATCAATTCAAGTACTTGATATCTAGATAGGCTGAAGCGAACCCAAATCGACCAAAATTCATCAAGACAGTAATTAGAAAAGAATAAAACTTTTTGACTGAAATCGATTACGCTGCATCGTAATTTTAATGAATTGAATAAAAATTAAGGCATTCTTACTAGAATTATCTTCTTAACATACCTGCTTTACATATCCATTGAACGTAACCATTCAGTTCTCTTTCTAATTGTGCCGCTCTCCGTAATTTTAAAAATTCTTGACGGTTCTCTACTTTCTCTCTCTCTTTGGCAAATTCTCTAAATAAAAAAGCAAACTATTAGTGCGAAAATACATACTCTAGGCCTATAAGTAAATACATTACAAATGAAACAGACAATTGATCCTGTGGTGCATGAAGAATAACTAAAAATTTCTATCTAGCAGCGACTCAATCAGAGACATAGGCTACAAGAAGAAAAATAAAAATGTTTCAAGCAATATTCTGTAGGTTAACCTTCACAAAACATGACGAGCTGTATTCTCAATAGTGGAGCATTTACTTTAATGCATTTGTATTCATAAAAGTGACCTACTACTGTAAGTGAAAAATAAAAGTAAAAGGTAGAAGGAAAATATTTTGCTTCATCTGGTACCCATAAATTTCATTATTTTCCTGCAAGTAGTGCCCTAAGAGAAGAGTATCTGAAAGGAACTTGGTTTCAACTTTCTTGAACTCATTTTCCATTTCCAAATACTCAGATCATTGAAAACTGTCATGCATACAGCTGAAAATTGTATTGATTTTTCAGAATTTTTGGTTCCTCCAAATTATTTCAGGTAATTGCATTAGGTTTAGAATCAAGGTCAGAGTTGCTCCAGTTTTGCCATATCATGCCATTTTCTGGAAACTGTTTCTATTTCCGGATTTTTTCCAAAAATTCCTCCAACTACTGTTTTTGTAAACAGAGACTGTACATAATTCAATGGAATGCGATGTATACAAATCCTTCATGAATTTCATGTTGTTTTTTCATGAAAAAATCCATGTCTAAGAGATGAATGAAAAAAATTTGAATTGGCTCATCAAAATATAATGTAGTATTGAGGGTTTACATAATATAATAATAATGATAATAATAATACGCCATTCACTAGAGGCAACAGCACTGAAGAACCCTCTTCGCAGCAAGTATCAGCACAAACATTTCTTCAATACCTTAATGTACTGCAGTCGAATGATGGGTATTGAGGTTCCTGACCCAAGGTGCAGGGGCTCCGCAAGGCATCTGAGACCCTAATGCACTTCCTGTCAGCATATCGAGCATTTGTGGTCTCAGCCAATATCCAACAACATAACGCAGCCCCAAGAGTGCTTTATTACAACTTACGGTACTTTTACGGTATTGACGAGATACCAGTTTTGTCCTACGCTCCGGGGGATATTTGATTCCTTGTGTGGAAAGAGACCTGTCGAATTTCTCAAAACTATTCATTTGCCATTTTCAAGCTCATACAAGCTAATATGCCTGATGTAATTCTCGAGTATCAGATCAAGATGATATTCGTCCTAAAGTTTTCAGCTCCTGACGAGACGAATATTGTCCGAAAAGAGTAGAAAAAACGGATAAAATACCGTGATTTTCTCTTCAAACTCCACAAACTCTATCCAGACCCTGTCAAGGCGATTGTTTTGTTAATTGGATTCCTTGTTGGAGAATGATGCCCTACCTAATATCTGATATTGAGATCATGCAGGCTTGTCGCACTAAGACACTACTCTTAGCTGGACAAATGAAGAGCTGAGGGGTGGGAAGTTGAGTAATACTGAACAATAAAATTTTAACCAAGGAATCTACGGAAAATTTTGAGATAGAATTCTTTCATTTCATAGTAGACAGTTGGCGTTGACAAAGTGGAACTAATGCAACTGGAATTCCTGGATTCTTGAAGTTTGAACTCGCTTGAAAATGCTCTCAGTGTTCATGTGGATTGAGCAGATACTAATCCTCATTTCCAGTGCATGTCAACAATTGACTGATTGACAATTATATTAGAAAGAAATATTAGTTCGTCCCGGTGCGATGCGCTAAATGATAATAAACCACCCTTGGGTGTTATATATTCTTTAGCAGGAGTTACCAGGGCATTTTTTCCTAAAAAGTTCCCTCTTTTCATTTTGCCAAGATATCCATTGCATGAATGATTACGAGGTCTGAATGTCAAATGCCCTCTATAGACAAAAAACACTCAAAAAAGTGGTCCCAAAATTTTGAAAGTGAATCTGGGTGCAAGGGTCGAATTAACCTACCTCTTCTATAGTATTAAAAAAGATTAATGCATGGGCTCATCCTTGTGACACGCAAGAGTGAAGTGATATATGTAGCTTTTTGCTATGTTTTTCTTTCTGAACCATTTTCAACTGGGTGACCTCATTCAGTGTCAAGGACACTGCAGAAAAAAAGATATGAATCCCTGACAGAGATGCATCATTTTTCGGTTCTTCATGTCAAATTGTTACAGCTTCTACCGACTTTACTACTCCAAAGAAATATAGTAAGATTAGAACGACAAGTATGATTGTAGCAACAACTTCTTTCTAGGCAGTTCCCATCGCCACTTTTTTCGGAGTTTGAAATGAAAATATTTGCCGCAGAGCTAATTCTTCATTGAGGTTATCTCTTGTGAGAGTGTTGTTTTACTTCCGAGTAAGTATACATTCCTCTGGCATCTGAATGTTACAGGATGCTGACGTCTGCGAGGTGTACAATATCCGTAATTTTCGCATGGACCATTGCATATTTATTTATCCCGAATTCCATACCAACAGCATGAGTATATTCTTTCACCACCCCTAAAGACTGATAGAGATTCTATTCTCCTGAGACATAAGGCTCAGAATCATGGGCCACATGGCTAACCACCTGGTAGATTCAAAACACGGTTTCTGGTAGTCAGGAAAGAGGCCTACACAATCTATCCACTCAGAGGTGTCAGGTGGTAAGGCCCATAACGATGAGATATGAAACCTTCATGCACTAATGCCCGGCATATGCAGTCCCAGCCTATATTCGATATAACGCGTGCCTAAGAGTGCTTTATTAACACCCACGGCACTTTCCCAGTATTGACTAAACACCGGTGTTGCCTACACTCCGGGAGATATTGAGGCCGTTGTGAGAAAGATAACTGCCGAGTTTATTGATACTATTCATTCACCACACCCAGGCTCATGCAAGCTAATAATTCCTGATGTAGTTTTTGACCATTAGAGCAAGACGATATTTGTCATAGTTTTCAACTCCTGTCGAGACGAATATCGTCCGAAAAAAGTGGAAAAAACGGATGAATCAAAATGCAGAATCAGGTAATTTAAAAAAAATCATTATTGTATTGATCACACTGACGGCTTGGACAAAATTTTCGTTTCAATCTTCATATTTCTACGTATAGTAATCTACCGTATAGTGGTCGAGATTGTTTTCGATATTCATTGGCTATCAGTATTGGTTATTAGAATTTTCAAGATATTATCTTCAATTAGACAATTGTCCACACATACGTCATGCATTTCAACAGAAAATAAACAAGAAATGATCTCTTTCCTTTTTCGTAGTGAATAATAAAAAATCACCGTATGAACAGCGGGCATAATAATAATAATAAATCTTTATTTCTCAGTTAAAAAGCATAAATGTATGAATACATTCCAGCAGTAACTGACAAAAAAGTCATTATTAATATAGAAATGAATTTAAATGATATGAATACAGTCATAAGTTATTTATATAAAAGAAGTAAAAATATATAATTATATAGAAACATAAAAAATTCATAGAACCTATCGACTTAATTAAAAAAAAAAACAAGAACATATTAAAATAAAGTTAAAAGTGTCATAGTACAAATGACAACTGTCAGTTGGAAAACAACAGCACAAATATAATATTTGAATTGTCAACAAGAAAACATCTTCATAAAATATACTATTATACTATTATGTCATAAATTCACTAATACTGTAACAGTTCTTCTCAATAAGAAATGCTTCAAGTCTGGATTTGAAAATATTAATATTTGAAGTTTGCATCCCAAATATAAGTGACTTTTTTGGTATAGGTTAGTTCTGTGCACAACAGACACAAGAAGATTTCTGAATCTATTGTCATATTGATGATCTGTTCTATTGAAGAATTTATCTTTATGTTTGTATACATATATACACAGTTCATACAGATACAAGCCTGTCAAAGTTAATATCTTTAGTCGCTTAAAAGACTCTCTACATGACTGCCTTCAATTTAGTCCTGCAACAATTCTCACAGCAAATTTTTGCAGAGCGAAAACACGTGACCAAGAGGTACATGTACTCCAGTCAAGAATACCATATCGCAGATGACAGTTGATGTTTGCATAATAAACGATTAGTAGTATGTTTTCGTGACAATGATTTGATAAGAACTTTAACGCATAACAATTTTTTCTTAACTTTTCACAAAGTATATCAACGTGTGGTTCCCAGCACAATTTATAGTCGATTGTTAGTCCATGCTATTTAGTCGTTTCACTAGCATATACATTCATGTCATTGTCTTTAAAAATTTAAAACTGTTCCATAGTTCCCCTCAAAGTAAATTTCATCAAAGAGTTTTAAATACATTTACCATTAGATGATTCATTTCGGACCACTCCATTACTTTATTGTATACCATTTCTGATGTTATCACAAGTTCAGTAGTATCTTTGCCAGTTACGAGTAGATTTGTATCATCAGCATATGATATTACTTCGACTTTAGAGATGTCAAGGAGGAAATTAATGAGATCATTAGCATAGATGAAAAATAACAAATGTCCAAGAATTGAGCCTTGGGGAACTCCCTGTTCAACAATGAGAGATTGGCTCTGAGTTATGTTGATGATTACACTCTGGGATCGATCAGTTAAGTATGATTTCATTAAATTCAATGCTACACCCCTTATACCATATCGCTCGAGCTTAATTAATAAGAGGTCATGATTAACACAATCAAAGGCCTGAGAAAAGTCAATAAATAGTCCACAAATCTGGACTTTTCCACCCAAGGCTGTTATTACATTTTCTTGAAAATTATATAAAGCAGTTTCAGTACTTCTGCCATTTGTGAAACCATGCTGACTTGAAGATAGCAACTTATTCATAGTTAAGAATGAAAGCAGTTGATTTTTTACTATTCAACTCATAAAGCTTGCTGAAACTTGATAGAAGACTTATTCCTCTGTAGTTTTCAGTGAAGTGGGGGTCACCTTTTTTATAAACTGGGTTTATGAGCCCAGACTTGAGTTTTTTTGGAAAAATCCCCATTTTCTACTGACAAATTTATTAGAAAAGCCAGGGGAAAACACAGTTCCTGACAACATTTATTAAAAAGATTATTAGATATCCCATCATGCCCATATGAATACGTGTTTTTCAGGTTATGAATCAAATCTAATACCTCAAATTCAGAAATTGGGGAAAAAATAGTGAAGTTGAACAAATAGGTATAAATTTTTGCGTAAATTTAAGATCAATTCTGACTTTTCCTGGAGTGGGTGTGAAATAAATATTGAAGTTCTCGACCATTTCTCTAGTGGATAATTCTGTTTGATTGATTTTTTTTCTATTTTCTTGCAACTGTTGCCTGTATCTTTTTGTTAACTGCTGGCTGATATCTCTATATGTCAACGATAGATAATTGAGAATATAATGTAACGAACTCTTTTAGTTTGATAATTTCATCCGGTACTACGATTTTGTTAAAAATTGACCCCGATTTAATGCGTCTCATAGGAAAAGATAATTCAACTTAGTACAAGATAGTTCTGTAAAATTATCGTATGCTGCATTGGGACATGTTTCAGTTAAAAGATCGTGCCAATCTTCATTTTTAAAGTTGGAGATATTGTCTTCTGAAAAATCTCTCTGGTATTTGAAATTATCAATCTTGTTCTTGCGAGCATGATATTTACCGATCTGAATTGGTATCTCAATGAACTGTGCGTAATGATCTGACAAACCTAAATTTATTACAAACAAACATAACTTTTCGTTTATAATCTCGAGTAATAACGTATGCCGTAGATCATAAACATCTCAATTATGCCTTGGAATTCTGAATACATATGAAGAATATGGTCTCCCAAAAGGTCTCCCAAACAGGTGGCGACTTCATAGGATTCAAATTGTTTTTATGTTAAAAAAATATCGACAAAAAATTGGTGGCAGCATTGCTCCGTGCAAGACCGCTGCGCTCCCCGACGAAGCTCCTGTCAACCGACAGGAGGAATATTGGTCATATGCGCCTGAAGATAGGAAGCAACGACCATCCAAATTAGAAAGAGAGGGAGAGGTTGTTTCAGAAATTTTGTCAGTTTTTATGAGTCGACTTTAAAATGTAATGTATCGGTGATTACTTATTCAATTCAGTCAAAATAAGCGCCATTTGAATCAGTTCACTTTTGCCAACGTAACACAAGTCTAATCATGAAAATTGGCTGCCTAGGATTCGATGTAGCCAACGAATGCCATTTTTGCTGATTGCCAAAGGTTCTACCGGCGTAAAAGTTATCGAAGTGCTTGAAAATATGTTAGTTGGATGGCGAGAATTCTGGGGTGTGTAGAAGTTGAGGAGGAACTTTGACACTCAATTAATTTGATTATCAGATGGTGATTTCTGAAACGTGCAGGCGGGTGTTATCATGGAGTTGACCAATACCGGCATTTTTCCGTACATTTCGTCGATTTTGTAACAATAGGACTCTTCTGTGATGATTTGGCCCGTTTGCAGAAAGTTATGATGAATTACACCAGCAGCTGATCACCATACAGTAACCGTGCTCTTTTTTTTTTTGATGTCCAACCACTATCTTCTGTTGTCGTAGGGGATCCACTTTCCATCACACGTGACGATCCGATCGCAAGAGCGAAGAAGAACAAACTTCGAAACATTAGAATTTCTGTCGATAGTTCAAATCGTGAGTCATCCACTTTCCGAGCTTTTTGACCTTTCCAATACGTTTCAAACCATCAAAAACCGCATGGTAGCTGATGGCTACCGTTCTTTCGTCATTCCTCGTACCGTTTGTGATGAGTCAGTCTCCACAAGGGTACTCAAATCCCCGTCCTGGGGGCTCATTTTCAAGGCTAAAATCTTCGGAACGAAATTTCGCTAATCAACGGCAACGTCGAACAGTGCATTCATAATACCACAATATATAAATAAGCACCAGTAAGTTCACTCTCCGCCATATTTGGGTCAAGATTCCCCACCTCAAATTTTATGCGCGGCAGAACTACAGCGCAACTGACTGAATCTGAGGCGTTTTCCAAGCGATCCAAATTGAGGCATGGAATATTATTACAGAGTGCGTCGTTGTGAGTTGTGGTTTTGTATTTGTGAAATATGTGTGTCTAGTTTCAAATTGAGCAAGTGTCAAGCTGTGGGTTGCTGTAATTTGCAGGGTGATGTCGGCATTAATTTTTTTTTATTTCCAATTGACGAAAAAAGGGATGTTTCTCTATTATTTATTATGTAAGATTGAAGTACATATGAACATGAACATATAACGAAAATCATAAAATGAATTGTTATAGACCATATATAGTGAAGTCATTAATATGCAGGCTTTTTATTATGAATTTGAACTTTACGAATAGTATATGCCTTCAGTTGCACTGGAAATCCACAGAGGAAAATAATTGTTGAACCACATCAAGTTTTGATTTGTATCTGTAGGAAAACAATTACTTCCACTGACATAAATAGAGTGAAGATTCTTGTTGAAGTTCAAAAAAATCCTTATAAACCTTTGAGAGTAGAGATAAATGATTATAGAACTCTAGCCACTCCAGAAGGCAACAGCTTGGGCTATGTTTGTGAATATCTTTTGAGAAAATGTTTAAGAAAACATTCATGAGAAGTATGTACAAATTTTGCTACGGCGGCTAGTACGATACTGAATGAAACAAATGTAGGTATATAGTAATTTCAAGGCATACGGTAATACAGTAGTTGTATTACTATTTGAAAGTTTGGAAGTTTATATATGCCTCCAGAATAATGTTTACAATGTATCATTTATGTAGAGACAGAATTTCATAATCATTTCAACAATTTATGTGCCACTGATTGTGATAATTTTCCTTTGGATTATTTATTTTCTCTTTTCACAAGGGTAAAAATTTATTATACTTTGAAATTGCCAATAGAAATTTGAAAACAAATGTTAAAAAAAATTAAAAACTCATCATTCTGAAAAACCTTTAAAATATATTTGCATAAGTTTTTGACCTAAATTACATAATCTTACTACATAAAATATACGTTTATTTCACCACCTTGTCTTTTTTTATGAATTCCTAAACAGTTCACAATCATATGAGACATTTATTGGGAGCTCCCCGTAGCAATGATGAAGTCAGATCATGGTCACATATTTTTTGATCGAACCTCGTGCAGAGGTGCACAATACCTCTTAGTCGACACCCTCCTGCTCCGCCACATGCCAGAAAAAAATAAAATCTTGACCCGAAACATCAAAGACACCGACGGGAGTGAATTTACTTCTGTTTACTCATGGACGGTAATAATACTGTCATTTCCAAATGTCTGACTAATTTTTCGGGCTGTTTCGGTAGCGCTTTGGTTCAATTTGAATTCGAAGAGAAAAATTAGCTGAGAATCGCCTAAATCATATAGTAATAAGCTGGTGAAAAGCAAAAATTTAATGTATGGGAAAAAAGTTAACAACATTAATATATATAGAGTATAAAATTCTCTATTTAACGGTATACACCACGACACAGTAGAATAAATATTCATTGAGATATGGAGCTACAAAAACACATGGCATTAAAACGGTTAATAATTTTTGAAACAATCCTGATACTAGCACGTAAGAGAATTTTGTGAATCACAAATGATGTAACTAATATTTTACTGTACATAATATCTATAGAAAATGAATAAACCAGAAAAAGTGAAAGTTCAGCAGTCGTAATTTATATTTGCACATAATGCACATATCTTTTCCATAAGGTTATATGCGCCGTGAAAGATGAGAAAATATGTGCCATTCTATCACTTTGTACAGCTTTCTTGACAGTAATGACTTATAATCCTGTTGAAAACTTGTCGAACCAATTGATGTAAATATGAATACTCAGATAATGACAAATTTGGTGAAATTACCCAGTAACATATAGCGTGACAAACTTCACGAATTACTAAACATTAAATGCAAATACAATAATGAATTATAATCAATGATAACGATATTTCGGAAATGAGTGAGTTTAATTCATTTTCACCACGAACAATTCTCTTCTTCAAGCAAAGTTTATTCTACTTGAATGTCATTAGTACGTTCTTCCATTGTCTAATATGTTATGAAATTATTTAAAATCCCTGAAAGAACTATCAAAATTGAAAATTAAAATGAATACCTGAAAATAACAATTATATAAAGCAAAAAAAATAGAAATGAAGTTACAATGAAATAAAATACAAGCAAAAATGGAAAATTGAACAAACAATCATCTTCGGGTGATGGCAATCATCTCCTAATATAATTGTTATTTTCAGCTATATATCCATTTCAATTTTCAATTGTATTGGTTATTTCAGATATTTCAAATCATTTTATATCATATTAGACAATGGAAGTCAACCACCTTCAAAGAAACAAACTTGTTAAAGTACATTAGCTAAGAACGCTTTAATAAAAGATTGCTCATCGAATATTTTCAATACCATTATTTTATTCAATTTATGAAGCTATGAGAACTACCATAGATTTGTGAAGAACACGATTTTCAATATAATCTGAAGGGTTTTTTGAGAAATCTCAATATAAAAAATAATTTACAACTAATATGTTTTACAGGGTGTCCCATATAAAACTCTGCGGGCAAATATCTGAAAAATGAGAGAGAGTATCCATATTTCGTGAAGGCAGATGATTTTGATGTCAAAGAGTCCTCTTATTTGCGAAGAGATCCAGCAATAGGCGTCATCCATTGGGGCGTCGCGACACCGACGAGAATTTTTTTAAATGTTAACCTAGATTTTCCGATCCATTCTTGGATTCTGCATTCAAATCTGAATTCAGCCATATAGCACACTTGTAGTTTTGCTTGAATACTGATAAAAAAATTCAATTTTATTGCATATTATAAAGAGGGCCATGAATTAGTCAAAATGAATGCAATAATACGAATTTAATAAAATGAATCCATCAGGTATGATTTCATTGTCTGTTCAATTATATCTAGTTGCGATTTCTGTACAAATTAAAATAAATGTTCCAAATTACCAAAAAATATGTCTTTGACCATAACTCGACTAACATGATGTTAACGAAATCAATTAGCGATAACAAGAATCATTTTAGTAAGTGTTCGAACTGCCTCCCTTCACGTAGAATACACATATTGCATCTTTTTAGTAATTCCCGATTCGTGACAGCTAAAAGCGTCTCTCGCGTTATGGAAGCACAAACATTTGTGATACTATTTTTCCAATCCTCTACATTTTGTGGACGTCGCATATAAACTAAGTCTCTGATATATTCTCACAGAAAGAAAGCTAGTGGATTAATATCTGGACTTCGAGCTGGCCATGGTATTGGACCATTATTTTCAATCCATTTCTCATTGAAAGTATCATCCAAATATTGGGTAACTATTCTATTGTTATGTGGAGGTGCCCCATCTTGTTGAAACCACATATTCAGTCGAGTTTGTATCGGTAAATTCTCCAAGAGATTCGGTAACACATGTTGTAGAAAAACCAAGTACCTCTCCCCATTGGAAATCCCTTCGGAAAGAATGAGGTCCTATCAAATAACCATCAATGATTCCGCACCAAACATTAACCCTCCACACAGACTGAAATCTCGTTTCTTGCATCCAATGAGGGTTCACGTCTGACCAATAGTGACAATTATGTTTGTTTATTATACCGTTGTTATGGAAACGGCTTTCATCACTCCTTAATATTTTTTTCAGAAACTGATCATCATCATGATTACGGGTGGACAATAATGCAATGAAGTTTAATCTTCTATCAGCATCTCCTGAATATGGGAATATATTTAAGTTATTAAAAATGAAACATGAAGATTATCAACTGGATGTAGTCCTTGAACCAAATGTTTTTGTATGGATGGAATTTGTTTTTTGACAAAATACGTTGTATTGACGATTTCGAAATGTTACAATGCATTGCTACTTGTCTGGTAGAACTATATAGTTCCAACACCATTTGACTTAGCACTGCACTATGATTCTCATCAGTAGCCGTTTTTGGCTTTTTTCGCTTCCATTCATCAAAACATCCATTTCGTGCCAAATATTTGGCTAAGCCAGCGAATGTTTTGTGTGACGGTAGTTTTCTGTCAGGATACCGATTAGCGTATATTCTCACTGCTTCTTTTGAATTCCTTCTTGCTTCGTCATAAATACATATCATATCCAACTTTTCTGCATTTAAAAATTGAATCATTTTTCAATTTTACGAAAAACCAACACAAAACTGAATACACTTTCGTCAAATCATTATTGCATTTATTTTGACCTATTCATGGCCCTCTTTATAATACGCACTAAACTTGCCTTTTTCATCAGTATTCAAGGAAAACTACAAGTGTGCTTAATGGCTAAATTCAGAATTTAATGCAGAATTCAAAAACCAATTGAAAATACTGGCTTACCATTCAAAAAAATTGGCGTCGGTGTCGCGACGCCCTAACGGATGACGCCTAGTGCTGTATCTCTACGTAAATAAGAGGACCCTTTGACACCAAAATTATTTGCTTTCACGAAATATAGATATTCTTTTTCATTTTTTAGATATTTGCCCCCGGAGTTTTATATGGGACACCCTGTAAATTTTCAACGAATGAGCTTCATGTTCGATGATAAAACATCATTTGGACGTGATGTTATTAACAAATGACAAATGCATTATAAGTGTGGGTACAGTGGAAGAGGGAGGTACAGAAAGAAGATCTATATTTCATATTGCAACGGTATAACTTCCAGTTTAAAATCATTCAATCTAGAAATCGCACGGTGAGAAATCTGTTTGAGGAAAAATTAGTTTTTGACAGATGACAAATGACAATAAAGAATATCTAATGTGAATAACTGGAAATTCAGTTTCATATTTATAAGGTTTGATTTGTTTCATGGGTTCAGTTCTATGTCATTTGATACCTGATTTATTTATCTGAATGATAAATCATTATTAATAATTTGACATCAGTCTGAGGAACAGAAAAAGGATATTTGTAGTTTTCTATCATTGATGAAGCATATTCAAATGATTTTTTTCGAATGTTCAATCGTAATAAGAACCGATGATTGAGACAACTGGATTGTTTAATGAGGGGTAGACCTGAAATTTTTGGAGTAGAATGAATTCAACATAAACACTTCTCCAAAATACCAAGTTTGTTTCACCAAACATATTTGTGAAACACTCCGTGAGAAGTGTTGCAGATGTGGTATGTGAGAAAAGGGTCTGTGTTCGACAGGATGATTGTAAGCTTTTCTTTTGAATTACTGTTATAAGTAACAAACTAATTAAACTAGCCGTAGTACACCTGGCTAAAGATAGCTGACTATTTCAAATTATTCATCTAGAATTTCATTTCCCTTCAATTACATTTTATTATCAGTTTCACTCTTCTGACGAATATTTTTTGCATGACTATAATTCTCATAATTTCCGACAACCAAACGTTTGAAAGTTCATAATATAATTCGATTCTACTTATTATGAGAACGATGGTCCGATCCCAAATGTAGAATGATCGATTTATACGGAGGGTTGTTATTTGTAAGAGGGCCTGATTAACGAATGAAGTATTTCTCAACATTTCAGTATATTAACAAAGTACCGATTGCACATTTCAGTCATTACAGGAATTAGTGCGTATCCGACACTCGCAATCAACTCGACACAAATGACAATCAATTAGTTGATCCTACGACATTTGATTTACAGCACGATATAAATTTTTCCTTGGGGAGAAATCTCAAAAAGACACATTCAAATAATGGACTGCGGAATTACAGAGTATGATTTCAGTATGAGCAATTCCCTCAATTCATTCTTATTTCATGATACTAATGCCTCTTTATGCAGAAATTTGGAGTTTATTGAGCACAATGTCTCACAATTTGCGTTGCAACCACACCGTTTGATGTGAAAGAGCTCCATCACTAAATTAAATGTTCTGAAGAGGTCTATCATTTGAAAATCCGCCTAGAAACCAATAACAAGAATCTAGACAAATCTGGACAAAAATTCCCTATCTTGGACAACTGAAATGATCTCTTTTGAGTTCAAGGATGTTAATGGTTGTTTTTGAAATATTCGCCAAAAAGTAGAGTTATCGAATTTCGAATTTTTCGCACCATCATTGTATATACCAAGTAACAAACTGAAAAATATTATTGGCAAAATACTCTTAACTATCTACGTCGTTCACGATATCTTATTAAATGTTTTAATTACCGTCCATTGTTTCTTAAATACATAATCGCTTCCGCAATGGTATTTTCATGGTAATTTTCCAGCATTTCTAGAGTTATTCCCATGCAAGCCCTCCTTATTGTTTTTTCAATTCGTCAATATTTCCAAAAATTGAGCCGAATAACTTGTCATTAATGAAGACCCACAATGAAAAGTCCAGAAGGGACAGGTTAGGTGAGCGTGGTTTCCATTAAATAGGATTATTGTTTCCCATGCATCGTCCTGTCATAGTCGTATTGAGAAAATCTCTACAAACGCGGTACCTCAAAATCGCGGTCTGCAGGTGATATTTTCGAGTAATTCCAGCATGATCCTGCTGGATGAACGAGAAACATCTGCGAGACTGACTTCTGAGAGGTATCTTGCATAAATGTTCGTTAGATAGAATTCAATATCCGATGTGAGATTAGCCTGGGGACTAATTGTTTTTCAGCAGTCATTCACTTGTTACTTGTTTACAATATTTCTTTTAGACAAAGGTTTGATGCATGCATTTGAGTCGCGTTGAAATTGATCGAGTTCCAGGTACTTAGCTGTTTGGGTCGGATCTTTCCTGCACCGAGGTGATACCACAAAACCGGGCGAAGTCCAAAGTTACGCCAATAAAACAACAGATATCCATCCCTAGACTAGAACTTCAAGCTGCAGTTTTAGGAAGCAGACTCGCAGTGACCATTAAAGAACATCACAGCATCAAAATCAACAAAATTTTCCATTGGACACTCTAAAACTGGATCAAATCCGGCTCGAAGGACCACTTATGTTTCTGACTCCGGTTAGTTTTGGTTTTGAAATTGCCTTTGGTTTTAATGGTTATTTGAATGAAAATACTTTTAATGACAAGACGTGGTTTTTATGTTTGACAAGTATTCAAATTCTGTTTATTTTTGCCAACTATTCAAAAATGCTGTAATAAATTGATAGTACCTGAGCAAAATAAATAAAACAAACATTTCAGATAAATAATCCGTAGGAACAGCGGATACTTTCAATAAGATAACTTATCATGTCAAAAAATTCAAACCTTCAAACGATCCGCATTGGGTGCAGTTGGTAGCGTTTTTGGCACAAAGTGAATTATTTTAGCATTATAATTACTAAACTCGAATTCTTATGAATAGTTCGGCTCCACATTCAGGATGAATATTATTTCAGACACATTTATACGCGAAACTATTTTCTGAGATTATTTATTGCCTTATTCGTTATATTAAGATCTATTTCACGTTGAAATTTCTAGATGAATAATTTTCAGAGTCCTACACAAACATGTTATCTAATTTCCACCTGCTTGCGTAATCCATTTTATGTAACGGCCAAATGTTTCATTGACCATATTGTTAGTCTTGGTGCGGTAATAGTCTGCTCTGCGTTCCACTCTCAATCTTTCGTTGGAAAATTCACTATTCACAGATTGATGAGCAAAATATTGATTTTCACAAAAAAAATAACTCACCCGCTTAGCACTCCAAGAACTAAATTCAACATGAAAAATGATCCTAATACTATAAGTGGGACGAAGTACATCCAGTTGAAGTAGCTTCCCATGGCATCATTCATCTGAAAAAATCAATTACATTCAATTTAGAGACAACTAATATGTCCAGTCTGCATATTACATGAAACGTCAATATCAGTAAAGTAGTTACAGTCTAGGCAGCTTGTGTTTCTTTGCGGAAAGTTTTGCAAGAGTTTTGAAAATTGGTTCTAAATAGTATTTTGGGCTGCTGAACATGAATCTGAGGTTTGTCAACAGGATTTTTTACGGGAAATATGTTTTTTTTTGCAAAGAATTGTGAAAAAATTCGACTCATTTTGGTTTGTTGCGAATAACATTTATATCAAAAAAGTTTTTTTTACGGTCAACCGTTAAGCCACGGGAGAACGTTAAAAGTGGGGGAAAACCCCAAAATTCCTAAAATCGGGATTTTTGGCGATTAGGACCCAATATTATATATATATTTATATATATATATATATATATATATATATATATATATATATATATATATATATATATATATATATATATAAATCCAACAGTATATAAATGAAACCTTGCAACACACGCCATACAAAACAAACATAATATCCCCCCACCAGAGAACATAAAACTAATAAAACAAATCAACAAGGGAAACCGCATGGACATTTGGGAAAACTTGAACATCCATAAATTCAACAGTCATAAATCACTTATCGAGGAACAAGTACAAAACACAACAAGATCTCACATTCAATATATTAAACAAAACGATACACATTCCTAGAGAAGATCTAACACGAAGAAAAGTACCTGATGCAGAACAAATACAGGCAAATTTACCTAAAGTACCTGAAATACCTGAGTTAAGACGCTTTGACCGTATAAAGAGACAGACAACAGGATGACCAGTTCAGTTTGAGGAGTGCCAGAAGATGACAGTACTACCAACTTCCGAAAGCGCTCGCAGATAATTAATAGAAGATTGTAGAATTTATTATATATATATATATATATATATATATATATATATATATATATATATATAGCAACTTTTTTAATGGAACACCCCGTTAATACATTTTTGAAATCGCACCGGTATTTTAATACTTTTTTATTAATAATGTCCTATACCTATCTCTATCTGTTTTCGAGATGAAAAATAAATTGTGCTAAATATGGTCCAAAACATAGCCTTAATTGAAATTAAGTACATCAGTACTCTCAATTCATGAAAAGTTGATACTTTGATGATAGTTTGGACAAACTCGAAATATTCAAATAACACCCAAGAAATCGACTCCATATCATACAGGGCGTGCTAAAACTACTATTATTTCCATTGTGCATAAAAGTAGTCAAAAGTTCATGTTTTCCAATATATATTACTCGGTAAATTGAAAGATGATATATCATGTCCCTATACCTAAATCGTCAAGTTTTCTCAATAAAGTCACTTCTTCTAGAAACATTTTTCTTTTAGAATTTGGATTTAGGTAGCTGTGGAATCATCAAGCTTATAGCAGTTCGGTTACTTTTATAAGTAATTTACAAAGAGTTATCGACGGTGTTTCGAATCATCTTCCAAAATGAATGCAAATATCGATTATTCAAACGAAGTTCTTATGAAATTATTTATTATACACATGAACAAAGTGATCAAATCATTGTCAGAACGTGTAAAAAATTCAACCAAATGTATCCTGAATTAACACCAATGAACGAGAGGAAGTTTGTAAGGTTACAAAATAATTTTCTCAACTATGGCTCAAAGTTTCCAGGGAACAACTTTACCAAAAATCAGTCATTTCTAGGTAAAAAGTAAGATTTTGTGGGCTGAAACATGTGAAAGTACAGACAATAACAGAATAGGATGATTCAAAATAACAAAATTGTAAACAAAATATCACATTTTCACAATAAATGCTGAAAATGTTGTCCATTCCATTCTAAACACTTTAAAATGTTTTTTTGTACGCGACTTGTGGTTGCTTTTTCAATTTCCTGGGAAACCAGATCTTCAATAGTCCGCACTATTCGCCGTCGCAATTCTTCTTTGGTAGGCACTGGAGTACTGTATACCCTTTCTTTCAAAACACCTCATGAAAAAAAGTCAAGTGGCGTGAGATTTGGTGATCTCGGTGGCCAATCCCACGGCCCTAAACGCCTAAACCAATGATCGTCGAAGAGTTCGTCAAGTTTTCTGGAAACTTCCTGGGTGGAATGAGCTGGCGCTCCGTCCAGTTGAAACCACGAATTCCTATATTCCTCTAATAGCAAATTTTCAAGAAAATCGGTTACAGTCGTCCTTAATATTTGGAGATATCTCTCTGCATTCAGTGTGTCTTCATGAATATAAAAAGCTAATTTTATTGTTCTTCAGAATACATACAAACATTTCTTTTGTAACATGTTGATTATGATCAGCCCAAAAATTTTTATTCCTTCTATTGAAAATACCATCCCTCGTAAATTTCGATTCGTCGCTCCAAATTATTTTTGACAAAAATTCCAGATCTTCCTGTGTATGAATCAAAAGTAATTCACAAAAATGCATTCTACGTTCGAAGTCTTCTGCTTTTAGAGCTTGAACTTTGGTAAATTCATACGGATGCATTCCGTGATTTTTCAAAATTCGTTGTACTGAAGCATGTGATACACCTAAATCTTTTTCTGCACTGCGAATGGAAGCTTCTGGATATGCATAAAAATATGCCAAAACTTCAACAGTATTGTCCTCATTTGAAGTAACAGATTTTGGTAATGTTGAAGGCGCTTTTAACATGGAGCCATAGTTAAGAAAATTATTTTGTAATTTTACAAACTTCCTCTCGTTCATTGGTGTTAATTCAGGATACATTTGTTTGAATTTTCTACAAGTTCTGGCAATGAATTGATTACACTGTCCGTGTATAATAAATAATTTCATAAAAACTTCGTTTGAATAATCAATATTTGCATTCATTTTTGGCGATTTTTTGAAACACCGTCAATAACCATTTATCAATTACTTATAAAAGTCACCAAACTGTCATAAGCTTGATATTTCATCAGATATTTCAATCAGAACACCTACTAAAAAATCATTTAGAAAAGTTCACACATGCAGTTCGTGCTATTGGTAATATTAAATCCCTGTAAAGTTACTGACGATGACGAAGTAGTATTCAGTCCAACTGTAGAAAGTCCTTCATGACTAAACAATAATCCTCCTTAAAATAACGTGAGTTGGCGTATGTAGTTGTAACATATGCCTTGTGATCCAAAGATCGTGTGTTCAAATCCCATGGACCCTATAATTTTTTTTATTATCAGTAGTAACGTTATACAAAAAAAAATGTATGATACATTTGTTGAAAGTGATTTTATTTTGCTCATGAGTTTGCTCAACTTGCTAACGCTCGTTTTGCTATAATCCCCACTCACAAAATAAAATGCCACTTTCAACACTTGTAGGTAAAAAGTGAATAACTATTTTTCCACAAAAACGGCTTTATTGAGAATACTTGACGATTTAGGTATAGGGACATGTATATCATCTTTCAATTTACCGAGTAATATACATTGGAAAACATGAACTTTTGACTACTTTTATGCACAATGGAAATAATAGTAGTTTTAGCACGCCCTGTATGATATGGAGTCGATTTCTTGGTGTTATTTGAATATTTCGAGTTTGTGCAAACTATCATCAAAGTATCAACTTTTCATGAATTGAGAGTACTGATGTACTTAATTTCAATTAAGGCTATGTTTTGGACCATATTTAGCACAATTTATTTTTCATCTCGAAAACAGATAGAGATAGGTATAGGACATTATTGACAAACAAGTATTAAAATACTAGAGCGATTCGAAAAATGTATTATTATACGGGGTGTTCCATTTAAAAAAATATTATTTCTAGGACTTTTTGATAAAAGTGGCAACGCCGCAATGCTGAAAATATTTTAGATCGATAGAACAGGTAAGGAAATGTGAGAGGTGAAATTTCCAGAAAAATCATGCTTTGCGTTTTCCAGAAACGTCTAAGTAGTAGGTAGACATAATATCGAAAAAAAAGGTGAAAAACAGTAAACTGCAAAAATTGGAATTTCGGTGGTTTGACGCGGGAGTCATCATCCCTATCCAGCCAACGTAATTATTTGAAGTTGAAAGACACTCGTACCTATGTGTACTTCTGTAAATTATAGCCATACATAAATATATGTGAAAGTGTTTCAAAAAAGAATGAAAAAGTTAGTATAAAGAAAAAACTTCAATTCAGTTCCAAATAATATATTGATTATAAAAACATGGAATCGTTTATATGTACGAATTGAAATTTGTGTATATTAGTAGTAATATGAACGTTGAAATTGTCATCATCTTCATTCTTCAATCTTCGAATTCTTCGTCGAACGAGTTAGTGAGGACTGTGAAAACTCTAGAAAGTTTAGAAAGTTGTGACTGTCAAAATACTGTTTCTCTGCGATCCTCAAATGATTGTACCTTCGATTTTCCCTACGTTCTCAATCTTTTCGAGGGCCGTTCAATGGATCTGGATCAGTGGAGGAAGTTGAATTTAAATAACGGATTGAATAGTATTAAGATATTGCAAGCTTTCTTTTTTTGAGTTTTCTCCTTGTGGAATATCCAACGGCAACAAATCGTTCATCTCAGCCTCGGTTTCCTCCTCGTCCTGCTGCTCCTCTTACATCATTTCAATGTTATCGCAGGTGTCCTCACAATTTACGCATAAGGAGGAGCAGGATAGACCTGCCTTCCTGCACCCATAATTTCGCTGGCAATTTGTGGTGCACTTGCACAAAATCAGCTTTACAAGCGCAGGTGGAGCTGGGGGAGAAAACGTGATTACTGGCTCTAAGCCTGAGATCGCTTTTTTCCAACCCCACTCCTCAGGGTTTTCTTCCACACCAAGCTAGTGCTGAACCTGGTGGTAGACCGTGAGAGAGTGCTCCCTCGCTGCAGCAGCACTAGGTGGTGAAGCTGCTACGTTTCAGTTGAGCGTGAACACTGCCTTGATGAAAGAGATGAACCTCAGGTGGTTGAGTGTGGGTGTGGTTTTCCCTGAGTAACCGTACAGAAAACGTTCTACTGCTTCTTGGGAGGCGTTGGAGTTTTTGAAAATGTTGATCACCTTGCCGAGGCTGGGGTTCTTCACAAGCGTATTTAAAAATTTCGTCTTTCCTTGCCTCAAGAGGGCAGATGTCGTATCGCACCCGCTTTGAAAACTTATCATTCCATTGAGGAATTTCCCGTTAGCTTTTACTGCTTTCACCATAAAACTATTCAGTAAAGGTCATTTGCCTACTGGATGAATTAGCAGATTGTTGCATAGAAAAGGGTTTCAGTTCTTGGTTTCAAATTATACCTGTAAAAGGTAACCGAACTTTAAGTGGGGAAATCCTTTAAAATGTATTAAATTTCACTTAAACAGTTACCGACAGTTGTGATAGGAATCAAGAATTTTTCTACAAGACAACTTAGTGTGAATTTAACGAATAATTTCTTCAATATTGCATTCCCGTGTCAATTCGTCAAAAATTCCGATTTTTGGAGTTTTGGGGGTTTTCCCTCACTTTTAGCGTTCTTCCATGGTTCAATGATTGACCGTAGAAAAAAACTTCAAGAACATAAAATGTAGGAAATTTTATTTTCTTTCTTTTTGTATAGGTGATCTGTCTACACAAAATGCGTAGTTTTCGAGTTATTCGACAAAAACCAAAACGAAGTCGATTTTTTTCAGTTTTTGCAAAAAAAACATATTTTCCGTGAAAATTTTTGTTGGCAAACCTCATATTCGTATTCAGCAGCCCAAAATACCATATAGAACCAAATTTCAAAACTCTTGCAAAACTTTCCGCAACTGCCTTTTTTTTGACACAAGCTGCCCAGAGTATTATGGTGGTTCATTAGATTTATGGAAATGTTTCAATAGTTTCTTCATATAATATTCAATTTTGGACTACCATTTCGAAAATTAAGGTGGTTGTAGGTTAATGAATAACATATTAGCTTTTTCTTATTCTAATGCAGTCTTTCAAGTAATTGAATGAATCAACTACCTGATTGGACCGTAGGTAATATTGTTACATTTTTACCCGTGGGTTGACCAATAATTGTCTACACTGAATAATCAAACTAGACTTCTTTCACTTTGAATACAACAAACACTTCAACAAAAGCTTCAACTATTATTTGAATGTCTATCGCCTTATTAGATCTCTTCGCGTATCGCACTGTAACGTCCACTTGACTGTCTCGATATCCTCGCAGCTAGCCTTTAAATACCGTAATCGAATGTTGTAGAAATTTCGCCCAAGTTCTGTCGAAGTCGGTAGCATTATTCTCGCTGCTTCTCGAGTGGCGGGGAATCATCGTACATTCGTGCGGTCTTCGCTACATTTGGTTTATGGTTAACAGTGGCGGCCGGCGTTATTTTTTTTCGGGGATGATTTACAACAATATCTTATATCTCAGAGTATTGAATATTAGCGTTGAGCTTGAAGGAGAAGCAAGTTAGATGATTGAAGTAGTCATTGTAATACGTACACTAGGAAATTTGAATAACCTGATTGGACCAGTAATTCCGGACTCGTACATAACATAAGTAGATGTAAGAAGTCTAGAAAATTTCTTGCTGTATGAACATTAGTCACCAACAGAAAAAAATCAAATGGGATCCAAACTTAGATATATTTTGCTTCAACTGAATTTTTTCAAGGAATTCAACACTAATAAAAATTTCAACAAAACATTATCACCTGCTGGTTACTCATTCAGAAGTTAGTAATATTTAGTAATTAGGGTCGATATTTTGTATATATTCCACTATAAAGTAGTATGTATCCAACTGAAGATACTTTCATGTAGTGAAAAAGGTATTTGAAATGAAATATATATTAGCAAAATTTATAAGCATTATCATGAATAGTGTTATTTATTGTCATCAAGTAACGTGTTAGTGTATTCAAGACCTTGTTTCCGCTTGCTATTTCATAGATACATTATCGAGGAATAATAATGAACTGAGTTGTATAATTTAACCCACCTAATATACATCTTCTACACTCCCTACATAAATTCAACTATATGAAGGGTAATGATTATATCTATTGAATCATCAACGAATTGAAGTTTTCGTTTTCAAGTGTATCAAAAAAGTCTAACAAAGTGATGTAGTAGGCCATTCCATGATACCTCTCCTGTCTACTGACAATTCACCACACAAGAAACTCTACGTTCAAGAATTGACAAATAGCATATCATTCTGATAAAACAAGCATTGAATTAGAAACAAATATTGAATATCAGATTCAATTTATGAGTTGCCACATCGCTGAAATATTCATAGAATCAAAGGCGGCCGTCGAAGTCATCTTCGTTAGTTTCATCCATTAGTTTCATACGCATGGTATACTTTTGAGTTGCTTCAAAATTCCAAGGGCAGTACTTCTACTGTCACAATATATGGTAGCTACTGTTTTCACAAAAGTTTCACACTCCATCTCAACATGACCCGAAATCGCAATTAGTATCACTTCAGTTCTCATTTCGAGCCTAACTCCTTAGTAGTTGGCTACTGATGCCACACTGTATCCAGAAACATACTTTTTCATTATATCTATCAACAAAAGACCAAGAGACTGAACAACCAGTTCGAGTCCATCCCCACCTTGGAGAAACGCAATGTGCACGCGGTGACAGACCATCAAAAATCTCAGTTATTTGGGGAATAATTCGCCAGTGTTCACCAGGTTAAATCCGATGACTGTGACCACCATAGAGAAATGTCTAACTTTTCTAATGGCATAATAAGTAGACCGGCTCCAACAATACCGGAGCCCAATCTACTCAAGTGGATCACAGACGTCGAGGAGGTGATTGCGACTATCAAGCGCCTGGGGAAGAACAAAGCCCCAGGTATTGATGAGATTGAGGCAGTTCTACTGCGTAACCTGCCGCGAAAGGGTCTCGTACAGCTAGTACACATCATAAACGCGATTATCAGACACAAACATTATCCAGATTGTCTGAAGCATGCGGTTTCCCATCCATAAGACTGGAAAACCTAAATCTCTTATGAATAGTTGTCGTCTGATCTCACTAATCAGGTCGATGGTGAAGGTCATCGATAAAATTCTCTTGAGTAGACTTTTCCAACTGGAAGACAGGATGAAGCTCACTTCCGAGGAGCAATTCGGGTTCTCAACTGATCCGGGTTATCCACGTGGTGAAAAAATTCTTCAACCAGGGGAATAATTCGATTAAGGTCCTGCTGGACATCCGGAAAGCCTTCGGTAGAGTTTGGATAGAGATATTTGTCGCCAAAATGTGGTTGGCAGGCATGCCCTCATTTGTAATTAGGATTATTTTATCCTATCTGAGCTATCGAACTTTTCGCGTACAAGTGGATCAAACCACATCTGCGAATTATTCAATCAAAGCAGGTGTCCTGCCAAAAGATTTGAAATTAAAATTGACTATGACCGTATGAACATCTGGCATATTAAAAAATGCAGTTTCCAAAAAAAATTGTTTTCTATGATTTTTTTTGGAACCAGCTATGTCCTCCCCCATATATGCGAACTACAATCCCTAAAATACGGAACGTGTGCAAGCGAAGGATCAACGTGATTCCCATCACGAATCGGATGCTCTGCAGTGAAAACCTATTCACCCAGAGTGGAGATGGATATTGCGTTCACGTTAGTAGTTTTTAGAATTGGGGAAACTTACTATTTACGCAAATTATCTTAACATCACCTAAATATATAAATTGTTAGATTACTCACCCAGTACAAAATGGCTGTCCATCCCTCCATAGTAATACACTGAAAAACAGTGAGCATTGCGAACCCAATATTATCGAATGATGTAATACCATTATTTGGACCCTGCCATCTCTCCAAGCATACCGAATTCCCATCTCGACACCAGTTACTTCCTTGGTTTTTTGCTTGTGTTTCATTGTCCGTATTGCACGGTACTGCTTCTTCGCCTTCTTTCACTATTTCATCTGAAAACGGTATATTTTTCTCATTCTGGCAATAGCAACAAATATTTTACAGCAAAACCGATAGAATTGGAGAACAATGAATATAAAACAACCTTACAATCGATCTCCAATCCAGTTGAATACGCCGGAAAAACTTATTAAAATTCAACTTGGTTTCATGTTTCACTAATCTCTTGACTGAATTTTCAGAATACCTACGTTCTGACTCGTCCTTAATTAGAACTACAGAAGAGTTAGTTATTTGTGGATCTATCTTTTATTCAACTGATAAAAATCAGAAGAAAATTTAAATTTTCTCGTCAAGATTTCATTGAAATCCATCATCACTTTTTTTGATAATGACCTGTATATTTTTTATACATTTTGGTAGTCACTGTAATTACAAATTCATTGATATGTTACAACATATGTATTTCTCGAATTTTTTCCCGAAAACTCATCATTAATATTCCACAATTTTTTATAAGGGCTCGAATTTTCGAATGTTACTGATATCCAAATAGAGCGCTCTCGTCGGTGATGTCGTTCATTGAGATCCTAAATATTGTATTCACTGAAATCCAAATATCAGGGTTGAGGTATGTTTTCCTAGCGACGTGTTTTTCGCACAGCAGGAACTGGGTTCGTCCTAATCGCGTCGGCAGGGTCGTGAAACTTATCACGCGGCGTTTTAATGTTTTCCTAAAGGTAGGTTTTCCTAGCGATGTGTTTTTTACGCATCAGGAACCGGGTTCATCCCAATTGCGTCGGCAGGGGCGTGAAACTTATCACGCGGCGTTTTAATGTTTTCCTAGCAAAGCGTGCTTATCTGTTCAGTATCTCGGGTGTGTCATTATGAAACGAATCCAAAGAAGAAATAAAATTATTGTAATGAAAAATGATGAAGAAATTTAGAAAAGAAAAAAATCACTTTTATAAAAATCGGGAAAACAAGGGGTTTGAAACCCCTCGATAGTAATCTCATTGATGGAGAAAAACAGTTCAGAAGGTATTTTAGGCTGTCCCGCATACGTTTTGAACCTTGTAGAAGAGGAACTGAGAATTACACCTGCAGAAAAATTGGCTTTGACTCTGAGGTAAGTGGACAGATCAATAACATTGAGAAAGAGACCATAACATTTATTTTCGTGAGTTTCAGTCAAATCACAAACACTACACACAACAAAATAAACGTTCCGAGACAGACAAAACCTGACTATTGCGCTGCGTGAAACCGAATAGACTCCTCTCCAAGCAGTCGGTCTAACACGTTGAGCGCATCACGTCGGCGTGGAAGGTATTGCGCTATTTAGGAAAACAGTCCTATTGAATCTCTATGGCGGAGTAGGTGACGTATTAAGCTAAGCGTCGCACGCGACGCGAAAAATGCGTCGCTAGGAAAACAGGGATGTTTCTCAGTTCATTTGACGTACTAACGAACAACAGACAGTGTATCGGTGTGTCATTATGAAACGAATCCAAAGAATAAAACAACAGATTGCAATGATTATTTTTGAACATATGAAAAAAGATGGAGAGGAAGACCATATTTTCTGGATACATGCGAAATTTGAAAAAGAAATAAGTGAATTTTATAAAAATCTTGTAATACACAGAACAAGACTCTGAAAACCACAAAAAAATAGCATAATTATATAAAATGTATTAGTTGAATGATGGTTCAAACTCCATTTGAACACGACTGATGCCAATGATAGGTTCTGGTCCGATGCTTGCAGTGCTTGCAGCACCCTCCTTTGCAAGAGAGTCAACAGCCTCATTGCCTTCCAGGCCAGTATGGCCAGGAATCCAGACCAGAGACAATCCGTTAAGTCTTCCTATCGAGGAGGGTCGTTTTTGGTAATTTTCTACCAATTTGGACGTCGCTCGGTAGGAGCCAAAAGCTTCCAACGCCGCTTGACTATCCGAGAATATTTTTATTGACTTGTGTATGAGGTTGGATTCTTCCAATCTCTACGCACACAATTCAATAGCGTATATTTCCGATTGAAATACAGTCGCATAAGTTCCTAGGCAGGTTGATATCTCTGTCCTGGGTCCAGAACCCGAAGGTGTTTTTGAATTATCTGTGAACCAACAACTATCTGCTCCTAATATTTCCTTCCGGAGGATCCAATCCTCTCTACTCGGGAGCAATACATTATAAGGCAATTCGTAGTTGATAGTTGGAGGCATAAGGTCAGAGGTCATTTCCAGAATGCTGTGACTTCCAGTGTCAAGCAACAGTCTGTTGCACTCTGCATTAAATTGGTTTGTACAATTGGCAATGTGCACAAGTCTATATTCAGTCTATCTAGACTCTCTCTCTCTAGTAAAATGTGGAGAGGAGGTAGATCTGGAAGTATCTCCATGGCCGCTGACGCTGCTAAAAGCACGATAGTACCTAAGGTGTTGGCTGTCCTCCAAAAAAAGTTTATGTCTATTTCTGTCCCCTGCTAACTGCATAGAATGGGAACAGAAAGCCAAGGAGTTTTGGGAGCGTTGGGTTTTTCCCATTGATAGGAAGCACAGCTCTGGCGAGTCATCCTAATTTCATTCAGGTTTGGAGACCAGCTCCCCTACCCTTTTGGCTGGTCATTGGCCTTGAGAGGGACCAATGGGTACATGACTGATGGATGACGGCATGAAGTCCTTAGACATCAGTGCCGCCCTTCACGGGATACCCCTACCTGGCTGGGGTGGGATGGATGAAAAAGTTATTCATCCTTTAACGGGGGACATGAGGGCCTCATTCGACAGAGTGTCGGGGCCTTCTATATCGGGAGGGGTCGTCTACAGCATAATCTGTGGCTTCCCTAACTAACGGGTACACAGCTCTGGCCTCATCAGAAAGTCACTAATAAGTCTCAGACAAAACCTGGCAGTCGGTCTAGCACGTTGAGCGCATCACGACGGCGTGGAACGCGTTGCGCTCTTAAGGAAAACAGTCCTATTGGATTCCTATGTAGGAGTAGGCGACGTATTGAGCTGGGCGTAACACGTCGCACGCGACGCGAAAAATGTGTCGCTAGAAAAAAAAAACAGGGCTTTATCTTTAAAAAAAAAAAAAAAGAGTGACCAATAATCTTTGTGTCAATACCAAACCATTCATAATTTCCAAATGTCTCTTGAAAATTTGTAACAACCCAAATATCTCTGTTCAGAAAATGAGTAGGTATATCAAGAAGAATTAACTGGAGGGACATGAAATACATGAGCATGAATATCAAGTTAATTGCCAAACACTACATAAAATAGTTATTCAATTTGGTGAGCGATTTTGAGAAAAAAACATGAATTTTTCCAGTAACGAAAAAGTAGATATGCGCTTTTTGTTTATTCGAGATGTTTGAGAAATGCTTCCATATCTCTGGCAATACAGAGCCGCAGTATAATAGACTTTCCCTGCCCACAACAACGATGGTAAATGATTCATTAATATACAATATAAGGAATCCTGAACGACGACAACCTAATCATAGATATTTTTAACGCATCGAAAATAATTTCATGAGCTACACCTTATGATCACAAACTTTATTTTCCAAAGATATATCTTGACATATTTCGCTATCATAGTAGTTTTTTGCAGTGAATGACAATACTACAAGCTAATTCCATTACCTATATACTCTGATTTTTATATCCTCCTCATAATTATAAGTCAGAGATACCTACTCAGGACTGTCCCAACTAAATTACTACTGGATTACGATAAGCTCCTTGCCCGCAAGTGTCGTACCTATTATTTATTAGTTTCAAATGGAGTAGCAAATGGCACATGACTTCTTTGTATTTTTTTATTGTTCATTTAGTATTATAGGTAGTAGTATAATAGTTCATTATAGTTCATTAAAATATTATATAATGATACACTTATTCAAAAATAAACAACAATGCCAAACGCCAAGAGCATTGGAGGACAAGTAATGATACGCCTCTGTACAGAGCATTTATATGTCTTCCAAGAGCTGTAGTAGGGGTTACATTGAAAATGAGTTTGTGCGCATATGAGCGGGTTCGTCATAACGTTTTGTGCTTGCTGTACCTAACTTTAATAGAGCTGAGGTACATCCCCAAATTATAATTATCTAAAGCATATTATATTAATTCTACATCAATTTTTAAGAAAACAAATTCAGTAATGGTGATCTTTTCAAATCCAATTGGTCATTCAGTAAAATGTTTGAATTTTTTAGTTCAATAATTCTCATTACTTCCAAATAATCGAGCTTCAAACCTTTATTTTCAATTCGTGGACTTTTAAAATCTCCGTTGAAGATATGATTTTCTTTTAAGAGATAATTTGAATATGTTGAACTTGTTTTCTCATTTACGTAGCTCATATGTTCTTGAATGCGATTCCCAAATGTTCTGCCATTTTGACCACTACATAGCTTAGAACAAGTTCCACAATTCAATTTATATAATCCTGATTTCTCGAATTTGGATGTTTTGTCTTTTTTATTTTCAAGTAACGATCCCAACGTATCACCTGTTCTATATGCAATTTCAATATTTTGTTTAATATCACTTTTTCTGTTGTTTGACCAAAATATGTTGGAATTTTATATTTTTGATTATGTTCCTCACCAGTTGGAAAGACCTACCGAGATTACTCATAATTCGGCCATATTCATTACGTATGTACGTAAATTTTAAAGAAAAATGAATTTGAGCCTTATCGAGTCAGAAAAGTCCATTTGCCTTTGACGGACTTCAATAGGAGAAAAGTGTTTTGTAGATGGCTCATTAGAAGATTTCGTCAAAATAATGAAATTTGCAAAAAAAAATTGTGGTGTGATGAAAGTAGATTTACCAATAATGTTTACAATAACATTATAACAGGCGACAAGAAAATGAACAGTTACATAGTCACCAATTTTCAAGAGAAATACAGTGTTGACGTTTGGCTTGGTGTTTTCGATAATGAAATTATTGACCTCCACTTTTTTTTAAACATCTCTGACCGAAGAATTTTATTTGAATTCTAATTGATTCTAATTGAGTTTAGAATATTTGCCACTTAGCCTAATAAGAAAATATGAGTATTTCCAACATGACGGAGCTCCACCACATCGCAGTAGGATGTGCAGAGATTTCCTCAATACAACTATGCCAAAAAGATGGATAGGAAATAATGGTCTTATTGAAAGACCACCACGTTCACCGGACCCCTTTTAGATCTTTCGTTGTGGGATTTCTTAAAAGATGAAGTTTTCAGAACAAATTTTGTAAATATTGAGGAATTGGAAGATTCAATCAGGAGAGCCTGCATGGCTATCGCTCCACATATTTATGTTAGAGAACTGCCACAAGTACACAGATGGATCCAAAATACCTTCCGGTTATGGTGCAGGTGTTTTCAGTCGCAGACCCAGGACAGAGGTATCAACCTGCCTAGGAACCTATTCGACGGTATTTCAAGCGAAAACTTATGCTATTGAATTGTGTGCGGAGAGATTGGAAGAATCCAACCTCATAAACAAGTCAATAAAAATATTCTCGAACAGTCAAGCGGCGTTGGAAGCTCTTGGCTCCTACCGAGCAACGTCTAAATTGGTAGGAAATTGCCAAAAACGATTCTCCTCGATAGAAAGACTTAACAGATTGTCTCTGGTCTGGATTCCTGGCCATAGAGTCATGTGGGGCAAGTGCGCGCACTTAAGTTTTGTGTTGCTATAAAATCGAAAATTATGAGTAAAATAAAACAAAAAAAGGCTAATCAGTTCAGGTTTTTATTAATCTACAAAATTATGAACAGAACAAACTTTGTCTGTCACACAAATAAACAAAAAAAATCAAAACAAAGATAATCAAAATGCGTACACATAACCCAAAGTGCGGGTAACTGTGCGCTTTCCTGAGGGTATGTGTGCGCAAATTAAAATTGAGGTAATTATGAATTACTTTCTCTAGTATGAAAAGGAAATAATGTTATAGAAAGACTACAACAATAAAAAAAGTATAAATGAGAATGAGATCAATCAACAAAAACTAAAATTACTTATTGCAATGGTCACATACAAAATTGCCTTCCTCAAAGCTGGTACATTCTTCATGCCACCAAATTTCACAGACGCTGCATTGAATCCAGTCTTCATTCGGAGGATAAATATATTTTTTGCCACACAGGGGACATAAGTAATCATTTTTTTTATTCTCAGTTTTCTTAGTCTTAGTTTCATTAATTGCAGTATTTTTGTTGTTAGCTTCTGCATTACTAGTTTTAAATATAATCGTACTTTCTTTCTGGCTAATTTCTCTTCTTTTTCCTTTTTCTTTTTTTCCAGCGCCAACTTGTAAGGGCTTTCAGTAGCATTTATAAACTTCGTGCCTTTTTTTCCTCTGTTTTGTAAAGTAGCCTTAGGCAATGGTTGGATAGTCAACAATGGTACTTGTGCCTTGCTGGTTGAAGATGCCAAATATATTGCAGGCGATAAACGGGGTGGAATGACCATTATTATGTCAGTGCATGCTTCCAATAATTGAGCTATTTCTGTTATCCCAATTACACGGCCTGGGTGGTGACTAAGCCATTTGTCAGATTCATAGGCGAATTTGATTTTCAAGGGTCCAAAAAAGTCACGATCTAAGGGTTGCATCTTGTGCGAAGTGTGTGGCGGTAGAGTCAAAAAGTGAATGCCATCACCACAGGAGAAATTGACTGCAGTCAATAGATGTAACTTGAGTGGTTGTCCGAAATAAGCAATACAGGATTATCTTTTGTTGGCTGAACATTATCTTTGAAATAGCGCAGGTAGTCTATAAACAGGTCGGTATTTATAAACCCAGAATCAGAAACCATTCCAATACTTTTCTCAGGTGCATTGTTTAATAGAAATCCTTGCATTCTCTTTCTAGGAAAGGTGGTAAGAAATTTCAGTTGCACTTATAGCACATACAAGAGTAATTGTTTGGCCTCTTTCTGCAGAAACGATTTTTCCTACTAGCTTCTTGCCATTTACTGATATCACCTTGGGGATTTTTTTGGTAATGTGCTGATACCGCTTTCATCCATATTGTATATACGACTGGGTGCGAAATTATGTTTCTTGTAAACGTCTTGTAGGTTGTCATGGAAAATGTTTACTTGGATCTTATTAAACCCCATCGCTCTGGCATTACTAGTCGGAGTCGGTTGTCGCAATTTCAATCCACTATATCTTTTAAGAAACCCGTACACCCATTCAAGTCCAGCTAATTTTGGTGACGTATTGAACCGATGAGGTACTTTATTCAATTATGCATACTCATAAACTAATTTTCGAAGGCTTATCATAGTCAAACCATAATATAGATCATCACTTCGTTTCATATATTGATAAATTTCATCCTCCTGTGTCTTCGTAAATGTCGTAGAAAATCTTCCCATACTATCCGCTGTCCCAGCTTTCAAACGTTTTCGAAGGGTGCTTTCCGTTAGTCCAACTTGTTTTGCTGCTTTCAGCTTACTGGTACCCTTCGAAATTGATAATCTAGCAGCTTCAAGCTGATCATTTGTAACGACAGTTGTATCTGGAGCTTTCCTTTGGTAAATTCGAGGCATTTTTAATATTAAGACAAACCCTGAAACAAAATATTACTTCATCAACACAGTCCATGTCAAAGCTAAAAGATGAGGAGTAAGTGTGCGCATGCGCACACATACACGACAAGCGTCTGCGTACACTTAACCCAAACTGTCATATCGGGATACGACCAAAATGTTTCATGATTACGTCATCTGGGCAATCAAAACATTGGCTCTAATCAAACTACATAAAACGTGGTAATCAAAGATAGTATGGAATTTTTCAAGAATAATGTCGACATTTAAAAGATTACATGATAAACTTCACAAAATTACGTAATAATTTATGCAAAAATCTTCACTTACCTTGAATTCAAAATGGCGGGACGAGCGTCCGCCGTCACACATGCGTATCATGCCGAATCGTGCGGACTACTGAGGGGAGGAGATCGCGTTCTGTTGTTATACCACATTTACTCGCTGCTCGCTTACACTTGCCCCACATGACTCTAGTATCCTGCAAAGCCCTTGCAAAGGAAGGTGCTGCAAGCAGCTTCATCGAACCAGAACCTGTCATTGGCATCGCTTTAGGCTTTGCCAAACAAAGATTGAACACATGGATGGCAAGAAGATTTACGAACTTCTGGCGGAATTTTTCAGGATTGGCTCACTCCAAGGCGTTATTAACCCTTTGAAGCTTGATACCAAACAGTTGTTGGACAGTAGGGATGAACTACGATGTCTAACAAGCCTTCTTCGCATGGGAATTTAATACGAGTTATTATTCCGTTACATTATCTTTCGTAACTGTTTCCTCTTCAATGTGGTGTATTACTATGTTCTGGCAACGATATTTAGAAATTTGATTTCTTATTGAAAAAAAGTTGAGTGATGGAAGTTTGATGGAGTATTTTCTCAAAGAAACGTCAAGAATTACATGTGTTGTAATATGTCAATAAATTTGTAATTACAATGACTACCAAAATGTATAAAAAACATACAGGTTCATATCAAATAAATATATTTATAATGGATTTCAATGAACGAAACGTCGCATTGAAAAATGGGTTGAAACAGATTTTGAAAAACATGAAATAAAGCAGAACGGTCTTTTATCATTTTTCGATATTATTGAAAATGGAGGCGGTAGAGCACAAAAATAAAATCTGCCATTTTCAGTTTTTTGCAAATATTTCAGGATCGGTTGGTAATTTTGTCGACCTATGTTGCATTCCTAAAAAGGCAACATCTGTTCTATTCAACCGTTCTTGTAGGACCTACCGTTTCCAATATAGCAATAGTGGTATCAGCTGAAAAAAACTATGACTATAGGGCTTCATTTCACTCCAAACTATTCAAATAACTTCAAATAACATGAATACCATTAATACTCACCTATATTATAAAGGCTATAACAAGTTCTATGTAAGGCACCAGAGTAGAATTCCAACCCTATGATTGCAAATATAACGATGGCGAATAAAACCAGTAATCCTATCTGAAGCAGAGGCGCCATGGCTTTGATGATGGATTTCAAAACAACTTGTAGACCTATACAAATAATCATCTTTCATCAATATATTCATATTGTAGTAAAAGTAAAGCAGTTTGATCGATATTTAACGAATTTTCATTTGATGGTTCATACCACTATAGTCATCAGTATATTAGTCACTTCTTCTGAAGTAGCAGAGAAAAATACCCGAAAAAAAATGTTTTCAAAGTAGTTGGTTGATGCGATTAGACATAGTGACGATAAAATCTCCTAACTGAAATGACACTCCAAATTATAACAATTTGTTCTTTGTCAAAATTGTCAACCTGGTTATTGATTTCAATATATTCATTTATAAATATTCGAATATATCACTATGTAAGATATTCATTTGCCAGGGGGATAGTATAAAAAAATGTTCATTTATAATTAGAAAAATTAGAATATTGAAGGTTATAGAAAATACTAAAAATAGATGTTACTCATTAAAGTACTTGGGAGTGATCTAATAGTTGATTAATAACCAATGTAGACATTATGTTGCAATATACTTATACAGTGCATTCCATTTAAAACGATCTACCCTGAATGACTTTTGGTACAATGATTTTCAGGAAAAATAAAAAATCACGTCGACAATAGTATACAGGGGGACACATTTTGACATATTCACATTTGATGTTACTTCCCCTATCGCACCCCCCAAGCATGTCACCATTTTTTTTCAATGAATCACCCTATATTGTTTGGCATTATCAGATGCTCCATGATAAACATATTTCAACAAATTATTAAACATATGATCTGAAGCTTATGGTTCGGGAGCTATAAATTATTTTAGGAGAAAACGAGCCACCCGGAATAACTTTTGCGACAATAATTCGCAGGAAAAATGAAAAATCAGCTCAACAATTATACAGAAGGCCTCACTTTGAAACATTCGTTCTAGAGACAAAGCTATAAATCAGAAAAAGAGATTTTTATTAATCCTTAAATCGAATTCTGATGACTGGACAATGAGAAGTAAAAATATTATAGTCAATGTTCAAAAACGTTTTTACCAACTTCCATACAATGGTACAAACGAGCCATGGCGGCCCTCACATGGTTGAGAATCTCGGGAGTAATTTCTCTGCAATGCCTCATGATATTCTCTCTCAAATCTTCTAATGCTGTTGATTCTAGACTTCAAATGTCCTCATAGAAAGAAATCTACAGGAGTGAGATCCGGGGACCTTGGTGGCCATTCTGTAGGACCTCTTCAGCCAATCCAGCAACCAGGAAAATGATCATCCAAAAATTATCGCACTGGAGCTGCATAATGAGGAGGTGCACCATACTGCTGAAAAACTATTTCGTTTTCGAATAAATTTATATCCTTCTCAATTGCCCTATTGATTGATGCACAGTATTATTCGATTCTCCAACATATCCAAATATTTATCACTAGTCGAATTATCATCGATAAAAAAGGTCCTATGATGTAGTCACCTGAAATTCCTGCCCAAACATTCAGTTTGTGAGGTCATTGGGTATGAACTTGACGGTGTAAATGAGGATTCGTATCACTCCAATATTGACAGTTTTGCCGATTCACCTCTCAATTCAAACTAAATACATGCATCCGAAAAACAAATTTTGTACAAGAAATTCTGATGCAAGTTGATCCGTTCAGTGAGACTTTAACAAAACTCAATACGTCTATCGAAATCATCTTCGTTCAATTCATGAACTAGTCTAATATTATATGGATGAAATATGTACTCATGAAGGATCCTGAAAACATTTTACGACTGATTCCTGATTCTCGAGATAACTTAGTAAGAGCTTGCGAATTTTCCATTAGTACAACGTGCCCTGAAACTGCAGTACAAATAGCTTCATCGTTGACAACTCCTCAATGGTTATGCTTTTTATTGTTAAAAGATCCAGTTTCCATAAATTTGTTCAATAATTTCGAAACGTATTTGTGTCGTACATTTTTTTCTGAATGATTATCATTAAACATACGGGAGCAGCTCTAGCTACCATTCTACCATACTACCATTCTGATAGTACAAACTATTTCAATCCGTTCTCGAATCGTATAAACCATTGCTTCTCAAAAATTCACAAAAACAGAAACACCAATTGTAACTTCACCGCAAATACAAAATGAAGAGAATATCGAATTCAAACTTAACTAGGCAAAATAAGACTTTTTTGAAGTATACTTCACAAAAACACCTATGAAACCTAGGTAACAGATTGTAAGGAAGTTCATTCAGGGTGGCTCGTTTTCAATTCTATGAATTGAGCTTTAGACCATAATGTATTCTACTTTATTTTATTGAGATCTGTTCATCATGGAACATCTGGCATTGCTGAAAATCATTGTTCCAAAAGTAATTCAGGATGGCTCGTTTTCAACTCAAATAGTTTGTAGCTCCCGAACCAATTTCAAACTATTGACTATAAATTTTTCTGAAACAAAATATTTAGCCTTTTCAGTGAATAACAAAAACTTACGCAGTCTTCAACCTCTTGAAATCAGAGGTGAAAACAGCATCGTGAAAATCACACAAGCTACAGAAATAGAGTATCTCGGTATAATGATAGACAATCATTTAAAATGGAACTTACACATTAGGAAGGAAGCCTATTGTATAAATTCAAATATTTCAGTAACATTCTTGAAGAAATACATCTCTTAATGCTGTATTGCGCATTAGTGGAATCCCACCTGAGATATGGCATACTAGCTTGGGGAGGGGCATATAATAACATTATAAAAAAATGTTGAAATCATTCAAAAATGGATTTTGAAAATAATATTCAGAAAACCAATAACCTACCCATCAGATGACCTTTACAAGCTTGGCAATATCTTAGATGTAAAACAAATATTTCATTTGACACTTGTTGTTGACTAGAAAAAAAAACCGGAGCAAAATATTTCTAGATTATTCCTACTCCACAAGGTCAAAAAAATTTATCATTTTAGTTCCACATGTGACTAAAACTATATCCCAGAGATCTAGCATGTTTCTTGGGCCAAAGATATATAACGATCTACCAAATGGATTGAAACAACTAAACTCTTTATCTCTGTTCAAGAAGAAGCTGAAGTTATGGCTGATTTCAAGATCAAGAATTTCAACACATCGATTAGTCGATATAAAAAATACATACTATGATTGATATTAAAGTTAAGGCTATTTAAAATGATTTCTTTCACACACTCGTTCTGTCAGATTTTTCTGTGGAAATCTGAGGCATACCATCATCACATCAACACAAGTTATACTTTCCTGATTTTGATGATTGCGCTTGCCCCATATTTCATGATCAATTTATGACGTTAATATAACGTTTGAAACGATTCTTTTGTACTAATTATCCTTACTTCACAACAAATTATAGTTACAATTCGTATATTCTGCTGAATACTCTCAATCTTATCGTTATGATAACCTGAATAGTAATTTTATTTTTATGGAATTTTTGGTATTATTATTTCCTTGGAAAAAAATTATATTGTTTACACTTTTCTTAAGCCATTTCTGTTCCAACTTTGGTCTACTGCTCTTTTTATAATTAAGCTATATCTGAAACTCTCAAGCTAGTTGAAAACACATTCTCCTGGTTAACCTGTAATCTTATTTTTACCCTTGTTTTCTTTTCCAATAATTTGACAGTATTTCATTTAATTCGTCATCATCACACCACACACAAGCTGATAATATCAGCTTCGGTGGATTTTTTGTTTATTCCAAGCCTCATATTACTAAGTTTTTTTTAAATCATTTTATTTTCTAACAAAAGAAGGTTTGTATTTTTTTCGCTATTTATGAATAAACATTATTATTATATGTTTTATACTTTGTTGAAATCTGCTAATCATGGAACATCTGATAATATGAAACAATATAGGGTGATCCATTAAAAAAGATTGGTGACATGGTGAATATGCCAAAATGTATTCCCCTGTATGATATGGTTGACGTGTTTTTTATTTTTCCTGCAGATCATTCTACCAAAAGTTAATCATGGTAGCTCGTTTTGAATGGAATCCACTGTATAATTATATGACGTAAAACAATATTTCCAGCTTTCAATTCCATATTTTCATTTTCCACAACTGTAATGGTGTTAAATGGAAACTTATACTTCAGATGTTCATTTCATTTATTTGTTTTGTTGACTTTGATTTGATGACTCTGAAACTCTACACCCCTTTGGAATTTAAAGTTTAATTTTTTCTTGAATTTTTATGAATCAATCGATCAAATTACTATACTCCTAATATTTCATAATTATTATTGTTCAAAGCGGAAATATCATGAAAAACTATATCTGTAAAGTTGATTTGAATTACTTCAATACATTTGAATTGGACATCAAATATGAAACAATTTCAGTCACTCATGGGATTCATCAACATTTTGTATATTCACTTCTATCATTTTGATATATAAATTCAAATCAGGTCATTTTCACTTTGAGAATAGAACTTTTTTACCAATTTATCTTCCTCAATGAATGATAAAATTGATATTGCATGTTGATGAATGCCTTAATTTTTCAAAAAGTAGATTATATCAAAATATTATGAAAATATCCAAAAGGCATATCTATAAATCATAGTATCAGATGTACACATGTGAGTAAATGAAGCTTGAGGAAAGGAGTGGAAGTTTTTCTACATTCAATCTACTTACTAGGTATGCCAGAGACTAGCTTCAGAGGTCTTAGCACTCGAATAGCCCGCAACGCGCGGGGATCCATCACAATGTAATCTTGAGGAAACATCGTGAGGAACCTGCAAAAATCTAGCCTCTAGCGAATGCACTATACTAGACTAATCATCTAAACTACTTTATTTAACTCTATTTCTAAAAATCTAAATATGCACACCCTAAATTCAACAGTAATATTCAAACAAGTTGTTCAGAAAAAAACTCAAAATTGGATTCCATAAGTATCAATCAACTGGATATAGAAATTCAACTACATCAATCAAACTGTTCAAAAAATAGTTTCATTGATCAGAATTCGATTGGTAAACAATCAACAACAATTTCAACAAACCAATTTCAAGAGGGGAAATCATTTTGGTTCGATAAATATATCATCGTTTACTCCCTCATGTATAGAAATCAGTTGAAGTTTCCTTGATATGAATGAAAGTAAAACCAGAATCGAACGTGATGGTTTTTATGATAATTTCTTCTCAGAAGATTCATTATAATTATGATAACCTTAAAATACGGAGGGGTCGTCAGCATCATTTTTATTCACCGGAAGGACGAAGATTGAAGGATGCAATATCCATCAAATCTTTTAACACATCAAAATGAGCGCATGCCACATATAAAACATCATGTTTATCAAATTATTCACATAGATCAGCAGAAAGATCTAACAATGTGTCCAGAATGATTCAATCAGGCACATTCATTTTGATTTCCATTGAGACCATTCGCATCTTTTGTCATTAGAGATCTATAATTTGGCACCAGCTAGGATGGTAATCATCTGTTCGAAATCATCATTCATATTTGATACTAAGCTCATTAGGAAAAAAAATAGATATCGATATGTCGCTGTAATATCATTAATCTTTTAGAGTTTCTTCATTCAATTGGAAGTACATTTTCTCCTATGATTTGTGAAGCTACAATAAAAAGTAAATTAGTATTATCTTGAAATTTTTCTAGAAAAGTTCAAATCCCCAAACATGAGATGTGAACCGTTATTCAGTTATTCATTCTATCTACCTAATATACATAACTACTCTTCAAGACTAATCTAGTCTGCGCTACATGATCAGCGGTTGGGTAAAACTCTAAACATCAAGAAATCATGGTAGCTGTAGATATAAAGGTGTCGATCATGTTGGCCCTTACTTGGGATCCTGGAGACTAATTTGAGAGGCCTCAATACGCGAAAAGACCGCAGCATCCGAAGATCTACATCGACATTCGCCTCCGCAAAAACCGTCATCGACCTTATATATCAAAATCAAATAACAAATATACAATTCAACTGAGGTTTTGGTATGGAATATCATATTTCACTAAGGAAAGAAATTGGTATATACCTGTGATGTACTCGAGAAAATATTCATAATACATACTGATGAAATTTTCAAATGAGAGAACAGCTATTTCTCAAACATTCCAGACCTGACCCCTATCCACTCATTCATATTGTCTACTGATAACGCCTCCTACTCGCTACGTATTAGGTGAATTTATATTATTTGATCATGAGATTTTTTTTATTTATTATAAATAATGGTTAAACATTTTTTACTCATGATTTCTATGACTTCCATCTAGATTAGTTGCTGAGGTTTCATCCAAATAACAGAAAAATTTTGAGCTGTTTTTTTTTACTCAAAAATTTTCATTTTATTGTGCATTTTCTCATAGTATGTGTCTTGTGCGATAGGCAAAATTACAATGTTATATCATCGGAGGAGAAAAATCCACTTATGTCACGATGACATTACATTACATATAGATATTCATACGGTTATTTAATCGTATGAAAGTATATACGTTATGTCCTCTGTATCTGTATCTGTAGAGTAGGGAGGGTGAGTGTAGGCCCACAGCACTTAGGCCACATGCGATCCATTGTACATCCTCCCAAGGAGTTGTCCTCCTAGGCCATTGTCCATCCTATCCTTTCCAGAAAGATGGACAGGTCTCTGGGAGACATCTCCTTCATATCGGCAGGTGTAGGCCAAGACTTGCCGAACACACACTCTCTTATTGACGATAACTCCGGACATTCGCATAGGATATGCCTGACAGTTTCATCTTCCTGTTCACACATCCTGAATGGAGGTGTATCCATTAGCCCCATATTATGGAGGTGTTTCCTAAGTTGACAGCGGCTAGTCAGAAATCCTACTGTTAAGCGTAGATTATCCCTGGTCATCGCCAGATATTTCTTCGGCGCCAGCTTCCCAGGGTCGCTTAGGGTGATCCTGAAGATTGCATTCTTTGATCTCATCCCATCCCTTCAGGAATTGATCATGGGGGTGACGTTTGGCTAGTTCCGCTATTGTCGAAGTCATCAGGCCGTAAGTACCACTGGATCCTAAAATTCTTTGTCCAGCTGCTTCCTTGGCTAAAGAGTCGGCAATGCGATTACCTTCACTCCTATCGTGCCCTTCAAATCACCTCAGGATAATGTTATTATCTAACGAGGCTTTGGTTAAATCTTGGTGGCACACTAGTACTAGCCCTGAGTTAACACGTTGTCTGTTTAAGGCTCATAAGGCTTGTCTGCTATCAGTGCAGATTGTTATGTTTTTGCCAGAAATTCCTTTCCTGGTTATTTCTTTTGTGGCGATTGATATACCGGCCAGGTATGTTTGAACCACGCTGGTATTTTTTCCCATTCCCTGAGCCTTCTTTGGTTTTTGAGCCATCTGTATATATGCGTATTGCATTTTTTGTAGCATCTGACTCTGTGTTCTGTTTTATTTGTATTTTGTAGGATTTATTAAACATGAACCTGGATTCAATTGCATCACTGTGGTTGCCTGCAGCAGAGGTTGCGCAGTAAGCGATTCTCGCCATAGGCTCGTAACATGGCCATTAATGCAACCTCCTTAACGTACAGGTCCAGAGGGATCAGAACAGTAATTACTTCCATTGCCGCGGTTGGTGTTTTTCTCATGGCTCCTGTGAAGCCAATCGCTGTATTCGATATAATTTTTGGATGGCCGTTGCTTGTAGAACTTTCGGTCCCCATGCAATGGCTCCATACGTTAACATAGGTCTTATTATTGCATTGTAGATCCAGGTAATCACACGGGGTGAAAGACCCCGTGCGCGTCCCACTGTCCTCCGACATTGCCATATACGTTAAAAAACGTGATTTAAGATTTGTCTCGTCTGAAGATTCGAAGTCGTAATCTTGCGTGAGAAGCGATGCGTGTGTTTTCGTTTTCAAAAGTTAAAAAATATCTTGAGGCTTTGAAAGCAAGTGTTTAAACACCCAAAATATCGTAAAGTTCACCTTATGGATGATAAATTTATATGCAAGTGAAATTTCATTTCTCTTCCATATATTCAAAGATTCGGTCTGTCTTCCTTGGACCAACGTAGAGTTTCATCAAGTGTTGTTATGTTATACAAAATTTTGCATTGTTCCATTGATGCACCCTCGTTACTAGAACAAATCAACTTCAACGTATCTCAACCTACTACACGTAGACAGATCACTTTCTATACCCCTTTTACTAGATCCAACCTTGGACAAGTGTCTTCTATAGATTAGATGTGTGAAAATTATAATACCCACTGCAGTCAATGCGATATTAATTTCGATCTACTGAAGACCACATTATCCAAAATTGAACAAACCATCATCCAGCTTACTGTCTTTATTTCATACTATTTACAAATAATAATTAATAATATATCATCTTTTTTTCTTAATTCGATCATATATATGAATTTATTTCTTAATTTGTCAAATCCTTACTATGTCAATCTTTTATTATAAATTTAGTTTGAGTAGCCTTTATTTATACTGCATTATTATATTGTCCGGAAATTTTGTTTTTCTTCTTTCTTTGTTTTTCATATATTACCTTATCTAGTGTTACTGTGAATGAAATCGGTTTTAATTCCATAACAAATATTTTTAGTGATTTCTTTTTAATTCAATGTTCAATGGAAGCAATTTTTTTGAAAAGGCTTTTTCTTTCGTGTAATCATTTCGAAAGAGGTTTTCCTATCGATTTGTAGGTGAAAGAAACTTTTATGTGTCGGAGTTAGAGTTTATTTTGAATTTTATTGCTTTTTTCAAAATTTTCCACATTTCTGTATAAAGATGGGCGAGTAGAAAGCCGAAAAGTTTTTTTTCCAGAAGTCTGTCTCTCCAGAATAAATATCCTCTATTCTCTATTCCATTCATATATTGAAACTGGAAATATCTTCTATCCACGTATTTCATGTCATTCACTTCATAAAAAAGTCGATCAGATAATCTAGATTTTCCACTATGAAACTAAACCAACAGATTGGTTCATATTTTTGGAAAATTGAATATGAAAGTTGTCTTCATATACTGCTCATATACACTTCAGCAAATATTGGGCAACTCGAAAGACAAGACTTTGTAAAAAAAACTTATATTTACGAAATAAACTGTGATGATTGCGATGGAAAATATTTCGATTTCATAGACTATAGAAGTCCAATGTTACTCAATATGCTATAGAATACTATAGATAATGGCCACAGAATAAACGAGAAATGCCTGAAATTGATGATGAAGATTCCTATCATAGCAGGGGAATGTTCACACTCTTACATAATTACAAGTTCGCGGTTTGCCTACATTTTTGGAGTGTTTTGTGCACTTATGTGATTTTCATCCTTCACACTACATTCCAACAACCATTAGTTTTGCGAGGACAACCTGGAGTTGGTTTCAAATTAACTTCCGATGAAAACTTTGATGTGGAAAACTAACGCTAGTAGAAGTTAAAGAAGATACGGATTGTGCTACTCAAAGAAAAAGTAGTAGATTATAATTCTGATGGAATGGATTTGACATAAAATGAGGTAAGAAAATATTTCGCATCAGAACATCAATGTATTGGGGATGGAATTAGTAGAATTTTTGAGAAAAAATGAGCAATTCGAAAAGGATAGCATATCGATTCAATCTGATTTGAAACACACATCATCATTAATAACCATAAGAAAGGTTGAGCAAGAACAATGGTGAGTGACATTGAATATCAGATTCCTGAGGAACGATCAAGCCTGCGGGCTAACAGTACTTCGACAAAATCACAAATAATGGTTCAGAATGATCACCTCATTAATTTAAGCGTCAAAAAAGCGTCGAGTCCGGCTGGACTCGCGTTTAGAAATTCGAGTCCAGAATTCGAGTCTGATATTATTCGTTATCAGATTCAATGCAAGCAACACCAGACGCAAGAGTCAAAGAATTTATTCTTTTGTACATACTTAAATTTAATTTGACCTAGAGCGATCTAATATCGTTTGTATTATAATGACGTAACATAACCTTGAAGTAAGAGTTAAATTGCGTAGGGAACCCCGGTATCATCAATAAGCTATGGAGTTCCGAAAATATTTCATGCGTTCTTAAAAATACGGAAAAAAGGTATAAAGCTCGTTCAAGTTCAAAAATGGTTGGATGAGTGCATTATATCGACAAATAAAATCAATCGGATTTTTTTTCTCATTCAATTCTAATATTTGAAAAGATCGTAGGTATATTTTGCGTACTATTAGGAATATACGATCGTACGGTAGGCAGCCCATCAAGTTACCACAAACTGTCAAATTTTCCCAAACGGAAACCAACCTTATTATTTCGCTATGAAGTTCAAAATCGATTACAGAAATTTGACAGATTTGTATAGCTTGACGTGCTAGCGACTGTACATCGAACCAAAGTCAAAAAGGTCGTATAAATACGATTTAAATAGTACGGTTGGCAACGCTTGTACGAGCGAGTTAACCACATTCGAATACGAAGACTCGAGTCAGTTGTACTCGCATAAATAGAATCGAGTTAGCGAGTACGAATCGATTCTTCCTGAATCGAGTCTGGCGTACACGAATCAAAATAAATTGATATTCGAGTAGGCGAGTACTAAAGCAGAAATCGAGTCCGACTCGAGTCAAACCGTACTCGGCACATCGCTAGTTGCGACATAAAAAAGACTTATGTTATGCTACCATCACCTCAAATGATAAACTGGAGGTGTTTGAGGAGCCCATGTTTGACCATTGCCTCATTGGCCTCCATAAGCATACATTTAAGCCGTATGGTTCATCATATTACAAGAATTCAGATGAGATCAGAAAAAAATTCAGAAGTCTATGAACCTTGAAAAATAAAAAGATGATAGTAAAGTATTATTATATAAAAATTATTACATGATGAAAGTAACTTGCCATTTTTTTATTTCTAATGAATAGTTTTAATTCAAACATTTCATATTGAAAGTCGTTTGATAATCAATTCAGATGGAAATTCATATTTTGGAATAATTCTTATGCCAATTAAGTTTCTCGAGTGTCAATATCGAATGAGTATAATTGAAGGTAAGGTCTGTGATGGAAAGAAACTGCTTTTATTATCGTCCAATTGAGCTATTCGAATGTACTTTTTAGGTGTTGATGTATATTCCAGATATGAACCTAAGTGTTCTATTTATTATTTCCACATGAGATTAAACGAAAGTATATACCATTTCAAATTTTTTAATATACTTTTCACATTTGGCAGGATGAAATGAAAATAAATCACATATATTTCCATCAAATTTCTCAAAAACTACAACAGAAGGCAGTTTTCAATACAATGTAACAATGCAACAACTTGGAGTTGAAATTGTTACTTGCCAGCGGATAACTGAAGAAATAATTTCCAAAATTACATTCAAAACTTCCGCAATGAATTTCGAAAATTCACTTGATCGACGTATTCCTACAAGGCCCAAATATTGTTCTCAAATATATAAAAAATATCTTGCCCATCTATTGTTTTCAAAGCCTCGGTTGACGCTGGGCTACCGAATGTATGATAATCTAAGCATACAGCTGTTTGCATGAGCATGTCGTTCTTTATATTATTATTATACAAAGATACTATCATCATCCCAGATTTGATTTAAGATAGCTGAAGCGTCAATAGACGAAGTAAGAATTGTAGCGTTCAAAACTGTTCGAATTATTTCAACTTTCACAGCTTTTTTAAAATTGGTTACATGATCAGCAGCCAGTATATGAATTCCAGAAAACATTTTCCCATTCATCAAGTCGCAAAATTTGATTAGATCTGACTTGAATGCGGCTGAATTTTTTTGAAACATGGGCGGAAGATCTTTAGTGGCAACACTTCTGAATTTTAGGTTTTTTTTCGGAAGCATATCATTTTTCCACATTTGAATGCCAATTTGAATGCCATTTGAATGTCAATTCGTTTACATGCGATATAACAGACTAGAAATAATCAGCTGATAACTACATGCCAACTGCCGTTGCCTCCGAGGGTAATACTGTATATGTTTTTATTGTTGTGCTACTCGTGAAATGATGATAATAACCCAAGGGAAATAAATTAATAGCAGGATTTATCCTATGGGGTTCAAAAGATGAAATTATTTCAAATGAAGTGTTAGTTTCCTGTTTAAACACTGGGAACATTATTGGAACATGGAAAACATTTTCGGGTATAGGGAAGAAATGGAATGAGCTTTAGCTTGAAATAATTTTTGTAACCACATTTGTTACTCACACAATCATTAATTTTTTTGCATAACCAATATCCCAGATGTTATTTTTTTACGAGGTATGCCAGGTCACAGCCGCTATACCCACCCCTGTGCCTCAACCGTCTCAACGTTCACCGTTTGAAATCGTATTTTTTCAAAAAAATTATGGCATCATGAAGATCAAGTATATCACTAGTTCGGTCCTCAATGTTAATAGATGAAGGAGTGAAAAACAAACGATAATAACTTAATTCTGTTTTTTGCGAGCTCTGTAAATATGCTGGTAGCAAGTCAATATTTAGAAAGTTACAAGCAAAAAACACGCACTTGAAACAACATAATTTTTGGGCGCCATTTTGGCGGTAAGAAATAGATAAGTCAATGTTGTGTTTTTAAAGTCGAGACATTTAGGTTTTGACGAGAAAAATTAACTTATATGAATCCCCCTAGGTTGAGTCCAGGCCGTCAATGTCAACGATTCATTTTGATCGTTATTTGCGAGCATTCGCAATATTTCAAAATAAATCAAAGTAAATCAAATAAATAAATCATGAAATAAGAACGATAAAAGACATTCATGGAAAATTTCTGCCTTACAGGTGTAAATTTGGCGAAATGAAAAATATTTCGAATTTCCCCCATTTTGAATTTATCATATCTGACCAAGATGAGATCGAATTCAGATTTAAAATCCAGCAAAATGGTTGTCTTGGGAAGACAAGTTCTGTGAAATCATTCAAAAATGAGCCGAAACAACAGTTTTTTTCGTATTATCTGAACATGTTTTCGAAGTTCACAAAATAGAAAATTTTTCAACACGTCACAGCAAGCACCAAACGTGATGGCGAGCCCGCCCCCATGCGCACAAACTCATTTTCCAATTAAACCCCCACTACAGCTTTTGCAAGACACACAATCGCTTTGTACAGAGACGTATCATTACTTGTCTTTCAATGATTTTGGCGTTTGGTATTATCTGAAAATTTGTGGTGTTTCTGAAAAAATGTCATCGCCTAACAAAAAACCAGTCATCAAAAAAAATAAAATATCTCTCGCTACAGGTAACAATAAATGAAATCAAAAAATAATTTTTGGAAAAACAAGTTTTTGGCTTTCTACTGCTTTCTTTCCCAAAAATTAGTCACTCCTAAAAATATAGCCCTTTCAAATAAAAAAATAACTATTTTTATTTCAATATTTCAATAAGAACCATTGAAAGAGTGGTTGAAGAAGGGGAGCAATTAATTTCTGCAAATAACGAAGAAATAAAATTTTCCACCCCAAGAGAGAAGCGGCCTAGAAGAGCACCAGTAACTGATATTCCCGAGTATGAGTATTCCAATATTAGATGGATTATTTACGACTTTCATGAGATAGAAGGGTGATGTATTACGGCAAAAAAGTTCCTACACAAATTGAATGACGTTTTGGGAATAGTTGCTTCCGAAACATCTCTTCGTAGAATTTCAACGAAAATTGGTTTTGAATGGAGAAGTACTGAAAATAATAGAAGAATTTCAAAAGAGAAAATGGACATCAGAGCATTGAGAATCAAATATTTACAAAAAATCAATTATTTTCATAGCCAACAGCGACCAATTGTGTTTCTTGATGAAACATATCTTTATAGTATGCATACATCTTCCAAGAACTGGACAAATGAATGAACTAAAGGGTTATATAAACATATTGCCAAGGGATCAAGTCTCACTATTGTCCATGCAGGGGGTGACATGGGTTTTATACCTAAATGTCGGCTTATATTTAAATCAGGCACAACATCAGGGGATTATTATTCAGAAATTCGTTTTGACAATCATAGTAAATGGTTACAAGAAAAGTTAATCCCAATTTCACTTGTGAATTCGGTAGTCGTGACTGATAATGATAATGAAAGTGGCTGCACGAAAAAAGGATTATGTTCACCCCTAACATGCTCACACCAGAATTATACGAGTTGATCAAGGTGGATAAAAAGCATCATATTAAATACAAATTTGATGAGGCTCTGCTTGAACACGAACATAACGTTTTGCGACTTTCACCTCACCATCCGGATTTGAAACCATTGAATTCATTCGGGCTGCTGTCAAAAACAACTCATCCGAAAATAATGTAACTTTCAAGTTGGAAGATGTGAGGAAACTGGCGCAGCACGAGTTTGATTAAAACACTTTCGAGGAATGGCAAAAGCGTTGCCGACTAGACGTTCAAACAGAGATAAATTCAGTGATTATAAATTTAAATGACGATAGCAACACAACCAGAGTGGAGACGAAGAACATTTTTATTTATTTTTGGATAAGTGTTTATTTTTGGATAAGTGTATCAATATACTACATTTTGATGAACTGCACTACTACCTATGATACTGAATAAAATATGAGAACAAATTACAAAGACGTCATGTTCCATTTGTTACCCTAATTAAAACTAGGCACTAGACACTGGCCGGCAAAAGGCTTTTCATAATCCAACAGTAATTTATTTGGGAGAGCCTATACCTGAGCGATCGCTTGCCATCAGCCGTGGCGAGTGCTGTATTTGTAATGATTTCATCTACCGACCCTCATAGGTAATATCCTGCTGTGATCTATGATTATAAAATAGGCCTCTTCTTGAATGAGTTGCCTGGGTTGAAACCTTACTTGAAAACAAAATATCTGTGATTCTTGCCCGTGGAGCTGTCACTTCGTGTGATCAGATTATGTTAACAGTGCAGGAAATTATCATGATCATATTTTGAAATTTATAGTAGCTGTAATTTCAAATGTTCAATGTTCCATGTATCAGGAGCTTTCCTAGTTTGATTGAAATAATTAATGAAGTAATAATATTATTATTGTCCTGCAAAATATGAATGACTCAATATAAATATGTAGGAATCTACTCACCCAGTAACAACGACGAAAAAATCCATGATATTCCAAATATTCCTTAAATATGATCCTCTATGTAATACAAAACCCAGGGCCAAAATCTTAAGTGAAGCTTCAACACAAAATATTGCTAAGAAATAAACTTCGGTTTTTTCCTAAAAAAAAATACACTTCATTAATGACCATGAACAAACAAATTTAATTCCAGTATTTTTCAAATATTCATGTAAAAATTATTTAACATCAAAAACTTGAAAATACACGGATCAATATGAATAATTCAAAAACTGAGTATTGCCAATTTTTACGGGAATTGAGAGTTATCGAGAGGACGAAATGATTTCTATTTTTTATATCACACTCTTGTGACTGGATCTTCTTAGGATACGTACATAGTGCAAGCTGGATGGGCTAACTCGCAGGACGATCCTAGCAAAAGGCGGTCATAAACCGCATACATTTCTTCTGTTTAGGTAATTTCTTTTATGAATTTTCCAAAATAAAATGTATAATGAGTCCAGTTGTTATGCTGAGTTTCAAATAATTATTGAAAAAGGAAATTTATCATTGATTTACTTTTTAATTTCTTACAGATAGATGGGTTTGCAAATGAAGTGGTTTTAGTAAAATATGTTTACTCTTTCAAAATATAACAAGTATATAACTACAGGACACCATGTATATGCTACTACGTGATAACACACAATTACAAAAAACACATTTGATTATAGTCAAAATTACATTTTTTCATAACGTTACGTACCAACAGAAATACAAGCACAGGGAATATCAGTTGGATATTATGAACCTTAGAAACCAATAGCAATTTCAATAGTTTCATGTTCAAGTTTTGGTTTGATGGATACCTACATACAGGGTGACAATTTGAAAACTCACAAAGGCTTTATCTGAGCAATCAAATAAAATATAAGAAATCGCTTAAACTCTCGCCCCCACCCATCCCAACTTTATAGTCTCGAATGGCAACCCCCTATTTGTGTTAGCTCATCTAAAAGCTCTCGAGAAATGCTCTCCAAATGCTCTCTACATTCGTTGTAACAGTTTTTGGTTCATCAAATTGAACATTATTCAGTTGAATTAAAATTTTATCTTCTTTTATCAATTGATTTCAAAAATTTTGACGTACATCGTGAAATGTTTCTCTGTGAATAGCTCGGCATTCTTGGATTATTCTTTTCTCCAGTTCCTCTACTGAGTCAGGTTGCTTCTTTGAAAAAACAGATTTTAGGTGGCCCCAGAAAGAAAGTGGAGATAGGTCCGGGGATCTAAAAGGCCATTAAATAGGCCCTCTCATTCCAATCCATTGATTAAAATAATAATTATATTACCATTGTCTAACTGGAACTTCATAATGAGGAGGTGCCCGTTAAAAATGTAATACATTTTCATCTAAAGATGAACTGCCGTGTATGTCTCTCTGATTCTCTAATTCATGAACTATCTGAGGTTCGATATATGTTTCTAGCATGGTAACATACATTTTGCCATTTGAATGTTCATCTATCTCCTCTCCTCTCCCAATACACGAACAGCTGATTAACGAGAAAACAGTTTTTAAATAGATTTTTTTAAACCAGCCCAAACATGAATTTTTTCGGGGTATTGCGTATGCCCTACTCTGAATAGTCATGACTTCTCGTCACTCCAGTAACAACAGTTTTGTTTATTTGCGTGCCCATTTGAATGAAAAGTGCACTCGTCACTAAAGCAAATATTTTGATGAGTCGCGGTTCTGCGATAATTCTAGGTGTCAAAATTTCACAAATTCAAATTTTTCTGTAGGGGTCATCATTTCCAAGTTCTTAAATAATTTGCATTTTATATGCATATGTAATATAAGGACTTTTTCCACATAATCGCGGGATAATCTGATTGCTGTAGCTGCCTGACAGGCCGAAAAAGTAAGATTCATTGCAAACTGTCCGAGTACTTCAATTTGCGTTACTTCGTCCAATAATCTTGGTTGTTTCTTTTTTTTCATTTGTGACAATACCACTTTTGACAAAATGGTTTAGACTTTCACGGCTGAGGTTTTCAGTGTCATTGCTTTTCGAGTTTGAAAGCCGTGGATTTTTGGAATTTCTTCCTGACGTTTCGCTAGCGCGAGTTGCTAGCTTCTTCAGAGGTTTAACCATCATAGATTGCTGTCCGATGACTACCTTTTAGACTTCGTAAAGCATATGTATGCCTTGTCAGGTGTATTCGTACCTGCACTTGAACCTGGAACATTAACAATCTTGCTGCCTCTTGTCCTGTTCGTTTCCTTAAAATGGGGTTCCATATTTGATTAAGGTTCACCGCTTCTTTTCTTTTCAGAAAAGAAGAAGCGGTGAACCGCTTTACTTGAACTATACCATTGAAGAACATTTCTTAATAGCTTTCAGATAAGGTATCGCAAGTAGAGGGTTGCCTTCAAGAATATAGAGTTGGGGTGGCTGCGGGTGAAGGGGTGAGTAAAAACAAGTTAGCTATTACATCATTTTGTTTCTCTCTCCTTATTATGAAAGTTGTTCTCGGCAGTTTCTTATATTTTATTTGATTGCTCAGATATATGCCATAGTAAATTTTCATATTGTTACCATGTATATATTTCCAATAATGTTTTGAATGGAGGATTTCCGAGGTGAACGAATCTTCTCGCTGATATATGAAAAGATCGTTTTTACCAGTTCCCGGTTTTTGTAAGGTACTAGTGAATAAGAACAAACAGAAAACAAGTTCAACGTCAGCAAACTCATTATGATTTTATTCCGACCCTCCTCTCTAAGTCACTATATGATTTAGAAACATTCATTCTGTATCAACTTTTGGAATCAAATCCCTTCATCCCTTGTATACCAAATTTTAAGGTGACCGGCGTGGAACACTTTCCGTTCCACGTTTTTGTTAGTTTTCCTCGTTTGGTTGAGGTAACATAACACGTACGTGTCCTGGGACATTCTTTTTTTAATTCGATATGGAGCTTCGAATAGGATTAATGAATTTTTTTGTACCGATTTCTTGAATGATGACTAGTCATTGACTTTCAACAAGATCATTTGGTATATATTTCACATACGGACGGCTCGGATATAACAACACGCCTTGCAACTTGCAACCTTTGGTTTCAAATTTGCTTTCGTTCGAACTCATTTTGCTAGATGTGATAATCCATTAATTATATTCTCATCATGACGAGTCTCTTTTGGTAATAATTTTCTTTATGTCTCACCGATTTATGGTCACCGAACTCAATTCGTGGGTGATAATATTCAATAGTTCCTGGAACAAGCGTATATTGCATGCTCATTTGAAGTGCTGTTCGTGACTGTAAAAACACACAATTCTCCGATATGAGCTCCGATCACAAAATTCATGCATACACTGTTCGAGTGGATTTGCCATAGAATTGGCGCACTGAAATATGCGAAAGTTTCACTCGTCCAAATTTTGGAACAGTATTGAGTCGTATCAACTTGAAGAATGTGCTTAGGTACCCCGTGTTCTGGGAAATAATTTTTTAACAAACAGTTGACAATGCTGTTTTTAAACTGAGTATAAAGTCACGAATTTTGTGACAAGAGGGCCAAGAGTATCTACATCAAGCTTATCGTTCTTTGATTCGGAAAATATTTGAAACTGAGGTTGCTTAGGTGAGGTAAGGTTGATTATCACACGTTTTAATGGAATTTTTTACGAGGCATTGCATATTTCTCAAATATACATTTTCTCTTGAAGACACCCAAATTTTTGATACTCCAAAATGACCCATCATGGTGTATTGAATTAAATGTTTGTTATCAACGTAGGACAATCGACACGTTCATTGAATAATTTGTACAGCATTAATATATCTGACATTTTTCTTATATCTGTAAGAGACAACAACGAAACAACGATTATAGAAATGTCAATTTTACGGGCCAATTGTTTGACGAATCTATTATGAACACTTTCAATTCTCTGTTAGTAAATCGAATATTATGGACTCCAAACGACAGATGCAAAGTTCAAACGACTATATACATAAGAGTAATATAGATTAAGAAGAGAGTTTTTGCATTTCTGAAATGTCCCGTATTTCTTATAACGAAACCCAAAAACCGATTACACATATTAACGGTCTTCTCAATGTGGAATCCATTATCACTCCCAAATCACGTACTTCATTAACTGTTTTGATTTTGTGATTTCCTATTTGATATTGAAAATCAATGGGATTTCTATTTCTGGTGAAAGTTATTTTGTGACATTTATCGAGATTTAAGTATAGGCTACTATTGCCACAGATTTCTGCAAATGCTTCAAGATCATTTTGCAATCTCTGACAGTGCTGGATTTCTTTGATGGTTCGATACATTTTGAGATCATCAGCATATAACAAAAAGTTGGAATGTTGAAATACTTCAACAATATTGTTAATATAAATTATAAAAAGTAATGGTCCCACGTGACTCCCCTGTAGTACACCTGATGTAACCACAGAAGGTTCCGACTGGGTAACCACAGAAGGTTCCGACTGGTAACCGTAACATCCACAACTTAAGGCCTTCCTGTAGTGTATAACGATATCCACACCAGAAGATGCTGATCTATCCTGATCTCCACGAGTCTTTCAATCTTTCAAGTTGTGACTTATTTCATCGAAAGCATTGCTGAAATCTGTATACGTCACATCCACTTGCATCTGATCATCCATACTCTCTAACACATAATCTGTAAACTCGATTAAATTAGTATCAATGGATCTACAGGGAAAAAACCATGTCGTTGTACTATTACATATTGTATTATATACATACTATATATGTTGTACTATTGACATATTTTTTCAGTTACTGTATTTTTATAGTAAAAATATAAATTACTCACTATTGCCCATGGATCTGCCTGCGTAAAATTTGGTTTCACATTAAGTTTCGTGACAGACCATTCCAAACAAATAGTTACAATATTTTTAACAATCCAAAACTTCAGGTTTCCAACTTCTGAATTGACGAAATTCAGTACAATCTTTGAACCCCTATTTTCCCCCTTGGGGGTGGAAATTCCTGATAGCCTTTCTTGATGCTCATTCACGCTATACAAAAAACCTACCTGCATATTTCAAGATTTTAGGTCCAGTAGCTCCAGTTGTACGTTGATATAAAAGTGTCAGTCAATCAATATGTAACCACTTATACAATACTAGCTGTACCCCGATGTTTTACCCGCGTTACCGTGGGAACCTACCTTATGTGTTGTTCCAGGTCATGATCTATCTTTATACCAATCTACATTTGAATCCGTTGAGCTCTTTGGGCGTGAAAAAGTAAAAAAAGTAAATACATACATCACATTCATCCATTCTCACAAACTGTTTCGCATTTATAATATTAGTAGGAGTACCTATGATCAATAGGATTACCAATGTATTTCATTCTAATACTTTCAGTTTTTTGCTGATGCCATTCAATATTGTATAAGTGGGTACCTATTGATTGACTGACACTCTTATATTAACCTACATCCGAAGCTACTAACCTAAAATCTTGAAATTGCGGGTGGGGTCGTTGTATAGCGTAAATAAGCAGTAAGAAAGGGAATCAGGAATTTCCACCCGCAAGGGAAGGAATAAGGGTTTTAAAAATTGTATTGAATTTCTCTGTTTTGAAGTTGGAAACATAAAGGTTTTTGTTGATAAAAAAATATTGTAACTATTTATATGAAATGGTCTGTCACGAAACTTAATGTAACAAACCAAATTCTATGCGAGCGAAGCCGCGGCTAACAACTAGTTTAAAATATGTTTTTTCCGTTAACAAGCTATCGCACCCCTATGAACGACAACCCTCAGAAGTCGAAACTTGTGTGAGCTAAGGACTAACGAGGTCTTACCTTTTAACGTGTGATTCCTAACACACACGCCGAACCGCCCGGCTACCGACCGACCGTAGTGGTAATATATAATTTTCTACCGGTGCGGTGAATGAAACATGACTATGGTTATAATATGTAGTTGACTGGTAATACTCCCCAGTTTATAAATTGAATTTTGGTTCAGTTAATTCAATCTATTTCTCAAACACACGAATGGTTCAAATCATATATGAAGTAACCCATTACTCACTAGTTTTTGTGCTAACATGGTCTTGTCATGGAACGGCAGGTGCTCCTCCAATGCTAATACAACGCAGTTGGCTATGATTGTCAGAAGTACGGCATATTCGAAAGGAGTAGACATAACGTTAAGGAAAATTGAAAATATAGATAATGTATAGCAATATCGATTTTTATCTGAAATATGGCAGATCAAGATCTTTAGATGATGTGGTGCTGCAGGTTTTACCGGGTTTTGCTGCAGCTGAAAAAGCAAATGCGTTACTCCATTCAATGAAGTCACCCCGATTATATATATATATATATATATATATATATATATATATATATATATATATATATATATATATATATATATATATTTATATAAATATATATATAAATAAAAAAACTCCTTCATATATATATATATATATATATATACATATATATATATATATATATATATAATATATAATATAATATATATAATATATAATATAATATATATAATATAATATATATATATATATATATAATAATATAATATAATATATATACATATATATATATATATATATATATATATTTTTATATATATATATATATATATATATATATATATATATATATATATATATATATAATGCAGTCAAGCTGCTGGAAAATAATTCCATGAAAATCTAAAGATAAATAGATAAGTATCTTCTTGATCATTCCCACATTGATTGATTTCAATTTAAGAGCCACCGGTAGACAACTGTTTTAACCTATTGGGCATCGTCAGTACCGGACAGGCGGTTCTCGATTGAAGACAAAATGAGAAAAACCAAGAAAGTATTTGATAAAAATAACTGCGTAAACGCAAGCGAAACATAAGTGGAACCACCTATTGGTGTGACACCCAAGTCAACTTGCCAAGTTTTTATGTCAGTGTTGGTGGTTTGACCAATCAACCGCAGTTGTCGGTATTGATGAAGTACGATTGATGAAGTATTATCAATGAATCCATCTGAGTAGTTCATTTCATTAGAAAATTTTCCCTTCATTATTTGCATTAATAAATATGAATGAAAATTTTGTTACGAGTAGAACGATTGACCTGAATGGAATCACATAAACAGTATGTAGCATTCTATCAGAACTACTTCTGAAAAAAAATAATTATTTCAAAAGGATATGGCCACTCGATGATGAAGCGCGTATATCTGCGAATGGGGTTTTCCTCTGAGAATAAAAATAGTGAGGAGGGCCCCTGTCCAGATCCAGCCGCGCTTGCACCACCCATATTATCAGCTGGTCCGTTGCCTACCACGGCCTGCTGCTACTTTGCTGCCTCCACCGCCTTCACCTTCTGGGCTTCGGCCAACCTGTAATAAATGGAAAATCTCATAACTTTCTAGAACATAAAACATGCAATTTTGCGAAAGGAGTATTCATGTATAATAATATCGATCAAATATGTCTGCATAAATCTGAATGTTGAATAAAATTATTTGCCTTCTCTTAATCCAAAACTTTTGGGAATGGGACAATTTTCCGTTGATTGCATTCATTAAAATATTCCTCACTTCTGTCCGCTTCAAATGTTGATATGAAAGAAATTTAAGTGAGCATTCATACAAATAGAAATTCTTAATTTCGTATGTTTCCGTACTGAAGTTAAAGAAAAAATCAATTAAGATGGTTTTCTAAAGTCAGTGGGCTATGCTTGAAGACTGGCAGTCAACAAATCTAAAGAAATGAACTTTAAACGTTCAAGCCAGTCTCTAATATACCTACACAGTAGGTTAAATGGACTGACGCGTATCAGAAAACAACTATTTCCCTGGCTAATACCACAAAGGGCGTTGGATTATATCCGACAGGCGTCAGTGCAGGAATCTTCACAGAAAATTTCCTGCATATGCAATTGGCAATACAACTGAAAGAGTCGACCTTTAATTTTGTAACGAGCACACTAGCAGACTGGTTTCGGGCTCATTAGCCACTCATCAGTGCAAGATAGTGACCATCATCGACCTAAAGTCAATGAGCCCGAAACCGGTCTGCTAGTGTGCCCGTTCCAAAATTAAAGGTCGATTCTTTCAGTTGTATTGCCAATTGCATATGCAGGAAATTGTCTGTGAAGATGCCTGCATTGACGCCTGTCGGATATACTCCAACGCCCTTCGTGGTATTAGCCATGGGAGTAGTTGTTTTCTGATAGGCGTCAGTCCATTTAACCTACTGTGTAGGTATATTAGAGACTGGCTTGAACGTTAAAAGTTCATTTCTTTAGATTTGTTGACTGCCAGTCTTCAAGCATAGCCCACTGACTGATAAGTAAGCTGGTTTTGCCAAAATAGAATTCCATTTAATTTTCGATTGACAGTTCACCACTTAATATTTTGAAAAATTGTGATGAATGTTAATCCAACGACTCCAGCCACAGATCGAATCGGTCACTATGTGTTTTCATTAGGAAAAAAAAGACGAAAAGTGTTCACAGTGCGTAGCTCAGAAAAGATCGATGTCATGAGCAAAGGTGTTTTGTCTTCCAAAATTTGGAATGGGTTTTGTGATACGGAAATGAAAAGCTGGGATTCATCCTGCGATGTCATTGGTTTGAAATTCGCTGTTATTGTAGGTTGTTTATAGAGAAGTTTAATTAGAATGAGTTCTGCCGTAACCAGATACGTCATATGAACAATAATTCACTAGTTTACAACCAATTCACGACTGTAATGCCAAATGCAGTTCTTTGTTAATTTTTGGTCCCTAAACGCGAAAATGATAGTGAAAATTTCCTAACACGTAAGATTTTTGGGTTATGATTTCTTTCACAAAACTTTAATGAACACGACATTTCAAATTTGTTTTTCCCTAAATTGGGGAAATTGCTTAAAATCTGGCAACATAGCGGCTCTGCCTAGTATTCGAATCTGCTTCCGCCGTATATGAGAATTATGACACCACTTTTTGAACTTCCGATACTGGAAGTTTCCAGAAAATATCAGAGATACGGAACCGCTATAAAAGTAGCAGGTTGACAATCAGATCATCAATATTGGTTTAATGCGAGTAGTGGTGAGTTAGTATTACTGAAGCGAGGTGAGCAAACACGCGAATATTAAGAGTATTATATTAGTGTTATCTTTGTGACTCCTGTAAACGCAGTATCACATATTACGCAACAGTACAAAAATGCCCAAAGAACAGAAACGTGGCTGCATTAATCCCGCAGATAATTCCTATATACGTGGTCAGTTTACTCCTGAATCACAGAAACAGCCAATCAATCAAATGGCCAATGTAGCTTACCATAAGTATTATGGATGTGTTGTTGGTGATCAAGATCGGGTTTGGGCTCCTCAAGTATATTGCCAAACCTGTGCAGCAAATCTAAGTAACTGGTTAAATAGCGTGTCAGAAAAAGACGGTCCTAACTTTCCCGAGATTGAAGAAAGAACACCCCATTTAATCGAACAACCTGAATTAAATGACCTAGCTCGGGACCTCCACTTTTCCAAAGAGAATGTTGAACTTTTAGGGTCTAGATTACAACAATGGAATGGAACCAAAGTTACAATATTTGGGAAACGTAACCATGAGCTATCCCGTTTTTTATTATGCAGGATAAAATGTGTGTTTGTGTAAACCCAAATGATGTAATGGAAAAATTAGGATTTGCACATAACCCGGACGAATGACGTTTATTTATAGATTCGTCTAAAACAAGTTTAAAAGCCGTTTTGCTCTATAATAGTAACAAAAGACCACCCATTCATCTTGCACATGCAGTTGACATAAAGGAAACACGAAAGTATGTCACTTATTGTATCAAAATGCAATAAGTAAGTGGCAAATATGTGGTGACCTAGGAGTCATAGGACTATTACTAGGTCTTCAGGGCATATTTACGAAGTTTTGCTGTTATCTTTGCCTTTACAACAGTAGGGCAACACAGAGCCATTATCAAGTAAAAGAATGGCCTTCAAGAGATAAATATATTCCAAGTCAAGCTAACGTGAAGAATATGCCTCTTGGTGATCTCAAATACGTTTTGTTACCTCCATTACACATTTAACTGGGGTTAATTAAAACTGTTATTAAAGCATTAGACAAAAAAGGTGATGCGTTTAAATATCTTAAATACGTTTTTCCAAAATTAAGTGATGCAAAGCTCTAGGAAGGTATATTTGTTGAACCACAAATTAGAAAACTATTAAGTGATCAACAGTTTGATCAAAAATTAAGTAATGTTGAATTAACTGCGTGGAGTTCTTTTAAAAGAATTGTTTCGGAGTTTTTAGGGAACAAGAAAGTAGAAAATTACGAAACACTTGTAGAAGAACTACTTGAAAACTACTGCAGAATGGGATGTCGCATGTCTCTCAAAATCCATATTTTGCACTCCCATTTGAATTTTTTCTCAGAAAATTTGGGTGCTGTCAGTGACAAACAAGGGGAAAGTTTCCACCAAGACATACTGACAATGGAGCAACGTTACCAAGGCAGATGGGATGCAACAATGATGGGGAACTGTTGTTAGTTCCTTATGAGGGAAAACGATGAAACATATAAACGAAAGTCAATATTTGCAAACAGATTTTGCACAAAAGACTTCATTTGAATATTTTTTCATATGTATTGTGAATAAAGTCTGTTATCCTCGAAATATATTGTTTTTTTATTGTTTTGATCTTATATTTCCCTATAATATGTGAAAAATTTTGTATAAAATAAAAATAACTAAAACTCAAAATCTTTACGTGATGGAAATTTTTAATGTTGAAGTTGCAGTTAGAATGCTTTCAACTCTCATGTATAGTCATCATAATATTAGTTGCATTTTTTTTTTTGTTGGCTAGTGATAACCGTTAAAATGCGAAAGTCCTACCTAGCAACCTTAGATTCTCAAAATAACCAAGGATGTGGGACCGCAAGTTCACTGAAGAATCGATCTTTCATAAGTTATGAACCCGAATTCGCTGATCAAGGTTAGCCCAGGAGAATAGAATTTACAATAGTTATTCCAAACAAGTTATGCGTTGAATCGACAAAACAAATATTATAAATATAAGTCAAATGCTGATATCGAAATGATTTTTTGTTAGTATCTTCATATATTGAAACTCGACAGTTCACTCCTCAATCATCTTCTGCAAACTCATTTCCCAAACAACCAATCAATATTCAGTCACGACTCGTCCACATAAATTTCACACTAGATAGACAATTATTTGCTCCTCCTCCCAATGTTTTCATACCAACAGGAAGGACACCTACAAATCAAACCGAACCAATAGCTATTGCACCAGAAACACATTCCATAGGCAGTCAAGTAACCCCCATGAAAAAGTTATACCATCTGATCCTCGAAATTTCACTTCTCAGAAATTCTATCAAATTGACGGATACCTCTCTGAACTCCTAAAGACTACCAATAGCTCAAACGATTTTGATAATATCCCCGACAGCAATATTTGGAAATTCACAATTACTCAGATGAACCAATTTCGATAACTTTCAACGGACCCGTAAAAGCTCATCCTTTTTTCAAATAATCACAAAACAAAACTCCAATCTATTCCATTCCAATAATTTTAGAACAGACTCTGTTCCGGAAAAATTATAATAAAATGTAGTAGCTGCGATGACTTGAATAGCAATGCAAGTCTTGAAGAACATATATTCAACTTAAAACTCATCTTCAGAAAATTGCCTGATTTTCAATTGAAACTTCAAATCGATGAATGCGAATTTCGTAAAAAAAAGTTGAGTTCTTTGGCCACGTCATAACCCCTGAAGAAGTGAGACCCAATCTTCGAAAAATTGAACCATTTAAAAAATTCCCAATCGCCCGATGTGCTGAAGATATAAAAAACATTGTAAAAAAACCCTTACATAACTAGAAAAATCTAAAAATTATCTGGTCTTTCATTGGACAATGAACCTGATGATGCCATTGCTTCGTCTAGTCATACTCCTAATGATGTTCAGCATAGCGAACATTTTGTCGAAATTTTCTCAATTTTCAATCAACTGAAAACTTCACGATTCTTTCATATTGAGATAGCTGATCATGTTGATGGTTATCAAATGGTCAAGTACAACCTTCGACACTAACAATCTTAAGACAGCTCCGGCTCATTTCTGGAAGGAAGACGCTGAAATTCACCTCCCTCAGACACTTCTATCAAATCTACTCAAATAAGCTGAATACCTCATTTCAGAAGTAGAAAACAAAATCGATAATATTGAACCCCAAACACGGTTTAAACATTGTTTGTTAAATTTGGTGGGAAATATTTCCGAATGGCTATTCCAGACCTCTAGCGGAACCTAAACTATACTTTTGAGGAAATTACCACACAGATATTACTCTCAAAAAAGTACAATAACCATAATGATAATAACTTTATTCACTACAATTTTTAAACCGATGATGAGTACATGGTGGAAGTGAATAAGGAAAACGTTTTTGGCTTTCTACTACTCCATCTTGATACAAAATATGTCGGAATCTTCCAAAGAAAGGAAGGAAGTAATCAATTTTAAAATAAGTAACTCTATACATGGATGTGTGATTACTTCCTTCCTTTCTTTGGAAGACTCCCACATTTTTTTTGTATCAAGATGGAGTAGTAGAAAGCCAAAAACTTTCTTTCCCAAAAATTAGTCCCTGTGCGATAAGTGCAAGCTCTTGTTTCCTGGAGAAGAGTATAACATTTGAGAAAAATGAACTATAAGATATAAAATGTTAGATGTTAAAAGTAAGAATTTGACGTAAATATATATGTATGTGAATATGTAAGATATTGAATATACAATGTGAAATTTAGAATATAAGAATATTAACTATAGTAAATAATAATACAAATATATGAACGATGAACAATGCCATAATGCAATACAATGAAAATGACAATAGACATCATACGATATGATACAGTGTGTATAAAATAGCTGAAAAAAATAGCTGCCGAGCTTTCGCTCGAAACAAATCTTTAACATGAGAATAACAACTTTTTGACATTGGACAATATGGAACACTTTTTTTATTTTTTTAATGTCATGGTGATTCATATTGTTTCAATATTACAGGATGTATTCAGATTTTTTTGTTAGTAAAAATTAATAAATTTTGCTAGGGCAGTCGATGTCTGTTTTTTTTATATTGTTTTCTTCAATTTTCATTTCAGCCATCTCCAGAAATTGACTTTTATTTGAATCTAGTTCGAAATGGAGAATTTCGATGGAGAAGTTCTAGAACATGTTGTGTTAGAGCACAAGAATTTCATTTTGAATTTTTACAATTACTTTTATGAAGAGCTATGCGGGTTTTCAAATTGTTTAATATTATAGAAAATACACACAATTCCTTCATGAATTACGATTTTTAATGTCACGGAATGTTTGATCTACTTATGTCATCGATGACATCGTAATGACATTCATTCACCTATTTGATTTAATCCCAGCCAAGAGGAATCTTATTTGAATTGAAGGGGTTATATTTTTAGGAGTGAGCAGATATTGATGCCAAAATTTTTAATATGGCTGTTCATAAAAAAATATTTTATGATGCAGATTCTAGAGGTCACACTGTATAAAAAATATACAAATCTTTCAGGTACTTATCTAATCGAGAGCGCAAACTCTTCAAAGAAAATTGGTCTACTTGCTGAAACTCCACCTTAGCAAAATTTATTATTTCGATATCTGCTGCATCTCCCCAACAACAATTAGGATAAAAAGCTCATCATCTATTAATCGAAACTGTGTTCATAGAATTTGTAATGTAGAGATGGGTATCTTCGAGATACTCATCTCTATTGACGCAGAAGCCAAATTCGAGTTATATCAATTCGTTGAAAATGGTATGCTCATCAAAATATCAATTCGAAGTCGGGAGGCAGCAAATTCTGAATAATCCAGGAAAAATATTTAACAGTATCATTGGAAAATATATACAAACATTGAGATCTTTTCCAAGTATATTAATATGTATTCGATTTTTCAATGAGTATATGTTCATATTCATGTGTGATGGTCTTATGACTTATCTGGAAATTTGTAAGGAACAGATTGTTCGAACAAGAAGTATCAGAATATCAATTTCATTAATTTTTCACAATTTTAAAACACAAACAATTTTTGACATTCATAATAATTTGGATTTCACATTCGACTAATGGCTGTATAGTTTTTTGACAACAGTTATCACTAAAAACTAGAAATATCTCTGAGAGATATGTGGAGAAATAGATCAGTTGCAGGATAATCGACTTCCATACAAATAATTGATAACGAAATAATGCGAAAGGGTACTTGTAAATTCATGGAGAAATATTGTTATTCGAGAAAGTTCTTCCGCAGAAATTTTCAAAATGAAACCACTCCCACTGACTTCCATCGTTGGTATAATAAAACCATTTTTCTCACCAGCTAAAATTCTGTCGTGATTCATATTTGACTTGAAAAAGTAATTTTTGAAAATATTTAATTTATCATACCTTCACTCTCAATGTATCTTCACGAAAACATGCCTCCATTTTGGTTTTATGTGAAGAATCTCGTTGTTCGATTTGATCCATAACGCCAAACATGAGGCTCCATAACTTACTGTCTAGTTGAATATTACACAAGAAACTAAAACAAAAATCGTGCCATCGAACATCTTTTTGCCATAATTTACCCCGACACCAGCTAACCCATAACGCCCGCACCCGTTCACCACACTTTTCACATGACCTGAAATTCAGATTCGTAGAAAATCGTTCGTATTCGTGATCCAGTATTCCTGCAGAGAGACGCCGCAGGAGTTGGCTGAATGTTTCATGTTACCAGGAATTTCGTCCTGAAATGACCATACTAGACATTGCCGAATGCGCAGAGTTGATAATATTCAATAATGCTAGAGTATGTACGAATTTAATATAACGTTTTTTTTAACTGATACCACTATTACTATCTCGGAAAGGGTAGGTCCCACAAGAACGGTTAAATGAAACAAATGTTGTCTTTTTAGGGATGCATAGATATTTGCAAAAAACTGAAAATGACAGATTTTGTTTTCTGCTCTACCGACTCCATTTTCAATTTTTTGCTTTATTTCATGTTTTTCATAATATGGTTCAATCCATTTTTCAATGCGACTTTTCATTCATTGAAATCCATCATCAATAATTTTTTTCAAACGTAATCATTGTAATTACGAATTCATTCAAGAAATACTTCATCAAAATTCCATCATTTGAGTCTTTTCAAATGGGAAATCAAATTTCTAATATCTAATGTTCTAACCACATTGAAAAAGAAACCGTTGCGACAAATATAAATCGTAGAAAATGAACATCATAACGGAATGCGCCACGTTACATTTTATAAATTACCGTCTCACGCGATATCGCATTGAATGTTCAAATTGTCTTCCATTATTTATTGAACAAATACTTGCACTAAAAATAGTGTACCGGTGGCAGTTCTCTAACATTTGTCAATTGATAGCCATACAGGCTCTCCAGATTGAATCTTTCAATTCCTTAATATTTGCAAACGTTTTTCTGAATACTTCACACCGCCACAACGAAAAATCTAGTAGAGAAAGGTCCGGTGAACGTGGTGGCCATTCAATAGGACTACTATATTATATCCATCTTCCTGGTATAGGTGTCTTGAGGAAATCTCTGCACATTCTCCTGCGATGTGGTGAAGCTCCGTCGTGTTGAAAATACTCATATTTTATTATTAGGCTAAGAGGCAAATCTTCTAGAAACTCAATTGTAGTCCCTGATAAGAAGTCCAAGTATAATTCTCCGGTCAGAGATATTTCAAAAAAGTGATAAGGCTTGGATTTATATTTATTTAAAATGTTCGGTACAGACGTAGTGGATATGGTCGAATTATGAGCAATCTTCTTCAGGGATACTTCTTTGTTCTCAATTTTTTTAAACATTTTCTTGGAGGGTTCTTCAAAAGATCCCGAATATCTTAAACTATTTTCGATGCTTTGAAAATATCTACGATTAGGTTGTCTTCGTTCAGGATACAATTTCTGCTTCATTACCAGAGATTTGGTAGCATTTCTCAAACATCTCGAATGAATAAAAACCGTATCCACTTTTTCGTCATTGGAAAAATTCATGTTTTTTCCTTAAAATCGGTTACTGAATTGAATAACTGTTTTATTTTGTGTTTGACAATTAATTTTATATTCACATTCATGTATTTCGTGGCTTACTTCAAAAAAAAAGAAACTACCGCTTTTGTTTCTCCTGAACTATGACTTTATGATACACTATTTTTCATTAGTTAATTATTGTATATATATATATATACAATCAAAGAGTACTTATCTATTTATTTTATATATATATATATATATATATATATATATATATATATATATATATATATATATATATATATATATATATATACAGGCCGTTTCTTTTATCATGTAGTAACATTGTTATATTCTAAACCGTAACAGATAGGAAGACGATTAAACGGGAAAAATGGTAACTGTCATCGGAAACAATACAATGGTCGAAGAAAATTTACGGGGACTCTCGCCCTTCTCGAGTTATACGGGGAAAACCAAAAATGCTGTTTTTAGTTTTTATCGAATGGAACTGTTATTTCGGAGAATATCAAAAAATGGAAAAAAATGTTATTGTATTCGAAGTCTATGATGATGTAATAGAAAATATTCGATATACCGTTTCGTGTCAACATGACCACAATCAACTTTTTTTAATACGGATCTGTCTTTTTTATTACAGATATTGATAAAGCAATTCATTCACAAGCCAAGGGTATATCACATTTGCTATTTTTATAACGTTTCGTTTGAAATAACTACCATCATCAGTCACAATAATTTTATATTACGGTCCTGTCGTTACTTCTCATGTAAATTGTTTCGATTTCTTATAAATTTCAAACAACCCAGTAAATTCTACAAGTAGGTACCCTAACATAATGAAAATTCGTACTTTCTTGTTTGGTAAATTTTTGTATTGCCTTAATCCTTCTTTCAAGGCTTATTTCTCCCTAATCTATTAAAATTCGTGATATTTTTATAAGTATCAATCCTAGCCATATTCCTTGCCAAAAGAGGATTTCTATTTGGTTTTGCATAACTAAATAGCATATCAGTCCTTTCATCATTTGATTACATCTTTGATATATTCATGAACGTCCTTCAGTTCTCTACAGATATCAACAACGCATTCATTTTTCCTGGCATAGAAACCAAGCAAAACCTACGCGTTTAAGATGGTAAATGAATTGGAATGCTATTTGATCATACCAAATTATACAACAATCGAATTTTGACTAAAAACTGATATTTTCGTTAGTTATAACTCGAGAAGGGCGAGAGTCCCCGTAAATTTTCTTCGACTATTATATTGTTCCCGATGACAGTTACCTTTTTTTCCATTTAATCGTCCTAATTTTATGAATAGAAACATTTGGGTAACTACAAATTTTCAAGGGACATTTGGAAATTATGTCTTGGTATAAATACAAAGATTATTCGTCTCTTTTTTTAAAGACAACCCCGATAGAAAACTATTTGAATTTTAGTGAATAGAAATATTTAGGATCACCGATAGAAGAACTCTGTTTGGATTTCAGTAACATTCGAAAATTCGAGCTCTTAATAAAAAAATTATAGAATATTGATGATGTGTTTTTGGAAAAAACGTCGAGGAATACATATGTTGTGATATATCAATGAATTTGTAGTTGCAATGACTATCAAAATGTATAAAAATTATACAGGTCCAAATTTAAAAAAATATATTAATGATGGATTTCATTAAACGAAACGTTTATCTATTATCAATTTCCACTTGGATGAAGTAGGTAAGCTGGATTTCGTTCTCGGAATATTCAGTATGACATTTCATTTTGATGTCGAACTCAAGAAAATACCAGATTTTCAGCCTAAAGTACCATATGGCTTTCTGTGGCTTCTTCTATACAGGGTGTAACTGAATAAGTGTAAAACATTTAAGGAGGTGATTCCTCATCGAAAAAAAGATAGGATATTTCATATAAAGAAACTTCATTGGAGTATTCCTTGTTAAGATACAGCCCTTTAAAGGGGGTACGTAAAATTTGTATAACAATTTTTTTCACAAGCACTGAAAAAGTTACAATATTGAAATCAACCTGACGTTTTGTACTACCAAAAAGACACTTAGCCAGTGATTTTTTTGGTTTACCCCATGGTTGTAAGGGGTGGAAAACGCAACCCCTAAAATTTATTTCCAATGTAACTTTTTGTCTTATTATTTGTTTACCATTTAAAAATTTATTTCCGATAGCCTGTTTCATTCTTAACAAAAAATGTATCTTGGGTTTTTTGCCCAAAATAAACCAGTTCGCAGCAAAAAATTATTTTACGAACAACTTCAGAGATACATCATCATAAATGCGAACTGGATTTATTGTTATTTTGTAGTTAGTACCTGCATTAAACGATTGAAGGGTAATAAACAAAACTAATTCATTAATAACAAAACACACAATCATAGTAAATGTTCAATATGTCTACCTTCAGACATTACGCATGCGTCTAGACGTCGGCGCATTGAGCCACGTATTTGCTCAAATATTCCTGGAGTCTCTCTGATTACCATGCACGCATCGATGATGCGGTTTCTTAAGTCCTCTACATCGCGAACAGGAGTATGATAAACCAAATGCTATAAATGGCCCCAAATAGAGAAATCGAGAGGATTGAGATCCAGGGATCGAACGGGCCGGTTCTGTGGTCCTCCTCGACCTATCCACTGATTTGCATATGTTTCAGTTAAATGCTGACGTGCTACTTAACTGAAATGGGCGGGAGCCCCATCATGCCCCATCATGCATAAAAAACATATCCCTTCTGACGCCCAAAGGAACTTCCTCCAGCAGTACTGGATGCACTTCTCTTAAAAATTGAACGTATGCCTCACCATTTAATCGAGGAGGTAGAAAATGAGGGCCAATTAAATCATCCCCAATAACTCCGAGCCACACGTTAAGAGAAAACTGTTCTTGATGATTAGTTTCGACAATAGCGTGAGGGTTTTCATCAGCCCATATGTGGTAATTATGAACATTAATAATCTTGTCCCGAGAAAAACTACATTCGTCTGTGAATTCTATCGTCTTCAGAAAGTCACAATTTCTTCTAATCATTTCCAGCATCCAGTTGCAAAATTCAAGACGGTTCGGAAAGTCTCGCGGTAACAGTGTCTGTACTCGTTGCAGATGGTAAGGGTATAAGAGTTGTTCCTTTAAAATTCGAAATACCGTCATATGATCAACATTTAGCTGGAAAGCAATCTTTCTAGTACTGATAGTAGGTTGTTCTTAGATCAAATTAAGTACTGCTTCCTCAAGCTGAGATGTTCGTACTTTTCGATGGCGACCATAATCCTGCGTTTTTTTGTCGAATGAACCATATTCTCGTAATCGTTGATGAAGTCGAACAAAAATTTTATGTGACGGATGCTGCCGTTGAGGATACATTTCAGCATATCTTGTAGAAGCTTCTAACCCATTCCCCTGCGACAGACCGTTTCCTCATTTGTGTATGCCATTTCAATAACAAGTGAATTATTAAAGTAATAAATCAAGAACAGAACAACAACACACAATTAGTATTAATTCAATTTCGAAAATTCACAAACTGACAGCGTCATACCAATTTAATTGTCACTATCGCTAATAGCGACCTACTAGATAGATTAGTTTTGTATTTTCGCATTTATGACGATTTATCTCTGTAGTTGTTCGTAAAATAATTTTTTGCTGCGAACTGGTTTATTTTGGGCAAAAAAACCCAGTAGACATTTTTTGTTTAGAATGAAACAGGCTATCGAAAATAAGTTTTTAAATGGTAAACGAATAATAAAACAAAAAGTTACATTGGAAATAAATATTAGGGGTTGCGTTTTCCACTCCTCACAACCATGGGGTAAACCAAATAAATTTCTGGCTGAGTATCTTTTTGATAGTACAAAACGTCAGGTTAATTTCAATATTGTAACTTTTTAGTGCTTGTGAAAAAAATTGTTGTACAAATTTTATGTACCCCCTTTAAGGGGATGTATCTTAACAAGGGATGCTCCAGTGAAATTTCTTTATATAAAACATCCTATCTTTTTTTCGATGAGGAATCACCTCCTCAAATTTTTTACACTTATTTAGTTACACCCTGCATGAATCATCTAATTTCATATGATGTTAAAGAGAAGAAATATTAGTGTGATTGAATTGATTCGAATTTAAGATATGTACAAAAATTTTCAAAAATTGTAAAATGAATGTAATGTTACCTTCATGGAATAATTGCAAACCGTTTCAATATAGACTTTTGCAGAATTTTTTTTCTAGTTTGCCATTGGGTTTCAAATAGTGTCGGCTAGAAAGAAAATATCAGTGCATTATCTGTCAATTCGTTATGATTATTATGATTATCCATTAGTTTCTGCCTGCACCGCTCACATTGTTTCAAAAAATCGATCGCAGTAAATCTAATGACCTACTTAATACCTCCAAATAAGTATAAAGATAATGTTTTGTCTGTTCAGGCGATATGGGAAACAGGGCACTGCAAGCCTGTTATTAGAATTCAATGATTTTTCTCAACTACCAAGAAATCTGAATAATTATCGGAAACTACTATTGGAAAGAGTATAAAGAACTGTAATCATGACGGAATAATTTGCTTATTCAAAAGTCGCTGAGAATGATGAAAAGGATTAAATAGAGTGTAGTATTTGGAATTATTGTTACCTATATTCCATACCATCTGAAAGTAGATTGTTCAGCAGAAAAAATACCACTGTTAATTTAGAAAAAAACAATTTTCAGAACATAGGTATTTTAGGCTGAAAAGTTGGGTATTTTTTAGATTTGACATCTAAATGAGATGTTTTACTGAATATTTCTATTTAAATCAATCACATTCACATACAGAACATGAAAGTGTAAGTTCTCACCGGATTATGTAAAAAAAATCATATGAATTTTCTTGAACGAAAATGTCAAAAAGGGAGATATTAGTTTTTCTATTCCTTTAATTAAATGTTATGATATAGGTAGAAATATTTTGTGAAAATGTTGTAGATTTTCACAGATTTCATAACATTTCACCTCAGCTTCGGAGATCTAGTTCCAGTTGACCCCTAAAATTTTCAAAAAATTGATGAAATTATCTACTTACCCAGATTATTAAAGATGAAATAATACAAAGATAAGAACAACCAATCCTGATATAGAAGTTTTGTTGAAAAGCTGAATTTCTTTGAAAACAATATGGGTAGTTCCCTCATGGAGTTGAAAAATTACCAGCAGTCAGTACGAAGTGACGTAATAGAGTTGACTGCAAGAGTCAATAAACTGTAAATTCAAAGTGTAGTATATGAACACTATGTATACTTATTTTTCATATATTTTAATTGCCATGGTGATACAGAGTGATACAGGCATGTTTATTAAACATGCGGCAAAAATTTAAGGAACTATTCCTTGTACTATTCTAAGGATATTTTGTCCTTTGATGATTTTCGATAGGGCGCTTTGTTTTGAAGATACGGAGCTAAAAAATATTCCAACAATAACAGATTATTACCTAAAATTACATGTAACATTTCTTAATCTACAAAAACTGTTGAAAATGACTGACCCCGCTCAGACGCAAGAATCTAATCTTCTTCTCATCGACTCCCGAACTCTTTCAAAACACCAGGATCACTTACGAGACATATTATTCAAATTGAATGTCTGCAGCCATTTGTAGTAATCGGAATTTTGTTGATAGGTACCAACAGAATTGAGAGATTTTTCATTATTTGGTAGGTCCAGTGTGGTACGATATACTTTTATTCCGGCTACGTGAATAATTTTGAAATTACCAAAATTGTTGTTGTCGAAATTATTTTTCGCCCCATATCTTCGAAACAGAGCGCCCTATCAAAAATCATCAAAGGACAAAATATCCTTGAAATAGTCCAAGTAATAGTTCCTTGATTTTTTGCAACATGTTTAATAAACACCCTGTATACAGTAAGTACGTTCCTGTGTATAATATAGGTGTTATGCGTTTTGGTACTTGTTTTGTACTCCTATATTGAACGCAAAAAAAAGATAGTTTTTGATCAATGTTTTAATAAACATCACATGGCGCTGCGAATGAACCATTGTTATCAAATATTCCTTTTGTAAAATCAGAGTAGAGTTTTTAAACTTAGAAAATGGCAGAGTCGAGGAAAATTTCTCTGTTGAACATAACATGTGGAAATGTAGCAGAGAAAGGGAAATTTTGGATTCAAAAATTCAACAATTACTTAAAAGCTAATGAAATCGATAATAAAGAAGATGTACAGTGTGCACAGTTTATACAGTATATTGACGATGAGGGCATACGTATATTCAATACATTCAAATTTAAAAAGGAAGAGCAAAACAAGATTAAGCCCTTGATACGCGAATTTGAGAATTCCCTTCAACCACAAACGAATCTAGTGTATAAAATACATAAGTTTTTCACGATTTGATCTCCACAAACTTTATTTGAAAAATATATCACATCACAACATCGTTTGTTTGAAGGTGATTGACAATGTTTCATGATGAAATTGATCTGATATTATATAAAATGGTTTGAAATCCCTGAAAGAACTAAAAAAGAAGAAATTAAAAAAAATGAATAGTTGAAAATAACAATTATATTAGTAAAAAAAATATGAAATGAAATAATAGTGAAATAAAATACAAGTAAAAATTGAACAATTGAATTAAAAAAAATATATAAAAAAGTTAAGAAATTTCTAGCCATGTTAGTTCACGACGTTTCGATTGTTAGTATCGTCTTCGAGTGATGACTGGACTGATTCCTCCGAGAGATGACTATTCATGAGTCATTCGAGTACTTTCATTTATCCCCGCTTTTCATTTTTTCCGCTTCAGTGGTTTAGTGGGAGGTCACCGTTTGGCAGGAGTTGGCAATTTTTCGCTTGATGATGGGTTTCCATATGTTGCGTATCCCTACACTAGCTTGGCTGAATACGTTGTTGGACATCATGTATGCGGCTTCTTTGAATTTTCTCCTAAACCAATGTTACTCTCTGTGTATGATCTCAGCTTGGGACCACTCGATGTTGTGTTAATGGGTCCAAACATACTCCGCTTATTCCTGATTTGCTGGTTTCACCTCGCTGTGTGTGTTTCTTGTGCTTGGCAATGCGAACATTCAATGGCCTCTTTGTTTCACCAATATAAGATTTTCCGCACTCACAGGGTATCCGGTAAATGCAATTCTTGGAATCGTAGTCCGAGTTTGGTGGCCTGGTTTTCATGAGACTGCTACAGACAGTGTTACTGGATCTGAAGCAAGTTCTGAAGTTGTACTTGGAACCAATTCTTCTTATCCTTTCCGATAATCCTCTGATGTAGGAAAGTGCAAGCACTGGTTGTGACGGGTTCTCTTCCTTGCGAGGCTCCTGCTGTCTTTTAGCTGTCCCGTGTGAGTGGGTTTTCGGTATACAGATGTTTCCCACTTAGTGTCACAACATGTGATTTGATACTTGAGAAAGCTACTGTGCTAGCGAAACATGTTGTGATGTGATATATTTTTCAAATAAAGTTTGTGGAGATCAAATCGTGAGGTGTAGTTTTTGAAAGAAATATTATTGGAAGATAGTGATATATATGACTTCAAAGAAATCGGCACTTCAGGAGTCTAGGATGTAGGGGCAGAAAATGACAAATGAAGTGAAAGACTTATGTATTGTGGACGCTCGTACGGAAGCTAATCGAAACGTACCGGGTGGTAATGCTCAACAGTCAATATTACGTTCTGATTATATTATCAATACAAGTTTTCCAGGACAATCACAATTCAGAAGAGTGAGTAACGCAGTTAGTCGGTTTTCGCCAAAGCGAATCAGTTGCTCCAAATGTGGAATAGCACATCCAGAAAGAAAATGTCCCGCTTTCGATAAGCACTCCGATTAGATTTTTTAAGGACGAAACACAAGCAATACAGGAAAATCGTTGAAGCACTCTCAGAGCGGTGCCTGAGCGAAAGTGGCGATTCACATTGGATCTGAATCGCTGGAGATCAAATCCAACTGGAAAAACGTTCTCAGAAAGTGTATTCCACATAAACGCATCTCTCCAAATGAAAGAGTTCTTAAATAGTGAAGTTCGAGGTGTATTGAGTTGAACCTCAAAACGATGAGCAGCCACTATCCGTCGCGAATTTCTGATATGTATTGCTCTTGGTGGAATCAAATGTGCCAAGTTACTTGAACACTTCCCATGAAAGTATCTATAGAAGAGAGACAAATCTCCAACTTTTCTTCGATGTTCCAGGCTATCAAGGTTGCACGTGATGTTCGCGTCTCCAATCAGCCGGATAACTCTTTTCTGGATGGAATCCAGCAACTTCAGGATATGTTCGGGGGCAGAGTTCCTTACATGAGAACAATACTTCAAAGAAGGTCTGATCTGAGCATTATGAAGCATCAAAAGTTGCTGAGGTGTGTAGTTTTCTGGTTCGGAACAGTGTTCCGAACTTTTGAGAAGCAGCCTTTGCAATTTCAGCGACATGATTGTGCCAAGACATATTGCTGTCCATTCTAACCCCCAACCAACTTATTGAAGCAGAAGGCGGAATTGTCTGACCTGACATTATTATATCCGGTTCGGAGACATTTATTTTCTTGGAGAAAATCGATGCCTGGGTTTTTGTGGCACTGAATTGAACCTGGTTACTTTCACGACAATTCGAAATCACTTCTAGATCCTCATTAAGATATGCAACCTCTTACTGCCGGTGAAGATGTGCCTCCATAGCCGATGTCATGGAATCCAAATAGAATGACGAGACAAGTGTGGTGTCGTCAGCAAAGCATCATATTGGATTCTTGGTTTTCTCCAATAAGTCGTTGATATACAATAAAAAGAGAGTTTGAGACAATATGGATCCCTGGGAAAGACCAGTTTGGTAATGATACACAGGGTGAATATAAAACTGTTCATCAATATGATGATTTAAATGCAAATCATGTCTTTATAGGAATGGTGGATGAGTTTTCCGGGAAAAAATGAACAGAAACAAAGGCACATAGGAATGGTTCTTAATCAAGTTAAAAATGTTGTCTTCAAGTTAGATACTGGTGCAATGGTAAATGTCATCAATATAAAAACTATTCTCTCTTTCAATGTAGATGAAAAAACTATAAAGATATCGAATAATACTATACCTGTGATTGGCAAATGTCGCTTACATTGTTATTATAAAAATAAATACAGTTTAAAAAACTAAAAAAACACGCTTTTAAAGAACATCGAACTGAAAAGTTAAAAGTATTGTTTTTGAATAAGCTTGATAAAATAACGAACGAAAAATACTAGTATTATTGTGAAAAAAGCGAGGGGCGCTTGATATACAAAAAATATGGCACAAAGCACCAACGCTTCTTTAAAGATACTAGTATTTTTCGTTCGATATTGTTTTGAGCTTATTTGAAGAAATATTTTTAACTTTTCAGTTCGATGTTCTTCAACAGCGTGTTTTTAGTTTTTTAAACTATATTTATTTTTCATTTTTTAGTTTCGTATGCTATAAAAGCGTGTTTTTTAGTCTTTTTAAACCATATATATTTTATCTAAACTTTGGGATCAATCAGCAGTATATTGTTTAGAAAAATGACCATTGATATTTTCCGATTCCAGATTGGGAGCCTGGCCAAGCCCAAGGAGGGCAGCAGGCACCCAAAGGAGGGTTACAAATAAGGCAGAAGGCGCGCGTTTTGAAAAAAAATACTTTTTTCAAATGAAGATATACATGTCAAGTGAGTTCGAGTTATATCAAGGAGGTTACATACAACGCCATCTGATCGCGAATATATCAAGCAATAGTGTTAATATATCAAGGAGGTTACGTACAGTGCCATCTGCTCGCGAATAGATCAAGCAATAATGTTGATATATCAAGAAGTTACGTACAGCGCCATCTGTCCGCGAATAGATAAAGCAATAATGTCAATGTATCAAGGAGGTTACGTACAGCGCAATCTACCCGCGAATAAATCAAGCAATAAAGTATATATATATATATATATATATATATATATATATATATATATATATATATATAGGGGGTTATACAGTATCACACATAAAGTCCGCATCAAATGGGATTTTTTTTTGTTCATCTCTTCAAGCAACTTTTGATATCTCCATTAGGTTGTGCTTTCAAAATGATGCCAAATGACATGCATATGACCGATCAAGTGATTTTTCTTCTGTGTCAAAATTGACATTTTTTCCAAAAAATGTTCAGAAAAGCAGTTATTGCTAGAAATTTCGAAAATCGGTAAAGAGAAAAGATGATTGTTTTTTCATTTTTTACCCATATACCAATTTTTAGCTCTTTAGTACAAATTTAGTTTTTTTACAGTTTTTAGAAAATTTGACATTTGCCGATTTCTCAAATTTAGCCAAACCTCAACAAAGTTAGTGCTTTATGCCTAACTTATCTTTCCAACGCATTTTTATTACCAATTGCAATTCTAAATACAACTTATTTCGCAAAAATTTAAAACACCAGAAAAAATTGATAAAGTTGATACAGTTTTTAAAAACAGATAAATATTTCACTTTATTTCTACTTCTTGCGAAATTGCTTGATGCATAAGCATAATTAAAAAACAATATCAATGAAAAGTCAATAATTTATTCTTTACTGCACTTTTCAAACAGTTAAACTTTGATTTACTAATTACGAAAAATTACAATGCAATTAAACTAAGGGAAGGGATTATACGAAAGTAATTTCACATTTACTAAATATCTTTTATGAGGTATGAATGAACAAAATTACTTCAGAAATTAATTTAGATTTTGTTGCCTAGAAAACTAAACCGTAAAAAATTCTAACAAACATCTGTTAAAATAAAGTTATAATTTAAATTAAGAACACTAAATCAAATCGAAACATATGCCTAAACCATGTAAATACCAATAGAAATACAAAATAAAAAGTCACATTTCGGTGTGCCTTCCACCACGTTCAATGCAATCAATTGTCCTTTTTAAAACAACTTTAACTGCATTCTTTATACTACGGTGTTTCGTGCTTTCAACACATTCTCGAATAACTGCCTCTAAATGGTTTATATCTCGAAAAGGTCTTTGCTTATACACCTTTTGTTTTAAGTAACCCCAAAAGAAGAAATCTAGTGGAGTTATATCAGGAGATCTAGGCGGCCAAAAGTGTTCCATATTGCGACTGATTACTTTGCCCCTAAATATTTCAAAAAGAAGCTCTTTAACCACCCTTGTAGTATGAATAGGTGCATACCACACAACATTTCTTACTTGAAGGGGCATATTATCCAAAACTTCAGATATTTCGGTATTCACAAAGTGTAGGTAATCCGCAGAATTTAAATTACGTCTAAAAAAGTATGGTCCTATAATTTGATCGTTCTATATGCCACACCATACATTCGTCACTTCACTTCACTTAAAGTTCTTGGCCTTTGCTTCCAATAGGCGCATTTAGCCAGCTCGATTCGAGGGGGCGCAGCTGTCTTGCACGCAGCAATGCTGTCACCCCTTTTTTTCTAACTTTTTTTCTAAAAAGTTTTTAGAGACTTCCAAATTTTTCACAGATTCAACACATTAAATTGTTAAAATCCTGTCTCCACGTGGACATCCGGTCCACCCCGGCCTCCAACCGGCGTGAATGGGGACAGGAGTTATATAATCCACTATAACACTCCCACGTGGACATCCGGTCCACCCCGGCCTCCAACCGGCGTGAATGGGAGTGCTGTTTCTTTACAATACTTATAAACGTTCACAAATAACTTTTAAATTAATGCTAGAACGTTCTATGACGGCAGACATACACAACACAAACTGAGCTTCGTCCCCAACAATGGCGTCCGCGTGCCTTCTTTGTGGACGGTCGCTGTCAACACATCCGTCCACCACCACATCAGGAACGAAACTGACCATACATTCGTCTTAAACGAATATTGATCTCGACATTCGATTACGCAATGTGGGTTTTCTTTTGCCCACCACCTGCAGTTTTGCGAGCTCACAACGCCATTTGAAGAGAAGGTCGCTTCATTTGTCCATAAAATTTGATAAGGAAAATGATAATTTTCTTCTTTTTCCCCTTGAAACCAAAAAGAAAAATACAAGCGCATATCCGAAGTCCCTTTCTTTTGATGTATTGATAAATTTCGGTTTATAAGGCGTAAATTTATTTTTGTGTAAAATACGTCGTACACTCTCGGTTAACATCTGTTCTATCTGCAATATCTTGAATACTTGTTTTTTTATGTTCTACGACATCCAAACATATTTCAAATTCCACTTCTTCAGTATGTCTAGAAGGCTGATGTGCTTTTCTAAAATTACTCTCAACCGAGCCAGTAGATTTAAACTTAGCTATTATCCTACTAACTGTTGACTGATGAATATTTCTTGCAGGATGTCTGGCATTAAAAATATCAGCTACTTGTCGGTGACCGGTATTCTCGCCGCATATTAAAACGATTTCAATTTTCTCTTGAAGATTCAGCATTTTTAACAACACACTAGACAACGAATAAACTATTTTGAATCTAAAACTGATAAACACTATTTTGAGTTATTCAACAAATGTCATATGACAATAAAATATTTTGCTTATTCAGTTCAGGTCAAGTGTTTCCACAGTACCCTTAGTTTAATTTCGTTGTAATTTTTCGTAATTAGTAAATCAAAGTTTAACTGTTTGAAAAGTGCAGTAAAGAATAAATTATTGACTTTTCATTGATATTGTTTTTTAATTATGCTTATGTATCAAGCTATTTCGCAAAAAGTAGAAATAGAGTGAAATATTTATCTGTTTTTAAAACTGTATCAACTTTGCATCATTTTTGGCATAATTTTTTCTGGTGTTTTGAATTTTTGCGAAATAAGTTGTTTTTAGAATTGCAATTGGTGATAAAAATGCGTTGGAAAGATAAGTTAGGCATAAAGCACTAACTTTGTTGAGGTTTGGCTAAATTTGAGAAATCGGCAAATGTCAAATTTTCTAAAAACTGTAAAAAAACTAAATTTGTACTAGAGAGCTAAAAATTGGTATATGGGAAAAAAATGAAAAAACAATCATCTTTTCTCTTTACCGACTTTCGAGATTTCGAGCAATAACTGCTTTTCTGAACATTTTTTGGAAAAAATGTCAAATTGGACAGGGAAGAAAAATCACGTGATCGGTCATATGCATGTCATTTGGCATCATTTTTAAAGCTCAAAGCACAACCTAATGGAGATATCAAAAGTTGCTTGAAGAGATGAACAAAAAAAAATCCCATATATATTTATATATATATATATATATATATATATATATATATATATATATATATATATATATATATATATATATATATATATATATATATATATATATATATATATATCAAGGAGGTTACGTACAGCGCCATCTGCCCGCGAATAGATCAAGCAATAATGTCGATAATTCTGTCAAATACAGATCCCGAGCTTGAGAGTTGCAAACAAACAAACATACATACATACAGGTGAAGCCAATAGAAGCGTGTTAATAATGTTTGCTGGTCAGATTTTCTTATAGTTGATATAGACTCTCGAATTAAACATAATTGTGCTGATGTCGTAAAGGAAATACCGAGACATTTTTCGAAGACTTGGTTGCCTTGAAAAACCTTTCCGCATTCAAGTAAAAAAAAAGAAGTGCCTAAAATCTACACAGCACGAAAAATTCCGTTTCCTCTGAGTTTAATCATTGTTTCTAGGAGGTGGAGTCATATGGAATCATCTCTAAAGTAGACTATCTCACAGAATGGGTCAATCCAATAGTACTAGTCGCAAAGATTCATGAGAGGCAACTCTACTGTAACAGCCCTAATTAACGCACTGTTAAAAGGTTGCAGGTAATACAAGGAAATCGATATATTGAAATGAAGAAGCTTAGCAAGCATTCCACACAATGAAGCATGCATTAATATTTGCGCCAATTTCAGTTGTGATACATCCAATGTCGGATGCAGAGAAAAATAATGTGTTGTTGATTTTGACCGAAATATGAGAGGCATTAAACAGTGACACAAAGGAATGTGCAGCAGTATTGTTTGGAATCAACAAATTTCATACCTATGTTGGTGTTTTACATTCCATGGTGGAAAGCAATCACAGTTTGCTTTTGTCGCTAGTCACGCGCTAATCTCTAATCATGTTGTCCCAACAGGAAGGCACGCGTGATTAGCTATGAAAAGCATCCCAAAACATGGTAAGGATAAAATGTCCATAGCTCCTTTGGAGACCTGCCTAATCTCGGAGAAAGCCTTTAGAATGAAGGCTGACTTATGGCATACCAAATTAGTGGATGAGATAACAGAAAACTCAGAAAAGTATCCAGAATGGAAGTGAAAGAGATAACTTTGAATAAAAATGTCCCTTTTGATTTTGGACTTTACACTAATTTCTCTGAATAAATTGACATGATTCCAAAGAAGCTCAATTTTCAGTTCTTCAAGAATGTCAGAATGATATAGTAGTAGTCCATCTTTGTATTTATAAGACACTTCACTGGATAAGGGAGCTTGACTATTGATCTTGTTTTTCACTAGATTAAATTTGTACTTGTGATACACTGTTTGGAACCTTTGGTGTAGTACTGAATGTTACTGGACTTGTGAGGCACTGTTTGGAACCTTCGGTGTAGTAATGAATATTACTGGAGTTTTTTCCCAACACCAAACCGTTATTTTAACACCTCGAGGACGTGTTTCGATCACCAAGTGATCATCTTCAAGATGAAGATTAAACTGAATATACACTTACAATGTTACCCTTATTTATACCATAGATACCTCTAATATGAAATAAAACCGTTTCCAGGTAGAAATTTGCTTTTATGAACAACAGTAGGAAACAGCTATGGGTAACCCCTTGTCTCCCCACCTGGCAAACCTGATCATGAGCAGATTCGAAATGGAAACCAAAGAAAAGTCAACGTATTTTTCCTAGGATATGGCTAAGGAATGTAGATGATGTTTTCGCGATATTCGATAACAAAGAATCGAATAATGGGGACTTTGTTTCCATTTTTAATAACAGGTTCCCATCAATAAAATTAACTGATGACTTAGAAAATAAAGAACAACTTCCATTTCTAGACGTTTTGGTGATGAAGAACAAATATGGAGGGCTAGAATACGATGTATATGGAAAGATTTCCAAGGAACTAGGTATGAAGGTGGTTTTTGACACAAGTTCTACACTACACAGCCTTTCAGGAAATCCAAAAGTCGAGAATTTGGAAAAGTCTGGAATTTACGAAATCAAATTCAAGGACTGCGATGCAAAATATTATGGACAGACAAAACGATCAATTAAAATAAAATATAAGGAATACTTAGCACATCTAAAATATGGAAGACCAGCAGTCGCCCATCATATTTTGCAACAAAATCATTTCATAGGCTTTAGTTTATTAGGATCAGTTAGACAACTTCACAACAACAGGCATCTAGATGCCTATGAGAGTGTAGAAATAAGTGAACATAATAATATCATGAATAAGGATAGTGGACCAATACCTAATAGTATACTATATAGCTTGTTAAAATAATATTTTAATTATTAGATTTACCTGACTATCACATAAGGATAAATGGAATTAATTTAAGACTAGTAGATAAGGCAATATTGTGAAATTACTTTAAGCCTAGAAGAGGTGTCTATGGTATAAATAAAAATAACATGGTACCTAAGTATATTTAGTTTAATCTTCCTCTTGAAGATGATCACTTAATGATCGAAACACGTGTTGAGATGTTGAAATAACGGTTTGGTGATGGGGAAAAACTCCAGTAATATTCATTAAATTTGTGCTTAATAAACAAAAAATCAGTTGTTCGGCACTATCTGAATACATAGTAAGCATTCCACCGTGGTACTGCTGCTGGATGAACGAAAAACATCTGCCTGACCTACTTCTGTGAGGTATTCATTATTGTATGTCGGAAATAATTAGAAGTCCGGCATGGTATTAGCCGAGAAAGAAGTTGTTTTCCGGTAGGCATTCATCAAAACCTACTGTGTGGGTACGTTGGGAGAGATAAATGTCTAGAAATTCTATTCCAAAATATTTATTTTCTCATACGTATGTTTCTGTCCTAGATACAGTCTTGGTTGATATGAGTTCTTGGTTGATATGAGTTCTTGGTTGCTAATCACTCTTGAAAATGTTGGTACATTTGTTATTCAATCGTCGAATTTTGATTTCTTCAATACTATTCAATTATCATATGATTCACAAGATTCAATCTCTCTCGAAGTATTCCATTTTTCAATTCATGAAAATTTGCCTGTTCTCCCTAAAATGCATTTTCTAGATATTCGCGAGAACTGATAGAATACTTACTAAGAGTTGCAATCTGGAGTGCATTTTCCAGCTACATGTCAAAAAAATTATAGTCTGTGCTGAAAAACCCAAGTGAAATGTTTTGTTATGAATCTTTTGAAATAATATGCACCAAATACTACTGACTATTTTATTGAACAAAGATGTAATATATATCAGATATACAAAATTATTGGAAATAACAAGGACATTTATGTTATTATGTTATTAAGTTCTTTCAAACTTAACAGTACCAGAAACAAATCAACTCAAAAAATGTTAGATTTCGTTTTTCAATTCGAATAATCAATTGAGTTTTCATTCGTTTGATGAAAATGGAAAGGCAACAATAGAAAATCACAGAAAAAACGATTGTCAACAATTTCATCTAAATAAAAAACCAATGCGAATATGAACCTGTTATATGGCGCATTTGGAATTTTGCATAACCTCATTTTCCCGAATCTTCTTCTTTATTTTCCTGATCTCCATCTGTCGTATCAATATTTGCTGTCTCTTTCCTACCAAATTTGGAAAATATTTCGAAACCATATTTGTTATTATTTTTTTTGTGGAAACTGTCGAAATGTTTGTATCCGTCGTCTCCTTCTGAGTTCATCTTCTTGGAAAATCCCAGAATATGTCCGTCATCATCTACATTGTCACCATGAGTGTGAATGAAAGCTTTCTTCACGCCTGAAAATTATGTATTATCGGAGAAAGAATTAAACAGACACTACAATTTGGAACATATTAAGCCTATAATTGAGAATACAATATTCAGTTGAATGTTTGTACATAGAGTATTTATATTATTTGGATTGTCCAATTGAATATTTTGGTCTAATTTGAACATCTGTTTTCTATTCAAATAACCAATATTCTTCAACTCCTTATAGTGACTAGGTGAATTTTCATATTTTCTACATTGGCCATAGCATCCAATGGAAAAAAGATTAAATTCCAACCTTTTTGAGTTTCAAACTAGATATTTCACAAATGAATTTTATGGAGGATGAGGACCATGGAATACCATATCAATTTATTGGAAATGAATATATCATGTTGGGAATGTTGAAAAAGGAATAGTGCTATTAGACTACCAAAATAATCCTGTTATCAGTAGCCAATATTCACCAGATCTATTACTCTTCAGCAGACGAACAAGAACAACATATTATCCATTTATACAAATCTTTTGAAGCCTAAACTGGTTGAGGATTCCGAAAGAATTTTGCAAAGTAACACAAAGGAAAATGAATATTACTTCAACATACAAAGCGTGAAAAATCATATACAATAAAAAGTGGTTCCATCTAATAACATGCGTACAAAGTTGGGCCAATCTCATTTCTCGCGTTGAGAGATTTTGACAAAACATTTGAAGTAACAGGTTTCGGTAATGTTGAAGGCGCTTTTAACATGGAGCCATAGTTAAGGAAATTATTTTGTAATCTTACAAACTTCCTCTCGTTCATTGGTGTTAATTCAGGATACATTTGGTTGAATTTTCTACAAGTTCTGGCAATGATTTGATCACACTGTCCGTGTATAATAAATAACTATTTTTCCACATAAACGGCTTTATTAAGGAAACTTGACGATTTAGGTATAGGGACATGATATATCATCTTGAAGCATTTTTCACCATCTTTCAATTTACCGAGAATAATACAGGGGGTTTCATTTGATAAAATGAACTTTTGCCTACTTTTATGCACAATGGAAATAATAGTAATTTTAGCACGCCCTGTATGATATGGAGTCGATTTCTTGATGTTATTTGAATATTTAGAGTTTGGCCAAACTATCATCAAAATATCAACTTTTCATGAATTGAGAGTACTGATGTACTTAATTTCAATTAAGGCTATGTTTTGGACCATATTTAGCACAATTTATTTTTTATCTCGAAAACAGATAGAGATAGGTATAGGATATTATCAACAAAAAAGCATTAAAATACCAGAGCAATTCCAAAAATGTATTAATATACGGGGTGTTCCATTTAAAAAAATTAAGTTGCTAGGACTTTTTGATGGAAGTGGCAACGCTGCAATGATGAAAATATTTTAGATCGCTAGAACAGGTAAGGAAATATGAGAGGTGAAATTTTCAGAAAAATCATGTTTTGCGTTTTCCAGAAACGTCTAACCTACTATCGACCGTGAGTCACGCTGTATAAGATTAAATACAAGATATAAAAAAATTAATGTTCATAGTTTCTCTTCACAACTTGATAATGCTTCTAATTGGTAGTCTGTATTTTCCAGTGCAAAGTCATGATATTTATATATTATATTTCCATTCAATGTTATTTTAATGAATCTGGATGGCATATATTTGTCGAACGTTAACAAATAAATACTTATAAAATTGCATTTCGTGGTCTATTAAAGATCTAAGCGGCTCATTGACATCGAACGAAAAGTGGGAAAAAATGTATCGGAGACTCTTGATTTTTGGTATATACAGAGATATATTAATTATGCGATGAAACAGAGTGTGACAAAAATGATGATGATGTGAAATTGGTTTTGGTAAAAATGAATTGTGACTAGAAGTATGATTGCAGATATCTGTCATGAGCAAACAGAAAAGTTGGTTAACAGGAGTTTTCTGAAATTTTTTGCTTATACAGAATTTAAAGAGGGTAATAGAAAAAATGATTAATTGAAAATAGAAGGAAAATGACTGGAAGTGAGGTTTCTTTCGAGAATCGTTTGGTGTATGTAAGATTAGGTGTTAATAATGACAACTTTGGAGAAAAATCAACACAAAACGCTTTGAGGATTTGAATAATATTTTTCAAATCACATTGTGAGCACATCTGTCAAATCCAATATTAAACTACAAACATTATTAAGAATTAATTATTTCTTCTAATGATGCTCCATGAAGCTGAGTGAAGTACTTTTTTCACACGTCGAAAGTGAAACTGTTTTCTCGACCTACGTCTCTATGCAAAACCGTATGGAGAATTAATATAAAATAACCCTTCAGCTAGGTATTTCACTACATACCAGTTTGTGGTATCAAATCTTCTCGGGGACATATATAAGCATTGAAATCAAACTCAAAAAAGTCAATGGAGCCTTTGAGTTTCAATCAACTGTTGGAAACCAAAGAAAGTCTACTTTTTTAAAGAAATTTCTGTATGGTTTATATTAACGTAACTAACCTGGCTTCAATAGATCCTCAATGTTATCTGGAATGACCGCATTTCTCGTTTGCCTTGCAGTACTCCCCATGAAAACATTAATACCTTGATTATTTGCCACTAATTCTTCAGAGGGGATTATCAGACATGATGCTAAATATACTATTGAACTCAACATTGTGGCAGTTGTGAACATTCAACGTTGAATTTCTTCAAGAACTGATGCTAACAGAGTTATAGTGTTTACTTTGCTCCCCTCTGTGATTTTCATTGTCTTTCACTGAGAGTGAACTTAATTTAATGTTGCGGTTAAGGTTTGATAATCGCTGATATGATGTAATTTTTGATCATGTAATCGAGAAATATCACAATTGACAGTCGAATAAAAACAAAACAATGTATCCATATTTGTGAAAAAGTTGATTTCAGTCGACAAAAGATTCGCTGATTAGGAACGAATTCGAATATCGATTGTTGTACATCGGAAGTTTGAACTCTTACATAATTTGAAGAAAGTTCATATCTTTTCGCAATCGATTCAAGTCAATTTGAAAATTGTCACTTTTTTCTTCGAATTCAATTTTTATTTCTGGTTAAACAACATATCGATACAGTTGAGTTGATGAAGGAATACAAATGCGTCATCATTTAAATACGCGATGAAACACACACATTTATATAGCATCTCATTTTTCTTCGAGTGCAAAAAAAACAGTCAAGGTAGGTGTTTAATCAGAGAGAACCCCTGTTTGCATCTGCAAGCAGATGGTACTTTGAAAAATGGATCGCCAGCAATTTCCCATATTTTGATATCAATTGATGACTTTTACAAAATGGTTAGGGCTTTCGCGGCCATAGATTTTTGGAATTTCTTCAAAGGTTTATACATCCTGAGTTTTTCTCCGATCACTGGATATTACAGCTGCGTAAAGCGTATGCATTTTGACTCAGGTAGTTTGGTGTGCTGATAGCTGTAAATGGTTAGGTAGATTATCAGTAACATTAGTCAACCTTTTTCTATCTGCCGTCATGCTGTTCAATATCATTGAACTTCTTAGAATTGGATTCCATATCCAGTTGAGGTTCACAGCTTCTTCTTTTCAGTTGAAATTATTCGCGTGTTTGTAGATCTCTATTGCTTCCCGTACCAGTCGGCTATGGTATCCCTGGTTAGACAAAGTGAGTTCGTGTTTTCAAATCCAGTGACTTCCTTCACTGAGTGCGTGTTCTGCGATAGCCGACTTGACCGTTCGGCCTAGTCTGCAGCTCCTTTCATGCTCCTCCAGCCTTATTCCCATGGATCTTTCGATGTTTCCAATGTATACCTTTCCACAAGAGCACGATATGCGATATACTGCTGCTCAGAGTGGGTCTCTCTTGTCTTTAGCCGACCTAAGACTTTGTTGTATCTTGGTGTGTTTGAAACTCGTTTCAATGTTGTTTTTCTCCAAGTGTTTTCCAAATCTGTCTGTGACCTTAGGGATATAATATGGTAGATATGCGAGTGCAACCATCTGAGCCTCCTTCCTGGTTTGAGGCCATGTTCATCTCGGGTACACTGTATCCATTCGATCTCAAGTTCACTTGAGGACGTTCCAGTTATTTCTCGAGATGCTCTTGTTCACATATTCCTCGAGCCCATTCAGTTAGAGTGGTGATTACTCCTCTTTTCTGATCAGGATGGTGGTTTGGGAGTACGTGCAGGTATCTATCCAAGTGCGTGGGTTTTTGGTACACTTTGTGAGTTAGTCTGCACTACATCGTTCGATTAGGGCATCTTGGAATGCTATCCGTTGGCCCTGCTCATTCTCCATGGTGAACTCAATGGTGGTGTCTTGAGCGTTCAAGTGGTCTAGAAAAGAGTTTGGAACGTCCCTTTCATGTTCCCAGGTGTCGAAGGTTTCATCTAATGGGTACCTTCTGTGAGCAACGAGATGGCGTGACGATGGGAATTCCACATAGCTCAGTGATAGTCAACTACATCATAGAACATTTTGAAAAGAAAGCAATCGACACTTCTGAATTAAAACTGACCTTGCGGCTACGTTACGTGGATGACACCTTCGATATGTGGAAACATGGGAGGGACGCTCTAAACCTTTTTTCTAGACCACTTGAACGCACAACATCTCAGCACCAAATTCACCAAGGAGACTGAACAGAACCAACGGATAGCATTCCTAGATGTACTAATCGAAAGATGTGATGCTAGACTAACCCACAAAGTGTACAAAAAACCTGCACGTACTATCAGAGCACCATCCTAATCAGAATAGAGGAGTAATATCCACTCTAACTGAACGGGCTCGAGGAGTATGTGAAGCAGAGCATCTCGAGTAAGAACTGGAACGACTTCAGGTGAACTTGGGATCGAATGGATACAGTGTACCCGAGATCAACATTGTCATGAAACTGAAGAGTTCCACGGCTCAAAACGGGGAGAAGGCTCAGATTGTTTCACGTGCATATATATGTCATATATCCCTAGGGTTACAGACATAATTGGGGATTTTTTGAGAAAACACAACATTAATACGATTTTCAAACCCACCAAGAAGATAAAATAATTTCTCAAGTCGACTAAAGATTGAAGACTATCAGCAGCAGGGGTATATCACATACCGCCACTTGTGGGAAGGTGAACATCGGAACCACCGATATATCCATGGATGTAAGGTTGAAGGAGCATGATAGAAACTATAGACTAGGCCGAACGGACAAATTAACTGTAGCAGACCACGCATTCTGTAAAGGCTACCATAGACGACTGGTACGGAAGACTATAAGAGATCCACAAACATGCGGGTGATTTCAACAGAAAAGAAGAAGCTATGAACAGGCTTTACGCAATTTACCTAATCCAGATATAGGTATTAGCACACCAAACTACCTGGGTCAACATTCATATGCCTTACGGAGCCGTAATATTCAGTCATCGAAGATTACTCAGGATGTATCTCTGAAGAAGCTAGCCACACTGGTGCCCGCGAAATGTCGGGGAAAAATTCCATAAATCGACGGCCTTCAAACCCGTAATACAGTTATACGCACTGAGAATTGATGACAGTTCACATTGTTGCATGTTGTTTATTGAAAAGCTACTACTAAACTGTGGGCATTTCATATTCCACAGTTAGTGGATTTAATATCGTAATCAAAAATTGAAACCTCAAATTGGGATTGACACTGTCAAATGTTTCGCCTGGAATATTTGTATTATAACATTACATAAAATAAAATGCTTTTTCACGATAATTTATTTAGTAATATGAAGCGGTTACTTTCTAGTGAATTTCGTAAAAGCAATTCGCCATCAACGGTTATTGACATTTATCTTTGAAACAAATAACCGTACCAGGCACAACAACTTGTCTCGAATTTGAACGAATATTTTCAACAGGAGACTTAAAATCAGTTTCATGCATTGCAGAGGTAAACACATAGGTAAAAAGTCCCGGGCCTAAGAAAATCGGCTTCATTCATCAACCTTATCTCCATCAAGAGTCACACAATCATTTCAGAGCCGCTCTAACATTTCAATACCACTTTTCTAGAATAATTTATCTTTTGCCTCAAAATATGCTTTAGTTCCAACAATAATCTCTTCATTCGAACAAAATTTCTTACCGGTGGAAATTTTTTGTCTGCGAACAGCCAATAGTCGCTGGGGGCCAAATATGGCGAATACGGTGGATATGGGAGCAATGGGGAATGTTCCTCCTGACGAAAACGGAGTTGTTTTCATAAAAGAGCTCTAAAACAACGCATTTTAAACTTATCATTTGAACCTTTTTCTTTAAAAAATTATTTAAATATTTAAAAAAGAGAAATGAAATAATGCATTCACCATTTAAAGGAATTCGTTTCTATTTCACCATTTGACAACATCGGTTATAGCTAATAAAGGACAATGAATCTGTTACCTGTATGAGACGAACAAAGATGACATAATATTTCAGAGGCGTGCTTTTCTGTTTACTTATGTTCCGAGTTGCGAGACATTCTGTGACATATGCCATTTTGTGCACCTAACCTATCTTCCTCTATATAAATAACGAAACAACTGTTGTTATGTGGCTTGTGGAACATTGAACTATAATTTATATTTTGCCTTAATTGTTGATTCATAAAGATAATTTTCCTTTTTTAAAGGAGAATATATAGGTACGTATAAATTATTTCAACTTGATATAGGCGCTGTTGCCAATATGTGAATTAGAAACAAATCCCTTCAAAAATTATAACCCAACATTTGAAACATCAATTTGAATACTTTTCGAAGTGAATTTGAAAAAGTCATGAATTGAACTCAACTTTATTTTGTTCAAACTTGCATTTGCTTAATAAACCCAAATTGAGAAATATTTCCCATTCAAAGTTCAATTCATGTAGTTTTGCTATTGTTTTGATCGACTCATGAGACGGCGCATTGTCTTGATGAAACAGAATTTTTTTCTTTGCCATATGCGGTCGTTTCGGCCTTCTAACGGTTCAATAACGCCGTTGATATTATCTCTCTTCTCAAGATAATCGATTAATATTACACCACGAACATTCGAAAATTCCAAAGCCGTAACCTTTTCAGCCGATTTTTGTGCTTTTGGGTGCTTTGGGCGAGGTTTACCAGTTGTTCATCACTCAGATGGTGATTATTTTGATTTCGAAGTAATGGATCCATGTTTCATCCATTGTTATATATCGATGCGAAAATTTCGGATCGTTATGTTAAAACATGGCCAAACGCTGCTCAGAATCATCAAGACGTTCTTGTTTTTCGTCAACAGTGAGCTTGCGCGGCACCTACTTTAAACAAAGCTTTGTCGTAGTCAAACGCTCATGCAATTCAAAGTCAACACGCCCTTTTGATATCTTCATAATGTCAGCTATCTTACGTAACTTCACTTTTCAATCATTCAAAACGATTTTGGGAATTTCTTTGTTTTATGGTGTTACTGACTCATTTGGAGTAACTTGCGATGAATCTTGAAAATGGAAGACGTTGCACAGGTATGCCTGATAGTTTTACTCCAGCTTTCTGCGCCGCACTAGCTGGGTTAGTTGTTGTCTTTCCATCGGATATCTGCCAGGCGTACCTACAAAATTGTAGGTCCACATGAAAGGTAAAGGCATGGGGGTGTAATGCACCTCTCCGGAATATCATCATTATTCTGACTCCTACCCAAGAGTATGTTTTCGTGGAGTTGTTTCCTGGCTTTGTCTGCAGGTGTCTACAGATAGAGTTCATGACTAGCTGGAATTAATTTGGTTTGGTCGGGATACTCAGACGGTTCACTCCGTAGGAGTGATAGAAGTCACCGGTACTTGATGAAAATTCATTGTAACGCATATTAAAAAACTTGACAGTTTACAGAACCGCGACACGTCTTTCGCAATACAATAGCATCTTTAGGCGTCACAATGCTCAATATTGGAATTCTTACAATAAAGTGTTTTTTGAATCCCTTCTGTATGGAGTTGATGATCTGTGTCTGCCGCATTTATCAGAGTATTCGTTGCCTGCGATGCCTGACAAAGCCCGGTTAGTTTCAACTGATCCAGAAAAAGTTTGTAATAATCTACGGTGTTACCGAAACGCCTCGAGAAATAAAAAATGTTTCTGAAAATTTATTGATAATTATCATAGATAGTTATGTTGAAAACCATCAGTATTCAGCCAAGATATTTGAGGTGTCATCTATTCTGGCGAGAGGGCAACTGTCCTTTCTGGTGGCGTCATCAGGTTACATGTAATCTTCGCAGAATCTCATCGATCTATCTTTCTCGCTCACCAACACCACAGGTGATGACCAGTAGGTGCTTGATTGTCCGATGACTCCTTCCTCCAACATGTCCTCAACGATGGATGAAACTCCGACCTGCTTCACGGAGGGCAATCGTCTCGGTAGTTGACGCTTGGGCTTGGTACCTCTAGTGTATCGATTCGATGTGGAACTAAATCCGTTGAATCGATGATTTTGTTCTTCACAAATATGTCGTTTTCTTCTTTCACGAATCGGATGGCCTTGCATAATTATTCTGTAAAGAGAAGGCTCCACGTTTCCCTGAAGCAGTCGGTGAGTCCCTTCGCGGGTTGTGGAGCTGCAGAGAAACTTCTTTCGTCAATTATTGCAAAGGTGAACAACCCCTGTTTGTTAAAAATGAGAAGAAACACATTCCAAATGATAACTTTTCAATGGATATTCGATGAATATCCAATGGATATCTGGAATGGATATTCATTGGACGTCCAAAAGTGCCAGTGAATAAAAATTGATGTCCACTAGACATCCTTTTGAATAATAATGTATATCCATTGTACATCAAATAAGTGTTCTTGTGTTAATTTGCTAAGTCTTTAATAACGTTGAATATATTAGGAATTGAAATTAATGTAATTGGTTGACTTATGGCAATTTTGTACGTAACTTATTTGTAATAAGTTGGATATATTATTTTTCGTTGAATTTTAAATACCAAAACACATGTGTTTTCATATAAAAAGGAAACCTTTATCAGCTTCTAGAAATAACCTCAAAGTCAACAGGGCCAAGTCATTTAAAGAAAAAGTCGTTGAAATTAACTACTTGATGCTAAGAAATTCGATATTTTGAAACATTCAACCTCATCATTCATTTCATTATCATGACATTAAGGGTCGAAAATATAGTATTCAGTATGTGTACCCCATTTAGAATAACAGTCAAAAAGTACTTAAACGTACAATAAATATCGAAATTTATGTTATGAGTTCAAAGGTTTAACGACATGATAAAATTGAGGCATCCGAGATAGTCTACATACCTCTTATTCAAGACAGCAAAAATATCAAAATAACGCTTATAGTGACATCTATATATCAGTAGCAGGCTCACGACGTTAGAAATATCGGGGACTAGTCCTGAACTCCTGCGGACTTATTCGCCGGACCATGAGGTGGCACCTAGGGTATTGGTGTTTTATAGCAGATCTAGAATTCAGGCAAGACATACCTATGTCTTGAGTGAAGTTATTTTAATTTTCAGAGGAATAATCCTGTCATTTTGTTTTAGTGGTTTATTCATATTTTCCACATGGTTATAATTATTATATATTTCTTTTTCTTTCATATAGTTTAAATAATGTTCAGTAAAACATATATGAATGAATGTTGTTTATTGATAGTAAATAAACATACTAAAGCAATACACGATAAATACAATAAACATTACAATGAACCAACAGAAGTTGTTGAGAGCTTTAACAACTTGTACGTGGTAACACAACACATAATTACATTTTTTACAATAATAAATTCAGTACACTAAACACAATATTCTATCACATAGTTTGTATGTAAGTATATAAGTACAATAATGAAAATTAAAAGATTTATATAACAAACAAGAAGAATAAAAGGTGAAATTTGAATTGTAGAAACAAGACAGCATCATTCAATTATAGTTCACCAGTATTATCTTGACAATTCACTCAACGATGTGTAGCTATATTTATGATTATTATCATCATATAAAAGAATAGTTTCAATATCATTTTGTATAGGTTAAACTCCAGTAGTAATTTTGGTTTATTTCATTTTATCAATAATTGTTAATCCGATCATTCCGCCGACTTTATTCATCAATAAAGTTGGTTTGTGAAAACTGCTAATATTATTTCATTCCCTCAAACCCCTAAAAGACCACACATTTAAGCCGTGGCCGAATCCAGTCTCTGAGGATATAATTGGTGGCATAACCAAGCCATTGCTCTACGAAGATTAGAAGGTGAAAAAATTTAACTGTTGACCAAGTCGCTACTAATTCTCAATCCGGGTGATCAGGACGGATTTCAAACTTTTTCTGATCTGCTGGCAGCAACTCTCGCGCTACCAAACTAAATTAAAAACTAAATACTTTCGACTGAACGATCCCATATACAGGGGAGTGTATTTTTTTGGTGCGAGTATAACTAAGATAATCATTATGTATCATTAGTAGTATATAGGGATCGCCAATTTATACCCGACGGTCATTTATTACATATTCATTCGATGAAAATGAAGAAATATTGCTATTTTCTTCGAATTGATTGTCCAGCTGTTCTGGTAATTCTGAATCTGTTTCTAAATTAGTTTCCAATACGCTCTGCCAACACTTTCTATCGGAGATATGATAACGGATGCTAACAAATTGTAGGAATATACTGGGTGACTCAATTGTTTTTTTGATTTTGCTCATCATCTCAAAGCGTACCATGAGATATATCACCAGTAGAATCCATCTAACGAGAATGAGTCAAGTAAAACTATCATTCCTATGTAGAGAAGGAATCTTATAATATTGATTGAAAATTTCTCCCGTTAAACTTACTTTCCTGGTATTCTTTTCTTCTCAATAAAAAGTAGGTATCATCTTCTATTATTGTCATCATAGTTTTCTTCTTAATGCATTCCCCTCTTCAGTTTTCTTCAACCTTTCACCATAATTCAACATCATCATATCGATTTGATTTCGTAGGATTTTCAGTACAATAGTTATCAGCAATACTCACTAGTATTTTTTCAACAACTTATTTGAATAGGACGAGCAGTCGAACAAAGAACAATCTGGTGGAAGTGATATATATGTAGACTAGCTGGTTATAGAAGTTAGTGTCGATATGAAATTATCAACAGACTCCTAGTAACAGTTGAATAAAGGTATCGTTCATGTTATAATCATTTCTTTTAAAAAATGTGGCCAGTTTATACTCGTAGGTGTTGTATAATTGGAAATATGGCGTGTCCAACGTCAATTAATGACCAATTGTATATAACAGACTACTGATTGAGATATAATATGACAAAATGGCAGAATATATATCAAGAAAAATAATATGAATATATCATACTCAAAAATATTAAATAAAACTTCCACACTGTTTTCATTTCCTTTACTTTCTGCACAGGTAAACTGTGGATTTTCTTGATGACAAATTTTTATTCCTAATTGAGTGGTTTATTGACTAAGTTCATGTTTGAGAGAATATCGAAAGTAATAAAAATATACGATTTCACACTATTAATTATAGTCACAATTCATTTGGAGAGAGTATTGCAGAGTAATCGTTTCGTAACCAATCAATGTGAAATTTCAGGTTTTTGTGGAATGGAATTCTCTCACCAATGTGTTGAAGTGAAACGTTATTCAATTTAATGTACCAATATAGTACCAATATATCTGAACAAGGCTAAACTTTCACCATTTAACTCAAGTTCTAACGGAACAGAAAAGTTTCAATGTTTGATTGCAAAGGCTGCATCAAATAATGTCGTTCCTCAATCTTCCATATCCATTACTAAGTGTGATATTAATTAGTTATTTGAAATATTCGGCATCTGTTGAATCTTTGACGAGTGCAAGCAGCAATCTTTCATCTGGAGTTCATCCAAAAATATTCGGAAATGAAACTGGTATGTTATACATATAATATGTTTATAATCATTTTCTGATATCACTGGGAACGATAAAACTATAACCAAAATTGAGTTGCTCTGAAAAGAGAGGATTCTATTACATAAATCAGTTATTACACTTCTACCAAAACATTCTTTAACATTAATAAATCACGAACTCACCTGAAAAGAGAAACAACATTGACAGGTGTCGCTTCATCAGTTCCTATTGATTGAATATTCAAATTACAATGTAATTCTCATTTGTTTAGCCTATTCTGCATATTTATCATACACTCCCATTCAGTCTATATGACCGACAGCTCCATAGATTCACACGAGTTCACAGAGAAATTATTACATATATAAATGAATAATTCAGTTAATGGTTTGACGACACGAATATAATCAAATTTTCTATGATCATTTCATCAAACGATATGATGATCGAATGAAAGAAATGTTGTCGAAATACCACAACATATTGAAAAACACACTGATATTTGCTTCAATCCTCAAAATGATTCCAAGATATCTACAAAAAATCTTACAACTTGTGGGACTATTCGAATTTGAGTTCCTCAGCATGGGGACGTTGTGTACTGTAAGCGCCCTTTCACATGGAGAGCTTCACGTCTCTCGCTCCCGAGAGAGAGAGAAAGGCTCTTAGCGCCAAAATGCAACGAGTCCAATGGTGCTTTCAGACGAAGAGCGGTTGCCGCCACGTCTCGGGAGACGAAAGTTCTCACGTCTCCTGCACCTCGAGCAGGGGAAGTCACGTCGCTTCAAAATGCAAAAGGGAGGTTTCCACACGAGCAGTGAAAACGGTTCTTCCATCCCATTCTTGATCGTTGACGTTTCTGTCGACGGTAGAGAACTCAAGGAGCCAGGTACTAAAATGGCTCCCGGCGATAGTTAGGAGTGATAAACGCTCCCGTATAGGAGCGAGACAACTGAGGCTTCCCTAGCTCGAGCTCTGGGCGGCAATATTACTTTTTTTCTATTATGTTTTTATATCAGTACATTATACTGTTTTCTTTTCCTTGAGTGGCACATGCATCAGGTTGACAAAAAAATATTTAAAGAAATAATGAGTAATCATGGGAAAATGATTTCCAGAGCGGAAATGCAGGCGACTAACTTACTCCTAGATAGTCCAGATCAGGGTTTCTCAAACTCATTGTCCCACGTACACCTAATAGACCTTCAAGACCACGGATACCCCCTTTAAAAATACTAACTATTAATAGGCATTCTATTAAAAAATAATACAAAAATAGTAATAGATACACATGTTCAGCATCAGGTACCTAATAGAACAAATAAAATATTTTATTTAAAAAAAATACAATAGTCATGCGAGTTTCATTAAAGTATTCAAAAAATAACATAATTAGGTACTTAAATAATATAATTGATCCGTTAACGTCCGCTGTCATAGGGGAAGTTTTAGTTGACACGTTGATGTGATGAGTGCTCTTGCTTTTTCCCATAAATGGAGTCAATTCTGAGAGCAATATCACTCAACGTCAATCTTAATTCATATTCAGCGTTCAGTCAATTCATGTATTTTGACTTTATCATGTCCAGTTGACGGCGTACGTGCGCTGTCACGTTCATCGCACGTACGTCTAGCCGCCGCCATAACGTAAATTTCATCGCGTACACGAACCTCACTTTGAGAAACCCTGGTCTAGATAGTGAGAGAGACCCACACTCCAGATATGGTCATTTGGGACTATCCAACTGAATATTTCTTCAGTGATACAATGATACAGGATATTTTTAAAAAAATCGCACATTATTTTAAGTTTGTCAAATATCAGACTTCCGTATTCACAATGAAATTTATATTGGAGAGAGAAGTTCATACAAAAAGCAATTACCTAAAACGTATATCTAGATATCACAATCTCTATGAGTTCTAGGAGTTTCAGGCGTTATCCTCCTTTTGGTTCCGCGGTGTCTAATCACTGTGTTCACACAAATATAATGACTTGGGGGGTCAGGGAGATTCAAGTTGTTCTTCAAAATGGTTTCAAAGCACAAGCCGAAACGTCAAAAAGATGAAAACTACAGACGCGGTTCAACCCGGACGACTGTCCGTCTGGTGACTATATGGAAGAATTATACTAACTAAATCGTTGAGTAAATAAATACCTACAATGAAAAATGAAAATTGGATATATTCACCTCCTGCAACCTTTATTCCTGGTGGAATATGGTAAAAACCTGCCGGAAAATAATCACTTCCCTGACGATGAATATCCAGCAGCATGATCTTGCTGGAATCAATCAAGTAGATTCCATGTAGACCATTTCGTCTCTCCAATCCAACCAGCGGTATGCATGAGACTCCATTGACCTCAAACGTATCTCGACTGCATGTATGAAATCTTCGTCTGACTTAATATTTCAAAATGAAATTTACAAACATTTACCTCTTCCAACGCTCTCGCACAGTAGAATCTCATAGATGTCTGCTGAAAAAACATATTTCCTTGTGTAATACCACGATGAACATTAAATTATATTCAACAGACATTTATGCAAGTTACCTCAGAAGGAATAGTCTTGGAGATGTTTCTCTTCCATCTGATAGGACCAGGCAGAAATCAATCGTGTGAATCACAGACTGATTTCGGGGTATTACTTCATGTCTGTACAGTAAATATCCGATCCAAACAGCACTATGCCTGGGTTTCGACTGACTTCAAACGTGGCTCGTCTGGGAAAAATATTTGTTAACTAGTAAAAACTCAATTTTGAACAAAGTCTCAAAAGTTCACAAACAATGAAATGAACAATATCTTCATAGTTTTTTTCAACAAATGTTTGACGTCTCTGACCCGTTACTTGTTAAAAATTAATAACACTACCTGGTTCAGTAACTGATGAAGCTACCGTGTAGCGGAACGCGTTTTGAATAAAATTTATTGTGAGAATTGTATGGTTATCATCATGGATATTATCACAATACGAGGGTGGTCCCAGAAGTACCCAACCCAACAAATAAAACACAACAATGTTTGGAAAAAAAGTATTTATTTTTCACCGTAATTTCCTTGCAGCATTATATACTTTTCCCAGCGACGTTCAATGAGTTGTATACCGTTTTTATAATAAGAACTGTCTTGCTCCTCAAAATAGCCATTAAATGCCGACATCACTTCTTCATCGTTGGAAAATCTTTGACCACTGAGCCATTTTTTTAGTTTGGGGACAGAAAATAAGCCGAGGGGGCTAAATCTGGCGAATACGGTGCGAGAGGTAGCAATTTAAAGTTTAATTCGTTAATTTTGGTCATTGCGATAATGGATGTGTGAGCTGGTGCATTGTCTTGATTAAACAAAACCTTTTTCTTTGCCAAATGCTACCATTCTTGTTTGATTTCTTCACTCAAACGTTGCAATAATTTCACATGACAAATTTTTTCATTTTCATAAATTCATCGAAAAGGTTCGCTATTGATGACTGCCAAACAAATACTGAACAACGCAGCGTCTTCAAACTTGAAACATATGCTTTATAGATTGTTTTATAGATTGTGCAATTTCTAATATAGTGATATTTTCCAAACAACTACCGCCATGCCTAGGTCAGACCGGGTACTTCTGGTACCACCTGAGTACATTATCGAAAACCACATTCAAATAGATGGAGTCAATACAACCTGTTGAATTTCTTTAGATAAAAAAGATTTTGAAAAAATCACTTTGACGTTATATCTTTTTTGAAGGATTTTTATTCGGCAGCTATAATAGCAAACTTACATTTTTTCGTTTACATGGTAATAAATCAGAAACTAATTTTAGAACAATGAATATTATTGAATTGAATTCATCTCTCATCTAGTCTTAATCAATTTTTTCTCAAGTGACTTGACAATTCTTCCGCTTCTGGTAACAACTTCTCCCCAAGCGCCCAGCTAAAGATTTAAGAATCATTAGATAAGGTACAATTATTTAAAAGAGAACACATATGATCATTTGAAATAAAACTAAATAAAAATCACTAAATTGAAAGTTTTGACTATGTTATGCTCACGTGACACTTAGCCCTTCACTTCTGTTCAGGCTGTCATGGCTATGTGCCACAGGCATCGCATTGCCCCCTAGTGAGTTGCACTGTCGGCAGCATAACAAATGGAGATGATACTGCATCTCATCTACACTGTTGTGTCCTTTCAATACTGTGTATTGAAAACTATTGTTTTTAGTAATATTATTTATCAATCGACAACTTTAACACGTACTTATTGAAAAAACTTTTTTCACATCACAGCCAGAATTATGTATCTCGCCGCGTGTTTCACTAACCAAGTTGGAATCATCAGTAGATGTCCGTCTTTAGGCAGGTTATAAATGTATAAATGGACATAATAGTGAGTTATCTAATATGATCGATAACCAATCTGTGCAAATCTTATTGTTAAATCATCTGAAAATGGAACTTTCAAGGGGTGATGATCAACTGTATTGCCAAACATGCGCCAAACTAACTGATTATTATAAGAAAACAAGTATATCTGAGGCACCAGTCAATCTAATAATAACACTGATGATCATCAAACATGACTAAACCGCTGACATAAGCACCAAACTCTTACGAAGGTTCGAAATAGATAAATACTTCAACCTATTAGACCACTATCATCTTCATGCAGTCATTGTTCACTGTGGTTCTGGCGTTGAATCTGGTCATTATTACGCATTGATCGAAGACGAAACGGACTGGTTTGATTTGAAGGTGGTTGACAATGTTTCGTGGTGTATTTCATCCATTCGGACTTCCATTGTGGTGTATTTCATCAGTTCAGACATCCATTGAGTGTATTTCATCATTTCGGACTTCCATTTTGGTGTATTTCATCAGTTCGGACTTCCATTGTAGTGTATTTCATCAGTTCGGACTTCCATTTTTTATTTAATTTTTTTTTTGGTTGTTGCTTGTATATTATCTCTTTGTAATTTTAGTTTTTTGTTTAATAATAAGTTTGACAATAGTCGTGTCACTAAGTGTTCTGGCGATGTCTTGAATTTATTGGAGCCTCTGGAGACACCCTACATTTTGTTTTATTAAAGAGAGGACATTGGCAGATCGAGATCTTTAAATGATGTGGTGCTGCAGGTTTTTCCGTGATTTCATGCAGCTGAGAAAGCAAATGCGCCACTGGAATTAATGAAGTCGCCCCGGTGCGCCAATTAGTTTTTGTTGTTTCATAATTTCATGATTTGTATTACTTTCTTCTTTAAATGATTTTCAATTGATCTATGGATTTGGATACCAATTGGATGCCAAATATGGTTCAGGTTAAAATTTCAATTCCTTGACTTGAAAAACAGGATCTTGAAAACCTGGTATTTCTTTCGTTTCATTATGAATAAACAAATATAGAATTTCAGTTGAAATATAACTTCAATTTTTCAGATATATTTATGAATTCTATTTCATGTTTTCATATATGCATTTGTCATTGCAGTACTTTTCTAGAATGGACTAAAAATTTTTCTTTTCTACATCTGAATAAAATTCTCAATAATAAATTATTCGATAATGAATTATCATTTTTCTCTGAGCTATAAATACCTGTTGACTATAAATTGTAATTGTGAGGAAATAGTCAATCCAAGATTCCTCACTTACCTTCAAATCTCCCGGAGAGGATGGTATATTTCCAGTTCTTCTTCAAAACGGACTAGAAATAATTTCACCTATTCTCACGAATTGTATAGAGCTAGTCTGGCGTGGAACTATATACCACCCAGTTGGTTGGCAGCAAGGGTGGTATATATACCTAAAGAGGGCCGGAGAGACCCACACCCCAAATCGGTACGACCCATCAGCCTTACATCCTTCCTGCTGAAAGGACTTGAGACGTTACTGGACGGACATATCAGGACATATCAAACCGGCAAATCGACAGATTCAGCAACAAGGAGATTCGGTTGCTGTATTTCTTGATATTGAAGGAGCATTTGACAATGCACTACCTAAATCTATAGGATTGTCTCTGGCTAGAAAGGGTATAGAATCGACCATAACTGGCTGGATCTACGCCATGCTAGTAAACAGAACTGCAACTACGACTCTTCAAGGCGAGGCTATCAGGTTCAGGGTCACCAGGGGCTGCCCTCAAGGTGGGGTACTATCTCCCCTTCTGTGGTCGTTTCTGGTGGATAGTCTGCTTGATGCCCTCGACAGAAAAAAAGTTGATCTGGCAAGGTCCACGTCGGGAAGGGTAGCTTGTAATATCCTCCAAAGCGCGTTGGGCGTTGTTCACAGTTGGTGCCTGAGGGAGCAGATGTCTGTCAAGAGAAGGAAATTGGACGATCTGACGCCACTTTTCCTCAATGGTGTGGTCATTCCATTTGGAACGGAGGTTAAATATATTGGCATTGTCCTTGATAAAAGAGCTGGAACGCTCACTCGGAAAAAGTATTACACAAAGCCAGACTGTCTCTATGGACATGTCGAAGGATTTGTGATAAAACTTGGGGTCTAGATCCCATACAAATCCATTGGATTTATGTGATGATTGTCAGACCAATGATCACGCATGGTGCAATTGCTTGGTGGCCGAAGGCTTTACCAAAAAACGGCCCAAGCGAAGCTCTCTGGCTTACAGAGACAGGCTTGTCTGGCTATCAGTGGTTCCATCAGTACCACACCGTCAGCGGCCATAGAGATCCTTCTAGATCTACCTCCTCTCCACATGTTTCTGGAAAGAAAGGCTAGATGGACTGCATACAGACTTGTGCACATTGCCCATTGCACAAATCAATTCAATGCAGAGTGCAACAGACTGTTGGTTGACATTGGAAGTCACAGCATTCTGGAAATAACCTCTGACTTTATGCCTCCTACTGTCAACTACGAACTGCCTTATAAAGTACTATTTCCGAGTAGAGAGGACTGTATCCTACGGGATAAGGAAATATTAAGAGCAGATACTTGTTGGTTCACAGATGGATCAAAAACACCTTCCGGTTCTGGTGCAGGTGTTTTCAGTCGCAGACCCAGGACAGAGTTATCTACCTGCCTAGGAACACTTATGCGACTGTATTTCAAGCGGAAATGTATGCTATTGAATTGTGTGCGGAGAGATTGGACAAATCCAACCTCACTCACAAGTCAATAAAAATATTCTTGGACAGTCAAGCGGCGTTGGAAGCTCTTGGCTCCCACCGAGCAACGTCCAAATTGGTAGCAAACTGCCAAAAAAGACTCTCCTCGATAGGAAGACTAAACAGATTGTCTCTGGTCTGGATTCCTGGCCATACTGGCCTGGAAGGCAATGAAGCTGCTGACTATCTTACAAAGAAGGGTGCTGCAAGCGGCTTCATTGGATCAGAACCTGTCATTGGCATCGCTTTGGGCTTTGCCAAACACCTGGATGGCAAGAAGAGTTATGGACTTCTGGCAGAACCTTCCTGGAATGGCTCACTCCAAGGCGTTTATTCACCCTTCGAAGCTTGATTCCAAACAGTTGTTGGACTAAAGTAGGGAGGAACTACGATGTCTAACATGCCTTCTTACAGGTCACTGTCATTTGAATCATCACATGCAGAAACTTGGACTGTCGGAAGACAGTGTCTGCCCCGCTGGGGACCGAATCAGGTTCTTTGAGTTCGGCAGATCCGTAAAGACCACTCACCATACAAACTAATCGGCTTCGTTATGATGCTGGGTTTATTTGGCCGAGTGTGAATAGGTGTGAGCCACAATAAACCCTTATGGGTTGCGGTGGAGGGTCGAATAGACCCACTCACTTCAGACCTACCTACCTACCTCTCTTACCTAGCTCACTATCCGAATGACCTAACTCCCTTGACACCTTTCATGTTTCTTCGTAATCGAACAAAAGATGGAGTACCTAACTGTGATGATATCAAACAACTTTTTGTCATCATAGACCACTTTCGAAAATTTGCTATTTCCGGTAGACCCCCTGCAGCTACATTTCTACCATATTCCCAAAACTCGAAAAAAAGTGAAGATTAGATCAAACTATGGGAATTTGCCGTGCGGCTGCGTTCCAACCACGAATCAACAGTTTTTGAATGAAAAGTGAGAATTGATTGGTTAATTATATTATTGATTGTACTGTAATGGATGTCAAAAAAAGTTAAGTGAATTAAAGTCAATTTTCACCAATCTTTGTGGTGAAAATATAAAAAAAAATATTTTCTTGTGTTACTGTTACTTCTACTTACACTACAATGAAAATCATAAAATAGTCATAATTTTAATGGAAGGGATGAACTTGTTGATGGATTGACAGCAAATTATCAATATATATATATATATATATATATATATATATATATATATGCTGTTTTTTCGGGTTTCGCTCCGTGTTCTGTGTATTTTCTCCCCATAAGGATTATTTTCACAACGTTTCGGCAAAGTCTCATTTGCCATCTTCTGGTGATGTCTGGTTTTTTCAACTAGTCTAGTTGAAAAAACCAGACATCACCAGAAGATGGCAAATGAGACTTTGCCGAAACGTTGTGAAAATAATCCTTATGGGGAGAAAATACACAGAACACGGAGCGAAACCCGAAAAAACAGCTCATCATATTCGAGTTAACATATATATATATATATATATATATATATATATATATATATATATATATATATATATATATATATATATATATATATATTTATATATTTATGGCTTTAATTTTGTTAGGATTAACTGCAAATATCCCCGTTCTGCGATATTCTATCTCCTTATTCTGCGGTATTCAAAAAGGACCTTTTTTTGTTCAAAAGTTTGTAATGACACCAAAACGACACGTTGTACTGATTATGGAATTTGCAAGTTTTAACGTGTAACAGTCACTGAGCCTCTTGAAATATCTTCCTACATTGATAGGTGAAGTCAAGTCAACATTTTAGTTCTTAACTATCGAAACCAGATGAATTTTTGTAGATCCCCGTTTACGAATTGTGAACCCCAATTTTTTTGGTCACGCCAGACGCCCTTCGAGTCTCTCGTGTCCATCTGGACCACTTTGGGAATGACTGATATTATAGACGAATTGAAATTATAACAATATGCTCTGCTGTCCAAAGAGAATCATAACTTATTGACAAAGCTGCAAAGCTGTAACTGAAGAGATACTTGTTTGAAGGTGGTTGACAATGTTTCGTGGTGCATTTCAGTAGTTTGGACTTTCATTGTCTGATATGATATAAATTAATTTGAATTTCCAGAAAGAATCTATAAAAAATTAAAAACATTAGCTGAAAAATAACAATTATATTGAGCAAACCAACTTAAATTACAATGAAATGAAATACAAGCAAAAATCAAAAATTTAACTATTAACACGAGCAGAAAATTGAAATGTATTAACAACAAATGACGTTTCGATTGTTAGTATCCACAATCGTCTTCGGGTAATGACCCAGTCATTTTTTGGGATTTTTTTTTCTGTTGATTGATTATCTGAAGTCCTAATTTAAAAATTTGGAAATTTCTTGTAACGATATCAGTAATTTTCTTATCTCTACACATCTACAGATCTTCAAGCTTATGCAGGTGATCCTTGTCATCTTGGCAAGGTCCACGTCGGAAAGGGTAGTTTGTAATATCCTCCAAAGCACAACGGACGTTGTTCATAGTTAGTGCCTGAGGGAGAAGATGTGTATCAACCCCAACAAAACTGTGATAATCCCTTCACCAGGAGGAGAAAATTGGACGATCTAACGCCACTTTTCCTCAATGGTGAGGTTATTCCAGTTAGAACGGAGGTAAAATATTTTGGCATTGTCCTTGATATAAAACTCACCTGGAACGCTCACTTGGAAAAAGTTTTACACAAAGCCATACTATCCCTGTGGACAGTCGAAGGATTTGTGGTTAAACTTGGGGTTTAGGACCCAAAAAATTCATCGGATTCATGTGATGATTGTCAGACCGATGACCACTTATGGTGCAATTCCCTGGTGGCCGAAGGTTTTACAGAAAATGGCCCAGGCGAAGCTCTCTGGCTTACAGATATAGGCTTGTTCGGCCATTAGTGGTGCCATCAGTGGTGCAGGTGTTTTTAGTCGCAGACCCAGGACAGAGATATCAAACTGTCTAGGAACCTATGCGACTGTATTTCAAGCGTAAATGTACGCTCTTGAATTGTATGCGGAGAGATTAGAAGAATCCAATCTCATACACAAGTCAATAAAAAGTTTCTCAGACAGTCAAGCGGTGTTGGAAGCTCTTGGCTTCTACCGAGCAATGTCTATATTGGTAGCAAATTGCCAAAAATGACTTTTCTCGATAGGAAGACTTAACAGATTGTCTCTGGTCTGTATTCCTGGCCATACTGGCCTGGAAGGCAATGAGGCTGCTGACTCCTTTGCCAAGGAGGGTGCTGCAGGCAGCTTCATCGGACCAGAACCTGTCATTGACATCGCTTTAGGCTTTGCCAAACAAATATTGACCACTTGGATGGCAAGAAGAGTTATTCACCCTTCGAAGCTTGATACCAAACAGTTGTTAGACTACAGTCGTGATAAACTACGATGTCTAACAGGCGTTTTTAGAGGTCACTGTCATTTGAATCATAATATACAGATACTCGAACTGTCGAAAGACAGTGTGTGTCGCCTCTATTTGGAAAAAGATGAAACAGCAGAGTTCGGCAGAGCCGTACTCTTACCATCTGACCTGGAAGACCACTTACTATACAAACTAATCGACTTCGTTAAGAAGCTGGGTTTATTATGTGAAACCCTTGCGGGTTTCGGTGAAGGGTCGAATAGACCCACTCACTTTGGACCTAACCTAACCTATCTGTACACATTGATTAAATTATGTATTATGTAGAGCACAACTCATATCTCTTAAAAACGAAATATCACTTGCATATACTGTTTGAAATATTGATATAGTATTTTGATTTTTTTCATTATTGAGAAGAAACTATTTCAAAAACTTTCCACAATACCCTTGGTTGTTCGTTTCAATGAAAATAATGGCAAATTAATTATTTATGTTTAGTATTCGATGTATTGAAAACATGTTGAACACGTATGAAAATATAAGTGAATCATGGAATTGATATAAACTTCTTTCAATGACTCTTGTTCTTTCAGGATACAAGTTGAAAAATCAAGCGTCTGTTGTTTCAACCATAAGTCCATATCATGATGAAACAAAAACAGAAGACAACGACGATAAAATGTTTGATGAATCAAGTCAATACAGAAAAAAAGATGAAGGAAAAAAAGGTCATAAGAGAGCTAAATTCGGAGAAAAAGCCGAACACAAAAAAGGACATGCTACTAAAGGTTTTCATAATATGTTTCATAAAGATGAGTATCATAAAGAACATAAGATCTATCTTGATCCCATCAATGGAGGTGGAGCATATTCAAATATCCAAGTCAATTAGGTAATCATGCAGATTTGAAGATGAACAAGCCTAAGAGAATGAATTAATTCATACATTTATTGAGAACCTGACTTCATAAATCCATAGTATTAGGCACAGTGAAATGATATATTTAATTCTCCTTTATCATGTCGTTACCCGTTTCGAATGAAAATCCTTCCTATCCGATTTACATGATATTACATTTCAAAGTTACAATTCAAAGACATTTGTTCAGAATAATTGTTTGAACTGCATGTGAAATGAATATTTTGCTATGTATTACTTTCTTCTTTAATGAACAAGTAATATATTTTTTGCCATTAACGGTTTTGATTTCATTTGAGCGCTCTGTCCTAGCCAGGATTATCGTGAATGTGAAGAGCAACCAAAGTAAGTTGTGAGAGGACCAACACCGGGCATCAAGAAGCATATTTTCTCCAGGCATCTTCATACGAGATATGTTAGGAATATATTTTTCTGGTCAAGCCACATCGATTTAATAACCGAAATTACTTAAACCAAAGAAATGCAAAAAAAACTTTGATAATAGTGACACTACACTTCTTCAATTACAAATTTCCATCAATTGGGAAAATAAGGAGCGAGAGCTCCTCAACTCCCCAACTCCTGAACCAACAACTGAACCTTAAAGGAAAGGATTAGTGGGGCAGTCAGGAAACGACTGAGGCGTCTCCTCAAGAGCGGGGTACCTTATAAAACCGCCTTGCACCAAATTCTTGAGCGGCGTACGCAGAATCTGTCTCGGGTGGGGGAACAAACCCCCCATGCACAGATTAGCGAACGTTAGCGCTCAAATAATAAATTCACCAAAACCAGAGGCGAAAAAGCCCTGCACAGCTGAATCTAAGGCATCGTCAGGTGACTATCCAACTACCTCATTAACAGAGCATATACTTTGTGCCTGCCCGGTTGGGGACCGAATCAGGGTGCTTTAGAGTTCGGTAGAGCCGTAGTCTTACCATCTGACCTGAAAGACCACACACCATACAAACTAATCGGCTTCGTTGAAAATTTGGGTTTATTTGGCCGAGTGTGAATAGGTGTGAGCCACAATAAACCCTTGTGGGTTGCGGTATAGGGTCGAATAGACCCACTCACTTAGGACCTAATCTAACCTAACCTAATTGGGAAGATATGAAAAGTAGAACCGCACGGCGCGCCGTGAAAAAAGGAATAAATGTAAAAATCCAAAATTTATTGAGCAATAAAAAATTTTACAAGTTCATTTTTAAATAACATTTTCAAATTCATTCTTCAGAAATTAATAATCAACTATCACTTTTCAAAAAAAAAATTCGAATTTTCCATAAATATACCCAAGTTTCAAAAATTAGTCACAAAAATACATTTAGTACATGTAGTCTCTTGCACTTTGTTGTAATTGAAAAATGATTTATTGTCCTTATTGAGTAAAAAAAAATTTGAAAGGAATAGACCAGTTCAATCCAATAATTGCCATGAAAAAATCATCAAGAGTGCAGTTGCAGTGCGAAAAACTGACTTTTGGAGATTTGCGTGAAGTTATCCACAGATTTCTGGCCACATATGCTGACGTAGAGGAAAATAAAAATCTGTGATTGTGATACGAAATTATTAGCACCCGCACTAATATCTGTGACTGGAAATACCTATCACTATAGGTTGAACGTGGAATTATTACGACTATTTGGTGTATAACTTTTTTATAGAATCTTGAGTAGATTGACGCGTTGATAACCGTTTTATCATCAATAATACAGATTTAGGGAAGAATAATATTGGAAATATCAGACTTACTTTTCAATACCCCATGTAGAAATGATACCCGATGATCTGCGTTCATCAAAATCATACAACTACCATAGTTTCTTGGGTAGATCAACAAAATGAAAACCGTTTTCTCGTCACTCATACAGATTTCGAGATTAGAATTATTGAAACGATCAGACTAACTTTTCAAACCCTTGTAGAAATGGAACCAAATGACGTGCGTGCATAAAAATCTAACAAGTCTTATGGAATTTCGGGTAGATTAATGTAATGATAACAGTTATTTTGTCATCCATACAGATTTCCAGGAAAAAATGTTGAAACAATCAGACTCACTTTTTAAAACACCTTGTAAAATTGGAACCAGATTATGTGCGTTTATGAAAATCACAAAACTCTCATTGAATTTCGGGTAGATCAACATAGTAAAAACCGTTTTCTTGTCACCCATACAGATTTTCAAAAAAAAATTGTTGCACAATCAGACTAACTTTTTTAAACGCCTTGTAGAATTGGAACCAGATGATGTGCGTTCATGAAAATGACATAAGTGTTATAGACTCTTGGGTGGATTGACATATAGAAAACGGTTTTCTTGTCACCCATACAGATTTCGAGAAAAACATTGTTGAAACAATCAGACTGAATTTTTGAAACCCCTTGTAGAATTGAAACCAGACGATGTGCGTGCATTAAAAATCAAACAAGTCTTACGGAATCTTGGGTAGATTGACGTAGTGGTAACAATTTCCTTGTCACCCAAACAGATTTTGAGAAAAGAAAGTTCAAACGATCAGACTCACTTTTTAAAACACCTTGTAGAATTGGAACCATATGATGTGTGTTCATGAAAATCACATAACTTTTATAGAATTTTGGGTAGATCAACATAGTGAAAACCGTTTTCTTGTCACCCATACAGATTTCCATAAAAAATTGTTGTTACAATCAGACTCACTTTTCAAAACACCTTGTAGGATTGGAACCAGATGATGTGCGCACATCATCTGGTTCCAGATCTACAAGGAATCTCAATAAATGAATGTGATTGTTTCAACAATTTTCTTTTTTGAAATCTGTTTAGATGACAAGAAAACTGTTATCGCCAAGTTAATTTACTCAAGAAACTATGGAAGTTGTGTGATTCTCATGAACGCACATCATTGAGTGTCATTTCTACATTGAGTACTGGAAAGGAAGTCTGATATTTTCAATATTATTCTTTCCTAAATCTGTATTGTTGATGAGAAAACGGTTATCAACGCGTCAATCTACTCAAGATTCTATAAAAAAGTTATACACCACAAATAGTCTTAATAATTTCACGTTCAACGTATAGTGAGTAGGTATTTCCAGCCACAGATATATTAGTACGGGTGCTTATAATTTCATATCCCAACCACAGATTTTTATTTTCCTCTACGTCAGCATGTGTAGCAGAAATCTGTGGATAACTTCACGCCAATCTTTTGAACAGCAAGCAGGAAACAGTCTAATGTTTAATCTTCACCTTGAAGATGATCACTTGGTGATTGAAACACGTGTCGAGGTGTCAAAAATAACGGTTTAGTGTTGGGAAAAACTCCAGTAATATTCAGCAACCAGAAACTCAGGTATCACGATTCAACTTCCAATATGAAAAACTATTGTAACGAATCTGAAGCCGCCCCTGGCCGATATGCCAACCAGCGAACAAACACATGACATGACCGCAATAGAATGCAGTCGGCGACCGCCGGTAAAACCTACCTAACCGACTACAGATTTCTAGAAAGAACCTTTACATTATATAAGCCCGGCTTCTCGGCTCAAGAGGGCAGTTCAGAAAGTGAATCGAGTGGCTAAACAAGAAATTCAAATAGTGGAAATAAATTAAGCGTTAGTTGCTAAGTATTGTAAATAAATTAGTTTGTGATTAGTGAAATATTGTTGGAAATAAATTTGTGTAAGACAGTTAATTCTTTAATTTGTTACACTATCAACTGAAATGCACTATTTAAAGAAGGTAAAAAAACTAACTGCAAATTTTCAATGAAGGATGTTCGTAAAATGATCTTCGAATATCTCCATATTAAAATGGAAATCTCATGACTATTCAGTACATAGACTAGTAGAAATAAGATATTTGTTTGCTCTCAAATAATGGATTATATTCACATATCTAAGCACACCTCTATTATTTTGTGTTTCAGACCCCCTCCTAATTGGTTAACCAAACAGTATACGGCGTGTTTGGGGCCTGCGATAACCGATGTCCAGAGTGGGGTTGAAATCATTTGGAATTAATTCAGCTACCCTAAAGTAATTCAACTCATTTGTTTGCACCAATCCTTTGGCACCCATATTTTCACACCAAAACTTTCTTGCAACCATATTTTTACATCAAAGACTTTCACCCAAGCGACCTCTCAGAGTATTTAGCCTCACATCCATGCGGGGGCTACAGGTATGTGAACAATCCTTTTCTCCATACTCGTGAGAACTAAATGGATCACAGCCACAAACAGAAGAAGGAGGGAGTCCTTGAGCGATTCTTTTGATTCGCAATCAGATTAGTACAAACCAAACTACAATACAGTAAGGGGGATTCGGAAGTCCATACAAAGATTATGAAAAAGTTTCATATTGCTCCTATACGAGAACCCTGAGTCTACAGGGGAAAGATTATTGGATTGGGAGAGATCCGGAGAGTCAAAGTTTCGATTAAATGTTTTTCAATCAATTTGTGTAATAAAACTTTTTTTAAATTATAATTAGTGAAAAAAACTTAAAAATACTGATCCATTGCAGCAGTAATGAGATGTTCATTTTGACATATTGTTGCTTCAATTATTACTTAACTGACAATAATTTCTCGATTTATGAAATTGATAATTTTTTATTGAATTTTTCTAAAGAAAAATTTTAATCAGTCATGGTGGTTTTCAGTTCAATGAGCCCCATAGCCATTATGGAATCTAGGTTTACTATAAATATCTAGTGAGCACTTAATTATCGAAATTGGAAGCTTTCGTTTAATAATAAGAAAATTTTACGATCCTCGCCGTTTAGCACTTAATAAGCACCTAATAGTGTTTTCTTAACATTCATTATTTCATTATTATTTTTATTGCGTTGCAACGCAACTTTGAGTATCGAGTTGCGGTGTTAGTTACAGAGCACCTAATTTTTGACTTCGGTACCTAAAAGCACCTAAAAAGTACCTAATTTTGGCATTTTGTAAATGTGATTTTGGTACTACGGTCAAACTAGAGATAGCTGGTGCGTGAGGATCTGAAGAAAACTTGATTACATCATTATGTGAGACAGATCACAGCTCATAATTGGCTGTGATACCAGTACGCATCACCTGACCTGGAGGAGCACTGATACCAACGAAAGAGGTGGGCACTTACTACAGTAGATTATGGCAAACAATGACCGACCTCAGTTAACACAAGCAATAGATTCAACATTAGGGTCCACATTTATGAGTGACTATGTTGAGAAATGAAATATGTCTGATGAGGAAATTTATTCAGAGCATCGCAGCGGCATACCTCGATTATATTTATCAAAACCATTGGAAAACAAACTAGGAAGATTTTAAGGTAGACCTCGAAACTTTTTTAGGTCGCATAGGTTTTGTAATAGACTTGAGGTGTAAGTTACACCTCTCGAAGCGAAGCAGTAACTCGTCTTGATAATGCCATCTGAGATGATGGCGAAAGGTCGACTATCGAATAGTACACAACGGATGAACACCCGGAAAAACAACACATCATATTCTACCATCCGTGAAAACCTACATTGTAATATATATATATATATATATATATATATATATATATATATATATATATATATATATATAGATAGATAGATAATATAGATACCTAATATTATTATCTAAAACAAAGTTCATCACAAAATTTTTGTGGGAGTTGCAGTTTTCACGAAAATAATAAAAAACTGATGAAACCTCTTACTTTTAAAAAGGGCAAAATAGCTCGCACTATCATCCATAAAAGAAAAATTTTCACTCAGTATTAATCCATTCATATTAAGTATTTAATCGTATATGAAAATAATATTTCAATAAGATTTACCTGAAATTTGTTAATTTTAATTTAAAAGTGCAGTACCGAATCAATTCAGGGTCACCATGCACTGTTACGTCACGCGACCACGTGATGTGTCTAACAAAATAGCAAAAGTAAGCAATCCTGTATGTCCATAATCGTTGTATTAAACTCATATCTTCGGCATGTTCTACTTTGAACATAGCCGCAACACCAACATGAGATCGTGAAAGTAAATGCAAACTGTTGCTGTGAGGGTAGGTACTCTTCAGAGCCGGCGGTTGGATTGATTTTTGTTTGGTTCCAGTTGGGGATGTGAAAGATTTGAGAGTGGACTGAACCGGGGACCGTATTTAGATTTGACGTAAGCGGGGACTTGAAATATTTTGAACTGAGATGTGGACTTCAAGATTTAAATTGAAAAAATATAATTTCGTTTTGGTAGGAATACACACGCCATCATCACCTCAGCTGACAAAACCTCTTGATTTAATGGGAATGCAACCATAAATAAGGTCATAGGTACTTAATGTGTATGTATGTATGTTCAAGGCCAATGAAAAATAAAACTGCGGATTCAGTTACTATGGCGGGTGTGCTCAAAAATGCCAAATATACTCCAAGAAACCTTCAATGTGTTTATGACACTGAGTTCTAAAATGCAATTCTCATCGCTTATGATGAAGCGTCATATCAATCATTATTCAACATTTTGTACCAAGAAGGCTGCAATTGCGGGACGAGTTATCAGAACGTTGAAGAGTTGGCTTAATGGAGAGTTTTCACATCGAAGTCATTACAAGTGCCTGCCTACAATTACCAATCAATATAACAAGACACTTTTGGAACTTAGAAAGCCGCCCTAAATGTAAGTACTCAATAAACGTTGTTTTTTGTAGTGTTCGAAGCCTACCGCGAGGCGTCCGAGACCCTAATATAGATACTTGCTGTCAGCATGTCCAGCATATGCAGTCTCAGCATATATCCAACGACATAACGCGGCCCTAAGAGTGCTTTATTGCCTTCTACGGCACTACGGCCTTCAACGATATTAACGAGACATCGGTGTTGCCCTATGCTTGGGGGATATCAAATCCGTTGTTGAATAATGCCCTCTCTAATCTCAAAATCATGACGGCTTGCCGCACTAACGCAGAAATCTTAGTCGGACAAATGCAGAAGGCTGTCATTATTTGACTCACTGATGATTCCACTAGCCAACAAATAAAGAAAAAAATTGTGACTAATATAATGAGAGTTTAAAGCATCCTGACTGCGAATTTTTATTTTATACAAAAATGTTCACATGTTATAGGGAAATATGAGATCAAAACAAGAAAAAAATAATATATTTTGAGGATAACAAACTTTATTTACAATACACATGAAAAAAAAAATTCAAATGAAGTATTTTGTGCATAACCTTTTCGCAAATGTTGACTTTCGTTTATATGTTTCATCGTTTTCGCTCATAATCGCTCTTTTATGAAGAGGCATCCAGAACTTTCCCAAAGAGTTACCCAAAACCTAACCAATGCACGGGCCACCATAACTGAAAACAAAATCCGCCGTTGGTTCGAAAAGGTCAAAAAATATTTATCTAATTCTGCTATAATTTTACATAACATCCTGCTCCTCTCGGGTATACAACTGCGACGAAAGTGCTTTTTTTTGAGCCCCAAGAATGATAAGGTTTTAGTAAGTAACAATGACGAAAAGGAATGCCTCACAACGTTGATCATATGCAGCGCATCAGGAGAAATTCCTCCACCTATGTCTGTCACTGACAAAATTCCACACCAATGGGGTGTAGGGCGTTCTGAGAATGGATGGATGACAGGCGAAACCTTTTATGAATATGTTGCCAATGTTTTTCATCCATGGTTGATCGCTAATAACATAGAATTGCCTATCATCCTCCGTTAGCGATTTTTGCAGCATGAATGGGATAATATTAATCTCTTTCATAGCCAATGCCACTCATATCTTACAGCCACTTGATGTGGCTGTTTTCCGACCACTCAAAATGGAGTGGAAAAAGTCTATTCACAATTGGCGAATGCAAAACAACGGAAAAAAACTAGCTAGGGATGATTTTGCTCCTATTTTGAAAATAACAATGGATAAAATGAAAATTTTATTAAAACAACGATAAAAATAAAATAAAAACAACAATAAAAATTAATTGGCGCTCCGGGGCGACTTCATTGATTCCAGTGGCGCATTTGCTTTTTCAGCTGCAGGACAACCCGGAAAAACCTGCAGCACCACATCATCTGAAGATCTTGATCCTCCTCTTGGTCCTCTCTCTTATAAAACAAAATGTAGGGTGTCTCCAGAGGCTCCAATAAATTCAATGCATCGCCAGAACACTTCGTGACACGACTATTGTCAAACTCAAACCAGTCCGTTTCGTCTTTGACCAAGGCGTAATAATGACCAAATTCAACGCCACAACCACAGTAAACAATGACTGCATGAATATTACAATAGTGGTCTGCTAGGTTAAAATATTCATCTATTTCGAACCTTCCAAAGAGTTTCTTGCTTTCGTTAGAGGTTGAGTCTTGTTTGAAAATCATCAGTGTTCTTATTAGATTGACTGGTGACTCAGCTATACTTGTTTCCTTATAACAGTCAGTTAGTTTGGCTCATGTTTGACGATACAGTCGATCATCACCTGTTAAAAATTCCATTTTCAGATGATTTAACAATAAGCTTTGCACGGACTGGTTATTAGTCATATTAGGAAAAGCTAGATGAAGTTCCAGAAATTCACATAAGTTTTCGGTACTTCTTGAACATTTACCACAAAGTAAACAAGTGAGGATTTTTACAGAAAAAGATTTACAAACACAAGACGAGATAGGCTGTACGGAATCATTCAGTCTAGAGCGGTCAGGAGTATTGATTTTGCTATTGTTTTGCTCACGAAGAGTAATCAACAAGGTCCCCAAGAATTCGGAACAATCCTCTTGTTGTCCTAACGAGTATCTAGTAGACTTCAAAGACTCCAGGAAATCAGTTAGAGGAAAAGATGATACCTTCTTACGAAACTGCAGCTGCATGAACAGGTGTTTGAGTTTGATGAATAAGTAGGAAACATTACCGTTCTCGTTCATCATTAAAACTTCGTTCTTGAAATTCGTCGTCATGAACAACACTTGTAAAATGCTATTCATGTAGCAAGTGTTTCCTAAATTATCCAATCCAATTTTCTTCTCTGGATTTTCAGGACAACTATCTACTGATTCGTAAGGAAAAATATGTTTCACAGAATCTCCATAAAAACCATTTCTCAAGCTGCGATCGATCCTTCCAAGTGAAGAAGGGTTTCGTAGAGGGATCAATTCGGCTCTTGCTTCATGAAACTCTTCCACTGAAAGGGAACCAGTTCTACGAGGACTGCAACTCATATTTGGGGGACAAGAATGACCTGAGTCCACTGACCGCACTGAAAAAGAAGAAGGTGGATCAATCACTTGTGAATTAACCTTGATAGGAGACATGAATATCCACATATTTCGGCTTGTTTCGAAGAGGTTTCAGTTCCTTACTGAAATTAGGACAATGCATGATTTCATCAAAATTATGTGAAGGAGGAATAGTTCCAAGTACTGAAGCAGCATTGCCACGTTGAATAGCAATACTAATTCTTTCTATCAAAAAAGAAGTATAACGGTGATCTTTCGTTGCTTGGCCTATTCTCCTTCCAAGTTCATGAACGAATAACAGAGACTCCGGGCCATAAACACCAAAACTTTCAACCGCTACTGGATGAAACAGATAGTTGTTTCCAAGATTTTGGTATTTTTTTTCAATTTCTCGCCAGACAATGCTGCAGTTCCAGCAGACTTGGAACTTTCGGCTAGATGGGATTCAGAACATATGGTCTAGTACCATTTATTCCTGACAATATTAATTTTGATAAATATTTCAAAAGTACACCCAAAAGTTACGGCATAATTGAAGGAGAACCTGACCAAATAATGTTTTAGATTTATTGGAAAAAAAATTCCAGAAAAATTAGATCTGTTCAAAGCTTCTGGCGAAACCTGGAAAGGCGCGATTGAAGATACAAGCCTGTACTATTTGTGGCGTTCTCTAAATAACAAACAATCAATATTTCAGTTTGTCAGAATCTCAAGACGTAGAACCGTTTTATGATGGCAGCCCTAACTTGATAGTATATGAAGATTATACCTTCAATGAATCAGACATGCAGTTAGATGAAAACGTTACAGGTGATGAACTAGAAATTACAGAACTACTAGACGGTGAAAATCTGCAATTGCCTATAGTTATAAACGTGCCAGAAACTAATGACAACGACATTTAGATGCTTAACGAGATAGTCAGTGATAATATCACAAAAATTATTGACATTCCTTTACACCATGTGAATAATAATGAGACTGATAATTTACCAAATAATACAGATAGCAATGAATTACCCCTTAGTGTCGTGAAAAATACTGATGAATGTGATGAATCCACAGTGTAAATATGAAGGAAAGAGATGAATCTTTGACTAGTACAAATATGATATTAAAAATGCCGAAGAAATAACACATGAGTCTCTCAATCAAAATAAGGACTCTGATAAACACATGGACGTTCTAGATGATAAATCACCACAACTAATGGTAATCGATAATGGAATAACAAGCAACGGGGAAATCTGTGAAAGAGAGTCCAAAATTGAATGATCATGAAAGCTTATCTTCCAATATATCTTTAAATGTGGAAAACAATGTACCACTCGATGTACCATCACCATTTAAAAAAAACTCTATTCTGGCCGACACAAAAAAAAAATACAACAAAAAGGAAAATTGTTGAGAAAGTTCCGGCGGTCGCATCTTCCAAAGAATGGAAGGAATACTTTAAACGAAAAGAAGCGAAAAAAAAAAACATGGAACTACAGAAAAAAGAAGAAAACAAACAAAAGCTGAAGGTGAGAAGAGCTGAAAAGGAAGAGTTGCAAATAAAAAAAAATAAAAAAGCCTCAAGTAAAAAAGATAAAAATAAATTAGTTACAGATGACGTTGAAGAAAAAAATGAAAACAGAGAATATGCCTTCCTCCAGCCAAAACATCATCAAAAATAGTGAAGAATTAAAAAAAGCACCAGGATGTATCTGAAGAGTTACACATATTAATGACTATGTTATAGTGAATTATAACGGCCAAGCACTACCAGGGAGAATTATCGATATACGTGTTTCCAAAGGAAATGAAGAGTTCGAATATGAAGTCTCACACATGGTGAAGAATGGGCTCAATTCGAAATGGCCCCGAAGGGATGACATTGTTTGGTATAATGTGGACGAGGTTCTTCAAAAAATTACGGAACCGAAAATAAATAATAAACGCAGGCTTTACTGTGTACCGGAGATTTCTGCTTCAGTGGTTATTTGAGTACATATTTTAACTACCTATTACTGTTGTGTTCATTGGTTATGCTCTTTTAATAAATATGTTGTAGTTACGCCACTGAGATAATTGTTTTGTGTTTTTAACTTATTATTACTTATTCAAGTCAATTGCAAGTTACTTACTTAAGTACTTCAAAACAGCTCAAGTGTCAGTATTACGTACTCAAGTGTGTCGATATTTGGTACATGACAAATTTTCCCATGTCGGTAATTGGGTTTCAACCATTGTATTTTTTATAAATAAAGTATGTATTGCCACTTGAAATATAAACATTGTACAGCAATAATCAATATTATTACAATCCACAGTAGAAGTTTTGAAAATATAACTCTAATATTAAAATTTTTATTACCATATATGATTTAGCAAAAACTTCTTGAGGTGTCGATAATTGGGACATTTACATTAATAGTGGTGAATCATCCATGAGAATGATTTACATTCCAATCATATAAAGAGTACAAGCATAAAAAGCCTACAAGCACAAAAAATCTAAGTATAAGAATAAATAACAATATAAAAACGGAAATGAGTTGAACACAATGTGGAGATCATCTTGGATGTGTTTGGCTGTGCTGTAAAAAGTCTCAGGTGGTTACTGCTGGAGACTGCCGGAATCCTGTATCTAAAGAATCAGAGGAGAGTCTATTCGGAGGAGTGTAAAGCAACAGCTTTGAGTTTCCTTCATGGTTTTTTGGAAATAGAATTTCGATCAGAAGATGTAAGGTTTAATGCATTAAACCCTAGGACAAGACACTGTACTTTTATATTTCCTATTAGAGTAACCATCAGAAAGAGTAGAAAATTTCAGTAACTTAACAGTTTGATTTCTTTATCCAGTGAAAATTCATGTTCAATAGTGATATTTACTATTTTCATTCGATCATTTCAAGAGTAGGGAGGAAACCCTACTAAAACTCTCAATTAAACTATATATCTTGTTTTATTGGTATTCTTGAAGTGTCTCCTATCATGTTAGTCTACACTGACAAGTGACCGAACAGTATTTCTGGAAATTTCTGTAGATGGCGTCCGAATAAGAGCTTATAATTTCAGAAAGTGAACTATTCAACTCGTGCATATACTTATTTAGGAGAAGACCTTCAATTTGGTATAGATCTATGAAAGATCAAGTGCATGATTCGTGTGAATTAGTTTCTCGAATGGAAAGTGCATTTTTACCTTCCAGTTATGACAAAAAGTTACTTGAAGAAATTGAAAGTAAAACTCAGGGTTATGATGAACCAATCAACATTTATGTTGCTATAATGCAAAGTATTTTTAATAGGCTGAATAAACCAGTTAATCATGATGAATGTTCGAAAATAATTAGAAACAAAAATTTACCAAAATACATTGATCCATCGACTTTACAAGACATTAATATCACTCAGAAACTTATCTCCATTATCTAGCAAAAACATTCACCACTTAAGTCAGTAAATTTTCTTAAATCTGATATTGCTTATGTGGAATCATCATTTGAGAGTAAGAATAAAAATAGTTGGAATAATAAAAAACAATTCAACTTTTCAAAAACATTCAATAAATCTTCAAGTTCAAACAATCAGTCATGTCAGACTCAAACAAGTATGTCTTTGGCACATTTTTTGTTAAATGTTAAAAATGTGGACATATAATCCGAGAGTGAAAAAAGTATTTTGTCATAATTGTGGAAAACCAAATTTTTATAAAAGTAACCGTCCTTCATGAAACAAAAAAAACTAGTAACCAGGACTTACGATTCAAACCGTCAGAATATCTTCATTAGAAGAGGTCTGACATATTCTCAAAGATGAAGATTTGGAAAACAAAATGACCTTGTGACAGAATCAAGTTCATCACCTCACTCTTGTGTATTCAATTCTTCAAGCTCTGAAGTTGAATAAGTGAAGAAAACTGATATTACATTTGTTCATTTCGAAAACTTTTGATAATTTTATGATGAAAATTTTGTTGCATTATTAGATAGTAGTGCAAATTTTAGCTGCTTTGGTGAATATTATTTGGATTTGATAAATTAATACAAACTAGATAAAACTCGGAAAAGATTGGTAAGTATAGCTGATAGTAAGAAACAAATGGTTTTGGGAGTTTGTAAAATGACTTTGTGGGTAGGAAATACTTGCAAACTGATAAAATTGTCTGTAATACCTTCGTTAAGATATGTTCTAATTCTGGGTAGTGATTTTTGTAAAATATTGAAATTTTACAATAAATTTTAATTAATCTTCTTGGCAAATTGAAAGTGAATTTGTATAAAATATTCATATTTCATCAGAAAGTCCATTAAAAAGTCTTTCAGATGTAGGTCTTTGTAGAATTCTCACAAAGGAACAAAAATCTGAAATGAAAAGTATAGTCAATTTATTTAGGTAAATCTCTTCAGAAGACAGATTAGGTTTCACAGACGAAATTGTAGCTCACAATGATACAGGGGATAACCCTCCTTTTGAAAAAAGACATAGATTTTCTCCTTACATGTTGGAATATCTAAATAAAGAATTGGATAAAATGCTTAAATTAGGTATGGTAGAACCTTCATTTAGTCCTTGTAACTCTTCAGTTCGTCTTGTGAAAAAGACTGATAATAAATTTAGATTTTATTCTTATCCACTTCCTTTGATAGCCGATATTCTAAATATGTTAAGCGACTCTAAATTAATTTCAACAGTTGATTTCAAATCTGCTTTTTAGACATGTCCACTTGGATGAGGAGAATGAAGAAAAGACAGCATTTTCAACTCTTAAAAGAGATTTCCATTTGGTTTATATAATTAAGGAGCAATAACTCAACGTTTGATGGATAGGACATAAATTACAACTCAAAGTATTTGTTTACCTAGGCCTAGATAAAATTGTTTGGTGCAGTTCGACTTTTACTGAATATATAAATTTGTTGAAAGGAGTTTTTAATCATTTAAAAGGGGCCAACTCAACTGTTAATTTCTAGCAGCAATTTCTGAAGAAGACAGTTTTCTAGGCATTCTTGAACCTGGGTACCTGAAAATGAAAAATAGCATCATTAAAAGTCCTGAAAAATACCCTCAGTGGATTATTAAAGATAGTTACATTTATAAGCATATTCCTAGTGAGATTGGTTTGAAAACAAACATATCAGCATGGAAATTGTTAGTTCCTCTTGATCAAAGATAAAAATTAATTTATGACTTGCATAATCTTGACATTTCTGCTCATCTAGGATATTTTAAAACTTTCAAAAGGGCTGAAGAACAATTTAATTGGCCACAAACGAGGAAGGGTATTTTGAAGTATGTAAGAAAATGTAAAATTTGCTGTAGTCAAAAATCTATCAAAACTCAACGTTTTGGTTTGATGGGAGCAGAAAGAAAAGCTGGTTTTCCATTTCAATTTATGAGTATAGATGTTATAGGTCCTTTTCCAAGAAGTTCCAAGGATGATAAATTCCTGATAGAAGTTTCAGTTTTTTTTTCAAAGTTTGTTGAAATGAAACCTATTAGAACGCCACAGCTCAAGCTATCACTATATTTTTGGGGAAGTTCTCTAACTTTTTTCATTCCCCAAGTTTTATTAGATAATGCAACTGCTCATAACGAGAAAGTGTTCAAAGAATTTATCAAAGAATATAAAATTCCGAGAGTATACTTGTCGTTATCAACGAAATGAAAATCCTACATAGAGAAATAATAAAACAATAGGTATAGCTATTAGGTGTTTCAATAAAGCCTCCCATAAACAATGGGATAATGAAATTTTGAAAACTCGGCAAGACATTAATTCTGCTACTCACGTAGTAACAGGTTCCAGGTCTAACTTTTTAAATTTTGGTGGGATTATGGTGAATATTATGGTGATGCCATTAATAATTCCCAAGCTAGAAAAATATATAGTGAAGAGTTGGAAAAACTACCTTCTGTTTATTAAAAGGTTCAAAACAAATTGATAGCCTCATATCGGAGGAACACTAGTTATTATAACTTGAGGAAGCGTACGTGAAAAGAAACGAATTTTTGTACTTTCAAATGCTGCAAATGAATATGCTGCTAAGTTAGCGCCGCGTTTTGTATCTTCTAAAGTTATTATGAATTAGAAATTTTGAATGGATCTAATGCAGGAACTTGGCACATCTCAAAATTGAAATCATTTTATAGTTCAGAATCTGCAAGTAATTTTTTTAAAATGAACAAAAAATTCAATTGCAACACCCTGTATCTCCGAAACAAAGCATTTCTGGAGACAAGTTTATATAGATTTTTTTTTAAATTGTCTCAGAAATACTTCACTCGAATATTTTAATGTACTTATGTTACACCCTGTAACACCCTGTATTTATAATGATATAAATATTTTCGTAGAATTTGGGGTGAAATCTGGTTGTCTCTCACGTATGTGTAAAGCTACTTGGACTTAGCAATTCCCCAGATAGTAGGTGGAACATAACATCTTTCCATACCCATTGCAGTATCACCGCTGTTTGTGTATTTAAGAGAATGAAAAGACACTTACCTTGTTTGCATATAGAGCCATACTTGTATATGAAGATAGTTCAGACTACTATTGGTTATTCAATGGATCTCACTTTCTAGAGAGTTTGGAGTTCTGTAAAAGAAATATTGTGGAGTAGAAATTAGACTATCTTTGATGAATTGAAAAAAGATTTCATTTTGAATACTTACCACATGAAATATTAATTATAATGCAATCTGTAGCATATATTTTGTGGTAGTTGATGTTTGAATGCTGAGCGTGTTTGATACTGAGCTTTCAGTACACTCGATAACATCTTTTAGACTATGTTGATATGAAGCTTTCTATTTCGAGTTGTTACTATACTTCTGGCCTATCATTTGGTGGTATGAATGTAAAAAATTTGTGTTTACTTGTGAGAGATAATGTAGTTGTAGCCTTTGAGAAAGTTGACTTGGAGGTGGTTTGTAATCAGTGTTTTCAACTTTTCATTCTTCGGTATAGAATGGGATCTGTTTGCTAGGATGACAAACTACAGGTGGTTTGTAAACATGCATTTCAGACCTAGCATTCTCCTACATGGAATGTTTTTTGAAGTAGCTGCTAAGGTATCAGGAGTAAAACGATTTTTTATCGGGCATTTTAATGTCTAGATACCCATTTTTTTTTTTAAGAAACCTTAGTTACTGGAAAACACATAATTGGTAAAATTATTTTGCAGATAGATAAGAGCATTACTTACAATCTTACTTTACCAAAAAATTTGAGGATCAAATTTTTCTTTGTAAGGAGAAGGGTGTTGTAACATTTCATTTTTCACTTTTTATTTTATATTGTTTGCGAGACAATCTGAAAAGAAAGAAAACATTTTTGTCAATTTTTAATTGTATATTGTAACATGCGAATTATTTGAAATTTCTATTTCCTATTTTTCCAGATCTGGGATTCTTCTGAGCCGTTATTAGTTAGGTTAGGATTTTTCGAGCGCGAAATTCGAACTCAGGTCCATCACGGAAACCTGTCATTTAATTTCCCATGTTATAGGACTAAAAATTCTTCGACTTTGTCGCCTTTTTTCAGGTATTCAATCTTATTCATTAGAACTGATTTTACATAAAAAAGATGAAATGGAGTTTCATTTACCTGTTTGATACAAAATAATTGAAAAATATGGATGATTTTTATGAATTTGTCAATATAAAAATGCATTGCAAAATTCATGGAACGCATGTCTTATATTGAAGAGTGGTATATTACTGGTGGGGCAACAAAGTTAGCGGGATATTTAAAATTCACGTGTTAATACCGACAAAGTTGAGCTGGAAAAATGTTATTTCGAAAATCTGAAAATGGTGCATTGTTTTGCTCCTGGATGTAACCATAGGTATCCAAGCAATTGCAACGTGTTTGCAATTACAAGGAATGAAAAATAAGCAAAAATATATAAAAATACTAATAATTCTCATGAAGTTGAGAATGAATTTTCCCGACTTAGATCTTGCCACTAGATTTAATTGCAGCCCAACAACTATTACAAATATTTTTTTACTTGGGTTCTCCTTATACATAAAACACTTTACAGTGAGTTCATGACGAAACTCCCATCGAGATTTAAAATTATGACACGTCTCCCTAATTATTTCTCATCATTTACCAACTGCAGGCTTATTATTGCCTGTACAGAGGTAAAAATTACAAATCCAAAGGATATGAATATGAAGAAACAAACTTACAGCAATTATAAGCATGCAAATACTTATGATGTATTGGTGGGGGTTACCCCAAATGGCGTTACAGCATTTGTAAGTAACATGTTTTCTGGTTCAACGTCAGACAAGCATATATTTTTGATGAGTAAATTGAATAATCATTTAGAACCAGGATGTTTTAAAGCCTGGAGTGACTATTAATGTGCCTCCATTTCTAATGAGCAATCAGTTCACTGAAAGTGATTCCATGAGGACATTAGAGATAGCAAGAGTCAGAATTCACGTAGAGCAGACAAATGCAAAAATTTTAGAATTTAATTCCTGGTTCAATGAAGAAATTCTCTTAATAGAATTACTTTCTTTTATAGATTTATTTTTTATTATCAGAAAGTTGTTTTTTGATTTGTGCAGATTCTACTTTTTTCTGAGTTTTCTTTCTCTAGTCCTTCACAATATAGTTACGTGTATTGAAATGAAAGGTGATTTAATTTGGGTTTTTCATATAACTATTTTTCAACTTTTTTTCTCTAAGTCAATAATAAACTGTCTATGCTTTGGCATTGAAATACATTGAGCTAAACAAATTCACTGCCATTATATCAACTCGTTACATACTTCCTGCATATGAATTAATTTAGGATTATTTCACAATATATCTGATATGAATTTTTATATAAAAATCAGCAAATCAATTAATTACATGTTTTCTCATTCATCTCAGAATACAAAACAAGCAGTAACTGCATCAAGTAAATGAATAGCAAATGTGCTGTAGGTATATTGATATTTACAAATAGTAGCTGATGTTTTCCTGTGATAATATGACTGTGTTGGCTGGAAGATTTAGTCGATGGCCTTTTGGTATTCACCAATAAAGTACTTGTATTATTATAATTATTACGACTGTGATAAATATGACTGCGAAGAATGATTTACTTTTAGTATAAAGAAACATCACATTTTCCAATGTCAGTAAACAATGTCATAATTTATTTGTGTATATTAAAAAATAATAAATACAATACAACATGAGCTTATATAAGTGAGATATTCATTCAAATAAAACTCTTTCAGTATATGAATATTTTTTTCCCAACTCTTATCCTTTTCAATTTTCTTAATGGCAACATCAGCAGTGGTCCATAAAACTAGGTAACAATAGTCTGTTCCAGTAATGTGTAGCTGCCCCTGAATTTGATGATAATAATTATGATCTTTATTGACAATATATTCACCATTTTCACTGAATAAAATGTCACTTTTCTTCAAATTATCTGCCAAGGGGAAGTTCCTCAAGTTATATGGACACTTGACTTCAATTATTTTATCTGAAAAAAGCAGTCCATTTGGAGAGGCCCCCAAAAAATCCACAAGTATGTAGCCATAGTCCTGTTCGCACGACCTTTGTTCCTGTTAGTTTTTCAAAAGATTGAATCCCATTAATTTCATTCTGGCGTACCCATTGAATTTGTTTCACCCATTCCAAGTCATAGCTTTCTGAAAATAAAATTCTGTAAGTTTGCTAATCAATATATGGAAAAAAATGCCATTTTTTTTTCGAAAATACTTTCATTGAAATGAATCATTTGATGTACAATATGTGTAGAAGATAAGAATTACAATACTTCTATGGAAAAAATATAATAATAAATTTTACAAATAGTCTCTGTTGACATACATGTCATGTATATCATTCAGAGACACTGGATTCATTCACAAAAAGGAAGAAATAGTCATAGCCATAAATGAATGAATGTCATTACGATGTCATCGATGACATAAGCAGATCAAGCTTATTCTGTGACATTCAAAATAGTAATTCATGAATGAAGTGTGTGTATTTTCTATAATGTTATCCAATTTGGTACTGAAGAGCCTTAGGGCAAGTGTCTTCAGGCGAAACATCGGTGTATACCAGTGAGGGTGACAGTGTTCCATGTGACTACAATTTATTACCATTCATTCAAAGTAGAACTCATGTGAATGATATCTGATTCTTATTCCACAACAAATGTTTGAAATACAAACTGAGTAGAGAAAAGTATCTTCTGTATAATTCAGTGTTCATATAGAAGTATTTGTTTCGAAAGAATTATTTTCTTTCGTGTAATTCAATGTTTATATGAAAGTAGCTGTTTCAGGAGGACTTTCTTTCAGTTTGTGTCTGAAAGTTACTTCTTTGCATGATCTACACATTCATGTATTGAGTTTCAAATTGATTACTTCCTTCCTTTCTATGGAAGATTCTCTCATCCCTTTTTTTTGTATCAGATGGAGTATTAGAAAGCCAAAAACTTTCTTTCCCAAAAACTTAATCATTCCTAAAAATATAACCCCTTCAATCCATAAATATGCTTCCGAGCCCACTCAATAAATAAAATGAATTTACATTCTATTTTCCCTTAATGATTTTCAATCCTGCATCAAAATTGCACATTTTTAAATGTCCAGACGAAAGACTGTTCACCTCTCTGTATGAATTTCAAATCGTCACGAAAATAATCATTGATTGCAGATAATTTTATAATAATTGCCATTGTTACTTCAGATTACAAAGTGATTATTAATACTGGAATAGAAGCTTGTCTGAGTTTAGTTTGGAATATGAAGCTTGCCCAAGATTACTATGAATTTATATTAATTTTTAATAATTTTAATCATTATCTCAGGTAACTGAATTAAATAGATTAACGTTGATTAGGTTTTAGGTTAGTAGTGCAGTGGAAAAGGAATTTGATGACATCTGTGAAGTTACGTTTACCTGAATCGATCTACGATAAACCTATTAAAATAATAGAAAATAATAGAAAATTTCTTGAACATCACTAGTTTCATTTCAATATAAAAAAATTGTAAAAAGGAATTTCAATGATGTTCTGACATTGATACATTTAGAAATCATGGAGGTATCTAGCTCAGGATGTTTAAGAGCTAACATTCATTATGTACTTGTGTAGTTTCATATTGAATTCAAACCTCCATAAGGTCCCCATGTAAAATTTTTTGAAGTTAGACCTCGCGCCAAAAGTGAATCCTAACCTAACTAATATGGTCTATACAAATTGACGTCAAATAATTCTCTTCTTCTTCTTCTTTTGTTCAGTTTCATAGTGATTAACGTAGAGTAAGAAGTGAGGTACAGACATATAGATATCTACTTTTAGTAATGTCATACTTAGAATCGATGTGTATGTCTGAAGGGCCCAATGAAACAGGTGGTAGAATTGCTTACCGATATCGATTCTATGTGTGAAGGATGAAATTTTGAAGGGGTTTTCTCTGTGTCTGGCTTCAGATAGAAAACACGTAGTGGTGATTTAAGGTGAATTTTTGAGAATCATCTGTCTGTTTCTGTTTAATTTTTTTTTTCACGTTAACCAGCTGTCGCACCCCTACGAACGACAACCCTCAGAAGCAGAAACTTGTGTGAGCTCAGGGCTAACGTGGTCTTACGTTTCAACGTGTGATTAGGTACTAACACAGGTTGGACGATAGCAAGAGAAAATCAATCGTTCAGTCTGGGGGCTTGAACCACCGACCAACACGGTGGTTGATTTGAGCGTTTGAATAAACCACCCACGTCGAACCGATCGGCTACCGACCGAACATCTATGAGAATAAATTACAGAAACAGTAATAAATTGGATAAAACGAGGAGATCGTCTTGGACGTGTCTGGCTGCGCTGGAGACTGTCGGAATCCTGTACCTCAAGAATCAGAGGAGTCTCTTTGGAGAAATGTAAAACAATAGCTTTCAGATTCCTTGATGGTTTCTGAAAATAGGATTTCGATCAGAAGTTATTAAGTTCAGTGCATTTAACTCTATGGTAAGACTTTCTATTAAAACAGCCATTGGAAAAAGTAGAAAATGTCAAAACCTTAACACTCTAATTTCTTCATCCAGTGACAATGTATATTCAATAATGATGATTCAGTATTTTCATTCATTCATTTCAAAAATAGGGATCCAAAATCCTATCAAAACTCTCAGGTAAACCGTATGCCTTATTTTATTAGTATTCTAGAAGTGTCTCTTATCCCGGTGAGACTAAGTTAGTCCATAAGTGTTGAAACGAGGAACAGTAATTCTGAAAATTTCCGAAGATGGCGTCCGAATAAGAGCTTTCAATTTGGTAACCTTTTTCAGCACTTATAACTGAATTTCTATAAAAAAATCAAGGACCGACCTGTGCCCTTGGCTCCACAAATCAAGAGTTAATCATTCCAACTGGGCACATGTACTACTTTCTAGCTCTCGATCAGATTGTGCCCAAGATTGAAGAGACCCATAAAAGGACGGCGTTTTGCGACGATAGAGGACATAGGTGATGGAAACCGAATCACTGAGAGAACTCAAATATATACCAAAAAACTGCATATCAGAACTACTTCGAGGGTTGAAAAAACGCTGGCACGTTCATTCTATATCTGAGGGGGACTACTTTGAAGGGGACAAAATAGAAATTGATGAGTAAATAAATATTTTTTAGAAAAATATTTTTCGAACAGATACCGTATGTTTCTCATTCAAATGATCATTGAAATCGGATTTTGATGGTAGCTCAGTACAATCTAACCTGGTTAAATCCTCAACAAAACTGTAGGAAAAAACTCCTTCCTGCCTCGTTAAAATAAATTTTCCAATTTTCGGAAAACAATTTCGCTCATCTAACATCTGCTCATCTGACAAGCTCTCCCATAACTGCTACAGTGAAGACGCCATGAATACAAAGCTATCGAGGAATCTCAGTTTTAGGAATAGTTTTTGAATTCACCAAATTATTTTTTGTGGTAGCCATCAATAGATGCTTGTAAAAAAATTATTTTCCTTTGTGTGGCCGATGATATCCATCTTGTTTTCATTAGTGAATATCTCTTTGATGAAAAAGTGGCTGTCATAAACCATAAACTCTGACTCTGATATCACCCAATCCGAAGGGTTTTTCACAAATACTGCAATTATTCAGGGGGTAAAAATAATTATCCCCCCGGTTTCTTTGGCCAAATGCAATTAAAATATTTATAGTAGATTGCGTAGGTCAGACTTTAGCCTAGTTACATATACTTTGGCAGCATCCGCCTAATGATATGGAACAAATTTGGAGACTGAATCATAAAAAGAACAACGAATTCGCTATGAGAATGAGTAAAGTTCATGAATAAATGATTTATTTGTCAAAGAACGTGTAGGATCCGATTCATCTGTATGTATATGATTCGAAATCGGAATATATTACGGAGGAAACTTTCAACTGCATTTCAAAATTTCCAAATTTTAATATATTTTCTAGTGCAGCCCTCCCACATTCATCAATTTTGATTTGTGTTGTCGGAATCTCGGAATATAATAATAATAATAATTTATTGAAATAATTTATTGGAATTATTCGCTTCCCAACCTGAGGCTCATACAAGCTAATAAGCCTGATGTAGTCCTTCTCGACCACCAGAGCAAGACGATATTTGTCGTGAAATTTTCAGCTCCTGGCGAGACGAATATCGTCAGAAAAGAGGAGGAAAAATGGATAAAACATCGAGATTTTCTCTTTGAACACCGCAGTATCTATCCAGACCACTGTGTCTAGATGGTTGTTCTGATTATTGGAGTCCTTGGTGGAATAATGCCCTCTCTACTCTCGAATCTTAAATTCATATCGGCCTGCCGCACTAAGGCAGAAATCTTAGCCGGATAGATGCAGAAGGCTGTCATTATTGGCTCACTGCGCTTGCTCAGGGCACATGATCACTTACCCCAAAGTGTGAAGAGTGGTCGTTGGTTGATAATGCTGGCGCGCCCTCCCGGATGTATCTGGGCTTCGGGGGATAGGGCCTAACCAGCGCATACTTCGGCAAAAAAAGTTATTGCCCATCAAATGAACAAGATAACAACAACAAAAAATACAAGAGAGAGAAAAATAAAAATACTTTGTATTTGATTTGCAAATGGCTTTTGGTAGAAATAAAATTACAATAATTCAACTGATGTCGCAATAATTTCCGTTCATCTGAAAAATACGAGTACATCAAGCACCCACAACAAAAATACAACATATACTCATGAGATGAAATCTGTGATGAAACTAGGTGATATTTATTAAATTTACATGACGACCGAATTTCCGCCATGCATAATGAAGGGAGCCAACAATTCCATATTTTGGTTTGTTGTTTTCAAAAGTTGTTTCTAACCCATAAACATTGACTGAACAAACATTTTATTTCCTTAAATTTCTGAATATCACGTAATTTCGTTAGAAAATCCATACATCTCCAAATGATGGATATGATCCCTACATCAGAACTTCTCACTTACGCTGGTCGAAGCGTTGATGTCACCGCCCAATCGAAGCAGAACTGTTCTTCATTCCTCACGTTAACAACTGCCCTCTTCAAAGTGATGAATTCTGGAAGTTTGCTTATGTTCACTTCGATAAACACAACTTTTTTTAGAGTCTAACCTGTGAAAACATTATTTGTTCAATGACTGAACACTTTTAGATTTATGTAGACAATATAAAGAAATCAAGTTCATGAAATTTCACAGCTGTTGCTGACAACGTGTCGACAAATGTTTTATATAGCTCATTAAGGTCGTTAGATCCATCAACAATTCGATTTTGGCGGTTGAGACTTCACCTCTAATATTTCCTGCGTTTAAAGAATGTTCCTCCCAAACAACTTCATGTTCACTCTCAAGGCGATATGAACTTACACCATTCGATGAACTTTCTGCCTCACTTCATTGAAAATGATTGATAATCTGAATGCAGATTCTTACTTTCTTATATTATTTTTGATCCTGTAGCCAACGATCCTTAATTCAAATGTGCTAGTGATGATTTTCACACTGTCTTCAAATTCCTTACAGGAATTTGTTCTGTTCTCCAATACTTGATGGTGTAAATTCGCAGGCACCATTCTATCACAATAGTTGCACTTGGTGGGACACAATCCGCTCTGGATCATTTGGCTGGGGGACTAGCATCAATATCCAGTCTGTAAGACTGCATTTGATGACGACGCATATTATCTTTACGGCTGAAACTTTTATCGCACCTACCACATTGTAGTGATATTCAGTACACGCGATATCATACTGACTCATGTGAGTGAGTGGCCCCTCTTTTTTACGTTCTTTCAAAGCGTGGCGAAGAAAAACAAATTGCATATCCGCCCTCAAACTCATTTCAGCAAAGGCATATGATATTTCAGAAGGTCACTAAGAGTCAAACAAAAAACGCAATCGAGAAGCATTTTCGTCCATGCAGCTGAAGGTCGTTCAAGGATGAAACCTAAAATCTTTGAAATAGCCGCGTGACATGACTGAAGTGCACTTTAGGTCAAAGTCACCTTGTCAAAAATATGACACTAGAAGCCACGTCGTTAACGCAGTTGAAAGTCGTTCAAGGTTGAATCCTCAAAACTTCAAGATAGCCGCGTGCCTGCCTTGAGTTCATACGAAATCAAATTCATCTTGTCGAAAATATGGGGCGTGCACTAAGGGCATCCAAAGTAAAACCCAAAACACTACTTCTAAGTCACCTTGTTTGCGCCGTGTGACGTAGGTCAAGGTCTTTCAAGGTCAAATTCAAAACACCCTCAAAGTTACCTTGGCTATGTTTTGCAACGTATCTAAAGATCACTCCAATTTCAAAAGTGGTGGGGAAGGTTCCGAAATCGGCTTAAACCAACTACTGATAGTTCAGCAAGAGATGTGTACAGATTAGTACAGGAAACACGGTTGTTAGAATGTTGTCATGAAAAGATGCGGAAAAACGCAATAAGCCCGTGAGGCTGCAGTGTTTTTTGGAGATTTGGAAGAAATGGTCAAGTGTGATGGCCCCCAGAAAATGTAAAAAATAGAAATGGGCATAAATAAAGTATTCCAGAAAGAAAGATCTTCAGGAGGATATTGGAACAAAGGTTAACCCAAGAAGGAATATTTAGGCAATTATTCAATAACGAATTGAAAACTCTGATGATCGCAGAAGATATTGTTCGACAGATGGGAAAAAGATCGAAATGGTTTGGCCACGTCTAAAGATGAGACGAGATTCCCATTTGGGAATCTTTAAACCTAAACTTTATTGAAAATATCACCAATAGATTAGCTTTTCCTTGCTCACTTATCAAAAATCTTGACAAGTTGTAATTTTGTTAAACTATATCTGATTTTCTATTTACTATTTACTGAAAAACTTTCTACATTTTTAAATATTCACAGTTTTAACGATTTTCCAACATCCACACATTTACACGTTTAAATTTGCCATAACCAAAAATTTATATACATTGTGAAGGACAATATCTCCATAATTTTTATTTAGAAAATTCTTAATTTTTCTATTTTCTCAACTTCTTATGCATCTCCTTATCTCGATTCTCTAACAAAATTTGGTAGTCCTCAAATTTTAGTAATTTTTTTTATTGAAAAAATTTCAATGAAAGAACGAAAATCCGAAACAATAAAAGTCAGAAATGTCAAAAATGATATTTTATATATTCGTGATTCCTCAGTGTTCTCCCGAAATACATAGGTAGAAATACATTCCATGTATGGTTATTTTCATTTACATCAATAGTGTTCTTTATATCAATGAAACATTTTCAAATATATTATCATCAACATGAGAATAATCTAAAAAGTCAATAAAGCTCCAAACATGGTGCGTCTTATTCTGTACGGACTGAGTATACGTTCCTCTTCCTCAAGTACCAGTGATGGCTCGGGCATTGGAGAACAGGGGAGGCTAAAGTCATAAAGATAGTTAATGTTCCGTGGTAGAGAGTGGACGTGTTTCAGGTCGCTTCCCAATATTCGTTGTTAGTTTCGAACTTCTGTGTTGAACCAAAATGTCTAGGTCAAGAAGAGAAAACCAACTCGATATCGAAACACAAGTACAGCAAATCTGTGAAAAAATGATATCATCTGAGTTGTTCTTGCAAAAATTAGTTATGAGCGATCACGAGCTATCGCAAATCATAAACTCACCAACAAGAGTGTGTGAGAAAAGTTCGACACTGATAGATTCAATAATGGTTACACAAACAGAACTTATATCCAATTCTGGAGTCATAGTTTGTGATATATCGGACCATGACGCGGTTTTTGCAGATCTTGGTATTTCAAAGCCAGAACCTGTCATGAAATACTGTAGAATCTATAAAAATTTTGATATGCATAAGGTTTGTTCCGAACTAGAGAAAATGACTTTACACAGTATATACTATACTAAAAATATAGATGAAAAGCTGAAAATACTCAATTATTAACAGTAATTGATCGTCATGCCCCAATGCGGTTAGTAAAATTAACAAAAGCACCTTCTCCATGGTTGAACGATAATCTCAGAAAATTAATGAACCTCAGAGATAAAGGCAAACTGAAATACGCCAATCAGATCAACTCCCATTTTGTAAACAGTGTCCCAAATTTCAATAATGACAACAAAGAACTTATTGAATTTTATAATAACAACTTATCCCCGAATCTGGACGGAAATAATTTCGAATTTCACCTTGTATCTGAAGAAGACGTTATAGATGCAGTAAATTGCTTGAAAACTAATACAACTGGAGTAGATGGTATTAATATGACAATGATAAATACATGCTTTCCGATAATAAAAAATGCTTTATTACATATAGTCAATAGCTGTATTCTTGAAAATTTTTTCCCAACTCAATGGAAAATTGCGTATGTTATACCTGTCCCCAAAACAGGTAATATTTCAGACTACAAAGATCTTAGAACCATAAGTATTCTACCCACCATGTCTAAGTTATTGGAACGCATTTTGAACAAACAAATTAGGGAATATATAAGTAACAATAATCTAATGCCTCTCTTTCAGTCGGGTTTTAGGCCTCTACATAGCTGTACAACAGTTATTGATCCTAATGGACTACAGTAAAGCATTCGACTCATCGAATCCAGAAATACTTATATCTATGCTCAATTACATTGGCTTCTCTAAAACAGCCGTTAAGATGATTCAAGAATACTTCACGAATAGATATCAAATGGTGAAACTCGAAGGCGAACTATCTGAATCGGTGAGATTATTGCGTGGTGTTCCGCAAGGATCTATACTTGGGCCTTTGCTTGTTAGTTTATATACCTCAAATATACTGACTAAGATCAATCTCTGTAAGTATCATGCTTACGCTGATGATACCCAACTTTATATATCGTTTAAACCAGAATTGCTGAATGAAGCTGTTGCTAACATCAAAACTGAACTTCAAAACATTTAAGATTCTTCTGTGAAATACGAACTGCAACTCAATCCTAATAAAACGCAGGTTCTTATATGTTTGGTCCCAAGTTATTATGCCAAAGGTATTTACCTCAAGTAAATATTTCTCTGAATGGTATAACTCTAAATATATACCTGAGGCTACAAATCTTGGCTTGATGTTGGATAATAATTTCAGGTTCAAAAAGCAAGTTTCATTATACATCCAGAGAGCTAACGCGAACTTAAGATTAATTTACCCTCACCGAGCATACCTAAATACTCAGACAAAAATCAATTTATGCCAGACTCTCATCCTTTCACAGTTCACCTACTGTTCACCTGTATATTATTCCTGTTTGGATAGTCTAGATTTATGCAGGATACAAAAAGTCCAAAATTCCTGTTTACGCTACATCTATGGCATCCGTAAGTTCCAGCATATCTGTCATAAGCTTTGTCAGTCGCATTGGCTGTCAATGAAGAATCGTTTCTTATTGCAATATCTAACCTTATTTCACAATATAATCATCAACAAATCACCGCAGTATCTTTATGATAAAGTTCGATTTCGTGAAAATGAACATACAGTGAATATCCGACACAAAAATGCAATAACTGCCCCCCACCACAGCACAGCACTGTTCGGGAGATCGTTCAGTTTTTCTATCTACACTCATTACAATAGTCTTCCCACACATTTAAAAAAATAAAAGCTACCACTTTTCAAGTTTCAGGCTCCTAACTGGCTATATGAAAAACAGCTATCGTGCAACTAAAGTCTCGCATAAAATGCAAAATTCAAGTTATTCTGTAAGCATTATGAATTGCCCCTCTTTTATTCCTTTTATTTTTTTTCTCTCTCTCTCTTACTACATAGGTACTATAATTTTTTTGTACATCATATGTTCGATGAATACTTTTAGGTTTTGTATATTGTAAAGGAGTTGAATGGAAGAGCAGGATTCGACGTGTTGCACACGCTTATCTCCTGAATTCCGCTCCAGGATTTTACCAAACCCATTGAATTTTCCTTTATGCACTTTCTTTTTTACTTTGGTCAATAAAAGACATCATTATTATTATTATTATTATAAAGACTATATACACACAGAAAAGCCCGCCGGAGGCGTGCAAATTTTTATGTTGTTGCACGCTTTGCTTAATACTAAAGTTAGGGCATGGGCATGACAATGCGTAAAACGTGCATGAGAAGCTATGGACTTTATTTTACTTTGTAAACCATTTAAATGGCCGGCCATGACCGCAGCCCTATCATAGGTTTGCACAATTAACTTTTGCCTAAAATTATAGGTGTCAGACTTACGAATTAAAAAATTAAACAAATCGTCAACTGTGCGCCCAGATGAAACATCATGAAAACCCATAAAACGTTCTATCACATTACCATCTTTGACATATCTAAAAACGATTGAAAGTTGTGATGTACAGGTAATATCGGTAGTTTCATCAATTTCCCATGCAAAAAAAGAAACACTTTCAATCTTCTTGCTTATATTTTCTTTAATAATATATGCCACACAGTCTATAAGCTCATTTTGGATGGTTTTTGAGGTGCCCGAAAAAACGCTACTGTTTAAAAAAGTGCCAAATTGTGAATCATTAAACATTAAAAGTTCATTGTAATTACCGCGGTAAATCGAATCTTCGGTTTCATCGTGTCCACTAAAAGCTAATTCTTGGGAACCCAAGTAAATCGTAATATCGATGTCTTTTTAAATTCGACTGATTTTCCCTAACCTGATTATTAAAAGAAATAAATTATGGCCTCTTTTTGAGCTGTATCTAAAGCTGTTGCTTTATTTTGTTTGCTAAACAATTTTAATTTACAAGACGAAAATATATGCTTCTTAGATTTAAAATTTCTTTCTGTAGAACGAGGTAAATTTTTTAAATCGGAGTATCCTATTTTAGACCACGTTTGGTATTCGGTTTGTACGGAAAATAAAACACGGCCGACAAAAAAGTTTTTCTCGTTTAATGGAGCCGGTTAACCAATCGCATCTATCGTACCAACTAATATTAAATCCTAGATTTTGTCGATTATCTGACGTTTTAATTGAAATCAAATTTGGTTGAGACCTTCCCAGAGTTTTAATAATGTAAAATTTATTATCATAAGATAAAAACTTAAAATTATTTGTCAGCAACCAATCGACTAAATCGTCAGATTTTTCAATTTCGTCCAACTTATCCATAATAAATGAAAAAAAACTTACCGAAAAGTAAAAACCTGAAAACACCTTGAAATTGAAAGAAAACGCTTTAAAACACATTGAAAAATATTACAAAAAAGCACTGCTATAATACAAATAACAAATATTACCAAGAAACACTAAAACGATTTACCGAAATATTTTTCAGTCCCGGTCCGTCACGGCATTCCGTCCGAATAATTAAATAAAAAACAAACGCAGTCACACACTAACGAAGACCAACTGGTGGCTGAAATTACAAATCGGGACGTATGTCGCTGGTTGGATCGGTCTCGTGGAGCCTGTGTTTTTTAAAGCGGTCGGAGGCTTGGCTCCCTTGCAACGTATGGCATTTATAATTTCGGGTTGATGGTTTATTCGTTATTCTTTCATGGGCGGTGCGTTTGAGTTTTGTTGTTGCAGGATACAGTGTGGTACGTATCCTGTGATAGTGTTTTTTCGGGCATATTATGTATTTATATTAGAAATTAATGGTAAAGTAATGATAACCAAGCATTTTTAGAAAAAAATAATTATAATTATTTGTCAATATCTTTTAATTTACTGCGATAAATAGCCTAAAATTTTATGGGGAGGCTAAGCCTCCCTTGCCTCCTCTGACGAGCCGCCGCTGTCAAGTAAATATTTTGAGAATGTTAACGCAAGCACTGCACTGTTTATCTGTGGCTGGACTTACCTGACCTCTTGAATGCTGTTGATATCCGCATCTGAAATAATTTCTCATGGCCATCAACACTCCCTGCACGAAGATTTCTCATGCTATAATCTCCCAATCTGTCGACAATATGATCTCGCTCCAAGTTGTTCTTGTTAAGTGTTTTTCAGAATCTGAATTACATGATGATTACTGATATTATTAGATTTTTTCTTTGCTAGATATAGAATTATATTCTTCTTTGCTTTGTGTCACTTTTCTAATACATAATGGCCGAGAGGATACTATTCAGTTAAGTTAAAATTGTTTTCACGGGAAAAAACTTTAAATGTGTACCTATATAGTATAAATATACTATAAATAGTATATATATAGTATAAATAGTATAATGGGCATTTAAGTTCTATAGTAGGTACTAATCCTCGTTTCTATTTACAATCTTAGTGAACATTGGTCGCCATGAGTTTTAAAATAATTCATCTTCGATTTGAATAAACGAAAAGTTATTCAATAAAAATGTTTCAGGATTATATCACTGATAAAAAAGGAAAGTATTTTTTTCATCAGACAGACATTTGAATTATACTAGTGTTCTGTAATTTATTCACAATCCGGCTGACCTACACTTTCTATATTATTAATTGAGGACAAGCAGAGATAACTTTCAGTCTCGATCGTGAAGTGATCATTGTCTCACACCTTACTACTACACGTTGATATCTTTAAAATAAAATGTTGATATTTTTTGTGACAATTTGTCTGGTTTTTACCTTTGTAGGTGAGTGTCTAAAAAAACAATATAATTTTTTTCAGACAACTTATTTTTTTATCGTATCTACGGAGCTGGTCCATATGTTTTTGAGTTAACATACTAGATACTAGATAATAAACTGAACCTAATTTTAAATTTCAGTGTCCACTAAAATACGTACTGATATCAGAAAATCAAGTAATACTTAGGTACCTATCAGATTTTCCAATGGAAATTATTGCCACTTTCGTGAATTTATAAATAGATGAAAGTTTACTAAATTGAAATACTATTGTTAGTAATGTATTTATCTCGAAACAATCATCTATGCTTTCACTTATGATTTCTTGTTGCATAACAAGTGATATATTAAAATTATGCATCATTTAAAAAATAATCGGCTTTACATATCTACTGAAGGCATAAAAAATTTTCATTCGGCCAAATAATTAGAAATTTACTCAATATTGGTTGGAATTCAATAAATTCCAGAACGAAAAGATTATATATTTACGGTATGCAGACATATGAAAAAAGTGTATTAAGAAAATGTGACCGATATCACAGACGCTAACTTCTCTTTCATTTTGTGCGCTTGCACTTTAATATAATTGGCAAGGCAGTTTACATCTATAGTACGACTATTTAGTGTCCTTATTGAATATGACATTAGAACTATTTCATTGACTGAACAGAATTTTGGTTTTTGCCACTTCCTAATTATTTGTGCAGTTCTACTTCATAGGTTAATCGGGATGTTTTAGAGTTCGGCAGAGCCGCACCATCTGACCTGAAAGACCACTGGTTGAGTGTGAATGTATGTGAGTCACAATAAACCCTTGCGGGTTGCGGTGGAGGGTCGAATAGACCCACTCACTTTGGACCTAACCTAACCTAACCTAATCGAGAATTTTTGAGATGAATCCCTATAACACACTCTCATAACCTGTAAATTCATAATTCTTATCAAAGTGGTTAAAGAAAAGCCGAACGACAGATTTCAATTAAGTCGAGTAGAATTTTTCAAATAAATGCCTATAGCATCCTCCCAACAATACGACAGTGACTTTTACGTTATTGATATCCAAAATCCACCTATCCCAATCGTTTGGTAAAACAAAAACCAAACGACAAAGTATATTAGGACAATGTTGAGGAGAATTTCTTTGAGTAAATGCCTGTAGCACCCCCCTGATGACCCGATAATAACTTTTGCGTTATCAATATTAAAACACTCATTTTTTCAATTGATTTGATTGAACAAAAACCGAACGACAAAGTTTGATTGGACAAAATTTAATAAACTTAGGAAGCTTTGTTTAAATGAATACCTGCATCTCTCTGACGACCCGACAATGACATTTTTTCTAATGGATAATGAATAACTCCTGATCAATAACTCTTGCGTTGTTTTAGTCAAAAATTTCAGTTTTCCAATTGATTTGGTTCAACAGAAACCGAACAACAGAGCTTATTAAAGTTGAGGAGAATTTTTATAATGATGTCTATAGCACTCCCTGACGATCCGAAGACTTTTGCGTTATTAGTAATATGAAATTCGAAATTTCAATAGATATCAAAAAAACAAAAACCGAACGAACAAGCTTAATAAATACACTTGAAGATAATTTTTTAAATAAATGCCTATAGCACACCCCTGATGACGGCAATGAGCGAGTTATGGATAACAGAAACTTCATCATTTCAATCATTTTGGTAAAAAAGAAACCGAATTAGACATTTATTCAAACAATTCCACCTAACTTTGGCTAAAGGTTTAAATAAATGTCTATAGCATCCCCCCAACGACCAAACAATGACTTTGGCGTTATGGATAACCCAAAGCTCCTTGCTGCAATCAATTTGGTGAAACAGTGACTTTTTTGCTGGAGAATAATAAAAAAAATAATTATTCCAACTGAAGTGGTAAAAAACAAATGACAAAGCTCAAAAAAAGGTGGGGAGAATTTTTGAAATAAATGTTTTGTCTATAGAACAGCCCTGACGACCCGACAATGAGTTTTGCGTTATGAATTTCGAAAGCCAATTGTTCCAATCCTTTCAAAAAACCGAACGATAAAGCTTTGAGCTTTGACCGACAAAGCACAATAAAGTAGGGATGAATTTTTGAAATAAATCTTTTTGGAGTGGAGTGGCAGTCGCCTGAGGGTGTGTTCATACTGTATTATCGTACACGTTATTCTATAGTTTTGTAAACTGTTTGATGAAAATCTCACAATGAAGTGTTACTTAAATATATTATGGATTTTCATCAAGTATTAGCCAATTCCATTAGTGGAATTATCGATTGTAGAAAAAATTATGAATACTGAACATTGAGTAAATGATATTTTCTGTTCATATGGAGATGTTCTTAATGCTCTTTATTTCTATGAAAAATGCCATTCATGATTCACTTAAATTTTTTTGGTACATCCCTTACTTTGCACGAGGTACTAGCCATATGAGTTGTAATCTATTATTCCAATTACACCAGGGAGACTTGTTGATAGAACCTACAACACAATTTCAAAGATTATCGTTTCATACCCATTTTTTAATACATAATTACTTTGTACACATTTCATAAGGTGAAGTTACTGGAGAGGTAAATACTTCGAAGCAATCAAGATATGTAATTTATTGAAAAGGGAGATTCGTTTTTCACTTCGAAAAACTTTGAACACAATCCTTCGTAAGGATATATTCTGATAATTCTTAAAATTGAAGACTGATTTTTTTTTCTGAATTACTCTTTGTAGGCTTAGAAAAGATCGTTGCTGAAATAATTCGAAAAAATCATTGTTCAATCTTTTATGAACAATCACAGATGTGAAAGCATTAAAAACGTGAAAATAATTTTTTTGGTTCATTAATAAAGAACCTACATGAAATGACTTTTTTAATATTCAACGAAAGTCATTTTTTGTGGAGGAAAAAATCAGTTTTTTATCGACCTTTTTTTGGGTAATGGTTACCTTCCACAATCTGAAAAAATATAAAAATTATAATGGAGAACTTTATACAAGTGTAGAAGGGCAAACTTTTTAGTTTACCCCGATAAGTTACTGCGTAAAAATCAAAGTATTTTTCACAAAGAAAAATCTTCTATTTATCAGTAACTTGTCGTATTTTACAATTTTGCCTATCAAAAAAATATTAAGAAATTATACTTATCTTTTACGTTTCGGAGGCCAAAATCTGCCTCCGTCTTCAGAAATGGATAAAAATTCGAATAAATATGCAGTTATTCCTTTTTTAAGAGCTTATTTCTTTACTTCTTCGACAGATGTCAAAGAAGTTTTGAAATATGAAATTATGTCAATGTTGTTGATTGACAACTGAAATATTCGATGTAATACAAGGTACTCTCCGATATCAGTTTATTGCCATTTCGCCACTATCCAAAGTTTTCTTCAAGATGGGTAGCCAAGTACGATCTATTTCTAAGGAGCTATTCGAGATACAATTCTCTCCAGACATGAGAATATACGCTGATTCTTTTAGCTTACGTCTCTTAGAATGAGGCTCATTGGTAATCTTTCTTGTCCTATTCCTTTCTTGTCTAAAATCAGACGGTGAACATCGGGTGGAATGGAATAGGACAAGAAAGATTACCAATGAGCCTCATTCTAAGAGACGTAAGCTAAAAGAATCAGCGTATATTCTCATGTCTGGAGAGAATTGTATCTCGAATAGCTCCTTAGAAATAGATCGTACTTGGCTACCCATCTTGAAGAAAACTTTGGATAGTGGCGAAATGGCAATAAACTGATATCGGAGAGTACCTTGTATTACATCGAATATTTCAGTTGTCAATCAACAACATTGACATAATTTCATATTTCAAAACTTCTTTGACATCTGTCGAAGAAGTAAAGAAATAAGCTCTTAAAAAAGGAATAACTGCATATTTATTCGAATTTTTATCCATTTCTGAAGACGGAGGCAGATTTTGGCCTCCGAAACGTAAAAGATAAGTATAATTTCTTAATATTTTTTTGATAGGCAAAATTGTAAAATACGACAAGTTACTGATAAATAGAAGATTTTTCTTTGTGAAAAATACTTTGATTTTTACGCAGTAACTTATCGGGGTAAACTAAAAAGTTTGCCCTTCTACACTTGTATAAAGTTCTCCATTATAATTTTTATATTTTTTCAGATTGTGGAAGGTAACCATTACCCAAAAAAAGGTCGATAAAAGACTTTTTTAAATTTTTCATTTTTATTATCTAAAAATCTAAAGCATTACATGCGTCTCATAAGCAGATGCATTGTTCGCGAGATGTTTTTTGATTCTGATTAATAATACAAATCCTAGAAAAAATCGTTCCTTGAAAAATGTTTACATTGCATTATATGACTGAATGATTATTTATTTTTTGTCAAAAAAAAATCAATAGCAAAAATTTTTTCTTAATCATATTCTGTTCACAAATGTTCACGCTTTTATAGGTAAAATTGAAACCTCTTGTGTAACATGAACTCATAGAAAATACTTTGGCCACACCAGAACAAAACACTTCTTCAAATGTGCGTTTCTTTACCAATTAAGTATCATCATGAGATAAAAAAAGTCTTTTTTATCTCCTGATGAAGCTAACGCGCGTCGAAAAACATTGTTTTGTTCTGGTGTGAGAAAAGTGTTCTAGGTACCACACTCTACTTCATTCGATTGTTAGAAAATAGATGAAAATATCCACAGGAATTTTTTTCAATTTTTTTCATTTCATTAAATTCACAAAGTGATACATGGTTTGGGCGTCGCTTTCACCAACTGAACCACTCGTTTGTACCCCTATTTTTATCACTTTATTAAAACTGTAAATACCGGTGCTATATTTCAGAAAGGCAGGACGTTTTATAGTGAAGTTCATGCTCTTTGAAAATCTTTGTTCCGATAGTTTTTGAGATACTCGTAAAAAAGAACACTCTTCCCTCACCGAAACAATAATGGTGTATCTCGATAAGAGTTTGACAGTTTTAGTCATCTACTGATAATGCTAACTTGATAAGCGCGTCGAGATTCAGCATTTTTGTTCTGTTGAGGTAAAAATGTTTCCAATAGATTTATTTCACGCCAGAGATTCCAAATTCTACTTATCGACCTCTTTCGTTCTTTAACTTAATTGTTCATAACTTTCAAACTATTTGTTTGCGCAAATTGGCTCGAATTGTCAATTACTCTGGATGAAATTAATATTGAATGACACCTCAGTCATTATTTTCTATGAAACTGAACTCAAATTTTGTGAAATGACACTTACAAACTAGACTGATAGGGACGTAAATCAGATGTACCTACTCAATCTCATAGGTAAACAGTTCCTCATGATACCATCATATATCTCACCTCAACAGGTGAGTTCTTACTACATTTCTCTAATTTTATTCAATTTCAATTAGTTTGAAATTCTGTGCTTGAAAAAAATTAAAAAGTATTCACCGTAGGTTGGACTTGAATTCAGGTCCAATGGCACTGAGGTCCAACATTCTAACAACTACGCAACTTTCAAAACAGTGTGACATAAAGCTATTCAAGTTTCTCAAAACTTTCATTTTGTTATCAAATGACGAACTCTTAAGAAAAATATTTTTTTGTCACAATAACACTAATTTACACTTCACATTACAAATTGCTGGTGGGGAACATTAATTTACACTTCACTTCATATATATACTTCACAAACTTTATACCTACTTCCAAACAAAATGTCATTTCAATAATTTTTGACGACTAAGAATATATTCTGATATGAGAAATTATCAATGTCATTGAAAATAATTGAAACATAAAGTAAAGTTATGAATTTGTTCATCTTCATAATTGAAGATTTTTTCAAAAGTACCTAATAGAAAAATGTGTTTTTTAAAGAGTCTCAATTCAAGTGTCCCGCCAAAGATGGACAATATGAGGATCCCCGGCAATGTGACAAATATTACGAATGTGTGGATGGTATTCCTACTAGTAAACTCTGTCCAGATGGTTTAGTTTTTGATCCTCTCATACGAAAAAGAAACAAGTGTGATCAAGCCTTCAACGTAGATTGTGAAGATCGTACTGAGCTCCGTAAGTATGGATAATTTATATTCCTAGATTCAAACGTTATTAGGTTCTACTTCTTATTTTATAGTTGTTACTACAATATTTTTGTGTAAAATTCTAGGTAAAGAATTATTACCGAAGTAGTGAAATATGAAACTGAAAAATTGATTTTCTAATTTCAGAGGAACCTCAGCCAAAAGGCGTTTGTCCAAGATTAAACGGTTTTTTTCCTCATGAAGATCCCGCTGTTTGTAATAAATTTTACAACTGTATTCAAGGAGAACATATTGAAATAACCTGCACTGCAGGATTACACTTCGATGAGTATTCTGGAACATGTGTATGGCCTGATTCAGCAGGAAGACAAGGATGTAACGCTCTGTCAAGTGAGTAGGGAAAAATAGGTAGAGCTGTACAGATTATTCACCTTCTCGTCTGTCGAATATCAACATTTATACTGAGACTGAATTGATTCCTTATACTTTCACTTACATCATTCTAGAGATCTTCACAAGACACATCTTACAATCAAAATTGAAAGTAATAAATTGAAAGAACAAATTTTAAATGAATTTTCTGCTTCAATCTTCATAGTGATACAGCGTGAGTCTGGTACATAATTTCTGATTGGAAAAAAATGTAAACTTGTATAAAATGTCATTCCTCGTCTAACTTGCTAGCAGTTCATCAGTATCTATTCTGAAAATAGGCTGCTTTTCATCTGAATATGATTGGAGTTTTTTCCCAACACCAAACCGTTAGTTTTAACACTTCGACACGTGTTTCGATCACCAAGTGATCATCTTCAAGAGGAAGATCAAACTAATCATACTCACGAAGCTATCCTAATTTATACCATAGATACCTGTTCTAGGTACCTGCGTCTTGAGTATCTCAAATTAATTTTACAATTTTCCTTATCTTCTTGTATTAAATTAATTTTACAATGTGTCCTAATATAATAGTTAGGTAAATCTAATAATTAAAATATTTCACAATATTGCCCTATCTATTGGTCTTTAATTGATTTTACAATGTGCCCTTATATAATAGTCAGGTAAATCTAATAAAAATATTATTTCAACAAGATTTATAGTATAGTATTAGATATTGGTCCACCATCGTTACTCATAATATTATTATGAATATTAAAATGAACATATTATTATGAATATTAATGGACATAATAATATTATGACTAATGATGGTGGACCAATACCTAATATCATACTATATAACTTGTTAAAATAATATTTTATGCCTTATCTAATAGTCTTCAATAAATTTTACAATGTGTCTTTATGTAATAGTAAGGTGAATCTTATAATTGAAATATTATAAGCTATATAAAATTGATTTCGCACACTGCCTAATCTACTACTCTTAAATTAATTTTACAATGTGTCCTTATCTAATAATTAAAATATTATGAGCTACCTATATAAAATTAATTTCACAATATTGCCCTATCTATTTGTCTTGAATTGATTTTACAATGTGTCCTTATGTAATGTTTAGATGTTATAGCTATATATAAAACAATTTTCAAGCTAGATAAAACCCGATTTCACAATATTGCCTATCTAAATTTATTTCTACAATGTGTCCTTATGTAATAGTCAGTAAATCTAATAATATTATTTTAACAAGCTATATAGTATGCTATTTGGTATTGGTCCGTCATCGTTATTCATAATATTATTATGTTTACTTATTTCTACACTCTCATAGGCATCTAGTTGCCTGTTGTTGTTAACTTGTCTAACTAATCTTCACGAACTGAAGTCTATGGAATGGTTTTGTTGCAAAATATGATGGGCGACCGCTGATTTTTCAGGTCTTCCATATTTTAAGTGTGCTATGTGTTCCTTATATCTTACTTTAATAGATCTTTTTGTCTCTCCATAATATTTTTTTAAGGAAATAGGTATGAAGGTAGTTTTTAAAACAAAGCATACACTACAGAGCCTTTTGGGAAGTCCAAAAGACAAAGTCGAGAATTCGGAAAAGTCTGGAATTTACGAAATTGAATGTAAGGACTGCGATGCAAAATATTATGGACAGACAAAAAGATCTATTAAAGTAAGATATAAGGAACACTTATGGCACACTTAAAATATGGAAGACCTGAAAAATCAGCAGTCGCCCATCATATTTTGCAACAAATCCATTCCATTGACTTCAGTTCATTAAGATTAGTTAGACAAGTTAACAACAACAAGCAACTAGATGCCTATGAGAGTGTAGAAATAAGTAAACATAATAATATTATGAATAACGATGACGGACCAATACCAAATAGCATACTATATAGCTTGTTAAAATAATATTATTAGATTTACTGACTATTACATAAGGACACATTGTAGAAATGAATTTAGATAGGCAATATTGTGAAATCGGGTTTTATATAGCTTGAAAATTGTTTTATATATAGCTATAACATCTAAACATTACATAAGGACATATTGTAAAATTAATAAATAAGGCAAATTGTAAAATTAATTTAAGACACCAAAGGTGTGGTATACCTGTATGGTATACCTGTATAGCATAAATAGGGTTAGCTTCGCAAGTTTTCCAGTTTGATCTTCCTCTTGAAGATGGTCACTTGGTGATCGAAACACCTGTCAAGGTGTTCAGTAATATTAATATCTTCAGTAATATTAAATCTCCATTGTTTATTTGAATGACAGAACCATCTTTAACCGAATATCCATAACACATGTCGTGATTGATGTGAATGATTTTGTCAGCAATTATGTATGCCATGTCTTGTTCTGACCAATTTTCTCTTTTGGGAGTACATATGCGACATCTAAAATTTCTGAAAACAGTTTTTTGTAATCCTGGTAAATATATGAACGGTTGAAAAAAATTTATCTGGATTGCTATAGTAGGTCAGCAAAATGTTTTGACATTTTAGAAAATTCGCTTCAGCTATATACTACGAGCAAAATGTCTGAAAACCAACTCATTCGTCATAAAATTATAAAATCTATGTACATTTCCAATATCAGACGTATTGCTATGATACCGACTACCTTTTTTTTGAACACAGCAGAAATAGCCTCGCACGCAATTGCTACACTTTTGACTGTTATTCCACACCTAGTCGGGTTCAGAATCATATAATCTAACGATTTTATACAGTTTCGGTCGTATTACTATGATACATGGTTTTGGTCGTCTACTACTAGAAATGATTTTAGTAAATTTGTTGAAGTTTGTCTGTGTTTTGACACAAAAAGGTAGGCAATTGAAAAACTTTGATCCAGCATATATAAGAGTTTTTTCATATAAACTTGTTTTATGTTGATTGAGCCTTAACATATTTATGGGATAACTGTACCAGTGCGAAGTCGTTTCGATATTATTTTTTCATTCTTCTTTACGTATATTAGACAATTGTACATGACAATTTATAAAAGTTGGCTTGCAGGATTCATTCCACTTTTTTGAGTCAAAAATCAAACGTATTACTCGTTTTTGTAAAACAAAAATTCGATTGATGTCGCTACTACTTATAATTGTACGATAAGATAGATTTGATCCAGGCATAATATATGCCAATTTGGGACTTTTTATCTAGAGTTACTTTGAGTTCTAGCATAGCATAAAAGTCTGTTTCGATATTTTAACAAGTATGCTCGAAATGTTTTTTCCAGTTGAAATTATTCAGACATCTGCTCACTGCGGTGTTAGAGTTAATAGTAGCGGCCGGTGAGCGTTTGATGACATGAGATTTAAGTTACCAGATCAGGCTGAAACTACACACACACATTCAGGGCCATATGCCATGCGACGTTACTAATGGTAGGGGGAGGTCCAGAATCGGATAGATTTTCCAAGATCCCCAAGCGACCCAAGATGATCAAATCTTTGCGGCTTTTGAAGTTGATTCGTAGGTGAAGAATCAAAATGCGGTTTCATGATAATGACGTGAGTCAAGGTCATGTAACGTCACACGCAACTCGAAGCCAAGTCATAAGCGGAGAGTAGAAAATGGGTTTCAATGTCAAAGCCAGTGTGGTGGCACTGGGAGGGGACAGTGGTGGGGGGAGGTTCAGAACTATCATCAGCACCCTACTTATAGTTGGTTCAAGTATTATACTCGGGGACAATTTATCTTTTTGTCACTTTATTGACTCTTCTTCATGAACTGAGAAGTGAGGTTGAAGATTGAAATCAAGTATGTTGTTCTGAGTCCATCACTCTATGATAACGGTTTTTAAAACAATAATTCATTCAATTGAATGAAAGTAAAAAAATGGTCATGTTATATTGAAATTAGTATCGGTGTCATATCCTTCAATGTATTTCTTCTTTCAGATACCTTGAAAGATGGTTTCAAGTGCCCGTCTGAAGGACAAAAAGATGCTAATGGAAATCTGGTTATTCATCCCAAATTTGCACATCCAACCGATTGCCAAAGATTTTATGTTTGCCTGAATGGCGTTGAACCTAGGGATTTGGGATGTCAAGTTGGCGAAGTTTACAACGAAGAAAGTCAAAGATGTGATGCTCCCGAAAACGTCCCCGGCTGGTGAGTACCCATATCAATAATTATCATGTATAATATCAAACAATCAAAACGTAAACATTTATCTGGTTCACCACCCATGTGATATAATGATATTCTTTAGCTTCAAAGCTACTTAATACAAATTTCAAATAGTTTTGAACAATTCATTACAACACAAAATATATAATTTTAATATTTTCATAAGTATACATTACTTTCAATATGAATATTTTGATAGAAATACCGAATTTCACAAAAATCAATGTTATTTTTCTCAAAAATTGTAGATCTACACTCTAAAATATTAACGAGTGTGTTTGGTCCAATAAAAACTCTAGACATTTTTCTGAATTTTCGCAACTCTTTTACGGTCCAATGGCAATATATTATAATGTTGCAAACCTTTACGAAAAAATTGATATCATCCAAAATTTGTATAATACCCTTTTCGAATATCTCATAGATTTTTTCATAAATGTATATGTGTCCGGGTTTTGATCCGTGTTTTTTGCTATTATCCTCAATAGGATTGATCTCACAACGTTTCGACAAAGTCTCATCTGTCATCTACCGGTGATTTCTGTTAAGTGTTTGGAAGTCGACCGACCTTACTCGGTCCGCTATCTACTATATAGGTAAAGTGATGTTACGTGTTCGGAAATCGGCCGACCATACTCGAACCGATCCCTACTATACTGGTAAAATGATGTTAACGTGTTCGATAGTAGACTGTCCTTACCCGCTCTACTACCTAATATATAAATGATGTTGACTTTTATTTGAGTTCTCTTTCTTCTTGAATTAACCTTTTTTCCCCGTGAAGGTTTGAAATGTTAAATCTAAAGTTCTCACGTACAGGAATATGCTGAACTGATTTTCGGGTTTTTGACCCGTGTTATGTGCTAATATCTTCAATCTAGCGACGTTTCGACAAAGTCTAATCCCCTGGCTATTACTGTTACGTGTTCGGAAGTCGGCTAACCATACTCGAACCGATCCCTACTATACTGGTAAAATGATGTTTACGTGTTTGACTGTCCTTACCCGCTCTACTACCTGATATATAAATGATGTTGAATTTCACCTGAGTTCTTCTTCTTCTTGAATTAACCTCTTCTTCCCGTAAAGGTTTGAAATGTTAAATCTAAAGTTCTCACGGATAGGAATGTGCTGAACTGGTTTTCGGGTTTTTGACCCGTATTATATGCTAATATCTTCAATCTAGCGACGTTTCGACACAGTCTCATTTGTCATCCTCTGGCTATTACTGTTACGTGTTCGGAAGTCGGCCGACCATACTGGAACCGGTCTCTACTATTGGTTCGAGTATATATACCTTAAACCCACTCATATGGGATAATATCTGAATCACGAAGCGAACCATCGCCAATCTACCCAGACAGAAATCGTCAAGACCCTAATTGATCGTATATTCAGGCTCTATAACACGAAGGAAAATGGTTTGGCTAGTGGAACAGACTTAGTCTAAAGTCCCGCAAGAAAGATAGAGCATGTTGGGACTCATCAACATAACATCAAGTGGTCCAAAGCTGGGACCATCTACAGAAAGGAACACTGGTTTGGGAGGAAGATCAAAGAAGCTGCATACATGTTGACCAACATCGCCAGGCTAGTGTGTAGATACGCAACATTTATACAATCTACGTTGCACTGAACTGAAAAGCGAGTGGAAAGAGAGAAGAGAGATGAAAGCGCCCAAGTGACATGTAAATAGTTTCGACAATCAGGAATAATCCAGTGATCATCCGGAGACGGTTGTGGATACTAACAATCGAACGCTTTGGGTTGAGCCTCTTCCTCATTTTAATTTTATAATTCATCTTGAATATTTAGTTTTACTGTATTTTCGTTTCACTTTTTTATTGTTTGTATATAATTTCCATCATCAATTAGCCCTTATATAGCACCCCTGTAGGTAATAATAGAGGTACTTGGATTGATTGAGTACCTAAATTTTGTTTACTAGTTACAATGCGGATATGCTAATTTGAAAACCGGTGAGTAAACTAAATCGATTTGATCATTCAACAGGTTGAACTCGCAATGTTTATGTTTGTGAATTTATTTCACATCACAATTTGTTTTTTTTTTACATTCAATTCGACATTCAATTCAATTTTATTTCATTTTTTCTGCCATAGATTTCGACTTCCACTTCAGACAATGAAAGGTTCGAATCTGTTATATTCTCCAAGTATTTTGGTCTCCAAAACTGTGAAATGCTTTCACCAGTTCACCCTCCGTTTTGGCGTCAAGAGGAAGTGGTAACAACTGATGATTATTTTCAATATCAGGTCTCATGTTTGGCGGTAGAAATCATATCAAAGTTTTATTGTAGAAATGAGTAATTTTTAATATATTTGATTTGAAGTATTGTTACCACCAAAAAGCTACTCAAATCAGTAAAGTAACTGAATATGGTTGATTTCAACAATCAAATCCAAACAAGTTGAAACTCTTTTGATCCAGGTCTTTTGTTGTTGTGTCAATAGATTGTTGAAAATCAATACATAAAATGAAAAAGTAACTGATCACTGTCTGCAATACAACCAAAAACAATTATTGTCTATGCTTTTGTGCGCGCTAATCTCAAAAATTGCCTGGGGAGCGGTTTTCACAAGTGTATTGTAGTAAACTATTGTCAGTCATTATTTGGAGTATACAGTGTGTAAAAGCCAAATGGAATAAATTCATTATTTCGGTTACTGTACATATTTGAAAGAACTCCCGAAACACGGTAAATGTAGATAATAATTTGACATTCTTCAACGTACAAATGTCACCCCTACCATAATGTCCATAATCGTTAGCCCAGCCATTGTTGATTAAAACAGTACGAATGTTTTGAATTACCGCCATTTCAATATGACAGCTACGCTTGCGCTTGTCTTATGATGAAAAGGCCTATTGGGAAATGTTGTATCGAGGTATTGCCGGACATTAACTTGGTAATGTAGTGGTGCTCCATCCTGCTGAAACCATATCGTATTCACTGGAACTTGAGGGTTTCCTGGATCAGGATATAAATTTGCTAAACTTGGAATGACATCATTTTGAAGTAGTGCCAAATAATTATCACCATTCAAGTTGCCCTCAATGAAAAAGGGACCAATGATATGATTTTTTAAAATCCCTACCCAAACATTAGCCTCTTCTCTCATCCAGTGAGGGTTTTCAGTTGATCAGTAGCGGCAATTTTGCCGATTAGCATGACCGCTAAGAGACAAATTACACTCATTAGAAAACATAACGTCTTCTAATTGAATATTATTGTTATCCAACATATGGCATATGGCATCACTGGCAATCTACTGAACTGGCTCTATAGCTTCTTAACGGGTAGGTATCAATGGGTTAAAATTGGCAATTACACTTAAGATAGTATTGAAGCTCATTCTGGGATTCCTCAGGGAAGCCACTGTGGCCCCCTACTTTTCAACCTATTTGTCAATGACATTGCCCTAAGTATTGAGTATTCTCAAATTCTACTATTTGCTGACGATTCAAAAATATTGAAAATGAAATTAATTGTCATCAACTTCAGAGTGATATCAATAACCTTGTACATTGGTGCAATTCCAATGGAAGGAATCTGAACCTCAATAAATGCTTCTTTATAAATTATAATAGAAATCATACTTCCGTAGACTTTTCATACTCTCTTAATTCATTAGACCTAGAACGGGTATCTCAAATAAAAGACTTGGGGGTTTTATTGGATGATGAACTATCGTTTTCTCAACACATTATAATGATCTCCCTGAAAGCACGTAAGATGCTAAGTTATATCAAGAGAGTATCCAGAGACCTTTCAGTCAACGCCTTCAAAGTTCTCTACTGTGCATTTGTCCGTTCAATCTTGGAATATGCGTCGGTGGTATGGAACCCTCACTATCAAACTTATATTAATATGCTGGAAACGATTCAACACAAATTTTTAAAATCTTCTGCATACAAATTAGGAATCCATGTATACAATTATGAATATGATTATCCAGCCCTATGTTCATCTTTGAATATAACTACTCTGGTGAACAGAAGAATTGAAATTGGCTCATGATTTTTGTTCAAGTTGCTGGCTGGTGAAGTTTATTCACCAGATCTCTTGTCTCATATTGATTTTAAAATTAATACCTCTGGTACTAGGTCAAATGACACCTTTCATAATAAATACCATTACCGTAACCCTTTATCAACAATGGTAAGGAATGCAAATAAAGTAGATTTGAACTACTTCGGCATACCCTATCCTACTTTCAAACGAGAACTAAAAAATATAAAAGATAAAGACATACACTTGGCCTACACTGTTTGAATGAGAGATCTCCTTAATCTCTTAAGATTATAATGATGCAGTGAATGAATATTTTATATGTATGTGTGTATTTATGTGTTTATCTATATTTATGTATATATATTTTATTTTCATTATTTTTATTTTTATATTTTATAAGATCACAATTTAAAATAAATGTATATAACTTTTCTCTGTAGTAAAATTATGTTTTGTAGGTATATATATTCAAGACCGCAAATTTAATATTAACTTGTACAATGCTGTAATGGACATTCCAAAAATAAAATAAATAAATAAAAATAAATAAATGTCCATCCTTTGCTCACAATAATAAGTTCTTCTATCAAAATCGTCTTCCATGAGCTCCTGAGTAGGTATCATTTCATAGGGGTGCATTTTATTTTATGTTAATATGTTTACTATCGATGTATGGCTAACGTTGAATGTAGTGGATGCCTATCTACTCGATGTATGTGGGTTTTCCTCAAAGTCAAGCATCACATCTAATTTGAGTTCATCACTCATTGCGTTGGCAGCTGCTTTTTTTATCTGCCCCACATGACCAACCTCGCGAAACTGCTTCTCTATTTTGCTTATTGTTCCTTGAGATATGGGCGGTAAATTAGGAAATTTCTCATGAAATAGATGAGCTACTTCCTGTTGTGTTCGGGTTTTATCTCCGTAACCAATCATTTGTAAAATTGTTATTTTATGCATTTCCGTTAATATAATCATTTGTCAGACTTGAAGTTAACGAACTCTAAACCTAAATTAAAAAACTGACAACTAATGTTGTAAGATACAAAACAAATTGACAAGGCGTTTTAAACTAACGTTGCCACGGAAATGATTTAGTTTTTTAAAGGATACCATCGAAAATGAACATTGCTATGGTTTTTGCTTACTTTCTTATTATCAATACCTCAACATGAAATGAGTTTTGAGTATATTGCAATAAGTTTTGAGTGTATTTTATCGAATTTCAGTAACCACATGATTTTAATTTATTTTATCTTAATTGTTGCAATAAACATTTTTGAACAAAGAATGAAGAGAACTTTCAAACGATATATCACAAGTCTATACTTCCCATTTAAAAAATTAGGGGTTGTACCTGTTATTCGACGGGGTTTGAAGGTAGGGGTAGCATTTTTACGTTGGAGCATGTTAAACTATAATTTAAATTTGACGTGTTTCGAGATTTTGTTAAAATATGTACTGAATAATGAATTTATTCCATTTGGCTTTTACACATTGTATAATATTGAAACACGAAAATGTCATTTTGCCGATATGTCTTATTTTTTTCCAGTCACAAAACTCCGCAATTGTAAATTCCTAATACCATTCAAGATGCAGAAGTCAGTTTACATCCTATCATGACCACCTGGATGCAATACTGAAAATAACCCTAAAAAAATTGAATAAGCGAAAAAACTTCAAGAATTGTAATATTATGATCCAGAATAGTTTCAAAAATTCAAAAATGTTGAGAAATAAAACATGTTCCATTTGAATATTCCAAACTGAAGTTATTTCCAGTGAAACCGGAAGTTACTGGAAAGTGAGGACTATGCAAAATATCTTGTCTCACATATCAGTTACTTAAATGAAATGAATAAAAATACTTTTATCTAAATACCACTGGTAAATTTAATTTAAGTCATCAATCACACAGCATATCAGTTACCTATTACCAAAATCTCATTTTGATATAACTTACATCTGTAATAGGGCAAATCATAATTTCTGAATGAAGTCATGACTTGTCTAATACATTCGTTGACTCCTGGCATACATCTAGTTCAAAGGTTGCATTATTGACGATTCCTAAATAAACATATACAAACTCTATACAGAGATGTGTAGTTAATGCAAATAAGTAACTTTCACACACAAACTGGAAGAAAGAGCCCTATCGAAACAAATAATTCTATATAGACATAGAATTACACGAAAGAAAAAATACTTTCTAAACAACGACTTTCTAATGAACATAAAATTAAACAAAAGACATTTTTTCAGTTATGGAATTGAATCAGATATCATTCGCAGGATTGCTACACAATATAACATTTGAACGAGGTAAACTTACATTTACATGGAACACTGTCATCCTCGATGGCGGACATCCGATGTTTCGGAATAAGACACTTGCCTTCAGCACTAATTTGGATAACATATGGATATAAGATGAAGCACTCAATTCATTCATTAAATCAAGACTTTTTATCACGAATGAGTGAAATCTACTTATGCCATAGATGAAAGTATGTAATGGCATTCATTCACTCGTTTGATTCAATCCCAGCCATAGGAATCTTATTTTAATCGAGGGGGTATATTTTTTTTGAGAAATTGATTTTTGGGAAGAAAAAGTCCAATTGAAACAACTACTTTTTACATTCGTATTGCCCATTTTCAAACAATTTTATGAAAAATTCATATGAGAGTTTGTAATGTTCTAACCATTTTCTGATTTTTTTTTCAGTGAAGATTGGTACAAGGAAGAATCCACAGCAGCAGTTGGAAAGACGGGAAAGAAAAATTAATCGTAGATTACAGAAATGTCTGTATTATTATAACTGTAGTTTTACCCGTATTTTTTAAATAAAATAAACTAAAAATGGTAAAAATAACAATTTTCACCTATAAAAAGTTTAAAATCATTATTTTCGAAACTAGAAAGAGAAAAATATGATAGAACTAACCGATACTTGATGCAAATAATCTATTTAAACGTATTGAAAAAACACATTTTATTGTGAAATTTTCACTTGAAAGTTTACAAAACCGCGACACGTGTTTCGCTATACGTCACAAGTATTGTTTCGTCCGCTAAAAATAGAAATTATTGAGTAGTTTTCGGGTGTTTCACTGATTGTTGACCTCAATTCATAAAAACGATGAAATAGTTGAAGGTCAGGCAACGTTTACAAGATGCCATTATTTTATACAAGGCCTGAAATTAATTTTGAAACTATAAATTTTTTTGACGAATTTGACACTTTGTAAAAAAGGGCTCTTAATGAAATTGACTAAAACAGTAACCAGCATATACAGATTAGGCACTAACCCAACAACAACATCATACGTACCTACCTCACAACTACCCGTTCCCAGTTTGTCCGAAAAATTGAGACGAATCGGTTATAGACATAATCACGGACGTCGCGTGGGTGTGGCGACCGAAGCGATCCAGGGGGCGCCGCCGGGGGTAAAAAAATTCATGCTGGTGTTATCTACTATTATTAATAAGCACTCAGACAACTGTGTCGGTCTCAGTATTATACAATTGATGCATTTTTGAGTGCGTAACATTCTGTATGTCTATGCATAATTGATAATGCAAAAGATTACTCAGTCCCAGCAACTGTGAGTGTATATTGACGAGCAGCGCTGCGCTGCTAACCAAACCAATAATACATTACACAAGCTTGCGAATCCAAATCTGACAGATGACAGTGACACACCACACTCACAGCGACACGCGCCGCATCGGCGCGCCCCCACCGCTCCACAAACTAAACTTAGCCAGTCGTCACTTATCACTCAGACACAGTATACTTCTAAAGTATACTGTGACTCAGCAGTCAGTCGCTGGCTTCATTCAGTACGCGTCAGACCGAGTCGTCACTCATCAGTCAGACGCTGACTGCATTCAGTACGCGTCAGACACCGTTGTTGTGATTTGTGAAGCGCATAGTGTCATAATGACAGTTCACACAGTCTGTGTGTGTGTTAAGTGTGGTATGGTGCCTAGAGATAAAGTTATGTGACTAGTTGAAAAGTCAAGCATTATTATGTCGAAAACGTTGTCAGGGGCACAAAAGAGAAAGTTGAACAAGGAAAGTGAGTTAGCGAATTAGGCTTCATTAAGTAAAGTGCCAAAACTAACCATAATGACAATAAAAGAGTGATAACACTCAACAGACACTGAAATTGAAATAATTTCAAATCGGAGCTGGTGCCGGTAATTATTTCAGATCCACAACGTGGCCAGCGCATATTATGCATATTCACCAGCTGAATAGTCTAAAGAAGACCGTGAATACCTACAAATAACGACAATAGGCACTTTTCAAACCAATCTCCATATCGGATCTTGGAAAATGGAGAAAGAATATCAAAGAGATGGTTGATTTATTTTGAAAAATCAGATGCTGTTTCTGTTGTAGAGTATTTAATCCATCATCAAAGTCAAATTTTGGTGAAGCAATGGGTTTTAACGACTAGAAAAATTTGACAGACCGTTTAAAATCCTATGAGTTGTCACCAGACCATTTCAAAAATATGTCTGAATGATTTGAGCAGAAAAAAGAATGAGCATTTTTCCTGAAGTACGAAAAATCACTCACTAGCAGCGCTAGTAGTTCGGTAGGGACAAACACTTCCTAATCCTCATATAAACATATGGTAAAGTACAATTAAAAAAGAATGTTTTTAACAGAAGAAGATGTTCCTGGAGCAAAACTAAAATTTGCACTGTAAAGGATAACAATGTTGTAACATTTAAACGTTGGCTTGCATGCCGTAATTTAAAAGTATGTAACTGGAAAAAAAGTGAATTAATAGACAGGTTAGTATACAGACTCTAGTAAACGAGTAGCGGTAGATTGAAACTGTAATAAAAGAAATTTAAAATAATAATGAATTTCAGATTTATTTCCGAGTGAAATATGAATCAAATATAGATGGTAATGAAATAAATTTAATTAAATATAATAAATGAATATAATTTAATAAACGATTGAGGTTATATCTCATTCTAGACAATGGTAATTAACTATGAAAAATTTACTATTCATTTCATGTTTAGAGCATACATATAAATATTTTTTTATTTTTTGCACTGTTAAATCCACTCTCCTCGAAGCATGTATCCATTTCTTACATCTAACCTCATTAAAATGAGGTTTTATAAATGGTAAAAAAAACACGTTTTCTTCCGGATATCGATTATCCGACGTACAATTCGCAAAACAGCAATGCTTTGTTGGCATTATACTGGCACAAAATAATTTTTTATATCAGATTTATATGTTTAAATAATAAATTGATATTTCGTAAATAGCACTGTTTTACATGTGAATAGTTTATGTTTACTACTAGTGCTGCCTCTCGTGACACGTTCGCTGTACTATTCTCAGGAAAAAGGCTCACCTCAATTAACCAGCACATCATGAAACAAATTGAAACTGAAGCAGAAGTGTTGCGTCGTTTAGTAAAAATTACCTTATTTATAGCAGGGCACAATATGGGTTTTCGTGGATCATCTGCCAAAGTTTTTACCAAAAATAATGGGAACTTTTTTGGACTAGTACAACGTTTAGGAAAATTTGATAATGTACTAATGGAAAACTTAAGTGTGTCAATACAAAATGAGATACTAACTATACTAGTAAAGCAAAGCATCTTGACAAAAATAAAGGAAGCCAGATATTTTTCCGTTATCCTTGATTCTACTCCAGACATAAGTCACTGAAGATGATGATGGGAAAATTAAAATAGAAGAAAGCTTTATAGCCTATCGAGTTGCCGAAGGAACCACTGGAGAAGCTCCCGCTGACTTGCTGATCAAAGAAATTGAAGAGTGTAGTTTGAACATGACAAACTTTCGAGGTGAATTGGCGCAAATATGGCAGGTGTACATAATGGAATTCAAGCCTGAGTACTGGACAAATTCCTTTCAGCTGTGCTTATTCCTTGTGGGTGCCATAGCCCAATCCTAGTGATTGCTGATGGAGCAAAATCATCAGTCAAGTCTACGTCTTTATTTGGTATTCTACAACGACTCTTTACCATCTTCTAAAGTTCAAAAAAGCGCTGGTGTATAATAAACGACCATACTAAAACAATAACTTCAAAGCAAGTGTGTGAAACGCGTTGGGAAGCTCGAATGAGTGCTGTTCAGGCTTTCAGATACCAATATGTACAAATTAGGGATGTATTGGTTGAGTTAGGCGACAAAATTGATGACCCCAGCCTCTGAGGCTAAATCTTTGATTGGTCAGATGGAAGACTTTTCGTTTATCGTAACTCTGGTTTTGTGGAATGAAATTCTGTTTGAAGTTAATTTGATCAGTAAAAGCATTCAAGGGAAAGATGTAAATATGTGTGACTGTTCTGAGAGGTTCAACAAGTATTTGGAGTTTTCAAACATATTAAGAGAGAATGGGCATGTGATCTCAACTAAAAAAATAGCAGCCGAACTTGGTATCGAACCTGTTTTTTTCCGAGGAAAGGATTCGTTAACGGAAACGCGTTTTTTTTGTATGAGTTTTCTGAGGAAGTGCAATCGTCACCTGAAGAAACCTTTATGAGAGGCATTTCTAATCCATTAGTAGATAACGTTTTGGCCTCACTTGTGAAGAGACCAACTGCGTTAAAGGAACACCGAAAAGTGTGCGTATTTTTGAGTTATGTTGATGTTGCTTGACTTTCAGAAAAAGAAGATCTGAAACAAAGTTGCTTGGACCTTGAAAGACATTCAATAGACGAAACAACCAAAGTGTCTGATATGAACGGCATTGAGCTCTATGATGAACTTTTACATGTAAGTTCGAATTTGGATGATAGAAACAAAAAAACATCACAGTCACACCAAAAGAACTATTGCGTAAGGTCAAAACCACAAACAGTACAGATTTGTTCCCAAAGTTGTGGGTCGCGCTAATAGGGGTACTAACAATACCCGTGACAGCTGCTAGTGCCCAACGAAGCTCTAGTAAACTTAAGCTTACAAAAACGTATTTGCGCTCTACGATGCTACAGGAAAGGCTGAACTCTCTCGCCTTTCTATCGACGGAGAATGGCACAGCAAAATACTTAGACTTCAAAGAAATTCTGAGAACATTTGCTAATGCGAAAGCCAGGCGAATGCTTTTCAAAGTTTAAAGTTTGTATGTATAGACAACAAGGCAGCGCACCAAAGACATGAACAGAGCGAATGAAAAATCAAAGACTGTAAATAAATAAATCAAATGTTAGTATTAATATGTGTAGTGGAGGGTGAGTGGTCCGTGATGCTGTTATTTATAATAGCTGCCAGTCCGGAACACGGTGGATCCAAAGGTGGTGGTGGCTCTAAAGGGCTAGGGTATTATTCTCCGAACCAAAACTGGAACAGACAAAAATACGGGTTTTACCAAGGGAAGGGGCATCGATTTAAGCCTTGCCTTAGGTTCCTACAAACCACGCGACGGCCTTGGATATGATATGTTCCTCAATCACTGCCCCCACACTGACTTTGACCTTGAAACCCCTTTTCCACTCTCCGCCGATGACCTCAGAGTAATGATATGTTACGCTTGCGTTTACGCAGTTATTTTTATTAAATACTTTTCTTGATTATTCACATTTTGTCTTCAATCGATCACCGTCTGCCCGGTACTGACAAATGACAATGCCCAATAGGCTGAAACAGCTTTCTACCGGTGGCTCTCAAATTGAAATTAATATGGTATTGATCAGAATAGTACCTAAGTATCTATTTATCTTTAGATTTTCATGCAATAATTTCTACCGACCTGCAAGGTTTATTTTCAATTTTATAATAAATGTGAAATTTTTCATACTCAAAGGGTGGGGGTTGAATTTTTTTGTCGAAAACGATTAACCTGATCGAGATTCATGTCTGGGAGACCCGACCTGCAAGAATTTCTGCCGAACTGCAAAATGTATTTTCAATTTTTTGAGAATTGTGAAACTTTTTGGGTTGGGGTTGGAAATTTTTTTTAACGAAAATGATTAATCCACTCGATATTCATGCCTGAGAGACCCGACCTGCAAGGTTTATTTTTAATTTTATAAGAAATATGAAATTTTCTCATACTCGACAGGTGAAGGTGATCAAGATTATTGTTTTGGAGACCCGACCTACAAGAATTTCTGCCGACCTCCAAAATGTATTTTTTTTTTATTGAGAAATTTCTTGGTGGAGGTTGGAATTTTTTTCGTCGAAAATGATTAACCTGGTCGAGATTAATGTCTGCGAGACCCGATCTGCAAAAATGTCTGCCGTACTGCAAAATGTATTTTCAATTTTTTGAGAATTGTGAAACTTTTGGGTGGGAGTTGTGAAATTTTTTTGACGAAAATGATCAATCCAGTCGAGATTCATGTCTGAGAGACCCAACCTGCAAGAATGTCTGCCGACCTGCAACGTTCACTTTTAATTTTATAAGAAATATGAAATTTTTTCATACTCGAAAGATAAGGGTTCAATTTTTTTCGTCAAAAATTATCAACCTGATCAAGATTCATGTTTTGGAGACCCGACCTGCAAGAATTTCTGCCGACCTACAAAATGTATTTTCAATTTTTTTAGAATTGAGAACTTTTTCCTTGAAGGTTGGAATTGTTTTTATCGAAAATGATTAACCCGGTAGAGATTCATGTTTGAGAGACCCAACCGGCAAGAACTCCTGCCAACCTACAAAATTCAATTTCATGAGAATTTTGAAATTTTTTCGTGCACGAAGGGTGGGCGTTAAATTTTTTTGTCGAAAATAAATAACCTGGTCTGACAGACCCGACCTGCAAGAATTTCTGTCTTCAAGATTACGAGAGCAATGTCTACTGAGAACAATTTGCAGACCTGCGAAATAGTTATATCCCCCGGTGGAAGCTACGGTATTAGCGAAACGCGTCTAGAAATAAAAGTGTTTGTTTTAATAATTATCATAGATATTGTTATTAATTTTCGTCAATCAACGGGTCTATCCGTTCATCCCTTGGTTGGAACTAACATATTATTCGAAGTCAAAGCCGGAACAAATTGGTTATCTTCATAGGCAGTGCTGCTCTAAGGCAAAAAAAAAACTGTACGAAAACGACAGATGAAAATGTATGCTTTTCGCTATAATGGATGATTCCAGTACCCCTATTCAGTATTGCCACTATCAAATTTTCGGGTCTGAATCGACTGACATTTTCTAGGCCTTTTTTGGAATAATTCAAAGTCGGAACAGATAGAATTTTTTATTTTATAGATTTCTGGATGTTCCCGGATATGTGAATCGAAGTATTGAAGTCGATATGAACAAAAATGAAAAATCCTAGGGAATTTTACTTTTTAGGTTGTTCAATTGTACGAAACCTGTCACCTATATATGTTTACTTGTCACGAACATAGCATTTCACATTTCAGTGTTAGTTTGTTTTTGCCGAGTAGTTACGTTTTGATAGTGTATTCTGTAGGTGTTGTATGATATCTTTTTCCATATCATTATTATTACCAGATGATGTTCCAGGTGCCCTGTTAAAAGACAATTTATTGATTGAAGACCATTCAGTTGCAGAACTCCAAAGATGATTAGACTTTTACTATCAGAACAATCCTGTTCTACTGAATACAATAAACAATAAGTTAATACAACAATTAATTTCATATGGTATATGACATGTGACGGTAAAATGACAGAATTACCACTATTAAACAACGTACAAACTTAAAATTCACTAGGTTTTTTATTTTTGTCCATATCAACTTTAATACTTCGATTCATATATCCGGGAACATCCAGAAATCTATAAAATAAAAAATTCTATCTGTTCCGACTTTGAATTATTCCACAAAAAGGCCTAGAAAATGTCAGTCGATTTAGACCCGAAAATTTTGTAGTGGCAACACTGAATAGGAGTACTGGAATCGTCTATTGTATAGCTTCACAAAACTATAACTTAGAGTTATAGTTCTGTCACAGTATGGTTCTGTGTATAGCATCAATGGTCGCCAACACTGTCATCAGAATAATTGACAAGTGACAGCTTCCCGCATTATGCAAAGATAGATTGATAGGATGAAGCGATTTGCACATGCCCAAAAACGTCATCATGTGGAATGTGAATATTTGAAAGTGGTTATTAAAGGTTGTTCACGTTAAGAAGAGAATTACGTCACAAGATGACAAGTTACGGTTTTTGCCGTTCCACTTGGTTCTGGGCGTCACAATCATTAGCTCAAGTGGAATGGATTTTGAAGCGTTTTGAGCGTTCATTTAAATATTACACATAGCGCGTTTGAAAAAACAAAACAAAAAGTTGATGAGGTTATGTTAAAATTTATAAGTGGTATCAATAAGTTCTATTAATTGTTGGTTAACATGATTTATTAAACAAAAATTATGTATATACTTTAATTTTAGAGGAGTATTTAACTAATTTATGTTCGTATATAATAAAAATGCCTTTTACGGGGGCAGTTGGAAATTTGTTGGTGCGTCGAAATAATGCTCCACAAAGTACTAGTTCGTCCAGCTTAGATGAAGAATGGAATACAATTTTACAAAAATATAATCGTGAAAAACGAAAACTTAGACCACGTATTATTGATTACGATAATGTAATTACTCGTTATTCAGATGAAGAATTTAAAAGTCATTTCAGGTAAATTATTTTTTATCACTTAATACACTATAGATTTTGAAAATTTTACTCGTAGAATTCTTTATTGATCTCTTTAGACTTTCAAGATGTACATTAAATTATTTACATGAGCTGATACAAGAAGATTTAGTCCGACGTGTTCCCGGATGTCCTACAATTCCTTCCCGTCATCAATTGATGATAGCTCTTTGGAAAATGGCCACAACATATTCTTATAGGTTAATTTTTTTTAATTAACCATTTTAGTATTATATACCATAATTCACAAGTATAAAATTAAACCCTTTTTTTATTTTTACCTGTTAACGCACGTTCAGCATCTGCAGGAGAAAGTTTGAGATCCACAACAGTATCTCGTTCGGCACAATAGAACGATATTGTTGTTGTCGCCATGTTTGCTGCTTTTAGTTTTAAAAATTGCGCTCAGTTTCTCAAAACGCTCACATCGACCCACCTCTTGATATGGGTCGTCGTGAGCTAGGCGTGAGCATAAGTAATGACGTCATTAATGACGTTTTCGCCGCGACCACAACGATCGCGGTCGCCATGTGGAACGCCTGAATGAGTATTTTAGGCGTTGTGAACGCTTAGTGGAACACACCATATGTTGGATATACAAAATTACCAAAAATGACGTCATTCTCTTCTTAACGTGAGCAGCCTTTACAAATGTATTGATTTGATTACCCGCATTAAAAATTCCTCCAGCTGTTCCACTCTTATACACAGATTCATTTTTCCAGTATCTCACAAAAAATACTAGACACGTTTTCATGCTTATATCTGTAGTTTCATTGATGATAATTGAATAAATGAATTCTTTTCAGATCATTTACTATCTCATTTTTGAAATTTGGCCCTAAATGTCCGACGATTAATTGGGTGGTTTTCTTTCTTTTCAATTTGATTTCTTTGGCAATTTCAAAATCAATATATGCACTTTTGCAAAAATCTGGGAAAATATTCATTAGTGATAAGGATAAATCATGTTCACATATATATCAAAAAAATTTCAATACAACTTCTCTAATCAATTGTAACTTTGTTTCTTTCACTGAGTTTGGTAATATTTTGTCTATTTGTGCAGTAGTTCTTGTCGCATGCTCATTTTTTTGTGAGTATTCACGCAAGATATTAGATGAACTCGGAGTTTGAGCATGGGGTTCATTATCAGGTAAGATATTAGATGAAGAACTTGGAGTTTGACTAGATTATTTTCTAGACAATTTAAATCTGTAATAAGTGATTCAATATATAAATTGATAACTGGTTGCATGATGATAAGGTTACATACCGGTTCATTCATTTCATTTCAGGCTTTAAACAGTTTAAACTACCAACTTCCATTCATAAATCTTTATTTAAAATTCGTTATTTCTCTTTTCTCACTGAGGATTCATTTTTCTTTCAGTAAGACGGAAGACAGAGATAAACAGATTATTCGACTATCGAAGGACGAAGTGATTGAAATTTGTAAATATATAACCGTGGCCTCGTTCGAATCAATGACGTAATGCAAAACTGAATGAAGTCAAAATGTATGCTTTTCGTCAATGTGGTATGCATATACGAAAAAATATTGAATTGTAGGTATAGCAAATCGTACAATTATATAGCCAGGAGCAACCCTGTTCATAGATGTTTTCTGGCGTTTAATCGTATTCGAGGTATTTCATCGTATCAATCGTATTCACAGGTGTTTTCTGGCGTTGAATCGTATTCGAGCCTCGAGCGTGTATTCAAAAGCGATTCGTTTTGACGTCATTTACAGTAAGATTCGCCAGAATGGAATGATTCAATTTGTGTCAGATGTCAAATTCGAAAATAAAAACAAACTTTTCAATTTTCTCTAACCTCAATTAGAATCGGATTTGTGCATACAATAATTTCGCAGCTTTATTTTGTACATCCTTACAACGTATTTGATGAAAAGTTGTCAGCACTTCATAAACTATAACGACCAAAATAAAGCAGAAACTGACAACTGACGCAAAATAACGTCAAATTCCGTTTCAAAACTGACCTCACGCTAGTTACGTTTCAAATCATAGTTGCGGTGACGTCATCGTTTCAACGCCTGAATGAATGTATTTGAATCACAGACGAATACGTTTTGAATACATGAGCGCCAGAAAATACCTCATAATAGCAGTCCGTTATAATGTGTGGTGTAAATCGGACTCAAGGGTGGAAGGTGAACGCCAGAGTGATATACCTAATGGTGAAGAGGATAGGGAAAAAATATTTCCAAGAACTACTAAAACACAAATCACTTCTCTAAAATCCCAAAATGTTGAAAAAAAATCCAATAAAAATTGTTGAACTATTTCAAAATAGGGGCTCAAAATACCAAATACCACTTACTTAAGTGGTTTGTGGTATTGACATAAAATCGTCAAAATCTCTATTAAAGGCATAAAAGAACAAGTAGAATTTTATTTTCAGATAGGTAAGCCTAATATAAACATAATTAATATACTTTACCTACACATAATAATACATAAAAATCAAAATGAAATATTCTATTTTCAACAAAATAACAGAAAATCAAAAAAAAATCACAAAAGAACCATATCGCACATATTCTATGTAGAATACACTTTTACATATTTTACATATACTCACACATTATCCGTCTTCATTTCAAATTGCTCATCTAATCCTCAGAGAAATTTTTTGTAGAATAATATTTTAAGTCATTTTTATATGTAAAATTAAATGCATTTTGATTCTTGATGAATAAAATAGGGAAAAATAAATAAAAACCTTCACAAATGCATAAAACGAATAAAACAACAGTTTTTGAAATATGAAATCAAACAAAAACTCTTGATTTCAAAGTGAAAATGTAAAAACAGACCACAATTGAATAGGAATATTCACATATTCGAAAAACTAAACAAAAACATATGAACTGGAAGAAACTGTCTTCATCATTCTAGGTTTATTGCATTTACCAATAGGGCATTTTCTTCATTTTTTTTTGTTTACTTTTCTTAGATTGGTTACAGCTGCTATAACCAGTGGAAATTCCATATGAAACATATTTTTTGTGATATCTCCTTTAGGAATTGAATAGCCACAAAATCCCCACATTCGAATCAATACTCACAAATTACTCCCATGACTATTAAATCCTCACAATGTATGTGATTTCTCATACGGTGGTAACACTGGATATAATTGAACGTATAACCTTGTCAATGTAAACATGTATCTTTTGCACTTTCCCGATCATGGCGCTGACATCAGATTTTAAATTTCCAATCATGAACCCTGACTACTGACTACTACAGATCTTACAGAACCAACTATTTTTTGCTAAGTTACTAAGCTGTGATCCTCACTAATAGAAGTATCTTCGCAAGTGAGTACAAATGTATCGTTCCGACAGGTAACGACTACGACTTTAAAAGCGTTTTTGCAATGAACCACAAGATTCACAGATGCAGGAAAGTCCCTGGGAATGAACAACTTCAAGTTGACAGAGTTTCTTTTCATGGAGTTATCCTGCTTCATAAATGAGAATATACAGACATTCAGTTGAACAGCCTCCAGTAATTGTCGAATTAAAGCTGTGTTCAGCAAGACATCATCAAATATGAACCAGTCAGAACCCTCAACTAGCAAAATATAATAATTACCGGAATTATGAATAAAATTGGAATGAAAAACGACTGCAACAATTCAAAATGATGTTCATACGAAATATTTTTGACAATGTCAATATAATATATAACTCATTTCATGAACAAAACCAAGTGCGATAGTATTTGAAACATTTCAGTTTCATAGTCAAAACTTTCGGAACAGCAATAATCCTGCAATAGGTAGTATACCATAACCCATATAGCAACCTTTTGATATTCCAGCATGGATAAGTTCAGGATAAGTTCAATATGTTCCTTAAGATACTCCTTTATAGAGTTATGTAGTTATATCCACCTCATCGCAAGACTGATCATCATCTCATTGCCTATTTATAATGTCTTAATGACTTGTTACTTACTTGAGTTGTACCGATTTGCCAGAAGTCAACTTTTGTGTTAAGGGCATATTCATAGTGAATATTCCTCAAAGTATTCTCCATGGTAGTTTTTGAAAGGTGAAGATATGACCACATACCACTGTGTATCTCAGTATCTCATTATAATTGATTGAAAACAATTTTTCTAAGTTCTGTAAGGTTTTTGGGCTGTTGTGAATTCCTTTTATCCTCTAATGAACTTGTTGAATCCACAAAGTTAGCAAAAAAAAATTAATTTTTCATATAACCATCACATTGGATGTAATGGTATTCCTTGATCTCCAAAAGGTTCAGGCTTTCAATCCAGTAAATGTGCACATATTGTTAACAACATATTACACGAATCATTTTCAAAATAGCTTTGCTAATATGCCGTATGTCGGTCGGGTTCAGGGTCATGGATTATTAGGATCCTATCTATCATTTAGAGTAGCTGCTGCATAACAGGATTCGAATGGAAAGCTATTTGCGTTATTCGGGAGGATCAAGTATAAGCATCCAATCTATTTGTTTGTTTCCTTGAAGTTTGCTTTGACTCTAGCGCCACCTTACGGCAATGTTTTCTTGGACTATAACACTACCTCTCTAATAAGAGATTTACTACTGTGTAGTTGCCACCTATACTCTATAGTCTACACTTGGCATCACCGGAATAATCTCCTCCATTCTAAAAAAAAATGGATGCTATTTCCCCTCACCCCCACCCTTATAGAAATATTCCAATATGTCTCTTTGTTCCTATCATAGTTGTTAATTAGGATAGTGTTAACGTTAGATTTAAAATTAATTTTTAAGTTTAGAGTAAGACATCTTAATTAGTATGGAGGACTACGAGAACGGGTATGCACTTTTTTCTTTTCTATTCGAATAAAAACGAAGGTCCTATAGCGGTGGCGCTTAAAATTAATTTTACACAAAATTGACGGAAGTTCACTAGCTGCCATTTGTAGTGTAGTGTGGTGTGGTGAAGCTTGGACGTGGTGAATGGTGAACGTAACCGGGTCCTAGTATAAGGAAAGTGTTGTGTTACTGGTGTTTTGGGAATAGCATGCGAATGTTGCGATTAAAACCTGAAATTATGGACGATGACGAAAAGGGGTATTTATCATTGATATGTTATTTTTCACCAGTTATTAGGTCACGGCGTACAACAAAAATTTTGCCATTTCATGATCCTATAGAATACAGCAGTCTTCTATCATTTGTTGTAAACGTTCGATATAAAATGAATAGAAACTTTTCTTACTGATTAATAATGCTTACCGGTTTTCTTTTTTTGCCGTTCACCGACCCCAAGCGGATTATTGAGAACGGTCAAGAAACGGAATCTGTTGTATTTTCACGCTTACTAAAGAAGGTCGCTTTATCATTACTTTTCATTTTTCTAATCATTGCATACATACATCATCAAATCATTTTGAAATTAAAATTATTAAAAGAAAGCATTATGTTGGAGTCAAACTAACTTTATTTAAAGATTTTTGTGCAAAAAACTTTTTGGCGTTTTACTCATCCATGATCAAGAAAAAAAAACGTGGGAAACTTCCAATATTTTTTTTTTCCAAAAAACCAATATCACTCCTAAAAATATCCCCTTTTGTTGTACATTTGAAAATTTCATATTTTAATCATCTGAGAAGTTTTTCTCCTATAATTAAGTTGAAACCCAAAAATAAAATCACAATACTATTTGAAGGAAATGTTTGAATAGGGATACACAATAATCAATGAAGTCGCCCCTGAGTGCCAATTAATTTTTGTTGTTGTTTTATAATTTCATAATTTGTATTTTAGTAATAAAATCGTTATATGAGTTGCCTTGAGTTTAATAAAGATAATACCAAAAAATAACAAGGCTACCACAGTCGGAAGGTATATTCAATGGCAAATGGACTGAAAATATGTCTCATCAATGAATCCATTCGATAATGATAAAATATCCACTTTTCAAGGCGATCCAAGCAGATTCAGTAACAGGAAGGAAAAGAAGAAGTGACTGGAAATAAATATATATTCACCAACAAATGAAAACAAAATCAACCAATTGGAGTATACAGAGTAGAAAAGGTTGAAAAGTGTGACAACTGATTTATCAAATACATAAGTCAAATGGGAAAATACATCAATAAAAATAACAATCATGAAATTATTTACTTGTGATATACTGTTTGGAACCTTTGGTGTAGTAATGAATATTACTGGAGTTTTTTCCCAACACCAAATCGTTATTTTTACACCTCGACAAGTGTTTCGATCACCAAGTGATCATCTTCAAGAGGAAGATAAAACTGCTTGGTGATCGAAACACGTGTCGAGGTGTTAAAATAACGATTTGGTGTTGGGAAAAAACTCCAGTAATATTCATGAAATTATTTATTGGAAGGTATTAAATCAAATATTGCAATAAATAATATAATGAAGATAATATAGTTACAAAAATGGAAGACAACTGTATAGCAAACTTAATCATAATTTACCTTTATCCCTATCAGTATAGATTTCAAGAATATACTTAGTAATACAATTCTTTGAAAGGTTTTTTGTGTGCATTCACTAATTGCAGTCAGTCAACTGTTGAGACTTCAAAATATAACCTTTGTCCTTACAGTCATTGCACATATCACTGATGATGTATGTCGTTTGGTACTACAAGTTCCTCTCGACCATGGCCTGCCAACCTGAATTTTGATCTCTTTAATGGTGACTTCGCCTGCGAAAGCCTATGTGTATAAAATCCCTGATTATGTGAGCTTCTTAATCGAACACCCATACAATAAACAATGTGTTTGAAATTTTACTAGTTGCATATCTAAACCATCTGACTTTCAGATAGAACAGATATTTAATAAGGCATACCGAGTAAACGAATAATGTGCAGCCGAATACCTACCTCACAACCATTTACAGTTACCCAAGTAACATATAAAATTCAATTTTTGTAATATAACATTATTGCTGTTTTAATTTATTAACATGCATCTGACAAGGAGTTTTCGTATCTTCACCATCTGGTTCCCGCCAAAGCATCAACGATACAAACTTCATAATAGCCCGTTGTTTTGTACCTTTGTTGAAGCCGTGCAATGAGAAATAGCTAGTATAAAATAACAAAGCTGATTAGTTTGTATAGTGAGTGGTATTTCAGGTCAGATGGTAAGTGTACGGCTCTGCCGAACTCTAAAGACCTGATTCGGTCCCCAGCGGGGCAGGCACAAAGTATATGCTCTGTTAATGAGGTAGTTGGATAGTCAAGTTGCAATATTCCTACCTTGATACCCACGACAACCTTCCCATATGAGGGTTTTTACACGTCAGCTACACCTGACGATGCCTCAGATTCAACCGTGCAGGGCTTTTTCGCCTCTGGTTTTGATGAATCATCACTTGAGTGCAAACGTTTGCTAACCTGCTAAGACACCTAGGACCTCCTTACTGAACCACTTTATTATTTTCCAACATGGAATCCACGACTTTCCCACTAGAAACAATTACAAATTACATGTTCCTTGTACCAATTATTTATGCACAATGAATTATTATTTTTATAGAGGTCTTTTGGAATACAATAATCTTCCAGCAAGAGTCAATCAATGTACTTCTTTGGGAACTTTCAAACGTAAACTGATGAATTACTTAAAAGCAAGGTGTCATTAGATGTCTTTGTATGGACAGCTAGTGTTGCTTCAAATTATTTTGAATCATAATATATTGCCTCTATAATTATAATTACTATCAGGTTAAAGAATGTAGACTTTCATAGCCGGAGGTAACTGTGTCAAAGCTATTTTCTGGGTGTTTTGGCCATGGTCAGCAAGTTTTTATGCCTGATGTTTCGTTTACTACTGCAATAGACATTATCAAAGGCGATGAGGTTGAAGTGCTTGAGTCGTTGCACGATTTGAATGTTTAGAGGTCTATTCATCTTTGCTTTTGAACAACCAAAATGATCCACCATAATTACTGTATGGTGGTCAGCTGCTGGTGTGATTCCTCATAACTTTCTGCAGCAGAGGCCGGCACTGGTCAACAGAAGAGATCCACGACAACGCTTATCTGCACGTTTCACAAATCACCGTCCGAAAATTAAACAAATGGAGCATTGAAGTTCTGCTTCACCCACCATACTCCCCAGACCTCTTACCAACTGACTACCATCTTTCAAATACTTCGATAACGTTCTCACTGGTGAAACCTTCGCAAAATGGCCTTTATCAACTTCATCAAATCCAGACTTCGACACATGTTACGTTTCAAAAGTGGACTTCAAATCGCTTATTTTGATTAATGTATTTAGTAAAATTTATTATATATATATATATATATATATATATATATATATATATATATATATATATATATATATATATATATATACTGTGTACTGATTGAATAAACTTTTTTATTGGCTAGTTTTTCTATTGTTACCTTTATTGAATATGTATTTATTATGTATGTATATGATTAATTTTCCCATTTTTTTTAATCTATAAAAGCTTTGTCAATAATAGTGTATCTCAAACAATAAAGCATATTTTGAGTGAATGATTGATATATATTTTGATTAGGGACGTTATTGTGATAGATCAGAGATTCAAGGCATCATCGATATATTCTTATTGAATTGGTATAACAATCAATGTTTGAGAAATTCAAGCAAAGCAGAGAAAAATTGTTTGAAACCATTTTTTCAGGTCAATGTTGTTATAAATTATCAGAATATTTTAATGATCAATGTGTCAAACTTTTATGTGTCCTCTTAACAATTCCTTTACAATCTCAAATTGTTTTTGTGTAAATGAAGATTGTCTCTTCATCTTTTTAGCTCAATAGTTCATTTGTTTCTCTCATGTTTTGGCTTTACAATTACACAATATCAAAAAATAATTATATCATTCAGCCTCAATGAAATATTCACCTGAAGATTTCACGGAGACCAGATGATCTAATGGCATTGTTATACATTTATTTATACATTCAATTGATACACAAAAATACAGAAAATAAGAATAAAACACTGACAGAGAGACAGATATAAAATAAAGAAAGTAATTGCAGTGCATAAAGTAAAGATTGTGTATAAAATAGCATCTAAGTGACTTAACACTTGTGTTGTGCTACAAAGTAATACTAATTAATATAAAATTACAGTTGTGTGCTGGACTGGATAGAATTTATGGTTTCACGCCATGTATTTTCGTTGAAAATAACAACCGTATCATCAGCGTATGATATAATTCTTGTCTTGCTTTTACTTTCAAACAGAGTAGAGAAATTATGTAGGCTTGAAAAGGTATTAGACCAAGAACGGTTCCTTGGGGCACCCCTGTTCTTTTATCACATTGTTTCCGGTCAGTCAAATAATTGCGAAAACCTTCCAACACTTCCCCACGCACACCAAAATGCTCCAGTGCGTTAAGAAGTATTTCATGTAAACAGTGTCAAATACCTTTGCTAAGCCTATAAACACCGCAATATATTTTTTGGTTTTCATCAAGTCCCTGTGTTATACTTCTGATAACATTATACATATCATCAGTAGTAGCTATACCAGCACGAAACCCATAGTGTTGATCATGTATAATTTTATTTTCATCAAAAAATTCTACTAATTGAGTTTTTTTTTTTTGATAGTTCAAGTCTTTATATGTATTTTTTTTTGTCTGGTTTAAAAATGTTCCTCTAAGGAAGGAGTATTTATTTTGTCAGTTGAATTGATACTTTATTCAGTGTGGGTTTGTTGTCCTTTATCTTTCTCGGGTACTTCGATTGTTTGTGTTAAAATAGTTCATTTTTCAATGTGTTCCTTCTTGTATATCTTTCGTAATAGTTTTTTATTATAACTATCTGTTTGCTTCTTCAATAATTTTTCCCTGATTTAACCTTTTTATTTTATCATTTTCCTTTGTTTTTAGAGCTTCATTCAGTAGAACGTTCATCCCAGTTTTCATTATTTTTCAAATATCTTTATCAATTTAACATTGTTGGATCCAGGAGACTATTTGCACAAACTGAAACTTCACTGTTTTCACAGTAAATGATCTTATGATTTTTAACAATTAAGTGCTTTTTTGCATTGTAGAAAATTTTCAGGCAACTGTAAAAGGAAGGGATGATCTTAGTTACACAACTATTGAATTTTACCATATTTCACGGGTAAGGATGTATACAAGCTAAAGTCTACAGATAGTACTGCCAAAGTAATTTGAGACTAGAGTGTTTGAATTATTCAATATTATTTTATTGAAGGGGACCTTGAAAATTCTTAAAAACATACTATCAAACCCTCGACATTTTGTAAAAATCTTCCCCTTCGCTTGAATGATGATTATGATGAGGGAACATTATCGGCTAGACAGTTTCACGTCAACAGTTTACGAAACTAATTTTATAGTGAAAGACTTCCTTAATGAAAAATAGGATTTTTGTGTTTTTATTATTTGTTCACAAGCTTGATAAATTTTATTATTGATATAGATAATTTCATATCTGAGAAATAATTATTTTCTCAATATAATATATGATGCGGAAAAGAGTTTTGACTTTGTTTTTTTTTCAGCAAGCTCTTTGTCGGAGGACTATCCTGGGAGACAACCCAGGATAACTTACAGAGATATTTTTCAAGGTATGGAGAAGTAATTGACTGCGTTGTTATGAAAAATGCCGAATCAGGAAGGTCCAGAGGTTTTGGGTTTGTTACATTTTCTGATCCTGCAAATGTAACCCATGTTTTGCAGAATGGACCTCACACTCTCGATGGAAGGTAAGCCACATTATTGGTTGTCCCATTATAGGTAAATTTTCTTCGTTTTTCATGAAAAATGTGTAACATCTTCAGTTGAAAAAAAAAAAGGTTTTATTATCTATTCAATAAATGTATCTAAATGCAGGTTCAAGTTCTCTAACGGATCTAGTCTACTAAAAGGCTAAAAATGTTTTTTCAATTAATTGTTTGAATTTTGTGAAGTCTCTTTCATCTAGAGTATTTACGCAGATTTGAGTGTTTTTTTCTTCAACTGAAAATTCACTTGAATTTAGACGGTACAATTCTCCTATTTTCATTTCTGCTTCTTGCTCAATCAGCCTTTTTTCCTTCTCAAATTTGATTTCCAACTGCATTCTTCTCTTGGATTAACTACGTGACACTTTGGAGGTTTTGTGCGTTTTTTTTTATGATCTCTGGTGAAGGCTTTCCTTTATTTACCTTTAGGGTTTTCGAGAAACTTCATCTTCATTCATCGCTGCCTGTTTGCATTTTTCCAAGTCTTGAGTGACGTCTACGTATCTTGCAGGTGGCATTCCTTTCGTTTTTCTTTCACTTTTTTTGGAGGTAAGAAAGCACTTTCTACCATCTTCCACATGGAGATTATTTTGATGAATCGAAAAACCACTTATGTTTACTTTTGGTTTTATAGTTGCCATCGGTAGTAATAGTTTTTTGAATAAAAATACTTTGAATGACACGGCATAGTTTAATGTTTGACAAGTATATAAAGTTCTGTTTATTTTTGCCAACTATTCAACAGATCTCTTAATAACAAATCAATAGTACATGAGCAAAATAAATAAAACAAACATTCTAAATAAGGAATCCGTAGGAACATATTCAACCTATTCTCGCTTGCAGTACATTTCCTGATGATTGGAAGATGGCTCACGTTTCACCTATTATGAAAAAAGGCGACATGAGTATATAGAATTATCGAACAATCTTGATTTCATACAATTTCTCTAAGCTATCTGAGATTATTTTATACGATTTTATTTATGATTCAACTAAAAACATAATGGCTTTTTAGATAAGAAATCTGGTATAGCAAACATGTTTTTGTCCATCCCAGTATGTTTGTGGAATATTTGAAGAAAGGAATCAGGTGGATGTGATATACTTGGATATTCAAAAAGTGTTTGATCAAATGGGTATGCTTATTCTTTTGAAGAAGTTGATTGCTATTGGTTTCTCTGAAAAATTAGTGAAGATTTTCAAGTCTGATGTCTGATCTGTTTGATCGTAAGCAGTATGTTGAATACAAAGCATATGTTTCTCCCATTGTCAGACCTACATCTGGAGTCCCTCGAGGATCAAATTCGGGACCTTTGTTTGTTAATCTTCAAAGATTGCTAAAACATCCAAAGAAATTATATTTAAATGGTGCCCCATCAATAATTTGAAGCTCAATGTCAAAAAATGCTGTGTATTACATTCTCAGGGTTACATTCGATTAAAAACCTATACAGTAGAATCTCACTAATCTGGCACTTCAATAGACCGATATGTTCAATAATCCGGCACCCTCGCCCCTCTCGCCACTGTCACTGTACACCTATGCGCTCTGTCACCATCTAGCAATCTATCCTCAAAACTTAATCGCACGTGCGTACGTATTTACCTGTTGTTTTGTAATGAGAATAGTGTGTAATTGAAATTTTCAAGTAAATGGAAACCCAACACACTATTCTATTTATTATGATTTTCTCTCTATTAACCATAAATCCGAACATTCCAATAATCCGGCACCCTCTGGTTTTTAATAGTTCCGGAATAGTGAGATTTTACTGTATACACTTATCATGTGAGACGAACTGTATCATCAGTTTACGGAATGCTGGGTTTCATGAGAAATTACAAGAATCTTGAGAACATGTATGTTATACTTTTCATGGCATATGTCCGGTAAAAATTAGAATATGTCATACTTCTGCGGTATCTTGTATATGTTACTTACTCAGTAAGTAACATAACGTATTTTTTTTTTATTTATTTTTTCTGAAATTTTGGTTCTAAGAACCTAATCGAAAGTGTCCTTATTATCCAAAAAAGCAGTTAAAAGTACTTCCTTGTTCTTTCTGTGACCCAACATAAAAGTGTTTTCGTTGACGTACCTGACCTGACTTGAAATGTCTGTTTAAAAAATCTGTTTTTCCGTTAATCAGCTGTCTGTCAAGAATTTTTTTGTTTTGAGAGCAAATGACATGGGACTGATTGGTCTCAAAGCCTTTGATGACTTGTCTGATTTGACAAAGTTTCTATATTTTTTTGGTATTTTTCCCAAAACTAAACTTGCTCTCAAGATTTCACACGATTTTTGAAGTAAGTGTGCACTGTTAGAAATTGGTAAAATTACTTTTTCGCTTTTGAATGATCTAGATTTGCCGCCCTTTAATTCATTTTTGAAGATACCCAAAAAGTAAAGCTTATAGTACACAACCAGCATCTTTAGAATAGTTATGTCAAAAAATTGTTGACTATGATATCTCTAAGATATCCCCAGGCATGTTCTATAATGTTTGAAACGTAGTATTTATATGTATTAACAGACCACCAGTTGGGGTAAAGCTACTTATGGGCTATTTGAAATAATGTGCAAGGAAGATCATAAGGTAATTTATAGAAGGTGATTTCAGCATACATTTTTTGAATACAGGGTCAAATTTGAAAAGTACAATATAAAGTACATTCGTTGACAACTTTTCCAGTTATCAGATTACTATGCATGAGTAATTGTACTTCCCGTTTCATAATTAAAGTAGGAGAGATAAACGAATGAACCACTTTTTCTGACAGGAATATTTTGAATTTCGAAATACTTGGCTATGAGAGTCAGAATGATATGTATAATCAAACTTGCCCAAAAATAACATATAACGTTTTTTAACCAGATTATTTTATATTATATGGAAATATCTTTTCAAAAAAATCAGCATTGAAATCTAACTACTCCTTTAACTTCTAAACTTAATAATCTCAAAAAAGTGGTTTCATTGTACTCGGATCTTTCAAAAGAAGATGATGTTTGAAAATATATTTTCAAACAAGTTACTGAAACTTGCGCGGGACGCACTAAAGCAAAATAATATATAAAATAAATTTGGATCTAGAGATTAATAAAGTGATTTCAGTTTCATGGAAAGTAATATTGACGAACTTTTCGAAATGGTAAAAGATCTAAAAAATTGCAATATTAATGGTCAAGATTACTTCTCCATTACTTGAAGAATTAAAAAAGATGACTTCAATAGATATGAAAACTACAGAGGAATAAGTATTGTTTCGGGTATTTCAAAACTTTTTTAACTTAACATCAAATTTGACTACAAATGAACTCTTATCAAATCAGCTTGGCTTTATGAAAGATGAAACTTTAGAAAACAATATGTTTTTAATGATAAGAATAATGATGATAAAACAAGTCACATAAAATGTGAAATATAAGAGTAAAAGCCTGTTATACAGTAAAAGGGTTAAAAAATTAAAAATGACATAAGTATATTACGTAATGGGTATCTAATACAATTTCTTAAAAAAGTTGGGAAAAATTTGAAAAATGAAACATTTGAGTCTTGTTTCAAACTGAATGAAAAGCTGTCAATTTTTTATTGTATGTGCTATAACGTCTCTCGATAGCAAACTGCAAATATGTGATCTATTCTTTTATTTTTATAAAGCTTTCAATTGTGTGAATAATAAATTACTCATACACAAAGTACATTATGGAGTTCGTGGAGTGGCTTTAGATTTTATAGTCTTATAGGAAAGAACACAGAATATAATTAGTGCAAGAAACTCAAAAGCAAACTGGAAATCCTCCAGAGATCTACAAGGGTGGTCTGAAGAGTTTCCGATCCTTACGAAGATATAAGACATATTTTGTGGTTTTTTCAACATAGTCCTTTCAACTTTACACACTTCTCTCAGCAATGCTCCCATCTCTGTAACTCGTCCAAATAGTACTGGGCGTTTTTCTCCGCAAAATAATTGTTCGCGAAGGTGATTGCCTCTTCATTTGACGAAAATCTCTGTCCTCTGAACGCAATTTTTAGATGAAGAAACAAAGAGAACTCGTTTGGGGCTAGATATGGTGAGTAAGGCAGATGGTCAAGCAGTTCAAAACGTAATTCGTGAATTTTTCTCTGCAAGTTCTGCCATCAGCTTGTCAAGTAATGAAGTGTAGTATGCTCCTGTAATGGTTTTTCTTCTTGAAGGTAATCTGTTTAAAAAAAAATATGTTTTTCTGTTAATCGGCTGTCGCCCCCATACGAACGACAACTCTCAGAAGTTGAGAAGCTTGTGCGAGCTAAGGACTAACGAGGTCTTACCTTTTAACGTGTGATTCCTAACACGGTTGCAGAATCATCTCAGCTTCAACCAGACAAATTCTCACGAGAAAAATATCTGGTCGAGGCGGGAATCGAACCCATGGCCTTCCGATCGTGAGTCGGGCGCACTACCACCGCAGCCAATTCCACGATCAAAATAACTCCATGACTTTCTCAAAAAACAGTCGTCATCACTTTCCCTGCCGAAAAAACGGTTTTTGATGAGTAACTGTCAACAGAGAAACAACGAAATTCACTAGCTCGCACTCGTATTGCTCTTTTTATATTTGATGAACTATTTCTCTAAAGTCTCGTATTGAATAAATTCATGCTGAATGAATTTCGCTAATAATATTACTTTAGCACTATTGTTATTAACGTTTATATCTGCATATTTCAATACATAAGACAATTTCTGATTCTGCACTGAAATGAAGGATGTGTTCACTAATTTCTATTTATATATTTACAAATATTATAAAATAAAACACTCTAGTGTTTTTCTATATTATCAAATTAATATTTGTAAATTCAACTGTTTTTTTTGCAGAACAATTGATCCTAAACCATGCAATCCACGGACTTTGCAAAAACCAAAAAAGGGTGGAGGATATCCTAAAGTGTTTTTGGGTGGTTTGCCATCGAATGTGACGGAGACTGACCTCAGAAGTTTCTTTACACGGTTTGGAAAGGTTATGGAAGTTGTCATAATGTATGACCAAGAAAAGAAAAAATCGAGGGGTAATGTATTAGAAATGACAAATTATTAATTTTTTTCATTGTGTTAATTTTCAGGATTTGGATTCTTATCATTCGAAGATGATGAAGCTGTTGACCGATGTGTATCGGAACATTTTGTTAATTTAAATGGAAAACAAGTTAGTTTCATGTAATGTATAAACATAAATGTTATTATAAATACAATTTTTTAGGTTGAAATAAAAAAAGCTGAACCGCGAGATGGTTCAGGTGGAACTAAAATGGGAGGGGATCCATCATCAGCTTGGGGACCCCCTCAAGCTCCTATGGGAATGATACAAGGTCCAAATGGCCAGATGGGCGGGCCACCAATGAGCATTGGTGCTCCTATGGGTCCCAATATGATGCAGAGTTATCAAGGTTGGGGTACATCTCCACAACAGCAGAGCTATGCTGGATACGGTACTCCTTCAGGGCCAGGATCATATCAAGGTTGGGGTGCACCACCAGCACCTCAAGGACCTCCACCACAATGGGGAAACAATTACGGTGGACCACCTCAGCAACAGGGTTATGGGTCATATGGTGAGTATGGTATGTTGGTTTTTTTTTTTAAATTACTATCATTATACTGCATTACATGAATAGTTCTACAATTTTCAAGAACAAATGATATTGTTATCTTTAGGGTAGTTGCAGTAAGTGTAACTGAATTGATGACAATGATTAAAGATAAAAGGACTTATTGTTTTGCTGGGATTAGTCATACAATTTGGGTGTGTGTGTGTTTTGTGAATTGACGGACGCCAGGGTCTTTATCTGCATATTCCCAAGTGTAGTAGGCTATAGCTATATATATATATATATATATATATATATATATATATATAAAGTAAAACCACCAATCAGGGACCTGTGCAACGTCTTCCATTTGGAAGATTTGTCACAAGTAATTTTCTTTATATGAAATGCAGAAATTATTATTTGCATTTGGTCTGAACGACCACTGATAAACCGGTTTCGGAGTACTTGTTCCTCGTCAGTACCATCTGAAATGATCTATATATATATATATATATATATATATATATTGCGTCCTTTCGCAGAAAATGCATTTTGCGTCCTCCAGAAATAATGTCTTCAGTATGAATATAATTGCTTATATTGAATATTTATGTAATTTCAGAACACTATCTCATATTTCTCTGTTTTCAAAAAAATAATATCCGATTCTGTCACTTTCAAGTAGATTCTGCTTCACTATCTATATTGATTCCTTCTGTATATTTTGTTCACATGTCTAGCACTTTTTTGCATCCGCAAATGTATATTATTCATGTTGTCTTTCCCGACATATGTTAGGACGAAATGAGCAAGCTTTATGAAAATTTTGTGAAAAAGTTATGAACGAACAGAAATGAAAAATAATAATTTTCAAAAAGCAATCCAACATCCAAATTCAGAACAAAATTTTATCTAATTGAGTGGGTTTATAATAGTTTATAATTGAGTGGGTTTATAATAGTCATGTCAATAGTTATTTGGATTAATAAAGGAAGTGGGCCAAAATATTCAGTTGAGATTTTTAAAGAGAAATGATTATAAAAAATGAGAAGAAAAATTAAATTAAATGAATTATTAGTAGGATATTGAAAAAATATTGGAACAATAATTTGTAAAGAAAACAAATTATTGTGATCTGAAATTAAAAATCATTTGACGACAATTTTGGATGCTAATAATCGAAATGTGTCATGAAGTAACCTGGTTTGAAATCTCGTTCATTTATTCTTATTTTTTTTCCATTGTTTCATGTCATTCATCTTTATTATTTTGGTTTCCTGTTTTCATTTTTGAATTTCTATTTTTATTGTTTGTATATAATTGACATGTTACTTATTCTTCAACTCATTCATTTTCAATCAGGATCACAATAATTTGTTTTCCTTACAAATTGGCGTTCTCAGTTTTTTAAACTTCATAGTATTTTTCATTTACTTTTTTATTTTCGACGTTGTTTTTTTTTTTCATGTATCCCATCTGAATATTTTGCTTCTGTTGTTTTTAGTATATTTAATATTTCAGTCATTTTTATTCAAACGGTTTTATTTAGGTTGCTCTGTTTGTTTGCTTATTTATTTGTGTCAAATTCAGTAAATGAAGTTTGGCCCATTCCTGTTGACAGATTGATCTGAAATTTAGTACACATATTTAATTTTGAAAACAATACAATTCAATAAATTCAGTATCATTGTAAATCCAAGATGGTCGCAGCCACAAATGACTGATTACATATTTTTTACAACTACCACAATATGGGTATCAAATGGCAGGGCTTGACAAGTGAAATAGTAGTACTCTGAAAAAGATGCAGATTCAAAATGGCCGCAGCTACAAATTGACGAATTACATGTTTTTTACAACTACCTCGATATGGGTATCAAATGACAGTTTGACTAGAAGAATAGTAGTACACGTTGAAAGATATGCAAATTCACGATGGCCGCAGCTACAAAATGGCGGATTACATATTCTTTCACAACTACCTCAATATGGGTATCAAATGACAGGGCTTGACTAGTGTAGTAAACTTTGAGAAAGATTCAAATTCTATATAGTACACTACTATAGTAGTATACTATGATAAAGATGCAAATCCAATATGCAAAGCACTCTGTCAACTCAGAATCGGGATCCGTCGTTAGCGACATGCCACCCAAGTTGAGGTAGGTTGGAAGGTCCTAGGTTGCAATCATCACACCGCTCTCCTCAGCAATCTACGGTATTGATTAAAAACAATTCACAAAAGAAATAATGACGGGACCCTAATTGAAAATTGTCATTGATAATGCATTTCAAATGAAACTATAAGAATATCAGGTGCTATATACCACTGAATTATGATTTTATCGCTTCATCAATATTAGTAATAAAAGAGAAGGGTCCATATTTGACGAAAAAAAGTTTGTAGTGACGGTGTTGATACAAAGCGTTTAATAAAAAATTCATTATTACATCATTATAGTACATTTCTAATATAATACACATTTACGCCAAAACATCTATTGACTACAGCTAATAGTTTGAAAAGAACAGATAATATAGGAATTAAGCTATACAATGCCTTATCTGTCGAATTTCTTAACTTGCCATTCAGAAGATTCAAAAACTTATTGAAGAAAATATTAACCAAACATCCCTTATATGAAATTGATCAATTTTTTGAAGTTATTCAAGAAGAAAGAGACACTTTTGTGGTCACCTCCCGAACTTTTACTCAACTTTGATTATATATAATACTAGCCTAATGCTCCAGTTTATCTATTATACAAAATTCTGAGAAGATCAGATATATTTCGTCTATCAAGAAGGTTCTCTTATAAATATTGTACTCCCTCATACGAAACTACTTTTTCAAAGGCGATTTTTATATTCATCCGTAAAAGTCTTCAACTCCTTTCCAGATTCTTTGATAGCTAGCTCCCCATTTGCTGGAAGGATTCCTAATGTATTTGTTTTTTCAAATCTTGGTATTTTCACTTATGCCTCCGAATCTGTTGGTAATTTGGGGGTTGTGTGGAAGAGCAACACTGTTGAATGCCACTTCCCTGATATTATTTGTATATGGAAAGACTAGTACTATGTTGCTGTATCGCTGCTGTTCCAACGTTTTGACAGAATCAGAATCAACGAACTTAGGCGTGCGCAGCGTTATAGAACAGTGCATTCAAAAAATTGTTCTGCAGCGCCATCTAGTGGCGAATTGCATAAAAATTGATAGCCTAAAAAACTATAATTTATCTACAATCATTTTTTTAGAAACTATATTGACGAATCTTATCCTCTCTAACATATTTTAGAAAATGTATTGACGTGTCTAAAAACTGTGTTTCTTGAGATTAATAAAATTATTATTATTATTACACAAGACCTTTTCTCAACAGCTCCACCTTGTTGCAGAAATCCAAAGGAAACTATGGTTTTATTTGAGGAAAAAATATAATGACTTCAATATGGAAATATCTCAATAACTTCACTTATTTTTCTGATACTTCGACTTTCATTTTTTGTTAGCATTCATTATATAAAGATGTTGACCTTTGTGGATGATCTCTTGAGTCTTCTGTCTTTCCCCCCCCCTTTTTTTCTATCATATATACTGTAAAAAATTATAAAGGCATAACATTTGCAACCTTTTTCTTATTAATACTCTTTATTCTAGTGCAATTTTTTCTGTGGATCTACCAAAAATATCTAGATTCTTCATTGGTTATTTCTAATGTCTCCTAAAAATGTACCCCTTCTCAATACTAAATGGTCTTTATTTTATTCAGGTCCTAATGCAGGCAGTGGAGCAGCAAGTTGGAATAGTTGGAATATGCCACAAAATAGTGGATCAACTGCACCATCCGGTAAGCATGTGAATTACTTCCCAAATAAGGACATTTTATTAAGTAATTAAACTGTTGCTGACAGGGTATATTGCAGGGGATATGTACTCTAGGGGCCAATCTGGTCCCGGTGGTCCTGCCACTCCCAGCGCACCTCCAAATATGTCAAACTCTGCAACAAACTCCAAACCGGGATCAGACTACAACTATGCCAGTTATGGATCATATTCAGCTGATGGCTATGGAGCTCCTCCAAGGTCATATGGTAGCGATGCTGGATCACAAGTTGGAGGATATTCGTCACAACCACCCAATGCAGGTGCTAAACATTTTAATGATTTTAAAGAGTGGCCCAGTTCTTGACAACCTTTCGATCATCTTTATTCTAGCAATGTGACTCCTGTTCAAATCCTATTGACCAGCTGTGCTCCTAAAAATATCCGTGTTTATTTTAATTCAATCAAAACTTTTTTCCCATCTGATATCACTCCTAATCCACATGTATTTGAGAAAAAAATCAATGAGCCTAATTGGGTAACTGAAGGATCCACAGGAATCACATTGAAGCATGTCAACAATTTAAATAATATGGGTATGTGTTATAACAGTTGGAAACGTGTTGGCTTGATAAACGTGAAGAGAGCAGCCGGATTGGTCACTCCCGCCAAAATCAATTACTCTGATTAGACAGACAAATGACTCACCAACATCCTCAGTCTGTTAGCTAACCTGACCTTTGTAATTGATGTCCGCAACTGCTTCCACGGACATAATATTGTTTTATTATCGCTTAACTTGATTCTACCTAATTCAAATTTGGAATAGGGAAACAATAATGTCAGTTTAGACTTTTTCAAACAGGTGAAAAAATGACTAAGCATTTAGTAAGAAATTATCCTAAATCCAGATCTCTCCTGTGTCACAATATGACAATTATATTTATTATATAATATTGATAATAGTAGATGAAAGCAGTAGGTGTAACAAGCCGAACAAAATTCTGATAAATATTTCGAAAACTTCTTCAGAATTGAAAATCCATATTTTTCCTCATATGCATAAAAATAATAATATAATTTAACTTTCTTATTAACTTCCATAACATTTTAGCAAAGCATACCCTAGTAGTGTTCCATCCACATCTGGACAAACAGACAATTTTTTGTGTACTTAAAAAAAATATTTTCAGTTGAGATAAATTCTTGGGGACTCCTGTGTCTCTTGGCCCATTGTGCACATTGAAAAGCCTAACTCATCAACTGAAATGAATCAAACTGATTCTCAAATATGGTACTATGCTATATCCAGATTGAAATTCTATTTTTCCCAACACTGAGTACAATTTTTTGCGGCCCTAAAGACGTTTTTTTTTGTATTGGCATCCAGGTTACTGTTCATCAGATAATTTTTATTTATATCTGGAATAATTTTCTAATTAAAATTTTTGAAAAATTAGAAAAACGAAATTTGTTCAAAAAATTATGTAAAGTTTCTTGCTATTATTGTATTAACTAACCTAAATTCATTGAGTCCCTTTTCAAGTTGAATAATGAAATATTGAAAGTTTACTGCATATGGTAATTTTTTATAAAAGAGTTCCAGTGCATATTTGTTTTAATGAATTGAAATTGCTTGACATGAGAGTACTGCAGTAATTCACTCACTGTATATATTTAGACATGAAGTTGACAATTCATGAAGTTAGTGTTACAATATTTCCAAGACATAATTTTTTTTTGCAAAATTCACTAATAAAAGTAACCCCGTCTTTGGATTTAGAATTCTTCACTGAGATGAAATCACATTGCTCTTGAATTCATTCAATTGTGTAAAATGGATCCTCTAAGAATCCCAAAATTGTAACAAAAAAGAAATAATTATCAAAAATTACTAACCACCAATTTTGAAGCTATAATAGATTTCAATTAATTGAGAGCTATTATTATGCAAATTAGGACCACCCACCTGCCTTTCATTTTTGAGCAGGTTTAGGTTAAATATGATTGCAAATTCCATTAAATCACAATCAATTCTTTGGTTTTATGTAGTGTTGAAAAATTTTAACTTGATATTAATTTTTTCCTAAACCAAGAAAGTTTCTCTTCTTTCTATATTCAACAGACAGACAGAAATGTTGACTAATTTTAAGCTACGCTCAAGTTGTTATAAATTTAATATATTTAAATAGTGTATGAATTCAAATTTTACCTCATCTACTTTTGGTGGTTAGAGTGTCTGCATGGCAATTGCTATTTTCTAATTATAATAATTATTAATTATTTTACAATGATTGTGATTCCTTTTTTTAGTGAGTAAGTATTCTTTTAAACTTTAAGTCCGATGCATTTACAATAGATGTAATGAATAATTTTTTGTGTTAATTTATTATGTTCTACAGATAGCTTGGTAAGTTAAACGTTCTCTAGTCCCTGTATTCTATTTTAACAAATTTTAGGCAACATAATTTGTATGTACATATACTATTTAAATGTATTCTATCTAAGTTATTCTTCATTTTTACATGCAGACAGTCTAATTATTTTAAGATTAACGAATGTATGTTAGGACACTACTTCGATAGAGTATTTATAAGTGTAAATACAATTTGCCGTAGAGTACACATTGGTAATTGAAATCCAGAATCACATCTGGCTGAACAAGGAGACCCGTCATGTTCCTCTCACAACTCTTTTCAACTTGAAAATAAAAACAGATATTATGGTAGCAAAAATTTATTTAATTTTTTATTTGGCTTTCAACAATTCTTTCACAAGTTATTAATAAATACTGCGAGAAATCATTTACAAGGAGCATCAGCAATTATTTCGATGCTAATTGACAAAAGTATAGACCTAATACTCACTACATGGGATCTCGATTGAGGACAATTCATTTTAAGACATTCCAGATATGATGTCCTCGAGTTTATTGCAGAAATATATTCTGAATATAACAAAGGAAAAACTATTCCAGAATATTTTCAACGTTTATCATTTCAATAGTTGCTATTATCTCTATTCTTTATTGCTTTTTCTCAGATGGATGACAAATCCGTATTTTTAATTCAATAAAAAAAAATTACTATGTATCAGGAGTTCTAACACAACGTTTCATCAGACCTTATGAAGAATATATAATAAATAAACCATAAAATTGATATCTCGACTATCTCTACAATAAATTGAGTTGTTTTTTATTCTTGACACAATTGTGTATTTCATTTTGATGAGTTATATTGCCAGGATACACGTCCAAGTAGATAAAGAATTGGTTCTCAATGTTAGTAACACACTTTTCTGAATGTTTAATAAGCTACCTTATTCACTTTTTATATATTTTATTGTTATCAAAATAATTTTCTATTTAAGTATTACTTTTTGGTGAATCCATTCTATTTGGATGTAAATATTTTTTTGACATGCATCAAAATATGTTTTAAATTCTGCTTTATCTAACTTATTTGAAAGATTCAAACATCAAGTATACTTCATTGAAAATAGTTGAACTATATGTGGGACACTTTTGAGAGAGGGAATACTTGGGTTTCACTTGCTATCTTTACACTTACATGCAAAGTTCTACCAATTGTCTGTTGGTGACAGTGTTCGACTGATCGTTTATTTCAGCAGAAACACTTTTTTTTACTTCCTTAATGCTTGGGAGGAAACTCGAATATGAGAATGTTTTTAAAAATACATTTTAGTTTTATAAAATCTATTGTCATAAAATAGGATAAACCTACATTTTATAATTGTTGACATATTTCTAGAAGCATTTCAAAAAGACTTATTTGTTCAGTTAGGTTACCTACCTATTTAAGAATAGTGTTTGTGATCAACGCAAGTATTAATATCTCTACGATATTGAGCAAACTAATGCCAGATATTTATTTTTACAATATAAGATTTTATTGTGAGGTTTAGGAGGAAAATTGTATATTTTGAAAAATATTTCGAGAACTGCTTCCTAATCGAATTAATTTAACTTTTATGATCATAGTATATTATCAGTTATGGCTGTTTCTTTACCATTTCAACTTTTTTGGATTTCTCCTTAACGTTCGGAGGAAAGATCTTCCTGGAGTTCTATTTGGTCATTGCCTTTGGTAATGTCAGTTAGCAGACCACTGCCAACAAACTCACAAAACAAGTTATTTTATTTTGTATATATGTGAAAGTAATGTCTTTCACAGGAATATTTAAAATTTGGTTATTTTTAAATATTGATCTGTAGAAAATTGTTTTACAGTGTTACGAGTTTACCATTTTACTGAAATATTTTTCTTGGGACATTCAATTTTCTGCACTGGTATCAGTTTGTTCTTTGAGTGTCCAAGGTAACGTGTCTGAAATAAATTTTTGCAGTCACCTCAGTTTTGCACACCACTATACCTCAGGAAGAGACATAGCATTTTCTGAAAATAATCTAGAAAAATAAGTAACCTATGAAATCAAGGTAATTAATATTTAGTATATGAGAATTCTGTCTGTCTGGGCCTTGTCTGTCTATCTAATCACATTGTAATTGATGTTATTTATCCAGATTTTATATATTTTTTTTTTAATTTTGATTGTGACAATCTACATAAGCAATGTTCGTAAGTAGTTTAGAAGTAAAAGAATATTGTTTTCTAGTTTTAGTCGAAAATTATTCTCGGTTGATTCAGACCAATATTACAAATTACAAATCGGTCTCTAAGTAGATTGTAGTTTTTAATCTAGTAAATTTGACAAAACATGGGGATGATTCAATGATAGTAGAGTGGTTACGAACCTGATTAGCGTCCATTCATTTGTCTGATTTGAAAAAACTTAAAATAATGCGTTTAAAGACTTAACCGAGGGGACATTATTATTTCTTCCAGTTTTATTCATCATTCTCATTCTTGATATATTATTTTCAATAGCAGCTATATTTTAAATTGTTTTGATTTCATCACATGTCAAGTTATATCGTTAGTCTAATTGAATAGTTGTTGATAAATTAGTTCAATTTATTCCCTTTATCTTATGGTGGGGGAGTTATTGTAAATACATATAAACCACAATTCGAACTGTTATTCATATTCTATGAATTAATGCACATAATTAAATCTTGTTTATTCTTCCATTTTGACCAGTGTCAGGTACTGTTTCAATATTTGAAGATGGAAAAAGACAAGGTATTCGGTAGAACAGTAACAATTATATCTTATCCTCAATATGTATATGAAATACCTCGTTTCAAAAATAATCTTTTGAACAAGATGAACATTTCAAACACCTATTCAATTCTTTTTTAGTTCTTGAGTAGTTACAAGTTGGGGCCTGTTATAAAAAAAATTCATTATCTACGTAGATCATTCTACTTCCTGTAATGAAGTATTTGAAGTTCATTGTACACACGAATATATTAATATACATTTATGTCTAATGAAGAGGTATTATTTAAATTACATTAGTTCTTAGATATTACACTAATACAAAATAAATCTACAAATTAATAATAGATTATTTATGAAATGTATTTTATATTACCATTACTGACATAGTTAATTGAATTGTTAGTGTAATTATAAATTTAGAGGAGTAAAAATTAGAAGAATTCGACTGATGTACAGGTACTGGCTAAGTTTTAAATTAAAAGAAAAATATACAATAAATCACTTTAAAATATTTAGGACCCTTAAATATAGTGCAATTTCTTATGGGATTTTATCTAGTGAAATAGTACATTACATTAGGTATTCTCATAATTTTTAGCATAATTTAACATAAGGGTATGTTTCTATAAAACATACAATTTTTGTGAAGTATTTGTTGCTCAAAAGATATTATTTTGTATTATGTTATCTATAAGAAATCCTATGTCTACCGACAATGATCTAATGAAACTGTATATTCAATATATGAGTGTGACTTGAGTGTTGCATTGTTTTATAATTCTTAAGCCTGATAGTTATTGACAAACATGTTATTTAATAATTAAGCTAACATTATATTCACATAACTTGTCCCTCCTTTAACTTCTTCATACATTTTACTGAACTCATATTGTCCTCTACCACTGTAAATCAGCTTTATAGATTTGTACGTGTTGACCTGTTGCAAGCAAATTTCATTATCAAATAAGTCTTTGAAAAGTATTGTAAAGGTTGTCGAGGTCATCTGTTAGAAAAAAGTAATTGTTAACAGAGTACTTCAAGCGAACTAATGCCTGTTTTTGAAAATTTAAATAATACGAGTATAAAATCATATACATACATACATTTATATATATATATATATACACATACATGTATGTATTTATAGTAGTTCATTTGTAATGGGGTAGTTGATATTTGAATATATTTAGCCTGAATTAAGATGTCTTTAGATTATGAAAATACTTACAAAACAATGTACCTATTAAATATCTCTAAATGAGAAAATATAACACATAAAAAACTCATTGTCTCTTTTTCCTGTGCCATTCTCGAAGTTTATATGATAACAGATTCTCTATTGATCTGGATTTATTTTTCAGATTATATTGGGGTAAAATCACAAGTAAAAGCATGATCCTACAGATGTTAGGAAATAAAATTTGGAGATTCGTTGTTTGAGAGCCTGTGTATGCCAGGTCTTCGTTGTTTTATAAAAACTGAAAGTTTCTCAGCGCATAGCTCCATCATCAGAGGCCAATGGGCTACTATGAAGTTTGGATCATCGTAGCTTTGGCAGGTAACAGGTAGCAAAGATGTAAAAACATATCACAGGATACTCTTGAACTTTAATAAATTGTAACTGTACTTATTATAAAAGCTAAATTTTGTATGTTATTTGGGTATATTATAAGATGATTCCTCGGTGAAAGGACTTCGACAGTTCTAATACTAATACCTGACAAGAAAAACTCAAAGGTTAGCTGTAGATGCGGGTGCAGGGCCACATACATCCAAGAAAATTTGAATTTAATAGTTGTACTCACATTCTAGTATACAAGCTAAATTTTATATAAGTTATTTGAGTGATTATGAGATATTTCCTTAGTAGCCAGATATTTTCGATAGTTCACACCTGACCAGACAAAATTACAGATTAGCTGTTAAAGCAAGCCCCAGTGCAAGTGGGTTAGGTATTTTGCTACGCATCTGTTAACTTTGTACGTGTTGAGTTATTACAGCTACAAGATTTTATATTATTCGTTTGTGCATTTTAAAAAATTATTGCAATCTGATAATTATGATGAAATATATTTTTCTGTTAACCCTTTCAGTCATAAATTATGAAAACAATTTTTTTTGTTTTTTCATAAAAGGTTGTTTTTACTATAAATTTGAACCCGCTTGAATGCCTGGGTGGCCTTGGGTGTTCAAGGTCAGATATGTACACTGTGATGTACATTATGACTAAAGAAGGAGCTCAACATGTACATATAATCAGTCATAATGTATGAAAAGAGTGAAAACAATTTTTGTCAAACATTTTCAGAAAACACTTTATTTTGAGATGTTCACTAAACAATTTTACAAAAATGTAACACTTTCTTTGCCATACAATGGCTTCTTCTTCAGCCATTATATGGCTAACCACTTGTCACGTTTTTTTAAAACTGTTTAATGAAAATCTCACAATAAAATTTTGTTTGATTACGTTAGTAATGGATTTTCAAGTACCGGCCAATTCCATCATATTCAATTTTTGTCTCTACTCATACAAAGTGATCCATTACATTTAATGTATGTATATGTGAGATTCAAATTTTTGTTTTTGTTCCGCCCCATATTCTCACATAATATAGAAAAATGAGCTGTAGTATCAAAATAAAAACTGTCTCAGGTTGCGATTGTTTACATGATTCGGAAGAATTCAACCTAGAACTGAAAGAAGACCGTGCTGAATCCGAACATGTAGGTCTTCTTCGTTTCTTCACAATTTGTCACATAATATAAGGACATCAGCCAAGTTCTGCCGATAGTGTATTAGATTTAGAACGTGTTTAACTGTATTGGACAAAGTAGAATGATTTAATTACCTTCAATATAAATTGATGTTCACGGAGATGTACACCATGACTGAAAGTGTTTAACCAATAACCAATTGTCGCGCCTTTCTATGCACAGAAACCCTCATAATTCGAAACTTTTGCGAGGATTGACGAGGTCTTACCTTTTAGCTTGTGATTTCTAGCACGGGCTGAATATTCAAAGTGAACGTCGAAAATCCCACAGAATTCAACTAACGTTCACATAGCGGTTGATTGAGTGATTGGGCTGAAACACTCACGCTAACAAACCGGCTACTGCGCAACATCCCAGGTATTACAACTGTTGAAAGTCCGGCTCCTGAGGAAACATCTTAAGGTTACCCGAATAACATACATCAAATTCAACTTTCATATTGTAATGTAAGTACAGTTATAATTTATTGAAGTTTTAAGGTTATGCGGCGAGGGGTTTCCACATTTTTGCTATCTTTTACCTGTCAAAGCCACAATGATCCTAAGCTCATAGTAGCCCATCGTTCTCTTCCTATGATGGCGTCGTGCGCTGAGAAAATTTTTGCTTTTATAAAATAACGAAGGTATGGCATTCACCAGCACTTGCTCCATATTTTGAAAATCCTATGTTTAAAAATATTTCCTTTGCTTTGCACGGTGACATGTGTCTCGGTATCTTAAAGCAATCTCAAACAAACCTTTTTGGAGGTGTATGTTAAACCGTTTAATATTCATTTGCCGAGATTGAAAATAGTGAATTTAACTTATAATTAAAATAAAAGTGAACAAAGTTAATGACATTTCTGTATTAATAATCAATTGAAACTCAAAATAAACCATTTAATTGAAGTAAAATAACTTGTCATGAGATCAAGCCCCATTATATAATTGAATGATAATTTGGGTGTGTATGAACGAGGAGACTCCAAAATTCACTTTGGTTTTTTTATATTTGATGAATGATCTGTTTTCTTAAATATCTGTCTACAGAGAGTCCAAAAAAAAAATGCAAATTTCTTTGAGAGTTTAATTTGTTTACTTATCAGTTAGTAATATATTCATTTCTGATATCATAGATATGTTCACCATATTATTTTCTGATTCAAAATATATAAATAAAAATTGAATATTCGAATAATAATCTCTTAGTAAGTTTTCACTTTTTCAAATATTTTTTTGAGTTAGTTTTAGCCTAGCAGATAAAACCTTGAAACAATATGACATTTCGAGATGTTGAATACTCGCAATAGTTTTCATATAAGAAAAACAATTTAGAAAGTGTATTGTAAAGATATTGAAAATATCAAGTTTTATTAAAGAAACGTTACATTCAGAACATGAAAGAATATTTTACAAAAAAAGAATTGACAATGAATAACTTTTTTATCATCTTTTTGAAATAACGACTGTTATCAGTTTTTTTCTAAATGTTTAATAATGGAGTTTACATCATTTAATATACAAATCGGAAGCGTTTTTAGAGTGTCCCGCCTATGAAAATTGAATAAAAGGTTGCCAAAACTCATCTGTTTGCTAAAAGACCTCTTGTAATTTACTGATAGATCAAAAGTGTAATATAATTTTGTAAATACCAAAAAAAATCCATTCATTCTCGATACTTATGGGTTTTCATTCTCCTAAAATTCAAAAGTCACAAATTAAATTAATCAAGGTTTATATAAGTTGTAATTTAATGTAATAACCTTTAAAGTGAAAAAAAGTTGAACAAGAACATCATATATTTATATTATCATGGATCCTGTTATTAATTTTCATCAAGTAATGGGTCAGTCCATTCATAACATATTTTTATAAAACATTAATGTTCTAGTAACTACCTCCATTTCCATCTTCAAAATGAACTGACACACTAATCAAAAACAACCAAATGATTAACTTTTTAGCATATTGTCCATATGCAAACATGATTGACAATTTACAAATTGTAATATCCAATGAATTGTTTGAAGGTGATTGACAATGTTTCATGATGAATTTCACTAGTTCGGACTTCCATTGTCTAATATATAAAATGATTTGAAATCCCTGAAACAACTAAAAAAGAAGAATTAAAAATGAATAGCTGAAAATAACAATTATATTAAGCAAAAAAACCTGAAATGAAATAATAGTGAAATAAAATACAAGTAAAAATAGAACAATTGAATAAATAAAAATAAAGAAATAAACATGAAAGTAAAAAAAAAGTTGAGAGATTCCAAGCCAAGTTAGTTCACGATGTTTCGATTGTTAGTATTTACAATCGTCTTCGGGTGATGACTGGACTGATTCCTCCGAGAGATGACTATTTATGGGTCGTTCGAGTACTTTCATGGAAAGCGGGGATAAGTGAAAGTACTCGAACGACCCATAAATAGTAATCTCTCGGAGGAATTAGTCCAATCATCACCCGAAAACGATTGTAGATGCTAACAATCGAAACGTCGTGAACTAACTTTGGAATCTCTTAACTTTTTATTTTCATGTTTATTTCTTTATTTTTATTTTTTTGTTCAATTGTTCTATTTTTACTTGTATTTTATTTTACTATTATTTTATTTCAGGTTTTTTTGCTTAATAAAATTGTTATTTTCAGCTATTCATTTTTTATTCTTCTTTTTTAGTTGTTTCAAGGATTTCAAATCATTTTATATATTAGACAATGGAAGTCCGAACTAGTGAAATCCAATGAATAATTGAAAAACTCACTTTTTTTCACAAAGACTGACCTTTAAGCTTCACACTTCATCTTTCACACTTTTAATTGAATTTTCTGTGGATCTGCCAATTCAATGTTTACTTCATTCTAAGAGGATTGTTCAAATGGTAATGATAAAATTCTATATTCAGAAATATTTAATCAGTCTTCTGAATCTACATGTTCTTATTGAAACAAAACCGTTTATCCTTCTACACTTTACCTATCTTTCTTACTTTTGAATACTTTTGGTTGGTCAGTCAGAAGTTGCAATAGCAAATTTCTTGATTGTTGAAACGGTGGGCAAATCCACTAGTGTGTTCAAGCAAAACATACATTTTTATCACACATATCTTACCCCAAATCATCCCATATAAATCGGATTCATTCCTACAGATTGAAAAGTAGCACACGTGAGACAAGTGAAAAATAAAAGTTATTTATTTTGCATATAATAGTAGTAACTCGTATTTACAGAAAATATTTGGATTACTTTGACATTAAAAAAAAAAGATATTTATAAAAAAATTGTTGAATATTCATTTAATATGATCTGGAACTAAATTAAAAACTACTGAACTGTGAATTTGATCAATTGTAAAACTGGAACACCACTAACATGCTATAATTATTTTTTGAATAAAATCCATTTTCTTTAAGTCATTCAGAAGGAAAATTCATACTTTTTTGACAAACCTCGTATATGACTGAAAGAATTTAATAACATATGGTTACACTTTAGGTTTTAATTCTAGCAGAACTTTTTATGAAGAATAACTTTTGTGATTCCAACTTACTGAGACATAACGTAGAAATATTCAACATTATATGTGGTCCTACTTGCGATCTTGTTTGGTTTCTGGCTTTTGTTGTGGATTCTAGAAATTGGGTAGATTTTTCACTTCTTGAATATGCCATGTATCCTTATGACCTAATATAAAATGGGCAGTTGCAGTGAACAAACAACAAACCAGAGGTCTGTGTGATTTAGATAACTTCAGTAACCAGAAAGTTATAATTTACTGGCATTGTATTCTGTTTCCAACTGGTGAGCAGAGGATTGGTCATTTCACAAAGTTAAATAAAACACCATTTTTGTCATAACTATCAATGCAACTTAATCAAAAAGCAGAAAAAGTAAATTTGTCTCCATATACAGTGTCACACATAAAGTCCGCATCAGATGGGATTTTTTTTGTTCATCTCTTCAAGCAACTTTTGATATCTCCATTAGGTTGTGCTTTAAAAATTATGCCAAATGACATGCATATGACCGATCAAGTGATTTTTCTTCCCTGTCAAATTTGACATTTTTTCCAAAAAATGTTCGGAAAAGCAGTTATTTCTCGAAATTTCGAAAATCGGTAAAGAGAAAAGATGATTGTTTTTTCATTTTTTACCCATATACCAATTTTTAGCTCTCTAGTACAAATTTTGTTTTTTTACAGTTTTTCGAAAATTTGACATTTGCCGATTTCTCAAATTTAGCCAAACCTCAACAAAGTTAGTGCTTTATGCCTAACTTATTTTTTCAACGCATTTTTATGTCCAATTGCAATTCTGAATACAACTTATTTCGCAAAAATTTAAAACACCAGAAAAAATGATGCAAAGTTGATACAGTTTTTAAAAACAGATAAATATTTCACTTTATTTCTACTTTTTGCGAAATAGCTTGATACATAAGCATAATCAAAAAACAATATCAATGAAAAGTCAATAATTTATTCTTTGCTGCACTTTTCAAACAGTTAAACTTTGATTTACTAATTACGAAAAACTACAACGCAATTAAACTAAGGGAAGGAATTATACGAAAGTAATTTCACATTTACTAAATATCTTTTATGAGGTATGAATGAACAAAATTACTTCAGAAATCAATTTAGATTTTGTTGCCTAGAAAACTAAACCGTAAAAAATTCTAACAAACATCTGTTAAAATAAAGTTATAATTTAAATTAATAACACTGAATCGAATCGAAACATATGCCTAAACCATGTAAATACAAAATAAAAAGTCACATTTCGGTGTGCCTTCCACCACGTTCAATGCAATCAATTGTCCTTTTTAAAACATCTTTAACTGCATTCTTTATACTACGGGGTTTCGTGCTTACAACACATTCTCGAATAACTGCCTTTAAATGGTTTATATCTCGAAAAGGTCTTTGCTTATACACCTTTTGTTTTAAGTAACCCCACAAGAAGAAATCTAGTGGGGTTATATCAGGAGATCTAGGCGGCCAAAAGTGTTCCATATTGCGACTGATTAATTTGCCCCTAAATATTTCCAAAAGACGCTCTTTAACCACCCTTGTAGTATGAATAGGTGCACCATCACACTGATACCACACAACATTTCTTACTTGAAGGGGCATATTATCCAAAACTTCAGATAGTTCGGTATTCACAAAGCGTAGGTAGTCCGCAGAATTTAAATTATGTCTAAAAAAGTATGGTCCTATAATTTGATCGTTTAATATGCCACACCATACATTCGTCTTAAACGAATATTGATCTCGACATTCGATTACGAAATGTGGGTTTTCTTTTGCCCACCACCTGCAGTTTTGCGAGCTCACAACGCCATTTGAAGAGAAGGTCGCTTCATCTGTCCATGAAATTTCATAAGGAAAATGATAATTTTCTTCTTTTTCCCCTTGAAACCAAAAAGAAAAATACAAGCGCATATCTAAGTCCCTTTCTTTTGATGTATTGATAAATTTCGGTTTATGTGGCATAAATTAATTTTTGTGTAAAATACGTCATACACTCTCTCGGTTAACATCTATTCTATCTGCAATATCTTGAATACTTGTTTTTTTATGTTCTACGACTTCCAAACATATTTCAAATTCCACTTCTTCAGTATGTCTAGAAGGCTGATGTGCTTTTCTAAAATTACTCTCAACCGAGCCAGTAGGTTTAAACTTAGCTATTATCCTACTAACTGTTGACTGATGAATATTTCTTGCAGGATGTCTGGCATTAAAAATATCAGCTACTTGTCGGTGACAGGTATTCTCGCCACATATTAAAACGATTTCAATTTTCTCTTGAAGATTCAGCATTTTTAACAACACACTAGACAACGAATAAACTATTTTAAATCTAAAACTGATAAACACTATTTTGAGTTATTCAACAAATGTCATATGACAATAAAATATTTTGCTTATTCAGTTCAGTTCAATTGTTTCCACAGTACCCTTAGTTTAATTTCGTTGTAATTTTTCGTAATTAGTAAATCAACTTTATTTTAACAGATGTTTGTTAGAATTTTTTACGGTTTAGTTTTCTAGGCAACAAAATCTAAATTGATTTCTGAAGTAATTTTGTTCATTCATACCTCATAAAAGATATTTAGTAAATGTGAAATTACTTTCGTATAATTCCTTCCCTTAGTTTAATTGCCTTGTAATTTTTCGTAATTAGTAAATCAAAGTTTAACTGTTTGAAAAGTGCAGTAAAGAATAAATTATTGACTTTTCATTGATATTGTTTTTTAATTATGCTTATGTATCAAGCTATTGCGCAAAAAGTAGAAATAAAGTGAAATATTTATCTGTTTTTAAAAACTGTATCAACTTTGCATCATTTTTGGCATAATTTTTTCTGGTGTTTTAAATTTTTGAGAAATAAGTTGTATTTAGAATTGCAATTGGTAATAAAAATGCGTTGAAAAAATAAGTTAGGCATAAAGCACTAACTTTGTTGAGGTTTGGCTAAATTTGAGAAATCGGCAAATGTCAAATTTTCGAAAAACTGTAAAAAAACTAAATTTGTACTAGAGAGCTAAAAATTGGTATATGGGTAAAAAATGAAAAAGAACCATCTTTTCTTTTTACCGATTTTCGAAATTTCGAGCAATAACTGCTTTTCTGAACATTTTTTGGAAAAAATGTCAAATTGGACAGGGAAGAAAAATCACTTGATCGGTCATATGCATGTCATTTGGCATCATTTTCAAAGCACAACCTAATGGAGATATCAAAAGTTGCTTGAAGAGATGAACAAAAAAAAATCCCATTTGATGCGGACTTTATGTGTGACACTGTATATGCGAAGGTAAAACTAATTATCGGTCACAAGGAGGGGAGGAGTGTATAGTGATTTTTCCAAAATGGTGGATTTTTCCTACTGGATCAACTAATATCATGTCGACGGGTACCAAGGAAAATAAACTACGTAATGTTATTAACAGCGAAAAGTGTGGATGATGTACATTTGCAGACACAAATTGAAATAACAGGTATCAAGGGAAAAAGCAAAATGTCCTACAAATCAGGTATGTTTTATACGAAAGAAAAAACAAACCAGGATGAGGGAGAACAAAAATGAGAGTGCCAGTGTAACATACATCTGGGCGAAATCGTTAAAATAGATAAAATAGCATGCTCGATTCACAAACACTAAAAGAAATGAAAAATAGACAGATTAGACCGTTGGTGAATCTGTTGGCAAAGAAAGTGGGAGACAGATGAGCTCGCTAGTAAAAAAATGTGTCTAGCATGAAAACAACAGATAAAGAGAGAAGCTCAGCTGGATCAAACGTGATCCGATGGCGAATATCTCAGGTGTGGCTTCCGTTCAGTAGCAATTCTAAATATGTTTTTCAGATAATATTTCTTCACTACATCATTATGAAATTTACATTTCTGCCTGTTTATATGTGATAAAATTACATATGCTCTTATACATATTTATGTAAATTACCGGTTTCATTGGAGTTTCACGGCATATATTTATATTTCGAAATAATGTTTCTTTTCAAAATTATCACTCGTCTCGGTCAAGATTTAAAGTCACATCCTTCCCTCGGACTAACGTCTAAGGGCCACATTAAAACAATGCGATAACAGTTATTGAGAAAGAAGAAACCTCCATTATACAAATAACCATTTCATTATTGCTATTCTATGCATACATAATTTCACATCATACAATAAAGCCAAACATTTTTCAACATGTGCAAGAAAATTTAAAAAGAGACAAAATATATACTAGCAAAAATGAAGGATCAAACTTTATCATGGATGGATTTGGTCGATACTTGATAAAAATCCATAACTTATTCAAACAACACATTATTGTAAGATTTCCATTGCACAGTTTACAAAACCGCAACACGTGTTTCGTAAGATAATAGCTTCCCCAAGCGGTTTCATACTAATTAAATTCAACTACATTTGAACTTTATATAACAATTTCAATCATGTGAACTTCTACCCGCATAATGACTAATAATTTTACCAGAGTTTAGGTAAAAAACCTTGAGCCACAATAAATCCTTGCGGGTTGCGGTGGAGGGTCGAATAGACCTACTCACTTTAGACCTAACGTAACCTAGGTAAAAACTGATTGAAATGTTTAAACTTTATGAAAGTAAATTTTACCAACTCATTAAATGGACATGTAGATTAGATTAGATTGTCGGGGAGCTAGCCCATGGCCTGATTCACTGCGACCTTTTCAGATTTATTGTGATGCTCGTTGGTTGTTAGAGTTCATTGTCTAGCTTGATCTCTTTGATGAGACTCCATAGCCTTGACACTGACCCTATAGCTGGCAGCGTCTGGCTTTTCTTCCCTGCATCTTGCGTGTTTCAGCCTTGCTGTCGCGTTCACAGAGCACACGCAGTGCGGGTTCTTCCTCTTCTTGACAGAACCTGTATTGGTTTTCTTTTGTCATATGTTTCCTGAGCCGGCTATGCCCCGTTAGTAGACCCACCACTACCCTTACAACCTTACGGTTGTGGTTCAGCAGGTCTTCCGTGAATCTGGGCGATGGTTTCTTTATGAACTCTTTCGCCTGCCTCATTCCTGGGAGCTTATTCGACCATTTTATCGATTCGGCTTGCATCCATGAGTTTATGGATGTTTTTATACATGCTTTCGCTACCCCGCAGAAGGGTTATGGGCCCTCATGTCCCAAGCTAGAGTGACCCTATTTTAGGTTCTTAGATCCTTGAGTGCGCTCAGACAGCGTCCCACCAGTCTTGAGAGGACTTGAAATGAGCTGAGCGCTTTAATTGCCGCCCGGCTGTCTGAGAAAATGGCAATGGTTTTATTTGTGACCTTCTGCCTGTTTATTTCCCCTATACAGTGTTCTATGGCCGCTACTTCTGCCTGGAACACAGTTGCATTATGTCCGAGGCTGAGTGCGATTCTCGTCTTTGCTCTGCCTCCGTATATACCAGCTCCCACTCCTTCTTGGGTCTTTCAGCCATCTCTATACCAAGTTTCTTCCGCTTTTACCGGTAGGCCGTTTTGCCAGTCCTCATGTACATGTTCAAGTGGTCCTTTATATAATGACTAATAATTTTACCTGAGTTCAGGTGAAAACTAATTGAAAATTCAAACATAATCAGTTTCTACTTAGAAACGGATAAAATTATTGGTCATTAAGTAGGTAGAAGGTTATATGTTTCAAATTTTTCTTATATAAAGCACAAATTGTATACTTTTGAACCTTTGGCGTAGAATAAATCCAAGGAATCTCTTGAAGACGCCAACTTTATTACTGAAACGACCGTCGAGAAGAGTATTGCATTGGATCCATTTAATGAGTTGGTAAAATGAAATTATTATAGAGACAAGTCATGCGTATTGTCCCCTTTAAATTTAATATCTGATGGAAGAGTGCGATAATTTATATTTCATTAATAAAACTGCAATTCTTCCGCCTTGAGAGATTCATTATTTTAATGTTGTCCTTAGTCACCCCAGTCTCTTGAAGCTGTCTGTGCGGGTTCCCTTCCAAGGTGGCATCTCTAGTCAAGTTACTTGATCGTGGGAAAACTAAGATCAACCTAATGACCCTATTGATGTTTTTTTCTTCTACTTGGAAACCGTCTTGACTTGTCCATTTTTCCCAAGTCTCCAGAAAACACTGAATGCGTCATGGGCTTATTACGTTTTCCTCCCATCTTCTTCCTTCATGCCTCCCAGTCCAACAATCTTGTTTCCTGTACAAATTTCTACAGATGTTTCTTGATGGATACATGTCATACTTTCCTGGATATAATGTGGGTTGTCCATAAATTGTTTACCTCATGTGATGAAGTTCTTCACATTCGCATAAAACTTGGCATGCTGTCTCTGTCCGTTTGTTGCATTACCTGCCCTATTTTGCTCCAGGGAGTAGACTTGTAATTGTTTTGGCTGATTTCTTCTTGGACGATTCCTTATAAAGGTTTTACCATGTGTGTTCCGGGTACACTTTCCAATCTGGTTCTGTACCATCGATTTTGGTAGGAAGAGGTGCGTCAGGGCAGCACTTCACCTCAAGAGAAAGGAAAATATTGCACGAGACCTATTTTGTTGATTTCCTGATGACTATCATTGACTATCTGCTGTTGTTACTTTTGACATATTTCCTGCTTATAACTGCATTGCATATTCTGGGTTTTTTGTTGTATAAAGTATGGACTCTCGATGTGATTCTGCCCTTCTGCGTTCAGCCATACCGTGTGAAGAAGAACCGTTTTTGTATCCATTTCCAAATATTAGGAATCGGGTGCTAACTTCATCCAACTTTCAAATTTACCATACGTCTGGGAGTCATATTGTTGAAATCTCTTGACCTTATCATTACCTACGTTTTGCAGTTCATAATTCACTGAAGACCGTTGCCACTGGTTTTCACAGTGTAATGCTACTCCAATAGGTAGGAATGTGGAATTCTGGCCTCCAAAACTTGCTGGTCGATAGATCTATTAAGAAAAGTCATGAGAACCTCTCAGAACCAGCTGGATCAACCTTTCAACTATAGCTAGATCAACCTTTCAACTATAGCTAGATCATTACACCTGTAAATGGTTGGACTTTGTGTAAGTAGTGTGTTATGCTGTCTGTCGTTGCTGAGACTTCGAGTTGAACCATATACCACAGAAGATGTCCACCGTAATAGCAGACGAAACAATTGGTACTACAAATTCCATTTGACCATGTCCTACCAGCTCGGATTTTGTTCTCAGTAATCGTGTCTCAGGCTGTGGAAGCCTATATGTTTTTACAATGTATCATGCCTTTTCCTTGACATCTAATCGAACTTTGACTAGTTAATAAACCCTTTTCAAGTACTTTGTAAAAAACCATTCAGATCCATTGAGTTTGGTGAGGGTTTCATCAGTCATCAATCCTGGCAATGTATAACCAACTTTTTCAGTGAAATCGGCTTGACTCGTGACTTTCTGTATCAGATTTGTTTATCCTGTAGATTTTGTCTCTCGAGGTGCTTGAATCATCCGCATCGACTTTCTTTTCATTTCCATTCAACATTTTTTTGCTTTCCCGAGTTCTAGCATACATTGACAAATATTGAACCAACAATTTTTTTATATAGTTTGGACAATTGATGAAGGCTTGTACTCTAATCTGTTCCATGAATTCGTTCGGAACTTGAAAATAGGCTAAATTGATTAGTCTCTTTCATAATCTGCCCCATACTCAAGTTATTGACATCTGCTCATAAGTTGAAACTTGTTTCAAGAATTTTTGTCCACAAAGATATAACGCTTTTACAATCAATGGTACATATAGTATACACGAAGTCAGTTCGAATGGCATAAAATATTAATTTGTCTAGACAGAATTCAATATATCACTGAGGACTCTAACACAATATGGGAATCTAGAAACCAATGACAAATCTTAAAAAAGATAATCGGTTAAATAAATAAGCTTTCTGATTTTCTACTTTTTCATAATCGAATAAAAAATGTAGGAAACTTTCAAAGAAAGGTAGAAAAAATAACTAATAAAATCTTTTTGTATAAATTTTTGTAAAGTCCGTAGATGGTAAGACAAGTGTCTCATGCCGAAACTTCGAAGTACACCATTCAGGGTGATATTGTTCCATGTCATTTTGTATAAAAACTCCATCACTTTGTGTAGCGCTCCTATGAATAAAATCTGTTTCAATTCCATATTAAATGTTTCAAGTGCAAATTGAATGAAAGTGATTTCGTTCAATTCAATGTTCATATGAAAGTAGTTGTTTCAAAAAGGTTTTTTCTTTCAATTTGTATATGAAAGAAAATTCTGTGTATGCTCTACATACCTTTATGATGAGTTTTTATTGAAGTAATTTTTTTTCCTTTATTTGGAAGTTTTCTAGATTTTTTTCTTTAATGATTAGTGAAGTAGAAAGCTCAAAAGCGTTTTTCCAATAAAACTAGTATCTCCTAAAAATACTCATTTTTCAATTTGAACGATAATTATTCGTTTCTGACAGATACAATATAAAAATAAACAATCGTTTTATTTCAAACATGACTTTTCCAACATAAAAGTCGCCATGCAATGCATTTTAATTTACTTCATCAATATTGATTATACATTCGTGTATTCAAAGATAATACGAATTTGTTGAAATTATAGTTTAGATCATTGAACAATATCAGTGTTCTTCAATGTCATACTTTGAAAAAGTGTTACTCAAAGTATGGAAATATAAAGTTCATGTGAAATAAGGTGCCACATGACCTTTTCAATATTACGATCTTATTCCAGTAGTGATTGAATTTTTAATCATTTCATTAATTATTTATCGTAGGTTATTCAGCAGCCGGTGGAGATTATGTCAATGGCCCACAGCGAGGAAGTGGTTATGGCGTTGTTCAATCGTACCACCCATATCGGAGATAATTTTCAAAATTCCATTCCCAATGTTTTCATCTGACTACTCGTTATTGAAACGTTATTATTCACAAAACTGAATTCATTTGAGGGTCAACTACTTTGCCAAAACATGAATAAGTTTAGAGATAAACTAAATCGTTATATATTTATGAAAACATATTAACGAGAAATTAACAGCTAACAATGAAAAAAAGTGTTAAATAAAAAGAAGAGTAATTGCCCATCAACTTTTTATTTAACAATTTTTTTTGTTCAACGCTAATAAACTTTTGAATTATTGCCGCCTAGCTATCCTCCTTGACTTTAAATTATATCATTAGTTTAAACAAAGAATTGAGCTTATTTATGTATTTTTATGTGACATACTTTGATATGTATAAATATATCTAGATTTAATACTTTTGAATAATTTCAATAAAGAATACTTGAATATAATATTAATAAGTTACATTTTTTCAAAGGAAATGTATATTTTGAAAAATCCATGAAAATAATCATCATTTATGATTTATAATTAATTTTCTGGTGCAAGTTATGTGTTTTGAAAACAAATGGTAATTTCATTTTCACCAAATTCACATTTTTTCACTGGAAGTAAATTAATGACTTTCATTTCTATCAAACTTTTCATTTATGCATTGTGTTTAACATGAAATTTACGAAATTTCCGTATATTATTATTTGAACTATAAGTAAACTTCATGGTCTCAATGAATTCATTTATGAATTGATATATGATACATTATTGCGGAAAAAACTATTTTGTTTGCAGATGAATTTGTATTGTTATTGAAATTTGGCATCTCATAATTATGGCAGTAACACCAAGATTGAAGAAATTATTTAAATTTTTCAATCTCAACTGAATATTGAGAACTAATTGTTGAATTCATCTTTTTTTGTCTAAAAAATTCTTTCAAATATTTGATTATGGCTACTTATTTCATTTGGTCATTATATGAAGTATGAAGAATTATTGTTTCACTTTTTCCATGTGGTAGCTGCAATTAGTTTCTCAAGATAAGTTTTTATAAAGAAATTTGTAAATGGGTAATTATAAATTAGACCCAGGTTATTTCCCTCCTCAAATGAAATCAATTCCTAAGAGTCTGACATTTCAATAAAATATATCTAAAATATTATTGATATATAAGATAAGAATACATATGCATACATTTTATGTTGTAAATTGTAAATCCATTATGACTGCAGTAATTAGATTTTGTATCTAGTAACTTTTAAGATGGAATAAATTTGATATTTGTTTCTTGTTTTGCATTTGTCTGTTATGTTCAATGAAACTGTAGTCTGATATCAATAGATAATAGTAACTAGTTATTTATGAAAAAAACGGTAACAAGATAATAAAATAATTTGATAATAACTGTTTTTCTTATTTCTTTCAACATTTGTAATAATTTTTTATAAATATTTATAAAAAGATCAATTTTTTTATCTTATATTTGTTTTGCTTTCTAGTTGGTGTCACAATTGCCATTTCGGAAATGGTAATACTCACTAGTGATTGACATAATTCAATTATCATTCGAATTATAAATCACTCGCAATGTGAAGTAGAATCTCTCCATATACATCGATAATACAGTAGTTGTTCAGTATGTGAATGAACCTTATTAGATTAAACTGTAATTTTTACTGTAAACTGAGAACAATGTTTCGTTTCATTTTTATACATTGGGAATTTAATTTTCATGTTGTTCATTGAGTTCTATATTTCAATTTTGGAGTAACGTTTCATTCTGTTAATTTTTAAGATAAATCAGTGCCCACAGTTCTCAGTTGGCTTTGGTATTGGGTGTATTTTGTTTACAATAATCCCATTCCACATTGGGTTATTCCTGCCAAAAGTTATTCGCTGTTCTGCTCGATCAAATAACATTGAGCAGAAAATAACTTTTGTTAGAAATAGCCCAATCTGGAATACAATTAGTGCCAACAAAAACATCTACTATCAAAGGTTGACAATATGTAGAGCATCTGCGATTCTGGTACAAGCAATAGAAAACAGCTATATGTAAATATTTTAAGTTCTGCGATGCAAATAATGTCAAATTCATTCAAATTATGGTCAAATGCGCCTAAACAATGAAGCAACGATCATATAATTAGAAGAAGAATAAATAATTCGAATCACTTTGATAATCGATTTTATATCTCAAATTATTATGATAATCGAATTATCGATAATTTTGTATTCAAACAAACAAAAGTTGCCCTGTTTTATATTTCTTATGAATAAAATTTCAATGCAACTTTTTGTTCATTAAATTCTATCCACACCTCTTCAGTTTTTTCATAAATAGCCACTATCAAAAATTCTGTTTCTGTGTATCACAACAATGTATTTCCCGACGTTTCTCTTCGTGAAAGCATCATCAGAGTCAGGTCATATTCCTCATTAGAAATGTCTCACAAAAGTAGAGACCAATATTCTCAGTATCAAAAATTCGAAAATATATCCAAATATCTCTTGGAAATTTGCAGGTAGATGGGTATGCATTTCTTCAAGTTTCAAGAGATATAATTTTTGTTTAGAAACCAATTATCATCACAAATTCTATCATGTATTAAGATATGTGTTTCTCGAAATTTTTATTTCAAACACAAACTTCGGTCACTGAAATTTTTTCTGCAATGAGTCCAAATTTTCTGTTGCTATCGCTCTAATAAACTGAAAGAAATCGACATAAAAAATGTATAATGTACTGTTCCACTGTTTCTCATTATCAGTGTCACCCACGGTATTTCGGTGAATGTTCAAATTCCAATAGAAATCAAAAGTGAAAACTATCAAGGAGGGATACATACGTATAAAGAAATAAATATTTCGAAATAAATTTCGAAACATTAACATCTGTCGAAAAACAACTACTTGCGTGGTATTAGCCAGGGAAGTAGTTGTTTTTTGACAGAGGTTTACCACACCCTACTGTGTAGGTAGTTGGGAGAGATTAATATTTCGAAATATTTATTTCCTTAAATGTTCAAATTGTTGTTCTTGAGAACAAAGGATACCTGAAGTGTCATACTTTTTGAGTATGAAACCTACAAAAATTTGTAAGCCCGTAGGCTTGTGCGAAATAGGCCCAAGTAATTGTATAGGACATTACTACCTGCAATATTATATATTATGATGGCAGTAGAAAGAATCATTGTTCGTTGTTTTAAATAATGGATTCAACAGGTGTTCTTTTTTTATTTTTATTATTTCTTTCGAAACGATAAAATAATAAAAAATTGAAGGATAGGCCACCAGAACAGTTTCATAGTGATGAAATTATTTTTTCAAACAGCGCTATTCTGACAGCCTTGAAAGTAACATCTAGGTGTCATCATTCTTAGATCATACTTCATTCCCAGGGCCTTGTTATGCATCATTCTCACAATTGAAACGATGGAATTAAATATTTAAACATGATTGTGATTGAATATTAAAAATTTGCATGAATGCCTCTACAGAAATTAACAGGTTTAATTTGATGTTATGATTATAACCATGACTAGACCCTAACCGTACTGATATGTACTCAAATGAATATATAAATCAAATAAAACACCAATACAATGAAATCATATTGTTTCGCTATACAGTAGCTTCTTCAGGCGTATCTATATACAGGAGAAGTTATGATACGCCTGAAGAAATAGCGAAATACATGTTGCATTTTTGTGAAACTATATAGTAGGAATCTCACAATGAAATGTTTCTTGAATACGTTATGGATTTTCATCAAGTATCGGCTGATTCTATTACATATCTGTTCATATATTTGAACACCGTGTCTTTATAATAATAATAATAATAATCTTTATTGGTTTCAAAGACCTAAAAGGCATAAAACAAGCCAAAAGAAATTTGAACATAGATTAGGCAAACAATACATGTACTTTAAAATGCTATAAGGAGCAAAGATAGTTCACTACGAAGATAAGAACTCGTCCATTGTATAATACGAGTTATCCAGTAAGTATGTTTTCAGCGTTTTTCTGAATCTGAAGTAAGATACCTCCTGATCGATTTTTGTCAATAGGTGGTTGATGAAAACCCTAATTCCATTGGAAATAGGGCCATACAGGTATATATTTAATTGTTTTTGGGGTGTGTAAAGATAATGAGTGAATCTTGTTGCGTAATTATGGATATCATATTATGATAGGGAATTTTGTTTCTGTTTCTATGTATATATAACAGGAAACTTCCAATATAATGCTGAAAAGTGGGAGTATATTCAGTTTTTTAAAAAGAGGTTTGCATGATTCTCTCTGATTTTTATTTAACATTGCAAGTATTTTTTTTTGTACTAGGAATACTTTTTGTGCTGAAGACGACATGCCCCATAACAAAATTCCATTTGATAGTCGGGATTGTATTCCCGCAAAATAATAATTTCTTAGAACATTTATATCAATCACTCTCTGAAGACATCTGATCTGGTAAAGCTTACTGTTCAATTTTTTTATTGTTTCACTAATGTGAGATTCCCAATCAAGTGTATCACTCATAGTTACACCTAGAAATTTAATGGTGTGACACTTCTCTAGAGTCGTTTCCCCTAAATGAATCTCTATATTTTCAGCCGTTCTCTGTTTTGTGTGGTAAATAATAAATGTCTTGCTAGCATTGATATAAAGACTGTTAATGGAGAACCACAGAATGATTTTTTCCATGAGATCATTGCAAGCTTGTTGATTGAGATCGTGAGATTTTTGTGATACTAATATGGAGAGATCATCAGCGTATAACGTTAATTTAAAATATGAGAGGTATTTTACAATGTCTACTAAGTAGATTGAAAATAGAGCTGGAGCAAGAATACTCCCCTGAGGAACTCTAACTTCCACCAGGTGCAAGATGAGAGTGGTGAATTGTGTTTTGACCGCTATTCTCATTGCAAGATATTTGTACATACTGATTTCCATTTTTGAGAAAAGATTCAAACCAGCTAAAAGCAGATCCCCTGATACCATAACACCAAAGCTTGTCAAGTAGTCGATCGTGTGGACACAATCATTGAGAATGTGTATATATGTATCTGTGGTTGCCGTAGATGTAGATTTAGATTTTCTGAATTCATGCTGTTCTTCTGGAATAATTCTGAACCTTGCAATGAATGAGTTTAGCCTCTCTAGCACACAATATTCAAAAAGTTTGGAAAACACTGGTGTGGGTGATATGGGTCTTCATTATAATATGGGTGATTCATTATATTTTTTTCTGACAAAAACATTGGTTGCTGGACAGAAAGCTCTACTTCGAGCAAACTCTGCTTGCTTCTTATACTTTGCATATTTGCATATAAAATGAAGTTTACATTCGTTTCGTTACTATCGTCAATATTTTTGCTTTTGGTATCTATGAAAAATTCATGCTATTCCTTTGAGCATCCATATACTGCCTATAGCGCCTGAAGTCATATCTCCTGAAACCTACTCCTCTGGGCCAAAATTTTGGTGTATATAATTTTTCTTTGTGGGAGAAGTCAGCCCCAACCACGAAAAATTTCAGTTGGTTTGAATCTGTTTGCAGCTCTTGAACTGTGACATCACTATTTTCTTCCCCTTCTGGTTCCTCCGGGTGAAGCTTTTTCGATATGAACTTTTTTATTTGGGTGTCGTTTACGTTTCTGCTTACTCTGTATAGATATAACCATACTTTCGGATTTGCCCCTGTAAAGTCGGTTTTATCTTCACTGATGCCAATTTATTCAGTTGGATTTCCTGATTTTCTATTTATGTTGTTATGGCGTCGACTGTTTCTACTCTTAGGACGTACAAAACTTTTTCCATCATCAAGTTTACCCTTGATAGATGATTTCATTCATCAAACTTGTTCTAGTTCGATCTTACTAGGCATCCCTGTTAGTTCAGGTTTTTGCGGTAAATCATGTTTGTTTACAATTCCTTGGACAGCTGGGGATTACTTTCAAAAAAAAGTTCTTGTTGAAATTTCGCATTATTCAGGTAATAAAAATTGATTTTATTTCAGAATTGATATTTTGACCTTATATCGATGCATTCACCTGAGAATATTTTAGGAAATAATCTTTACGAATACCACTCAACAGATAAATGTCCATTTATCCAAAAACGTATTCAAAAAACACGTTATTGTGAGATTTTCACTAAACAATTTAAAAAAAAAACGTTTTCGCGTGTTATAAAACTGTTTAGTGAAAATCTCTCAATAAAGTGTTTTTTGAATACGTTAGTTATAGATTTTCATCAAGTATCGGTCAATTCCATCATATATCTTAACGAAAACTTTGCTATCTAGCAATACCAATCGAGTAACCAGCTAAATAGCAAAGTTTTCGTTAAACATTGAAAAATATCGATATTTTTTGAGGTCCTGCGGTATTACTTTCGATAAAATTAAGTGTTGAAAACCCACGCAAATTCTGCTTCCACATACAAGAACTGAAAAACTCTTCTCGACACGTGTTTCTGCAACGTGTATTGGCGTCAAAATAGACATTGTCTACAAGGAATCCTGTCCGATGAGGATGGTTCAAACAGATGGCACAACCAATACATGGTTGTGCCCTGAACTGGAACACCTCAAGAAGACAGCGAGAACGACCTTTAACAAAGCGAAACATACAAGATTCGATGAGGACTGGTGTATATATCCAGCCAACCTCAGAGAGTTCAAAAAAGTCTACAGACAAAAACAAAGAGGAGCCTGAAGAGCCTACTGTGGGGCAGTCGAAGATTTTCCACTAGCTTCTAGACTACAGAAGGAATCCTGACGAGGGAAAATGACGACAAAGCCGCCAACCTCCGAAAGAGTGCTGAGATTCTTATGGAAACTCACTTCCCAGGTTCTGTGTTTTCTGGAACCACGAACTGGACGGAAGTACCAACAGCACCCTCACAATACGACTGACAATCTGTTAGTGCAGTAATTGACGAGGACAAAATAAGATGGGCCATATCGGGCTTTCCCCCCTTCAAGTCGCCAGGACCTGACGGTATGAGACCATCCCTACTTCAATTGGGACTGGATATTCTTATGCCGCGCCTGGTTGGAATATTCAGAGCCTCTCTAGCTCTGAGGTATATTACCAGTAAGTGGTGAGAAGTACGAGTAGTATTCATACCCAAACCAGGTAGGATGGACTACACCTTACTGAAAGCATCCCGACCAATTAGTCTCACATCGTTCTTTTTGAAAACTATGGAGAGGCTATGTGAGCAGTACATAAGAGATAAAGTACTAGTTTACAATCCACTGCATCCAAATCAGCATAAATATACCCCGGGAAGGTGTACTGATTCGGCCTCTCATCATGTGGTTGGCAGAATCGAGAGATCATTAGACAACAAAGAATCCACCCTGGGTATATTTATAGATATCGAGGGGGCGTTTAATAAAACAACCTTTCCAACAATTACTCAGCAACTACACTCCAGGAATGTACCCCTGGCAGTAGGAGAATGGATACTCAAGATGCTCTCTAGTAGAGCAATAAGTATCAATGTAGTATCAATGAAGACTTGTCATGAGGGGATGTCCACAGGAAGGGGTCTTATCATCCCTTCTCTGGAACATATTTCTGGATACCCTGATTAATCACCTCAACAATAATGGATTCTACACAATTGCATATGCAGATGATATAGTTATCTTGCAGACCGGCAAATTTGTGAACACACTGTGCGATAGAGCACAGGATGGGCTCAAATTGATAGAAACATGGTGTAAGGAAAACACTCACTGTCGATCAATCCCAAGAAGACTGAGATGGTCCTTTTCACCAGGAAAAGAAGTTTCTCGGGCCTAAAACCTCCCGAAATCTTCAAAAGCAAACTAAACTTCCCTGAAGAGGTGAAATACCTTGGTAATATCCTCGACAGGAAGCTAGCATGTAACTCTCACCTACAGAGTAGAGAAAAAAAGCATATATGGCTTATGAGCAATGTTGGAGGACAGTGGGACGCGCATGGGGTCTTTCATCTCGTGTGGTCACCTGGATCTACACTGCAATAATAAGATCTATGTTAACATACGGATTCGCATGGTGACTGAAAGTTCTATAAGCAACGGCCATCCAAAAATTATTTCAAATACAGCGACTGGCTTGTTAAAACATCACAGGAGCGTTAAGGAAGTTGCGTTAATGTCCATATTACGATTGTGTACGTATGGTGTAAACCTCGAAGTAGGAGTGGATCAATTATTGAGGCTGAGCCTATGGCGAAAAGCGCTACCTGCGCAACATCTGCTGCAGGCAACCAGTGAAGCAATTGAACCCAGGTTTTTGTTCAATAAACCCTACAAAATACAAATAAAACAGAACATAGAGTCAGATGCTACAAATGCAATACGCATATTTACAGACAGCTCAAAAACCAAAGAAGGCTCATGATGTGGAGTGTATTCCAGATCACTAAGCCTAAGGATTAAGTAGGGAATGGGAAAAATACCAGCGTGGTCCAAACAGAACTGGCTGGTATCTCAATTGCCACAAAAGAAATAACCAGGAAAGAAATTTCTGGCAAAAACATAACAATCTGCACTGATAGCAGACAAGCCCTATTAGCCTTGAACAGACAACGTGTTACCTCAGGGCTAGTACTAGAGTACCGCCAAGATTCAGCCAAAGCCTCTGTAGATAATAATATTATCCTGAGGTGGGTTTAAAGGCACGACAGGAGTAAAGGAAATCGCATTGCCGACTCTTTGGCCAAGGAAGCGGCTGGACTAAGAATTTTAGGACCCAGTGTTACCTACAACCCGATGACTTCGACACTTGCGTAACTAGCCAAACATCACATCCATGCTCAGTCCCTAAAGAGACGGGATGAAATCAAAGGATGCAATCTTGCCAGGATCATCCTGGGCGACCCTGGGAAGCTGGCGCCGAAGAAATGTTTGGCGATGACCAGGAAAAATCTACGCTTGACAGTAGGATTTCTGACTGGCCACTGTCAACCAAGGAAACACCTCCACAATATGAGGCTAGTGAACACACCTCTATGCAGGATGTGCGAACCAGCGCCCAATCTAGGGGGGGGGGGCAAACCGGGAAATTGCCCGGGGCGGCAAAAATAGGTTAAAATTATACCATCTATGGAATAACGCATGGGTGAAAGGCGGCAAATATTATTTTGCCCGGTGCGGCGAAATAGCTGGATCGGGCGTTGGTGCGAACAGGAACAATAAGAGAATGTATGTTCGGTGAGTCTTGGCCTACACCTGCCGATATAAAGGAGATGTCTCCCAGAGACTTGTCCTGGAAAGGACAGGATGGACGATGACCTAGGAGGACAACTCCTTGGGAGGATGTACAATGGGTCACATGTGGCCTAAGTGCTGTGGGCCTACACTCACCCTCCCTACTCTACAGATACAGAAGGGGGGGGGGGGGTAGACCACGGACACGTGTTTCTGGCTATTGGCCTCATCAGGGCAGTGTTGCCAAGTGCAAAGATGGGCAACACTTGTTTGCCGAAAATAGGAAACAACACATACGCACGAAGCAACCACACATTTGCGTTTCCAGTCAGAAGACACAGAATTCCCAGGCTACATCTACGTGGTGATGTTAGATGTAGACTGGGAGTTCTGAAACTGTGAGACACTAACATCAAAGGTAAGCTTTTACTATGACTTAACAAAATCAGAGGTGTTTTCTGGCGTTTAATAGTATTCGAGCGTGTATTAGTGACGTCATTAATAATAAGTTTCGCCAGAATGGAATGATTCAATTCGTGTCAGATGTCAGATTCGAAAATAAAAACGTTTCCATTTTCTCTAACCTAATTTAGAATTGGATTTGTGCATTCAATAATATCCCAACTTTATTTTGTACATCCTTACAGCGTATTTGATAAAGCGTTTTCAGAACTTTAGAAACTATAACGACCATAATTAAGCAGAAACTGACAACTGATGTAATGTAATGTAATGTCAAATTCCCTTTCAAAACCTAGCTCACGCTAGTTTTGAATCATCATGAGGCGTTTTCTGGCGCTCATGTATTCAAAAATTATTCGTCTGTGATTCAAATACATTCATCCTGGCGTTGAAACGACGAAGTCACATCAACTATGATTTGAAACGTATTCATCATGATTCAAAACTATCGTGAGGTTGGTTTTGAAACGGAATTTGACATTACGTTACGTTACTTGTCAGTTTCTGATTTATTTTGATCGTAATAGTTAATAAAAATAAAGCTGGAAAATTATTACTTGCACAAATACGATTATAATTGGGTTAGAGAAAATTGAAAAGTTTGTTTTTATTATTGAATTTGACATCTGACACAAATTGAATCATTCCATTCTGGCGAATCTTACTATCAATGACGTAACTACGAATCGTTTTTATTACACCCTTGAATACGAATAAACGCCAGAAAACACCTATGAATACGTTTCAAATCATAGTTTATGTGACTTCATCGTTTAAACGCCAGAATGAATGTATTTCAATCACAGACGAATGCGTTTTGAATACATGAGTGCCAGAAAATGTCTCAGATTATAGAACGTAGAGTGATATGAAATGTGTGTGCTAAACTGAGACATAACGTCAATCTCGTATATTTTTAGTGATATAGATTTATGGATCGTCGCCTCGGGGCGCTTTTTTCAAATTTAATTCCTATTAGAAATGTTCTGTCAAAGATTGGAAGTTAATAAATCTCTCTTACTTTTTGGTTCTGTTGCAGTCCAGCACACATACTTCATAGAGCTCTATATTAGTCTACTGTAAAATTTATTCACATAACCATGAAAATAGCATAGCTATGGCGATATATTCGAATCGGGTTGAAAAATAAGCCTTAAAGTATAAATGAAATTCTAATTTTTGAATATTATGCATTTCATTTTTTGCTGTTCGTGAAAATGTATATCATATAATATTTTTCACTGACGAATAAAAAACGTCAAATTAACGACATTCAATTCATGTCTTCAATAATTGTTTTTTATGACATTATCAATTGGTAATTTTATGGTGCTTGACGTCACCAACGAAAAATCACCATTTGTGCACGTAACATTAACGTCGTCGTGTTTCCTGAGATGTATTATAATACATAGCTGAATTTGTTATTACCAGTGGCTACAAAAATCTATGAAAAAACTGGAGTGCCGTATTTAAAAAAATTAGGCAGTGCCCTAGCACTGTTTATTGGTACTGACCAACCTCGAATTGACTTGATGAACTTCACTAAATTTTTACTAGTCTGATTTTTAAATATGTTATTAAGGTAACTATTACAAAGTTATATTTCATAAGTCAGACAAATTGTAGTGACCAAACATCCCCTAAACACAAACATTATTCAGCCGAGAGAATAAGCGCGATACGCATGCTATACGCTGCTATACCCATGCAGACACCGGAAATAACAAAAGATACATTAATTCAACAAAAGTTTACGAGTACTTGGGACCATCTTGAAAAATTTGCCAGGATTTCATGCATTGACTGGATGTGACTTTAATCCCGCCTTTTTTGCGAAAGATAAACAAATACCATTCGATACATTGATGAAGAAACATGAATATCAGCAAACTTTTATGCAATTTGGAAATCCAGAATTGTTTAGCGATGAGCATATACAAAAAGATATTTTCAATAAAAGTACAAAAATTTATCTGCAAAATTCAAAGTGTTCCTGGCATACTCGACGTTGATGCTGCCCGGCTTCAGCTGTTTCTAAATAATTACAGAGTATCTAATATTACCTAACAAAGAACTCATTAACAAAAAATTAAAACATTTTGATGTTAGCAGTTCACCACCATGCAAATCTGAGTTATTTCAACAATTCTTCTGAGCTAATTAGGTACAATGCTAGCATATGGAACAATGCAAATCAAAAGCAACCTACCATTTCAACTCCTGAAAACAATAGGTTGACTTTAGATAAAACCAGTATCATTTCCATCAGTTTAATGGCAACCTATTACCAGGAGACGTTAGTGAATTTCTTCAAGAATCAGTTACTGTACTTTGACATCAAGTTTTAAAAAGTTTATATTTGCCTTTTTATTTTTTCTGATTTTATTATCTATAAGAAGAAGCTGCCAGCAACGACAACAAAGCTGATGATGATGAGGATGATGACTCGACTGAGAAGCATTCGCATAGTGATCTCGCGCTAATTCTTTCGGCTGAATAATTTTTGTGTCTAGAGAATGTTTGATCACTACAATTCGTCGGAATAATCAAATATAACTTTATGATAGTTGCCTTAATAACATATCTGACAATCAGACATGTAAAAATAAGTAAAGTTCATTTACTTTTTGTGAAGCTTCAAAGCATCTGACGAAAGTTTTGGTCCATGGAAAGTGTCTGACACTTATGATACTATATCAGAATAATATTCTACAAAACATTCATAAAAATCAGCCATATACATTCAAACTAATTTTTATTTTTAGTTACCTTTCTTACCTGGTACCTGCCCAGGTGACACAAGGCGATTATCAAAGCACGTAGCTATTCAAAGAACATGAGACGCTACTGAGAACCTACGGTTTTATCTATATGAAAAAAAGTTATGTCTGATCGCTCTGCGACATTGGACTATATTTAATATGGATAAATGAAGGTTTGCAATGTGCGATACTGACAAGAAGGTGTCATTCCACGAGTTTTCAAAGTGGTAGAGAGAAGCGCCAAATTTTGAATTTAGATTAGTGATCAGCGGACAAAATTATGTGAATTCAATAAAATACTTTTTTGAAACTATCCGTTGAAACAATAATAACCATTGAAGATGTTGATGAAATTTCAAATTGGGGCTACCAATCAAAAATCCCATACGATGCGGATTTTACTGTTATTATTGTATATGAGAATTATTATTAAGTTGTTGGTATCAACCTTTATAGAATAGGTATCTTTCAGTTACTATAGTGAAAATTCAAATCAACTCATTTTTTGACAGAACGATGACAATAAAATTTCAGTTATAGCAATTTATAGAACTAAAAGATTAAGTTATAAATTAAAGTGTTGTGAATCATTTTTCAATCAAATAAATTCTAGTAACCCGACCACAATGGTGAGTACTCGCTCTAAACATATTTTAGCTAATTATAAAAAATATCACCGCTACCTAACATTAACGTATATCACGGTGATATTTTTTTGTCTTTCATAAAGTTTCTGGGAACTTTACCTATATACCATCATTCTTTGTTTACATTAGATGACATTCTTTTTCCATAGGCCATCATTTCTCCAACTTTTCCACTATTTAAAATATCACTGTGTATTGATGAGTATTTCGTATTTTCCTTGGATAACAGGGTATGTCTTGATAAATAAAAAATTTATATTATAAATGAGAATTGAATATAATTCCTTTTTCTGAAATTTTTATCAAATTTCCTCTAAAATCTCATAAAATCACAGATGCTTACTGCTCAGTGCTAATTTAAAAAATTTAAAATTCAATGTATGGTAGTGCAATGAAATTGTTGAATTGACCAAAATAATGTTAAGAATATTAAGAGTTATTAGCAACTATATGATGTATTAGTTTTTTCTCTTCTCTATCATTGTTATGATAGTAAATAAGTATGTTTATAATTATTTTCTTATACTCACTGTATAATTTTTGGGAGGGGTGGAAGATAGCCTTCGGTTAACCCTTCCTTTTATGTACAAATGTATTTTTATGCATAATTATGCAATATTATTATTATTATTAATCAAGTATTGTCTTCAACGTGCTCGTAAATTTGATTGTTTTCCATTTTGATAAAATTTTCCATAATGGCATATTTTCTTAGGGTACTTTTGTGATACCTACATATAAAGTAACCCGAGAAACATATTTTCATGCATATATTATACAGTTGAAAACTTTTTTGTTATTGAAAAATTCTGCCTCATTCCAAATCTAGATAACACACATAAATTTTTTTTTAATATTGTTTAAATTTAATTTTTCAAAGTGATACAAATTATGAAATTATGAAACAACAACAGAAATTAATTGGCGCTCCGGGACGAATTGATTGATTCCAGTGGAGCATTTGCTTTTACAGATGCAGGGAAGCCCGAAAAAACCTGCAGCACCACACATCTGAAAATCTTGATCTGCCAATATCCTCTCTCTCATAGAGTAGAATGTAGGGTATCTCCAGAGGCTTCAATAAACTCAAGATATGGCCAGAATATTTAGTGACACGACTATCGTCAAACTTAAACCATTCCGTTTCGTCTTAGACCAATGCGTAATAATGATCAGATTAATCTATTTGCAAACTTCATACGAGTTTGGTGCTTCCATCAGAGGTTGAGTCATGTTTGAAGATCATCAGTGTTATTATTAGATTGGGCTAGTGCCTCAGCTATACTTGTTGTCTTATAATAGTCAGTTAATTTGGCGCATATTTGGCCATACAGTTGATCATCACCCGTTAAAAGTTCTATTTTCAGATGATTTAACAATAAGTTTCAAGGACTGGTTATTATCAGTCACATTCTGAAACGCTAGTTGAAGTTAGTAGGAGATTTGAGCCGGTTCTAAGCCTCCCCCCACCACTATGACGTATTAATTGCTTTTTTATTGGTTGTTGTTTGGTGAAGTCAAGGTGATGTGACCTTGAAGGGTGTGGTGTATGGATCGTTCAGAAATTTTTTCCCGGTTCTAATCCTCCCCCCACCAATATGACGTGTTATTTGCTTTTTTTTGTTGTGCAGTGAAGTCAAGGCGTTGTGACCTTGAAGTGTCTGGTGCATGGATCGTTCAGATTTTTTTTTCATATGAGATTTTGTGTGTGTATGTGTGTGTGTGTGTAAGAGAATGCACGGTACAGGGTTTCATCATGTGCTTGTTTGTCTATGTACAAACATACGTCTGCATACTTCGAAGATCCTCCAAGTAATGAATGCTCCATCGGTGTGAGGGCACCAAGTTAGTAGTGGAGTGACGTCACAGCAATAACCGTTCAACGGCTAGAGAGCGACATGTTCACTCCACGACGTGTGGCAGAGTAATGCGTATTCATCGGTCTGCTCTCACCTCCCTCGATGTAGTGAAGGATGTGACGTAACGCATCGCCCCAGACTCGCCATCAATGGTGACACGCAGGCGGGCGAGGACTGTGCTAACGTCTGTCCTCTCCGAGAGCGCAACGACAATTGCTTGTTCGTATCGCTCTCGAAGCAGTGAATGATGTGACGTAACGCATCACCCTACCCTCGCTATTGATGGTGACACGCAGGCGGGCGAGGACCGTGCAAACGTCTGCCCTCTCCGAGAGCGCAACGACCACTGCTTGCTCGTGCCGGCAACTGTTATCGCATCAAATTGGGAGATGGGCTTGGCTGTGACGTCAGGCATCTCTAGTGGATAGCAACTAGCAATGTGAACCTTTCGCGGTTTCATGGTGGGGGTGACTCGCACTGTTTAATATAAAAGAAATGCCTGGCACACTATGAAATCAGTAGACGAATATATCTGCAGCAGTTAGCAATTGGTAGAGTGTTATTCAGTTCGTAATAGAAGGAAGACGGTGAGTGTATTTGTCTGTTGGAAATTGTTTATATTTTCATATATATTATCATCATGTCCGTTTCAAAAGTAGACTTGAATAAAATTAATAATTTGATTGTACAGGAGGTTGAAATACTAGAGCAAAAGGCCTTATCATCATTGCCAATTGATGAAGTGTACATAATTAAAAATATGTCAACTTATTCTACACGATTTGGTAAATCAATTTTATTAACTTTGCAAGATGTGAGCAATGATAAATTATTTAAAACATGGCTACCAAAACGTATTTCGTTGCAATTCAGTGATGACGAAATATCTTGTATCAACTCATCAGGTGGTAAATATACGATGGTGTATTTAGGACAGAGCCAACAAAGTTTTGCTGGCATGAAAACGCGATCTCTAGTTAAATTCAATATAATTGAATAATAATTGTAATAATTTATAGCGAATTTCTTTAGGTCATAGCTTACAAAGTTTTTTGGTGTGAAAACGCTAACTCTAGTCAAATTCAATATGATTGAATAATAATAGTAATTATAATGAATTTCTTATTGTTTTATTGATATTCATATATTAGATGATAATTATATGGAAATATAAACATTACTAACTTAGTTGAATACACCCACTTTGTAACTACAAGTAAAATGGGAATGTGAGTATTATATCACTGAAAAATTGGAGGTTGCTTATTGTTTTTTTTATTCGATTTCAGTTCCACCATTTAAAGATGTGGATGCAGTACGCAAGTCAAGATTGGGTCGATGTTGTAGATCTCAAATCATCGGTTCAACATTTGTCGTCTAAATTGAAGGTGTTGGGTGATGGAGCCGAACATGCAAGCAATTATGATATGAGTGTATGCTATGATGAAAAACAAATCGAATTATGCCTTCGTGATGCTGAGAAGTATTGGAGTGGTGCAGAAGTTTGTAACAAATTTTTGGATAATGAATTGGAATTGTGGCAACTTTGTGAGGTTATGATTGAACTGAACCTAAGAAGATTCCTGTATAGCCTCCAACCATACTTGCCAGAATGGATTATTCATCACTTTGAATTGAATGATGAAAATCGAGAGGAAATTGAAGATGGTCGCGAAAATGATGATTATGAGGAAGAAGTTATTTTAGATAGTCTGTATGTTCCTGTAAATCATAAATAATGTCAAATAAAAAACTTTGTATTATTTTCATGTTTTATTTATTTAAATCTCATGAAATACAATAGAAAATGATTACAAAACAATAAATATGATATAAAATACAATACATGATATAAGTCAGTTACAAATAAAAAAAGATCATAAAACAGTATATGATAGAGTGAAAAAAAAGTGTCAATATCTGCTATGAACTGAACCATCCAATGCATTGTATGTTAAAACTGTATCATGCAAAATTAATGCATATACTTTAGTGTTGTCTGGAAACTTGGTCTTCCTCGTCTCAAACTCAATCTTTATATCAATAGTTGATGATTTTGTTGCATTCGGTTGATGGGAACAATCGATGACGAATAGTGGATTATCTCTAAATTGCCCAATGTCCATCAGAGGTTCACTCATATCTTTATCATAATAACTTCGCTGGAAACTCTCAAAAGCATAATAAGCAGGAGCATCAAGTTTTTTATCGAAATTCAAATTCCAACGCTCATATGGATAAACTTCAGAATTCAAGTATACTCGAATACTATTGATATCAGCAGTTGTGAATTTTGTAATATCCTGTGTTCTATCTTCAGATGTGGTAGTACTTTGGAATGCGATGATGACAAAACGAGGAGTTTCCAATGCATTAGTTGTTTTGATGGCCCATATGTCTGAAGAAGTCCCACGTAATGATGGTAGTTCATAGAGGTCCCACATACGATATGCCAACTTGATTTTGGCATTCAGACCGCTTTTGTTTATTCTACTCAAAAGTTTGAGCTTGTGTTTATCATCTGGTACAATATGTCTTATTTTCCATTCGATTTTATTTATTTCCAAATCAGCATCAACCTCACCTAAATACGAGTTTTTGAATGATCGGGCGATAATCAAAATCAATTCCTGTTTGGCATTCAAGATACTTTTGTTGTAATCTTCAGCAAAACCCATCAAATATTTCAGTGGTAGTTTTCCACTAAAAACATGACTGTTTGTATCCAAGATATCTTGCTTCAATTGTGAAAGTCCCCAACCAGATGTCAATAATGTGTTAGCATGAGATTGTCCAAATGATATCATGGTTTTCATTGTAGATGTTATCCCAGGTTTTCTAACAACAGCCACTTGTTCACCACCCATTTCATAACGAATTTCGTCAAAGAGAAATGCAATTGCATTATTCGAGAGATAGCATGTTTTCGCTACATCTTTGGGGGTGAATTTACTTTCTATGTAAATGAAGCTGTCGGCAATATCTGGTATAACATCTTGATTATTGATTGCAATTCTGATTTCATCCGAATTCCTGAATAGCGGTGATCCATAGGGCTTATATGTATGCTCATGTAAACTTATGAGAGAATGATCGAGCACTGGTTCATTGAATATATTCAACTTTTCACTGTTTGTTTCGAGCACCATTGTTATTTTCCTACTTTCAATCCAATTGATTTCAAAAATTTAAGATCACTCACAGACAGAGCGTTATGTGCTAACTGTTTAGCATACACTTGTGTAATGAGCTTCTTTTTATGCACACTTTTCTTTTTATGCACACCTTTCTTTTTGATAGTGCAACTCGTTTGGGATTGTTCAATGCGATTTTGTCTATTGTAAATGAAACCCATAACAACAGTTATTCGATTTTCTTCAATTCCAAAATAATGAAAATCTCTTCTTCACTTCCAAAATCGATAAGGTTATTTTTTTCATCCAAAATACGCACTGTAATGTTGTGAATCAATTGACGACCTTCTGGACTGACAGGCATATATATAATACTGTGTGGTTCTTTAGTAAGATTGTAGCCAGGTTCAACATCGATATCGAATGAGAAAAGAATGTGAGATTCTTCACCATTTATATATGAACCAGATATTATATTGCAATCTAAGCGGATAAGTATCACAGTTGTAATGTTTATTGGTAATGATGATTCATGTATCTGATTTGGTGGAAATATTCCATGAGCGAACCCCATCATTTCTGCTATAGAATTTGGATGTGTCAGATCAATTTCATATTTGGATCGCATTTCACATTTGAATGTATTATTATTGGCGTGTAGATAGAAAATATCATCTGCAACGACATCATTTGGTTTTTTATCATGAAACAATCTGAACATGATATGTTTCTGTATGACGGCATTGATCTCTTCTATTTCGTAAGCACCACATGGAATTTCAATTGTCAACTTTTGGGGTATCGATGAGTTGTCATTACTGATTCTAAAACTAACTAAGTTATTAGCTTCAGTTATATTATTGATTGTATTGCATCCATAGAATCCCAAAAGTCCTAATCCATAACGACTGTTCCTATCCAATTCAATTGGTGGAAAAAAATCCGCACTCAAGACACTTGTCCCGACAACTTGTAGCTCGAACTTTCGTGACATGACTGATGAATATTTTGAAACACATTTCAATTTATTATTGTACACAGCAACAGCACATTTGAGACAATTTACACTTTTTGGAAGGTGTTGTATTGTAATAAGTATCATTTTTATTGATACCAATATTCACATCCTCTATATTACAAATACAACACATAGATTTTCGAGGTATAGGACCATCATTAACATCCGAATCTGAATTTTGATCGTGGTGGTGCTCATAACAATATCTATGTTTCATTATATCGATGTCATCTTGCAGATGCTTAGGCAACTTTTCCCAAACATATGCAATCTCATGTGCAACACATGCAAGTATCACTTCCTTAGGCATATTTGCAAGCATTACTTTATCCATTTTTTTCAAGGTACCATATTTTGAAAACATTCTAAGTGAAAACCCCATTCCCTTGATAGCCTCCCGATCCAGTTTTGGTGTTGAATCCATTTTCATTTGGAAAATTATTTAGAGAGAAACTGCAAGCACAAGTGACCACAGAGAACTGTATTAAATTTCTGTTGTCGATCATAGTTATATTTGATTTTTACATTCGAACATTTTCGAAAGAATCGAGTCAATTCCAATGGTGGGGGTAGATCTCCAAAACTATCGAAATATGTGACTTCTTTCCCACATTTTTTATATGCCACCCAATGTGTTCCTGGTCCACTTATTCCATCTAAATTAACAATAGCTGTCTCGTTTTGTTTTGGACCTGAAGATGGTAATCTATCACGCATAAAAACACCACGAAAATGTGGAATTTTCATTTTTTGTGCATAATAACTGAGATCGAGATCAGTAAGAGGCCTCTGAGGTAGGGGTTCAATCAGTTTTTTGTTTTGTTTGTGGCTTTGTATGGTTTTAAATATAGTCCTAAACCTTTACGGTATGGTTTGAGATATATTCCACTTCCGCGTTTGCCTAATGCTACAGCCTCCATGGTTTTATTGTGACGATTGGCTTCCATTAAAGCCGCTCTGCTGGCTTTTGCCGAATTCACGGCCTTGGTAATACCAGCAGCGGCTCCCGCCAAACTTCCTAGTGCGGATAGTCCAGCAAAAATTGGTATCAATGGTAAAAGTCCACCGATCTTGGGAACAGGAATTATGCGTGGTGTGCGGATTTTCTTCTTTCCACCGGCAGCTTTAAGGTATTTACGTGCCGCCTGCAATGCCACAGTGATAGCTTTTTTGCTATTATTCGTCACAAATTGATTTCCACCAGCTTTCTTCAATACATTTCGCACTTTATGGACTATCCCAGCACCAAATGCAACTTTTTTAATTTTATTTTTCTTCGATTGTTTCCTCTTACATTTTTTCTTATTGGTACTACAACCCATGCCCATATGTCTTTTCGCTTTCATAATGTTGGTGACAAGTAATGCAGCTGCTCTTTCCCCAATACTCGCGTCCTTCGATTTAACCCTATCCCAAGCGCTGTATTCAAGTTCTTTGTCGGCTAAATGTCTTGCTGCAAGATCGGATGGATGCTTAGAATATTGAATATCGTGTTTTTTGCATTCAATATCTAATTTATTGATTCCAGGGTCGTTACGAGCTAAACGTTGTTTCAATTTTGTACCCGGTCCACAGTATTGATAACCTCCGGGTAGATGTAATTCGAAAGGAAGTTTGTTTATTAAATCATTAACAAAACCACAACCTCTTTTAATTTTACGATCACTTTCAATACGTCCGTATCGTTTGATGGTACACATTGAAATGAATAAGCTAATAACATTTATATAGTCTCCAACCACGGCACGATGCGCATTGTAAAACAGAAAGAAAAGTTTGCTGTAGATAATCTAGATGAGAAATTTGGGTGTGGATTGAATGGACAAAGAGTATTCAGACATGGTCCACTACTTCCATCATCAGTTCGAGGACTCATTATAGGACCTTCAAATTGTGGAAAGACGAATGCAATGATATCACTATTAACACATCCACAAGGATTGAGATTTAGAAATGTGTATCTCCATTCGAAATCACTCAATCAACCTAAATATCAGTACTTGCGAAGTGTTTTGGAACCTATAAAAGAATTAGGTTTTTATACATTCAGCAATAATGCAGAAATAGTGGAACCCTCCGACGCTAAGCCTAATTCTGTTTTCATTTTCGATGATGTGATATGTGAAAAGCAAGATATTATTAGATCATATTTCTGTATGGGACGTCATAAGGATGTTGATTGTTTTTATCTAGCACAGACATATTCACGGGTACCCAAACAGTTAGTGCGTGACAATACCAATTTCATTATAATGTTCAAACAAGATGAGACGAATTTACATCACATTTATTCAGATCATGTTTCACCCGATGTAACATTCAAACAATTCCAATTGATGTGTGTTAAATGCTGGGAGGATCAATATGGATTTCTAGTAATTGATAAGGATAGAAAAATAGATGAAGGTAGATATCGCAAAGGATTCGATAGTTTTATATACCCATGATCTTGTTTTTGAAACTTATTCGATCACTGAATATTGTAGAGGTCACTTCATCAACGAATTGAGCTATAATTTAAAAAGGGCATTATGAATACAAAAAACGATTCTGAACATAAAAACAATGAAATGAATTTGAAACGTCAACTAGTAGAGACAACAGAAGCTGTCAGACAGAAATTCAACTCTATCAAGAATGATAATATTGAAAATCGTTCGACACTTGAAAGATTGTATGAGCCCATAATGAAACCATTGAATGTTTCATCATCAAACGCTACTTCTAAATCAGCAGTGTTATCACCAAATCGTGGATCTGTTCAATCTACTTCAAATTATCCCATGAGTACTCCAATAGGAAGAAAACAATCTTTTGATGGTGTATCATCTGTGAATAGTGACACGAGCACACTTCAAGACGATATGAGAACAATTCTATTCGAAACACCATCATCGTCCCACATCGATTCCTCGGATCCTGACATCTCACCTGTTATGAATGAAAGTGGTGAAGATGTTTTGATGAAACATTTGAATAATGTAAAATCTAGAAATCCAGCATATGATGGAACATTTGGCGTACGTATGGATCCAATTACACAAAAGCTGAAAATGGGAAGTCTAGTGGTACATTTCAAAGATGGAAACATTTCATTTTGGGATGCTAATAAAGTGAAAAAATATGAATGCGCAGGTAGTCCAGAATTATATGATATGATCTTTTTGAAGAATCCACAAGATGTTGATAATGAAGAAACTCGTCAAGTATATTCCAAAATATTGAAAATAACGAATGCTCCATATAAACAATATCATCTGAAGAATGGTTTTAAAAATACAAATTATAAAAAATTTCGTGAAGTTATCAAACCACTATTAGACTCACGACAATATCCAATAAGGAGTAGAAGTAAAATTGGTGGAGCAATCAAACGAGTGAAAATGGAGAAAACATATAATTCTAAGCCTGCGAATTATGTGTACTGGAATTCACCGAAAGAGTTAGTTGCTCGCCTACGACTATTGGTAGCTTCAAAGTCAGCTGGACATACCGGACATGATAATGAAATAATTTCAATAATTGAAGAATTACGTGAAGAAGGTATAATATATTAATATATATCCACAAGTAATGATCACTGTCACATCATCATTCAATGCAGTAACATTATCACTTTTTTTCTCTTTAATCATATTGAAATAGAATGACTAATGAAGTAAGTGATATCAAACGACAAGTTGTTAATGAATTACATAGACCTGCAAGACGTAATTTTCGTAGAAGAATAACTACCATCAAAGGTTTTGCAGATCTATGGCAAATAGATCTAGCTGAACTACAACCTTATGCAAAAAGTAATGAAGGATACAGATATATACTTGTAGTAATTGATTGTTACTCAAAATATCTATGGACTGTGCCAGTTAAAGATAAAACAGGTAGTACAATAACTAATGCAATGAAATATGTACTGAAGAAAGCCAAATTTTCCCCTAAACATATACAAAGCGATCAAGGGAAAGAATTTTTTAATAGAAGCTTCTCATCTCTCATGCGAGAATATAATATCAATCATTATTCAACATTCAGCACAAAGAAGGCAGCTATAGCAGAAAGAGTGATTCGTACAATAAAGGCATGGCTCTACAAGGAATTTTTGATGAGAGGTCACCACGAATGGCTTGATATTCTTCCAATTATAACTAGTAGATATAATAATAAAGTTCATCGTACAATAGGTATGGCACCCATCAATGTTGATTCAACAACAAAATTGAAATTCAAGGGTATCAATGGAATTGGAGGAAGACAAAGTAAACCCAAATTCCAATTGAATGATATTGTACGTATAGGTAAATACAAAAATATTTTTGAAAAGTCTTACACTGCGAATTTTACCACGGAGCTATTCAAGATTGTTAAAATTAATAAAACCATCCCAACGACTTATAATCTTGAAGATATGAATGAAAAGCCGATTAGAGGATGATTTTACGAAGAAGAGTTATTACGAACCGAGAATCCTGACGTATATCTGATTGAGAAGGTGTTGAAGAGAAGAAAAAATAAAGTATATGTAAAGTGGTTAGGTCTTTCTAGCGAACAAAATTCTTGGATTGATGAATCAAATATGGTTTAAATGTATCTAATAGTGACTTTTATGAATAAAGTAATATTAAAGTTCATTATTGTTTTCATTTCAATTATAAGTATGTGAATTGAAAAATATTGCAGCGGTAAACATTGCCCCAGCCATTCGCAATGTTCTGTGTATACCAAACCAAATTAATTGTATACTCCATTCCCGCTTATATTTTTCAACTCACGATATTGAAAACACATTATCATTCCCAAAACTAATCGCCGTCACTTTGAAATGCAGTATCCAACTCTTTTTGCCAATTATCTCTCACTGATAATGCCGTCTCATAAAGCTTAGTCGACTCCTCAAGCTCAGCCTGAGCTTGCATTCTCGAACGTTGATGGAATTGCTTATCTTTACCAATTTTTGAACGGAGTTCATCAGCATCTTTAGACATTCTAGCCAATTCAACCTTCGCTAATGCAATCTTGGCATCTAATGCTTCAAGAGTTTCATTATTAGCATTAATAGCTCGCTCACTCTTTTCAAGTTCAGCAATAGTCATCTGTGCCTTTACAAGACGGTATTTTGCTTTCCTTTTCATTTCCCCAAACCGATGGAGGGGACTGAAAGAAGATAGCGGTTCAGCTTTCAAATCACTCTTCATTTCTTTAGGAGTACCTTTTGGCTTCCTCTTCGATCTGTCACTTTTCGTTGCAGGTTTTTTCTGTCGCACAACACTTTTGGATTCTTTCTTTTCTTTAAAGTCAGTGACAATCGATGAAGATGCCTTAGTAACCTTCCTCTTGATTGTTCTAGATTTCTTATCAACACCAAGAGGAAGGGTAGATGAAGAGTGTTTGAGTGATGATAATTGCGAAACGATCGGATTTTCAATAATAATTTGCTCATTTGGTTCTGGCACATCTGCAAAGTTAACGAAGTCGTTAATATCAAAATCATTTATCGAATCTTGACTGGATAAATGTAATACTGGAATATTTTCAAAATCAGTCTGATCGATATCAACAAGTGGTGAACCATCTTCAGCAATCAATAGCGGCATAGAGCTCATGATTATTAAGGTCTGAGGAATGATATGTGATAGCAATAGAATGTGGATAGGAAAGGTGATGATGTTACTGAGACCTCACCATTTATAGAAGAAAATAAACTAGCGCATGCGCTCTTTCATCAACTGGCACATGCGCTCTCTCACTAAACTATTCACGCATGTAACAATCTTTGTCATTTAAGAGGAAAACTTTGTGTTGCATGCATGTATTTTTAAATGTTAGAAAATAATACAAATAAATTCAAAATATTTATATATTTATTAATAATAGAGGACAATAACGATAATAAAAAATATAAAATGAAAAATGTTGATATGTCTCTGTGGATGTGGAACGTTCTTTGACTCTATTCCTCAATAGTTGTTGCTCGTGCGTCAAACACCAACATTGAAAAAAATGGATTCTCCTATTGGGGTAGAGTTGACCAACCTTCTCACACAGATCCCAAGTACTTCTACATGCATTGCATACATGATTCCAACAATTCATGGAATATGTATCACAACGCAAACAACGTTGCAGTGGAGTTGGAACGGCAGCACAGGTACCACAAATATTTCTACAGATACCTATATTGTTAAATATTATAGATTCGGAACACTTCAGACACTGTAACTGTTGTTGACGATAATCCGATTTTGTTCGCTTCGGTGGATGAGAAGGAGGCGATAGTTGAATCCGCAACACGCAATCACTACACATACCAGTACATGGATTGATTGAATCCTTAGGTCTACTTATTTGACAAAAGTAGCACACAATAGCCCCTGCAATCATCATTGGGTAGACACACACTTTTGGTTTTTCATTCCACTCTTTTGGAAACGGCATTTTACTAATTCGATTAGAAATATTAAGAGATGACTTACAGAAACTCTGAATGCTCTCTCCTACACCTACGATCTCTATTTATACAAATCAACATCATGTGAAAGTATAGTGGGATAACTTCTCCTACTATTCCACTCTAAACGAGTCAAGTGGGAGTCGCATCACCTCCTATATAAGTCGACTTGCAAACCTAGAGTTCATTCATTCATTCTCTACAACTGTGAGCAAACAACAACAAGATGAATTCTGCAAAAATAAATGCTGCATTAAATAGAATATCTGCTGTTGATGAAAACGATTGGATAGACGAATCAGATGATGAGGATGTCAATGTTCCGCTAGAGGAAGTGATAGTTGAAGCAGAAGATATTGGAGTCGATGAAGATGAGATAGACGAAGTTGAAAACGAGGCCAACCAAAGCGACGAAGATGATGACGTGATGGAGTTTGAGAGGGTCATGGATGAAGAAGGAGATGATGAAGGGATAGAAGCTGACACAACTGAAGGCGATGGTGCTTTGAGGATCGGTATGCGAACGCTCAATGTCAGTGAGACACTGGAAGATCCCTTGGATTTGTATTGTGCAATGGATGCATACGTATTGATCAGCACAATAGATGGAGAGAACAAAAAACTATGTTGGTGCTGCTTTCGGTTTTATTCGCATAGAAACAATAATGGAGGGTGGTATGCCCATGTCAACACCCACAACACTGTCTCAATTATGGAAATGGGACAGAATTGGTGTGAAGCTTGCGAGAGGCCACTAACAAACTTCACCCGAGTATCTACATGTATTATATGTAATAATGTCCAACCTGTGGCACAATAACCGTGGACCTACTGGTCAAAAAAAACAACAGCCCTTTTCAGGGCTACATTATTCACACAAACAGTAGTTAGTTGTATTAGTATTCATAGATTATATGACAAATGAATACTTTGACTAATAAAAGTCTAAGTAATTTGTTAGTCTTTGAATATCTATACATTATATGACAAATAAATTACTACTTTGACTGAACAGTCGAAATTTAGAATTTGATTGTCATTGAATATCTATGCGTATGATGAGTACTACTTTAAATGAAAGTTGAAGTTGGCATTTTGTCAATCATTGTATGCATATAATGATGAATACTTTCACATACATATATTTCGTTTGAGATTATAATGTTAACATAATGTTAACAATGGTATGAATCTGTTTCTGTTTGAAAGTATAATGGTAGCTCTGAAAAGAGCTATTTTTTTTTATTGTTTCAGTCTTTAATTGTAGCCCTGAAAAGGGCTGTTATTTTTTTATTAATCCATGCAATTATATGGACTAACGCTCCTCATCATCAGAAACAATAATTATGGTATCGTCATCTGAATCAGATGACATACTAATGATATCATTCTCATAGTCATCTGAATCAGATGATATACTCATGATGTCGTCGTCGTCATAATCATCTGAATCAGATGATATACTAATCACATCATCCGCATTGTTATCGTCAACAGCATCTATGTCGTCCTGAATACCTTGTTCCACTCGTTCTGCGAAATCATCAGGAAGATCATAGATTCGCTGCAGAAATTGAGCGAAGATTGTACTCAAATGATCAGACGTTGAATCTATTTCATGTACTTGGATGGGTCCTGTACTCGACATTGTGGAAGAATGATATAGAACTGGGATTGTTGCTATATTTATATTGGAAGAAATGAAACGGAGGGGGTGAAGTGTAAATGTAGAACAGTGTTTGAGATTCGAAAACATCAAGAATGAAACTCTGAGCGATTATTAGGAGAAATTCTCAGTGATTATTATGAAAAAAAAAACTAATAAGAGGGAGAGGAAGGGAGAGGAAGGGAGGAAGACACTGCCCCAGCCTCGCAGTGCCTCGTGTACACCAACCAAAAAGTGTGTACTCCGTGGAAGGAAAGGATGGACGAGTAGATGATTATATGTCATCATCGGAATTGAGGACATCATCATCGATCAGGATTGGGGATGGCGGAGGACTATCCTCGATGAGGATAGGGGATGGTGGAGGACGTCTAACGTCAAGCTCGTCATCAGCATCGTCGCCAGAGTCGTCGTCGTCATCATCATCTGTGGTGTCTCCAGGTGGTGGGTCACCCCATTCGTCATCCCATTGGTAGGGATCCGGATAATCCCCGTCCGATAGGTCAGCTTCATCACTCCCAGTGACATGCTGAACCTGCACCCTATAGTCATGATTCATGAATTCGAAGGGAATGTCATGAGGTGCCGTTGTGGAGTCCACGAATCCTTCCTGTATAGATGCATAGTAAGGCATTTGAGGCACCGGGACACTATAGGGCTCAGTAGTTGAATCAGGTTCCATCTCGATGCTAGCTGATCAACTGAATATTTCATCTGATGATTCCTACTTTTATACTTTTGAGAGGGAGTGGGAGAGGAGTGGGACATTGAGTAGGGGTAAATTGCAGTGTGACATAAGACATATTCAATGAGTAGGGGTAAATTGCAAAGTGACATAAGACATATTCAATGAAAGAGATACTTGAATGGATAAAATACAAATGAAATATACTTGTCGATTTCACTATGAAACATGTCTATTTTTTATTTTTCAAATTTTCTTCACATGAAATTATTTACAAGTGATTAGAGAACACAAAAATTGATGTGAGGTATTTGTCTAGAAGAACTTGGAATTGAAATAAAAAAAAAATAATAATAAGAGGAAGTGAAGAAAAATGCTCCAACCATCGGATTGTTCAATGTGTACCAAACCAAAACAATGTACACCCTTTATTTCACTTTTTTTTTTTTATTTTATTTTTTTTGGTTCCTAAAATTACAAATATAAACTTAAAACTTCCATAATTAAATATTCCTAACTAACCTAAAACTAATATTATATTTACACTTTATCTACGAAAAAAGTGTCCATAATTGTCACTAATTTTTTGTACAGCTCTATCGAAGAGGTCTCTGCTTTACACCTTTCCTGCAGAGATGCATAATTCCGATGTATTTCGGCCATTTCTTTTTGGAGTTCCCTAAGTCGGGTATCCATTTCAGCCATTTGCCGGTTCATGGTAACCAACGCGGCCTCGCTAGATCGGGAAGCTCGTTCTGCTTCCTTACATCTCTGCAGAAAAACACTCAACTTTTCACTAACCTCTTCGATAGGTTGTGGCACCAACACCTCAGGATCCGCCGGTGTCGCTGGCAGCGGTGGTAGTCGCGTCACCAACGGAGACAATATCACCAACTCCGGAGAAGGAATCCTCGGAGTTTCCACCACACCACCACCACCAGCTGCTGCTGGTGGTGGTGGTGTGGAGGCCCTCTTACTAGAGGTCGACCAACTACCTGCATAAGGATTTGTCCCATTGCAAGTATCTCGGTACTTAGAAATAGGACCAACCTTCGCTGCAGGTCGTTGGCAAACCTTCTTTACAGGCCTGACTTCCTCCTCCTCCTCGAATAAGTCAGGGCTAGCAGATCTGCACCTAACTCGCGAACGCGAAGTGGTTGCCTGGTCACCCAACACCGCTCCCGAAGATGCTGGCTCCTCCTGGTCAGCGGACACCGGCAGAATAGACGCCACAGCATTATTCACCTCCTGTGTATTGGTTGCCATTCTGAAAAAGAAGAAATAATACAAAGTTAGTTGATATAAAAAATAACATTCTTAATTTACTTACTCAAATATCAAGTTGGTCGTTGGAAGGTACTGCCTTGTTGTGGAGTGGACTGCTCTCGATGAGATGACTTCTCGAACTGAATGTTGTGGAGTGCTCTCCGGAGGGTATCGACTTCGATGCGTGAGTGGTGGGAAAATGGTGGGAGCGCACATGCGCGTTGAGGGTAGGGGTGTACATGCGCAAATGTTGGGAGTCGGGGCTTCGGGTAGGGGAGGGGCGGGGCTTCGGAAAGGGGGCGGGGCTTCGAGAAGGGGCAAAAAACGCGCCCCGGATGCAAGTGGTGGATGTTGAGCGCCCCAGGCCGCGAAGCGGCCTGCTGAGCGATCGCGAAGCGATCGCATCGCGATCGCCTATTAACCTAACGTAAGTATGCAGCTAACCTAACGTAACTGTTAACCCAACCTAACGAGGGAATACTAACCTAACACCTAACCTAACGTAACTATACTGCTAACCTAACGTAACTATGCAGCTAACCTAACGTAACTATTAACCTAACCTAACGAGGGAATACATTCACCATGTTGGTTCCATTAATACATCATCAGTTGGTTTTGGTTTTGGTTGTATTATTCTATGATTTGGATTAATGTTCAGTCCTGGATATCCCAGTCCACCTGATGATGATGGCCTGACTTTATAGTTTCTCTCCAAAACTTCTTTATGGTTTTTCTCCAATACTTCAACTCTCTGTTCCAGTACATCATACTTTTTCATTGTAGTCCCTGTTATGTTTGACATAGCATCAAATTTTTTATTTGTAGACGCTGTTATGTCTACATCACTTGTAAGTTTGTCAAATTTACGAGTGAAAGTTATCCGAGCCTCTGCAATTTTATCGTCAAATGCTTGCCGGGCGTCCCGAGCAATATTGCCTATTGTGGATTGTATTGCAGCTTGTAGGGCTAGAAGTATAACCTCCTTTGTTCCGTTAATTTCCCCCTCAAGATATGATACAGTTACACAATCACTCTTGTCAATTGGTTCGCTTATATTTTTCAATATTTTTCTTTGCATGTCATAATGACCATCTTTTGTTAATTTAAAACCAATCCCGGGAGGACCTCGAATGACATTACCACTCAATTTTCTTTTTCTACCAAACTTATCGATTGTTTTAGACATTGTGCACTCTACGATGATTCTTTTCAAACTGATATTTCTTTCATTTACATTATGCTATATACTTTACAGTAATTGGTTAGGAAAATAGAAATGAAACAAATAATATTTTTATCATTTTTTATTCATCTAAGTAACTTGGTAAAAGTGATACATATACAATACATAATACAATAATCACAAATAATCACAAATAAGAATGTTCCGGTTTGAAGGAATAAGCAATAATACTTCGAATTATAATTCAATTATTCATCTCTACAGTCAACAAATTGATTAGTTGGTCTAAGGCGCTCTCTTGAGAAAAAGAATGAACGATTTCAGACACCCAACGAATGTTATCATTAGGATCATTTCGATAAAATTCTATATCGCTATGACCCCATGGAAGAGTTCGAGTGGTATTCGGAATGATGAATCTCTTGTCGTCATGATACGATAAAGCGACTTTATTTTTCAATTCAGTGTAAATATCATGCAATACGCTTCTGAACGAGTTCATCTTCCTGAATATCATACCTCCCTCTTCAATGATTTTTTCATAGTCTTCACATGTCAATTCATTCTTTATAACAGATCGTTTCACACCTTTGGCCTTCTTCAGTTCACCATCAACAGATTTCACGTAATACGCTTTAGCACCTGTACCGTAAAAGCTGATTATTGGATCATTTGGGAATTCATCTTTGAAATTACCCAGAACTGACTTTGTCACTGGAATATTGAATTGGTTTCCTATTTTATAATTAGATGTATCGAACTTATTTATATTATTTTTGATAAATTCATAGAAATTGTCTGTATTTACTTTGAGAATAAGGGAGTCGGTATGAGTGTAGAGTAAGGACGCATCTTCTCCAAACTGTTGTTTGATACATCCATAGAAAAAATCATACATAACTGTTTTAGATAATTCTAGAATGGAAAATCCTAAATATAGTGGTTTATCATAATGAACTTTTACTCTAGCCAATTGAATGGCAACAAAATTTTCTGTAAAAATAAAGCATTTTTTAAAATTTGGTCGCGATATGAGACAACTAGCACCTATAGTTCTTTTTATATTTTCCCAATGTGTAATGAGTCTAACATCAATTCTATTGTCTACGTTTTCCATTGTTTTTCCATAGACTGCATTATTCATTAGTTTGTAGAAATCTTTTTCAGATTTGTTATTAGACCTATTACGCATTTCAGTATTCAAATCTATATAAGGCTTCATCCAACATGATTGCTTAAACCTCAATACTCTATGTGTGTTCATCACTATCAAACCATGATTGACAGCTTGCTGTAAGTTTCTATAGTGAACAATATATTTTCTTTTGTCGTTTAAATTTGGAATTAATTTGGGAACTTTCGATTTTGCATATGGAGGTATCAAACGTTCAACTAAGAATGGTAAATCGGAATGTTTATCATGAAGTTCTTGGGGATAATGTATATCCACTTCCAATACATATCCATAAGGACTATCAATATCCACATTCATTATATCAAGATTGAGAATTTCATGAGGTGCTAACCATGAAAATTCACCTGTTGGTAATGGTTGCGACATGCTATGACCATATAGATTTGTTGCATCCAAATATGAAATGAATGAAGATGGTTCATTTGGATTATAATTCGGTAAAAATTTATTGTTTGCTTTATGTTTCCTTTCACTACATTGACTTATTCCACCACGAATACCTTTTTGAAAGAAGTGAACCATATCAATATCAGTTAGTAATTCCAATTCAATATTAGTATATTTCAACATGGCATCCCACGATAATCCGGGTGCAGTGAAGTATTGTGCCGGATCCAATTTATATTTATCAACAGATATATTTCTAAAGTTTTCAAAAATGTCACATAATAGTAACACATCTGACTTTAAATATAAATCAGAGTATTCACCCAAATCCTGACGTTCGAATAAATTCCAAACAAGTTGAGCTCTCCCATAATCATTATCTGATATATGTTCACAATTGAGTTTATCATAAAATTGATTTTTGGTTGGAAGTCTTGGATGATTCAGCTTTTCGATGTCATCAACAAAACTATAGGGAAATACACCTTTCTTTCTCATCAAATTGAAATTTTCAATTTGTGGGAAATGTTTGCGCATCTCGATACACTGATCAGATGTTAAATTTGCACCTAAATTCTCCAAAGAACTAGGCATGAATCTGAAACTATCAATGAATCTCATTTTCAAATAATTCTTCTTCACCCTACCATCTTTATCCGTATAGGAGTGTGTAAAGAGATGTTTTGTGAAAGATATATATTTCTCATTAGTTTGTGGGATGACATCCACTTTATCTTTGTTTTTATACAATTCCTTTATGAATAAATGACAATCATATCCACTGAGATTGTGAAAAATTATAGGAATGAAATTTGGCAATTTAAAATTCAAATTACAAGATGAATGAGCAGCAGGGGACCTTTTTTTTCCTGTGAGGTGACAATGATCCCTCACTTTGACTTCGCCATCATTAAATTGTTTGGAACAAATGCCACAATTTGTGGCAGAAGCAAACTGTTCCTCTTCCTCAGGAGTTTGTACATCCATAGGAATAGGAAACCTGATATGATTTTCATAAATATTTTTCAAATCATCTTCGATTTTGCTAACGAATTTCTGGGCTGCATCCACACCCCTATACGAAACAAATTTTGATAAATCATCATTGTATGAACATTTAATCAAATAAGCAAATGAATACGGCTCATGTTTGAATGTCTTGATCGAATACGAGTATTCAGGATTTGGTTTAGTGGTTTGAATCGGCTTCAGTACTGATTCAAAATCGGCATACACTACAAATGGTACCTTCATTTGTTTCTCAAAGTTTTCAAAAGTTAGTATATTTTCAGGTACCGTTTTCCCATATTTATTGACTTTGAAATTGGTTGATGGTGTTGTAGTACTCAAGTGATTACAATCATTTATCTTATGACGTAATAGTAATTGTTCATTAGAAAAATATAATAAACAGCCATCACAAAAATATTTCTTATGTTCATGAGCCGATAATTGGCTTGAAACTAATCTTGAAAGATCTTTGATTCAACAATAATGATTATTACCGAAATCATCTGTGATAAGTAACAAATTGACATGTCTTCTAAGTCTTCTCTGAGAGTAACGTAATGGTCCAATTATTTCATACATTATTTTACCCTTCTCGAATTTACTTTCTAAACCGTACACATTAACTGAAATATCATTCTTGTCTTCAAATTTCACAATATCTTTCAACTTTACCGGAAAATTCATACCTGTTACATCTATGACTGTACTGAAATGTGGATACGATGAAACTTCTGATGTTCTATCGATTGCAGGATGTAGTGCTGAAGTGATAGCCCATGCAAAACAATGCTGATCTTCATTACGGACATTAACCACGGCCTTCCTACGCTCGATACATTCAGGCAGCTTCACATATGAACATCCACTGAGCGGGCTGTATTTATTAATGTTCAACTCCAGAAACATGATTTTTTCACAAGTCCAACCTTAAATACAAAACAGTATTACTAATCCATCCAATTAAAACTTAGTAGAAATGTTTACCTGAATCACGTTCCTGGAATTCTGTAGTTTGAGCGATAATCCCATTTCGAAATCCATCAAATAAGGAATTCAAATCAGTAGATTGATCAACTGTTCTATTCTGTGAATTAAATGATTTGGTTTCCTTCAGGTCTTGTGTTTGTAGAATATAACTCCCAAATACTTCCATATTCACTTTGATGATTTTGTGAACCCTGATGGCCGATTCCAATTCCATCACTGAATTGAACACATGTATTATTCTTATGTTGTAGAATTCTATTGTGAGAATTCACTTGAGTCAATGGAATCATCACATTACAACAATTACATGTGTACATAGGTGCTGCAGCGTCATCTAATCTCACTCGTTTCACTGATGGACCTCCTTGGCAACTCTGGAGCTGATGACGACGATGGTTGTCACTACGGGTAAAAGATTTACCACATTCACAAGAATACATTTTCTATGATATGTTCTCACTAACTCACTCGATGGAAACTGACATAACCAACACTCGCCCGCTTCTTAAATACCATAATCCACGTCGCCTGCGCATCACCGTAGAGAGTGAGGGTAGGTAAGGACACATCGATGCATCCACTAGAGATGCCTGACGTCACAGCCAAGCCCATCTCCCAATTTGATGCGATAACAGTTGCCGGCACGAGCAAGCAGTGGTCGTTGCGCTCTCGGAGAGGGCAGACGTTTGCACAGTCCTCGCCCGCCTGCGTGTCACCATCAATAGCGAGGGTAGGGTGATGCGTTACGTCACATCATTCACTGCTTCGAGAGCGATACGAACAAGCAATTGTCGTTGCGCTCTCGGAGAGGACAGACGTTAGCACAGTCCTCGCCCGCCTGCGTGTCACCATTGATGGCGAGTCTGGGGCGATGCGTTACGTCACATCCTTCACTACATCGAGGGAGGTGAGAGCAGACCGATGAATACGCATTACTCTGCCACACGTCGTGGAGTGAACATGTCGCTCTCTAGCCGTTGAACGGTTATTGCTGTGACGTCACTCCACTACTAACTTGGTGCCCTCACACCGATGGAGCATTCATTACTTGGAGGATCTTCGAAGTATGCAGACGTATGTTTGTACATAAACAAACAAGCACATGATGAAACCCTGTACCGTGCATTCTCTTACACACACACACACACACACACACACACACACACACACACATACACACACAAAATCTCATATGAAAAAAAAAATCTGAACGATCCATGCACCAGACACTTCAAGGTCACAACGCCTTGACTTCACTGCACAACAAAAAAAAGCAAATAACACGTCATATTGGTGGGGGGAGGATAAGAACCGGGAAAAAATTTCTGAACGATCCATACACCACACCCTTCAAGGTCACATCACCTTGACTTCACCAAACAACAACCAATAAAAAAGCAATTAATACGTCATAGTGGTGGGGGGAGGCTTAGAACCGGCTCAAATCTCCTACTGAAGTTCTAGAAAGTCACATACGTTTCTGCTACCTCTTGAACATGTACCTACTACAAAGTAAAGTAGTGAGGAGGAAATACAAGACGAGATAGACTCTATGTAATTATTCAATCCAGAGTGGCCAGCAGTATTGATTCTGCTATTTTCCTGCTCACTAAGAGTATTCAACAAGAACCCTAAGAATTTGGAACAATCCTTTTGTTGTCCTAATGAGTATCTAGTGGACTTCAAAGACTCTTGGAAATCGGTTGGCGGGAAAGATAGTACATTCTTACAAAACTGCAACTGCATGAACAGGTGTTTGAGTTTGGTGAATAAATAGGAAACATTCTCGTTCTCGTTCATCGTTAAAACCTCTTTCTTGAAATTCTTCGTCATGAACAACACTTGCAAAATGCTATTCATGTAGCAAGTGTTTCCTAAATTATTTAATCCAATTTTCTTCGCAAGATTTTCAGGACAACTGTCTATTGATTCGTAAGGAAGGACATGTTCCACAAAATCTGCATCTGAACCATTTCTCAAGCTGCTATCGATCCTTCCAAGTGATGAAAGGTTTCGTAGAAGGATCGTTTCAGCTCTTACTCCATGAAGCTCTTCCACTGAAAGGGAACTATAATCACGAGGACTGCAACTCATATTTGGGGGGCAAGAATGACCTTAGTCCATTGACCGCACTGAAAAAGAATAAGGTGGATCTATCACTTGCGAATTAATCTTTATAGGAGACTGATGAATATACACATATCTCGACTTGTTTCGAAGAGATTTTAGTTCCGTAATGAAACGAGGGCAATGCATGATCTCATCAAAACTATATTCCAAGGACCGAAGCAGCATTAACACGTTGAATAGCAATACTATTTTTTTGTATAAAAAAAGAGGTAGAACATATTTATCTTTCGTTGCTTGGCCACCGGATTTAAACCCCCTGGAGTATTTCCTATGGAACCACCTGAAGTCATTAGTTTATACTACCCCAGTAGAAGATTTGGAAGATTTGAGAAATTGGATAATTGCTGGGTGTAACACAATCAGATACGATCCTGGTGTTTTTGAAAGAGTTCGGAAGTCGATGAGGAGGAGGTTGGATTCTTGCATCCGAGCGGGAGGTAGTCATTTTCAACAGTTCTTGTAAATCAAGAAACATTACATTTAATTTTTGGTAATAAATTGTTATTTTCGAAATTCTTTTTCGCTCCGTATCTTTGAAACAAAGCGCCATATCCAAAATCATTAAATGACAAAATATCTTTATAATAGTCCAAGGAACAGTCCTTTAATTTTTGCTGCATGTTCAATAAACACCCTGTATATTATCAGATACACTATTTCAAAAATAAAATGACTCGTTTCGTGTTCAATTGTAATAGTTTGTGGCTTGAATATTTTTCAAGAAGTGTGAATGGGTATTCTTCTACTAATCTGTATTGATGGTAATGCCAAGTATTTTGTGTCACTACCAATACACACATTTGGGCTAAAGTTATGGTAAATCATCAATATTGATTTTTAAAAATGTCTTCAATAAAAAACAAGTCAGCCTTGCGGCAGATGAAGAACCTCCATTGGTGAATTTTCATTTTTCTGATAGGCGTCAGTCCATTCAACCTACTGTGTAGGTATATCCGAGACTGGCTTGAACGTTTGAAGTTCATTTCTTTAGATTTGTTTACTGACAGTCTTCAAGCATAGCCCACTGACTAATAAGAAAGTTTTTCTTCCTTATTCAGAGGAATCGGCCAAATTTGGGATATGCAGTTGGTTAGTACCTCGCCCACTAGATGGAGTGACATTTTGTTGTTCGCTTCAACTTATGAAAAGGAAGGAAATACTCTGAAAGAATTCCGATTTTCAATAAGAACCCATTGGTCCCTCTCAAGACCAACAATCAGCCAAAACGGTAGGGGAGCTGGTCTCCAAACCTGGATAAAATCAAGATGGATCGTCAGCGATTTTCAATTATGGAATTTCATTGACTTTGGGTCGATGATGGCCACTATATCGCACTGACGAGTGGCTAATGAGCCCGAAACCGGTCTGCAAGTGTGCCCGTTCCAAAATTGAAGGTCGACTCTTTCAGTTGTATTGCCAAATGCATATGCAGGACATTTTCTGAGAAGATTCCTGCACTGACGCCTGTTGGATATAATCCAACACCGTTCGTGGTATAAGCTAGGGGAGTAGTTGTTTTCTGATAGGCGTCAGTCCATTCAACCTACTGTGTAGGTATATACTAGACTGGCTTGAACGTTTAAAGTTCATTTATTCAGATCAGTCATGTTTGCTTTGTCTGTGTCAATAAATCCAGCATTGATAATAAAGATAGGGCTCAATGCCGCCATGTATGTTCTTTTCTCCATCCCCATACGCTGACGTTATTTATTTATCACTCATATACACACATATTTATATTTTCGTTTGTCGATGAAATTAACAGACTTGCATATTATTGCTCACATTGGACTAAAAGGTACAAGTACAAATGCAAAGTTGGTATGTAGGCAATAAAAATTAGATATTGTGATGAATATCATGAAAATTACCAGAAATCCTTATTGTTATAATAAGTATTCCATTTTTTTAGAGGGAATGCATATCTGTTCACATTGGTCAAGCTGGTGTGCAAATTGGTAATTCAACTTGGGAACTCTATTGTCTAGAACATGGCATACAACCTGACGGAACTATTAACCTAGCAAAAGAAATTGTTTCTGACAATTGCTATGGAACATTTTTTTCAGAAGTGGAAAATGGTAAACTAGTACCTAGAGCAGTCATGATTGATTTGGAACCTACTGTAGTTGGTAAGCTTTAGCAATAATTCTCATTTCAACTTAAATCGTTACTCTGTAACATAACAGTTTAAATGTTAAGAAAAGACAATTAGCTTACGTTGATTAACTATGGAGGAGGAATTGAGTTACTGATGATTCTATACGTTTCATATAATTTTATTTTATGCCAAAAGTGATATTAGCTTCAATTTTTGCATTATTGCATTGTGATTTTATTCATGCCGGAGGGTCATACATTTTTATGAAATGTCAATCTATATCTGCTAGTTTCTTTGTACTTCATTAAAAACGCGAAAATGAACTACCATAAAACATTTCAAAATTTTTTCAATGAAGAAAACTGAGATTTTGTAACTTTGATCAATTTTTGTTGGCAAAACATTTACAAATATTTCCTGGGGAAAGCTAATTCTGACCAATTATAAACAATACAAACTGAACTTTTCTAAAAATACACTGAATTTTACATTATTATACACGCTTGAAAAAAACATTGTAATATTCAAACTCTTGTTGCGGTTTTATGAACTGTTACATAAAAATGTAATAATTAATATTGAACAAAAGTAGTTTTTGTGGGGAAATCGTATTATTGGTATTTTCTGGAACTTTTCAGCTTACATAATCTGAAAAAAGAAATTGAATTACTATCGGAGAACTTTATACATGTATAGAAAAAGCCACTTCTAGTTTACCCTGATTAGTTACTACTCCACTTCATCAGCATCCTTCAAGTGGGGAGTTATATTGTATTTGGTTACATAACCAGAATATATTTAATTTACGAAACCAAGAAGAATGAAGTCGTTTTTCTGAGGACTTTTTAAGAACAATTTCATATAACTTTTTACAGGAAAGTGCGAAATTGCTAATTTTCAATTCGGAAGAGGTAGCCTCTATAATTTTTTCTTTTGAGAAAAATATATCGATTTTACGCAGTAACTTATCGGGGTAAACTGTAAGTTTGCCGTTTTTGCATAGGGATAAGCATATGTTAGAATTTATTTCGGATTTGGCATCACCTCGTATATGTTTAGTTCCTCGCGCATATCGTCAAGGGGACTAGCTAAAAAATTGCTCTTCGCGATAGACGCATAGAATGTTTGAGTGACAGTACGGATGTAAAAACGTACGAGCCGATGGTGCTATCGAGTATCCAGATTTACGTGTGCTTCTTTACACTCACAAAGCAATCAACCCCTTGCAGTCCACCATTCGCTGCTGATTGGGCGGATGCATCCCCTTTACCCGGAAGCTGCAGAGTAAGAGCAGGTAAGGTGAAAACCTTTGACGATTTGATCCGACATTTTGGGGATACACGTCAAACTCAATCAATTCCGCAACAGGTATAAAGTTTTCCATTACTAAGTTTTAGTTTCTCAGATCGGAGAAAGTGAAAAGTCTCAGAAAAGGTCAATATAAACACAATGAAACATAGTATTTGTATCAAGAAATATTTCAAAAAGTAACGTAGGTATGAACGTTTATCAATTTTAAATTGAAGATGATCAGTTGGTGATTGAAACACGTATCGAGGTTTTGAAAATAACGGTTTGGTTTTGCGATAAAACTCCAGTAATATTGTGAATAATTTAATTGTTGAAGGCAAATATTGAGTCACACCGACCAAAATCAACGACGGCATTCACGAGAAAGCGATACCATCAATTATTCTTCAATCATCATATATACAAACTAATAATGATGATATAACTTCATTTAGACAATGAATGTTAAGAAAGTACAAAAATTGAGGGCCTTCAAACTCGAAAAATAGTGACACTGAAACCCTCGGCCGCGAGAGCCTTTGTATTCGTACACACAAGAGTAAATTTGAACAAAAGCATATTGATAAGTATTCGTTTCTGAAAATAATCATATAAAAAAACTAAGACTGAAACTGTGATACACTTACCCCATACTTAACAAAAGAATACTACGTAATTACTAGTATAGACATACTTATACAATGTGTCGAAGATATGAATGGAAAATCGTTAGATATACAAAATCTTACATAAATGTTTAAGTTTCTTTATACATCTGGAAAAACCATCACTTTACATTATGAGGGTCAGTTGTTCCGAAGGAATAACATATTCCTTCTTAACAATTTTGATGAAGTTAACAGTTTTTGAGATAAATTCAGGACACAGAGAGACCGATGCAGCGCATGAGTCAGAGAGAAACGGCGATACTTGAAGGTGAGAGAGGTATACTTGTGAGCGCGCGTAGTAAACAATTAAAAAACAGGTATACATAATGCATTTTTTTCAAATTCCAATTGAGGATATCAAATATTGTATAAAGAATAAAAATCAAATTATTTATTTTTTTTTGATTGATTCGGCCGTTACTTGATGAAGATCCATAGTAATTTCACAAACTACGCCTAAACGATTTGATCTCCACAAACTTTATTGAAAATATATCACATGTTTCGCTAAACATTAGCTTTTTCTAGTGATTAATACATCAAATTATCCTTACATTCATATTTATATACTACAGGTAACCATAATTGAGACTACCTTTGAGAAATTACCTGAACCTCTACATCTCGTACCTGCTCAATTATGATTACCTGAAGCATATTGCCTCACATCTACATCAATAATAATTCTTTCTCGGTTTTTAAGAAAACAAGTTCAATAACGGTGATCTATTCAAATCTAGTTGGTCATTCATTACAATGTTTGAATTTTTAAGTTTATTAATTTCCATTGCTTCCAAATGATTCAGTTTCAAACCTTTATTTTCAATGTGCAAAATTTCGAAATCTTCATTCAAGATGTGATTTTCTTCTAGAAGATGATTTGGAAATGTTGAATTTGTTTTCTTATTTACATAGCTCTTATGATTTTCCTGGATTCGATTCCTAAATGTCCTGCCAGTTTGACCAATATATACCTTAGGGCACGTTCCACACTTTAATTTATATACTCCTGATTTCTCGAATTTGGATTTTATCCTCATTATTTTTAACTAGCTTTCCCAACGTATTACTTGTTCTATATGCAATTTTAATATCTCGATTCCTCAAAAATGAAGCCACTATTTCCGTTGGTTGTCCAAAATAGGTTAAAGCTCTATAATTTTGATTATCTACCTTATCAATGGGGAAAACGTCTCGAATCGCTTTTGTGTAGACTTTCTTGGCAAGTATTTTGTTTATTAATTCGGCTTTAAACCCATTATTTACCGCAATTTTCTTGATGATATTGAGTTCTTTATCAAAATTATCTATTGAAAGAGGAACATTGACTAATCTGTGAATCATGCTATTATAAGCTGCTACTTTGTGTTGATACGGATGAGTAGAATCGTAATGTATCGTAATATCCGTATAGGACAGTTTGTGATAATTTGAAAAATCATGTTTGTTGTTCATTCTACTAATTGTTAGGTCCAAAAAATTGATTGAGTTGTTTGTCTCTATTTCAATAGTGAATTTAATGTTTTCATGAATTTTGTTAATATCCCTATGAAAAGTATCTAATTGCCTCTTAGTACCTGTAAAACATACCAAAACGTCATCCACATATCTATGCCAATACAAGAAATTCTCAATCAAAGGATGTTTAAAGATCGACTTCTCTAGATTATCCATGAAAAAAATTTCTGCAAGTATGGGGCTTAATGGATTTCCCATAATTAAACCTTTTGGGGAGGAATAAATATTGTTGTTGAATTGAAAGTAATTTTGGTTGAGACATAATGACAGAAGGTCAATTATTTCTCGTTTTATGATTGGGTTCACTATATTTTTATCTAATAATTCTATTACTAAAGTAATAGTATCATCAGGAGGTATGCTGGGAAATAGATTCTGCACATCAAAGGATAGTAATTTTGCGTTGTCTGGTAGAGGTATGTTCTCTATTTTATTGATTAAGTCATATGAGTTCCGTAGACTAAATTTTGGTTGGAAGTTACAATGGTTTAAGATGATATTGATTAGCCTTTCTGATAATTTCACTGATGGTGCAGTGACAAAGGAAACCACTGGTCTAATTGGATAACTCTGTTTGTGCAGTTTTATAAGTGAATATAATTTTGGCATTTGGGGGTTCATCAATGTTAATTTGAACTTTTCCCTTTCCGTAAAAAGTATGTTTGAATTTTTCAAAAAATCTTTCACTTGTTTTTGGAATGAATTAGTTGGATCACGTTTCAGCGTTTCAAAGTTTCCTAAATTCAAAAAATCAAGGGTTTTGTTGACATAGTCAATTCGATCAATAGCAACTACAGTATTGCCTTTATCTGCTCTAGTTAATATAACACTATTTTCGTTAATTTTACTACGTATTGATTTCACAAGATTCAATTCATTCGTAAAATTACCTTCTTTCAAAAATTCTGACTTTATGATATGTGACGCCAGGTGTTTGTTATTAATGCTATTCAATGTCCCTCCTAATGCCATTTCAGTTTCTATCCCCAAAATTTCAAAGTTGTTAGTGCTATTTTCATATCCAATGTTGTATTTGAAACCTTTTTCTATCAACCCATTTTCAGTGTCTGTGAACTGAACTTTCGATAAATTTATGAACCTGTCATAAAATTTATGTTTCGTGAAATTGTTTCTAATAGATAGAGATGCTTTCTTTTCTATTAGTGAATATAGTTTTTTCTTTTGAATGCAGTACTTTTTATGAATGATTTGATTTACTTGTTTTCTTACCTTAACATCTAAAACATCGAATTCTATATTATGACACCTATGAAGTAATTTCGTATGTATTACCTTAAGATATATATTTGCGTTGTCCCTCTTGCTATATTCCAGTTTTCCAACTGAAAACATCAAATAGAAGCCAAGCAGCGCAAGATGGCATAAAAACAGGAAAAATGAAATGGATGAAAGAAATGCTCAAAATGCACCTACCACCTGAATGGGGTTGACCAAAGTGATATACACTGTCCGCCACTCGCGATGGAACACCCCATTTTTACGGTAAAACATATTAGGGGGCAAAATAGGTTCAAAATTCCTTCAGATTCGTGATCAGGACTACCAACTTACTACGATTACACTTTTATCCTGAAAAAATTTCAGTCCTGAAAAATACGAATTTGTTTCACTTCTCATGGAAACACCCCCGTATCCATAATAATTGAAGTAGATTTTTTTTGGTTTTGACATCAAAACATGAATGAAATTGTTTAAGAGAAACTCGACTTTTGTTTTCACATAAATAATTTATTTTTTATTTTGCTCTCAATAAGAGAGCAAATGGTAATTTTGTAAGAGGAACGGAAACATGTAATCAGTGAGGTTTTAGGATGGTTAATGTTAGTTCATATTGTAATGAATCTGAAGCCGGCCCTGACCGATATCCCAGTCAGCAAACGCATGTCTGATCGCGAACCAGCGGGAAAGGTGTGGATGGGTCCCGAATTCCGCAGAGAAATCCGGAACGTTCGTTGACGATATAAAAACGTCGCTCTCCGTCCCGAGGAGTAGTCTGTACTTAGAACGTGAATCGTGCGTTTAAAGAAAGGAATCTAATTGTGAAGATAAATTAAGCGTTACTTACTTAAGCGTTAGTTACTGAGTGTTGTATATAAATTAGTTGTGATAGTGAAATATTGTTAAAAATAAATTTGATTAAGACAGTTAATTCTTTAATTCGTTACAATTGGTGATCAGAAGTGGATTTTCAAAATAAATTTGTGAGCGCTTGGTGGACAATTTTTGTATCACAGTGAAATTGACTATAAAACTTTAGCACTTTCGCGCAGATAGACTGGTGATTCATTGTGTTTCGCGAAGCGGACAGTACCGGACGACGGAAATATAAACTGAAATAAGTGTTTCGGACTCCATCAAATAAGTGGACATTTCAGTTTTGAGTAAAATAGACAGTAAGAGTGAAAATGTGTTCAAGAAAAGTGCGCCTAGTGGACTTGAAAGTCGCCGAATTGAAGCAAGAATTGGAGGAGAGAGAACTAGATTCTTCCGGAAAAAAATCAGTACTCCAGAAGAGTCTATGGGACAACTTGATTGAATCAGGAGAAGATCCCGAAACATATTTATTCGAAGTTTCTTGGGGTGATTGGAGTTCAATAATGAGCAAACTCGATGGACTTCAACAAAATTCGGTAAGTCTGGAGGAGAAGCTTCTAGAAAATTCGAAAAGTTTGAAAGATGAACTTCAACAAAATTCGAAGTACCTGGAGGAGAAGCTTCTGGAAAATTCGAAAAGTTTGGAAGATAAATTTCTAGAGAATTCGAATAGCTTGAAGGAAGAACTTCTTGAGAATGCAGAAGGCTTGAAGAAAGAGCTTTGTAGTGTGGCAAGCCTACTCGATGAAAGGATAGGAACCATTGAGACAGAGATAGATAAAATCAGGAAGGAAATGAACACAGAAGTAGATGAAATCAAAGGCGGAGTTCAGGCAGAAATCAGCGAGATAAAGAAAACAATTAGCAAGTTACAAAACAAAATTGTTAATTCTGCCCACCCCACAGAAACGGTTACTGAAAACTCAATTCCGGAACTGAAAGATGTCAAACTCAGTTCTGAACCAGGAAAGCTCTCCATGAAGCCGCCCCAGTTCGACGGAAAACTCCTTGGGCAAATTACCGCCAACAATTTGAAGCTGCGGCCAGAGCGAATGGATGGAATGCAGGAGAAAAGGCGGTAGCATTAACATTGGCGTTGCGTGGAGAAGCAACGAATATCCTGCAAACCCTCACGGCCCAGGAACAGGAAGACTATGACCAACTTGTAAAGCATCTTGAACTGCGGTATGGACAGGCCCACCTAGAGCACGTTTACCATTCACAGCTGAAGAACCGCTGCCAGAAATCAGGAGAATCCCTACAGGAGTTTGAAGCCGACATAGCTCGATTGGTCCGTCTGGCATATCCTGCTACACCCGAAAATGTAATGGAGCGGTTAGCAGTTCAGGCATTCTTGGATGGACTTCGCGACCAAGAAACGAGGCAGGCCTTGACGCTAGCTCGTCCCAAACATCTTGTGGATGCACTGGCAAGAGCTGAGTTTGAGGCTATAAAACAATCCTGCAAAGGCCAGAGCAAAGTTCAAACTATGGAGGAAGATGGGCAGGGTTCTGCTGATATTGAGGCTACTATTAGAATGATGATAAAAGGAGTTTTGTCTGAAAAAAAACAAATAAGATGCTGGAACCGTGGGAAAATTGGGCATGTGCGTAGCAAATGTCCAAGCATTCAAAAAACCAACACCAAATCAGGAAAACTAGGGGGGTCGATGACAAGGGGCAATCGTCGACCTGTACCCAGCAAGCCTCCGTAAAAAACGCATATGTTGCCGTTCTCCAACGACAAGACAAAGGTGTTTTCGTAGACGGCCTCATCAACAACGAGCCTTGCACCATGCTGCTAGATACAGGTGCGACGAGAACCATTCTTGGGCCAACCTTTGCCAAAACATCGGCAAGAATTGAACCGTCAAGCTGGAAGTTACGCACTGCAACAGGGGAGCCAGCCAATGTATTTGGAGAACTACCAATTGAATTGGTGTTGGGCAGCACAAAATTGAAACATCGTGCATTGGTGGCGGACATCGAGGACGATGTGATCATTGGAATGGACATAATGATATTCTCATTTTCCCATTATTTAAAAAAACACAAGGATTTTGTAGTTCAAAATTCTTTCGAAATACTACTTTGAAAATCACATTTTCAATTAAAAAACAAAACAATCAATTTCAAATGATTCAACTGTTGACAATTTTATATTTTCGTGCCTGCTATGAAATTTCCCTCCAATCGAACACATTTTTCTATGCGCCTTCTATTATTTCCTCCAACTCTCCTCAGTTCTCTAGGTGTGATTTCTCTACACGCTTGTATAATTCTTGCACGGAGATCTTCCTTATTTGTTGGCCTATCCTTATAAACTTTATTTTTCAAGTTTCCCCATAAATAAAAATCCAGTGGAGTTAAATCTGGGGATCGTGGTGGCCATACTACCAGAGGGCTATTGGGTCCTATCCATTTCATAGGTAGATTCCTATTCAACCAAACCCTTGTTATGCCACTATTGTGAACTGGTGAACCATCTAACTGAAAAATCATGCGGTGTCTCACATCCAAAGGTAGTTCTTCCAACACATCGGAAAATGCATTTTCGAGAAAATTTTTTGATCGAAAAAAAATGGCCCGATAATATTTTCGTTCAGGATACCACACCACACATTAACTTTCTGAGATATTTGGTCTCTACAATTCACCACCCAATTTGGATTTTGTTCAGCCCAAAACCTCATGTTCTGGGAAGATACAACACCATTCGTGGTAAAGGTAGCCTGACTGTATAAAATATACTTTAAAAAAATCCATAAACAATACTCCATACGGCGGATTTCATCTCCTTCGTGCAAAGTATGTAAAAGCTTGGGTTTGAACGCATGCATTTTATGCCTCTTTAAACACCTTCATATTTTACTGCGGCTCATATTGAGTTGAAGCGATAAGTTTCTCAAACTTCTAGGATCTGCTTGATGAGTCGCTAATATCATATCATCATCAATAGGTTTTACAATTTTTCTGTCCTTTATTACTTGGCCGGTGCTCACGAATAGATTATATATTTTATGTACAGTTCCAGGGTGTACAGCTACCTCTAGCGGGTGTCTTCTATTAAATTCAGCGGCCGCTTCACGATAAGACCTCACCCCTTCACCAACAATCAAAACAATTTCAATTTTTGCTTGAAGTGACAGACGTGCTATGTTGAACTTTGTCAATCAAAATGAGCTGATATCAGTTAAAATGGGAACTTCAGAAATATTAAAATATGAACAGGAACTCACGAACAGAAAACAACTGGAACACAGGGACAATATCCAACACAAATACAGGAACAATAAACACAATGGGAACAAAAACACGGCAGAAACAACAGGAACAACGATGATTCAAAGAACAACAATACTAGAAACTACAAATGCAATGAAAACTGGTCTGAGGGTTAATACAACAAGTTCTTTCAACAATATTGTCAGGTTGACAGTAAATATCAATGAGCAACTGTTTTCCATGGTGATTTCAGGGCACCGCATGATTCAATGAAACTGATGTATTTTGATAAAGGACCCCGCACATTTCTTATGAGAAATGGCTTGCCTTGAATTTTGCCGAAATTTTGATATGTTGCAGTTCTTGATGTGCTGATTGAAAGTGTCCACAGCCAAATCTCAGAATTGTACAGTTTTCGAGATGTGAACCTTTGAATATAAATTTTTTCCATTTTTTGCAGTTTTTACTCATCAATCGAGAGCTCTCACTTCTGGTTGGGATAGAATTTGGATGTTCAGCAACCAGAATTAGTTTTACGAATAATCTTCTTCAGTTATAATAGATGCCGCCATCGATAATTTTTCATACACTGCTTCACACTATCTCGATAATCTGAGAATGTGGTGCTGTGACATTTTTCTCAGATAGGCTCAAAATGGATGATAGCATCTCACAGCATCTGTATCTTTCATACCTGAGAGTACTCTCCAGATAGAATGAAGGGGTTCAGGTATTGGAAGCGAATTATTTTGCCCCCTAATATGTTTTACCTAAAATGGGGTGTTCCATCGCGAGTGGCGGACAGTGTATATCACTTTGGCCAACCCCATTCAGGTGGTAGGTGCATATTGAGCATTGCCATCAGTCCAGAGAGTTTCATCGTTCTACCTCGAATATTACGGAAGATACGGGGGTGTTTCCATGAGAAGTGAGACACACTGTATATATACAATCGATCACTTCAAAAACACTTCACTTACTTTCTTCGAAAGCTTCTGGTAATCCCTCTTCCATATTCTCTGTTTCACTATCACTGTCGTCATTTAAATGAATAATGAATTCATTTCCACCATTAATATGGCAGTTTCCAATCCCCATATAGTCTTTTTCAACTAAAGTTACTACTTCTTTAATCCTTTTCGGTCAGTCTTCTTCGGTAATATTAAATACTCCTCCTTTAATTAGCTCTATTACCTTCTGATGTTTTGTTTCAATTTTCCCCAAATCAACTCGATGGGATTGAAAACACAAAAATAGGGTGAAATCTCAGTATGGTGTGTCCATACTTTTCAGCAATACTCTCAAGGGCATACACTTTTTCAAATGTTTTTGTCTGTAAAACTTCAAGTACCTAGTTGGTTTCTGGTATAGTAATCTACAAAATACAAATTGTTATCCATTAAAAATATTTGTATTTCATCTTTCATCGAATTTTTATTCGTTACTTTGATGAGCTGTCGCGAATGATAGGAAACGTTGTCAAGAACTATTACACTATTCGCATCCAAATTTGTGATCAATGTGTTTTCAAACCATTTCTCGAAAATATTAGCTTCCATGTTCTTATGATAGTCAACATTGCAGTCCTCAAGTCTTTTCCACATAATTTCAAAGAATTCGGAACCCATCCTTCACTTCCTCTGCAATGCACAATGATTAGTTGCGATCCTTTGTTTGAAGGCATGTTATAGGTATACACATTCTCGAACCATCAGTCCACCCTTTCGTAACTGTGTCGTGAGTGTCGTACCAAGTTTCGTCCAAATAGAAAATTTGCCGTTGTTCTGGTCTATATTTAGTTATTTGTTCTAAGTATAAGAAAAATGTTGATTATTGAAGTGAAAAGTGTTAAAGAAGGAGGAATTAGGTGTAAAGGTGACCTAGTGAATAAATGCTTGTGTTTTTAAATAGTTTATTTAGTGAAAAAGAAGGCTGAAAAGTTGCCCTTTTCTGAACTTTGAAGGACCGTAACTTTTTAAATAAGGGAGAGCGCCGCTTTTTTCTTTCGGATTCGTAATCTACGCATCAAAATACGTAAGTACAGTCAAAATTTTTTTCAAAATCGCCGGGTGTCCACATAACGAAAATTTACCAAGTTCATGATACCATTTCTTGAAAAATTAGCTTCATCTGTGAAAAGGATTTTCGATAAAATTTGCGGATGTTGTTTGACTTTTCTTTGAAGCCATTGAGCAAATTCGATACATGGTTGGAAATCACGTAGCGTAAGTGCCTGGACACGCTGAATATGATAAGGATATAATTGCTGTTCCTTTGAAATTCTTTAAACTGTCATGTGACTCACATTTGAAGTTTGACACATTTTTCTTGTACTCGTCCCTGGATGTTTACTAATTTGTTCGAGAACCGCCTTCTCCAATTTTACAGTTGTTGTAGTTCGTGGCCGTCCTACTGCAGAATTTGTTTCAAAGCTTCCAGATTCGAAAAGTCGCCGGAAAAGATTCGCAAATGTCGCTGCACAAAGAGTCACGCGTTGGGGATACCTTTCCTGATATATGCGTCTGGCCTCGCTTGAATTTCCGTCAAAAAGCCGTATGCAAAAACCATATCAGCCATTTCAGCATTCGTAAAGTTGGGCATGGTACCAAAAAATCACTTTATAAACTCCGAACTGTGAATTTGTCAAATAATAGTTAAAAATGTGACAGCGAACTTCTATTTTTATAAACAAACTTTCATAGGCTACTCGATTTAATTAACTTAATTAAGCAGCGAGTGACAAAAATTATTGAAATCAAATTTGGCTATAAAGTAATATGCATCGATATAGAAAATTGTAAATATCTCGAAAACGATCATCTCCAGCGTTGTTGAGGCGGTGTACCTTTTTTACTTGGAAAAGGTGTGGGAAGTAGGGTTTTTCATGAAAAGTGTACTGTCAAAAAAGTTAGGGCATCTTGAAATAAATAATAACATGGTACGCAGCGCCCTCTAGATGTTACATGAAAATTAATAAGAAATTATAATTTCTCACGTGTAAAAAACTCCGGGTACTGAATTTCGTGCAAATAACTTATTTTTGCAAGAGTTATTTTTAAAAAGCGAACAAAAAATTCAATTTCAACACCCCATTATCTCCGAAACGAAGCATTTTCGGACACAAGTTCATATAGACTTCTTTTCTTAAAATTATCTGAGGAATACGTACTTATGTTACACCCGGTATTATATATATATATATATATATATATATATATATATATATATATATATATATATATATATATCCAAATATGCAGCCAAACTTTAGAAATTTTCGGATTTTTCCGGTTTTTGTCAACAAAAAAGCTAGAGTCGATTTGTTGGTATCATTCAATAATGCCTAGCCAAAAATTCTCCATAATTCACCCTACTCTCTCTCTCTCTCTCTCTTAACGTTTACGAGACCCATATGCATATAATCCTTGTTTTATATAAAATATTTTCACTCAGTTTAATTTTCGTTTATTCATGTAGATGAAGTTCGCACAGGACACTATAAGAAACTATACCACCCAGAACAATTAATAACGGGAAAAGAAGATGCTGCAAATAATTATGCTCGAGGTCACTATAGCATAGGCAAAGAAATGTTGAACATAGTTATGGAGAGACTGAACAAATTGGCAGAAAACTGTCATGGTCTTCAGGGATTCTTTCTTTTTCATTCGTTCGGAGGCGGAACTGGTTCGGGATTCTCTTCTCTTTTGATGGAAAAGCTTTCTCAAGAGTTTGGAAAAAAAAGCAAACTAGAATTTGTCGTTTACCCAGCACCTCAGGTATTATAATATCAGAATTTATCATATACTCCTTGCTGTTCACTTTTGGATTTGATTACCGTTTTTAGTTTCACTTGAAAAAGAGCAGACATTTTAGGTTCATGATGTTGACACACTTGCTGTTGAACTTATTCTGAACTGTCAAATATTATGCCAATTGTTACAAATACCTATTCATATTCACCTATTTCAACGTTAAACTAACTGAAACAGTTACGGTGTACTCGAACTACGAATATAAATTTGAAATTTCTGAAAATGACTCTATTACTGGATTTTTGACATTCATCTTTAAAATAGGGTTGGCAACCATACAACAACATATGATTCCTCTTTTGGGGCAAGAGCGAGTGTGATATGTGGGTCTCGGTACGTTACATTAGAATGCGTATTAGACACTCAACATATTTGAATTATGTGTTGATGATGACCAAAATTCGCCCTATCAGAGACCCCTCTCTGATACAGAGTCTGGGATGATTGCCCCACTCGCTAACCCTAAAGCGACATTCTTGTTTTAAAATTGTATACCTATGTAATGAATTAATTAAACACAAAATTATTCAACATGATTAAATCGAAATTTCCCAATGGTTTCTAGACGTTTGCCAGTAGAAAAAATGAAATATATTTGAACTGGTTCAACTGGGCAAATGTCATATTTTATTGTTTGAAGGTGATTGACAATGTTTCATGATGAATTTCACTAGTTCGGACTTCCATTGTCTACTACATAAAATGATTTGAAATCCCTGAAACAACTAAAAAAAAAAGAATTGAAAATGAATAGCTAAAAATAACAATTATATTAACCAAAATAAACCTGAAATGAAATAATAGTGAAATAAAATACAAGTAAAAATAGAACAATTGAATAAATAAAAATAAAGAAATGAAAAAAGAAAATAAAAATAAAAAGTGGAGGTCTACGATTTCGTAAACTACCTTCCCTGCAACAATTGCGATAAGATATATATAGGTCAAACAAAAAACAATTTAAAAACCCGCATAGCTCTTCATAAAAGTAATTGTAAAAATTTAAAACGAAATTCTTGTGCACTCACACAACACGTTCTAGATAATGATTATTTAGCCAATTATACTAACACCAAAATTCTCCATTTCGAACCAGATTCAAATAAAAGGCAATTTCTGGAAATGGCTGAAATCAAAATTAAAGAAAACAATATCAACAAAAAGACAGACATCGACAACCTCAGCAAAATTTATTCATTTTTACTAACAAGAAATATAAATCTGAATACATCCTGTAATATTAACACAGTATAAATCACCATAATAAACAATAATAAAAAATTTGAAAAAGTATTTCACATTATTCAATGTCAAAAAGTTGTCATTTTGATGTTGAAGACTTCTTTCAAAATTGAAATTTCCAAATTGAATATTCTCACATAGCACAGGTATTCTGTTTTATCCGTTATTATGTTTTATATATATATATATATATATATATATATATATATATATATATATATATATATATATATATATATATATTTAGTATGTCCTTTTAATATTACAGCCCTCGATAAAGCTAATAAACATTAGCGAAAGCTCGGGCAGACCGAATCCCCGAAAAACTACTATTCTATATATACATACGGTCGTTACACTATCAATTTTATATATATATATATATATATATATATATATATATATATATATATATATATATATATATATATACAGCGTGACTCACGGTCGATGGTAGGTTAGACGTTTCTGGAAAACGCAAAGCATGATTTTTCTGAAAATTTCACCTCTCACATTTCCTTACCTGTTCTATCGATCTAAAATATTTTCAGCATTGCGGCGTTGCCACTTCCATCAAAAAGTCCTAGCAACTTTTTTTTTAATGGAACACCCCATATATTAATACATTTTTGGAATCGCTCTGGTATTTTAATACTTTTTTATTAATGTCCTATACCTATCTCTATCTGTTTTCGAGATAAAAAATAAATTGTACTAAATATGGTCCAAAACATAGCCTTATTTGAAATTAAGTACATCAGTACTCTCAATTCATGAAAAGTTGATATTTTGATGATAGTTTGGAAAACAAGAAATCGACTCCATATCATACAAGGCGTGCTGAAATTACTATTATTTCCATTGTGCATAAAAGTAGTCAAAAGTTAATTTTTTCAAATGAAACCCCCTGTATATTACTCGGTAAATTGAAAGATGGTGAAAAATGCTTCAAGATGATGTGTCATGTCCCTATACCTAATTCGTCAAGTTTTCTCAATAAAGTCGCTTCTTCTATAAATATTTTTAGAATTTGGATTCAGGTAGCAGTGGAATTATCAAGCTTATAGCAGTTCGGTTACTTTTATAAGTAATTTACAAAACATTATCGACGGTGTTTCGAATCATCTTCCAAAATGAATGCAAATATCGATTATTCAAACGAAGTTCTTATGAAATTATTTATTATACACATGAACAAAGTGATCAAATCATTGTCAGAACGTATAAAAAATTCAACCAAATGTATCCTGAATTAACACCAATGAACGAGAGAAAGTTTGTAAGGTTACAAAATAATTTCCTTAACTATGGCTCAAAGTTTCCAGGGAACAACTGTACCAAAAATCAGTCATTTCTAGGTAAAATGTAAGATTTTGTGGGCTGAAACATGTGAAAGTACAGACAATAACAGAATAGGATGATTCAAAATAACAAAATTGTAAACAAAATATCAAATTTTCACAATAAATGCTGAAAATGTTGTCCATTACATTCTAAACACTTTAAAAATTTTTTTGTACGCGACTTGTGGTTGCTTTTTTAATTTCCTGGGGATCCAGACCTTGAATACTCCGCACTATTCGCCGTCGCAATTCTCCTTTGCTAGGCACTGGAGTACTGTATACCGTTTCACTTAAAACACCCCATAGAAAAAGTCAAGTAGCGTGAGATCGGGTGATCTCGGTGGCCAATACCACAGCCCTAAACGCCTAAACCAACGATCGTCGAAGAGTTCGTCAAGTTTCCTGGAAACTTCCTGGGTGGAATGAGCTGGCGTTCCGTCCAGTTGAAACCACAAATTCCTATATTCCTCTAAAGGCAAATTTTCAACAAAATCGGTTACAGTCGTCCTTAATATTTGGAGATATCTCTCTGCATTCAGTGTGTCTTCATAAATAAAAAAGCTAATTTTATTTTTCTTCAGAATACAGAAAAAATTCAGGTCAGATTTTTCTTGAAAACCTATTTCTTTCGTAACATGAGGATTATGATCAGCCCAAAAATGTTTATTCCTTCTATTGAAAATACCATCCCTCGTAAAATTTGATTCGTCGCTCCAAATTATTTTTGACAAAAATTCCCGTTCTTCCTGTGTATGAATCAAAAGGGATTCACAAAAATGCATTCTACGTTCGAAGTCTTTTGCTTTTAGATCTTGAACTTTGGTGAATTTATACGGATGCATTCCGTGATTTTTCAAAATTCGTTGTACTGAAGCATGTGATACACCTAAATCTTTTTCTGCACTGCGAATGGAAGCTTCTGGATATGCATAAAAATATGCCAAAACGTTAACAGTATTGTCCTCATTTGAAGTTACAGGTTTTGGTAATGTTGAAGGCGCTTTTAACATGGAGCCATAGTTAAGGAAATTATTTTGTAATCTTACAAACTTCCTCTCGTTCATTGGTGTTAATTCAGGATACATTTGGTTGAATTTTCTACAAGTTCTGGCAATGATTTGATCACACTGTCCGTGTATAATAAATAATTTCATAAGAACTTCGTTTGAATAATCAATATTTGCATTCATTTTTGGCGATTTTTTGAAACACCGTCAATAACCATTTATCAATTACTAATAAAAGTCACCAAACTGTCATAAGCTTGATATTTTAATCAGAACACCTACCAAAAAATCATTTAGAAAAGTTCCCACATGCAGTTCGTGCTATTTGTAATATTAAATCCCTGTGAAGTTACTGACGATGACGAAGTAGTATTCAGTCCAACTGTAGAAAGTCCTTCATGACTAACCAATAATCCTCCTTAAAATAACGTAAGTTGGCATATATAACATATGCCTTGTAATCCAAATATCGTGTGTTCGTATCTCATGGACCCTATAATTTTTTTTATTATCAGCAGTAACGTTATACAAAAAAAATTGTATGATACATTTGTTAAAAGTGATTTTATTTTGCTCGTGAGTTTGCTCCACTTGCTGACGCTCCTTTTGCGATAATCCCCACTCACAAAATAAAATGCCACTTTCAACATACGTAGGTAAAACACAAAAACGGCTATATTGAGAAAACTTGACGATTTAGGTATAGGGACATGTATATCATTTTGAAGCATTTTTCACCATCTTTCAATTTATCGAGTAATTTACAGGGGGTTTCATTTGAAAAATAAACTTTCGACTACTTTTATGCACAATGGAAATAATAGTAATTTTAGCACGCCCTGTATGATATGGAGTCAATTTCTTGGTGTTATTTGAATATTTCGAGTTTGTCCAACCTATCATCAAAATATCAACTTTTCATGAATTGAGAGTACTGATGTACTTAATTTCAATTAAGGCTATGTTTTGGACCATATTTAGCACAATTTATTTTTTATCTCGAAAACAGATAGAGATAGGTATAGGACATTATAAACAAAAAAGTATTTAAATACTAGAGCGATTCCAAAAATGTATTAATATACGGGGTATTCCATTTAAAAAAATATAATTGCTAGGACTTTTTGATAGAAGTGGCAACGCCGCAATTCTGAAAATATTTTAGATCGATAGAACAGGTAAGGAAATGTGAGAGGTGAAATTTTCAGAAAAATCATGCTTTGCGTTTTCCAGAAACGTCTAACCTACCATCGACCGTGAGTCACGCTCTATATATGAGATAAATTTTACAGTTGAAAATTTTGAACTGTGTCAAAATTAACAAAAAAATTGAAAAATGTTCCTCGCACACCACTGAAAAAACCAAGGACCTTTATTTCACCATCAACTTTATATTTCTCTTTGAAGAATTTGATGGTTGGTACATAGATACCTTTTATTTCTGTGTCGACTTCAGCAGGTACGAAATTTCCTATTTCGAATGTTATTGTTGGATCCAAAATGGATGCAATATTTTTTTTGTCTATCGCTAAATATCAATTTTTCTAATGGAAACTGTGGTAACTATTAGGTGACGAATGGTGTGATGTCTAATGTTTCTCAGAAGTTGACCAAATAGAAAAGATCCTATGATGTAAGGAAAGGCTTCAGTATCATTACAATATCTGCACTGGGTTCCGTCTTGGAATCAACCTGGTATTCCTATTGGGTTCACTACACATCTTGTCATTTTAACAGTTTCTTTTAACTCAGATGTTGTCAGACCCTCTTGAGTTTTCATCTAAGCATTTACTGGGGTGTTCTGGTCGTAAAGTACCACGCCTCTTCCTTTCATTTTCAAATTCTTCCAGTTATTATGTCGTCTTTCCCTAAGAATGTCTCTCAACTTTCCCCCAGATAGATCCGTTTGTCATTGTCGATAACTATATTCAGTTGTTTCAAACATGTGTTAGCTTCATCATCAAAATATATTATTTTCTCTAGTAGCACATTTTGTTGTGATCTTTTTTTGTGTTATATGGAAGCTTTGAATAAATGCTTTCCATGATGCTCTGAAAAAATTTAGTCCTTGCACTTTTGAAGACGAGTAGAGCTTGCTGTCTGGAATATCTGAAAGTAATTTATCTCAGGATGTCGACTGAAATGAGTATACCCATGATGGTCATATTAAAAAGTTCCCTATTTTGAATTTTTGATACAGTTTAACCAGAGGAAAATAAATGAGATTTTCCAGGTTTCATTTCAATTGATGATTTTCCAGGAGTTCATTACTATCGCCTCTTGGAAGGTTGTTCGGGGGTTCTGATCAGACCTCCTTTGGAGTATTGTTCTCATGTATGGAACTCTGCTCCCAAACATACCCTGAAGTGCTGGATACCATCCAGAAAAGAGACATCCGCCTGATTGGAGATGCGAACATAACGTGCAACCTTGATAGTCTGGAACATCGAAGAAAGGTTGGAGATTTGTCTCTCTTCTATAGATACTTTCACGGAAAGTGTTCAAGTGACTTGGCACATTTGATTCCACAAAGAGCGGTACATATCAAAAATACACGACGGACTGTGGCTGCTAATCGTTTTGAGGTTCAACTCGGTACACTACGAACTTCACTGTTTAAAAACTCTTTCATCTGGACTGCGTTTATGTGGAATAAACTTCCTGAGAACGTTTTTCCAAATGGTTTTAATCTCCAGGCACCGCTCTGAGTGCGCCTTAAGGATTTATTGTAGCGCTTGTGCCAACTCCAGTAGTGAAAGAGCATTTTTCTGATCTTTAGCAATCAAGACAGTATCATCAACAAAATGTAAGATGGAAACGGAACATTTTTGTCCAAACAACAACTATACATATTAGCAGTGGATAACTTTGACAGCTCGTCCATTATGAAATCCGTGGCCAGATTATATAAGGTGTTCCCTGCATCACTTCTTTTTTTTAAAAAATCTTTTTGTTTTTCCATTTGAAGTTTCAACCTGAATATAATTATTTCGTTAAAGGTTCATCGAAATATTCTGCAATATTCTGGTGGAGAGGATAATAGTTTTGTTTTGTCAAGATGATCACGGCTAATGTTCTTAACTGATGTCCAAAAAACAACACTGTAATATCACTTTTATTATTTTTCGCATCTTTCAAAAGTCCATTGAAAATAAAAGTATCCATTTGAAATCTTTCTTTTTTATATAACTTCTTTGGATATTTTCACCTTCCATAAAAACTGATTTTCCTCCGCAAAAAATGACTTTCGTTTAATATTCAGATCTCATTTTGAAATTCTATCAATTCAGAAACTTACATTATGCGCTTGATGAGTCTTCAGCCCAGCAGTATCATAAGATGAGGAGGATCATGCTTCTTATTCTTCAAAAATACTTCAGAAACGAATACTGAAAATTATAATGGTAATATCGTTGGGATTTTCCAATGGAAAATTATCCAAAAACACGTTTTACTAATTCTTCACAACAAAAAAAAAAATACCTACTCATCATATGTCCACAAGAATAAAACACAGTAAAATCTTACCTAAACCTGTGAAATTAATTGCACAAAGATACTTTGCCTTAATTGAACCACATTTCTTATACTTTTAAAGTTCCTTTTCCTGGTTAAAGAGGATGTTTCACATTGACAGTAACTATTACACAATTCACTTTGAATGATCAATGGTTCCATCGATCACAAATAAAAATCTGACGATCAAAAGTCAACAGGCTGCTTTTGCAGTCAGTAAAATAGAATGGGTTTTTGAACATATTCATTTTCAGGTGTGTACTGCAGTTGTTGAACCATACAATTCGATATTGACGACACATGCAACACTGAGCCATACTGATTGTGCTTTTATGGTGGATAACGAAGCAATCTATGATATTTGCAGACGAAAACTTGGAATTGAAAGGCCTGATTACATAAACCTCAACAGACTCATCAGTCAAGTTGTTTCTTCAATCACAGCTTCTTTGAGATTTGATGGAGCTCTGAATGTTGATTTGACAGAATTCCAAACAAATTTAGTGCCTTATCCCCGAATACATTTTCCAGTTGCCTCTTATGCACCAGTAGTTTCTTCTGAAAAAGCTTACCATGAAGGGATGTCTGTGGCTGAAATTACTGCAGAATTATTTGAACCTACGAATCAGATGGTTAAATGTGATCCAAGAGAAGGTATGTTTGAAATATTCATACACAAATACTTCGTTATATCCATTTGATTTACTTTAAAGTTATCACATATTGCTTTTAATAATGAATATATGCATAAATGTAACAACATAAAATTTTTTGGTCTAAAGGATAACTTTATAACACGTATTGGCGATTATTTTTCAAACGAGTAAGTCAAGAGTTGCATTGAAGTTCTGAAATTGTTTAAGATGTTGTCATTGTTACTTTGTCAACCACTGCTATTTGTCTTTATGTTACTTCTTAATTTTGAAGAGAAGGCGATTTTTCCGTTTACTTTTGTTCCAATTCCAAGTCGTTTGTTATTTCATCAGTTCAGACTTCCATTGTCTAATATAATATAAATTGATTTGAAATCCCTGAAAAAAATAAAAGATTAACCGAAAATAACAATTTTATTAAAACAAAAAACTGTAATTACAAGGAAATAACACAGAAGCTACAACCAGAAAATAAAAAATTTAAATATTAATAAAAGCTGAAAATTAAAAAATATTATTAACAAAAATGAAAAATTAAAATTAAAATTAAAAGATTCCAAACCAAGTTACGTCACGACGTTTCGATTGTTAGTATCCACAATCGTCTTCGGGTGATGACTGGACTTATTCCTCCGAGATCTGACTATTTATAGGTTATTCGGGTGCTTTCACCTTTCACCTATCCCCTCTTTCCTCTTTCCGCTTCATTGGTATTAGCGGGAGATGACCGTTTGGCGGTAGTTGGTCCTTTTTCGCTTGATAAGAGGTTTCCATATGTTACGTATCTCTATGCTAGCTTGACTGCATGCGTTGTTGGACAACATATATGCGGCTTCCTTGCATTTTCTCCTAAACCACTATTCCTCTTTGTGGATGATTTCAGCTTCGTTTGTTATTCTTCTTACATTTTTCTTTGTAAAGTTGATCTTTAGGAACATGTAAAATTCATCAAGTTTACCAGAGTCAGGAAGTGTAACAAAAAACGAAGCCGCACTTTTTCTTCGGATGGCTCTACTAGGTAAAACTCAATAACAAATTTTATTGTATGAATTTCACTATAAAGGGTTTTACAAAAACCGCGACACGTATTTCGCTATACAATAGCTTTCTCAAGCGTATTTTACGCTACTGTTTACACGTGTCGCGGTTTTTGTAAAACCCTTTATAGTGAAAATCATGCGATAAACTTTGTTAATGAGTTTCAATTAGTAGTTATGAGAGCAGATGTTTCCCTTGATTAGTGGATTTCATTGGTTTTTTTCCAACTTCATTGATGAAAGATAATGCTTCAGAGGTAAAAACACCAAAAGTTTCAACAGCTATTTGGAGAAAGATATAATTATTTCCCAAATTCTGATATTTTCGTATTTTTGATTTTTCTGCTAATGAGACAGCAGCAATAGCTTTTGCAAAAGTATTGAACACACAGTGGTGTGCAAAGTCGAAATCCAATCGCAATTCTGAAAGAGTCACCACCCAGTAGACTCTCAAGTCATGCTATAGAAATAAGCATTTATCTAAAGACCACATTCTTTCACAGTAACTGAGAGAAGATGAACTTATTTTTTAAAGTGTCAGAAGCTGTCATCAGTAGAATACTAGTTGCTTGATCTAGTAATGCCCTCTGGTATTTCAAGTCTTCAATTTTTTGGCCAGTTCTGGATTTCCGAAGAAATTTGCGTCGACAAATACACAATCAGATATTGTCTTTGGGTATTGTTAGATTTAATGTTAGATGTTTGTTGTAATCTGATATAAACCAATTTGTATTGTGACGTTTCGTCCATTAAATTTTATGATCAACCTTTTTTTTTGAAATACAGACTTCCAGTTTTGTTTCGATTTTTGTAGTCATTGTAATAACAAATTCAGCTATGTATTACTATACATGTGTGAAGTTAATGTACTTAAATGTGAGTTGTAAGATATTGGTTTCTACCTTTTTGAGACTATTCAAATAGTGATTATGGGTTTTCAGAGACAACCGTCACATCGTACATCTCACAATATCACAAACCTCGCTTCTGCAAGTCACCCCCCGTTTCCACTACCAACCCCACCCTCGCTTGCACTGCCGATTCACTCCTCCACTCGTCCAGGGACAAAAATACCAGACCAGAGCAAAAGTACTGGTAGAGAGAGATAATGGTGAATCAAAAGTATTTTAATTCAACCCGACGTTTCGGTTAAGCACCCATTAATATAATTTAATAAAAAACCGAAACATCTTGTTGAATTAAAGTACTTTCGATTTACCATTGACCCTCCACCAAATCGCAATCAAAATTAATTTATAGTATTCCTTGTACCAGCTGCAGTGCTGAACATATAGAACACTGGGCAGAATCATTAAGAGTTAGTAAGTCTCCAGATGAAATCGATGGCAGACTACATCCTGAGAGATGTGCACTTAGTGAACATGTTTACAGGAAGGACCATACAATGGACTAGGATTTTGTAGAGATTATTGCGAAAGAATGCTACGCTGATATTCCATCATTCCCTTGTTACCTGAAATTGCCCTTTAGTTATGTATCGTTTTTATATCCTCTATACTATAACAATTTTCAATTGAAGGTGATTCATTAACAACGTCGCACTTGAAGTGACCAACGGATAATCCTCTTACAAATTGAAACACATAGGTAATTACGTAAAAATTGTTATAGTAGGTGGCTTTACCTGGTGTCAATGGTAAAACATCACATTTTCTTATTATGCCTAATAAAGTACTTCAAAAAAACAGAAAAATTTACAAAATAATTATTATGTTCTTTTTATATAGAAAGAGAACTACAAAGCAAAGGAATAATTACCTATGTTATGCTTACTTAGTTTCAGAATCCATTGACTCGTCCGAAGAAGAATCCCCAGTCACACTTAAATCTATTATTATTTGGTCGAAAACAGTGTCTACCATCCCGTCCAATCTCCACATTTTCTCTTCCAATCCCAATCTTCTTTCCGTATCCGTTCCATTGCGAGTTCTAATAAACGTTGGACATCAGAAATTTTATATGTCATGTTTTCACGAGCTACGTAACCCTTAATTTGAGCCCAGATTAATTCTATCGGGTTTAACTCGCAATGGTAAGGAGGAAGTCTCAAAATGGTGATGCCTTCAGCACGAGCTATTGTATCCACCACATGCTGGCGATATCTATCACGATGCTGTTTAATGACACTCATAAGCTCGGCCTCAACCATGTCCTTGGAAAATGGAATTCCTTTTTGTCCTAACCAACTCTGCATGTCTACTTTTCTGGTGGTCATAGTTGGCAACTGTTCTACTAGTCGGTTGTGATAAGAAGCGTTATCCATTACTATTACCGAATTTGGCTCGACTCGTGAAAGAAGGGATTCAAACCATCCTTCAAAGCGTTTGGCGTCCATGTCTTCGTGATAATCCCCCGTTTTTTTTAATAAAAAAATTAGTGTACTTTCGTCTAAAAAGCCACTCTCGCTACCTATATGGGCGACAATTAATCGTTGCCCTTTACCCGTTGGTCCGCGTAACCCTGTTGATAAACCGTCCACAAATGCTGGCAAGATACTACTGTAACTAGTTACAGTAGTATCTTGCCAGATCTTAGATACTGTGTGACCAGCATTCACCCACGTTTCGTATAGATAATAATTTTTTTTGTGAGCAGAACGCATTTCTCTAATAGAGCGAACATATCTCCGTCGCCATGAGACTATATCTTCTCTTTCTATTAAGACAGATTTACAGGATCGTTTGGCATATATAAATTTTAAATCTTTTTTTATTATTTTCCTTAACTTCTCTTTGCTCATTTTTGGAATGAGATCATTATCCATTACCTTTGTCCTAATGGATTCGAGGGTTGGCGCTTCATTCTCAAAAAAGAAAGAATGAATGGTATAGCGTACAAAATTTTTCTGGTACTCGTCCAATTAAATTTTTTTTCTACCACGAAAATGTACTTTTGGAGCTTGCACAATCCCAGTCACCTTTTTTTTCCACCTACAGTGCGTTCAATTGTCGACACGGATATTCCCGTTAAAAATGAACACTGGGCTACAGCTTTCACTGTACGGAGTGTATTTTTTGAATTTTCATACACTCTACAGACAATCTGTTTTTTTTCTAACGACATAAACTTCCGCTTTCTTTGTACATTCCGCTTTCTTTGTACTGCTACGGCATCCATCTTAATACTATGAAAATAATAAAATTCAATCATATTTGATTTGAAAGGGTTATATTTTTAGGAGTGATTAATTTTTGGGAAAGAAAGTTTTTGGCTTTCTACTACTCCATCTACTCTCATCATATTATTCAGCTATTTGTCAGTTGTTTGCTTACTTCAAAAACTATTTTAAAGTTGATGTATTTTGAAAAACACTTCATTGCGAGATTTTCACTAGAACAGATTAACAAATCCGCAACACGTGTTTCGCTGCACAGTAGCTTTTTCAAGCGTGTTTCACTATACCTACAATAGCTTTCTCAAGAGTAAACTAAAAGTTACTTCTAGATTGCAACCATTTATATCACAGATCAATTTGATCAATGACATTCAGGAAATTACACTCCCGGATAATGCCAGATTGATTTCAGTCGATGTAAAGAATCTGTTTTCCAGTATTCCTCCGAATGAAACGATTACTCTTGTAGATAATCTATTGGACAAAAGTCTATCAATTCTGTAGTGAAACAGGCAATATTAGACTTGCTTACGAATTGTTTGTCACAGAATTACTTCCAATTCAATGAATTTTTACTCATCCTGAGAAACCCAGCATGAGTAATAATGGGAAACTCACTTAGTTTCATTCTGGCAGAAATTTTCATGGGCGATTTGGAGAGAAAAATACACAGTAACCCACTGATAAGAAGTTTCGTGTATTGGTATAGATATGTTGATGATATCCTGGTATGTTTCACAGAAACGTTCTTGAATTTCATCAATTTTCTCCACCCTTCTGTCACATTTACAATGGATATGGAAAAGGACGACTCTATAATATTGGATTTGACAATAACGACAGTTAACAATAAATATGATTTTTCAATTCATCGTGAACCAGCACATACAGATTATCATTCATAATTCGTCCACCCATCCGCATCAGCACACAATAGCAACATTCAACAGTATGATCCACAGACTGATAAATGTTCCCTTGTCAGATGCGAATTTCAATAAAGAACTAAACATAATGAAACAAATAGCCGTTAACAATGATTACGATAGCAGTCTAATACATTCTCTATTCTCTATTATCAAAAAAGTTATACAGCCAAGATTTGAAGGAATTTTACCCAATTCGTTGAGATGAGGATGAAAGTTATAAAACCTTAAGCTTCTTAGGCCAACTCACTACGAATATTTCAAATTTTTTTGCACAACAAAGGTGTAAATATTGCTTTCAAAACCAACAGCAACTTAAACTAGCACATTAGGAATAACAAAAATAAAAGTTCAGTTTCAGAAAAATCGGGAGTGTATAAATTATCATGTTGGTCATGTCCGATGTTTTTTATCGGTCAAACTGGAAGACCGTTCAACGCCCGCATGAAGGATCACAGAAATAGCTTCCAGAATGGAAAAATAAACTCCACATATGCCACTCATTTAATCACAGAGAGACATGAATTCAAGCTCCCCCATTTCCAGAAGAAAGGTTCAAAACTTAACCTGTTAGAGAGTATGGAAATAAACAAATTTAAAAACTCACAATATCTTATGAACGATTAAATTGAACTGAATAAATTGATAATCTGTTTATTTACAGGTAAGAAAATTTAAGTATAATTACGGTACTTTCGGAAATTTAATTTATTCATATAGTTAATAAATTTATACCTGACCTTTTCAGGTAGATTCATTCATTAGGAAGTAAGCATACAAGTAGGTAATATTTTAGAGTATAAAATAGTTGTAATTTAGAAGTACCTTATTATTTTACGCTTGAGAAAGCTTTTGTATAGCGAAACACGTGTCGCGGTTTTTTGTAAAACACTTCATAGTGAAAATCATACAATAAACTGTATAAGTAAGTTTCAACATGGATTTTCATCAAGTATTGGCCAGTTCTTTTCAATTGTTTTTTTATCTTTATTCAACATTATTGATAGGTGTTCATTTTTTTGAACTCATATGTGCAAAGCTCCAAGCGGGGATTCGTTCTTGAGATGGAACTATTACTGATTAACAATCTTTCTCTTAGACGAAGGTTTCAGACATGCAGTCGAGGTGCGTTGAAATTGATCGAGTCCCAGGCACTTTTGCTGTCTGGGTCGGATCTTTCCTGCACTGATGAGAGTAGATTACCTACAGACTCGAAACCGGTCTGTAGGTAGTCTACTTTCGGCTCTCTGAAAAATCCCCTGCAAGTAGCCGTCGATGGATATTTCTCGAATACTTTCACCATTAACGCTGGTGTTCCCCAGGGATCCATATTGTCTCCAACCCTCTTTTTATTGTATATCAACGACTTATTAGAAAAAACTAAGAATTCAATATATTGCTTTGCTGATGACAGCACACTTGTCTCGTCATTCCATTTGGATTCCAGGACATCGGCTACGGAGGCACATCTTCACCGGCATCAGGAGATTGCATATCTTAATGAGGATCTAGAAGTGATTTCGAATTGGGGTGAAGGTAACCAGGTTCAATTCAATGCCACAAAAACCCAGGCATCGGTTTTCTCCAAGAAAATGAATGTCTTCGAACCGAATATAAGAATGTCAGGTCAGACGATTCCGCCTTCTGCTTCGATAAGTTTGTTGGAAGTTAAAATGGACACCAATATGTCTTGGCACAATCATGTCGCTGGAATTGCAAAGGCTGCTTCTCAAAAGTTCGGAATACTGTTCCGAACCAGAAAACTGTACACACCTCAGCAACTTTTGATGCTTTATAATGCTCAGATCAGACCTTCTTTGGAGTATTGTTCTCATGTAAGGAGCTCTGCCCCCAAAACATTCCCTGAAGTTGGATTCCATCCAGAAAAGAGCCATCCGCCTGATTGGAGACGCGAACATCAAGTGCAACCTTGATAGCCCGGAACATTGAAGAAGGTTGGAGATTTGTCTCTCTTCTATAGATAGTTTCATGGGAAGTGTTCAAGTGACTTGGCACATTTGATTCCACCAAGAGCGGTACATATCAGAAATACGCGACGGACTGTGGCTGCTCATCGTTTTGAGATTCATCTCAATAAACCTCGCACTTCACATAAACATTATCCAAAAAGGTGCATTATCATATTCTCAGGTATTAACCCAGACAGATGTAAATAAAATAAACAGTTATTCTGATTCAATCATCATCAAGCCAAAATTATCTCAAGATTTATCAAAAACGAAAATAAATCTCAGCAACAAAATTGATATGGGTAATCTCAAGATTATTATTGCATCAGTGAATATTACTGGAGTTTTATCCCAACACCAAACCGTTATTTCAACACCTCGACACGTGTTTCGATCACTAAGTGATCATCTCCAAGAGGAAGATTAAAGTTTAATCTTCCTGATAAAATAACGGTTTGGTGTTGGGATGAAACTCCAGTAACATTCATTACTATACCAAAAGTTCCAAACAGTGCATCAAAATTGCATCAGTGAAACAAAGTAAACAGGGAGGACTGAACATATTTTCCAAAAAAAATCATATTGAAAAGGTTTAAAAAAAAATGATCATCTCAAGAATTAAAATTGTAGGTCTATCTCTTGAAGAACCATTCCAAAAATAAATTCTTCAACAAATGATAAAAGAACAAAACTCTTTCATTAGTGAAAACGACTTTATAAAAATAAATCACGTGATATATGTATGATGAAATGGAATAACGGGGTCTCTCAGACAAAAAAATAAAAATCAAAACTCTGCTTTACTTTGCCAAGCTTTCGCTCTTCAGGGCAGTCGCTAAGATTCTCAACTTTATATATGTATGTTTATATTTTTAGAATTTCAGTTCTGCTTTATCTTTTTTTGTGCTCTAGTCGTCCTTAGTTATGTTATAGTTAGTTTTTGAATTATTGTATGTTTTTTGGGAGAATAAATAAATCATTATTATTATTAAGAAGAACATGTGATGTTTCAATTTCAGATTTAGTTTGAGCAAAGAAATCAAACTGTCGGCAGTTTTCGTATTCAAAGTATTTATAAAGATCTAAAAATAGTATCATCGCCATTGAATAGTAACGAATAAACAAATGATGTAGCAAAATTCTCGAAGAGAAATAATAAATATCAAGAAATCACCTCGTATGCAATGGACAGAATATAAAATATTCGGTTTATAAAATTTTGGGTTTATATGGTAAATAACAACTTTCTTGGGCATTTATTTAATACTTACAGTGAAATATCTTCACTGATAGGTGTTTCATTTCAAATTAGGATTATATTTACCAAAAATATCTCAAATTGATGTCTTTCAGTTTGGTTCATTCAAAATAACAATGTCTAGAATCATTATGGGGAACTGTTAATCCTTCAATCACACAGTCCTTAAAATCTATGCAAAATAAACCGTTTCATTATCCACTCCTAATATACACCTTTAAAATTAACTTTCAATGCATTGGAATTAACAAAAATAATTATTCATCTGTAAAATTTGAGGCTGTTGAATATCTTACTAACAAATCTAAAAATCATAATATCAAATAAATAACACAAAGTACCTATGTGTCATTCTTCATTACGAACACCAAGTACAACATGCTACTGAAAGTCAGTTAAAAAAAAACCTGGTGAAATGATTACCATATCTATTCAACAGTTCAAGATTTGTATAGGTATTATACTCGTAGAATTAATTCAGTTCCTGGTGATATTTAGTTTTATAAATTTTGGTAAAGTATCCCTGTCATAAACATTTGTATTTGTTGGGGCCCATAAATAATTGATCAATTGATTGATTGATTTTCAGATCATTTAAAGAAAATTATAATTTTCATAATATAACAACTTTTCACTTCGTTTTTTCTAGGTAAATATATGGCCTGCTGTCTCCTTTATCGAGGTGACGTAGTACCTAAAGACGTTAATGCATCTATAGCCCAAATGAAATCTAAAAGCAGCGTTAGATTTGTTGATTGGTGTCCGACAGGTTTCAAAGTTGGGATCAACTATCAACCGCCAACAGTTGTAAAGGGAGGCGACTTAGCAGGAGTACAGAGGGCTGTTTGTATGCTCTCTAACACCACTGCAATAGAATCTGCATGGAGAAAACTAAATAAGAAATTTGATCTCATGTTTGCCAAACGAGCTTTCGTCCACTGGTATGTTGGCGAAGGGATGGAAGAAGGCGAATTCGGAGAAGCAAGAGAAAACTTGGCAATGCTGGAAAAAGATTACGAGGAAGTTGCATCAGAAACAATGGATTATATTGGCGAAGAGATTATGTGATTTTTTTTCGAATTTCAAAACGATTGGACAGTCTCATAACAACTGAAATTAGAAAATTATTTCAACAATGATACAAGTGATGAAACGGTACCTAATAAAAAATATGGATATGGCACATTTGGTATGGTCATTTTTATATTGTTGTTGTACAATATGTGAAAGATAATTTTGAAAGCACTCCGGACTTAACATTGGAAGTGCCTCTTAAAATATTTATTTTTGCTGAGGAGGGTCAAAACTAATTAAAACTCAGCAACTAGCAAGCGCATATGTGAAATATAATGGTAAACGCTTTTTGAAAGATCGCTTTGAAGTTATATTCATCAATTTAGAACTAGTCTTCAAGTTTAATTGAGGAGCCAATCCGAAAAATATTCAATATTTTCGTGTGAGATATACTTAATTAAAAATATATCATGGCCGAATGCGAGCTTACGGGATGTAACATGTCTTGATCATATTCTTCATGAAAATTTCTACTCAGAGTACAGGAAACCTCATAGCAAATTTTATTCCAACAGATTCAACTGATTACTACGCGACACTCGTTCGAAAGGTCACAAACAACCATTCGAAGGAGAAGAACTACAAGAGCACTCAAATGATACCTGACCTCCATAGCTAATACGATTGCATCATAATCCTTTCGCTTATTTACTGGAATATTTTGGAGGCCTTTTCTCGTGGTGCCAGTATAAGAGCTATTACTTTTACCTCATTTTTTCATGCATTATTTTCCGTAGCAGCCTCAAATTGTCTGCGATAAATTGACGATGAAGATTCGCCATCGAAAGTTGGAGTTTTATTGAAACTACTGCTAGAAGGGGGAGATGTTGTTTCCGTTTTGCATTTTTCCATAGCGGTTCTCTTAGGCTCAGGTGTTCCCGGCAAACCGTTTCAAATTTGTTGTCGACTCCTTCCGGCTTCTTTTCTAATTTTTTTCCATCTCCTTCAAGTTTCTCTTCAAATTTCCTTTCGACTCCCTCAAGCTCATCTTCAGACTTCCTTTCAACCCCCTCAAGCTCCTCGTCGACCACTTTTTCCAATCCCTCCGTTGTTTCCTAAAATACTTTACTAAATTATTCCTGAATGAATTCCTGTACTTCCCCTTTACTCGTTCAAGAATATTTTAAATCTCCAAATAAATGAATGTACATTTGATGGTTTTTTTCTTCTTTCTCCTGAATATTTACCAATAATTTACGATATTCATCTCTGGCTCCTTTTCGTTTCTTCTGAATGTTAAGTAGTAATTCATGATCTACAATTCGGCGTAATCGTTCTTCCTTTCCATATTCTACATGTTAGGAATCAACCGTTAAAAGGTAAGACCTCATTAGTCCTTAGGTCGCACAAGTTTCTCAACTTCTGAGAGTTGTCGTTCGTATGGGGGTGACAGCTGATTAACAGAAAAACAGATTTTAAACAAAATTTTTAAACATTCATCTACCTCTCTTCTGCCTTCTTCATTCGCTCTTCTGCGTTCATTTTTCTCTCTTCTGCGATTTTCATTCTCCGCCAGGCCCACTTGCAAAGCCTCGAACATTTTATTAAGCTCTTCCATCTCTTCGTATCCACTCTCCTTGTTTTCACCATAAAACAGAAAATTTTCAGTCAATTATTTCACTTCCGACACTATATGTTACGTTTTCCCAAGGGTTTGACAATAATTGACTACACTGTACCATTAAACTCAACTTCATTTCACTGCTACACTGAGTACAAAACAAGTACTGAATACAAAACTTTAAACTAGTATTCAAATGTCTATCGTCTTATCAGATCACTTTGTATCGCACTAACGAAAGTATCTGGAAGCCTATAGGAAAGTCGCTGAAAGTCTCTCGAACTGATGCGAAATATAGAACAATCGCGAAGTTGAGCGCGACCTTGGAAAAGTCACAATCGATTGACGATGACCAGCGGCAGCTGGCCTTATTTTTTTAGGGGATGATTTACAAAAGTATAGTATAACTCCAATAAAGAATTTTAGAAATTGTTGGAGTTATTTATCCAAATTAAATTATTACTATTTGGAAATGGAATGATTTTATCGGGCACCCTACATATCGTTTCCACAACTCAAGATACTAGGAATGATCACATTGATCCTGACTGACTAATCCTAAATAATGTTTACCTAGTTCCCTTTGTAACATATTTTGCTACATGTCAGTTACTATTTGCGCCAATGTTATCAGTCTTTTATTTTCAATCCTTCCGCGTTATTCTAAGTTCATAAAAATCGTGTCATATTAACGCCCCGAAAATGAAATACATACTTGTGATGCACTGTTAGGAACCTTTTGTGTAGTAGTGCATATTACTGGAGTTGTATCCCAACACAACAACAATGGTGTTAATGTACTGGTGTAACTCCAGTAATATTTATGAACTTCATACTTCATGCTAATGCAGTTTTCTCTCTGGCTGCCTGAAATGAACAATTTGGGTATTCGAGCTCATCAGCCAAAATTATGAGAAAAAGGGCTCGTATATATGATAATGAATTGGAAATGGTAGAGTGCTATTTTCTCCGACAGCCAGGTGACAATTAAGGCGCTCAGCTCATTTCAAGTCTTCTCAAGACTGGCGGGAAGCTGTCTGAGCGCACTCAAGGAGCTAAGTACCCAAAAATAGGGTCACTCTAGCTTGGGTACATGAGGGTCACAAGGGCAATGAAGAGGTCGATGTTTATAGCCCATGAAGGCACATCCAAGGCTATGATCGGCCCAGAACCCTTTTGCGGGGTGGCTAAAGCATGTATAAAGACATCCATAAATCCATGGATGCCAGCCGAATCGATAGATTGGTGGAATAAGCTCCCAAGAATGAGGCGAAAGAGTTCATAAAGAATCCATCGCCCAGATTCATGGAAGACCTGCTAAAGTTGTAACCTAACTACTAACGGACCGTAGTCGATTCAGGAAACATATGAGCAACCTGGGTCTGACAGAAGAAACCCAATACAGGTTCTGTCAAGAAGAGGAAGAAACCGCACTTCATGTGCTCTGTGAACGCGAAGCACTAGCAAGGCTGAGACCCGCAAGATGCGGGGAAGAGAAACCAGAGGCTGCCAGCTATATGAAGGGGTCAGTGTCAAGGCTATGGAGTCTCATCAAAGAGATCAAGCTAGACAATGAGCTCTAACAACCAAGTAGCATCACAATAGATCTGAAAAGGTAGCAGAGAATCAGGCCATGGGCTACCTCCCCGACAATCTAATTTAATGGTAGAGTGAGGAGATAAGATTTTTAATAGTGACTGGGATCAAAACAACACTGTATCGATACTTATTTAATAAATTTCTTGCTCATTATGAAAATTTGTGTAGTACTTTTGAAAGTGTTGTATTTTCTTGGTAATTGAGAGATATGGTTATTGGTCTTTAGAAACACCTCGTAGTTGCATTGTGTTTTCGCAATAGAGGTAAGCAATGATTCATTCGTCACTCTACTTAATTATGTTTTGAGGAATTATGTTAGTTCATGCTATTTTTGAATTAAGTGAAGAACAACCTTTCTTAGGTGAATGTTGTTGATCGAGGTATATAACTCCCCAGAGACCCCATGTAAGTCATTTTACTCAACATTTCTCATCGTTTCTGTTCTTGTTACAGTAACCGGCTCCGACTCACCCTTACTGCCTTTCCTCATGTTTTCAAGCAAGCTTAAAAAATATTGTGATTTTAGATTTCAAAGGGACAATTCACTTGGCATTTTTTATCATTTTTATCTTTCTCTTGAAAATGATCACTTGGTTATCGAAACACGTGTCAAGGTGTTAAAATAACGGTTTGGTGTTAGAATAAAACTCCAGCAATATTCATTACTACACCAAAGGTTCGAAACAGTGCATCACAAGTAAATAATAACAGATGTCAATGTACTTTGCATAAAAGTGACTTGACACATTTGATTTCTCCAAGAGTGGTGCATATCAGAAATACTCGACAAACTGTGGCTGCTCATCGTTTTTAGGTTCAACTCAGTACACCTCGAACTTCACTGTTAAAAAACTTTTTCGTTTTGAGAACTGCGTTTATGTAAAATAAACTTCTTGAGAACGTTTTTCCGTTTTTCGTTTTTCCGTTTAAAAAAAACATTGATCACCTGATCTTCGGCGTTTTCTCGTAATTACCATACAATTAGTTGAGTTATTAATGTAATTTTTATAAAAACATATGAAAAATAAAGACCTATTATTATTTTTTTACCTAAGTTTTCGCTGGTCAGGCCCTATCCCCCGAAGTTCGATACATTCGGAGAGTGCATTATCAACCAACGACTACTCCCCACACCGTGGGGTAGGTGATCAACGGGTCCGAGAACCATGTGCCCTGAGCAAGTGCAGTGAGCCAAGAATGACAACCTTCTGCATCTGTCCGGCTGATTTCTGCCTTAGTGCAGCAAGCCGGTATAATTCTGAGATTCGAGAGCAGAGAGGGCATCATTCCACCAACGACTCCAATAATCAGAACAACCATCTTGACAGTGTGGTCTGGATAGAGTCTGCGGAGTTCCAAGAGAAAATCTCGATATTTTATCCGTTTTTTATTCTCTTTCAGGAAGATATTCGTCTCATCAGAAGCTGAAAACTTCACGACAAATATCGTCTTGCTCTGGTGGTCGAGAAGGACTACATCAGGCTCATTAGCTTGTATGAGCCTGAGGGTGGGGAACGAATAGTTCCAATAAATTTGACACTTCTCGTTCCCCACAACGGCAACGCCGGTGACTCGTCAATACCGTAAGAGGGCCATAATTGGTAATGAAGCACTCTCAGGGCCGCATTATGTCGACGGATTTAGGCCGAGACTGCATATGCTGGACATGCTGACAGTAAGGGCATTACGGCCTGCAGTCCTGCACCTTGTGTCAGGAACCTCTATATCTATCACGCGACTGCAGTAGACTAAGGTGTTAAGACACCATCTTGGCAAGTCATGATGAACCCCTCAGATTCCGACTTCAGCCCATTCGACCTGAGGAAAGCGAAAGTCAAGCGCTTTGATAAACCTATGTCTTCAATGTTATTGAAGAAGACCTCATGTATTGGCTAATCTTTGTGTTGCCGCATAAGTGAGGCTCTCTGCGGCTTTTGTACGAGCCTTTTGCTGAACGGGTTCCAATCGGTGACAGAGTTTTGACGACCTCGGTCTGTGTGGAAAACTAAACCGAGTTCATCAGCTTCTCGGGCAACTGCCCTAAAGGGAAATGCTCCAACTCCTGTTCTCTCGTGGTCGAGAACCATGCAGAGAACGGGATCCGAACTCCTGACGACTTTACAGGCTCCAGCTGATTAACGAAAAAACATTTTAAATAGATTTAAACAGGTCCAGTACCATTCTGTCATGTAGACACTCCAAACTCCAATATTCACGGCCTCCCTGTTGTCGAGGGAAGTACAACCGTGGAACGGACGATTTGGAATGCAGAGTCCTATGAGGAGCATCATTTTTCGGGTCCTTACGTCGAGTTGATACAGTTCCTCCCGAGTCCACTTTATTACTCCAAACGAGTAGAGTACGATCGGAACGGCAAACATATTTGTTGTAGCAACTTTGTTCTTCCCCGATAGTTCCGATGTCCAGATATATCGGCATTTGTGCTGATACTTGCTGCGGAGAGAGTTTTTCACTGCTGTTATCTCTTGTGAATGGCATTGTTCCACCTCGGGGTAAGTATACGTCTCTCCAGCATCCAGATGGTTTAGGACGCTTCCATCTACGAGCTGCACATCCTCCCCGTAGTCCCGCATCGTATTATTGTAACTTGTGTGCCTCATGATTTAAACTATCCAATGAAATCACACATTTAACATTATCAGAAGTAATTACATTTGCGATGAAAAACTGATTTGAACAATTGAAATGCACTGATCATTCATATATTTTAGGATTAAATTCTAACTGAATACCTATTGACATAGTGATCATAAAAACTTTACCGCTTTTTCTTCTCAAAAACAACACAAAAATTTCGGTGACTCTATATAATTATTTCAATTATCCTCGTCGCCAGTTTGTAGTGTTCAAAAGGGACAATGAAACACCGATTGTAATTGCACCCCTATATTACATATCTTACTTTAAAAGATCAAATGAATCACGGAATGAAAAATCTCTGGTAGTAAGGTAAAACATAAAATATATTCCTCATTCAAAAGAAAAAACCACAAATTTAACATAGCAGTAGACAGATAATTTTCAAAATGTAATAAATGGTTTTTATACATTACCTATAGCATGGATTTGACATCCTATTCCAAATGCTCACACTTTCTTACAAATTCTACTAATTTCAATCCAAACGGGAAGAGATCTCTGACCGATAGGGAATGTTTATCTACTTCATTTACTTCCAAATTGATTCCATCCATACTGGAATTCAAGTCTTCTCCCATCATCTTTGAGATGTGAAAACTAACATATCCACTTGATTGACTCTGCCGTTACTAGCTCTGTTACGCCAGCGACACAATTATGTACTTTTTTGGTGCTTTTTAGGTACCGAAGTCAAAAATTAGGTGCTCTGTAACTTACACTGTAATACTCAAAGTATTACGGTGTAAGTTACAATGAAAATAATAATAAAATAATGAATGTTAAGGAAATATTACAGAGCACCTAATTTTTTACTTCGGCACTTTTTTAGGTACTTTTTAGGTACTTTTTTACCAAAAAGCACCTAAAAAGTACCTAATTGTGGCATTTTCTAAATGCGATTTCTATACTTTGCGTCGCTGGCGTAACAAAGCTGTCGTTACTTGATGAAGATCCATAGAGTAATTTCACAAGCTTTATTTTTAAAAACACACGTCATGTTTCGCTATCACAGTAGCTTTTTTGTAGTCACTAACATGCTAAAAGTCACATCTTTTACATCCACGAGAAGCATAATTTGTACTCTATTCAGGCTCCGCTAGATTTCTCAAGCGTTAATTTTTCATATCGAAGTGTCATATCGAACCCGTCCTCTCGATGGAAACTTCGATATTTTTTATATCGAAGTTTCCATCGAGAGGGTGGGTTGGCTGTCCTTGTTCATCTTTCACTGCCTAAACCACTGTACATGCCGTTTTCGGCGAGTAAATTGGCTTGGGATGTGGGGGTTGAGCAAACCGGCCATCGGATGCCTGCTTCCTCGTAGCCCCGCTGGATATGGGAATAACAGAATCACTTGTGGTTCTGTTAACCTTCTTTCCCTAGCTACTCGTGGGACCTTTATGGACAGAGTAAACTTAAAAAATTATTTCTGACGCTAAGTCTATAGAGGAGATGGATGTTGAGCTTACGACTCCAACTGACCTCCCTGTAAACTTAGATCAGAAGCGATTCTACAGAAGAGATGGATGTCGAGTTTACGACTCCAACTGATCTTCCTGTTAAATTCAATCCAGGAGCGAGTCTACAGAGGAGATGCATGTCGAGTTTACGACTCCAACGGACCTCTCTGTAAATTTAGTTCAGGAGCGAGTCTACAGAGGAGATGGATGTCGAGTTTACGACTCCAACGGGCCTTCCTGTTAATTTAGTTCAGGAGTGAGTCTACAGAGGAGATGGATGTCGAGTTTACGAGTCCAACTGACCTCCCTGTAAATTTAATCCAGGAGCGAGTCTACAGAGGAGATGGATGTCGAGTTTTCGACTCCAAATGACCTCCTTGTAAATTTAGTTCAGGAGCAAGTCTACAGAGGAGATGGTTGTCGAGTTTTCGACTCCAAATGACCTCCTTGTAAATTTAGTTCAGGAGCAAGTCTACAGAGGAGATGGTTGTCGAGTTTACGACTCTAACTGACCTCCCTGTAAATTTAATTCAGAAGCGAGTCTCCAGAGGAGATGGATGTCGAGTTAACGACTCCAACTGACCTCCCTGTAAATTTACTTCAGGAGCGAGAGCTGCGACGTACGCAGAATCTTTCTCAGGTGGGGGAACTAACCCCCCATGAACAAGTTAGCAAACGTTTGCGCTCAAGTGAGGTTCCACCAAAACCAGAGGCGAAAAAGCCCTGCACGGCTGAATGCAAGGCATCGTCAGGTGTAGCTGACGTGCAAAAACCCTTGGTTGTCGTGGGTATCAAGGTGGGAATCTTGCAACTTGACTATCCGACTACCTCATTAACAGAGCATATGCTTAGTGCCTGCCGTACTCTTACCATCTGACCTGAAATACCACTCACCATATAAACTAATTGGCTTCGTTAAGAAGCTGGATTTGTTTGGCCGAGTAAGAATAGGTGTGAGCCACAATAAACCCTTGCGGGTTGCGGTGGAGTGTCGAATAAACCCACTCACTTTGGACCTAACCTAACCTTCCATCCAGAATTTATCTGAAACAAACTCCAGGTTTTCCTCGCAGAACAGTCGTTGTAGCTATCTTACTTATGCGACCAAACTGATCGATACCCCCTTTACTCATTTGTATGATACACTAATAACAGTTGTCGCTGTTGTGAATCAATACATGAGACATGATGATCGTTATAGCTTCATCAATACCAACTTGATTTTTATACCATTGATATTGTCGAGGTACTGACGACCGCCAGGCTGGAATGACATTTAAATAATATTTTGCGGTTCCTTGGTGAGTTTGTATCCGGGCTGTACATCAATATCTAATTGAAACATGCTATGAATTTCATCACCATTAGAATATGCCGTGGCAGTGACATTACAATACACACGAATTATTCTAACCTTGTTAATATTCATGGGTAATGTTGATTCATGTGTTTCCCTATAGCTGAACACACTGTTATCAAACCCCAGAAGTTCAGCAATGGTGTTTTCATGTTTGATATTAATGTAATATTTCGACCATATTTCGCATTTCAGAGTGTTGTTTGCATGTAAGAGATAGAAGGTATGTGAATACAGTATGCTCATCCTTAAGAATTTTTTATACAAAAATATTTTTGAATTATATGTAACGGCAATTACTTTAAGAAAGAAATAAAGAAAGAAATGCTTTATTGACTACGATATGCACAATATACATGAGTAGTACGTCAATTTACAAAGAGTGTTGAAACATCCCGCGATTTATATAAACACATACTTATTCGCAGTAGACAAAGACAAAAAATATACAATTATGTAAAGAAATAAAATATATATATAAAAAAAAAAATATATGCGATGGGGGCATCAGCATTGATTGGATTGAATTGATATTGCCTCCAGATATTCACTAACGGAATAAAAACAGTTATCAATGAGTGCTTTTTTAATAACTGTCTTGAACGCATGCAAACCAAGACATCTTGCATTCATATCAATTTTATTGTAGAGGCTGAGATTCAATGTATTAGAATGTGATGATTTCAATCTCAACTTTAGTGGTTGCAGCTGGCAGCCACTGCGTGTTGGATAGCTGTCAAAATCAGAGTTCAGCTTGAACATTTCTTTATTTTTATGAATTTCGATGAGAGTTTGATATATGTAAATACAAGGTAGTGCCATTATCTTATGTTTGATGAAAATTTACTTGCATGATTCATCAAAACGTGCTCCATCGATGGTTCTCAGTGCTCTCTTCTGCAGTCGAAATGCTCGCGTATAGCCTGAGTGGAGTTACCCCACAGCAGGGTTCCATAGGATATGTGAGAGTGAAAAAGGGAGTGGTATGAGATAAGCAGTACATCAGTACTGACAATTTTTTAAGTTTACGTAACACAAATAGCTGACTGGACAGTTTATTGCACAAACTATCAATGTGGCTATTCCACTTAATACCGTCATCAAGTATTATTCCCAACAGTTTGGCAGTTGACCCATTGGTAAGATTTTTGTTAGAGGAGAATGTGATGGTTTGGGTTTTATCTTTGTTCATTTTCAGTTGATTTGTGTTAAACCAGAGTTCTGCTCTAGATTTCGTGGCTGTCATGTGTGTTTTGAGTGTAGTGAAGCTCTGATGTGAATTGAGCAGAGAAGTGTCGTCCGCAAAAGCAATACACATATCTTAGGATGGAACTTAGGATGAAGTTCGACATGTTCAGGATCATCAAAAAAAGTTAGCATGAAAAATTGGACTGAATTACTTGTTTCACATTCTTTAAAGAAAAAGTGTAAAAGGGCATATTGCCAACAGAGGGTTGGTAAAATGCCCATGCATGAAAAAGTTGAAAGTAAATTCGAAAATCTACCTATATACAAGTGAAAGTGATAGTACATATTTATTCCAACTTCAGTACACTGCATTTGGAAAAAAACTAATTTGTTGAATGTTATTCACATAATGGGCAATCAAATATATCTTTCATTTCCTTAGTTAAATCCACACAATTTTCATGAATAAATTTCTGACAGACAGAGCATATCAGAAATTTCATTCTTCTACCACACTACACAATACCAATCTTGCCTGGAATGTATACCGAAAAGTCAGTTATTTGCAGAGGGCTGGTAATATGCCCATGTGCATATTGTCAACTCCACATGGTGGGCATATTACTACACATCAATTAGGTTAGCTTATGTTTTTGTCTGAAGTCTTACCTTATTTCGATGGATTTTCTCCACAGTCTGAGCTTCAATAGTCGTATATGGAACAAACAAGATTGCAATTTAATAACACTTTTTCGCACAATTCTATAATGGATAAATGTACGTGAAAATTTTATAACAGCTTCCCAACAAACCAATTACTAGCGACACCATACGATTGGCGCTTGCAACTAGTCAAATTGCAGATTCAAACATAACATTAGTAGGGTACCTATAACTATTTTGCAGGTCTGCAGGTCAGCAAATTGTTCTGGTCGGATATCCCAGACATGAATCTCGACCAGGTTGATCATTATCGACAAAAAAACTTCAATCCCCACCCATTGAGTATGGAAAAATTTCTGCCGATCTGTAAGGTTTATTTTCAATTTAATGAGAAATGTATAATTTTTCCATACTAAAAGGGTAGGAGTTGGAATTTTTTTTGTCAAAAATGATCAATCTGGTCGAGATTCATGTCTGGGAAACCCGACCTGCAAGAATTTCTGCCGACCTGCAAGGTTTATTTTCAAATTATTGAGAAATGTGCAATTTTTCCATACTCAAAAGGTGAGGGTTAGGCTTTCTTTTGTCGAAAATAATCAACCTGGTGGAGGGTCTGGGAGACCCGACCTGCAAGAATTTTTGCCGACCTGTGAGGTTTATTTTCAATTCAATGAGAAATGTATAATTTTTCCATACTAAAAGGGTAGGAGTTGAAATTTTTTTGGCTAAAATGATCAATCTGGTCAAGATTCATATCTGGGAGACCCGACCTACAAGAATTTCTGCCGACCTGCAAGGTTTATTTTCAATTTAAAGAGGAATGTGGAATTTTTCCATACTCGGAGGGTGGGTTTGGAATTTTTTCTGTAGAAAATGATTAACCTGGTCAAGATTCATGTCTGGGGGACCCGACCTGCTAGAATTTCCGCCGACCTGCAAAATGTATTTCCAATTTTTTAAGAACTGTGAAACTTTTGGGTGGGTGGTTGGAAAATTTTTCTATCGAAAATTATTAACCTGGTCGAGATTCATGTCTGGCAGACCCGACCTGCAAGAATTTTTGTCCTACAAGATTATGAGAGCAATGTCTACTGAGAACAATTTGCTGACCTCAGAGCCTCAGACCTGCAAAATAGTTATACCCCATTGGTATATCCGAAAACTATGCATATAATATTTATTGCCATCTTTTGTAAAATAGTCTGGAGAAACGTCAGACACAAATGACCACACCATAATATCAAAATATTTCACTGAAGCACCACTTTTCCTGTATGCTATCCAATACCTCCCAGGACCTCGTAGACAATCCAAATTGACTATGACAGATTAATATCGATGTGTTCCTGATTTTGATAGATCATCACGCATAAATACCCCTCGAAAATGAGGAATCATCAATTTGCTAGATTTCTCAGATTTTTTAATTTTGAGTCTTCAGATACACCCCTAATCATTTCCGATATGATTTCAAATAGATCACACTTCCTTTTTACCAAGACCGATTGCCTCCATGTGTCTAATACAACGGTTTGTCTCAATCAATTGATCCCTGCTTGCTCTCGCTGCTTGAACTGCTTTTGTTATGACATCTGTAGCACCAGCTAAACTATCTAGCCCTGATAAACCGGAAAAAAATGAAATGCGTGGTAGATTCCACCAATTTTTGGAATTAGTATGATTCGCGGTTTGCGAATTTTTTTTCCCACCTGCAGCCTTCGTATATTTGCGTGCTGCCTCCAGTGCTATTTCAGTTGCTGTTTTCAAAATTTTCTCAAAAAATTTGCTTCTTTCCGCCTTGTGTAGAACATCACCCACTTTTCTAATGATTCCAAAACTTTTGAGGCTTTCAAATTTTTTTCTTTGTAGCACACCTTTTCGTCCTTATATATGGGTTGGGTGATGATCCGCACCCCCTACAAAATTGACGTACATTTTGCTTTGAATCGACTCCAAACAGTTTCTTCGAGCTCTTGATCTGGTCTGTGTCTGGCGGCAAGGTCATTTGATTTCTATGAATATACAATTCCATACTTTTGGCAAGCGAAATCGAATTGATTAATACCTGGATTACCGCTCACCAACCTTTTCTGTAATTTCGTGCCAGGACCGCAATACTGATAACCAAGTAAGTGTAATTCGAATGGAAGATTATCAATCTGGAAATTTGCTCACATAATCTTCAACGATCATAAAATGCATATTGTTAACCAGAAGCAACAATGTTTAATTGATAATTTCGATGAAAAAGTAGGGGGTGGTAGTGGTATTAAACAGCGTCACGGATATTCAATCAATAGATGAATTTAACGGTGCTCTCAAATCCTTGATTTTCTCTCATAAATACATAGAGTGAAGAGTGGAATAAGTGAGTACCACCATCACAACCAAAAACATACGAAAATCTACTCACTACTCACTTCACTCAGTAACTATTGGTAGTAGTAGTATCTACAAGAGTATATCAAAAATAAACGCTAAAAATATCGATGCCCTATTGTCAAGATTAACTTTTGGTGATGTTGAAAATTGGTTCGATGATGAGGGAGAAGAGGTTCCCACCTTTATTGAATAGGTTCCAGAAGTCGACTATAAAGTCATCAGCATCGGTGAATAAGTGTGATTGTGGAAGCTGATGATGGTGGTGCTAGAGAAGATGAGGGTGTTGGAGAACCTGGAGGTGCTGGTGGATCTGTAAGATGAGGATCCGCAGGATGAGAGTGATTCTTCAGAGGATAGCAGTACCGTGATAATAGAAGGTCTTTGGTGGTTGGATGTCATCGATACGTTGAAAGATCGGTTGGATCTACACTATAAAACAGATTCATACGTACGGATCCGAATGACTAACGGTGTTGGTGTTGTTTCAGTTTTTATTTCCAACGGAATGATGATGAACATGTCGACCTTCATTATACCATTTCAATGAGGGAAGTAAGACAAACATGGTGAGAGGCGTGCGACAGACTACTGACGAACTATCGCTGGTTGGATGCAAGCATTATATGCAACCATGTCTAACCTTCTTCGCCAGAGTAGTACCCTAATTTATTTTTTACAGTTGGTTTATTATAATAAATAAATATCCTCATTATTGTTTTGGTTACTATAACAGTGAATCTATTTCATGAAACGTTCACAATCATCATGAAAATAATAAAAATTCTGAAATGTATTGGTATAGCTTCCCTTTCAATCAACCTAACACCACACATATTTATTAATACTTAGATTTAGTCTATCTCTGTCAGTTCTTTGGCGGATGTTGAGAGAAAAGTAATGTGGAGGAAGTCTCATCTTACACCGGTTCAGATATATTTCCAACCAACAATGAAATGGTACCAGTTAATGAAGTAAGTTCGACATTTCAGACTCTGAACGTGTCATCGCATATGTTAGTGTGAAGCAATTGGAGGGTGCTTCTCACCCACAACTGAAAATTCTTAAGCGGTAGGCACTTCGCGTCAAGCAATACACGATCTCAATGCCAGTTGGGCTGAATATACTGTCCCAAACCACGCAATATTCCGTAAACATCAACCAAGTCATTTACACTCCGAGGAAACTAATCTAGCCCAACCATGCTAATCATCATCATCATGCATCGTCATCAACAATGATTATGTCAGGTTTCGGAGAAACATCTATCATGATCATTTCTGGGAGTGAAGTGAATTAGTATGCCTCGTCCAAATACGCCTCCATTATGTCGGGGTCGGGTGATTCTCGAAAGATTGGGAAAAACTCATTCATTTGGATAGTTTGGGTCATCAAACTGATCGAATTCAAAATCGCGCTCTCCTTTCAGATCTGTAGTAGGTAGTGTCTGAATACCCATCAAATTCATATTCGAGCACGTTGAATCAATAATTCCATGAGACTAATCCTCGGAAGGAATAAAATAGAGCTCATTGCGGAATCGGCTTCCTGCGCAATTGGTACCTATTTCTTGATTCATGATGATAAAACAAGTTGGCAGTTATTGAGAATGCATTTTTTTATGTGATCTGGGGCAGAAGTGAAAAGAAGTTAAAAGTGTTTGGTGAGTTATCTTTAAGTATGAATATGTAGAAACGAAAACTCATTTCATGAGTCATTTGCTTGAATTATGCTGTGAAATTGAAAGTTTTTTGTTGAATAATATACATCGATCCTTACTTCAATCATTCTAAGACGTTTTTTTTAATCATACTCATGGATCATGACATTCACAATTCATTTTTGCAGATATAAAAATAATATTAATATTTCACATTGCAGTGTCCGTCTAAAGACATCGTGAATAACATTCTTAAAAAGAAAACTTTTTCAGCACTCCTGCCAGTGAAAGAGTATACATTGAAGAAAATACATTTTTACATCGACCTACACTCCTGCCTTTCTAAGCAGAACTCCTCTGAAAGTTGAGAAGTCAAATTACATGACATTTTTAGTTTTAATATTTTTTTATCAATATGGAACAAAACACGAAGGTGGTCACTTCGTTAACGCATCTATAACCATCAAATACGTTTCAACATGAATTGGTCCTAAACAAATCTGCATGAAGGCGTTCCCATACTTCAGAAGGAATTGGCCAGGACGGCCAATTCACTCTCAGAAGGATTTTGTCGTTCTCTACTGCAAAAAATACGAGTACAATTACCACACATCTGCTCAATTTGTTCGTTAAGAGACGGCCACCATATATATATATGAACGGGCTAATGCTTTTGTTTTAACTGTTCTCATATGACGTTTATGCATCTCAGATACTACTCCATAACCTCAAATTAAGTGTCTTTAGCCTTTAGTTACGAAAACGTATACCGCCAGATGGCAGTGCGATTTCGCCCGATGAAATAAATACAAACTCCTCCCTAATTCTAACTTGACCAGGCCGGGGCATTCCAGGGCCGAACTTTATTCGCCGACGTGTTCGTTCTTCCAAATTACATTTTAGATAAAAACATGTTCGTTTTCGTGTTGATCTCAAAGTTTGCACGAAAATTGCAGATTATTTGAAAATTATGAATCTTTTATCAAAATTGATAAATTCAAGATGCGGACGAGATTTGTGATTAGGGCCCGATTTGACTTGCTATAAGGAAGTATTCGGGGTCAGAGATTATGAATCTTTTGTCAAACTTAACGAATTCAAGATGACGGTTCCAAGATATCGAACGAGATATGTGATTATGGTCCGAATCGATTTGAAATTAGTATGTGGATTTTTTTGGGCTCGTAGAGTATAAATGTATTGTCAAAATTAATGAATTCAAGGTGACGGACAAGTTGTGTTATCCGATTCATATTTGGTACAATGGGGTTTTCGTGGTCGCACATTATGAATATTTAGTTAAAATTAATGAATTCAAGATGGCGGCTTCAAGATGTCTGACGAGTATTGTGATTATGGACCGATTCGATTTAAAATTGGTATTTTGTAGTCTCTAGGCGTGATTTTTTCCTATTGAATTTCGGAAATTCAAGAGGGCGGACTAGTTTTGTGATATCTGGTCGGGCTCTATGGAAGACTGGCTTTAAGGTTCGAAGATAGTTATTTTTCTGTTGGAATTCAGAAATTCGAGATGGCAAACGAGTTTTGTTATTAATTGTCAAATTATACAGGGTGTTCCTTAAACACATGCTGATATTTAAGGAGGTAATTCTTAGACCCATTTTAAGAAAAAAACTTCCTATGGACGTATGTCCTAAACGCCTTAACTTTTGAGATACAGGGTGGCAAAGTTTTCAAAAATAATCAGTTTTTTAATAATGACTGAGATAATTTTCTAGACATCTTTGGCATATTTGGTACATATGTTCCATGCCTCAAGGCGCATTTTCTGATGTACACAAATTTGTATTTTTTCAAACAGTGGCATCCCTACGGGTTTCGCATTGAATATTTTTGGGGAAAAAGTACTACGCCAATGCTTTCTTTTCAAAATAAAATCATTTTTGAAATCCTCATTTATTTTTGAGAAAATTTGATCTCCTGGTATTTCTTTGTTCGACGCATGATTTTCACTCAAAAAAATAAATATCGACAGAAAGCAAATTAAGAAATTAGATCAATTCTAAAATGAATGAGAATCTGAAAATTGCTTCATAACGCATTACCAATTCCCTAATAATATTTGAAAACATAATCTGCAAAAAAATAAATTTTTCACAAAAACGAGTTTTATTTTATTTTGTGACAGTAAGTCTAAACGAATAGCACAAATTTGTTAATTAATAATAATACCAAAACTGATTATAAAAATTTTTGGAAGTGGCCATCTGCACTTAGTATGCATGCTTCCGCCCTTCTACGCATGGAATTACGCACCCGTTCAAATATTCCCGGCGTATTTCATATAGTTTCACACGAGGCAACTATTCGCTCTCTTAAATCTTCTAAAGTATTAACGGGAGTTTTATACACAAGAGTTTTAAGGTGACCCCATAAAAAAAATCTAAACTGTTGAGATCGGGGGATCTTGCTGGCCATTGCTGAGGTCCTCCGCGACCTATCCAACGATTAGGATAAACTGTGTTTAAATGGTTTCGGATAATTACACTGAAATGAGCAGGGGCGCCATCGTGCATGTACCATATTCGATTCCTCAACGCAAGTGGCACATCTTCCAATAACCCAGGTAAGTCTTCTTCGAGAAAGTGTAAATAAAAACGGCCATCAAGGCGTCCTGGTAGAAAAAATGGGCCTATTAGATGATCACCTATAATTCCTGCCCATACATTAACGGACAATTGGTGTTGGAAATGGATTTCGGTTATTGCATGGGGATTTTCTTCAGCCCACACATGATTGTTATGGAAATTTTGAATGGCATTCCGAGAAAAATTTGCTTCGCCTGTGAACAAAATTTGTGTCTCAAACTTCGGATTTAGATACCACTTTGTAGATACCACTGACTGAAGTTCACACGCTGTGGAAAACCTCTGGGGAGTAATGCCTGCACTCTTGAAATATGGTATGGGTATAACAAAAAATCAACCAAAATACGCCAAACAATTTGATGACAAATATCCAGAGTTCTAGCGATCTTTCTCGTACTCGTCTCAGGATGTTCCTCAATTTCTTGCAGCACCGCTTCCTCAATTTCAGGAGTTCTTACTACACGAGGTCTACCTTCCGGAGTCCCTTTCTTGAAACTACCAGTTTCCCCAAGTCGACGATGAATATTTGAAAAGGTTCGGCTATCTGGTAAGGCACGATTAGGATATCTTTCCTGATAAATGCGCCTGGCTTCTGTTGCATTACCATCGGCAAGGCCATATACGTAATGCATTTGCGCCATTTCCGCATTCGTATAATTTACCATATTTACTGATATTCAGAAAAACAGCGGACTACCAAAATAACTTCAATAACACTTCAAAATTAATCAAAACGCGCTGTGACAATTTTTAACACAACACCTTATTACATCAATATTAGCTAATGACGTTTGTACATACAGAGAATTCGTTTTTTATTGCTATGGTGGATACGCTGCTTTTTTCTACTTTTAATCTTTGAAAGAAATCACATATCGACAAACTCCATATTTCCAAGAGATGCAGTAAATAAATTCTGCTACACGTCATTTATTCCAGGATAACTAAATTTTTATTTTCAAAAATTATTAAGCGGTGTTGCGTTATGACGTAATTTTAATTGAGAACAGTGCATCTGACAACAAACAAATACCTTTTAGATCCTCAATTATTTTGCAACAAATCTGATCTCTTGGTTTGCTTTCAGTCGATGCACGATACCGCATCAGATTTTTAAGGAATTTATCCTTAAGTAAAGCGATTTTTAATTTTTTGGGCGAAAACCATGCGTCGGACAAAGAAAACCCAACAAATTGAATGTGCTCAAAAATGTATGGAGATTTTAAAAATAATTTTTAATTCAAGATAAAGCAGTGGCGTAGTATTTTTTTCGCCAAAAATATACATTTCAAAACTCGTACGTACGCCACTGGCAGATAAAATTAAGAAAATTGTACATCAGAAAATGCGCCTTGAGGCATGGAACATATGTACCAAATATGCCAAAGATGTCTACAAAATTATCTCAGTTATTATTGAAAAACTGATTATTTTTGAAAACTTTGCCACCCTGTATCTCAAAAGTTAAGGCGTTTAGGACATACGTCCATAGGACGTTTTTTCCTTAAAATGGGTCTAAGAATTACCTCCTTAAATATTAGCATGTGTTTAAGGAACACCCTGTATATAACACTGGTATTTTGAGGTTGAAGGTAATGAGTTTTTCATCAAATTTCAAGAATTCAAAATAGCAGCATAAAGATAGCTATGGGTTATTTTGTGATTTATAGTCATGTTCTGTTCAAAATTTATTTTTTCGAAAACATGAGCAGGGTGTTCAGAAAATCAAATGATTTTTATGAATAAAAAATTGAGAAATCAGGTATCAGATTTTGTCTTTCAAGTAAGGGTCCTTTCACAATATCAATTTTCGGCATTAGTTCGAAATGACGAAAAGATTTTATGATTCATAGTCGGATCCTCAAAAATTATTCATCTAGGGCTCTCCGGGGTAAATTACTCATATTTTTCCTCAAAATTAATTCATACTGCCAGATATATTTTTGAAATTGAATGATTTGAATATAATATTTTGCAGAAAAGGTCCACAGTTTAAATAATATGTCTGATTCCATATAAAGGGTTAGACAATATAAATCAATACCAATCGTGAATAATTCAATTCCGCTGATGTGTATGCAACTGTTGAAAATAAATGAAATCCAACAATGTTTTTGCTTCCAATTTTGATTGTAATCAAATCAAAAATAAAGAAATTCGTCCAACATTCTAGAGCCTCCATCTAAGTATTTCCTAATATGAAAATATCATGAAGTTTTGTCCCTAGTAATGAATATCTGTAAACTTTCAAGCCAATCGGAAGATATTAGACTTGCAAGATTTGATACAAACGTGTACACACGCAAACATACAGATAGGTAAGTTGAAAACTATCTGGTTATTGTAGAAATTTTAATATTTCAATCTTTCGTTCGGTCAGAATAACTTTTATCTTTTCTTATTCCCAATCCGACCCTGTGCTACATTTTACAATGGCTCTATGATACTCTCTCTCTCTCCCTCACCAGACGTGTGGGAGGAGCTACCTGACGGGCGTGTCATTTAAAAGAAATTCATCTACTATTCTAACTCCAGATTCAAAAGTAATAATTAGTTTTCACTAGTCGACGGCTGAAACAAAACTTTATTAGTTGACTTCGATAAAATTTGATATTTCCCATTTCGAAAGGCATAATGCAAGGAAATCAAATTCGTATAAATAACACATTCTTATTAAATTAGTAACAAAATAAAGGAAACATTAAAAATAAAAATGAGAAAGTCGTTTAACTGAGAAAATGATAGGCTTCAATACCGAAATGGAATAACATCAAAATATTCGTTAGTTTTGATGGTGGAATTGAAGAAAAATGCTGAAAAATGAGAGAGAAAATACTTTTTATTCATCTAATATTCAAAAAATATTTTTTTTTATTATTTTTCCTTTATACACTCATACAATCTTTCCTCAATCAGAATAAGAAAAATCGTTTCTGATTCCTTTTTTTTTCAGGGATGAAGACCCTTAATATAGCATCTTTAATGCGAAGCCCATTTTTTCTTTTAAAAAACGGAATCAATTCACTTTTATAACTCATTGGAAGGGACGCGCCAAGTAACTTCGGCGCCGTCGTGCGAAATATTGATAAGCGCCTTTATCAAAATTACCAGGGTAGAAATATTATAATCAATCACTCCTTTCCATTTCAGCGTGGAAAACTATGAAATTTTTTCTACATCTACCTAGATTTTTTTTTGAAGAAAACAATAAGTACACAGTACACTTATAAAAAATAATATATTAAACACTATATTGGCTATATTGCACAATAAAACAGAACAGAATAAAAACTATGTTAAAGTTATAAAACATTACTTAAAATTATTGTTGGTGTCATTGAATATTTTACAACAAAAACAGAAAACTGCATTTTTCTTAATAGAATATAGTAACCAATTTCGCTGAACCTTTTCACCATTGGACAAAATTCGAGTGAAGTATATATCAGAAAACTCACGTCCATTTGTGTCCTTAGGATACATCGTTTTATTTTGATAATAGACGGGACCTTTTTCTACAAGTTCTTGTATCTGGATTGGAGATAATATACTCGGCCAAAGACCTGGATCGTTTGAAAGGGACGTATATTCAAATGAATCGTCTTGTTTAGTGAAACAACTCGAATTAGATGGTACTGGTACTACTGGAACAGACTGAAGTGTGTCCAAACTGAAATCTATTGGTTCCTTATTGTCTTCCTTTTCTAATTCTGATGTGAATTTTGATGTCGATGGAAATGGAGTGTTGTCAGTGCTATCGTTATCGGTAGAACTACTATCTTGTAAAGTAATAGATTTCAGAAAAAAATTAGTAATTTTCAAATTGCTCTTCTCCAAGTCTTCCTCGCGTTTCCGTTTATTAAGCAAGTTTTGATAACCAGACAACTTCTTTTTTTCTTCTCTGGCCATCTAGGTAAATAAAACAGATTATTAATTAAATTAAGTACATTTTTTCAAAAGTTAAACGGTTTTTATTGAAAATAAAGATAATTAATAATGATGTAGATGATGAGCTAAATAAAAGCTAAAAAATAATTCGATGGCTCCTAGGTACCAGTCATCACACCACTCTTCTAATTAATCTAGGGCATTTATCAGACAAAAATAAAATCGTCAGGCGCGTGCAATTTTTATCAAGTCATAAAAATGCTATTTACATATTTACTCAGATTACGCTACGCCCAAGGATTTAATTGTTTTGCTTGACCAATTACCAACATTGATGAGGAGAGTGGTGTGATGATTGGTAACTAAGACCTAACGAATTATTTTTTAGTTTTTAGTACATTATCTACATCATCAAACAATTTTTCATAACACATTTTTGTTATGCAATAAAATTTCATAATGTATATTCCTATTTGCCGCGCCGTTTAGTATTTTAAATGACATCAGGAACAAACAAAATCTATTATTCCATAAATTATTTTCATTTATTTATTATACATCACTGTAATCACTTACCTTTGTTTTTAATTATTTTTCACTTCACAATCAAATAACTGTACTATTGCAAATCAAAAAATCAGATTTTTTTGGAATATTTGTTACGCTCCTACAGCACAGAAGGCTATGACAAGAGTAAGAAAACTTTGCAACGACCCGTTTCTTTGCCACTTCGTCTTTCCGATAACGTTTTACAAGTTTAAACAAGAAAACTCTTGCCGGGACTGCGCGGCGCCTACACTTCTAGAGAAGACAAGTAAGTAGGTAGTTTAAATAGCATTAATTTCAAATTTCACCATCGGTATTGGTAGAAACATTTTTTATGTTGTTTTTTTGTAGTTTCAAAAAATCCTTAGTTTTGGATTGACTATTTATTCAATTTTGCCAACTCAAAGGGCGCCTTTAACGCCTTGGCGCCGTCGTGCGCCGCACGACCTTGCCCATATGGACGGCGCGTCCCTGCATTGGCCAGACAGATATTACATAAGGTTTGTTGTTTGTTCTGGTTCTACGAAATTCAGGTTCTAGCACGTCAGGATCATCGCAGTTGAAATAGAGCATTCTGGTTTATTGAGGATAAGTTTGGATTGATGAATACGACATGATCCAAAACAGTCTTGAACCGTCCCGAATCGTTCCTGTTCTCGGAGGCTGAGCTGTTGAGGACTGTTCCCGTTGCTCATGCGCATTCATGTTGAAATTTGTTTGGGCTATTTTCTAGGATGTTTTTTTATTTATTTGATTTAAATAAATGATGATTGAGGTTAGATAACATTTGGACTGACTACAAGGATACGCTACATGACAAAATGGACATGATCATCAATATTTTCTTGCTTCATCTCTTCATATATACTATATACGATAGGTGGCACAGTGGTCTCCTCTCTCTCTCTCTCTCTTTCTCTATGTTAATGGCTTTAGCTTCCATTGATTGAGGCGCATTGAGCCAGTCAGTGGTCTCCTCAAAATGAGTTCTGATTCAACCAAGTGACCGAGACTATTTCGAACTGTTTGAGATTTTTTTTGCTTGTACGCATCATGTCTTGCGTAGAACAAACCTATTAGAATTGAACCCTAAGTTTTGTTTCTGTTTTAATCATTATATTCCAAACTATTCCATATCGATGATAATTAGTTCGAACATGCGTATTGATGCATATTAATAAGTTTTTATTTGTGAAATATCTTCTATTTACATAACATTCTCAATCTTAATTTCATCTACAATTTCAATATTTGCGATTACAAATACGATCGTAACAAATTTAAAATACAAATATTTGAATTTATATTATGGGTTTTCATTGATAAATTAACATTTTTGAATATATTTCTAAAGTAAAACTTCTTTACGCGCGCTTGACTTGGGGAGTGAGCTGGTGGATGCGTGACGAGAACGTTACAAAAAGTGTTATCGGGCGAGGCGAACGGAAGTTGAGTGGGAGATATAAGGTAGTGAAGATTGAAAGTGAGAGAGTTACGTTTCGTATATCACTGTAGGGGAAGAGAGAGATGTGCAAGCGAGTTGTCCATCTTCAGACGCAAAAACTCCTGCAAAACCTCCTGCTAAAATTAGTGGCAACGAATAATAGTTTCCTCCTAATTCTTCAGAGCCTACTCGACCGTAAATGTGTGCTCGCACCTCTCTCTCTTGCCCCTGCAGTAATATACGAAACGTAACTCCCTTTTTCTATCTTCACTAACTTATACCTTCCTCTTAGCTTTCGTTCGCCTCGCCCGATTACACTTTTCACAACACTCTCGTCATGCATTCACCAGCTTATTTCCCAAGTCAAGCGCGCGTAAATTTGTATCTTTAATTTGTTAGATTGTAATTATAATCACAAAATATTGAAATATAAAAATGTTAAAAAATGTACGGAGCTGCTTTTTGGTTACATATCACTGTATTTTACGTTTTTAAGGTTAATGATATGGTTGGTACGACTGATGCAGTCCATATTCCTGAAGTAATTCAAATGTTTTTTACCATCATTCTTTAGATCGTAAATTGGTTTTTGGTGGTGTATTACGAATTTGAAATAGTAGGCGACGGCAAATACCAACCGCTTTTTTCTGAGATGTCACTAGTAACTAACCTAAAAATAGAATAATGCCACCAGAAGAAGCATTCGTTTTTAAATTAAGTTTTTTATAAGAAAAATATTGATTATTGAAGCGAAAAGTGTTAAAGAAGGAGAAATAAGGTGTAAAGGTGACCTAGTGAATAAATGCTTGTGTTTTTAAATAGTTTATTTAGTGAAAAAGAAGGCTGAACAGTTGCCCTTTTCTGAACTTTGAGGGACCGTAACTTTTTAAATAAAGGAGAGCGCCGCTTTTTTCTTTCGGATTCGTAATCTACGCATCAAAATACGTAAGTACAGTCAAAAATTTTTTCAAAATCGCCGGGTGTCCAGATAACGAAAATTTACCAAAATTTAGAATGAAGTTATGTAAATAGAAGATATTTCACATATAAAAATCTTCATAAATACGCATGTTCGAAAAATTATTATCACTCTGAAATAGTTTGAACCGATTCTGAAAAAATCAAAATACATTTGGAGACCTTAACAAAACCACAGATTACATACATCCCCTTATGTAATTCTTTGACAGCAGTTGTCACAGAACTCTTTTAAATAAACCATAATAGAATTTCAAAATTGCCCATGATTGAATTGTACCAAACTCAAAAAAATCTGCATGATTCAGGATAATGTTCGGAAACGAACAAACCTAATTGCTTTTAACAATAACAATCAGTGACATCATATTATGGACTAGCCATTAAAGAGAGAACATTTTCTCCAACAACTAAAAAAAGATGAAGAGCATTACGTCACTCATATACTTAACGCAGATACAACATTACAATGTTTTACTTGTTGCATATTTCCATTGTGAAAATTTTGCGAAATGATTTGTCACATGTGCTGTGACGCAGTGTCCAAGACGTTGTGTAATACGCAGGTGGAAAATATGTAAAAGTGACGTCATGGGCAGTCCTTATTATCATGTCCATGGTCCATGATAACAATAAAAAATATGTAAACATTAAAGAACAGAAGGAAATTATAAAATAATTAATGTCTGGTTGAATTACAAATCTTGGGACTGATACTTCTACAAAAATTAAATAATGCATAGTGACAGTGATTCCGATAATTTCTATGACGCTGAAGATTTCACATCAACTCAAAATTCAAGGTAATTTTTCAAGAAAAATATTCATCTATTTACTAATTTGGACTTTGGTTATTCAAAACCATTATCCCAAAACGTGTTATATTTTGAGCTCCTAACTGCAGGATGTACATATATTTGTTTTGATTCACACCGAATAACCAGTCCTCACATTGGAAATTATAAAATATACTCTAATATTTTACAACTACACCGTCAACTATGACCCATTCAACAACATTTTCTATGGATACAACAAATTTGTTTCATAGAAAACTTAATTCAGTTTACATCACATTTTCTCTTGAATGGAATTTAAATAATCATTCAAAAATATCAGCACAGATGATTTCAAGTAGTTTTCTCAGTTTTCAATCTCTGTTTGCACAAAGACTTTCGTCATCAACCCTGGAGTATTGACACACAATGTACGAGACCAGACGGAAACTCCATTTCAAGTAACTTGAAAATGGCCTTATGAACCGAAACCAGTCGTAACGAATAAACACAGTAGAAACTAGACAAAAGTATTTTCTTTATTCTATATTCACTATTATAATTATTGTAGTTTTAAAGATGAAAGGTTCAGCTATTTGCAGAAGATACTAGGAGTATTTATTGTGAATCTTACTTTGATTCTATAAAAGATGGAGTTATTCATAATTTGAATAAAATTTCTTTCAGTACATGTGAGATTGTGATGCCCGAAGATGCTATTGTATAGCAAAATACGTGTCGTGGTTTTATAAACTTTCAAGTGAAAATCTCACATTGAAGTGTGTTTAACATGAAAAACAGGATGTAATCAATACACCCCAAGTAAATTCAACACTAACAACTTAGCATGTATTCCCAGGAACCTCCTTTCATCACAGCAACTGACAATCCTACTGCTGAATATCCAGTCAATCCGCCACAAGACCGATGAATTATTTATTTTCTTAGAAAGCCAGAATTTTCCTAAATTAGTCCTTTTGACTGAACATTGGCTCAAGTCAGGTGAATATGCTCACGTGTCAGGATACTCAATAATTTCCAAATTCAATCGAACAGATCACATTCATGGTGGAACTTTAATTTTGAACAAAAATTCCCAGAACGGACCCTCCTTTATTAACATTGACAAGTTTAATACATTGCTACTTGAAAAAAATTTTGAATTTTGCGTGATATACTGCTCAGAACTCAAATTATACATAATATGCATATATAGGTCTCCTCCATCGGACATAAATTTGTTCTTAAAACACTTGGAATCATTACTCTCGCAACTACCAAATAGTTCATCGGTTATTCTTGCTGGCGACCTCAACATCAATTTTGAAGACTCCAGCTCCACAAGTACCTTACTATTAACCAATCTCCTTACATATTTCAATTTATCCATGCATGTAAACTGTCACACTTGTATCTCTCAATACTCAGCTTCATTAATAGACTACATTTGCAATAATTTAGATTGAACAAACACTGATTGTTCGGTTATCCCTTCTGGGCTATCGGTTCATGAAGCTGTAGTCTTTTCCTCCAAATTCCCTTCCAAAACTGCCAGTAAATGTGAGAAAAGGAGTCGTTTATTCAGCAAGCGGAACTATAATAGGTTATATCAATAATAGGTTTTATCAACTGGGCTTCCTTCTTAGACAATTCTCACCCTTTTGAGGCATTCTACAATGGGTTATTAGAAAATTTTAATAAATCATTTCCTCTACAAAAAATCAAAATAAAAAATAGAAAACCCTGGTTGACTTAAGGTATTAAAATCTCTGACAAGAACCTAAGATCATTACATTATATAAGAAAATTTATAGATCCTAACCAAACTTCATTTATCAATTACTATAATAAATATAGGTCAATTTACAGAGTTACTTTGAAGCATGCTAAGCAGATCTACTACAAACATAGACTAAATATAGCAGGAAATAAATCTAAGGAAAGCTGGTCCATTATCAACGATCTCAGAGGAAAGTCCAATAAACATTCATCCGAAGTAGGCTTGGATCCCAATTTATTAAATAACTTCTATTGCACCATAGCGGACAAACTCACCGAAAATATATCATCAACTGTTAATCCCTTAAATTTTCTTTTCAATATTGACATATCAGAAAGTTTCTCTCTCTATGAAACAAATCCCGAGGAAATAATAGCAGTTATCAAAAATATCAAAAACAAGAATAGCAAAGGTGTAGAAGATATTTCTGTTAAAATTTTTGAAAATCTACCTTATTCAACCTTAGTGGTTTTATCACAACTCATAAATCAGTCTTTTGAATCTGGCGAGTTCCCATCGTTTCTGAAGACATCTCTGATAATCCCTCTGTATAAGGGTGGACCCAATGATGACCCTTCCAAATTCCGGCCTATAGCACTTATTCCTACCCTTGCTAAACTCATAGAAAAACTAGTGAAAAGCAGAATGTTATGTTTTTGCAATGATAATAACATCTTTACTTCTCGTCAATTTGGATTCCAAGCAAATAAGGGTACTAATGATGCTATGTTCTCTCTGTTAGAAACGATATACTCCGAATATAACGCTAAAGAAGCAGTCGCTGCTATTTTCTGTGATCTATCGAAAGCTTTCGACTGTGTCAACCATGAGATCTCTCCACTGGTTTCATTCGTACTTATCAGGTCGCAAACAGGTAGTTGAAACAACCGAGTCTTCCTCTGCTCAAATTATCAAATGTGGTGTACCACAAGGATCGATCCTTGGCCCAATTTTGTTTCTTATCTACATAAATGACTTGGCTTTTATAGATATAACGGCCACAATTACTCTCTTTGCTGATGACACTACTTTATTATGGCACAACAAGGACATTCCTACCCTTCAAGATGCCATCTCAGCTGACATCAACAAAATCAAAGAATGGTGCGACTGCAATAAGTTATCATTCAATATCAATAAAACTAGCATACTTACCTTCCACTGCAACTTACCTGAGATCTGCCTTGGTGACAAAATCTTAGACAGGGTACATAATTATAAATTTCTATGGTTGAACATTGATGATAAACTGAAATTTAAAAATCACACAATAAACTTAAGCAAGAAGCTTGCCTCAGGTTGCTATGCATTAAGAGTGATTTCTAGAGAACTAGGCTACTCCCATTCAAGAACAGCTTATTTCGCTTTAATAGATCCCCATATTAAATATGGAATTACCTTCTGGGGAGTCTGTTCTAGAGATTTATTTTAAATGATTTTTGTGCTCCAAAAAAGGGCTGTCCGATATATGTGCAAAGCAGCTCAACTTGGCTAAACGTCAAAACTCAAAATTCGTCAGGTATGTCACCGATGAGATGGCGAAGACTAAAGGAATGTCATTTCTTCGGTTGTCGCCTTATCACTGTAATATGAATCCAATAGAGTTGGTTTGGGCTCAAGTTAAAGAATTTGTCGCAAGAAATAATAAGACCTTCAAACTGTGTGAAATAAAGAAATGCCTATACAGTGCTCTAGTCGACCAAGAAGCTTGGGAAAAATGTATCCACGAAACAATCAGAATCGAAGGAGAGATGTGGGATCTGGATGATCACATAAAGTCACTATCAGAAAAAATAATTCCACTTGTCGTCAATCCCTATAAAACTCTTTCATCCAGTGAAGAATCACTCAACGAATCTCTGTAGACTTTTTTCAGATTACAAATTATCGCAATATCTTAGTCGATGTAACTATCCCATTAAATCTATAAAGTTGTTTCTGAATCAACTATAAAATCCAGTAAAAAATATGAATCTTCATTTTTAAATATAAAATTCTGATTATTTTATAGATCTGTAGAAGGTAACAATCCTAAATAAAAAACTATTTCAAATATAAATTGTCCTCATCAAAATGAAATATTTAAACAAAATAAGTTTTCACGATATTTCAATTATCTTCACATCATACAGAATATATCATTGGAAAATTTATATTAATACCCCTAGTCCGATGCCTATTAATACTCTCTCTTTTGAAGTCGTTTGTCGGAAGTCACTATTTCAATGGCTTGTTGTCATTTGTTGGAAGTCACCATTTCAATGGCTCGTTAGCGGCGTGTTTCCTTCTTTGATGTTTGCATTCTTGGAATTCTTACACTCTCAGACAATACCGAATAGACTATAGTGTTGTTGGTTTCACTCGATAGACTTCTCCTTCAATATATGCCATAGAAAACTAGGAGTTTGAGGTGCTGAACACTAAATTGGTCTATTTTCCATCAATTTATGTCTTCGCCACCCGTTCAGAAACCTTTTCACTGGATTTTTATTGTGACGGTGCTCCATCAGATTGGAGATATAACCTGTGTCTGATGCCAACCTGTATATCCTTTAATTCCTTTAATGTAGAGTATCTTAGGTTTTTAAGTCAAAATGCCACCGGTCTCAAAATCCATTTTGGATGTACATTTTATTGATATTTTTATTGGGGCCGTTTCCCCCTTTCTGTCCCCCAGACTAGGAAAAAAACCTTATTTTCTTCGGTTACAATCAAGATACCGTGAAAACAAAATATGTGGGTGTAGAGCATCAGAGCTATAAATGAATCTTACCTGTGAGGACACAAAAAACAGAAAACCCAAAAAAATGGAAACATTTAAATTTGAAAAAAAAAGTCTTGGAGGGGTGTACAAAAATTTTATTTTACAAAAAAATACATTTTAAATTGCAGTAGGTACTTTTGTTCATTATGCACATTTCGCTACGAGTGCTGGTTTTCTGGAAAAATCAACTTTTAGTATTTTTAGGCCTCTTTTCCGCCTTGTTTGGAATTCAAAATAATTTTCAGTGCAAAAGCTTGTTATTGAATTTACGGATATTTAATACTGTGATAGCAAAAAATTTTCCTTAGTTTTCAGACGCATCGTATTCTTGTAGACATTTTTGCAACCTTTTCTAATGGAAAATGGAATTATCTGTTTTGGTTACCGTAATATTAAAAAAAAATCTGTTTTCTTCGTTAACCAGCTGTCGCACCCTTACGAACGACAACCCTCAGAAGTCGAAACTTGTGCGAGCTGATGATTAACGAGGTCTTACCTTTTAACGTGTGATTCCTAACACGGGTTGGACGATAGCAAGTGAAAATCGATCTTTCTGACTAGGGCTTGAACCACCAACCAACACGGCAGTCAAATCGAGTGAGTGAACGAAGCACCTACGTCGAACCGCCGGCCTACCGACCTGGCTAATAATTTTTGGAAACTACTATAACAACTCTTCATCATTTACCGTAATGCAGCAAATAATGAAAATAGGGAAACGAAGCAATAATACATTAACTTGACAAAGTAACATTTTTGTGTTAAGCTTAATGACAATACATTGTTTTCTGAACATATAACCGTACTTTTGGATTCCTACTGTTCGATTTAATTCAGATATGTTATGCGCGATAAATAAAAAAAATTAAATAACAGATATTTTTTAAAGGTTGTAATTGAATTATCCTTATGAATTCTTTCGAGACAACTATACAACGATTATTTTTATCGCTACATTTTTCATGTGAAAAATGTTTTAAAATTACTCTTGTGTTTCTTTATATCTTTTTGGCGACTGAATAAACCAGTTTATTGTTACAGGTTCATGAAAAATGAGTTCAGATATCATTGAAAGACTCAGAAAAAACCTTTAACTGACTGATAGATAACTCTCGATGTTGCAAATGCAATCTAATTTTTCGCAAAGGGCATGTTATTTGAAACAAACAAAGAAGCAGTGGCATTTTCGAAAAATTGTAAATGTTGTGTCTAAGTTGATGATGTCGTATGCAATTGAGACTGAAATCATTCAAATACAATAAAAGCAAGTATAAGGAAGAGAATTCATCAAATAATCGAACAATATCTATTCCGTCACCGTTATCACAAGATTTATGCGAACAAAATAATCTAAATGAGTTCTTACAACTTCACTGGTCTTGTTTAGCAGCCGAACAGCCGGGTCAAAAGGAAAAATCTGTAACACACAGTGCTCGTCTTATGAACTTCTTTTGTAAACTCTTCAACTTTCTTCATTGGAAATCACATTTTGACACCGCCCATTATTTAGTGAGTTATCTCAACCATTATCCAGTCGAAGTCCCGGCACTTTTATCAATATGAACGACAAGAACAGATAGCTCAGAATATTTACTTCGAAACATAAATAAATAGAATAATATGCAACAGTAAGAGATATTGTTTTATTTGTAAATCACTGAAAGACGTTCACGTAATACCTTTCGAAGCAAGAATACAAATTTTTGTGAAAAGGCGATTATTAATTCCAAAAAGAAAGAGATGTTGTTTCAAAGATTTATTGAGGCCCAGATAAATGTCATGGTAATTTTGTCAAGTGAATCTCTTATTGATACAGATGAAGTTGAGAAGTTATTGAATCAATTATCAGATAGTGTTAACTCTCATTTGCACAATAAAATCGATTATTGTTCTATATCAAACGAACGTATTAAAGCTCTTACAAATCATACTTGGACACAATTATTATACTCAAAGAAATTATGGAAAATATGAAAATTCCAAAAATTGTAACATAATTCAAGTCATTGTCTATTTTCTTATGAAATTGAGATGAGGCATATCTGATAATTTGATTACTGCTATTATAGATAACAAAGAAGCAGTTGTGATGGATTTCATTGGAACATTGTTAGGAAACAATGGAAACAAAAGGAAAACATCTAACAACCAGCGAAACTAATGAATCTTGAAACGTGACGAAAATTCGTTGGAAAATGAGAATTGAAAATAACGAAACTGCAGTAACATTAGTTACAGTTAATATACATTTAATGTATGAGTTAGAAAGTGTCCTAATAGAACGAAACTGCAGTAACGTTTGTTACAAATAAAAGTGCTAAAAAACATGGAAAGTTGCAATTCTCATTTTTCATTATGATTTCCTAGTAACGGCTACATCCATCAATTCATTAAAATTCGTTGGGTTTTGGAAGCCGTCTATGGAATCATAGGAGAAAGTATAGCAAGGAGAACTCGGAAATATATTGTCACAATCTATATCTTATATAGGGGAGATGCTTGAAGAAGATGGATCACTTAAGATTAGTTACATGAAGGCATAGTTGATTTTAGGATTTTTTTGTCATTGTGCAAATAGTTTGAGAAAGATTGAATGTTGCTCACATATTGCTACTCTGATATAACATCTCTCATACAGTGTCTCGACCTGCCAAGACACTGTCTACAATTTTTGCTGCTGAAATTTGATGGTCTATTACTGATAAAGATAGTGAAGAAAACTTAATTTGAATGCCAAATTTTTTCAATGAATATTTTCTTGTTATGTAACTTCACTACAACTTTTGATGCATAAAATATTATGGAAAATTAAAACTAACAGGTTTGTTTGTCTTAAAAATATTATGCTTACCTACGTAAAATGATAACACAAATTTAAGTCTTTCACCTACTTCATTTTCGGCACATGCCTATAAAAAATACGTTGTATGAATTTTGCATTATATCCATTATACATGATGATTATTTCTGCGTAAATTGATAGGAATATATCTAAAGTCAATAACCTTGATAGTCTGGAACATCGAAGAAAGGTTGGAGATTTGTCTCTTATAGATACTTTCACGGGAAGTCTTCAAGTGACTTGGCACATTTGATTCCTCCAAGAGCGGTACATATCAGAAATACGCGACGAACTGTGGCTGCTCATCGTTTTGAGGTTCATAAGTACACCTCAAACATCACTGTTTAAGAACTTTTACATTTTGAGAACTGCGTTTATGTGGAATGAACTTCCTGAGAACGTTTTTCCAAACGGATTTAGTCGCCATCGATTCAAATCGAATGTGAATCACTACTTCAGCAGGCACCGCTCTTAGAGCACCTTGGGTATATTAATCCACATTTTCTAGATATAGAGGTGAGTGTTGGTTATTAAGGACTCGACCGCGACTCTTACCATAATGATCATAACGAACAAAAATATTGCAAATTGAAAATGTATTTTTTCTCAATTTGTTTTTTCGGGGTATTACTGTTTCTTGTGCCCTCAAAGATGAGATTTGTTTGTAGCCCGGATTTGAACTCCTTTTTTTGTAGTCTGGGGGACAAGATATAGATTGCGGGCCTAAAAAAACTATTAAAAATGTCTATTCTTCCCAAATAATAACTTTAAATAAATAAATATATATATATATATATATATATATATATATATATATATATATATATGGGCCAAAGAAGGCTCAGGATGTGGAGTGTACTCCAGATCACTAAGCCTAAGGATTAGTGGGGAATGGGAAGAAATACCAGCGTGGTATCTCAATCGCCACAAAAGAAATAACCAAGAAAAGAATTTCTGGCAAAAACATAACAATCTGCACTGATAGCAGACAAGCACTATTAGCCTTGAACAGACACCGTGTTACTTCAGGGCTAGCACTAGAGTGCCACCAAGATTTAGCCAAAGCCTCGGTAGATAATAACATTATCCTGAGGTGGGTTAAAGGGCACGACAGGAGTAAAGGTAATCGCATTGCCGACTCTTTAGCCAAGGAAGCGGCTGGACTAAGAATTTTAGGACCAAGTGGCACCTACGGCCTGATGACTTTGGCAATTGCGGAACTAGTCAAATGTTACACCCATGCTCAATCTTTAAAGAGATGGGATGAAATCAAAGGATGTAATCTTGCCAGGATCACCTTGGGCGACCCTGGGAAGCTGGCGCCGAAGAAATATCTGGCGATGACCAGGAAAAATCTACGCCTTACTGACTGGCCATTGTCAGCTAAGGAAACACCTACATAATATGGGGCTAGTGGACACACCTCTATGCAGGATGTGTGAACAGGAAGATGAGACTGTCAGGCATGCCCTGTGCGAGTGCCCGGAGTTATCGTCAATAAGAGAGTGTGTGTTCGGCGAGTCTTGGCCTACACCTGCTGATATAAAGGAGATGTCTCCCAGCGACCTGTCCACCTTCCTGGAAAGGACAGGATGGACGACGACCTAGGAGGACAACTCCTCGGGAGGATGTACAATGGGTCACATGTGGCCTAAGTGCGTGGGCTTACACTCACCCTCCCTACTCTACAGATACAGATATATATATATATATATATATATATATATATATATATATATATATATTGAGAAACGAGGCATTTTTACTCAAAAAACCCAGGATATCCTTTAGTTGATTAATCGAAAAAATTCACTGTAAATTTCTCTATCCAGTAGTTCTGATCTGATACCCAATTTTGATTGTGACGGTGTGTCATCAGGTTGGTGATATAGCCTGTGTCTGGTGTCAATATGTATATCCTTCAATAAATTCGGTTCAATTATCTGTAAATTCATCTATTTGGTGGTCTATCAAAAAAATCACTAAAGAAGGCCGCTCAAGAATTTGGTGCAAGGAGTCGTGAACTCGACATCCATCTCCTCTCTAGACTCGCTCCTGATCTAAATTTACAAGAAAGTCGCAGTTGTGAGCTCGATATCCATCTCCTCTGTAGATTCAGCATCAGAAAGAATTTTTAAGTTCACTCTGTACATAAAAGTCCCACGAGTAGCTAGGAAAAGGAGGTCAATCACGGCAGAGCCCCGCATTACCGTGACAAAGCGATGCTACGACGAGAGGGCGCCCGGTATCTCGAAGGTTTCGTAGAGACAGCTGATAGGCTCAGTGTCATTCATCCTCTCGGCACGGATACACACACCTTAAGATTAAGCCATCGTTGGGATTCCATTTAGTTAGGAAATAACAGAACCACAAGTGATACTGTCATTTCCGTATCCAGCGGGGCTACGTGGAAAGGCATCCGATGGCCGGTTTGCTCAACCCCCACATCCCAAGCCTATGAACTCGCCAAAAACAGCATGCACAGTGGTTCAGGCAGTGAAAGATGAACAAGGACAGCCAACCCGCCAAAGGCAACTAGTAGTCTGAGTCTAAGTTGTGCCTTCAGTTCCTCATTAGCGTCTACGACTGATGGGGACGTATTTGGACTGCTGAACCAGAAAACTGTGTTGTAGAAACCAGAGAGCAAAAATAAAGCGTTCGGAAGCAGTTTCGTTGATATTTCTGAATTGTTAGGGGAGATGGATTTCTGAATAGTTAGGGGAGATGGCATCGCCTTCAAAAAATTAAGACAAATAGCACGGTTGTTAATAACTACTTAACGTTCTCGTAACTAGAAAGTTTAAATTAACACAACAAAAAATGTGTTCATAGTATACATAACCGAGCCGACAATAATGCAAGTGCAACATAGACTGAATAAATATCACTTTTATTATCATAAACACTAGTCTCAAAAATGTATTTTTTTCAAAAACCATTCCAGCAATCTCTGGTTGTGAGAATGCAATTGACAAGTACGCTAAGTTTATCCTGCTTAAATGCAAACACATGTCACATTATACTACTAAGGGTATATAATTGACAGGTACGCTAAGTTGATCCCGCTTAAATGGAATTGAAATTATTTTGCAAATATATATTGCACACTAACAGAATAACCGCAAACATTCTCTTTCCGACTCTCGATTTTGTATTAGGTACCTAACATCGATATAGTGTTAGTTGTGTTTTTTCAACTTGCCTAAAATATTTCCTCCAGATTCGAACCATGGCGGATTGTTAGTGATATTGATAGTCACAGTCTTTTATGCTAATCGGCGTTAAAAAACTATTGAAATATCAAATTCTTGAGTTCTTTCTAATTGTCCCTGTTTTATAGGATCGTCAGAAATACTGCAGACCACTCATCAAATAGTGGTAATACCTCAGTTTTTGAAACAAGACAGATCAAAGATCTTCGACCTAACATCCATAAATCTTCAGATTCAAGATTGAATGAACCAGAGCAACCAAACGAGAGTTTCATTGGAGGTAAAAAAAGATTCCAGGAAATTCGACAGAAGCTTCAAATTGATGATGATGATTACCATTCTAGTAACGTAACACCACCTAACAGTCAGAATTCTTCAGTAGATGGAATTTCTGTAGGATCGAGTAGAACATCACATCCTTTCCGCATTATTGAACAAGACACCATAAGTTTACAAAGCCTCAACTCTTTGGGGAGAGTCGGACGAATATTAGTTGGGAATGTAGATTCTGGTAAGTTGATATAATTACAAGAATAACTTGCGTCATAATTATAATAATTTTGATGAAAATTCTACCTTATGCTCCGGGGGATATTGAATCAGATGTGGGGAATGATGAGTGCCAAATTTATTGGAACTATACTGATTCAAGCCTAATATAGCCCTAGTCGATCATTTGTCGTAGCGTTCCCATTTCTGGGTCAGGCAAATATTGTCCGAAAAGAGGAGAAAAAACAAAAATATCAAAAATTTCAAATTGTAATGAATAACTTTATACAGGTGTAGAAAGGGCAATTTTTTTAGTTCACCCTGAAATATCAGACATTACAAATATAATCACATTAAAATCAATGAGAAGTAATTAGGCAATGAAAACTCCAGTCAGTTCAAAATTTTATGGAATAAACTTTGGCTATGAGTTGAAGGTCAAACGGTGTTACGTGCTTCAATCATAACACAGGCAAAAAAAATGTTTTTGAAAACTTTGTTTACTTTAGTAGCTGATTTTTATAGATTTTTGTGTGCTGAATCCAAATCTGGTCTTATTTTTTTGTATTACCTATAGTTTTTGAGAAATTTACTCTTTTTATATAATTTAAAATCTATACGGTATATGGTAAAATTAATGAAACCCTATGTTAAATCACTCTCATGGTTTTTATTTACAATAGGTTACTTGAAATAATGATACAGTGTTGTAATATAGGTTTCACTAGTCAGATGGAATTGGTTTATACTTCCTTTCTTTTTATTTCTTTGAAGTTTCTTGTGTAGCTTTTCCTGCGATGAGTCGCTTGTTGAGCTTCACGGTGAAGTGACCAACAGTAGTCTCCCATCATGTTAATGTTCCAGCGGCCCTGGTAACGTTTTTCCATCAATTTAATATCTTGGTGAAAACGCTCACCCTGCTCCTCACTAACATCTCCTAAATTTTTCGGGAAGAAATCAAGATGACTGTTCAAGAAGTGGACTTTCAGGCGAAGCCTCAGTAATGAACGATTGGCAAGCTACGTGGTAGCTTTTATTTATACTTTCATAGAGTGGTGGGGCAGATGGTAGGGCTGTCGGTTTTGGGGGGCAATGGCGGGGTGTCCATGCAAAAGCTCACATTTGATTGCTGGGTCATTTTGATTGATTCGCAGTTACTAGGCTTTTGTGATTGGTCCACGTTGTTGACAGGTATGCTACTGCTGGAATGCCGATCGGAGTTGTACTCTAGTCCGTTTGTGGCCTTCTTGAACAGTGGTCACCAACTTCTGTTGGCCTCTATACCTTCTTCTTTCCTGTTGAAATTGTTGGGATAGGACAGCAGTTTCTACGTATTTTATTACGTGGTCTGTTTATACTAGGGGAAGTTCTGCAATTGCGTGAGGCGGCAGCTAAGCTTGTGTTTTTGTATCCTGGTGTTGATGCTGTGTTTGGTAGTTCCAATGCGAATTGAGCCACAGGAACAGAGAATTCTATAAACACCGGCGGATGCCAGAAGCTCTTTTTTGTCCTTGGCCAATCTGAGTGTTGTGTAGAAGATTAGTTGGCTTGTAAATATTCTTAATGATGTGAGGTTCAAACAGTTCTCCGATGCGGTTCTTGACTTTGTTTATTTAAGGCAAATAGGCTGTGCCTACCACTGGGGGCTGTATTGTGGTCGAAGTTGGAGTATTTCTTCTTCTAGGATGTAGAGCACGTTTGACTTCTTGTTTTGTGAAGAAGTTCGCTTGTAAAGCTTGATCGAGATGACACAGTTCTCCTTCGAAAAGACGTTGTTTACAAATCCTGCTGACACGGTCAAAAAGTGTTCATCATAGCACGTTTTTGTCTTGGATAGTGGTTTGAGTTCTTGTTGAGATAACGATCAGTATGGGTATGTTTGAGATAAACTGTGTGGACTCGTTTTCCGTCCGTTTTTCAGTTGACCAGTACATCTAAAAATTGTATTTTCCTTCGTTTTCCTTCTTCATGGTAAACTGGACTCGAGAATCAATAGAAATGATGTGGTGTAGAAGCTGTTTTAATGCTTGTTTCCAGTGGCTTCAAATAACAAATGTGTCATCAACATAGCGGAACCAACAGGTAGATTTCGAAGGAGCGGTGCTGAGCGCTTTCTTTTCGAAAACTTTCATGTAGAAATTTCCAACCACAAGGCTAAGAGGACTCCTCATAGCGACTCCATCCATTTGTTCATAGAAACAGTTATTTTATTGCATTTTATTGTTATGACTGGCAGCGAGTGAACATGTATGTTTTGTGCTCCTAGTTTAAAGTGACAAAATGTATTTAGTTGAAGCAAGAAAATTCAAAACTTTCTCTGTATATCAATTGTATCATCGTGTTCTACTGGCTTACCGATTACCTATCGTAAAAAATAGTATAAGTAAGTACCAGCATAAATTAAATTATTAATGAAGACGATTTCATCAGGCAAATTGTGCAAAAAGTGACCGATAGCGTAGCAAATACTATCACCACAAAAATTTCCGAGTTGGAGCAAAAAATATAAGAAGTCAATGTGAATAATAGTGCAGCAATCATTGAAGACTTGAAAGAAGAAACTTATCTACTAAAGTACGAAAACGAACCAATTGTAATTATTTTTACTACTGTCATTAAGACAGAAAGTACAAATGATAATGCTCATAGTCAAATAGAAGACAGAATGAATTTTTTTTCCTAATATTGGAAAATTATCTTTCAAAATAATCAAAGTTTTTTTACAATGAAAAGGAAATCAAAATTTCTAGAAGGAATATTAAAGTTAAAAGGAAATAATAAAATACAGTTAAAAGATTCTACATCTGATTTGAAAAAATCAAAAGTTTACAATATACCATGTAATAATTGTTATTTAAATTATATTGGAACATCTTCCAGCACATTATTAAGCAGAATAACTTCACACAAAAGTGATATCAGATCAAGCAAAAGTTTTATATTCATAAAAAAATATGTCTAAAAGGCTTTTTTACGAAATGGTCCTAATCAACAAAAATCCTAATAATATGAACAAAAAAAGGTATATTTTTAGGAGAGGTTAATTTTTTGTGAAAGAAAAGTTTTGGATTTCTACTTATCATTTTGATACAAAACAATGTAGGAATCTTCCAAAGAAAGGAAGGAAGCAATCAATTTCAAAATAGTAATTCTATTTAAAGATGTGTAGCTCATGCAAAGAAGTAACTTTCAGACACCAACTGGAAGAAAAAGCCCCCTCGAAACAGCTTATTTCATGTAAACATCGAATTACATAAAAAAATATTTTTTTAACAAATACTTTTATATGAACACTGAATTATACAAAAACACTTTTCTCTATTAAGTATTCTAAACATTCGTTATGGAATTGAATCAGATGTCATTCACTGGATTCTTACACAATGTTTCATTGTAAGCTCCTCAATACTAAATTGGATAACATTATAAGAAAAAACAATTGGCGTGAAGTTATCCACAGATTTCTGGCCACACATGCCGACGTAGAGGAAAATAAAAATCTGTGGTTGGGATACAAAATTATTAGCACCCGTACTAATATCTGTGGCTGGAAATACATATTCACTATAGGTTGAACGTGAAATTATTGAGACTATTTGGTGTTTAACATTTTTATAGAGTCTTGAGTAGATTGAAGCGTTAATAATCCTTTTCTCATCAACAATACAGATAAAGAGAAAAATAAAATTGAAAATATTAGACTTACTTTCCAATTCTGCATATAGAAATGATATCCGATGATGTGCGTCCATCGAAATCACACAACTTCCATATTTTCTTGAGAAGATTAACTTGGTGATCACAGTTTTCTTGTTATCTAAACAGTTTTCCTGTTATCTAGACAGATTTTGAAAAAGAAATTGTTGAAACAATCAGACTCATTGTATTCATGAAAATCACACAACTCTTATAGAATTTTGAATAGATCAACACAGTGAAAACCGTTTTTTTGTTACCCATACGGAATTCGGGAATAAAATTGTTGAAACGATCAAACTAACTTTTTCAACCCCTTGTAGAATTAAAACCACATGATGTGCGTGCGTAAAAATCGCATGAGTCTTATGGAATGTTGGGTAGATTGACGTAGTGATAACAATTTTCTTGTCACCCGGAGAGATTTCGAAAACAAAAATGTTGAAACAATCAGACTCATTTTTTGAGATTCCTTGTAGAATTGGAACCAGAAGATGTGCGTTCATGAAAACTACATAACTGTTATAGATTTTTGGATAGATCGATATAGTGAGAACCGTTTTCTTGTCACCCATACTGATTTCCAGGAAAAAATTTCGTAACAATCAGACTCACTTTTTAAAACACCTTGTAGAATTGGAACTAGAAGATGTGCGTTCATGAAAATTACACAACTGTTATAGAATCTTAATTAGATCGACATAGTGTAAACCGTTTTCTTGTCACCCATACAGATTTCCAGGAAAAAATATTGAAACAATCAGACTCACTTTTTGAAACACCTTGTAGAATTGGAAGTAGAAGATGTGCGTTCATGAAAATTACACAACTGTTATAGAATCTTAGGTAGATCTATATAGTGAAAACTGTTTTCATGTCACCCTTACAGTTTTCGAGAAAAAAATTGTTGCAACAATCAGAACCAGAAGATGTGCGTTCATGAAAATTACACAACTGTTATCGAATCTCAGGCAGATCGATATAGTGAAAACTGTTTTCTTGTCACCCATACAGATTTCGATAAAAAAGTGTTGCAACAAACAGACTGATTTTTTGAGATTCCTTGTAGAATTGGAATCAGAAGATGTGCGTTCATGAAAACTACATAACTGTTATAGAATCTTGGGTAGATCAATATAGTGAAAACTGTTTTCTTGTCACCCATACAGATTTCCAGGAAAAAGTAAATCAGACTCACTTTTCAAAACACCTTGTAGAATTGGAACTAGAAGATGTGCGTTCATGAAAATTACACAACTGTTATAGAATCTTAATTAGATCGACATAGTGTAAACCGTTTTCTAGTCACCCATAAAGATTTCCAGGAAAAAATATTGAAACAATCAGACTCACTTTTTGAAACACCTTGTAGAATTGGAAGTAAAAGATGTGCGTTCATGAAAATTACACAACTGTTATAGAATCTTAGGTAGATCTATATAGTTTTTATTTTGAACTTATTTTGACTTTATTTTGAATGTCGTCCGATTCGAGTACCTCGACTTAATACATAGTGTGTGTTTAAAAATGAACTATAAGTGCTGTAAACTCAAACCATTTGTGCATTATGTATGCACAAAATGTTCCAGTGTGTTTCACAGGAGTTGTATTCTACAAAATTACAAAAATAAAGTGAGGTTCGTAAAAGATAACAAGATAATCTGTTGCCAAGAGAGTATCTCCATAAGTGTCCTGGAAGAAGAAACGAGTCTATTAGAAAAAACAATTAGTGACCTTGCAGAAGAGGGAACAATGAAGGACAGGTACATTCAAAAATTGAATAATGAAAAACAAATTATTATCGAACAAGCCTTAGAATCAGAAACAGAAATGAATACACTTTTAGAAGCCCAGAAAAAACTTATCCTAGAGATGGAGAGACAAATAAAGGATTTAAAAAAAGATCTGTCTGAAAAAGTGACATTAGTAAAAACAATTGAAACACAAACATATGTTTGTCAAGTGAATCATCAATCCACAATGACTAACTCAACTATTTCCAGTGGCGTAGATATTGAGGATTTTGTAGGGGAACATGTAATGGCTGAACAAAAAAAACGAAGAGAAATTGGAAAGAGGAGAAGATGCTACAAAATAACTACAAGCAAACGTAACAAAAATGGAAAAGTACGTAAGAGGCCAATCAACAGAAACAATAAAAAAATAAAAAAACGCACGAAAGAAGGACTCTTGGAGCAACCAGTTCTGCATGAAACAAATATTGATAGTGACATCGAAAAATTGGAGCAGCAGGAAGGCACGAGAAAATATGAAAAGGAAATTATGGAAAACAGTAGATGTTTAAAAATTGGCGAGAGACAGTCAGTAACAATGCCAGGAAAATCAAATTCAAAGATTCTGATCCTAGGTGATGAATACGCATCAGGGTTTTCCGAAGTATTGAAGAAATTTATGGACAATCCTTATTATAGTGTTTTTGAAATCATCAAGTTGGAGACGGAATTATCGACTTTGACAAGGGATATTTTTGATAACACCGTAAGTTACGGTCAAAATGACTATGTTATAGTGATGTTCAGCACTAAGAACATCAGTAACTGTAAAACCTTAAATTTAGCATTGAAAAATATCTTACCCATAAGCAAAACGACAAATATTGTACTACTTTCAGAATGTAATGATCCAATAGATCACATTATAAATGATAAATTGAGAACCGCTATAAGCCGTTTCTCTCGACTTAATAGAAATGTTTCTATTGTACTCTTTGTCGACAGAAAACAACAGGGAAGTAAATTAAAGATTTTTCATAATCTTAAGAACCATTTAAATACGTCAAAATATAGTAATGTTGTTTTAAAAACAATATGTAGGACTGAGATAGGCGAAGATGAACATGACAATACAGTCGTGAGTATAGATACAAGCTCAGCTTATGATGACTCAGTAGTAAACTCAGAATCCTGTTCTGCTGATCAAGTAGAAGAGGACTCTTTTTTAGATATAAAAATTGTAAAAACGGTACATCTCTGATGCTCTTGAACATTCAGTCAATAAGAAATAAAGTAGATGAACTCTATATATTCTTAGATGACCATAAGTTCCCTAATATTGTTTTGCTAACAGAACACTGGCTGGAGATGGAAGAGCCTCTGCACGTACCAAATTACATTACTATTGCAAAATATTCGAGGCAGAACAGCCAGCATGGGGGCACATTGATCCTCATCAACATGGATTTTATTAAAAATAATTATTTCACTGAGATTAAAAACTTTGATTGTATGTTGGCTGAGAAGGAGTTCGAATTCTCTTGTATATATAGTGAAAATCATAAATTATTTATTATTTGTCTATATCGTTCCCCATTATCCAGTGAAAATCGTTTTTTAGAAAGATTGGAAGTCTTGCTATCACAGATTCCTTATAATGCGACTGTAATTCTCACTGGAGATTTCAATATAAATTTTAAAGACAAAGCCTCAATGTCAACAAAATCGTTAGAAAATTTATTAATCAGCTTCAATTTAGAGATGCATGTTGAATTGCCAACACGTCACTCAAAATATTCTAGTTCTATAATTGACTATGTTTGTTCTAACATGAAGGGTATCAAATGCGACGTCATCAATGCAGGTCTATCGGATCATGAAGCAGTAATGTTTTATTTACCTCAGACATTTGAAAAAAGTAGTAGAAAAAAATATATGGGTAGGATATTTAGCAAGAAAAACTTTGATGGATTTAAGAAGAATTGTAATATGCTCAACTGGGATCAAGCAATGATATGTAAGGATCCTTTATCCAAATTTCATTCAATTCTTTCTGATGTATTTAATATAAGCTTTCCTCTTAAGCTAATCAAGAAAAAAGCTAAAAAACCCTGGTTGACAAAGGGTATCAAAATTTCAGCGAAAAATCTACGATCCCTACATATGATTAGAAAATTTGCCAATGAAAATGAAATCTTCACTTCTTTTTATAACAGGTATAGGTCCATTTATAGAAAAACCTTGAAAATGGCTAAGAAGGTATACTATAGGAACAGAGTAGAAAATGCAAGTCACAGGCAAAAAGAGAGCTGGAAAATTGTCAATGACTTCAGAGGTAGAAACAACTCTGCTCCTGTGAAAACAAATTTAGAATGCAACGATATCAATGAATATTATTGCTCAGTTGCAGAAACTGTTTCTAAACAGATTATTTCCTCAAAGGATCCACTGATTTATTTAAATCACATCTCTGTTTCTGAATCTTTCTTTTTCACGCCTACGGATACAGTAGAGATGAAACAAATCTTTAATGAAATTAAAAATAAAAATGCATCTGGGTGGGATGACTTATCTATAAAAATATTTTCACATCTTCCCGACTCGGCTATTATGGTACTAGTTGAATCAGTAAATGTTTCATTTGCAACAGGAGTTTTTCCATCATGTTTAAAAAACGCAATAGTAATTCCAATACATAAGGGGGGTGATACTGATAATCCCGCAAATTTCAGACCAATTTCAATGTTACCCACACTTTCAAAAATAATAGAGAAACTCGTGAAAAAAAGAATAATGGCCTTTCTGAATAAGCATAACACTATTATTTCTACACAATTCGGATTTCAAAGAGGGAAAGGAACAAATGATGCAATTTTCAACCTTCTTCAAAACGTTTACCTGAATCTGAATGATAGGGAAGTTGCAGCAGCAGTTTTCTGTGATCTGACAAAGGCTTTCGACTGTGTTAATCACAAAATTCTGTTGCAAAAATTAGAGAAATATGGGTTTAGAGATGTAGCAATCCAGTGGTTTGAGTCTTATTTATCCGGACGGAGTCAAAGCGTATTTCTTCAAGGCAACTTATCACACAAATTAGAAATTAAATGGGGGGTACCTCAAGGATCAGTTCTGGGACCCACCCTTTTCTTAGTCTATATAAATGATCTAGCCTCAATTGATATTTCCGGAGAGTTCACTCAATTTGCAGATGACACCACAATACTTTGGCATGATAAAAATGGCACACAATTGCATCAAATGATTGAGAATGATATTAGAAAAGTTAAAGATTGGTGTGATGCTAATAGGTTGTCTTTCAATATATCAAAAACTAACATCCTAACTTTCAAATGTAATCTTCAAGAACTTCATATAGGAAATCAGGTGATAAGTTATATGTCGGAAACAAAATTCCTGGGTTTATATATAGATGATAAATTGAAATTCGAAAGTCACATTGAAAAACTCAGAAGAAAATTGGCATCAGGATGTTTCGCTGTAAGAACCATTTCATGGGAACTTGGTATAGATATGGCAAAAAGTGTGTATTATGCTTTAATCGATTCACATTTGAGATATGGAATCTGTTTTTGGGGATCATGTAGTCGATATGTCTTCAATATGATTTTTGTTTTGCAAAAACGAGCAGTAAGGTATATGTGCAAAGCTAAATTCCGGGATTCTTGCAAGCCACTCTTTATAAAACATAAAATCTTAACATTACCTTGTATTTTTATCTTAGAATCAGTATGTCTCATGCATAGCAAATTTAAAAACAAACCTCATGAATTGTCTCAATACAACACAAGACAAGCACTAAATATAACCTTACCAATTCCAACATCGACACAAATAAAAAATTCCATATTTTATAATGGTAAAAAATTATTCAATCACCTACCAAATGAGATAAAAATTTTAGATAGCAAAAAACAATTCAAAAGTACCGTAAAAAAACTTCTATTGACGAAGGCTTTCTACTCATTAGATGAATTCTACTGTATGAACTTTTAATGCGTGAAATTCGACTTCGTTATACATTATTATTTAATTTGTTTCAGTGATACTTATATTTTATTTATATTTATATGAACTTCATTTTATATTTACACCTCTTTGTTGTTAATATTCGTACAAAGCAAATTTTTATTGTGACAATTTTAATATTTTATGTACATGCATTGTATAATTGCACATGTTGTTGTTAAGTGTTTTAGAGTTATATATGTATATGTGTGTGTATGTGTATGTATGTATATGTGTATATGTATGTATGTGTATATATGTATATAAAATTGTGATCATTTTTATTATTTTCATGTACTTATATTTCATATTTTGTATTTTATATTTCATATTTCATATTTTGTTGACCAGTACGAGGATAATGTATCAAATTTCCTTTGACTCAGATGTGCGTCTATCGTAGTCCAATTATAATTATTATCACTTTTTCTACCTCACTATTTATCATATCGATATATATCTAAAGGTGATTGTTGTGTTATTTTGTTCTTTTATTTTGTAAACGACTTTGTCAATGAGAATTATGTTCTTCAGACAATAAAGTATATTTTGATTTGATTTGATTTGATTTTGATTTAGTGAAAACTGTTTCCATGTCACCCTTACAGTTTTCGAGAAAAAAATTGTTGCAACAATCAGACTCATTTTATGAGATTCCTTGTAGAATTGGAACCAGAAGATGTGCGTTCATGAAAATTACACAACTGTTATAGAATCTTAGGTAGATCTATATAGTGAAAACTGTTTCCATGTCACCGATACAGTTTTCGAGAAAAAAATTGTTGCAACAATCAGACTCATTTTTTGAGATTCCTTGTAGAATTGGAACCAGAAGATGTGCGTTCATGAAACTTACATAACTGTTATAGAATCTTGATTAAATCGATATAGTGAAAACTGTTTTTTTGTCACCCATACAGATTTCAAGAAAAAAATTGTTGCAACAAACAGACACATTTTTTGAGATTCCTTGTAGAATTGGAACCAGAAGATGTGCGTTCATGAAAATTACACAACTGTTATCGAATCTCAGGCAGATCGATATAGTGAAAACTGTTTTCTTGTCACCCATACAGATTTCGATAAAAAAGTGTTGCAACAAACAGACTGATTTTTTGAGATTCCTTGTAGATTTGGAATCAGAAGATGTGCGTTCATGAAAACTACATAACTGTTATAGAATCTTGGGTAGATCAATATAGTGAAAACTGTTTTCTTGTCACCCATACAGATTTCCAGGAAAAAATAAATCAGACTCACTTTATAAAACACCTTGTAGAATTGGAACTAGAAGATGTGCGTTCATGAAAATTACACAACTGTTATCGAATCTCAGGCAGATCGATATAGTGAAAACTGTTTTCTTGTCACCCATACAGATTTCGATAAAAAAGTGTTGCAACAAACAGACTGATTTTTTGAGATTCCTTGTAGATTTGGAATCAGAAGATGTGCGTTCATGAAAACTACATAACTGTTATAGAATCTTGATTAAATCAATATGGTGAAAACTGTTTTCTTGTCACCCATACAGATTTCGAGAAAAAAATTGTTGCAACAATCAGACACATTTTTTGAGATTCCTTGTAGAATTGGAACCAGAAGATGTGCGTTCATGAAAATTACACAACTGTTATCGAATCTCAGGCAGATCGATATAGTGAAAACTGTTTTCTTGTCACCCATACAGATTTCGACAAAAAAGTGTTGCAACAAACAGACTCATTTTTTGAGATTCCTTGTAGAATTGGAACCAGAAGATGTGCGTTCATGAAAATTACACAACTGTTATCGAATCTCAGGCAGATCGATATAGTGAAAACTGTTTTCTTGTCACCCATACAGATTTCGACAAAAAAGTGTTGCAACAAACAGACTCATTTTTTGAGATTCCTTGTAGAATTGGAATCAGAAGATGTGCGTTCATGAAAACTACATAACTGTTATAGAATCTTGGATAGATCGATATAGTGAAAACTGTTTACTTGTCACCCATACAGATTTCGATAAAAAAGTGTTGCAACAAACAGACTCATTTTTTGAGATTCCTTGTAGAATTGGAACCAGAAGATGTGCGTTCATGAAAACTACATAACTGTTATAGAATTTTGGGTAGATCGGTGTAGTGAAAACCGTTTTCTTGTCACCCATACAGATTTCCAGGAAAAAATATTGAAACAATCAGACTCACTTTTTAAAACACCTTGTAGAATTTTAACTAGAAGATGTGCGTTCATGAAAATTACATAACTGTTATAGAATCTTAGGTAGATCTATATAGTGGAAACTGTTTCCATGTCACCCATACAATTTTCGAGAAAAAAATTGTTGCAACAATCAGACTCATTTTTTGAGATTCCTTGTAGAATTGGAACCAGAAGATGTGCGTTCATGAAACTTACATAACTGTTATAGAATCTTGATTAAATCAATAAAGTGAAAACTGTTTTCTTGTCACCCATACAGATTTCCAGAAAAAAATAAATCAGACTCACTTTTTAAAACACCTTGTAGAATTGGAACTAGAAGATGTGCGTTCATGAAAATTACACAACTGTTATAGAATCTTAGGTAGATCTATATAGTGAAAATTGTTTCCATGTCACCCATACAGTTTTCGAGAAAAAAATTGTTGCAACAATCAGACTCATTTTTTGAGATTCCTTGTAGAATTGGAACCAGAAGATGTGCGTTCATGAAACTTACATAACTGTTATAGAATCTTGATTGAATCAATATAGTGAAAACTGTTTTCTTGTCACCCATACAGATTTCGAGAAAAAAATTGTTGCAACAATCAGACACATTTTTTGAGATTCCTTGTAGAATTGGAACCAGAAGATGTGCGTTCATGAAAATTACACAACTGTTATCGAATCTCAGGCAGATCGATATAGTGAAAACCGTTTCTTTGTCACCCATACAGATTTCCAGGAAAAAATATTGAAACAATCAAACTCACTTTTTAAAACACCTTGTAGAATTGAAACTAGAAGATGTGCGTTCATGAAAATTACACAACTATTACAGAATCTTGGGTGGATCAATATAGTAAAAACTTTTTTTTTGTCACCCATACAGAATTCGATGAAAAAATTGTTGCAACAAACAGACTCATTTTTTGAGATTCCTCGTAGAATTGGATACAGAAGATGTGCGTCCATGAAAATTACACAACTGTTATAGAATCTTGGGTGGATCGATGCAGTGAGAACCGTTTTCTTGTCACGCATCTTCTGATTCCAGTTCTACAAGGATTCTCAAAAAATGAGTCTGATTGTTGCATAATTTTTTTTTCGAAAACTGTATGGGTGACATGAAAACAGTTTTCAGTATATACATCTACCTGAGATTCTATAACAGTTAAGTAATTTTCATGAACGCACATCATTTGGTTTCAATTCTACAAGGTGCTTTAAAAAGTGAGTCTGAGTGTTGCAACAATTTTATTCTCGAAAACTGTATGGATGACAAGAAAACAGTTTTCAGTATATCGATCTATCCAAGATTCTATAACAGTCAAGTAATATTCATGAACGCACATCTTCTGGTTCCAATTTTGCAAGGAATCTCAAAAAATGATTCTGATTGTTGTAACAATTTTTTTCTCGAAATCTGTATGGGTGACAAGAAAACAGTTTTCACTATATCAATCTACCGAAGATTTCATAACAGTTATGTTATTTTCATGAACGCACATCTTCTAGTTCCAAATCTACAAGGTGTTTTAAAAAGTGAGTCTGATTGTTTCAATATTTTTTCCTGGAAATCTGTATGGGTGACAAGAAAACGGTTTACACTATGTCGATCTAATTAAGATTCTATAACAGTTGTGTAATTTTCATGAACGCACATCTCCTAGTTCCAATTCTACAAGGTGTTTTGGAAAGTGAGCCTGATTGTTTCAATATTTTTTCCTGGAAATCTGTATGGGTGACAAGAAAACGGTTTACACTATATCAATGTTACTAAGATTCTATAACAGTTGTGTAATTTTCATGAACGCACATCTTCTAGTTCCAATTCTACAAGGAATCTCAAAAAATGAGTCTGTTTGTTGCAACACTTTTTTATCGAAATCTGTATGGGTGACAAGAAAACAGTTTTCACTATATCGATCTTCTTAAGATTCTATAACAGATGTGTAATTTTCATGAACGCACATCTTCTGGTTCCAATTCTACAAGGAATCTCAAAAAATGAGTCTGATTGTTGCAACAATTTTTTTCTCGAAAACTGTATGGGCGACATGAGAACAGTTTTCATTATATAAATCTACCTCAGATTCTATAACAGTTAAGTAATTTTCATGAACGCACATCTTCTGGTTCCAATTCTACAAGGTGTTTTGAAGAGTGAGTCTGATTGTTTCAATATTTTTTCCTGGAAATCTGTATGGGTGACAAGGAAACGGTTTTCACTATATCGATCTTACTAAGATTCTATAACAGTTGTTCAATTTTCATGAACGCACATCTTCTAGTTCCAATTCTACAAGGTGTTTTAAAAAGTGAGTCCGATTGTTTCAATATTTTTTCCTGGAAATCTGTATGGGTGACAAGAAAACGATTTTCACTATTTTGATCTACCCAAGATTCTATTACAGTTATGTAGTTTTCATGAACGCACATCTTCTGGTTCCAATTCTACAAGGAATCTCAAAAAATGAGTCTGTTTGTTACAACACTTTTTTATCGAAATCTGTATGGGTGACAAGAAAACAGTTTTCACTATATCAATCCACCCAAGATTCTATAACAGTTAAGTAATTTTCATGAACGCACATCTTCTGGTTCCAATTTTGCAAGGAATCTCAAAAAATGAGTCTGATTGTTGCAACAATTTTTTTCTCGAAATCTGTATGGGTGACATGAAAACAGTTTTCAATATATAGATCTACCTAAGATTCTATAACAGTTGTGTGATTCTCATGAACGCACATCTTCTAGTTTCAATTCTAGAAGGTGTTTTAAAAAGTGAGTCTGATTGTTTCAATATTTTTTCCTGGAAATCTGTATGGGTGACAAGAAATAGGTTTCCACTATATCGATCTACCCAAGATTCTATAACAGTTATGTAGTTTTCATGAACGCACATCTTCTGGTTCCAATTCTACAAGGAATCTCAAAAAATGAGTCTGATTGTTTCAACATTTTTGTTTTCGAAATCTCTTCGGGTGACAAGAAAATTGTTATCACTACGTCAATCTACCCAAGATTCCATAAGACTTATGCGATTTTTATGCACGCACATCATCTGGTTTCAACTCTACAAGGGGTTGAAAAAGTTAGTTTGATCGTTTCAACAATTTTATTCTCGAATTCCGTATGGGTAACAAAAAAAACGGTTTTCACTGTGTTGATCTATTCAAAATTCTATAAGAGTTGTGTGATTTTCATGAATACAAGGAATCTCAAAAAATGAGTCTGATTGTGTCAACAATTTCTTTTTCGAAATCTGTTTAGATAACAAGAAAACTGTTATCACCAAGTTAATCTTCTCAAGAAACTATGGAAGTTGTGTGATTTTGATGGATGCACATCATCGGATATCATTTCTATATGGGGTATTGGAAAGTAAGTCTAATATTTTCAATTTTATTTTTCCCTTAATCTGTATTGTTGATGAGAATAGGATTATCAACGCCTCAATCTATTCTAGACTCTATAAAAATGTTAAACACCAAATAGTCTCAATAATTTCACGTTCAACCTATAGTGAATAGGTATCTCCAGCCACAGATATTAGTACGGGTGCTAATAATTTTGTATCCCAACCACAGATTTTTATTTTCCTCTACGTCGGCATGTGTGGCCAGAAATCTGTGGATAACTTCACGCCAATGAAAAAACACGCCATTCATAAAATTACGAGTTCATGTCACGGAATGAGTTTGATCTACTCAAGTCATCGATGACATCGTAATGATATTCATTCACTCATTGATTAAATCCCAGCCAAAGGAATCTTGTTTAAATTGAATGTTATCCAATTTGGTACTGATAAGGCGAATATCTTACTGTGAAACATCAATGTCTACTAGTGAGGATGACAGTGTTCCAGACAAGTGAGGTTTTGCCTCTTTCATTTACTATATTGTGTAGTAATCCTGTGAATGGCATGTGATTCAATTCCATAACGAATGTTTGGAATACAAACTGAATAGAAAAAAGTGTTTTTGTATTTGTTTCCGAAAGTATTTGTTTCGATAAGTATTTTTCTTTTGAGAGGGCTTTTTCTTCCGGTTTGTGTCAGAGAGTTACTTCTTTGCATCATCTACACATCTTTGTATAGAATTACTTTTTTGAAAATGATTGCTTCCTTCCTTTCTTTGGAAGATTATCAAACATCGAATTTTTCCCATACTAACACTATTAAATTACTATACTATTCCCTGGTCAGCCCTAAACTAGAATTTGCCTCAATTATTTGGTCCGGGGAATATCAAACACATTCAAATGATTTGAAAAAAGTACAAAACAAACTGTTGAGATATTTGTATTTCAAGAAGTACCACTTATGGCCTAATTATAATACCGTCAGGACATCACAATTAAGATCGGAATTCAAAATACTATCCTTGGAACAGAGACGAACTTCAACATCAATGATTTTCCTGTATAAATTATTAAACAATTCAACAGCTTCTCCAGAAATTCTCAATATGCTTCCATTTAATGTACCTCCACGGCTTATACTTTCCGCACCAATGTTTAATATCTCTGCAATATGTACATCATCGAGAGCACCTCTTTTAGCTATGCTTAAAGTAGCAAACAATTTCAGTCTACTTATGGATTTAGATTGAACCTTACCTCTGATAGTTTTTCGTTCAAATTGAATTTAACTTTGTGAAACTGAACATATATTTTACAAATCCACTCAGTGAAGTTCTGAACGACTATCTACAATTCTGGTATTAGCAAGTAGTAATTAATAATCTAGTAAAGACGTATATTTATATAGTGTATTTTCCAACAGTTTATCCATGTAATTAGTCTATAAGGGGCTGTATGGGTAATAAATATAAAATGAATAAATTAATTAATTTTTTGTATCATTACTCGAGATAACCAAGGACGTATCATCTGCGTGTAATGATGCTGGTATATCAAGTTCATCAATATCGTTCATGTATAATGAAAATGAAATTTTTCCAAGGACTGGACACTGCGAAACCACTATCTTAGAGTCGACTAGATCGTAAAAATTATCATTTAGTTGAATATATTGTTCACTATTATTGATGAATCATGATGATCATTTCAGCGGTAAAACTCGGATTCCATATCGCGATAGTTTTTCACCAAAAAATCGTAATTTACAGAGTTGAATGCCTCGTTGTGAACATATAAGATATAAACGAGACACATTCCGTTGATACATTTTGTTATGCAGTTGAGGACAACTCAGTGAGTGGTGATCATTCCATTATTTTATAACACATTGAAAGCAAAAATATAGCTTTATTATAGATTCCCTAAAAATAACCATAGAAATGTCACTTGTATGACAAAGCAAAGAAAATTGTACAAAAAAATTTACAAGGACATTGGAAGAGATCGTCACTTACTACTTTCTGAATAAAATTTTATAGGGTAAGTTATTTATTCGTAGAATCATATGACAATGACGCTATGACTTCCGAAAATACACAAAAACTTTTCATCACTAGTATATGTCTATGTATAAGAAGGTCACTTCGTCTTTCTAATTTATATGAAAACTTAAAGTGATTAAACTTTACCCCCTATTGAGAATCTGATACTCTGTGTTTCCACCTACATATATGACAAAACATAATCGTTCAAGTATCTCATATCCCTATCAGAATAGCGGGGGTCGCAACAAAAAGGTAGGTCACAAATTGAAACACGTATTCTGGGTTAAAATTACCTCAATTATACTCTCTCCGTCCATACAAGCAACATATTGCTCCAAAACATTATCATGCCTAGTGCACGTGATCTCCTAAGCAAGGCTGCTTGTACAGAGTCGCACTAAGGAACGACCTAAATTCTATTTTTTTCAAGAATGTGCATCTGGGTATAAACACATTTTTTAGGTGGAGTGTACAGACACAAATTAGCAGTTTCTTCAGCCGTACAGTACTTGACATTTTAAAAATTTTGAACTTTGAAATACCGTATATGCACACACCACAGGCGTAAAAACGTAACTCACCACTCCGACCCTGTAGCGATATACCTGAATGAATTCTGCCAGCCGATTGCAGTTGAATCTGATTGGCCAGCGTAAGGGGGCTTGTTAATTTCACCCAATAGATTCAAATGTGCGTGGTGATCACATATCTATCATTGTTAGGGTTACTTTGTTCGTTGGATGGACAGAGTTAAGATATAACTCAATGCAAATGTGTACACAAAAAAGTTACGGCCCTTGGAAAGTACAAAATGAATATCGATTTTTTCATATTTCATGAGCTGTTTAATATTTTGCAATGAAAATGGTTACATGGCATTTTTTATCATTTAAGCATCTTTTTAATATGAAACCACAAAATCTGTTCAGCCAATAAAAAAAATTTGGTGGTTATTGAACCCCTTAAACCCCACAAACCCCTCTATACATTACAATTGAATTGGTATTGTGGCATTATTGGTTGAATACATCATTTTTGAAATTTTTCTGTCACCTGGCATTTTTTCGAAAAGCCAGTTTTTATCGAGATGCGGCAAAAATTTTGAGTAACAAAAAGTATGTGATCAATCAAACAATTAATTTATCACTTAAAGAAGTGTTCAATTACAATACTGGAGCCTACATTGTAACATACCAACTAAAGTAACACGTTAAATGTGCTTAACAAAGACCAATCAACCTACCATAAAAATTGAAACTAAACTATCAGAGTCAAAAAGGAGTATTTGTGAACAGACGAATAGTACTTGTAAACAAAAAAGTATGCACAAATTCCAATTACTAATACCATTACATTTAAAAACATGTTAAAAGCAGCTTTTTTTTAACATTCAGTGAGAAGTTCATTTCTGCAGAAATTTGTCAACGGAGCAATGTGCTTTCAGCACAAGATTATTTTTCAGCTTAGCTTTATAGGAGTGTGGGATGGGGGCAGATTTAATTTTGTCGTCAAGAGCATTAAAGACGGAGCCTGACACCCATCGACCCCGCGTGATTCTACGACACTGATAATCTAGCGAGTAGTTGTTGTAGTTTATATTAATTTTCAGTACGATAGTCATGAGAGTCTCCACGAGTAGAAATACTAGTAATAACCAAGTATGAATAGTATGTACAAATGTGTAGTATTTCTTAAAATAAATGTTCAAATTAGCCTCCATTTTCCTGAATACACATTCGGCACCGTTTTAAAAAAGAAAACCAAATTTTTTAGAAGATCATAGGCTTCTGACGAAATCGATTTGCACTTTCAATGATCCAAAGCCTCAGTTGTTGTTCACTGATGATTTCAACAGAACACACGTCCTCTTTCATAAAACCCAAAAAGCAAAAATCAATAGGGTTCAGATGCTGGTCAAGAAACCAGTTTCAGTTTATTTCGGTTCAGAAACAAGATACATGTTTAATAGTCTGATTGTTTGAACCGTTCGAATAAAAATGGTTCGCAAATTAAGCGCTTATGGCTTGTGTTGTGCTTTTCATTTTCCTCTTCACAGAACACTTTCAATAATAATTGGTACACTACGTCATGTGAATTATTACATTAAAGATGTGAAAACGGAAAAAAACGAAAAATCAACTACTGATAAAAAAAATAGAAGGAAAAAACGATGGACAACATAAAAAACAGAGAAAGTTGGGAAATATATTGTTGTGTTTTGAATAGTAGGTTATTTTATTAACATGAATACATAATGCGATTAGGCAATATAATATAGTAAGATGATAAGATGATAGAACCAAGATAGTTACTTAGTAAATTACAGTATTTAGGTGTCTTATAAAATTAGTTCTGAGAATTATACGTATTTCTTATAGTGATGCGTTTTTCAGAAGAGTCATAATGAGTGATAAATTTTGTGCGTATCTAGTATTTTTTTATCTTGCCTGGCAACAGTTTGATTTATTAGAAAATATCCAAACAAGACAATGGTATGCATACAGGCTTTTAATGTCAAGTAATTTGGTTTCATTATACTATTGTTTTGTATCAAACCGCCCATATTTTTTTAAATGATTTAAAATGATACTTTTGTGAACTAGAGAGGCACTTGTGAACTAGAGTAACAATAGAATATTTCAGTTCAATTCGTATCAGGATAGTTGCTTGAGCTGCCCTTACCATTAAATTGCTCAATAAACTGGAAATTGTCCAAAAACGGCTTATAACAATTATTCTTAATGAAGATTTCAGACTTACTATATCGAGACAGCTGTTTCTTTGACATTCGGCAATTGTATTGCTATTATTGCCAATCGATATTACTAAAACAATTTGAATAAACATTTGAAAACTTTGAAATAGTACACCACAAAAGGTTTTGCCAACATACTCGTGCAATAAATGTTTTTAAAATGAATAAAACTATAGGACAAAAATGCTATGTTATATTGGGTCAAGATTATATAATCTCCTTAGCCACGAGATGAAAACTATAAAATCCTTTAACTCATACAAAACAAGAATCAAGGACTCAGGACCGCTGATACATACATCAAATATTCGTTCTTAAAAGTAGTTATTAATTTTAATGTGCTGTTTTTTATGGGACTCGGTGGAGTTTTCATTTGCCTTTATTTAGGACGGGTATTTAAATTCAAATAACCATACTTTCTCAATATGTATATTCATATTTGTTTATATGAACAGATTTATATCTTTATGACTGTTTCAAATATTTTTTTGTTGATACATTCGAGGAACTACCTTCATTGTATATAAATTTTCAAAGAATAAAAATTATTAATATTATATAATGAAAATCTTCGTTTTCATTGTAGGGTCTCTTTCAGAATCTGGACGGAAAGCCTTATCGGTAACAGCTTTATCATCAAGTTCGTTGGATTCTGTATCAATTGATTATCCCGAACAAGTTCAGCAGTGTACAAGTACAATAACTTTATTGGCGGATGATTTTGTTGATGAAAAACGACTTCCTTTACAAGAACCGGATGTCATCGCCAGCACAAAATCTAATGTTGCCCATCAGCATTCTGGAGCGCCCTGTCTGCATATTTCTCCCAAATTAGATGTCCCCATTGCTCCACCTAGACGCAGAAAAAAACATATCAAGTCAACTGGTCTCGCACTGAAAGTAAGGTTATTGATGAAATTGAATCACTCATTTTTATTATTATGACTATGTGTTCTATAAATCTCTAAAAATTATTGGGAATGCCGTAGATTCATACACCAGTCTTAAATCGTTAGTTGCAAGATATGTTTATCTAAGTGTGTACGTGCGGGTGTGCGTGCGTGCGGTCAGCAATCTAACCAAATGAAATTATTATCAGCTTTTTGTATATTAAAGGAAGTTACTTGCGACGAGTCTTTCATGTGGAAGACGTTGTTCAGGTGCCTGATGGTTTTAATTCAGTTTTCTGCGCGGCGTTAGCTGCGTTGTTCTTTCGTCTGTTATCTGCCATGCGTACCTACAAAATCGTAGGTCTCACATGAGAGGCTAGGGTTTGGTGCGTTCACCAAAACTTGCGCATTTCGTATGCACCTCTCTGAAATATATTTATTATTCTGACTCCCACTCCGGCGTATGTAATTGTAAAGTTGCTTCTGGACTTTGTCTGCAGCTGCAGGCAGAGCTTATGACTCGCTGGAATTAATTTTGTTTGCTCCGCCGCTGACGGCGATCTTGTATTCTGAAACAGGTCTGTCGGTGGTCATCCCGACCAAATGAAATCAATTTCAGCTCGTCGTATATATAAAGTTACTTACGAAGGCATTGTACAGGTGCCTGATGGTTATACTTCAAATTTTTGCGCGGCATTATCTGCCACACGTACATACAAAACCGAAGAGGTAAAGCAACAAGCGAGAAGGTTTACTCCTATAACATTATAACTCCGAGCATTTCGTGAATACTGTCATGGAGAAAAGCGTTGTTGTGATTGAAACACAATGATGTTATAAAAATACCTGACAGTCATGAGTCATATTAAAGACAATATGAGGAAATTCGGTAAAATTTTCTTATTATACATCCATAAATGTGTGTGTGTACGTCACAGTGTCATTGTCATATAATTCTACGGATATAGCGGGTACAGCGCAATGACCGTCGGTTAACCGTATTTTGGGAAATGATAGGAAGTTTTATCTAGAACTGCCTGATCTGTACTAATGATACCCAAGAGGCTGAAACAGTGTCTGTCTGGTGGCCCTCAAATTGAAATCAAATTGGGAATGATTCGAATAGCACTCATTTATTGGATGAGGCTGGAAAAAAATGCAACTGATGAAAACCCTATATCCTGAAGAAGCCAACTTGATTGTAGAAACGCATTGATGAACTTGATACACCATCATCATTACACGTAGATGATACTTCCTTGGTTATCTCAAGTGAAAATGAAATTATTCTGAATAAAAATTGTGAAACAAGAAACCATAACAAACTCAAGTCAATCATTTGCAGCAAATGTTTTGTACTTGAATCTATAACAAACGCGATGTATTAAGATTTCACAACAGACCTAAAGAATGTGAGTAGGTTGTAGGTTATCTTCTATAACATCGAGATAGAATACAGTAAAAAGATTTCAAGAATTTATATGTATCAATGTCATGTTGATTGCATGAGGAAACAGTGTGAATAAATGATTGACTTATCGATTGAATACCATCAGATTCAAACCGAGAAATCTCTGAAATATTCTGAGTGTAGGTAAAAATTTCCTGAAAAATATTTATACAGTGTCATCCCCAAAGTATGCACCATATGGGAAACTTATTTATTGAGTTATTTTTAATAAAAGTTTGTGCACCCCCTAAAACTAAACATGCACCAACAAAATACAGTAAAACACACTTAATATACAAGGATTTTGAGACAAGAGTAAAGTACTCTTATTTAGAAAAAATTTGGGAAAAGTTATTCAGAAAAGTTGTTCAGCATTAAAAAAATACATCTAAATTTGAAGGCATGGCCATCTAAGTGAAGTTTAATTTTTTTACCCATTGTTTTTAAATGGGGACTACGAAAAAAAATTTGCTAAAACGATAAATAACAGGTTTATTTTAAAAACCTGTAATATTACAAATTACACAACTATGGTGTTAACCAAGATCAATTTTTTTGAAGAGTAAAATAATTTTCAAAGTTTCTGGTGCAAAGTTATTTTTATTTTTTGTTAACACCGAAAATTACTCAAAATTATACAGTATTGTAACAAGAACTTAATTTCAATAATATCAAATCACAAAACATCAAAATAGAATAGCTATTTCGGAACAAAATCATTGATTTTCTGGAGATTTTCTTCTTCAAAATAAGTATGCTTATAATTGACCTCTTAAGTGATCAACAAAGAGAATTATTCTTGGAAGATAGTGATATCACTTTGAAAGAAGCGGAAAGGGTTTGCTTGGCAGTTCAGGAGTCTAGGAAGCAGGGGCAGGAAATGACAAGTGAAGTGAAAGAGTTATGTATTGTGGATGTTTGTAGGGAAGCTAATCGAAACGTACCAGGTGGTCCTGCTCAACAATCAACATCACGTTCTGACTATCAAGCCAGTACAAATACAGGTTTATCAGGACAATCACATTTCAGAAGATTGAGTAAAGCAGTTAGTCGGTTTTCGCCAAAGCAAATCAGTTGCTTCAAATGTGGAATAGCACATCCAGTAAGAAAATGTCCCATCTTTCGGTAAGCAATATGTGGGAACTTCAATCATTTTCAAAAAATGTGTAGAAAGAGAATTGTACACTCCATTGAGTCTGATAATGATACACAAGGTGAATATGAAAGTGTTCAAGAATATGACGATTTAAATTCAAATTATGTCTCTATAGGGATGTTGAATGAATTTTCTGAAAAAAATACAGACAGAAACAATGGCACATAGAAATGGTTGTTAATCAAGTCAAAAATGTTGTCTTTAAGTTAGATACTGGTGCAATGACAAATGTCATCAATATAAAAACAATTCTCTCTTTGAATATAGATGAAAAAACATCAATATCGTTTTTCTTTGAACATGTGGTGCGGTTTGTTGAATAATAAATCACTGGGAACCTAACCGGAGCAAAATATGTAGAAATTATAGAAGAAATGATGGATAATCTTCCTATACGGTATCGGCGTAACCGTCCATGGTTTCAACAACTCAAGAATAGTCACAGATTATCTGAATCAAACTTTTCCCGATTCATGGATTGGAACAAAAGGTCCAGTAGCGTAGCCTGCCAGATCACCGGATTTGAATCTGCTGAATTTTGATTTGTGGGAATATCTCAAAAATGAAATTTATGATACAATGAACCCGACAATAGAGATTCTTCACAAGAAGATTGAGAATGCATTGCAAGGTATTCAAGGAGACAAAATAAGCAAATGTATAAGAAGTTCGAGTTCCAGAACCTCAAAGTACATTTTACAAAATGATGGACGTTTTGAACACTCACTTCAATAATTTTCATTTACTTTCAAATGATTTTTTTCCAAATAAATGATAGTTTCGTTTATTCGTTATGAATTAAGTTTTTCTCCTCTTTTGAAATAGGTAAATAATTAGTACTTGTTTCTTCCTTTTCTTCTGATAAAATCCATTCAGGTTGTTAATTAAATTGAAGGTAAATGTAATACATATTCGACCCAAAGAAATTTGGATAAGGGCCAAAATCACCTGAAAATCAACTTTGAATGATATTGTATGATATAACGTTGAATTCAGCGTTAAAAGTAATTTCAAAAACTGTCATAAAATATGCAGGTCCGTATTTAAGAGGCCGAGGATGACCTAGAGAGTACGAAACGTTGGATACGAAATATGAATATTTGAAATAACGTGGGAAAAAAAGGAAAATCAATATGACAGAATTTATTTTTCTTATGATATCTCAATAACTGGCCTGATTTTCTCAATTTGTGTCCTATTACGGTTGCTAGATATGTTGTATTTGAAATGAAAATGAATAATTTGTGAATTTATATCAGTACTATATTGAATCAAAATAAAGAAAGACTGATTATGATAATAATAGATTATGAGATCGTTCCTCAATATTTCACAGTTGTGAGAAAGTTGAATAATAAAAGGTACTTATATTTTTCAGACCTCTGACCTGATTCCTTTAGAACCTCCGGAACTAGCAAGTCCTGCGAGTACTATAGAATCACTCACCAGGGAGTTCGAACATTCCTTAGATCAATTTCCACCAAGCAAGTTAGATGAATGTGATAAATTCTTACCTTCTGAGATGAAAAGTTTCGATTTGAACACTGGGCATTCTTTAGATATAAGACAAGCTCTAAAGGGACAATTTGTCGTCAAACCTCAAGATAATAATATTCCAAAAGGACACATCAGTATTAGAAATATACATAATAATGAAGAAAATATAAATTTATCAACAGAAATAAAAAATTCAGAAAATGGTGCGCGAGGATCTTCTAATAGGAGCAGTTTAGGTCATTACAGTTTGGGCCCTCATAGGTGAATGTTTTGAAAATGATTCATATTTCAAAATTCTATTCATTTTATCAAAATGTATTCATTGAAATTATTTTTCAGAGGGACTCATCAACACGAAAGAAAAACCCCTGTTAGAGAGCGCAGAAAATCAGCTGGAGATGAAAATTTTTTAAAAAATTTATTCCACGTTCGTACACATACAGATTCTGGCAAACAGCTTTCTGATTTGGAAATTCTTGAACAAGTGACAGTTCTCAATTTGGATACAGGGGAACGCGTTCCACTGAGTGTTGCAGAAGATAAACTTCCTCAATGTGTTAATCCCCTTTCCCTTCATATAATGAGAATTACATCAGAATATGTTAGCAATTCCAATATGGACAAGGATAAGGAATCTGATGAAGAAAGTGTAGATAAAATATCTGAATTACCGATTGTGGGTGAGCATGATTTGGAAATAGGTAGATTGAAACAGAAAACTGCTAAGTTTAAACAGTTTCTCGGTTCAACTGTTAAGAAAACAGTGCATAGAGCAAAAACAATTGCACATGAAGTTTCTCATGCTCGCCATAAAGAGGACACAATTGATATTGTTGATAACGTGCATCCTGGTGAACATAACTGTAAATTAAAGGTAGGTATTTCTTTCTATACATATTGGTTATTATATCCATTCAATATGCCTCGAAAAGGATCCCAACACATAACCACAAAATATATACACCCAATTTTCTCAGTTGAGTGATTTGTTGAGGTTAAAAATTTTGATCCTTGTTTAAAAATTGTACCGGGCTCTTGTCGTTTTCAGACATAGCAATAATGCCTGTCACAAACACTCCTTCACAAAATTCCTGCAGAAAAATATTCCATTCATCATCATACAAACTACATTGACATAATTCAATCATTTCAGAATTATTTCAGAAGAAATAATTGTAACTTCGATCGCAATGTTGTTAGCGTAAAATGAGAATTTTAAAGTTTCGTGATTTATGTTTGCACCTTGTTGAAAAAAAGTCTGAACCTAATACACCGTGTATATCAAAATTGAACTGTTTTATAACTAAAATTCTTGTTTTATTATAGTATTAGCTAATAAAAATTGAATATTTACAGATGCTAATGAAAATGTAGAGCCAGCTATTCCTAATATCTTAATTTGTTTTGAAGTGTCGCTAATATCATATTGTTATGTATATAGTAGGGAGGGTGAGTGTATACTCACAGCACTTACGGCCTGGCCATGGGGATCGGTGGTGCAAACGTCGAAGTGGGAGGCGAAGTGACCATGCGCGCGACACCGTTTGCAGGCCACGGGCAGTCACGTTCGCCGCCGCGACCAATAGTCCGGCAGCGAAATGTCTTTATCGAATTTATCTCGATATTGCTTGGAAAGTAATAGTTTTTTGGTTCAAGACCTAATATTTGTAAGAGATTGTGGAGTACATGATTTGAATAAGAATCGGGGTGTAGATGGAGGATTCCACAAGAAGTACGAGAAATACAGATTATATCCAGAAAAATGTTCTGAGTATACCAGGATGAGTATTGAAACCTTCGTTTATATTCTTATGAATATTCAACCAGAATTGGAGAAAAAACTTAATGCAAATAGAAATTTTAGTGCCACTGAAAAATTGTTTTTAACATTAAGGTAGGTATGTACTTACCTATTTATACATATCCATCTATATTAATCTACATTACGTATTCATCTATATACCTATGTATAGAGGTAATATTTAATTAGCTGATCATATTTTGGAGAATTACCTATAGTATCCATCAGTATGAACAACTTTTCCCAAGAAAGTAATGGTCGCAAACGGATTTTTTATAACTAAATTTATTTGGAACTATCTTTCCCCAAAATATTATCAGCTTAAATGTTACCCTGTATATTAATATTTCATGAAATGAAAACACTTTCAGATAATTATGTTATTTATTGCAAAAATCTTAATTAAATGACAGTAATTTTTCGTACAACTAAAACAAAAAACAACTTCTAACTTGTAGTTGACGTTAGAATGAATTTCTAACTTTTTAATCAGTCTTCCAGATAGATGGTCTAGCTAGTATTTCATCAATAAAAGTCTCGGTGTTCATTTTTCGCGGCGAAAACAACAACTCGTTTGATCACTGCACTATTCGACGCGACTGCCGCTCGACTCCGTGGCTCGCGCCGTACTGATTCATGTATTTGTTTTACTCGCCCGTCGCGCCGCAAGTCGCCCACGCGGTTCGCTTGGTACATTTCGCCGGTCGCCGTTACGCGTGGCTTCATAATTACATTGCTATGCGTTTGTTTCAGTCGATAGACGCTTCGCCGTTGGCACCGCGCGAATATTCGCATCGGCGAGTGTCCCGTGGCCTGGCTGTTATGCCACATGTGACCTATTTTACATCCTCCCGTCCTCAGGAGGGGTTGTCCTTCTAGGTCATCGTCCATCCTGTCCTTTCCAGGAAGGTGGACAGGTCACTAGGAAACATCTTGTTGATTTTATTTTATTTTATTTTGAATATTAGAATATTCCATATATTTTATTTTGTTGATTATTGATGTTCGTTACCTATGTTATGATATTTATGTTTCAATAATTGTGTGTAAGGCCCATTAGCCTAATTTTATTAAATTGACTACAATTTTATTATGTCACAAACATTTCAGTGAATTATACATGATTTTATACATATAACTCTCATATAGAAATGCAACTGAGCCCTATTTTGAAGTGTACTAATTATTGTCAATATTTGGAATAAGTAAATCACCCACGCACAGGCACTGCCTTAGTGGATACTTGTTTATTCGAAATATCTCTGAATGAAAGTGCACTATTATTATATTATTGTATTTTATTTTAAGAAACTTAATATTATTTTGAGAATTTATTGAGAATAAACTTATTATTATTATTATATTATTATTATATCGGCAGATGTAGGCCAAGACTCGCCGAACACACACGACGGCCTCCGCGAAGGTTTTGGAAGGTGCAGCAACATTACTGTCATTACGCGGCTTCTTCAACCTTCCTGTTCATATTCAATGTTTGAATTCCTCGACAATTTCAGTTTTTTGATTTTATATATTTATACTTATAGATGTTTTGTCAATTGAATTATGTTTATGTTTTGTTGTATTTATCATTGCTTTCGTTTTATTGACATTGAGCTTGAGCTTATTAATGTTGAGGAATTCAAATATTCTGATCTGAATATAATTAATTTTATTGATAGCTCATTTCATAAGTTCAGACTTCCATTGTCTAATATAATATAAATTGATTTGGAATCCCTGAAAGAAATTAAAAAGATAGCTTTTTGTAATTCAGGTTCACTCACTGCAATCAAAGTATCATCTGCAAATAAGTTGATAATTCACATCCATTGATAAAGTTGATGTCATTAATGTAATGGACAAATAGAAGCGGGCTCAAGGCACTACCTTGCGGTACACCATTATTGACACCTTTTTGGTTTGAATATGTCCTGTTAATTTCAGTCTGTTGAGTTCGACCAGAGAGATAGCTTTCAAACCATTCAAGTACTGAACCAGAACTTCCATAATATTTGAGTTTTTTTTAGTAGAATAGTAATATCAATTGTCTCAAAGACCCGTTTAAAGTCTAGAAACACTACCACTATATATTTATTATCATCAACAGCAAGTTTCCATTTGGATATGGAAACTTGTAATGCTATTTCACATGAGTGTTTAGATCGAAATACGGATTGGTTCATCATAATCAGTTTATTAGTTTCAATGTAATCAATCACTTGTTCACACACTGCCGTCTCAATCATTTTTTCAAGGGGAGATAAAGTATTTATCGGACGAAGGTTGATGGCTTCATTAGTATTATTAATTTTTGGTACATAAATCACTGTACTATTTTTTAGTTTTTACAGTACTTTACCAGTTCTGAGTGGGGTATTAACCAAATTTAATAATACTCCACCGATTACCTCAAACACACTTTTAAGTACTTTGTTGTTTATATAATTAGAGTTACATTTATTATCGAAGCTTCTAATAATAGTCTTAAGTTCTGACATTGATAATAATCTGAATTTAGTTATCTCACAATTAATAGGTAGGAGATTATTGTTAGTCAAGAGGGGAGAATGGATAATGGTGTTCTTAATGTCTACTTATACTATCAATGAAAAAACAATTGAACTTCTCTCTGCGTTTTCTGTATCATGAGTGATTTGACAGACTCCTTGGGTTATTTGAAATAATATTGTATGTGGAAGTGAATCTTTTTTCTGTTTGACTAATGCCTTTAGGGTTTTCCACATTTCTTTCGAGTATTTCAAGCAATTATTGATTTTATCAGTATAAAAATTGATCTTTTTTATTTTCAGTAAATTAACAACTTCATTTCTGCAACTTTTACAAATAGCCCGCCATTTGAGTTGTTTGTCAACTTCAGTGGAACCTGTTTTGAAGTCTTTATATGCCCTGTCTCTACATTTGGTTTACTATCTAACTTCATTATCATACCAAGGAAGTTAACCTTCTCTCAAGTTGAAAGTTTTCATAGGGGAAGTGGTATCAATATTTGTTTTGAAATGTTGTTCAATGTTAGGTCCCAATTACAGTGCATTGTACATACATTTAATGCATTGAGATGACATTTGCTAAAGTTCCTGAAGTATTTTGTTTTATTGCTATTAAAATTATGAGAGGTTTTAATTGAAATGGTAATGATATTGTGATCAGTAATTTTAGGGGTATCATGAACTATAGATGAAGCATAAGCTGTGTTATTTAATTCATAGTCAATTAAAGTGCTACTGTTATTTGTAACTGGTAGAATCTTCGACCGTCTGCTTAATTCCCAACAAATTATTGTAGTTTTTAAATTGACTAACATATCTATTATTATCATCTAGAAAATTGAGATTGAAATCTCCTACTAATACACATTTACATTAATTATTAAAAATATTCTCTGCTAAATCTTCAAAACTATCGTGAAACATATTGAAATCTGAGCTAGATAAACGGTACAGATATCCAACTAATACCTCTATTCGTTGAAACTTCAGATTAGTAACCAAGCACCAATATATTACGTCTACAGATATGTTTTTATAGACAGTCCATTTGATAATATCACGAACATATAACACTACACCTCTAGTGTGGCGACTCTGTGAATCACATCTCACTATTCTGTAGCCATCTATTTTAATTTCGAGATCCATTATATCAACTGTTCTACCTGATTCACTGAGCAGCAGGATTGTTGACTGATAGCATATTATATCTTGAACAAGCTGATCGTAATTGGCTACAAAAATTTGGATATTCATGTATAAGAATTGACTATAGAAGGGTATAACAGGATGCCGAGTGATTCGTTTTTTCTTAGTGGAGTCTTGACAACAATCGTTGGAATATAATTTATGTACTACATATAATTTTAGATTCAGTAATTTCTATTACGGAATTATATTTCTCACATGATTTCTCATCAGAAATAATTTGAGTTTACAGACAATTCACAAATCAATGTTCAAAATGTTCATTTCAAATTTTAAATGTAAAAGAAAGGTACGAAATATATTAGTTAAACAAATGAATGACTAGATACTCGCAATGAATAAGTGATTACTGGTTTCAGACAGAAACAGATTATGAATATTAATGGATCAAACAGCCATTCCAAGAATTGTGTCTATTGTGTACCATGTGAACATTGCCAGTAACTTATTCGGAAATATTTATTTATTTCTCAACATTTATGTTATCACATTCTTCCAGATATTATCATCATTAAATTTCCATTTCAACTTATAATAATATCATAATATTAGTTTATTCATAATAGTACCATTTACTGTTTTATGAACTCACACCCATATTTCAATTCTCCAACTTTAGGTTTCTATACTATTTTTTCACAAAATGATAATTGGATTTTGAGCCAGTCTTTAAGTATGCCCACTGACTATATGTGAAAAATTTTATGTATTGTTGATGTTTAGATATTTTTGAAGTTTTTTATCATTTTTGCTCCAGGCCTCAAATTCTCATAAAGGACCTTACGAGTTTGAAAAAGTAGAACATGTTCAAGAGCTCAAAGATGATCAACACGAAGGACCAATTTGGTGTATGAAGTTTTCTGGTTGTGGTAGACTCCTAGCAACTGCTGGCCAAGACAAGATTCTAAGAATTTGGATTGTTGAAAGTGCCTACCAATTTTTTCAGGTAAATATTGTTTATCATATTAGATAAAGAAATGATGTTGATAATAATTGCCTTTAATTATTGACAGTACAAATTGAGTACGATTTAGGAAAAAGCTGAGTGCTTTACACTCAACATCAATAATGAAACAAAGCATAAAACTTACAGCTAATACAAACACCCATTTCAATAATAGAACATTTTTATTATTTGGCCTCATGGACAAGAAGAACTAAACCGTTTCGTGACATACTTGAACTCAATCCACGAGAAAATCCAGTTTACCTTAGAAACGTAAAGAACAAACAAGTTACTTTTCTTTTGAACAAACAACTTCGGCCCTATACAAACACCACCTTGATACAGGTCACAACACGACTTCAAAAGCTGCAAACACATCGCAAGTATACATCACCATAAAACCAGGATCATAGGGAAAGCAATCGAAATTGAGAAGAACGGCAATCTCAACGAAAGAGATAATGCACACTACCTCTCAGCTGCATGGACAACCATCATATCCAAAGCCACACACGCGCGTACACACACACAAGCACACATACACGCGCGCGTACACACACACGTAGACTGAATCCCCGAAAAATCACTATTCTATCATTCTCCTATTCCGATCATTCACAACTTGATTTTAATTTAAAAACCACCGGTACAAAGCTGTTTCAACCTGTTGGACACCATCAGTACGGGCATATGGTCCTCGATTGAAGACAAAATTTGAAAAAACAACAAGAGTACTTGATAAAAATTACCGCGTAATCGCACGTGGGACATAAATAGAATCTTCAATTGGTGTGACACCCAACTTAGCTTGCCAAGTTGTTATGTTGGTGGTTTGACCAATCTTTAAAACTGACAGCCGCGTTAGAAGAAATTTGGGGGACTGTCTTAGAATGCCAACAGAAAACGAATGTTTCTAGAAATTAAGTGAAAATAATTCCATGGAAATCAAAAGATAAATAGATGAGTAATATTCCGATCACTGACAATTTGATTTCAATTTGATGACAACTGGTAGACAGCTATTTCAACTTGTCAAAGCGTGCCAGTAGTAGGTACTATATCCTAAAAAAATGCAAAAAATAATTAAAATATTTCATAAATCAACACTCAATTTCATCTTCATCAGTAACACTTATATTAAATTGTATTTATTTCTTGAACAAAAATTTTCAAAATATAACATGAACAACCAGAACCCTGTTATACATTAATAATAAGTTTTCTGATTCACAACATACCCTTAGTCAGTATAAGGTCATTCGTACCTAAATTTTTTGCACATTACCATTGATCTCATTTCCTTGTAAGAATACTTTAAAAAGCAATACATGTTCTACTTTATGCTGAAACAAAATATGAATGTTAGAAAGCACACATGAGTTGCCTTCATTTTTTGTGTGTTATTTACAAGTGTTAATTATTCAGCAAAATAAAAGTAACAAATATATCAATATACAAACTTTAAATAATAGATATTTTTTGCAAAAAGTGTAGGGCTAGTTGGGAAAATATTTATAACAATTTTTATATAATATAACAGGTTAATTTGTTCTTCTGGACAACCTTGAAAAAATCATACACCTTCACAAGTCAGAATTCGAAGATAACTGTTAAAAAAATATCATTAATATCATATCTCTTTCAAGTTCTTTCGGTTCTGTACTTTATTAATAGTTTCTCAACACAACCTAACGTTCACGATGCCGATATAAGTAACAAATTAATTTCAAATTACCACATGTTTATTTTACAAAACGAAGGACACTATCTTCCATTAAAAAAAAATTACCAAATTTGTCGTTATCTTATGAATGGAATATTCTCCTCGGACAGTCCACTATATGGATAGTTTGTTAATAATTGAACTTAGTAAAACAGTTTCACATAATTATTTGTAATTATATCAACAACTGTGAACTTCATGAAATAAATAGGAAAATGATTTAATTCCACTTTCTTCAAGGCCAAAACAGATGACTTTGAAAGGTGGTAACTAGTAAAGATATTTGAATGATTCTTCATTATGGCATGCAATCATTTTTTTTATCATTTCAGGAAATGAGAACAAAATATAATTCTGAAAAAGTATCACCGACTCCATCTACAGAATCTTTGACATCGCATCATTCAGCAGATATTTCAGCATATGAAGGATTACCATCCGAATCTAGTAAACTAACATTCATGCCAAAAACGTTTTGTACATATACCGGCCATACCTCCGATTTATTGGATGTTTCTTGGTCGAAAAATTATTTCATCCTGTCTTCATCAATGGATAAAACTGTAAGGCTTTGGCACATTTCACGAAAAGAATGCCTTTGCTGTTTTCAGCACATCGACTTTGTGACAGCTATTGTATTTCACCCACGAGATGACAGATATTTTCTAAGTGGATCATTGGATGGAAAACTACGCCTATGGAATATTCCGGATAAAAAGGTATTCATTATTGTGCTAAAAATATCAAAAACAATTGCAATAAATTCCAATTTTATTTTGTTCGTATCTAAAAGGTACACACAATTCAATAAATATAATTAAATACGATAACACTACAGTAGTATCACTCACTACCAAGATCAGAAAATTGCTGGAACAAATTATTCAATAAACCGTTAACACGAATATATCACACTAACAATTTGTTTAGATTTGATAAAAATAGTGGTTTCAACAAATCTACACTTTGAGTTCCATCATCAAACTCAGATCACTTAAAGTTCTGCAACTATGGACCTATTAGTTACATAACAACAATACTGGTTGTCAACTCAGTGCATGTAAAATCCAAACAACAAAGGAGCGCTTTTTCCAACCATAAACAAAACTTTTGAGGGTGAAAAATATCACATGCATACTTCATAAATACAATAATTCAGAGTAAATTATTTGTCAATCAAAATTTTTTATATATTATAAACTGAAATATATGCACGAAAAAACACATGGAATTAGTCTGAAAAGATTAAAATAGGTCTTGAAAAATCTAAAAAGAATAAAAACATTCTCGTAAAATAAAAATACACATCAAAATATAGAGCACAATGCAAATTGCTATTCAAGGTTGGAATGAAGAGCTGAAATTTGACATATAGAAGCAATCATTCTTTTTTCAATGTCGTTTTACTACTTTCAGCCCTTACATTTGTTTTGGCTTTATAATCCAGTCATATTAGTCAAAATAGGCTAATAATCTCGGAATTGGAGAGAATCAGGTTTAAACTTGTATAAACTTTTATTTTGAAACCCTGAAACTTGTCTCAAAACATACTTATCGTAGGGTGGCCGCGTCTACCGATATTTAAGATCAAAGGTCAAAAAAATCGATATTTTGCACATAAATATTGTAGAGGATTAAATTCTCTATAACATTTGTTTGATTTTTTTTTATATCTTGAAAAGTTTTTTCGAGATAGAGGGCAAAGAGCGTGCAGTGTTTAACTATTTAGAGTATCATTCGAGGTCAACCGCTAGTCCCAATTAAACCCACGCCATATAAAGTCTATATATTATCGATGAATATATAAATTGCATTTTTTATTAATTGAGTATCTATTCATTTAATAACACCTACCCTTGTAATTGAAAAGTTATTAAGGGAAATACTTTGATTACCGCTATTTAAAAAATGTAGCATCTTACCATTGCCGTGCCTCTACATATTACAGCTAGTGTTATTCATCTATGATAATAAACAACTATATCAAAAAAACTCTGATATACATAATTACGCTATTCAGTGTGAAGATTCTTTATACCACCCCTAGTCTCGCTTGCGTGTGAGTTAGAATTCCCCAAAATACTTGGGTATTAAATGCTTCAATAAAATAACAACTTTTATAGGAATCAATAAAAGTTGAACTGTTATGAGGAATGAACTACATATATGGTTTCTTGTTGGATAACTGCTTCTACAGTATGGATGAATTTCTTGCTTTTAGTGCTTAGATAAATTACATAGTTTCTTTTATACAAGTAGTCTCTTTTTTAAATTTATTCAAGATCAAAAATTTGTGTTTAGCTTTCAGCGTTTTACTTTTTTGACTAGTCCAATAAGTTTTCTCATGAATTTGATCTTGTAATTGTGTATGTGTGAAAAATTTTGTGATGAATAAAACTATTATTATTTCTATTTCTACATTCGAATTCTAATCTAATTTATACTTATTACTTCTTAACTAAAAAAAAAGAATAGAATTGGAATTGTAATTAATGTTTTCATTAAAAATACCATTCCATACATTTATGAACGTTAACATTGAAAAAATGTAATGATAATAGGAAGAAGTTTTAGTTTTCTTCTTCTTCATTATCTTCTGCTCGCTGTAAAATTTCAAATTCCTCTTTGTTTCCGTTCAAGAGAGTATTTAACAATAGTTGTGTATGAAAAAGTAAATTGAAGCTGATTATGCCAAATCTTCATTATAATATATTTATCCAACTAAACTACTTATCTAAGATATTATTAGAATCGAACTAATTGTAGTTTTAATTTATACAGGTGGCTGTTTGGAATGAAGTAGAAGGAAATCCAAAACTGATCACGGCTGCTAATTTTTGCCAAAATGGAAAATTTGCTGTGGTGGGAACCTATGATGGGCGCTGTATATTTTACATTACGGATCAACTGAAATATCATACCCAAATTCACGTACGCTCTTCTCGAGGTAGAAATGCAGTGGGACGCAAAATAAGTGGAATAGAACCAATGCCAGGGGAAGATAAAATATTAGTTACTTCAAATGATAGTCGAATAAGACTATATGATCTTCGAGATTTGAATGTATCATGTAAATATAAAGGTTATGTTAATATGAGTAGTCAGATAAAAGCAAGTTTCAGTCATGATGGTAAATATATAGTAAGTGGGTCAGAAAACAGAGATATTTATATCTGGAGAACTAGTCACGATTATTCAAAGTTTTCTTCAGTTAGGAGAGATAGAAATGACTTTTGGGAAGCAATCAAGGCACATAATGCAACTGTTACTTGTGCGATATTCGCACCCAATCCGGAGGCCATCATTAAAGCACTAGAGGACAAATCAAAAGATAATATAGAATTCGAAGAAAAGGTATGTTTGCAGTTTTATCTCATTTTCATAATTTTAGAAACTTGAAACTATACATTAAAAAAGAAATCCCATATGGTTACGTGAGTTTTCAACAAGTGGAATTCTTGAACAAACTCTGCTATATTCTTCAACTCAAAATATGTCTGAACACTAGTACTGCAAAAACTGGTTGGTTGGCAAAAAAGTTTTCACTGGCTGTTGAATGAACGACTAAATCATTTCAGCCCTTCAAATCTTCTGAAGAGGATATTATATATCCAGCTCAGCTTCAAAACTGACTGAAAATACTTTTACACATTCTCATAAAATCGCACAGAGATAGTCAGGAATGGATTTTATGTGCATCATTCAACCAGCATCGATAGATTCAGCATTACATAACCTTATAGAGATAATCCTCTCAACCATAAAGATATTGTAAGGGCAGTGGCTTTCCCCTTACGAAGATGCCGACTATGACATCAACAGAGAACTCAATTCTCGAACATCAAAGATAAACGAGGCTCCCCAAGACAGTCAGTTGCAAAGCCAAACTTCGACATTGACCGCCGACCGGTTTCATCTTCTAAAGAGATTGTGGTGGCCTTTTTCTTGATATCAAAGGAGCCTTTAACAATGCACTTTTTGAATTTATGTGATCAGTATTGGCTAAAAAATGCACAGAATCTATCATAACTGATTGAATCCTCGTCATGCTCTTAAACAAAACATCAACCACGACTCTTCAAGATGACATCATTAGGTTCAAGGTCACCAGGGGCTGCCCGCAGGGTGGGGTACTATCCCCCATTCAGTTGTCACTCCTGATCGATAGTCTGCGTGATGTCCTTGACAAAAGAGAAGTAGATCTGCAATCTTCTTGCAGATGACTTTATCATTCCAACAAACATCACATCAGACGGTACACAGTGAAAATTAAAATTTTTATACTTGGATTCGAACTGACCTTCACATAACAGTTGATTGCCATGAGCAGAACGAACCACTCATGCTAACCACCTGGCTACTGACCGTCGATAAAGGTGAAGATTGTCAGACAAGTATTCACGTATTGAACAATTGCCTGGTGGCCGAAAGCTTTATAGCATATGGCCCAATCAACCTAAGCTCTCTGGTATACAGACAGACTTGCTTGCGTGACTATCTCTGGTGCCATAAGCACTACATTGTCAGCAAAATTCATTCCAAATGTACCTCCATAAGAACGAACAGAGTTATATTGCGTCAATTTGTTATTAGTTTATTAGCAACTAATCCGAATAATAAGTAGGTATAACGATGAGATTTGAACCTTTGGTGTGAAAGTTGAATAACTTTTTTCGAGATCAATTGCCCTAACACCAAACTGATATTTTTGCACTCGACGCGCGTTTCGCCAACAAAGTTAACATCCTCAGGAGAAGAAAATTGATCAATTTTCAGTTTGGTGTTAGGGCAATTGATCTCGATAAAAGTTATTCAATAAGTAGGTAGTATTTCAAACTCATTGCAAATTTCTCAGATCTGAATTTAGTATATCTGACAGGAACTGTTTCATGAAATGAATAAACTTAGGAGCCAATTTATTGTAAGGGATGGTTACGAGTTTCACTGATATATTTTGGCTAAAAAACTTTAGAACAAACTTTGTGTTCTCAATCAGAATATATAATTTCCTGTTGCCAATTACAGTGATTCGTCTTTTATGTCAGTGCTAGACCGCAAATCTCCAGAATTGTTTGCTGAATGAATCACATCTTGAGTCGTAGCTTGGTTTCTATTACTAGAAGTTGAAAAACTAATGCTTGAAAATTCAAATCAAATCAAAATCAAAATCAATTTATTCATCACTGTAAACTCCAATACAATTGCAAGAAAAAAAAGAAAAACAATGTATAGAGTCTGTTGGACTTGTCAGAAAATAGGATTAGATTAAAATTATGAACATAATATATGTGTATACACACTTTAAATAATTAAACATAGGCCCAGTACATACATCTATACAAATATTATACATACTAAACATATAAATTCTACATATTTAAGAATTCTTCTGTGGAGTAAAATGCCATATTTAACAAATAGTCTGATAATAAAGATTTTATTTTTTTTGAACTTTCTTATATGACCAAAAATGTCTATAACTTTATTATAGAATCTTATCTGTTGATAATGATTAGAATTTTGACCCACTATCAGTCTAGAGAACGATTGATGAAGATGATTGCTATTCCTAGTGTTATAACCATGTATTTCATTATTTCTTACCAATTTTTTATTTGCCATATCTAATACTAACAAATATATATAAAGAGATGGTAGTGTCATGATGCCTAATTCAATAAAATAAGGCCTACACGATTCTCTGGGATGTATTCCTTTCATGCAACGTATCACCCTTTTTTGAAGAATGAAAGCATTATTTAAGTGTGCCGATGATCCCCAGAATATTATGCCATAAGATAATATTGACTGAACCAGCCCAAAATATGCCAATTTTAAGACACTGATCGAAACCGTATTCTTTAGTTGTCTAATTAAGAAACATGCCGAGCTCAGCCTACCTACTATGTTATTAATATGTATCTCCCATGTCAACTTGCTATCCAGTGTTATTCCTAAGAATTTCACTGAGTTCAGTTCATGTAAGGAATGTCCATTCAATCTTATCAGATTACTATAATCGTGACGAATATTTTTCGGTAAGAAAGTCATAAAAACACTTTTATGAGGATTTACAGTAAGTCCGTTGCTCACGCAGTACTGGTGAAATTCGGCCACACTTTCATTAGCGACATCTATGAATTCTCTGTTTTTCCCACTAATGCCAAATGTAGTATCATCAGCATACGCCACTATTGAATTTAAGGTTAAACATACTTCCTTTATGTCATTCACAAATATAATAAACAATAATGGGCCTAAGATGGAACCTTGAGGTACTCCAACACTGACATACGTTACGTCAGATTTGGAATTCGCAACTGTAACAATCTGTTTCCTATCACTAAGATATGATTCAATCCACTTATTAGTAATACCACGAATTCATACCACGAATTGAAGCTTTCTATAATAGAGACATTATGAAAGCTAAGTTCCTACCAAAAGGAAGAAACTTAATCCTGAAAAAAATACACAAATATAAAAACACGAAAAGCATAAAAAAAATTTATGAAAACAATAATGTTTTTTTTTTTTTGGAAAGGGTTCCACTTATCATGCCCTTCCATTTGAACGCCTTTTTCCTATGTATTTTGGGGAAAGTCATTCAATTTCATCAGTAGATATGATCCAAAATAAGCACTTTTCCCAATCACCAGAAATGTAATATTCTTCTTGATGCCCATGTCACCAACCAAGTTGGCGTTTTCAGGAGATGAAGAAAACTAATTCCTAACTTTAAAACTCCCAATTTATATCTAATAGGATACAATTTCGCTTTCCGGAACAAATAATGATTTTTGGCTAGAAATTTGCGGAAAATTCTCTCGCGAAAATTCCCGAAAATTTTACCAGAGTGCAATAGGAAAGCATTAATGATATTGGGTAGAAATTTGCATGAATTTTTATCGTGAAAGTTCCCGACATTTTTTTCATCAGAGTGATTCATAAAAAAGAATATATTGGGCTGTTTGGATTGGATCTATTCATAGTCCTCATGCCACACTTTCCAGACATACAAAAGCATCCAAAAATCTAGTGTCGTGTACCTATCTCAACAATTTCCATTCATTCCATGGTCGTTCTCCAAGGCGTCTTGAGCCACATTAGATTTGTCTGGTTTTTGATATCGGATATTGCATGTTCTTTAAAACGAGTTTTGATGATTTGCTTTGTCTGACGGATATATTTTTTGTCACAGTCCCAACAGTTTATTTCAAATATACCCGACTTTTCTTTTTGAAACATCTTGTCTTTAGGATTACCTTACGTACGTTGAAGTGAGGAAGAAGTTTTAGGGGTTACTTTCACGTTATATTTTTTTAAAATACGATCGAATCCGTTAGTGCAGGGTTTCTCAAAGTGGGGTACGCATACCACAGGGGGTATGCCATTAAGTCATAGGGGGTATGCAATTAAGTTTACATTATGGCGGCGGCTAAGCTGCCTGGTAAAAATACGTGTTCATTGCGCGGAAAATGTCCCGAAAATCAATCTTTGTGAACCAGTTCACAAAATGTACAAACTATGTCGAGTCCTATTGGGTCTACTTCAGATGAAACAATTTCAAACAATTATTTTGCGAAAACGAGCGAGTTACACAAACACATTTCATCAGCAAAACAAAAAAATATGATGAAAAATATTTGAAAATTGAATTTATGTGCAAAGAAGAATCTCAAAGAAGATAGCTTTAGTGCCTTCGAACTAATAGACCTAAAACAGCTGAAAATAGTAATATCGGAAATTGATGCTAATAAAGGTTCACCTATTGATGAAATGTATAGTAAAATTATAAAAAACAGTTTTCAGGTAATTGGTCATGTATGGTGTTATTTTATAAATACATCATTAGAAAAAGGTATGGTTCCTACAGAATTGAAGATTAGTACTGTTACTCCAACTGAAAAAGTGACTAATACAAATAAATGTAGTGAATTCCGCCCTATCAACACTTTACCTTGTGCTGAAAAACTGTTAGAGCTAGTAGTTTATAAACAACTGTTGCAATATTGTAATGAAAAGAGTATACTTTTTATGAATCAATCTGGTTTTAGATCCAATCATTCATGTGAGTCAGCCATTCAGTTAACTGTTAATGAATGGAAAAGTAGTATGAGTAAAAATATGTTCACTGTGGTTGTGTTTTTGGATTTGAGGCGAGCATTTGAAACCATTAACCACAATATACTCCTAAAAAAACTGAAACTCTACGGCATAAGGGGAAAAGTACTTGAATGGATTAACAACTATTTAACAGGTAGACAACAACAAACAAAAGTTGGTAATTCATTGTCAGCTCCATTGGAAGTGCAACATGGAGTTCCACAAGGAAGCATTTTGGGTCCGCTATTGTTTCTTCTATACATAAATGATATAAAGCATTACAATGAATGTGACTATATACACTTGTTCGCAGATGACACGTTAATATCAGTAACTGATAGAGATTTGAATAATGCCGTACAAAAGATGAATAATTCTTTAAATAGAATAACAGAATACCTCAAAATGAATAAATTGAAACTGAATGTAGAAAAAACAAAGGGGATGATAATTGCCACACCATTTAAATACAGACAATTTGATATAAATGAAATTCACATCAAAATAGAAAATAATACAATTGAATTAGTTCAAGAGTTTAAATATTTAGGGTTTATGCTTGACAACCACTTAACGTTGAATGGTCATTTCAATTATATTCAGAAAAAAATACTCAAAAAACTATATTTTTTTTCGAGGGTATCTCAGCATTTGAGTATGAGCTCAAGAATTACCGTATATAATACAATTATCAAACCTCACTTCGAATATTGCCCGACCTTATTGTATGGTTTTGACCTCAATAAAATGAGATCACTACAAAAACTTCAAAATCGTGCAATGAGAATCACTTTGAGATGTAACAGATATACACCAATATCATTGATGTTGGGAACATTACAATGGCTGTCAATAGAAAATAGACTTATTTATTTAACTATGAGTTATATCTTCAAAATGTTGCATAATCTTCTTCCATCATATTTTCACAAATATATAACTATAAATACGAAAGTTCACCAGCATGATACGAGAAGTAAACATAACTTACATGTGACTAGGCAAACAAAAGCTTACAATATTAAAACTTTGGCGTTCAAGGGATTCATTGCTTACAACAGTTTGCCAGATGATATAAAGAAATCAGAAACTCTGCAACAGTTTAAAATAAAAATGATAAACCATTTACAGCAAAAGTAAAATCGTTGTATTGTATATCTATCAGGATTAATAATTTTTAGTATCAATACCAGTATTAATATATGTATCTTCTTACGGGATATGAGTGTATAGTGGGTAGTGGGATAGCATAACTTATTGGTTTCATATGTATGTTTGTATATGATTATTGTGGTATTTGGCTGTACGTGAATGGTATCAATATATGTATTTTCTTTCGGGCTATAAGTGTATATTGGGATAGCATTCTTATTGGTTCATATGTAGGATTGTATATGATTATTATGGTATTTGGCTATACTTGAATAGTTTTCTTTTAGCAAAACAATGGAAAATATAACTCGAAATGTAAATACATAGTGTGTACGTTTAAATTTAAAACAAAACAAATATATTAATACTATCGAAGGAGCTGCTAATTACTATATATAAGATTATACTTTGTCAATGTAGAATGTAGATTAGGATTACCTATTTCAAATAAAGATTATTATTATTGAATTCCCAGAGCCACAGTGTGTGATATGTTCAGAAGTACTCGCAAATTGCGCGATGAAATCGTGTGAAATCAAAGGTGACAGTGGACCTTTTTATTTCCAGGAGAACAAAAAGTCCTCACTTTTTGCCAGTTTTGTTATTAGTCCCATGTAATAGGGGGAGAGCTTATTGCCATACACTGGGAACAGTTCCAGACTCCTACTACTCCTACTACTAAGAATTTTGTAAAAACCGAAAAATACCCAATACTTTGCCAGACCCGAAAATCGAACTCAAGACCAGGTGGCAAAAAAATACATGTGTATCAATTGCTTTTTTTTATTATTTTTTAATAAAATGCCTATCAATAACCAGTTTTGTTCAAGGGGTTCGCTGTGGTCTGGAAAGTCTAATAGGGGTACGCGGAACAATAAGTTTGAGAAACCCTGTGTTAGTATATCGGTTTATTCTTAAACAAAAATAATTACGGCACAAGAAATTCAACATTGTTAGAAATACCAAATCATAGACTGGCTAGATCAGAATCAAGTCCAATTTTCATGGGTATCAGGCTATTTAACAAATTGCCGAATCATGTTAGAAAAATGTCACTAAGAAAATTTAAACCGTTCCTAAAAAACTTTCTGATTGATAAAGCCTACTACTCCATTGAAGAGTTTATAAATGACTTATCAATATAACTGAAGAATTAAGATTGTCATCTAGGGATGTTAATATATTGCAAATTTCAAAAGGCCTGTGATCAGGTCAACTGGAACAGAATCATACATATGAACACATATTTGAATACACTCAGTAATATTTTTGAAAGTGCTTTCCCTATCACCAGAATCCGAAAAAAGGTAAGGAAACCTTGGATAACGAAGGGCATCAAAATATCAGCCAAAAATATGCGCTCATTGAACTACATTAAAAAGTTTAATAAAGAGGAACACCTACAAAATTATTGCAATAGGTACCGAAGTGTATACAACAGTGTCATAAAACAGGCTAAGCTTTCATATTATCATACCAGGATTAATACTGCCTCCAATATAGCAAAGGAGAGCTGGATTATTATAAATGAAATCCGTGGAAAGAGCAAAAATCAAATCGATGAAATCAATTTGAAACCTGACTGTTTCAACGATTACTATTGCTCTATCGCAACTAAACTTACTAATGACATTTCCACTAACATTCATATTAATCCAATGCAATATCTTGAGAATGTAAGAATTGACGAAAACTTCTTTTTATTTCCAACAGACCCAGATGAAATAAAGAGTGCTATGAAGGACATTAAGAACAAAAAGGCATCTGGAGCTGATGGTTTGTCTATAAATATGCTGGAAAAATTGCCCCCGGCAGCTATTGACGCGCTTACTGATATAATAAATGAATCGTTTGTCTCGGGAACATTTCCAACAATACTTAAATCAGCCATGGTGATCCCAATTTACAAAGGAGGGGATAGGGAGGATCCATCAAATTACAGACCAATATCCCTTCTATCTACTATTGCAAAAATCATAGAAAAATTAGTAAAGAAGAGACTCATGTCATTTGTCATTAAACATAAAATACTAAATGGTAACCAATACGGTTTCCAAACCAACAAAAGTACAAATGACGCTATCTATAATTTTTTAGAAAATGTGTACACTAATCTTAATAATCAAGAAGCGACCGCGGCGGTGTTCTGTGACTTATCCAAAGCTTTTGATTGTGTGAATCATGGAATACTGTTGCAGAAGCTTGAGTACTATGGCATCAGAGGCATATCTCATAAATGGATGACATCTTACTTGCAAGACCGGGAACAATATGTGAAAGTTTCGGGTGCAGTATCTGAGGGAAAAAAATTGACCAGCGGAGTTCCACAAGGTTCTGTCTTGGGGCCCATATTATTTTTGCTATATGTGAATAATCTCACGAACTTGAATATTAGTGGTAGGTTCACTTTATTTGCAGATGATGCAACTATAGAGTGGCACACTAAAGATAAGAATATTCTCGGCCAATTGATCTCCTTAGATCTAACTGAAATAAAAAGGTGGTGCGATGCCAATCAAATGGTCTTCAACTCTAAGAAAACTAAAGTGTTATCATTTAAATGGGACATCGACAAAATACAACTAGATAATGATACACTTATGAAATCTGATAATTACAGATTCTTAGGTGTTGTATTGGACCATAATTTAAAGTTTGATGAGCATATTATGACAATGGCAGAGAAATTGTCATCTGGGTGTTATGCTATCAGAGTTATTAGAAATGACATCGGTTATCTTATTGCTAGAAAAGCCTACTTTGCTCTCCTGGAATCTCACATCAGATATGGGATAGCATTTTGGGGAGCCTGCTCGCAAGCGTTGTTCTCAATGATCTTTAAGCTACAAAAGAGAGCACTGAGATACTTATGCCATGTTAATCACCAAACTTCATGTAAACCCTTATTTACATCTCAGAGGATACTCACGTTAACATCAATATTCGTGCTAGAATCAACTAGTTTAGTTCATAAGCATAAACTACATTTATTAAAATCTGACACTGCACGTAATACTAGGGCAAATGGCCAATATATACCTTTATCAGTCCCCAGAACCACCCAATACCAAAATTCAATTGTTTACAATGGTACGAAAATGTTCAACCATCTACCGAAGCAAATTAAAAATATTCATAGCACTCCGAAATTCAGAAGGGCTGTAAAAAATTTTTTAATAACAAGACCGTTTTATGATTTGAGGGAATTTTTTGAACAAAATTTTGAATAGTTATGACAGCAGTACAATATGTCGTATCTATGTCTCTCACTAAATAGTTTTAAAGGTAGGTGTGTATGTATGACTATATATGTATGTACATATTAACTGTATTAAGAAATCAAACATTTTATAAAATTATTATATGTGTGTACATGGGTCTATGTACGTGTATATGTGTGTATATGTACATATGTCTGTGTGTGTGTATATGTGTGTATATATGTATGTGTGTATATATGTGTATGTATATATGTATATATATTATTTTAATGTTTTTATCATCTGACAATTCTTTCCTGTTTCGTATTTATAACCAATTAATATAGAATAAATTAGGGAAAACTGTTTTTATTTCTATTCTACTGTATTGTTGTGAAAATATTTTATAGAAACATGACTGTATATATACATTAAGTACATCCACTTTTAACATCCGACAATCCATATTGTTTTGCATAATTTTAATTTCATTTAATTATCATGACTTCCTGCTCATTTTAAGCAGTTAGGATTTATGTACTATTATATTTAGGAGCTTTGTCAATAAGAATTCTATTCTTCAGATAATAAAGCACGCTTTGATTTGATTTGATTATTATAATTTTACCTAGTTATAAGTTTTAATATATAATTTTACATAACTGTTCATATCCTATATATACATAATTTTTTCTTTTTTATAAGTTTATTTATATCATATTACACTGACTTGTTCTATATCATTGAGTTATAATCCAGAAGAACCAATAAAATATTATTATTATTATACGGAAGGGTAGTAAACTTTGAATCCATATCTTTTTGAAAAAGCGAAGATTTGCGAAGATTCTCCCTAATTTAACGTTTCCGAATTAACTTATCCACAATATATGTAAGATGTAGTAGGTAAGATTATTTGAGACTCATATTGTTATGGTTCTTATTTTTTCTAGATTGAAGATCCATTAGTCCAACAACATAGCAAAGGATTTGGTGGATATGTCTTAATATCAGCTGACTTCAGTGGATGTATCAAAGTATTCATTAACAAAACGAAGCCCAAACATAGTTCTTTGCCAGTATCAGCGATGTCATAATTGGTTGAAATGAGTCGACAGATTTACTCACGCACCATTTCCTCAAATAACTAATTCAATCAGTATGAATAATTTAAGTGTAATTTTTTTTAACGATATATTATTTGGAATTAAATTTGTAGGGTGAGTGAATGTGTGCACTCAAATACTGAAATAAACTAAAATCATGTAAAAATACAAATAATATGACAAAATCTGCCATGATTTTTTCTGAGTGGGTTCAGATATTTCTCAGTAGTTCTAAATCACAAAAAATGACAATGAATAGATCATCAACCATACACTTTATTCAATAAAACTGAAAAAGGGCAAATACCCTAACTCTAAGTAAACATTTACTTGAAGATGTTCACATTACTTGGTCCCCACGTAACTCGCAATATTATCTCTTCCACGAGGGTTTGTCGATCGTAGAGCAAAGATGAGAAGTGGTCTCAATCACAAGTTCATTCAACCATAACTGTGGTCAGTGTATTCTGTATATGAGCTTTTTTATATCTATTATGCAACAGTTGTGAAAGTCTGACTCTTAAACTCATCGATATGAGTTTTATTAATATTTGCAGTACGTTCATATAGTATGCCCCATCCCATGGATATCTACTTTTTAACGTATCAGCTCCAAATGTTGAAGGATACAAAATGCCCTTCCACTGAATGTACAAACAAAAATATTATCGAATTGAGACACTGTCAAGAACACTGATGCAAATTAAATAGAACAACAACTCATATGACAGATCCGTTCCCATCCAAAAAGATGGAAAAAAAAACGAAAAATCATTATTATTCCTGGTAAGAAAAGCATCATTGATAAGTTTATCAGAAATTTCAATGAAAAATCTTTTGTAGTTGAAGTCTGAATTATAATGAGAGAGAGGTAGATCTAAAGGATATTATCTGTGAGTCCAGTGTACATACATTGTGGATGTTCATTATATATCTAGTGTTCCCGGGATAACATGTGAATGTCTAGAAGCTGTACATTTTTGTATAATTTAGCCATTCTATGGACATCGTACATGTTATATATCCATTACATACATAATGGACATTTTTCTACTATACTCTTTCCATACAAGTAACAGAGTGCTCCAAAACATTATCATGCATAGCGCACGTGATCTCCCAAGCAAGGCTGGTTGTACAGAGTCGCACTAAGGACAATAAATTTTTTTTTATAATATGCGGCTGGGTATAGGTATTTTTTTTAGGTGGAATGTAGGGACACAAATTAGCAGTTTTTTCGGCCGTATCAGTACTTGGCATATTTAAAATTTTAAACTTTATAATACGGTATATGTACACACCACAGGTGTTAAAACGTAACTCACCACTCCGACCCTGTAGCCATATACCTGAATGAATTCCGCCAGCCGATTGCAGTTAAATCCTATTGGCATACGGTATATGTACACACCACAGGTGTTGAAATGTAACTCACCACTCCGACCCTGTAGCCATATATCTGAATGAATTCCGCGAACCGATTGCAGTTAAATCCTATTGGCCAGCGTAAGGAGACTTGTTTGTTGTACCCAATACATTCAAATGTGCATCACTCATCTATCATTGTTTGGGTTACTTTGTTTGTTGGATGGATAGAGTTGAGTTGGGTAGTTTGATATGGTCATTCGAATATAATTATCCTGATGCTCATCAATGTCTTAATTAACTTTATATTCGAAAAAGAAGATTCACACAAAGGATTGTTATGTTGCCACATCAAGGCAACATGACATAATTGAACATTCGTCTTTACCTACTGAAGATTTCCAATCTGAATCAATTTGAGAAACAATATCACTTTCATCTCTTCACCAAAGGTCAGCATGAGCAAGTTGCAAACTGTCAATTTGAAGTTATAATCTATTTCTATATATAGAAATAGAAAATTATAATTTTTACTGTGTTGAGGATTCAAAACTCAAGTTTTTTAATAAATGATTTCAAACTAGTAATTTCACACCCTGATATACAAACTAATAAGTCTGATATAGCCCTTCTCAACCAATAAAGTAAGACGAAATTTGCTGTCGAGTTTTCAGGTTCGGGTAAAACCTACTTCCGTTAACAGTATCATAAGAGAGGTTCCTTGTGGATGTGTGAATATTTGGCGCTAGCCTTATAAAAAAAGGAGGAGTTTGTAATGTGTCCAATGCTAAAATCTGGTCCGCCAGATAAATCCAGTTCTCTACTCAGATACCCACTCCACATCCAAATGAAACAATAGTATTGAAATAACCACCAAAAGGGCCAAAATTGAGACTCTTCAATTAAAAACACAAAGTTAAAGAGTTGTCTTGAAATGACTACACAATCCAAGTTGAGTTTTTAAAAGAATAATTCTACATGCAATAAAATAATCTCTGTATTAAAGCTTAGTTATCAGTTTCCGGTTATACTAACTTCCAAAACAACAATCAATTGGTTCCTATAGATAGCTAAGCCCCAAATTCAATGGATTTACTGTATACCAATAAAATATGCCAGACTCCAGTACATAATATGACGGCAAATTAATAGCTTTAATGAACTTTCTGTAACTGTTCGAAATGAAGATTTTGTAGTCCGTAGTTTAATGGTGGATATGTACATGTTTTATTTTTTCAAGAATAACTGAAATACCTCGTGAACAGTTGATTTTTTATTTGATTTGGTAAAACTGAGTTTTGACGCATTTTTATATCTTCAGAATTAGTCATCGATTCCGAAAACCTTGTATAACATTTTGGAAATGTTACTCCTACAAGACGATGAAATGAAGTATTTTGATGAGTAAATGATAGCTTATTTATGTATTCCCCTTGGAAAGTTTTCTTATACCAAGCTACCCAAACTTATCGAGTTGAAGAAAAGTGTTGTGAATGTGGTCGGATGCAAGAGGTAGGTGCGTTGCAGCCACCCGCATTCGGGTCTTGTTATGGTAGAAGCAAAGCACCTACAATCTCACACCCACAATTTGCAGTTGAAGGTGCGAAGCAACCACCAGTTGCATAACACTCACAGGTGCAACTCATGATGACACGTTCAGAATCTTTTGAAGAGTCAGTTGTGTGTTGCTCTGCTCACATCGCTCCATCATCGAAACGGTATAATGGATGTCAACATCTTCATATCAGCCTCCATTATTATGAGGATAAAAAAGTAAACACCACATAGCATGTGTGTGTGACCACCACATAGCATGTGTGTGACCAATCTACCAATGTATCAGTGACATCCAACCAACGAATGCATATTGTTATGAAAACAATATAGATCTGTTTCCGTATTAATTATTATATTATGAGGCCTAAACTAGTTCTACGATAGAACGTCAAAAAAATGGAGGGGGTTTCCACCCCTCAACTTACCATCAAGCTCCAGCCTGAAAGCAGGTACCCAGAGATAAACTACATTACAAGCCCAAGAAATCATATCGCCAGAGGTATTACAGGTAAAAAATAATATAATTGTAGGCAGACTAAAACATTTTAGGCCTGAATGGAAATCCATTAGGAATATTAAAATCATATTATTATGGATATCTGGCTATAAGATTCCATTGATGAAAAGCCATATCAAAGGTATTATTTCCAATATAGAAAAATCCCTTGATCTGAAAAAATGTATTAAGCAAGGACTATATCTCAATTCTTACAAAATAAGCACCCAGAAAGATGATACTTATCGGATTATCCTAAACTCAAAACAATTAAACACTCTTCTCAAGCTTCCTCATTAAAAATGAAAGATTATCAAGTTCTCAATAAACTGATATACAAAAATTTCTGTTTTACAACTTTCGATTTAAAGGAGGCCTTTTATTTATCATACCCTCAAAAAAAACTAAATATTTAGGATTCATATACAATTCTGAAAATCTAATAATGGCTCTCCCTCCGGATAAAAACAGCCTAAAGATTTACAAAATATTTTCAAATAAAAGACTTGTAAAACTAGGCTTTTTGCAACATATGGGAAAAACTAATCACAGCTTGCCCAGCTATATATGGCAGACTCTATACAAAAAACTTTGAAATTATTTAGTCTAAGAGTGTTAAAACATCAAAATGGAAATTTTGATTTTCAAATGGTCATCCCAAAATCATTAAATTCCAAATGAAAGAGAGTATTCAGATTTCCAAAAGAAAAATTTTCACAGAAAAATTTAAGCTCGAAATTTTCTCTGATTCTTCAATAACCTGATGGAGTTGCTTTTGTAAATGAGAAAAAATTCATGGTTTTTGGAATCCGAGTGAGAAAAAGCACAATACCCACTATCTAGAAATTGGCAGCATTCAATGATATAAAGTCATGTTTATATTTTTAGGAGAGATGAATTTTTTGGAAAAGAAGTTTTTGGCTTTCTAATTCTTCATCTTGTCAATTTCAATTTCAAAAATAGAGTTAATTTTTGAAATTGATTGCTTCCTTTCTACATACAAAGATGTGTAGATCATGCAAAGAAATAACTTTCAGATGCAAACTGGACGAGAAAGTCCTCTCGAAACAGCTATTTTCATATAAACAATAAATTACAAGAAAGAAAAGTACTGTTGAAACAAATACTTGTATATGAATGCTGAATTATATGAAAAACAATTTTCTATATTTCGTTTGTATTCCAAACATTCGTAATGGAATCGATTCAGATATCATTCACAGGATTCCTACACAGTATACTTTACGAAAGAAGTAAAATTTCACTACATGGAACACTGTCATCCTCACTGCTATACATCCGTAAGACACTTGCCTTATTGGCTATTCAGTAGAAAATACCGATAACATCATAGGAAAAAACACTCAATTCGTTCATGATTACGACTATTATTGTTTGTGTTATTTTGCAAGCTTCGGATTCTACAATCATGTAACAAAAAATAAATCAAAGAAACCTTCTCTCGGATAGCTTCAAGAAATATTAAGCCAATCCAGCAGAAAATTATCATAGAAAAAAATTCATAACTTCTCACACATAACATCATCAAAAATGAATATTGAATCAGGTTTGGTATCTGATGGTTCTATTATTTCAGCTCCATTTTTGGCGAAAGTGTAAAATCCCAACCCTTTGATAGGATCAAATACTTTATGTAAGTGCTCATATTTGGGTTGATAGAGATACTTTGAATAAAGATAAATATTTGCAAATCATAATCCCAGAGGATGAGTCGGCAGAGAAATCATTACATACTTCTTTCCACAGTTCGAAAGTCCAATAATTGGGCCTCATACTGATTTCACTTCTTCGATTGACGACTTGTTTATTTTGTGGAAATTCATGTTCACTGATACACTACAAAAACACAATTTTGTCTATTTTCCACTATATTTCTTTATTGTTTATATTTTTATATAATGTTTATATTTTTATTGTTTATATTTCAATAAAGAAATATAGTGGAAAATAGACAAAAGTGTGTTTTTGTAGTGTATCCTCAGCCTCATACTGATAGTGAGAGTAACGATCCGTGACGCTGTTTAACACCACTTCTTCCCCTCACTTTTTCATCGAAATTTTCGAAGGAAAATTGTTGCTTCTGCCTAACAGTGCACATTTTATGACTGTTGAAGACTATATAAGTGTATTTCACCATTGGTCCTTCATTTAAATGGGAATTATGAGCCGATGCAGAAGTACTGAAGTGCTGCCAAATAATCTGTCATTAATAATCTCCCATTCGAATTACACTTACCTAGTTATCAGTATTGCGGCCCTGGCACGAAATTACTGAAAAAGTTTGCCAAGAGGTGATCCAGGTTTCAATAAATTTCAATCAACTCGAATTCGATTGCAAAAGGCTCGATATTGCATATCCACAGACTTCAACGACCTTGCCGCCAGACACCGAGCAGATCAAGAGCTGCAAAAACTGCTTGGAGTCGATTCAAAGCAAAAGACGCTTCTATCGGTGAGAAAGGGGCTGCTTGGCTGATAACAAATATAATGAAGGGAAAGCGTGATTTGGTATGGGGTGTGAGTCATCACCCAAACCACTTATACAGGCATGCTATTGAATAAGAAAAGACTAAAAAATATTGAAAGCCTCAAAAGTATTAGATTTTGGTTCTAGAACCGTCAAAAAAGTGTGAATTCAAAAAAACATTGAAGGCAGCAGGTGAGAAAAAGAAAATTCGCACACCACGAATTATACCTATTCAAAAAATTGGTAGAATTCTACCACTCATTCCAAATTTTGCCGGTTTATCAGCGCTAGGTAGTTTAGCTGGTGCCGCAGCCGGCATAACAAGAGCAGTTCAAGCACCGAAAGCAAACAGGGAGCAAATGATCGAGATAAACCGTTATAGTAAATACAGGGCAATCGTTCTAGTAAATAAGGACGTGAAATCTGCTCTTAGCCTTATTGTGAAGGATAAGGGGTGTATCTGAATACTCAACATTCAAAAAAATCATAGATTTGCTAACTCAACCTCACTATCTCGACCTCAACTATCATGCTTAGAAAATTATGATTCCTCATTTTGGTATATCTGATTTCAGAGGTCATTCAACACGCCTTGAAAAACGGCCATAGAATGAATAAAAGGTTTCATTTTCCATGAATAATGTCTCATTTCCACCAGATGTTTTGCACAGCAGTGATAAATAAAATTTTTGTTGATTTCTTTCATTTCATAAGAAACATTATTTACATCAAATGTATTTTCAGGGGTGTCTTCATAAGTTGACAAACTTACAAGTAAACTTACATATATTTACAAATGATTACAGAAATATAATGATATTACCTATTTCAGTTTAGAAGATGATTTGTTATAAAACCACAACCAATGAACCATAATATATACTTGTATGATACAAAAGCAATTTCCTAATATTATATGAATTGTCAAATATTTTGAACATCTCCTTTACAATGGGGACAACAAGAACCCATTTGTTGGTGAAATGATTGATTTCCTCCCAAAGACGAAGCAGCGCCCATAACTGCATTACACAGGAGATCTTGTTTAGTTGAGATAGAGACAGGATTTTGAATAAGCTGAAAGTAAATACAAAAGTTAGTGATAATGATGTTACTATTGACAATTCAGAATGGGGCGGTAGATTATTATCAAGATCATTTTTATCAAGATCATTTATTTCAAGTCAAATTATACAACCCTCTTTCATGACGTTATTATTAGCCAACACATTTTTATTTAATAGCAATTAAATGGGTAATTAATACCTGCACTGTCCATTATTATACTCTCATTTCCCACATAATGTTAATTATATAATATTATATAATTTGCCAATACTTCTTGTAATGTATTTGTTATTGGCAATAAACATCTAGCTTATTGAAGATACATATTTTCTTTGAAATATTTAATTCCTATACAGAATAACGCCGACTACCAAATTTCTTGATTTCTCTCATTCTGCTTTGCATAGTTATATAACATTCATGAAAGTTTTTTTCCTTTATTACATGTTCAATTTTTAAAGATTACCAAAATACTAGAAGGTTTCTTCATTGTGTGCAATGTTTCGGAAATATTTATAAAATGAAATATAAATAGGTATAGTTTGGTAGAAAATATAAGTTTTAATTTCAAAACAAAATGTTCCCTTATTGTTATTCTTCCAAAACTGATTATTATATTTTGTTTGGAGTATTCACCTTTTTGCACAGTTGTTTTATTGTTTCTATTTTTAGTTTTTGAACATATTTTTCAAAGTTTTCCAGTAAAACAAACATATGTTTGAAGGTGATTGACAATGTTTCATGATGAATTACATTAGTTCGGACTTCCATTGTCTGATATTATATAAAATGATTTGAAATCCCTGAAAAAACAAAAAAAGAAATAAAAAATTAAAGAAGATTATAAACAAATAGCTGAAAGTAACAATTATATTAAGCAAAAAAACCTGAAATGAAATAATAGTGAAATAAAATATAAGTGAAAAATGAAACAAATTGAACAAAAATAAAGATACAAAAAGATATAAAAATACAAAGAATGAAATAAAAAAAAAAAGATAAAAATAAAAAAGTTGAGAGATTCCAAGCCAAGTTACTTCACGACATTTTGATTGTTAGTATTCACAATCGTCTTCGGGTGATGACTGGACTGATTCCTCCGAGAGCTGACTATTTATAGGTCATTTGAGTACTTTCACCTATCTCTGCTTTCCTTTTTCCGCTTCACTGATTTAGTGGGAGTTGACCGTTTGGCGGGATTTGGCATTTTTCGTTTGATTATAGGTTTCCATATGTTGTGTATCTCTACGCTAGCTTGGCCAAATACATTGTTGGACAGCATGTATGCGGCTTCTTTGAATTTTCTTTTAAACCAATGTTCCTCTTTGTGTATGATCTCAGCTTGGGACCACTCAATGTTATGTTGATGGGCCCAAACATGCTCTGCTATTCCTGATTTGCTGGTTTCACCTCGCTGTGTGTGTTTCTTGTGCTCGGCAATGCGAACATTCAATGGCCTCTTAGTTTTACCGACATAGGATTTTCCGCACTCACAGGGTATACGGTAAATGCAATTCTTGGAATCGCAGTTTGCGTTTGGTGGCCTGGTCTTCGTGAGGCTGCTACGGATAGTGTTTCCAGTGAAACTAAGAGACCATTGAATGTTCGCATTGCCGAGCACAAGAAACACACACAGCAAGGAGAAACCAGCAAATCAGGAATATCAGAGCATGTTTGGACCCATCAACATAACATCGAGTGGTCCCAAGCTGGCCAACTCCCGCCAAACGGTCACCTCCCGCCAAACGGTGATCTCCCACTAAATCAGTGAAGTGGAAAAAGGAAAGCAGAGATAGGTGAAAATACTCAAACGACCTATAAATAGTCAGCTCTCGGAGGAATCAGTCCAGTCATCACCCGAAGACGATTGTGGATACTAACAATCGAAACGTCGTGAAGTAACTTGACTTGGAATCACTTGACTTTTTTATTTTGATTTTTTTATAATATCAGACAATGGAAATCCGAACTAATATAATTCAAAACAAACCTACCTATTTCACTTATATTGAATATGTTTATACATCATTCTTCCAAAATTGGTACAGTTCAAGTAAAAGATATAGTGCCCCCTACCTTCCAGCAGGTCCCCTTTAATAACACACACAACGCGGTACTCATCGCTACATTCTGTTGGTCACCGTTACATGACTTCAAATTTAATTTTATGACTCTTCAGCCAATCATAAAACTCGGTTAGTAAAAATTATCCAATACGAACCGCCAATTCTTCAGTCCACGTGGACTAATTCGTTGCAGCATAATTCCTTTGTATTGGTTTTTTTGGCCTTTGACTTCGCCGACACCTTTAAGATTACTATATCGGTTACTTCGACTATATACTAGATTATTGTGTTATCAAATTACTAGTTGGATTATCTGACATTTTAGTTGTTCAACAGCACTGTGTTTTTGGTAAAAAAAGGTTTTGGCTTTCTACTTCTCCATCCTTATACAAAACATTTTTTGGGAATCTTCCAAAGAAAGAAAAAAAAACAATTAATTAATTCAATTCCATAACGAATGTTTGGAGTACAAATTGAATAGGAAGAAGTGTTCTTTGTATAATTCAATGTTCGTGTAAAAGTAGTTTTTTCAAAAGTATTTTTCTTTCGTGTAATTTTTTTAAGGACAAAACACAATCACTATAAGAAAACTCTTGAAGCGCTCTAAGAGCGGTTTTCGTGCGAAAGAAGCGATTCACAATGGATTTGAATCGCTGGAGATTAAATCCATTTGGAAAAACGTTCTCAGGAAGTTTATTCCACATAAACGCAGTTCTCCAAATGAAAGAGTTCTTAAACAGTGAAGTTCGAGGTGTACGGAGTCGAACCTCAAAACAATGAGCAGCCACAGTCCGTCGCGTACTTCTGATATGTACCGCTCTTGGTGGAATCAAATAAGCAAGTCACTTGAAAACTTCCTATGACAGTATCTATATAAGAGGTACAAATGTTCAATCTTTCTTCGATGTTCCAGACTATCAAGTTTGCAAGTGATGTTCGCATCTCCAATTAGGCGGATGGCTCTTTTCTGGATGGAATTCAGCAGCTTCAGGGTATGCTTAGGGGCGGAGCTCCATACATAAAAATAATACTCCAAAGAAGGTCCGATCTGTTTCAAGGGGGGCTTTTTTCCAGTTTGTGACTGAAAGTTACTTATTTGCAATACGGTAAATGAAAGATATAAAGATGGAACACTGTCATTCTCACCGATGTTGCAGAATAAGACTTTTTGCCTTATTGCTTCTTCAGCACCAATCTGGATAACATTACAAGGTGAAGCACTCAATTCATTCATAACATTGCGACTATAGTTTTAGTTTAGGATTAGTTAAATCTACTCATGTCACGACAAATATTGTGTAGCGCTCCTGTGAATGATATCTGATTCAATTCAATAACGAATGTTTGGTGTACAAACTCAATAGGAAAAAGTGATTTTTGTATAATTCAATATTCATTCAAAAGTAGTTATTGAAAGTAACTTCTATGCATGATTTACACATCTTTCTAAAGAGTTTATTTTCAAATCAAATTCTGTCTTCCTTCCTTTGGAAGTTTCCCACACATTTTGTATAGAGATAGAGAAGTAGAAAGGCAAAACCTTTCTCTCCCAAAAACTAATCTTTCCTAAAAATATATCCCTTTCAATTTAAACTTATGAACATGTTTCAACGACTCTATATTTGTTAAATCTGATTTTACCAATCAACAAATACTCTCTGTATTCATCAAAGCACATCGAATTATCCAAATTTTGACATCTTTCAATTACAGATTTTTGCGTATCTAAGTGAGTCCAATTTACTCTCTGAGAGCTTCCCATTCACATAATCGACATCAAAACGTTCATAGTTGTGAAGGTAAAAAGATTGTCTTTTTTTACTTCATTACAAACATTTTGCTGAACAGTCAATTGAATCCCGAAGTGTGTCCTAATTTGTATGGTATTTATTTGATAGCAATAAAGAAAAAAAAAGAAGTGGTATTTGTCCTATTGTTATTGGTACCATTTTTCGTCGTCTTTTAGAATAATTGTCATCTATTGAAAAAACTTTTCCCAAACCAAAACAAAAATTGTCTCTCAACTTGTATTTCGCTAACCAAGTTAGCAATAGATGACCTGTTTGGAATGGGATATTTGTCTTTGTTCACAGATCTTATTACACATTTTTTGATTTATCAACTTTCAAAGGCATCTACAACATGTTGTCATGTAGAAATCTCAACAATTTCAAGCTTTCCACAGTTATTCTGTGTTCATTCTCGAACGCATGTTGAGCGACATTAGACTTCTCTGATCTGTGCAAGCAAATATGTGAAACATGTTCCTTGAAGCGAGCTATTATAGTCCGTTTACTTTGACCAACATACTTTTTATCGCAATACAGCTCATTTCGTGTATCCCAGACTTTTTTTATCGGTGCTCGCCCAACACTTGCGAGCACCTTTGATAGCCACTTTCATATTTTTCAACAATTTTCCAAACCACGTATTTGTATTGCTTACCTACCTAAAGAAGGTAGTCACAGGCTGTCGTCTATCAGATTCTTCCTAGATTGAGAAAAATGTGCCATGGTATGTCAACCTTGGAGCAGATTATTCTTCACAAGGAAATATCAGACCCTAGAAGCCTGCTCCGCCGCGTTTCCGATCAGGATTTCAGAGTTTTACTGACCATGAAGATCAGTTACCAAATGAAATAATTGGCTTAATACTGATTACACTGACCAGTTTGAAATTTAATAACACTATCTATGATAATGATTATAGAATTTACACAATAAATTCCATGTTAAAACAAACACAATTTCAACATGAACCATGACATATTACATACAGAAAATGAAAGACAAAAATTAAACCTGTTGGAATCTTTGGAAATCAATAAACGTAAATATTCAAATTTTCTTTGTAACGATCAATAAGAAATGTACCTGTCCCATGTTAGGAATCACACTTTAAAAGGTAAGGCCTCGTTAGTCCTTAGCTCGCACAAGTTTCGACTTCTGAGGGTTTTCGTTCGTAGGGGTGCGATAGATGGTTAACGAAAAAACATATTTTAAACATAAACATATTTTAAACTAATAAAGCTACCGTGTAGCAAAACACGTCTTAAATAAAATTTATTGTGAATATTCTATAATTATCATGGATGAAGTAATTGGTTCCATTAAGAAACTGAGTTAATTTGGTCTAGTTTGAATAAGTGTGAGCAGGTTGCAGTGGAGGATCGAATAGACCCATTCACTTGGTACCTTCCTACCTACATAACTGAAATATACTTAGTAGTAGTTTATTTGACCAGATTATGTAGTTTATACATAATACACAGTCATATTAGTTAAATTAAAATTTAAAAAAATATATAAATATAATTAAAAGAACAATTTACGTCTAGTAACAGATTATCAATATATAGTATAAAGTCTGATATAATCCAACGCCCTTCGTGGTATTAGCCAGGGGAGTAGTTGTTTTCTGATAGGCGTCAGTCCATTAAACCTACTGTGTAGGTATATAGAGACTGGCTTGAACGTTTGAAGTTCCATTTGCTTTAGATTTGTTTATTGCCAGTCTTCAAGCATAGCCCATTGACTAATAAGAAAGTTTTTATTCCTTATTTAGAGGAATCGGGCAAATTACGGATGTGCAGTTGGTTAGTTCCTCGTCCACTAGATGGAGTGACATTTTTTATGTTCGCTCCAACTTCGGAAGAGGAATGAAATACTCTGAAAGAATTCCGATTTTCAATTGTGGAATATCATTGACTTTAGGTCGATGATGGTCACTATCTTGCACTGATGAGTGGCTAATAAGCCCGAAACCGGTCTGCAAGTGTGCCCGTTCCATAATTGAAGGTCGACTCTTTCAGTTGTATTGCCAATTGCATATGCAGGACATTTTCTGTGAAGATTCCTGCACTGACGCCTGTCTGATATAATCCAACGCCCTTCGTGGTATTAGCCAGGGGAGTAGTTGTTTTCTGATAGGCGTCAGTCCATTAAACCTACTGTGTAGGTATATAGAGACTGGCTTGAACGTTTGAAGTTCCATTTGTTTTAGATTTGTTTATTGCCAGTCTTCAAGCATAGCCCATTGACTAATGAGAAAGTATAAGATCATGATTAACCGTACTTATGATAGCTCATAGGCTTAAAGTACCTAACTGAGTCCATATACTCATCGGTACTGTAAAAGCAATTGTCTAGTAGGTAGTTTTTTAGGACTAATTTAAATTTTTTGAATTCCAATATTTTGATAGAGTGGTGGAGAATGTTATATAGATGTTCAGGATTTTCAGATAATACTTTATTTTCTCCACTGAAAATATTACTCAGAGAAATACTTTGAATGTGTGAAGTACATGAATTGAATTACAAACCCTGTAAGCTGCTTTTTCAGCAAATGTTTGTTGGTGTGTATCCATTGTCTCACCAAAAAGTTCTTCCTCTTCTAATCCCATTTTTTCTCTTATGTATTTACTCAATTCTACATTTATATTCGTAACTTCCAAGATATTTCCATATTTTAATCCAGGCCGATTTTCATCATTTGCTAGACTTCCGGCGATACATTTCAATGAAGTAAATGTTTTTAACCCTTGAATGTGCATTTTTCTGCGTTCTCTTAAAAGTGTCTTTGTAACTTCCTGTAAATCATTGATTTTATTCGTTAGAGCTGATTTCCATTTTGCCAGTTCCTCGACCATCAAACTGAAAATAAAAAGTTTCCTATCAATTACAGTACTGACAACAATCATACACAAAATTAAAATCAATATTCCAGTTAGTCCATAATTTAAGTAATTCATATTGGCGTTTTTGTATGCATGTTACATTAAGCTTTCAAAGACGTCGGTAGCAATATTCTGACCACAATGACTTGTTAGATTCAAATTAGAGACAAAATGTTTGAGAATATAAATTTTGACATGAAATTTCCTCAATTAATTGGAGTTATTTGTTACGGATAAAGAAAATAAGAACAGAAACTTATAATTAGTAAACATAATGAAAATTTGAACAACTGAAATAATAATTTGAATCAAAGGGGTTATATCAAGATGGAGTAGTAGAAAGCCAAAAAACTTTCTTTTCCAAAAATTAATCACTCCTAAAAATATAACCCCTTCAATTCAAATAAGATTCCTCTTGGCTGGGATTAAATCAAAATAGAAATAGTTTTATTCATCACTAAAATTTTCACACATACATAATAACAAGATTAAATACATGAGAAAACTTATTGGACTGGTCAAAAGTAAAACGCTAAAAGCAAAACACAAATTTTTGATCTTGAACAAACATAAAAGAGAAGACTACATGTATAAAATAAACTAAGTCATTTATCTAAGCACTAAAAGCAAGAAATTCATCCATACTGTAGAAGCAGTTATCCAACCAGAAATCATATAGTTCATTCCTCATTACAGTTCTACTCTTATTGATCCCTATTAAAGTTGTTATTTTATTGAAACATTTAATACCCAAGTATTTTGGGGAATTTTGACTCACACTCAAGCGAGAGTAGGGGTGGTTTAAAGTATGTTCACCACGAGTAGCGTAATTATGTATATCAGAGTTTTTTGGATATAGGTGTTTATTATCATAGATAAATAACACTAGCTGTAATATGTATAGGCACGGCAATGGTAGGATGTTGAAATTATATGTGAATAAATGTCATTACGATGTCATCGATGACATAAGCATATCAAGCTTATTCCGTGACATTAAAAATCGTAATTCATGAATGAATTGTGTGTATTTTCTATAATGTTATCCAATTTGGCACTGAAGAGCCTTAGGGCAAGTGTCTTATGGCGAAACATCGATGTATACCAGTGAGGATGACAGTGTTCCATGTAAGTGCAATTTGTTACCATTCATTTAAAGTAGAACTCATGTGAATGATATTTGATTTTATTCCACAACGAATGTTTGAAATACGAACTGAGTAAAGAAAAGTATCTTCTGTATAATTCAGTGTTCATATAGAATTATTTGTTTCAAAAGAATTTCTTTCTTTCGTGTAATTCAATGTTTATATGAAAGTATCTGTTTCAGGAGGACTTTCTTTCAGTTTGTGTCTAAAAGTTACTTCTTTGCATAATCTACACATCCATGTATAGAGCTACTTATTTTCATGGAAGATTACCTCATCTTTTTTTTTATATCAAGATGGAGTAGTAGAAAGCCAAAAACTTTCTTTTCCATGAAATAATAATCAAATAATTAAGCTTTATTTTCCCAAGAGACATATGTTTGTAGTGGGGAAAAACAATAATTCAAAACTAATACAATATCAAGTATGAACAAAAAAAAGGCTTTTGGCTTTCTACTATATATATATATATATATATATATATATATATATATATATATATATAAACTTGGCAAGTTGACTTGGGTGTCACACCAATAGGTGGTTCCACTTATGTTTCACTTGCGTTTACGCAGCTATTTTCATCAAGTACTTTCTTGGTTTTTTTCATTTTGTCTTCAATCGAGGACCGCCTGCCCGATACTGACGATGCCCAATAGGCTGAAACAGCTGTCTACCGGTGGCTCTTAAATTGGAATTAATATGGGAATAATCAAAAAGTACTTATCTATAATTTTTTGATTTTCATGGAATTATTTTCCAGCAGCTTGACTGCATTAACCTTTCTAGATTTCATATCATTTCTAGAAACATGTGGATTCGTTTTCGATGGCATTTCAGGTTAGCTTCCCAAATTTCTGCTACCGCAGTTGTCGATTGATTGGTCAAACTACCAACACTGACATAAAAACTTAAGTTGGCTTGGGTGTCACACCAATAGGTGGTTCCACTTATGTTTCGCTTGCGTTTACGCAGCTATTTTCATCAAGTACTTTCTTGGTTTTTCCCATTTTGTCTTCAATCGAGGACCGCCTGCCCGGTACTGACGATGCCCAATAGGCTGAAACAGCTGCCTACCGGTGGCTCTTAAATTGGAATTAATATGGGAATGATCAAAAAGTACTTATCTATTAATTTTTTGATTTTCATGGAATTATTTTCCAGCAGCTTGACTGCATTAACCTTTCTAGATTTCATATCATTTCTAGAAACATGTGGATTCGTTTTCGATGGCATTTCAGGTTAGCTTCCCAAATTTCTGCTACCGCAGTTGTCGGTTGATTGGTCAAACTACCAACACTGACATAAAAACTTGGCAAGTTGACTTGGGTGTCACACCAATAGGTGGTTCCACTTATGTTTCGCTTGCGTTTACGCAGCTATTTTCATCTAGTACTTTCTTGGTTTTTCCCATTTTGTCTTCAATCGAGGACCGCCTGCCCGGTACTGACGCTGCCCAATAGGCTGAAACAGCTGTCTACCGGTGGCTCTTAAATTGGAATCAATATGGGAATGATCAAAAAGTACTTATCTATTCATTTTTTGATTTTCATGGAATTATTTTCCAGCAGCTTGACTGCATTAACATTTCTAGATTTTATATATATATATATATATATATATATATATATATATATATATATATATATATATATATATATATAAGAGGAAGGGTAGTCGTTGCTGACTAGTTAAGAATAAAAACTATTGGATAGTGGGGTATTGCAGCAAGTAAATGAGTACTCTTTTAAGTTAGTCCAAGCTTTCGGAAAATTTTATTTCCATCATCAGGGAAAATCTTATGTGAGGATGGTTACATTGATGTTGAAGAAAAAATGTTGATACATTGGAGAAGATGAAATTTGATATACAATTCTAAATGCTTGAGATTATTTTTTATAAAATATTGTTTTTCGTCAGACCCTTATTCACATCATGCGTGCATGATGCGTGCGTGCATGATGTGAATAAGGGTCTGACGAAAAACAATATTTTATAAAAAATAATCTCAACCATTTAGAATTGTATATCAAGTTTCATATTCTCCAATGTATCAACATTTTTTCTTCAACATCAATGTAACCATCCTCACATAAGATTTTCCCTGATGATGGAAATAAAATTTTCCGAAAGCTTGGACTAACTTAAAAGAGTACTCATTTACTTGCTGCAATACCCCACTATCAAATAGTTTTATATATATATATATATATATATATATATATATATATATATATATATATATATTAATATTATATGCATGACATGCACCTCCCTTTCCTCTCATGCAGGCCTACGACTTTGTAGGTACGTGTGGCAGACCAAACGAAAAAAATATCAACTAATCCAGCTAATGCCGCGCAGAGAGTTGAAGTAAAACCATCAGGCACCTATACAACGTCTTCTATTTGCAAGATTCGTCGCAAGTTATTTCCCACTATGAAAAGCAGAAATTAATTTCATTTGGTCGATGCGACCAACCGATAGATCGGTTTCGGGGTGTTTGCTCCATCATCAGTACCGTGCAAGGTCTCTTCAGAACGGTGTGAACCGTCTCAGTATCACGACCAAACAAATATAATTCCAGCTAGTCATGGAATCTCTCTGCAGTTGATTCAGTGGGATGTTCACTGCGTCACCTGCAGACAGAGCCAGGAAACAACTCCACAAGCATACTCCAAAGTGATAGTTGGAATAATGATTAATATTCCGGAGAGGTGCATTATGACATGCTCAAGGTTGCCCCTTTCCTCTCATGCAGACCTATGAGTTTGTATGTACGTGTGGCAGATACCCAACGGAAAAACAACAACCCAGCTAATGGCTCTTAAATTGAAATCAATGAGGGAATGATCAGAATAGTACTCATCTATTTATCTTTTGATTTTCATGGAATTATTTTCCAGCAGCTTGACTGCATTAACCTTTCTCGATTTTATATATATATATATATATATATATATATATATATATATATATATATATATATATATATATATATATATATATATATATATATATATATATATATATATATATATATATATATATATAAATCAAAAGGAGGAAATTCGTGGACATGACACTCAAGAAATATGGAGGCAAACCGCGGACACGTGTTTCTGGCTATTGGCCTCATCAGCGCGGTGCAGCCAATTGCAAAGGTGGACAACAACTGGTTACAAAAAATGGAAAAAAAAAACATCACATATGCACGGTGTCACCAACAGGAGCCAACCGCACTTGAGTGTCATGTCCACGAATTTCCTCCTTTTGATTTATATCATACACACTCAATAATATCTATATCTATATCTATATATATATATATATATATATATATATATATATATATATATATATATATATATATATATATATATATATATATATATATATATATATATATATATATATATATATAGAGTATATAGAAAGTAGGCATTAACAGGACTTTCAGTCAATCAGAAGAACATATTATTTACTGAAGATCTTTTTGTGAAGATCTTTTCCAGGTCATCACTTTTTGATATTTTCAGGACAATTTTTATCCATTCATTTTGCCATGACGTTTCATCATTGACAAAAGGTGAAACTGGAACCTCTGGCGTATAATAAATCCAAAAACAAGCACTTTACTCAATCACTAGAAATGTAATACTCTTCTCGACGCAAATTTTACCAACCAAGTTATCGTCTTCAAGAGATGAAGAAAAACTAAGAAAGGTTTTCTTCATCCCTGGTGATTGTGAAAAGTGATTGTTTTTGGGTCATATCATTAGTCCATTGTAAGCACAAGCTTTCTGTGAAGCCTGTTAGTCCAAGTTGTTTAGCAATCCTTTCATCAAGTAAGGTTCTTGTTGATGCCGCACAATATAACACCAATACCTGAAGTGATCCTTTTGTACCATGTAACAACACATTGAGTAATCTCAACAGTATTTTTTTAATCGCTGGATCTCAGTGTTCAGATAGTGTACAGTGACATATTGTTTATGTCACTGAAGAATTGTATAAGTTTCTCAAAATTCGAATATTTAGAACTCTTACATTTGATATCATACTGGTGATAACAGAATCAAGTTGCCCAAATCATAATTCAAGACTTTTTATAACCAAATTTACATCAATAACAATCAATTTGCATAGGGATAACTCTAAAATTATCAAATACATCAACAATAAGCCTACGATTGTCAATTTGAGTTCAGTTCAAAAAAACTCGTAAAACATTCTAGTATACCACTCTATATATATTCAAAGTTTCACAGCAAATAGAGAACAAGTTACTGTTAATATTTTATGTTATAACCCCGTAGTGATATTGTTCAGTGAAACCCGAACGACATCCGATATTGAGGATGCAGAAATATTTCTTGATAACTATACTTTGATAAGATGTAACGCTGCCTTAGACATACTGGAGGGGTTCTGATATATGTAAGACGTAACATAAGTTATTCTGTTCACAAAACTTTCATTTTGGAAGGAAATTATTGGTGTATAGTGATTAGGGTAAATTATAATGGTATATTTATTCGTTACTGAAATCACATAGGCTACAAACATTTTGTGTTTGTAGAGCAAAGGCCATTCTTGTGGATTACCATCATAATAGGAAATATCCTTCTCAATATAATTTCGAATTCAGAACTTGTTTTGATTATTCGCAGTCGCATTTGAAAGTGTCTTGATGGCATTTGAAAAGGTTTAACAAAGTCACTTAATTTCATTGTTGTCAGCTTCTTTTCTATCAACGTTACCGCTTGCTCCTTCATTTGTGCATTTTTCGGGTTTTCTATCCATTAAGACACTCTTTATTTCGATTCTTCTTCATCATCAAGGATATTTGAGCTATTCAATGGTAATTTTCTCCTTACTTCTGTTCGGCCGCTTTCTGTTTCTTCTCGAGCGTAATGTCATCTTTTTGAAGTTGACGCTCTAGCTCTAATAATTTCAGACTTTTCACTGATTCTTCCAGCTCTAATAATTTCAGACTTTTCACTAATTCTTCCAGCTCTAATAAATGCATCTTCTTTTCAAATTCTTATTTTTTGTTCTATGCTTTCTTGTGAAGTTAGGCTCGAAACTTTACTCAATTCGTCTCTTGATTCTTTCGATTTCACTGAAACAGGATTGGACCGTATACAACTTCTTTCTATGCCAAATTCATCAGGTCAGAAATATTCATCATGAAGATTCTTGTTAGTCCCTGCAGTTACTCATCTAGGTCTTTCTAGCAGGGATATTTGTGAATTCATTGACAGATAATTTTTCAAGTCGTGGGTTTGTCTGGGTCACCAATTTCGAGACTCTATAAATCGCCGAAAAAACTGTATTTGAGTCTATCAAAATTTTATTGACTTTTCTAAAATAACTGTTGACAGTTAACTCATCACTTTTCATAACAAATATAATATGAGAAAAAAATAAAACAACTTCAATAATTAGAAAATCTACATAACAGATACACACAGGTAAAAGTGGGACGAGTAGAAACGGGTTATCCTCGGGGGCGGGTTTTGTCCCTATTGTTATAGAACATTGTAATAGACGAGTTACTACATCTTTTGGACCACAATGGTTACAAAGTACTGGGCTATGCAGACAACTTAGTCAATCTAGTCCAGGGCAAATACAATAATAGAGTGAAAGGACATATGTAGTAACTCCTGAATATTGAAGTGAATGGACCGATGAAGAAGGGCTGAATATAAGCCCAAAGAAAATCGATTATAGCAGCATTTACCAAGATGATCAAAACAGAGAGCTTAGGATCTCTAAAACTTCGAAGTGAAGAGATGAATCTGTGGGGTGGGGTCAAATATCTGGGAGAGAAACTGAATCTGGGCTGTCCCTGAATCAGCATCTTTAAAAAGTTGAAAAAATCGGAGGTAGCACTGATGCTGGCCAGACACACCTATGGAAAGACAAGTGGGCTCAAACCAGAAATGATGTATTGGATCTACACCATGGTGGTTAAACCATGACATATGCATCTATGATCTGGTGACCAAAGATGAAACAAACAACCGCTATCAACTAAAATTGCAGGGTGCAAAGAGATGTATGTTTTGGGAATAACGGAAGCAATAAAACCTCTCCTACAGCTGCACTGGAGACAGTGTTGAATCACCCTCCTTTCTATCTAGAAATGATGGGGGAGGAAGGGTTGGGCCAATTCAGATTGTAAATCTCGCCGAATTACATGAGATCGGGTGAAAGAGAAATTTCAAAATATGTGGAGGAAGGAATATCAAACATGTTCTCAGACCACATGACACAAACTTGGTGGTTAAGGTCTTAAAGTATACAACGGAGATCTTAACTACAGGCAATGCAACAAAGGGAGAGAGACAGCTATATGCGAATGTGAGGCACTAGATCACAAGAGACAAACAATTGATACACGACCCAAATTATATCCTAAATAATATGTCGTACATCTAGCAAAGGACCTAGGTAAACTAGTACAGGATTGTTGGAGTAGGTATCATGAAAAATATAGCAGAAAAAAGTAATAAGCCCATGAGGCTGCAGTGTTTTCCGGAGACTTGGGGGAAATGGATCCCAAGTAGTAAAAAAAAAACCTCTTTTTTATGCACGAGTTCCAAAATGGACTACTGTTGCATATCTTACATTTCAGATATCATGTATTGCATCAAAACCATCCAGATGCGTTACAGGTTATCTAACTTTTCTAGGGAACTACGTTTGCATATCTACTGGTTTGGATATCAAATGGTTTGGATTTTTTTTTCAAGGATAAAAGACAGTATATTAAAGAAGAAAATAATACAAATCATGAAATTACGAAACCAGTGTACATTACAAAACAAAGAAAGATGAACACAACTGACATCCTTTTGATATAAAATAAAATTTGTTAATCACGACAGAGATAATTTTTCTCTTGGTGTAACGGGAGTGATTTGTTTTCAAAAAAAATAAATGCCAAATTTTATAATGTGTAATATTTAGTTATGGGAGTCTTTATCAATTGAAAAATGAACTTATGCACCCTGAGGGTTTGGCGTGTTGGCTGTCCTTGTTCATCTTTCACTGCCTGAACCACTGTGCGTGCTGTTTTTGGTGAGTGCATTGTCTAGGGATGTGGGGGTTGAGGAAACCGGCCATCGGATGCCTGCTTTCACGTAACCCCGCTGGACACGGGAATGACGGAATCACTTGTGGTTCTGTTATTCCCTAACTGAATGGCATCCCAACGATGGCTTTATCCTAAGGTATGTGTATCAGTGTCGATGAATGACACTAAGCCTATCAGCTGTCTCAACGGAACCTTCGAGATACCGGGCGCCCTCTCGTCGTAGCATCGCCTCTATAGAGAAGATGGATGTCGAGCTTACGACTCCAACTGACCACCCTGTAAATTTAGATCAGGAGCGAGTCTACAGAGGAGATGGATGTCGAGTTTATGACTCTAACTGACCTCCCTGTAGATTTAGTTCAGGAGCGAGTATACAGAGGAAATGCATGTCGAGTTTACGACTCCAACTGACCTACCAGTAAATTTAGTTCAGGAGCGAGTCTACAGAGGAGATGGATGTCGAGTTTACGAATCCAACTGACCTCCCTGGAAAATTTAGTTCGGGAGCGGGTCTACAGAGGAGGTGGATGTCGAGTTTACGACTCCAACTGACCTCTCTGTAAATTTAGTTCAGGGACGAGTCTACAAGAGATGGATGTCGAGTTTACGACTCTAACTGACCTCCCTGTAAATTTAGTTCAGGAGCGACTCTACAGAGGAGATGGATTTCGAGTTTACGACTCCAACTGACCTCCCTGTAAATTTAGTTCAGAAGCGAGAGCTTCTCAACTCCCCAACTCCTGATCCAATAACTGAACCAAAAAAAGGTTTGGTTGTGCAGCCAGGAAACGACTGAGTCGTCTCCTCAAGAGCGGGGTACCTTATGAAACCGCCTTGCACCAAATTCTTGAGCGGCGTACGTAGAATCTGTCTAGGTGGAGGAACAAACCCCCCAAGAGCAGGTTAGCAAACGTTTGCGCCCAAGTGATGATTCACCGAAACCAGAGGCGAAAAACCCTGCCCGGCTGAATCTAAGGCATCGTCAGGTATAGATGACGTGCAAAACCCCTCATATGGGAAGGTTGTCGCAGGTATCAAGGTGGGAATCTTGCACCTTGACTAACTATCCGACTACCTCATTAACGATGAATCAGCAGAGCATATACTTTGTGCCTGCCTCGCTGGAGACCGAATCAGGTTTTTAGAGTTCGGCAGAGCCGTACTCTTACCATCTGACCTGAAAGACCACTCACCATACAAACTAATCGGCTTCGTTAGGAAGCTGGGTTTATTTGGTCGAGTGTTAATGGGTGTGAGCCACAATAAACCCTTGCGGGTTGCGGTGGAGGGTCGAATAGACCTACTCACTTTGGACCTAACCTAACCTAACCCTGAGGGTTGCCTTGATTTTAAGAATCTCAATCGACGATGTGGAAAGCTTCCTGGAATGACGAAATTAAAGATGAAAACTATTTTCTATTAGTTTATTTATTGAATTTACGATGTTGTTTTGTTTGTGTCAATTTTAATTCGTACTATTATTTGTAATTATTTTCATATTTTGTTTGTACAAGCGCTTCTGTTCATCTGTACCCTTATGGTTGCAATTTATTCTATTGTTTGATATTTTTCTAAATTTAGGATTCTAATTACGAAATAGCTACCCAAAGAGTTGCATAGAAGGTGTCATTTTTTTTATGTACAAGATTCTACCTTAATAGAAACGGAAAGCTATACAGCATTGCATGCTCATTGAACTGTTTTCTTTCGGATTACTGTGTTCCTAGTATCAAAACACTCCCCCATCCATGTAGAAGGTTTTATCTTTTATAGGATCTCAACATTCACTTGCTTGATTGAATGTATTGGAATAATGTAACTTGTTCAAATGATGATGTAGATGAATATTATTTTTTTATCAGAAATGTTAAGCCGGTCGGACTATTTCCCTGAAGGTACTATGAAAGGCGCTCCAGCATCAATAACCAATACTCACACCTAAGTCGAGTGATCATTGAGACCAAGAATAATGTACCCCGAATAGACGCAATGTATCAATCATAATTATTAATATAATCGTCACCAGCGCTAGAAAATGACGGACTTTTCTATGGATGTGTTTTCAATCATTCCCGTTTTATTAAGGAATTCCAGGAAGGCAACATCTAAATGTAAAACATAAGATATCTTAAGGATCTTATTTTGAGAATCAATAAAATATAATTTGCTAATTACCGATAGCTTATAGTTATACTGAATCATATAGCATTATAAACCTGGTAAAAGGTTTTCATTGTTATTTTGAAAAAAATTGAATGAAATAATGTTACCTGGATGCCAGAAATTTACTTTTCCATACCTCACATTGACCAGATAACCATTCAGTCTGCTCTTGATGAGAAGTTAGATTGTGGGCTGAATTTAATAGGGCTCTAGCTAAAGACAACTTGTCTTCCGTTAAATGCTGAACCCTACTTTCCAAATCTTCACCAACAGCTGCAACCAGAAGAGTTTTCAGTTCACTATTCACCTGGAATTCAATTTCAATTTCAGATAAAACTTTTTAGGGAATATGAGAGCGCTTACTGGAATTATTTCTATCAAAACTTACAACGTAGTTTTTTATGACTACATTTATCGAATACAAGTTCAAAAATCTAGTGAATTATTGAGATGATAATGAATTATTTTTCGATTTGAAAATTGATCATGAAAAATGAGATTTAAAACTTCCTATGTTTTTATACTACTTGTATTTGTAACTAACGTTACAGCCGTTTCGTCATACAAGTACATTTTCAAACTAATACAATAAATAGATTTGGGAACTTGTTGGTTGCATTTCAAGAAATGGTTTGAAAACGTCGAATATTTTTTACCTAGTCTGAAGGACCTTTCATGTTCAGCTTACCGTTTTGAGAAATTTCGACCACATCGTCCCACATAATCACTATTACACTCCGGACACTTGAGCTTATAAACTCCAGATTTCTTCATCTTATATGATGGAATTGGTTGATACTTGATGAAAATCCATAACTAATGTATTCAAAAAACACTTTATTGTGAGATGTTTCACTAATCAGTTTTACAAAAACGCAACACTTGTTTCGCCCTAAGAAGCCATTGTATGGCGAAACACATGTTGCGTTTTTGTAAAACTGTTTAGTGAAAATCTCACAATAAAGTGTTTTTTGAATACGTTTTTCCATCTTCTCCACTTTATCTTTGGCATTAAAAAGAAAATAAGATAACCTGGCATGTGGTCTGAATGCCACTTTCACAATGTTTTTACTGAAAAATCCCGCAATTACCCCCGTTTTTTTTTATCAAAATATGTTGAAGTTACAAATTTCTTGATTTCTGATTGTTTGATCTGGGGGTATATTAAAATGTACGTAAATTTGAGGCTTTGTTTTCTGACTAACTTCTGGATTGTATATAACATTGAATTGTAGGCTGCTAATTTATAACTGTCAGGATGGATAGAATCACTTGGGATTGTAATGTCTGTATGGCTCGGTTTTCTGAATATATTGAACTCAAATGTATTATGATTGTGTGATAAAACTAAAAAAATTATTCTGTTTCTCTATCTCTGTTTCGAGTGTGAACTGTATATTTCTATTAAGATTATTAATAAATGTCATAAATTGGTGCAGTTGTCGTTTAGTCGTGTAGCAGCAGTTGGCTGCACCGCGCTGACGAAGCCAACAGCCAGAAACACGTGTCCAAGGTTTTGCCCCATTTTTGAGTGTTATGTATATTCATACTCGAAACGGAGATAGAGAAACAGATTAATTTCTTAGACCTTGATAGTTCGTATTGGGGAGTTCTTAGACCTGACCATTACACATAATCAGAATAAATTCAAGCTTGATGTATATAGAAAACCGAGCTATAGGGACATTACAATCTCAAGTGATTCTTTCCATCCCAACAGTCATAAATTAGCAGCCTACCATTCAATGTTGCACAGAGCATTCTCGCTACCTTTAACTGCTAACAATCTGGATAGGGAAATTAAAATAATTATACAGATAGGAGATTATAATGGTTTCAACGCAGACATAATCCAGCAGTTAGTCAGAAAACAAAGCCTCAAATTTACTCACAGATTAATATACCACAGATCAAACAACCAGAAATCAACAAATTTGTAACTCTAACGTACCTTGGTAAAAGAACAGAGGCAATTGCGGGTTTTTTCAGAAAAAACATTGTGGAAATGGCATTCAGACCACATGCCAATTTATCTAATTTTCTTTTTAATGCCAAAGACAAAATGGACAATATAGAGAAATCTGGAGTCCATAAGTTCAAGTGCCCAGATTGTAATAGTTTTTATGAGGGACAATGTGGTCGTAATTTCTCAAAACGGTATGCTGAACATAAAAGGTCTTTCAGACTAGGTGAAAATGATTCGACGTTTTCAAACCATTCCTTGGAATGCAACAAGTTCCCGAATCTGAACGATACGGAAATTTTGCACTATGCACGCAAAGTTTGGAAACTCAATTATTTGGAATCCTTAGAAATTCATAAGCATTGCGAATGTAATCTGCTGAATGATTGAGTCGATCTAGTTTAATCACCAGTTTTCAAGTTAACTTATCCACATTGTCACAGGTAAACACATTTCAGGTTAACTTATCCACATTGTCACAGGTAAACACATTTCAGGTACTCAATCAAGTTAAGGAGCTCTATTATTACCTAGAGTAGATATATAAGGGCTAACGTTATGATTTATTTTCAGTTTATTGTAATTTTTTAAGAATGTCCTCATAGGAGGAAACTGCAGTAACAACATTAGTTATGAATAATAGTGGTGAAAAAACATATAAACTTTTATTTCTAATTTTTCATGATGATCTCTTACCACCTAGTGTAATGCAGTCAAGCTGCTGGAATTCCATGAAAATCAAAAGATAAATAGATAAGTACTTTCTGATCACTCCCATATTGATTTCAGACGGTCTTCGATTGTAGACAAAATGTGATTATCCAAGAAAAGTACTTGATAAAAAAAATAACTGCTTAAACGCAAGCCAGACACCTATTGGTGTGACACCTAGTTTGACTGCATTAACCTTTCTTGATTTCATAACGTTTCTAGAAACATGTGGATTCGTTTTCCGATGACATTCCAGAATAGCTTGTTGACTTGGGTGTCACACCAATAGGTGTATCTTTCCTGAAAGACAGAACATTTCAGGTTAGAGTAGAGGGCTCTCTGTCTGACAACAGAGAGATCCTCGCTGGAGTGCCACAGGGGGCCGTGCTCTCTCCCACGCTCTATTCCCTTTATACCAGCGACCTTCCGAGGTCCGAGCATGTGAAGGTATCTCTCTACGCCGATGACACGGCCCTCCTCTCATCTTCCATGGGTCGGGAGCTCGGGATCGTCTATATGCAACGTGCATTGGGCGACCTCGAGCGCTGGTACCTCGAGTGGAAGATCCAAGTGAATCCGGAAAAAACTCAGGCAATAACCATGGGAAGAACGATAGCTTCTCCGGCCATGAAAGTAAGAATCTCTGGAAGGGAGATTGATTGGCAAACGCGGGTCAAGTACCTAGGTCTTCTTATAGACCGTAGGCTCACCTGGAACCCGCACCTGTTAAGCGTGAAGGCAAAGATCCAGGGTCGGGTGGCAAGCCTGTACCCTTTGATAAATAGAAAATCTAACTTAAGCCTAAAGAATAAAATCACGATCTATAACATGATGTTCAAGTCTGTCATCATGTATGCTTCAGGCGTTTGGGGACAAGCGGCTCTGACTAACATCTCCATCTTGGAGACTTTACAAAATAAAATTCCACGGATGATTGTGAATGCTCCGTGGTTCGTGCGGAATGAAGCCATCCGCAGAGATTTGAAGCTGCCTTCCATTCAGCAGTCCATCCAGTCGAGGAACCGGCGAGTTATAGATTTCGCTGAAACTAACGAAAATCCTTTAGTCAGGGAAGCTATAGATTACGCTGTAGACGACCCCTCCCGATATAGAAGGCCCCGACACTCTGTCGAATGAGGCCCCTATGTCCTCCGTTAACAGATGAATACCTTCATCCATCTCACCCCAGCCAGGTAGGGGTATACAGCGAAGGGCGGTATGGATGTCTGAGGACTTTCATGCCACCATTAAACACCAGTCATGACCCGTTTGTCTTTCTGACAAACACCAGTTAAAAGGGGAAGGAAGCCAGGCTTCAACCTGAATGAACTCAAGATGGATTACGTCTCATTTTGTCTTCAATCGAGGACCGCCTGCCCTGTACTGACGATGCCCAACAGGTTAAAACAGCTGTCTACTGGTGGCTCTTAAATTAAAATCAATATGGGAGTAATCAGAATAGTACTTATATCTTTATAATAATAATAATTCCGAATAATACAGTGAGTAATGCAATGGATAAAATAGAGTAAATAAATAAGGTCAGAGCCACGAAGTATAGAATTCCACTTGTTTGTGAGAGAGAAATAATACAAAAATACAAATAACAATAAAATACAAGTAATAATACAAATATAAGTATACATATTAACAATAAGAATGTGTATGAAGTTGAAATATAAAATATATATGGAATAGTATAACTATAAATAATAAATGATACAATGTGTGTCAATATGAGAAGTAAAACATGAAGTAATTACAAAGACTTTGATTAATATATGTAAACATAATTTTCAATCTAACATATGCAGCACAGCATAAAATAAGATTAAATTATAGAATAAAATTATTATTAATACCTATTATTTATTTCATATAAACATTTATATATACTATATACATATATTATGGTATATACAAACATTGAAAGAAAAGGCGTCAAATAAAAACAATAATTTTAGTGATTCACTTCAAAATATTCTTTCGAATCATATGGTTCTAGATTCAACAGAAGCTGTTTCACTTTATTTTTGAAGATCCTATGAGCCATGATAGACTTGAGACTATTCGGTAATTTATTAAATATTCTGATGCACATATATGAAGGATTTTTTTCTGTAAGAGTTAGTCTGTGTATAGGGAAGTTAATACTAAGTGTTCGTGTATATAGTTTGTGTTCATCCTTGCTTATGTTAATTCGCCTGTTGGTCTGGTAGATGTAAGTCCTGTCACAGTCTTGACGGTAGTATGGCTGTTATGAGAGGTGTATCTCGGGTTTTCCCTTTTCAAATTTACGAAAGAAGAGAGTAACAAGCTCGCATTTTTCGATGTGTTGATCATGAAAAAGCCGGACGGAACACTAGACTACACAGTATGTCGTGAAGCAACACACACAATAGATACCTGAATGCAAATTCACACCACCACACAAAACAAATTCACTCGGTGGCAGAAACACTAATTACGCGTTCAAGAAGGCTAGCAGACAACGAACACAGACAACAAGATCTGAACACCATTGAGACAACTCTACGAATGAATGACTACTCAGAGAAAATTATAAATACGGCTTTCAAGATCACACAGAAACGCCAGAAAACCCGGAACATAATAGATGAGTACTATTCCGATAATTCCCAATTTGATTTCAACTCAAATGCCACCGGCAGACAGTTGTTTCAGCATGTTGGGCATCATCAGTACTGGGCAGGGGGTCCTCGATTGAAGACAAAATATGTAGAACTAGGAAAAGTATTCAAAAAATAACTGCGTAAACGCAAGCGAGACATAACTGGAACCTCCTATTGGTGTGACACACAAGTGCTTGTCAAGTTTTTATGTCAGCGTTGGTGGTTTGACCAATCTTTAAAACCGAGAAGTGCGTTGGCAGAAATTTGAAAAGTTCTCCTAAAATGCCATCGAAAAACGAATCCACACGATTCTAGAAATGAAATAATCAAGAAAGGTTGATGTAGACAAGCTGCTGGAAAATGATTCCATGAAAATGAAAAGATAAATAATTGAGCACTATTCTGATCATTCCCAATTTGATTTCAATTTAAGAGTCAGCTATGAAACAAGTTGTTTTTGACGGGTATTTACCAAATCCTACTAAATAGAAAAACTAGGTGAGATTGATATTTGAAATTTTCAAATATGAGATGGAATGAAATTTTTCATTTTTCTTTTTAGCTACTTGAACAATTCGCTGGTAATAATAAGCTTTTTGTAGATTTATTGTACTCTGAGGTTTTTCTTGAAATTGTGCCATTTGAAAATTCTGATTGTTTGATAAAGGAAGAAGATATCTGTCATTCCCTACAATGTTATCTTGTTAGTTAATTAGTTAACTTGTTAGTTCAGAGAAAATATACAGCGTTTTCACTTCCGGGTAAGACGAATATCGTACGAAAAAGAGAAGGAAAAACGAATAAAATATCGATACTTTCTGTTCAAACTTTGCAGACTCTATCCACACCACTCTGTTAAGAATGTTTCTCCTGACTATTGAAATCTTTGAATAAATGATGCCCTCCCCAATGTCAATTCCCAAAATCATGCCGGCTTGCTACACCGAGGCAAAAATCTTAGCCAGAGAATTGCAGAGGGCTGATTGTTAATTTTGGCTCATTGCGTCTTCTTAAGGTACGTTTTCTGAATGTATCAGGGCTTTGAAGACAAGGTTCGACCAGCACAACCTCCAAGGTTTGAAAAAATTAATAATATTAGCAAAAGAAGAATAAATCATAATCGCTATCAGGACAGTAGCCTTGTGGGTTGATGTTAGTGGTCAGTTTCACTCAGTCAATCGACCGCTGTGCGAACCGGTGGTTCGAACCTCAAGGCCGAACGATCGATTTTCACTTCTTATCGTCCAACCCGTGTTAGGAAACACAAGTTACAAGGTAAGACCTCGTTAGTCCCTAGCTCGCACAAGTTTCAACTTTTGAGTGTTGTCGCTCGTAGGGGGGCGACAGCTGGTTAACGGAAAAACATATTTTAACAGATTTTTTTTAAACAGATCAACTAGAATACACAATAATTAAGTAATGTGATGCCAAAAACAAATCAACTAAGCATCCACATAACCTAGGATGATGATTAAGAATTATTAGTTATGTTATTATTTGTCTATGTATTTAGAGAGAGTTAACTCATTTTTCCTGTGAGATACTTGATCAGAAAATTTTAAGACAACAGTGGAACACCCAACCAACCGGAAAAACATACATACTCAAAGAAGTTATTGCAATTTTCATATCAATAAAACAATATCCACAATCGAAATATCTTGGTAAACCCGAATGGTATTTATTTCAATTTTTTTTTGCATAATCTTGATATTTTATTTATCATGAACAACATTTGCTACAAGTTACTAATCAACCCGGTAATTGTAATTTTTTTTATGACTTCCATCATTTTTATTTCTATTTTAGCTCAAAATAATTTTTTCTGAAAGATGATCTTTTTTTACGATGGGTATATGCGCCCTTTAAAAGGCATAAGCCTATAACAGAGGCCCCACAAACGAAACTAAACAAAACAAAAAAACTGTCACAAAAGTAATCATTTAGTTCATTGAAAATACTGGAAATATTGTTTTTGTAGAAATAATTTTTTTTTATAGATGTTCAAAGTAAAAGTGAAACTTGGCACATACTGTGAAGAACCTACAGTAGGTAACATAATTTGATATGTGATGCTAACTTCATATTTTCCCAAAAAGAAGAAGAAATGTCAAACAATTTTTAAACTCAAGTTATGTATATCAATAAAAATTATTGAGTTTTCATTTTCAACACCTTGTAAAATAAGCAAAGTTATAGAGCAGACTACGGCTCTATATGTTCAGCCAGCCCTCTTCATGATGTTAGGGGGAGATTTTGACTCTCCTGGGTCTATAGATAAGTGAAAGACAGAAATTCTGCATTTTCTAATACAATTGGCATCACATTCGCAAGTAATGGTTTTGTACCAAAAAAAATCAACTATTACAAATTTAATCCTCATTAGTGATTATATTGGTAATAATATTGAATTTCAAGTTGACACGATATATACCGACTTAGCAAAAGCCTTTGATAAGGTCAACCACAATATCTTGATAAAGAAATTGCATGCATATTCTTTTTCAGAAAACTTATCATCTTTACTCAAGTCGTATCTTTCGAATCGCGAGAATTTTGTGAAATTCAACGATAGAAAATCAAATACCTTCGTAACATCTTCGGGTGTACCACAGGGCTCAATACTAGGTCCTTTGCTCTTTGTTATGTTTGTCAACGATATATCTAATTATATTAGGTATACAAAATTTGTGTTATACGCTGATGACTTGAAAATTTACAGATCCATCAAATCATTTGAAGATACTGATTTCATACAAAATGACATTATCTCCATATCTGCTTTCTGTAAGGATAATGACCTGGCTTTGAATGTATCCAAATGTAGAATAATAACTTTTACCAGGAATAGAAACCCTTTCAAGAGACTCTATAACATTGATAATATTCCTATCGAGAGAGTCAATGAAATCAAGGATCTAGGTGTAGTGTTTACTTCAAACTTCAACTTCAATAAACATATTGAAAGACTGCAAGCGGAATGTTTCAGACGGCTTGGATTCATCCTCAGGACTTGTCATGAATTCACCTTTAAGACTTATGAAGTACTTTTTAATTCTTACATTCGTTCAAAACTCGAATATGCGTGTGTAATATGGTCACCCCAAACGCTGACGCATTCTGATATGCTGGAAAAGGTACAAAAACGATATCTCAGGTCAATGTATCTAAAAAAATATGGAATATACCCTTTTATGATATCCTATGTAAAACAAATGGAAGATTTTAATTTAAGCACCCTTAAGAAACGTCGAGAAAATTTTCAAATATTATTCATATTCAATTTATTACGAAACAACATTTTTCTTCCCGATGTACTCGCTTCCATCAATTTCAGTATACCAGATATCCGCCTGAGGCGAAGAGATTGCATATTTCATAACTTCAACGTAAATTCTCCAGTTGATTGCTCCTTGATAACTACAAACAAATTAGTTGAAAACACTGATATCGATATTTTAAACATTACCCCAACCAATCTCAGATCTCTGTTATTTACTATTCAATAAGAATGAATTAATGTTACATGTTTCTTTTATTTTTAAAGATATGACATATATATTATGAATTTACACACTAGCCCGTATCTATTTCCTATATTTTTTAACACCTATTTGCAATGATTTCATATATTTCATTATAGGGATTTTATATTTATAATAATTTTATTGTCAATTGTATCTTTTTATCTATATATGTGTTAGGTTTAGTGTAGTTTAGGTACTGTGTATATGTAATTGGACTCTGTCTGTATATATTCAGGATAAATGAATAAATAAATAAATAAAATCCTGTCACAGAAAATGAAGTGAGATATAGACTCATATTCCTTCTACAGAATCTAAGAATGTTTTCATTTTATAGTATTTTTTCTGTGATAAGCATTATTCAAATTCCGCGTCAAATATATTTTATTGTCTTCATTTGATTGAAAATTAAAATGAATAGCTGCAAATAACAATCATATTAAGCAAAAAAAAAACATGAAATGAAATTATAATAAAATAAAATACAAGCAAAAAATTGAAAAATGAATAATCAAACAAAAAAAAGGAAATATTACTGGAGTTTTTTCCAACACCAAAATCGACATGTGTTTCGATCACCAAGTGATCATCTTCAAGAGGAAGATTAGACAGTTTAACAGTTAAACAATTTAATCTTTTTCTTGAAGATGATCACTTGGTGATCGAAACACGTGTTGAGGTGTTAAAATAACGGTTTGGTTTTGGGAAAAATCTCCAGTAATGTTCATTACTACACTAAAGGTTCCAAACAGTGCATCACAAGTAAAAAAAAGGTAATACAAATCAAAAGATTTCAAACCAAGTTACTTCACGACGTTTCGATTGTTAGTATCCACAATCGTCTTCAGGTGATGTTATCACCCGAAGACGCATATTCGCATTTATACACATATATACAAATTTACAGTTAAACTCTAAAATTTCAATATGACTAGGTATTCGAATAAACATCTTAATGGTGTTAAAATATATTGAGTCTTTGACTAGAGTAGACACTGGTATGAGTAATCTTAGGTCATTAGTTTAACAAAGGGCATAATTATTGGAGTAACTAAATATCAGTTTCTGTTTGTTGATCAGAATGTTTCTAAAATAAATGTCCCTGAGACTCTAAAAATTTTATGTAGTTCAAACAAGGATTTGAGGAGTCTCGACTTTCGGCATTACAAATGAATCTTATAGCCCTCTTATGTATAATGAAAACAGTCTGTGCAATTGAGTTCTGCAACATGTTTTCCAGAAGGGAATTCCATACCTCAAATGAGAATATATGTGTGACAAATAAGCCGATATAACGGCAAACAAACCAAGTTCCTTATAAGTCATTCTCACTGCAAAACACCTTGAAAGTGGCTTCTTATTAAGGGTTACAATATGATCGACGTCGACGATCGACTTTCCAGCCGATAGCGAACTCCTCAAAAAAACTGGCATTGTATTAAGAAATAATACAAAAAAGCAATTAATATATCTGTTTAGCATTCGATAGAACAATTAAGGTGTTTTATTGCCTCGGGGTCAGAGTTCAATTCCCGGGTCAGGCAAAGTATTGTCTGTTAGAAAACTCTTAGTAGTAGCACGGAGTCTGGAACTGTACCCGGTGTATGGCAATAGCCTCATTCCCTATTACATGGGACTAATAACAAAACTAGCGAAAACTGGGTGTTATATTTAATGTGTCATCTCTGCCTTGAGGCCTAGCTCTTTGGGGAATAAAAGGCCAACTGTCACATTTGACTTCAGGATTTCATCACGCTATTTGAGAGTACCTCTGAACATATCACACACTGTATTGATAATCCTTCTTTGCACATAAATCCAATTTTCAAATACTTTTTGTCATATTTTTTTTTGTTTTGTTGATGAAATATGTTTCTGTGATTTGCTCGTTTGTTTGAAATTGAACTTGTACATTTTGTGAACAGCTTAGCCTCCGCCATTACGTAAATTCAATCGTGTACCCCCTATGACTCAATGTCGTATCCCCAGTGGTACACGTACCCCATTTTGAGACACCCTTGATTAAATCAATATAATGAAATATAAGTATTTGTTGAATTTTAGATATTCAGACTTCCATTTTCCAAAATGTTGATAGATACAAAATTGTCTTCTGGTAAAGACTATCATCATCAATTTGTGAATAATAACAGAGGAAACAAGTAAAATATCTAATAAATTAACTTTTTTAAACAATAGAAGCTCAAACTTCCAACTTTCACAAGAAAATATTTTCAACCACTTCCAAGCCGAAATATTTGTTATTGTGCTATTTGATTAATGATTTTTTGTAGGAAATAAATTATTTACCTGTGCCTGGAACTTCAGTTGATTCTCCAGGTGAGAATTACTTTCACGTAAATTTTTTATATCAACAAGAAGTTCTTCTTTTTCTTTTGCCCACTGCTTTAGAAGTTTATAGGACTCTCCCTTTTCATCTTCAAGGGAACTTTTTCTATTCAATTCTAATTTTCTCATTTCGGACATCTGATTAACAAGTTCAAGAATTTCTATATCATTCTTGGAGGTTCTTGAATTATCAGTTAGAATACTTGGAGTTTTCTGTGATATTATTGATTCAACTGCTGCTTTATAAGGTTCATAAGGTACAAATTTAGGTTCTTTTGGTTTCTTGATAAGGTACTTTGGTGCTTTTCTCATTTTAGGGACATATCTTGGCACCAAAGAGTAAACCTGAGATTTTGGTTCAACAGGAGTAAAAGATCTAATTTTATCAATTTTCAACTTGGGTCGTACTGGAGAGAACCTAGATGTTTGATTGAATCTGCAAACATCATTCAATGAAATATTATCCATTCCATCTCCAAGTGTTCTTATGTTTTCCTGCATAGCCTTCCTTTATTATCAAAACAAATTTAGCCAGGGAGATCAAGAAATCGGATAAATTACTTTTTTGTTAATATCTTTTTTCAGATAAACAAAAAAAGTGGCTCTCAAAACTTTTAGTCTTCCTACATCTGTTGCAGCTGATGTGCTGATGTGTTTGTATATATGTAATTTTTGTCTTTTTATGATTACAGAAACAAAAAAACACTGTTTGGTATAACAGTGTTGCCAATAATGAAATTCAAGAATTTTCATACCTCTGCTATCACGAAACTTAATAGCAAAGGAAAAATGTATTCAAATTACCCGTGATAAAAAATCATAAAAGTAATTCAACATATACTATGTGTCCAAAATAAGAAAAACTAGCATGGGATAATTGGGAACCATGAGAGATATACAGTTGGTGACAGTTGTCCATTTCAGAGTTCATTTAAATAAAGTTTTAAAATTTGAAAAATTAAAATTGGTTCCGGAGATATTAAAAAAAAATTGAAATTTGCCACTTTCCTTTTAATTTTTTTTTCTGACGATGTTCGAGAAAAAATTCGAAAACAAAAAACACTTTCTCATTGCCACTCTTTCAGCGGTACAAGTTGAAGGTACAGATCCGACGTATAGAACCGTCACCAATATTAATATTTCATATGGACCGGAAAAATGAACCACCACATAGAATAATTCCCTGCATAATGAAAAAAATTAAAATACACGCCAAATGTCATTAATCAGTCAGAATAGGTATAGATACCAATAAATCAATCGGTCCAAATAATAATCCTTATATATCATCTCGAGGTTCAAAATCAATTTAACCACCCCCACTTAGAACATCATCTTTAGTGAAAAATTGAATGAATATATAATAATAGTTTTTATTGTACTTCTATGCTCACTCTTTGAAATGTTTAGTGAACTGAAAACTTTTTTACGGATGTGTTTGCAAAGAGGAAAATGAATGGAAAACTGATTGAGACTTTTTCAATTGGAAGAAGCGATTATATTTCATAGTTGTTCTATGCAACTTCGAGTACAAAAAAATTGTTTTTTAAATTACGTCCGACTTGACATGAAAATTTTACATGATTAATTTTCATGGTTCTTTTTTTTGAAATGTATATCTGTTCTCAGGTCCAATATATATGTTTTTTTTTACATTTCTGTGATCAAAATAAAACTATCAAAAGATTTCATTTCCTTCGCTGCAATAAAATTGTCATGTTTTCAATAATTTTTCTCATTCACACCTATACCGTGGACTCGAACACGACTTATGTAAATTTAGTTTTTGAACAAAGTGATTTTGTAGTAAGTAGTTACCTTTGTATTGAAAGAATGGTAGCGAATTGTTTAATTAATATTAAGTTGAATTCACAAACACAGATAATGGCAATATATTCAGATCTGCGACGAAACTTGATGCGCCACTCATTTCTGTATTCACAAGCTGATCCATTTTAAAAAGTTTGTAGCTAAAACCTGTAATGTGTTAGTTCTCAACTTTCCTTGTCTTTATATACAGTATTTTTATGTGAAATTTTAATAACAATGATTATACAGCACTCTATGAGCCTCTTTTGGTACCAACATCTACAGTTTTGTTTTCGCAAACAATATACTTGTCATAAACCTGCTGCTGAGTGGATAGATTTTCGTAATAGGGAAATTTTATTCTATTAGTCCAAGCTGACTAGTTTTCAGGAAAGCTTCAACATTTTGTATGGGTACAATAATGATGACATAATTTATCATTTAATCTGGATGTGCATTGGGCTCTGGAGCGTTTTATACATTAGTAAATTATCTTATTTCTGAGTCATGTTTCAACAATCCGTTTCTTTACTTATCTGTAATCGCAATCCATCGAATACATCAGTGACGTCACAACCATCCATTAATGGGATGCATCGATGTTTCATGTTGTTTTCAAAAATTTGGCCGGTGGTTGATCCTTATCGATGTATTAATCGATGTTTTTCATGTTGATTTTAAAAACACTTGCTCGGTTATTTTGCCAACACCAACATCACTTACAGACGTTTGTTTGAGGGTGGTTGAAATGTTTCGTAGTGCATTTCATTAGTTCGGACTTCCATTGTCTAATATGATATAAACTGATTTGAAATCCCTGAAAGCATCTGTAAATAATTTTAAAAAATTAGCTGGAAAAATAACAATTATATTAAGCAAAAAAAACTGAAATTACAATGAAATAAAATACAAGCAACAACCATCAAAATGAAACAATTGAAATATTAACACGAGATGAAAATAAAAAAAAAATATAACAAAAAATGAAAATTAGAAGTTAAAAGATTCCAAACCAAGTTGCTTCACGATGTTTCGATTGTTAGTATCTGCAAACGTCTTCGGGTGATAACTGGGAGTTGGTCGTGTTCAGCTTGATTAGAGGTTTCAACATGTTGCATATCTCTACGCATTTAGCCAAGCTAGCGTAGACATACGCAACATATGAAAACCTGTAATCAAGCGAAACACGACTAACTCCTGCCAAACGGTCAGCTCCCGCTGAAACTGATGAAGCGAAGAGAGGGAAGAGGGGATAAGTGAAAGCACTCGAATGACCTAGAAGGATCTCAGATCTCGAAGGAAACGGATGAACACTTTTTTCATCCATCTCACCCCAGCCAGGTAGGGGTACACCGTAAATGGTGATACGGATGTCTGATGACTTTCATACCGCCACCACCTCTCAGTCATGATCCATTTGTCCTTCTGCCAAAAATCAGTCGCAAGGGTAAGGAAGCTAGGCTCCAATCTGTCTTAAATGAAAATGGCTGTCGATGAATAAGTCTAGTTAGTTACGAAAGCTATAGACTATGCTGTAGATGACCCCTCCCGATTTAGAAGTCCCCGACACTCTGTCGCATGAGGCCCCCATGTCCCCAGTTAATGGATGAACAATTTCCTCATCCACTCACCCCAGCCAGTCAGGGGTTCAGCATGAAGGGTGGTCTAATGTCTGAGGATATTTATGCCGCCATCCCATGATCAGACATATCCCGTTTGTCCTTCTGTCAAACACCAGTTGTAAGAGTAAGGGAGCCAGGCTCCAACCTGTTCAAAATTAAAATAGCTGTCGATGAATAAGTTCAGTTATTACCCGAAGACGATTGTGGATACTAACAATCGAAACGTCGTGAAGTAACTTGGTTTGGAATCTTTTAACTACCAATTTTCATTTTTTGTTATGATTTTTTTTAAATTTTCATCTTGTGTTAATAGTTCAATTTTTTTATTTTTTGGTTGTTGCTTTTATTTGATTTCATTGTAATTTCATTTTTTTTGCTTAATATAATTGTTTTTTTTCAGCTAATCTTTTTTAATTGTTAACAGATTCTCTCAGAGATTTCAAATCAATTTATATCATATTGGACAATGGAAACCTGAACTAATGAAATGCATCACTTACAGAACTGTTTGTTACTTGAAAGTGGTGTTCTGGGATACTAGCGCCAAACGCTTTTTGTTTGAGACACTTTTTTGACTCGAAGATAATTCATAACCTAATGAAGATGTTTATATTCGAAAGCAAAAATTTGTGAATTTGTTGCTTCAGATTGTAAGCATTGGGTCATTAGGGTCGTTATAAATTGAATTAGCTTTTAGACATAACAGTATTTTGTAATGTAATTCATGTGATGGAAGACAAGTGAATATCCAAAATATGGCAACGTCGAATACTCCCAAGTGAAGATTCCTCCAACACTGTTTTTCATCGGCAGGGGCCACGTCGTCATATTGGGGATATACGTCTTTTCCTTTGTTTCAATTTGACTTTGACATTTTGTTTGTGTACTTCCCATAATTCATTGTATTTAATGCTGGGACTCAAAAAATTATTTTCATTTGTTGAGAAGGGAAGGTTTTCGTTCATTATTAACTTGACGTTGAAATAATTTCAATCCATAGTTGTTGAGTAGTTGTAATAACTCTGGTAAGTGGAAATATTTTTGTTTTTGCTTGTTATAAAACTAATCATGTTAACTAATTTCAAACTTGACGATTATAGACAGATACGCACTGTTTTCTAAGACTGAATATTGGTAGATTTCTCCAATCCTTCAAAAACCATTTTTGAGCAATGATTACCAGATATGAGAATAACAATGCAAGTAAAATTTATACAATTTTTGAGCGAACTGAAGAGAAAATATGATTGTACAGATTATATGACTGTAAAAAGATACCTGGTTTATATATGTCACAAGTCATCATAAGAAATTCACTTTTTCAAATCATTACTACTGAAATCTCACAACTCATGCATATAGATATAGTAAGTATATATAAAATAACTTCTATGCTCATGCATGAATGTTTCCTCTGAAAATTAATGGTGAACTGTTTATGATTTACCTATTACAACTTGTGTTATATGACTTCAGAGATAGAATGGATCAACTCTATATCAGAAAACATTAAAAACTGAGAAAGCAGTTGAGTTTTACTTATAATTGTGGTTATAAATAAATATTCTGAATATAAATTTGATTTTCAGATATCTTATTTTGTGAGATATACTAATTTATGGTTTAATCACTACCACAAAGATTACAAGAATGATACTTCAGTATCAATTCAGGTTCAGTTTTATACCTTTCTCCTTTCGTTATCACCGTTCAATACCAAGCCAATGTAGTACATTCAATTTAATTCGATTCAAACCTAACTTAACCGCAAAGTATGAAGTGATTGTTCATAATTTAGAATCAGTAATAGATCATTTGAAAATTTACTTCCTGTTATTTTTTCAGTTCTGAAATAAAAATAACTAAAAATTTTTTTTTTAAATATTGACATCTCCATATGCTGTGAGTTTCAGACAGTTCCAATGAAAAGATGAAATTCAAAAATCTTGTTATTTTTTTGATTCACTATTAAGACTTACATTGATGGTGATACTTGCGTATTCCGTAATTTCTCCCTCGATGCTATATATAAGATGCTTATTAAGATATTCAGGAAAATAAATTGGTGAAATGTTGGAACTATTACTAAATTTATTTCCAAGTGGTTCTCATGAATAATGATTTTGGTAGATTCAATGCACCATCTGAAGGTATATTATAAATAATGCATTTAAATCTGAAGTGCTTGTCTGTATTCAACTGAAACTATGCATATAATAAACACTCAAACCAGTTACAGTTGAAGCACAGAAACAGGGAATTCCCATGGACACTAATTTGGTAAGTATTCGACTGTCGCTTTGATTCTCAAGTCGCTTACCAAATCTATGCCAATAATGAAAAGTGCTCAGCTCAGAAAATAGGGTGATTATCTGTGGAAGCTTTGCCAATTTCTAATAAAATTTACCATTTCTGGAGTAAATGTTAATATATTCGATAGCAAATATAAATGCATAAGTATTTAAAATTCCTGGGAAACAAATTTATTTAAAACTCATGAGAAAGAATGTTACCGGAATTTTTTCTCAACACCAAAACGTTATTTAAACACCTCGACACATGTTTCGATCACCAAGTGATCATCTTCAAAAGGAAGATCAAGCTAAACATACTTTCAAAGTTATCCTTATTTATACCATAGATACCTCTTCTAGGTACCTGCGTCTTAGGTATCTTAAATTAATTTCACAATATTGCCTTATCTACTAGTCTTAAATTAATTTTACAACGTGTCTTTATGTAATAGTCGGGTAAATAGAGACAGGTTTCTGCCTTCAAATGTGGAACATTGTTCTCAGTATATTTAGTTTACAAAGTAAATCTCCCTATATTTCATAAAATATCAGTGCAAAAACAGTTATGAGTTATAATTGTGTTTCTGAAAGTTATACATTAATAGGAATCACACGTTAAAAGGTAAGACCTCGTTAGTCCTTAGCTCGCACAAGTTTCTCAACTTTTGAGAGTTGTCGTTCGTATGGGGGCGACAGCTGATTAATGGAAAAATAGATTTTAAACAGACAGAATAGTCTATTAGCAGTCGCCTTCAACATACTCCGTTAATTTATCTCTAAATCTTGCTCTCTATTGATCTATTAATAATGATAATAAGGTCCAAACAAATCGATTTTAGTTTTCATGTCAATTTACCAATTATCAGAGTGGCCCAAACGGAGAAGTCTACAAATTTCTAAATAGGACACACACCAAGATGTATCAGAATCACCCCCCATGTTATGTGTAATTTTGTGGTCTTTTTGAGTTATGAATTGTTTCTATGATAATTTTCTGCTATATTGGCTAAAATATTTTTTGTTACACGATTCATATTGTAAAATCCGAAGCTTGCAAAATAACACAATAATAATAATAATCTATTTCTGGAAACTGTAGTGTGGCACAAGTAATAGAAACATGTTGAAATATAATTGATTAATTTTCTGTCAAATCTGGAACAAAATGGTGTCATAAAAATCGTTTGTCCTAGCCTTCTAAGAATTAGTTGAAGATGAATCTATCGCACTTTCATTGTAGCAGTTGATGACAATATAATAAATGATCTATATTTCAGACAATGTTAAGGATACGATATAAAAATCATATGACAGAAACTTACATGTGAATATTTACAATTGGAAATCATGTTCTAGGTATTCCTCAATGTTATAAGGTTCAAAAGTCAAGAGCAAACTTTTCATTTCTTCCTTGAATTTATTGTGGCTACTGAGTGATTTTATTCGGTCAGGTAATTTGTAAAATCAGTGTGAAAGCAGTTTCGAGTTCCAGCCATGGAATTAAAATTTATCAGGCAGGAAATTATCCCCCTCACCGAATAATAACTCCAAAAAATCCATATTTCATCGAAATCTTTCGTAGATGGGGATTTTTGTCTATGAATTTGTTTATTTTAGCGTACTCAAAAAACCCATACGCTGAAATATTTTGTCGGACAGAAAATCAACCCCCACCCCGAATATAATAATTTTCAAAGAAAAATTAAAAATTCTTTCAAATCTTTCGTGGATCGGAATGTATTCATTTTGATATTCAGAATAAGACCCATATAGGTATCAAAGTATTTTGTCGGTCAAAAAATCAACCTGAACCCCATATATAATAATTTTTGAAGAAAAATTCATAATTCCTACAAGTCTTTGTGGATGGCTGTTTTCTTTGAATGTATTTAATAATTTTGACATACTGAACAAGACCCATATGCGGAAATATTTTGTCAGCTTAAATCAACCCCACCCATAATATAATAATTTTCAAAAAAAAAACATAATTTCTTCAAATCTTTCGTGGATGAGAATTGTTTTCTTTAAATGTATTAATTTTGATAAACAGAACAGAACTAATTAAGTACCATTCGATCACGGTCTACTTCCTCTAATACATACGAGTATATTTTTCAAGAAGTCGTTTTCTGGCGCGAATAATTGCACGCTACCTCATTTCGTCGGCGCATTTTGTTTCGCCGGCGCGGCGGACTTTTGATACGAGCCCAGTTATAAGCGATGTTTTTTCACGCGTTCAATTGTTGGCGACATTTTTCTGCAGACCCATAAAAATCTATGGTATCGACAGAAGGCTATCGAACGAAGGCAATATTTGAACTCATTCCATCTTGAGATGAACAATCCTGAGATCGTAAATGTTACAGGTTCAAACTTCAATTGTTTTAAAATATGTTGATGCATTTGAATCTTTGAAAGAAAAAAAAAATGAATGAATTATTGAAAATTATTGAGAATGCTAAATGTAACCGCATTGAAATATTCGGATGAGTTAGTTAAAACAAAAATAAAATCATGAATTAAAAAAAAAATGAAAAAAAAAAATAAAACCAAAAATATGAGCATGCTGATTTGTAAAGAACATTATACAAAAAATGTGGGATTATTTCAAAGAAAGGAAGAAAGCAATCAATTTCATCAAGTTCACTCTATACAAAGATGTGTAGATCATGCAAAGTAGTGACATTCAGACACAAACTGGAAGAAAAAGTCCTCTCGAAACAACTATTTTCATATAAACATTGAATTACACAAAATATACTTTCGAAACAACTTTTATATGGACATTGAATTATATAAAAAACACTTTCTCCTATTCAGTTTGTATTTCAAAAATTCGTCATGGAATTGAATCAAGATATTTACAGGATTGCTCACAATATCATTCAGATTCATTATTTCATTTAATTTTTTTATTTAGTTTTATTATTTGCATACAATTGATATTTCAGTTATCGTTTAAACATTTATCAACTAATTTTCGGTTAATGTTACAATTTTTTTTCTATGCAAATTATAATTTTATTATTTTCTTTGAGATATAACGAAATAATTCACTGCAAATAATTGTTCTTTTCGTGAGAATAAAAAATAGTCTATCTATCATGTCTATCTTTCAAGAAGGGTTGGCAGGTTTAAACCAACATGCTTGAAACCATGGTTTAAACCAAGGTTTGAACCAACTGTTTTTTAATTTTTATTGTATTTTCTCTCTATGTTGTTGATATTATTCTAATAATGAAAATTACAGCTAAATAAACTACAAATAAAAATTAGATATTTGAATTTTTAAATTAATATATTTTAAATTATTCCAATAATTAAAACAACTGTAATTTTACACTTGTAATATTTAAATTTTCATTCATTTTGTTATCTTGACAAAAATAAAATAATTCAAGACCGGTCCTGATGGAGATCGCTTTTGGGTGTCTCTATTTTATTTTATTATTCAACAAGGTGGTTCCCCCGTCGCATCGTTCGCTGTGAGCGACGGCGCGGCGATCAGGCGGCTCAGGGGATTCCCAAGTTGATCTTCTGTGATTCCAGTGTCAAAAGTTTTATGGTTCTAACTAGGTTTGTTCTGGTTCTACGAAATTCATGTTATAGGACGTCAGGATCATGCGCAGTTGATATAGAGCGTTCTGGTTTATCGAAGATAAGTTCGGATTGATGAATCCTCTGTTCTGGTTTCGACTGCAAAATGATCCTAAACTGTCTTGAACCGTCCCGAATCGTTCTTGCTCACGAGGCTGAACTGTTGAGAACTGTTCCCGTTGCTCATGCGCATTCATGCGGAAATTTGTTTGGGCTATTTTCTAGGATGTTTTTTTATTTATTTCATTGAATAATTGATCATTGAGGTTAGATAACATTTGAACTGACTGCAAGGATACGCTACATAACAAAATGGACATGATCAACAGTATTTTCTCGTCTTCATCTCTACATATATGCGATAAGTGGCACAGTGGTCTCCTCAAAATGCGTTCTGGTTTAACTAAGTGTACGAGACTATTTCGGACGCATCATGTCTTGCGCAGTTTCCAAACAGTTTCGCATTTTAGAACCAGAACAAACCTACTACTTATTTTACAAATAAAATGCTTGCGTAGTGATTATTAAATTGGAAAAAAAAGAAGGTGTCAGGTTTAAGTGTACGATGACGTGATTTAGTATGGAATTCCTTTGAAAGTATTAAAATTAGCGGCAGAAAAGGTGAAAGGGCAAAGTGTAAAAAATGTAGGATAACTTTAGAGGTCAGGTATCAAGAATGAAGAATCACTTAACCAAATGTTCTTCTGGAAAGAATGATGATGACATTGAAGGTAAGAAAAAAAATGCTTAAATTGCACTGTATCTTCATACTCTTTTAACGTCCTATACTATTAAATGAACATTATTAAATTAACATTGCAAATTAATTAATAACAATTAACAATAACAATTTTTTACATTTTTGTACACGAATAATTTTATGATCTCGGTTTTATATTGGCTTGGTACAAATTTTGACAAAGATATTTATACTTTGACATATGATGTGATAACAACAAGACATTTTGATTTTCCTGCATATTTAAAATTTAAGATGCAGAAGCAGAAGAATGGCAATAAGAAATAAAACCCAGATTTTGTTTTTTAATACCATATAAATTTATAGTTGAATAATGATTTTTTCTCTTGTTCCTCTCCCTTTTTGTGTATTGTGTATTTTCAGCCCTATTAAAAACTTGTATGTTTCATAAAAAAAATAATTTCTGTCTTCAGATATTCAAGAAACTGTGATTTCTGATGGGGCTTCTTCTTTCTCTTTCTCCTCTTCCGCATCCTTTGTTTCAACGGAGCGAAACGTTGGTGCAGGCACTGAAGACAGATGTAATGATATCCAGACCAAGTAGGGTGAGTGCACCAGTAATTGACCGGTTAAGAGATTTCTCTCATAAAATAGGTTATAGTTATCAAACCGTCAACTTTTCATACAAATCAAAAATACGTACAAGATGGATCAAGTTTTAGGCTTCTAAATATGATATACTTCATTCTAGAAAACATGAGATTTTGGCACAAAAAAAATAGAGAATAACAAAATTCATAAATCAGCAGTAATTGACCAGCTAGAATCAGTATTTGACCGCGATTAGACTCAGTGGTTGACCACTTGATGAAATGAAATAAAACACGTTGATATATTGAATTATTTTCATGGAGAAAGACACATTTGGTCTTCCATACATCTGTATGTGTATGGAAGGAAATATTGGATATGAGGAGTGTAAAAAAATTCAAAAGTCGATATGAAATGGCAATGAGAGAAGCACATTTTTACCTTGATCCAAGGGAAAAATCTTCTTGCTTAGATTTAATAGGGGAAGATACATGAAAAGCACTGGATTGAAATTGACATTTTACTAATAATTATAAAGTTTCAGGCAAAAAGTCTACCTTTTCAAAAATATTTTTTTGAAAAATGTCACTTTTGAGTGGTGGAAGCCACAAAAATATTGATACTAACATCAATAATGTTACTGAATAACTCCACACAGTCCAAGCGTCTTCGGCTGGCGTTGAAAGAATTTTTTTTCCTTTGGGCTAGTGCAGTTGAAACTTCGAAACAGGTTGGGTACAGCAAAAGCCTCCAAACTGGTGTTTTTATTTAAAGTTTTTAATACATCTGCCGCAAATGAAGAAAAATAAATTCTATTTTTGTATTTTCGAACTTTGTTATTTTGAATATTATGTTTGACGATTTTTTTTTGTTAAATTAATTTTTTGTGTGTTGTAATAAATTTTTTTTCATTGTTTATTACTATTATTTTGTAAAATGATTTATTAATTTTTAGAGTATTTAGACTTATAATACTTTGTATCAAATAAACCTAGTTTAAACCAAATAAACCTTGTTAAAACCAAAAAAACTGTTTTTTATTCAAAACCTTGGTTTTTGCCAACCCTGCTTTCAAGGACATTATAATTTCCCTTTACATCATACAATCTTCAAATTACTTTAGTAGTTATCGCAAAATTGAAACTATCGCGCGAGAAAATATATTCAAGCCAGGGTTTGGTTTGGTGGGACAGTATAAAAACATGAAATATAAAAATAACGAAAGAAAGAAAATGGTGTTACATGAAAATATATATTTGTTAGATAAACATTACAGAAATATTAACATCTTTTTACAAAATAATATTCAGTTTTCTAGCTTTCTTTACAGCAAACAAATCAATTTCCTCCTCGGTGTCGATGTCAGTTCTTCGGTGGATTGACATTAACGACAAACCATTTAGTCGTTCCTGGCTTATGGAGTTTCTTAAATAAGTTTTGAGGCGTTTCAGAGAAGAAAAATTCCTTTCAGGGGTACATGTGGAAACAGGTATTGTCGCCAAGATCTTTAAAAGTTTGTACGTACAGTGCAATTGTGTGCAATTTGTTACCATTCACTTAAAGTAGAACTCATGTGAATGATATCTGATTTTATTCCATAACGAATGTTTGGAATACAAACTGAGTAGAGAAAAGTATCTTCTGTATAATTCAGTGTTCATATAGGAGTATTTGTTTCGAAAGAATTTTTTTCTTTATGTGTAATTCAATGTTTATGTGAAAGTAGCTGTTTCTGGAGGACTTTCTTCCAGTTTGTTTCTGCAAGTTACTTCTTTGGATGATCTACACATCCATGTATAGAGTTACTTATTTTGAAATTTATTACTTCCTTCCTTTTTTTGTAAGATTCCCACATCTCTTTTTTATTGTATCAAGATGGAGTAGTAGAAAACCAAAAACTTTCTTTCCCACAAATTAATCACTCCTAAAAATATAACCCCTTCAATCCAATCGTTGTATTTGATATAACTTTTGAATGACCGTTGCTTGTAGAACTTTCGGGGGGATCAATCCCCCTTGATCCCCCCCTGGATATGGCCTTGAGCATCGCTGGGAATTGTTGAATAACGTCATATATATATATACATGTATATATATATATATATATATATATATATATATATATATTTATTTATTTATTTATTTATTTATTTATTTATTTATTTATTTATTCATTTATCTATTTATTGTGATTCTTATATACTCAGAAATTATTATTGAATAACGAAATTAGTTAGCTCCCTAACTATATTATTAAAGGGTAGTTGTTGGAAGGTAGGTTGCACTATATCGTTTACTTGAACTATACCTTACCTATTTTAAAGTTAAAATTGATAGTTGTAAACAAACTTTGTTTGCATGAATTTTATCGAAGGTTGTTATTATTAGTTACCAGCCGAAGTAACCGGATTCACTCAGGGATCGGATATTGTGTGGTGGTTTGAATCTGTTCAGATATGTTTTGAATCTGTTCGAATAAAAGGATAAACTTTAAAATATGTATCCCACCAGCGGGTAGCCCTACCCGTACAAAAAATGATTCGAATAGTCCACAATGTTTCAGAGCATTCCACACCATTTGAGACTGTTCTGTAATGTTCCAGAATGACAAGAATGTTCCGAGATGTTCTGCACTGTTGTGGAATGCAAAAGCACGTATTTTATGTAAAAACAGAAACCCTTTTCATTGATGCGATATAGAGGGCTCCGACAACATATAACTCCTTTGATCAGGAATGTTCCGGAATGTCCTGGAAAGTTATGGAATGCTCTCGAATGTTTTTTTCGTATTGTAGAACAGTTTAGAGGACAAAAACTCCACATTTCTTAAAAGGCACGTAAAATTTGCCACCTTGCTGGACCAGCTGATGTGATATTTTGACAGAAAAAACTGGAGGCATATATTTTCTGCTACGTGTGCGAAGCTGGGTCGGACCGCTAGTTCGAAATATAGAAATGAAAGATAAGATAACGATAAGAAGTTAGACTCGTACCCAGAAAGGTCACTTTATTTGAATCGACTGAAATATATGTGTACATATCATTCATTCATAGAGTGAGGCTCAGGTAATGTATAAATAACTTAAAATAACTTCCTTCATCCACTTTAAAATTTACGAACTGATGAAAAATGAAATTGTACTATGCACACAAGCACTGAACGGACCTACCGGATGACGGATTTTACGAATGGAAAATGTGAAGGGAGTCCCTTCGAGAGGGCTTTTCACTTTCTCGTTTCTATCTAAAAATATCTTTTATGAATGATCAATACATCTTTGTAAAGGGTTTATTCTGGACTCAATTGCTTTCTTCCTTCCTCTGGAAGTTTCCAACTTCGTTGTGTGAAGTTGGAGAAGTGAAAGCCAAATAGCTTTCTTTCCCAAAAACTAATCTCTCTTGAAAATATACAATATTCAATTTAAACCCAATTTTAGTTTCAACTAATTCATGTGAATATTTCAGTGCGGTAATGTTTTATATTTTCAATAATTTTAATATACCATTTACCTATTTTTTTGTCTTCCGTAGATTTCAAGTCTGTTATTGTGATTAGATAACAACAATATATTTAGATCGGAATCTGAGTACTTGTTCGCGACTAAACTTAATGCGCCAATCGCTGATTGTATCTATTCAGAAGCTGATACATTTTTTAAAGTTCGTAGCATACATCTGTAATATTTTAGTGTCGACAGTGAAGAAATCTATTTTACCAATCAAATGTGTGTAGGGTTCGTATTTAGGTATAGGAAGGAAGAATTTTAACAGAAACAATTCATGTTTTAAGTTTTCTCTTAAGTTTGATTCGCTCATATTTATTATTGTAACTTGGTCTTTGAAAGTCTATTTATAGTAATTTGAACAAAATAAAAACTTTTCAAAGGTATTTTCTAATTATATATTGAATGAAACTTTGGTACTTAAAAATCACATACCTACAATGTTAATCTGTAAATATCAAAGACAATATTTAACATAACATCCATTCAACAGCAGCTCTCTTCAAGCCTCTTTTGGTACCCACAACTGAACTACCTCAAGAAAAATGTTTCTCGCAAACAACAAATTTTTCGTAAACCTGCTGAATAGAAAGGTTACCGTAAGAAAGGTATTTCATTCTATCATTCCAAGCGTGGAAAATGTCTAGCCCCTTTTTAGGAAAGCGATGTGTTTTACTACTTGTATCGCTTCAGTTTTTAAAACAATACTTCCTTAGTGTTACTATGGGAGCGTAATTGTTTTCCATTTTAATTTCACGTAATGATAACATCAACACAAAAACTGCATTATACACCTGAATGAGGCAGTAAATGATCAAGGAGATGAAATAAATAAACCAGACTCAAAGATAGTTTAAATCAATTCATTTGTTAAACTGTTACACACGCCTCATCAAATGTGTCGAAATTTTCTGACAACTGGTCAATTGGAGTATCGTCTATATACCACACAAGGAAACTTTTTAGAAATATATAGATATGGCCCGGCTTAACAATCTGAATTTTTATTGCTGTTATCTGAAGACCCTGCTTCTCCGAACGTGTTAAATTTTGATTCATTTCATAATTATTATTGAATATGAGAATGTGTTCCAAAAGTAACCAGAATATTTGGTGGTTCTAAAATTGTACTACTAAAAAACCGGTTAGATATGAGACACGGATGGTAGTTGAAATATACCCCGGTCAATTTCGTGTTGTTTTAATAAAAACACAAACAATTTTCTGAACCAATTAGTTTTTGTTATTGAAGAGACGGGTGTGCTGCTATGGCAGGTTACATAAGTGGCGTTCAGAAAATTATTAATGATAGGTATCCTTTAGCCCTATTTTTTCGCTGTGCAAACCATGTTTTTTGAATCTTTCATTTATGACCGGAATATTGTTGGTGAAATAAGAAATATTGCTGGAACTACAAAGAACATTATAAATTTATTTCGAGGGAATCGTTGCGGCGGAGTAAAATTCCAAGTATACCCCTATATTTTGTGAAAAGCGTACAATTTCATTTTCTGACTTTCGCAGGACGCAGCGAATTCTAAAACGAAAACAAGAGCGTATCAGCTCTGCACGACTGCCACTACTGCAAACATTGTGACACTTAATATTTGTTGCTTATTCTGCCAAACTTGAGCTAGTGTGCAATCTATTACAAGAAGTAAATATGGATTGATCACGTAAATGATGATGATGATGATGATGATGATGATGATGATGATGATCACGTAAATAAATTCAATATCATCGCGATAATGCATCTATAGAGTTTGTGGTCGATTGTGAGAAAGCTCAGAAAATTTGCGAAAAGGAAGGTTGAATTTAAGTGCCCTCTAGTAGATCAAGTCAACCATCTGAAACAGTGAAATAATTTTTCAGAACATCTTTACTTATTCCATACTCAGATTCTATTATTCCTTCACTAAAAATCGATTTTCTTTAACAAACAACAAAGCAGTTTCGCTTATGCAGCTTCATCCAGAAAATATAAGAAAAGTAGGTCATCAAAATTTTTATCGATAGTAGAAGATATACAGAACATTTACGGAAGTCTACTCCATAATTTTATTGGTACGAAGTAATGAATATGTTGTTGAATAGATGTGATTGATCAAGTCACTTCGTTTAACCCAGCGGTATGTGATAATTTTGGCGATTAGCATGACCTTTAAGAGACAAAGTACACTCATTGGATAATATTGTTATCGAACATGTCGTCATTTGCTAAAATTAGTTCTATCAAAATCGTCTTCCATGAACTACCGAGTAGGTATCATTTTATAGGGATGCATTGTATTTTCTTTTAATATTTTAACTATCGGTCTATGACCAACATTGAATGTAGTGGTTGCCTGTCTACTCGATGTATGTGGGTTTTCCTCAAACTCAAGCATCACATCTAGTTTGAGTTCATCACTCATTGCATTGGCAGCTGCTTTTTTTTTATCAGCCCCACATGCCTTTCTGTTTAAATCTGTTTAAAATCTGTTTTTCCGTTAATCAGCTGCCGCCCCCATACGAACGACAACTCTCAGAAGTTGAGAAACTTGTGCGAGCTAAGGACTAACGAGGGAGGATGACTTTGAGGGACATCATCTAAAAAGAACATTGCTATGGTTTTTGCTTACTTTCTTATTATCAATACCTCAACATGAAATAAGTTTTGAGTATATTGCAATAAGTTTTGAGTGTATTTTATCGAATTTCGGTAACCACATGATTTTAATTTATTTTATCTTAATTACTGCAATAAACTTGAAAGCGATAACATTTTTGAATAGAGACTGAATAGATTTTTCAAACGATATATCACAAGCTCATACTTCCTATTTAAAAAATTAGGGGTTGTACCTGTCATTCGTCGGGGGTTGAAGATATGGGTAGCATTTTTCCATTGAAGTATGTTAAATTATAAATTAAATTTGACGTATTTCGGGATTTTGTAACCGAAATAATTTACACCCCGCTGCTGGCGCCCATGATTGTAATTGTTTAATTAATCTAACTGTTTTACAAGAATTAATCATTCATTTATATTGGAAGAGTATATTTCTTTACCAAATTATCACTTATCTAATTGAATCTTGTAATTACCTACTGTTATAAATATATATGTGTATGATATTGTAGAACAGTTTAATGTACTGATGAAGTTACCGTGTAGCAAAACGCGTCTTTCATTAAAAAATTATAATAAAAATATAGCCCCCGGACTTTTTATGATAACCACCGATCTAGAAATAACTGATTAATCATCTAACTCTCAACTGTTATCAAAAAGTTATTTCTAGGATGGAAAGATATAGAAATAAGAAAAGTGAAGTAATTAAAATTATTTTATTTCAGCATCAATCCATAATGTCTGACGATTCGGAGGATATTGGAAAAAAAATTAACAATCTCAATTTGACAGATAAAAAGGATATCAACATTTTACTCTTAGGAGAAACAGGAGTGGGAAAGTCGACATTTATAAACTCTGTTGCTAACTATTTGACTTACAATGATCTTAAAACAGCAAAAAAGGAGAATTTAATTGTACTAATTCCTACAGAATTCAGTATGAAAGATAAGAACGGAGAATTTCATATTATCAGTATTGGAGATAAAGATAATAATGAATATTTGGATACTGGTGTTTCAGCAACTCAGGATGTGAAAACGTATGTTTTTCCCATATGGAATGGACGAGCCAAAGTACGCCTCATTGATACTCCTGGAATGGGAGATACTAGAGGAATAACTCAAGATAATATTAATTCTGAAAATATACTATCATATATAGGACAACTTCACGAACTTCATGCGATATGTTTCCTTTTCAAACCTAACCAATCGCGAAACACTGTATTTTTTAGATATTGTATGTCTCAAATTTTATCTCGGTTGGATAAATCAGCAAGTAAAAATATTATATTTGGTTTTACCAACACCAGGGGTTCAGATTATGGACCTGGAGAAACCATTAATCTCCTGAAGAGGGAAGTTGAATCAATTCGTGAAAAACAGGATCAAGCCGAAATTCCAATCAATAGAAATGTATTCTGTTTTGATAATGAGGCATTCAGATATCTAGCAGCAATGAAACAAAATGTTGAATTTGATGAGTCTATTAAGCAAAGAAATAAAGAGAGCTGGAAAAATTCATCAGAACAATGCTGGAAGTGAGTTCTCTATTTTTTATTATTAGATTTTTAAACATATTTTCACTATTACCTATTACTTGCGTATTACTAGGTATACACCGGTCAACGAGTACCTTACAGGTCAAACTTGCAAAAATTGCAAAAGTTAGAATTAATTGAAAAAATGTCTAATTAATTTTTAGTTTGTTTATATGCTTATACTAATAAACTTGAGGAAATTTTTCTTGTTAACTTATGTTCATAATTCATAAAATAATATATTTGAAGTAAAATTGATAAGTTGAAATTATCAAATAATATACGCCAGATGAAAAGTTATATGGGTTATATAGTTATATTTATTGTGGTTTATAAGATATTTGAACATAAAATTGAAAAAAAATGAAGTTTTTTATTATAAACGAATGCTATAAATGAAATTAATAATCGGGTGAGAGTTTAAATTTTGAATTGTTCGTTAATCAAGGCTAGATTGATGAAGAACAGAATTTAAAAAAATCGATATAAAATATAATTGGTTTATCTCAAGGAATATTACATGGCTGTGTTTGTTACATTGTGTAGAAAGACAACAAAATAATGTAACAAATTGTTTATCAAATGAACAATGAAAATTGAAAAAAAAACAATTTTTCTAGTTATCAAAGAGCAAGATAAATCATGGTTCCTTAACATTAATTACAAGTGGTAGAAAAAATTGTTAATTAACAAATCCGTTTTTAGGTAATACATTTTTTTTAAGAATCGAATTTTTTAGTCATTTGCATTGAGTTTCCAAAAAAAGTGAACTATCTTATAAACAACACATTTGTTTATAGCAATTTTATAAACAATTGTAGAAAAAAAATTGATAATTTCCATGTATCTTCTGATCATAAAAAATGGATCGATATTAATATTTAAAAAAATATTGAATGAATAATGAAGCTTTTTAATTTTTAACCTAATTATATTAAAAATATCATTTTGCTTTATTTTTCCAACGGGAATCTATTCTGATACCTTTCAAAAAAAGCTCCATTGAAAAAATCTCAGATTTGTTATTCATCAATTATCGTACTCTCAATGTTACTGTTTCAGTAGAAAAAAATTGTTAACTAATGCATAATTAACTGGAAAATCACGATAAAAATGTGTTGACCGCAGATTATTGTTCATTCATTTACCCAGTAGGTGCCTGTTTTTTCAATTCTTAATTTTAATATTTAATGTTAATGTACTTATACATTGATCCTCATTTTCATATGCTTTGTCAGTTGCATATATTTACCGTTTGTAGTGTAATACTTTATTCTGTTCCATATAGATGGCAGCGCAAGAAGTGATGATTGGAATCTCATTCTTGATTGAGAATCAGTCTGTCAGTCATTAGGTCATTAGAAACGATTGCTTTGTCGTTGTGTTATTGTGATATTATAAATAAAGTGTGTTTCACAATCCCAAAATCCTGATCAATTATTATATTCAACTCTGCATTATCCCATATTCAATAAGTTGAAATAATATTTTTTTCATTGAAGGTCCAAAGTGGAACGTGTTTTCCACAAGCCAGAGTACCCATTTTAGGACGTATTTTCAACCCTCTGGGGAAAATTATAAATATTGGTCCTACAGTTCCGGGAGGAAAGACTTTTTTTGTGAAATTCCCTCCTCTTTTTGAATCTTTTTTTCAAATTTGAAAAATGTCAAATAGTATTTAAGATATTTGCAAAAAACCAAACCTCATTTTTTTCATTTAATATTGTTTATAACTTTTCCAATTTTTGCAATCGGCACTTGAATGTTTTCAAAAATAATTTACCTACACGCTATTCCGAATCGAATGACATCTCGTTCACATTTTTCGGAGGCGGAGAAAAAAAGTTTGACCTTAAAGGAACTTGTTGACGTGACTAGGTAAATAATGCAATGTTTATTTTAGACTGATTAACTACATCGTGGGTGATCCTAAAAATCCTCCCCTGAAACCGCATCATGTGAAAAGTACGAGCGCAATAAATGAAGCTCGAAGGATGATTCAACAGTTAGCTCAACCTTTGGCAGAGATTTCTCAATTGATAAACAGCAATGTTCAAGCTCTAGAACGACATAAAGCCAACATGCAATTGGATAATCAATCACTGGAAGAATTGAGAAGTAAACTATATATGCCTGTAATTTCTTTGGAAGTTATTAAGCTTACCCAACCTGTTACAGTCTGTACTGCTAGAAAGTGTGCAGACATCTATAAGGTATGCCAATACTTATTGACTATTTTTAGATTCCTCCAATCACAATTTTATTGATACTTCTGCAAAAAATGACTTGCTAAGTATGCTGCTCTAAACACAAGAGAACATCTTTCCATATGAATAAATATTGATCTGGTTTTTCTATGTAAGCTAGATATTTTTTGACACCAACATATCCATAATCAGGTTACCTACTATAATGATATATTTATATTTCTTTCTCATCTGGAGAATAACAGCAGACTCAGTGATTGGTTTTTGGAAGGTCACCAGTGACTATAAAGGATTATCTCTACGAATGGGTACTTTGATTGTTGAAGTTTCTACAATCTGAATTTCATTAGTTCTGATTTCCATTGTCTAATATGATATAATTTGAAATCTCTGGAAAAACAAATGAAAAGTAAAATTGAAAAGAATAGCTGAAAATAACAATTATATTAAGCAAAAAACCCTGAAATAAAATTACAAAATAAAAAATTTAACAAAAAATTAAAAATTAAAGAATTGAACTGAAATGAAAATTAAGCCAAGTTGCTTCACGTTTCGATTGTTAGTATCCATAATCGTCTTCAGGTCATGACTGGACTTATATTTCTCCGAGAGATGGCTATTTATAGGACATTCGAGTGCTTTCACCTATCCGCTTCACCTGTTTAGCGGAAGATGGATGGCCGTTTGGCGGGAGTTGCGTATCTCTACGCTTGCTTGGCTGAATGCGTCGTTGGACAACATGTATGCAGCTTCTTTGAGATTTCTCCTAAACCAGTGTTCCTCCCTGTGGATGATCTCAGCTTGCGACCACTTGATGTTGTGTTGATGGGTCCAAACATGCTCTGCTATTCCCGATTTGCTGATTTCTTCTCGCTGTGTGTGTTTAGACCCCTCAACATAGCATCGAGTGGTCCCAAGCTGAGATCATCCACAGGGAGGAACACTGGTTTAGAAGAAAATTCAAAGAAGCTGCATACATGTTGTTCTACGACGCAGTCAGCCAAGCTAGCATAGAGATACGCAACAAATGAAAACCCATAATAAAGCGGAAAACGGTCAACTCTCTCCATTCGGCCATCTCCCGCTACACTGGTGAAGCGGTTAGAGGGAAGAGGGGATATGTGAAAGCACTCGAATGATCTACAAATAATCATCTCTCGGAGGAATAAGTCCAGTCATCACCAGAAGACGATTGTTGATACTAACAATCGAAAAAGTCGTGAAGTAGCTTGATTTGCTATTTCAAAGATTTCATATCATATCACATTAGACAATGAAAGTCCGAATTAATGAAATTCACCATGAACCATTGTCAACCACCTTCAAGCAAACGTTGCTATAACCTGTTAGAGAGAATGACTTTATATAATAGGGGAGCCCAAGCGGGGATTTCGGGATTCACTAAAGCGCGGCAGATTAATATACAGGGGCGCCGATAGTCATCTTCACCTTTTTCAGGTTGAAAACTTTTCCCTTACCCTTTCAACTATATACAGGGGGATACCTTGTACCCGGTTAAGTACCTCCACCAAATATGAGCCCCATATATAAGGCCGCCTGTGAGGGATAAATGATCAGATTAGTAAAAAAAAATTGATCATCAGAAATTCTCGAGCGCGTCAGATTGAGGTAGGGTGAGTTAATTACCTGCTAAAAAGTGTATATTCCAGTAATCTGACAATTTGATAGTGACGTGAAGAAAGGAGAGGGCAACAAAGTTGAAAAAAATAACGTCATTTCGACATTCTCGAGCGTAGCTAATTTTTTTTATTTTGAAGGAAATAATTTAAGGATAACGAAAAATATATAATCTGACGATTTCCGCAAGCCGAAATAACAAAAATTCGTCGATGAAGTTTAATGCGTGCAGCTGTGTGATACCTATATTTCCCTCTCCGAGTTTCTATTCCTCTATTCTCTATTCACTTTTTCTCCATCTATTACTCTCTCACTCCGTCCCACTCTGAATTCTGTTGCCATGACGCCATCACAGCTGATCACAGAGACTCGTTCGTGATGAAGATGATGATTAATCAATCAATTAATTGATGGATGTAGCGTTACTACGTGGTAGGAAATCATAATGAAGGAAAGAGAAATTAAAAGTTTGAAAATGTCTTTATAGGACGAAACTGCAGTAACGTTAGTTACAAATAAAAGTGGTAAAAAACATAGAAAGTTTCATTTTTCTTTTCTTCATTAATTATTCAATTGATTATCAAAAAATAAATTTTTTTGAGCATTTTTTTTAAAATTATTTTCTTATAAATACAAGTATTCTATTTGAAAAACATACACTTATTTATTTGCATGCTATTTCCTGAGCTTTTCAATTAATTATATATATCTTAATCTGACGCGCTAGAGTATTTCAAAATGGCGAATTTTTTTTTGCACATTATAATAATGGCCGCGAGTTTGCGTCAGATCGAAATCGTCAGATTATTGAATGAGTGCTTTTTTTGTTGCACTTAACACCCCCTTAGAGAATCTGACGCGCTCGAATAATTTTTTTTTCTTTTCACTTTTAACCTTTACGTACAACCACCCACATCATGCAAACGATCAGATTAACATACCAACATTATTAAAAATACGTAGGACATTGATGTCCTACGCACTCGAGTATGTCCATGCAACAGTATTTTTTTACATATTTAAAAATCTATAGCCGCTTTCCCCACCGATGAAAAGGTATATAACATTTTTTTCTTCTTATCATCTACTCTTTGCAACCTAATATGTCTCAATTACGCTCGAGTAAATCCCCATTTTGCATCGTCGGCTCCCCTGCTAATATAATGAAATTTATATTAACCTGGTCATCAGTATTAGGAGAAAGTATGTTAGGGTTTTCTCAGAACTTATGGAAATAACCTACCATGAGCATGACAGAAGAAAAAAACATATCAATCTTCGAAAAATATGCTCAAATATCCAAAATTTTGGTCGTTTAGGTTAGTTGCTTCCGGCACTACTTATACATTCAGCAAAGAAGTATACCTCCTTGACAATGCCCCAGCTGGGCACTCAGGTTAAGAAATGAATTTTTAACTCCCAATCCTGTAAACTTCATATTTAGATATCTTGAAATTTCATTGTTCAATTCGTATATAGGCCCTGTATGCTTCACGTCATTCCATTTCTAAATATACTCTCCCACCCAATAAACAACTTTGCAGGTGCTCCATATTCCCCGTCATATAAAATTCTGCAGTCATTATCTTTCAAATAGACCAAGCAAAACTATTAATGTATTATCATATAATATATTAACTATACCTGTTGCTGCAGAGGCTGATGTTGAACAACACCTGAATACTTATTGTTTATAGTGTGTCACTGATAGCAAAACCTTTCTCATGGTTTGAGCACGTTGAAAGTATTTTCAAAATTAACATTCATTTTTTTCTTTAATTGACTTACTAGAATAATTAGGGGTGGAGACAATAACCAGGAGCTTTTAAATATTATTGAACAATGTGCACAAAATTGGAATGCCACAACTGAATTTCTTTTACAACAAAAACTGAAGAATCTCAACTGAATTCTCAGGCGATTTGACCGATCGGCCTATTTTCATCAATGAGTTTGGAAGATCTACAGACCAGCTTGGGTTATGTGATGAGGACAATTTAATTCTTTTGGACCGGGCATTGTAGGGTGAAACAAAAGAAACAGTCGAAGCTTTTCTTATTTCCCCAAGAAACGATTCCAAAATGTTTAACACGCTAGAAATGATTTTCAGTGGGCATACTTGAAGACTGGCTGCAAATCCAATTAACTAAAAGAACAATTTGTTCAGGCCAGTCTCGACTTATCTTCACTGTAGGTTAATGGACTGACGCCTATTTAAAAACAACTATTCCCCTGGCTAATACCACGAAGGGCGGTGGATTATATCCAGGTGTCAGTGCAGAAATCTTCACAGAAGTATTTCCTGCATATGCTGTTGGATATAATCATACGCCCTTCGTGGTATTAGCCAGGGGAATAGTTGTTTTTTGATAGGTGTCAGTTCATTAACCGACACTGTAGGTAAGTCGAGACTGGCCTGAACAAATTGTTCTTTTAATTAATCAGAATTCGAAATATTATTGTTCATAAAGAGGCATATATCGAAATGGTGGATAAGTAATTCGAATGAAGTAATGGAGTCGATTCTAGATACCTTGCGTGTTAATTCTCAAATAGATTCAAAATTGGTCTTAAAAATGTTGGAAAGAGTTTTGAGCATATCTTAGTCTCTTACGACTGACGATTTTGTGTTTATATTGAACCTGAAGAAAATTCCTGATGAAATATGCGATGCAGAGGAAGTACCAACTAAAAGGAAAATACTGTGCACGGTTATGTCAGTATTTGACACGATTGGTTTCTTGCTCCTCTCATGATAAATGCTAGAATTCTGATTCAAAATATATGGAGAAGTCACATTGATTGGAATCAAGCTATAACAGAAGAACTTTTCTACATCTGGATGAAATGGTTGTACCGATTTAAAACATTTTACTCCTGTCACTATCAATAGATACTACTTCTCTAATTCTACATTAATATTAACATTTGCATTTATTTTCTGATGCAAATGATAAGGCATATGCAGCAGTCACCTTTTTGGTGATGGTTGAAGATGGCGTAGTTCAACATTTAAAATTGCTCCAATGAATCAACAAACCATGGCAAAATTGGAGTAAGAGGGTGCTTGCATGTAGAATGACAAAATTCATACGGAAGGAACTGGAATATGAAATTGACAAAGTTTACTTCTGGACTGACTCAATGGTTGTTATTCAACAAATCAGGTCTGAATCAAGAAGTTTCCTGATTTTCGTAGCTTGTCGACTTAGAGAAATTCACGAAGACACTGATTTGTCGCAAGAGCATTGAGCAGATCGAGCGACAAATGAAAGGAAATATATCGACTTGTTGCTAGAAGGTGAGTGGTTTTCTGGACTACATTTTCTGAAATTGCCTGAAACTGATTGGCCAGAAGTACCACGTTGCTCCAATGACTATAATCTGATACTACTCTTAGAGACATTAATGATAGTGTAATTCCCCAATATATCCAGATTCTCGAAATTCAATTGATTCATCCAATCTACTGCTTGGTTTTTTCATTTCAAAAAAGTTGTCAAGATTACAAAAGTGTCTAGACCACCCAACTTGATTTTATGTGGAGAAGAAATTTCCATTTTGAAAAGAAAGGTGTTTCTTCCAAAGTCCAGTCGCTTTTATGGATTATTTGCCTTCTTGGACGAAGATTTTATATTATACCCGGGTGGTAGGATTCCAGATACAGAAGAATTTGATATACCATTTGAATCGCAAAACCCTATCCAAAGAACAAATTTACAGAGCTCCTTATAGATGAATATCATCAATAATCTAAACACATAGGGTTGGAGACAGTGGTCAAAAATCTTCGCTCCAACTTTTGGATATAAACATACAAGCAGCTGTGAAGAAGAGCTTTAAAAAGTGCCAAGCATGTCAGGAGTTGATATATACACCTGGCAAAGTCTGCTCGTTGGTGGAGAATGTTACTTATTGTATTTGTATCCCAAAATGATTCACTATCCAGGTAATGTTGATATGAAACTTGAGAATTTTTTGTTGCAATATAGAAATATTCCAACCTCATCCACTGGAATCGCACCGTAAATACTTCCTTCAAATAGGGATTGAAGTAAAAACTGAATTTATTGAAACCACATGTGGAAGAGCTAAGAAAAAGAAAAATGAAGATAGACAAGTTTTACCTGGTCGACTGGTACAAGTATTAGATTATAGAAAAATATCAAAATGAGAATTTTGCAGACTAATCAGACAATAAAGTTCTCGACACTGTATGATTGATGTTAATGGTCGACTATTATAGAGGAAGGATCAATTATGAAATATCTAGGTTGTTTACAGAGGAAGAAGATGAATATGCCTATCGAAATGTCGAAATCATCAATGATGGAAATTCCTGATGAAGAAGTGATTAGTAGAGAACCAGAAGAGGCAGAATCCTCTAGATTCTAGATTAATTCAAAATAAAAACCACTCCCTTGAATTACAAGGAAAAATACATAATATCAATCACAATATCGTTCATCATTGGCAGTGAACTGTTATTAGAATATTATAATGAATGCTTTATTTTGTACTATACATAAATAAATTAATGTAAAACCAAATGTAGATATCTATTTTCCTGAAAACTGAAAACTTTTTCTGGGTCACGATAGCATGGCTTTTGTGCTTTTGATACCAATACTTTTTCTTCCATACTATGTTACATATATTTTTTAAATTGTGACACATTTTAATGTTGCAATGTGATATTTTTAGGTAGGAAGTGAAAATAAATGGCATTATAAACAGCGTTGTCATGATCCTTGTTTTTTGAGCAATGTCCCAAAGGAGATTATCGGTACTCCCGAATTGATACACTGCGCAGCCATGGATGGAACATCAAATTGCATCAAATGTGGATGTGATTTTAAAATACACATGCATGTCTATTATATGACAAAAACCATAGAGGTGCGTGAAGTTGATCCTAACGTCGAGAAAAATATAAACAGTAAAGAAGCTATCATGAATAACATGAGGAAAGTCATGGGAAGTATCATTGACAGAAAAGAAGAGCTTGATAATGAACATCATACTATTGTTAAAATTTGCGCCAGATTCGCACATTTTCTTCAGAATAATGCCATAACACCATTTAGTGATTCTTACAAGGAATATATCGAGTACTTGATAAACAGGTATGTTTGAAAATATATCAATAAGAAACCACTTATATATCACAGAACAGGTTTTTTTCCGTTTGGGTATATGGGGATGGTGAAAATAGTGTATTTTCATTTCATCTTCATAAGTTTACCGAACAACACTTTTTCTATACAAGGGTAAACAGAACTCGGGATCACTTTTTTCTCGGTTTTTTTCATATGGAACACCCTGTACATGAGGCCATCCCAGAATATTCCACACTATGAGCTTTCAGGAAATGTAGGGATTGACTAATTTATTTTCCTAAAAAAAAAAATATATCTATTTCTTAAGGAAAAATTGGAAGTGTCATCAATTAAATCTATCTTAGTTTTCTCTTCAGACTTCAATCACTGTTTATCTTGCAATAGTTCAAAAATCTTCTTTGAATCAATCTATTTTCCTTCTGATTTCGTTGGTTTCTTGCAGAAGGCTAATCCCTTAGCAAAATAATAGAAATCTAAGGAAATTAAGTCTGGGGACATTACTGCCACTGCAGAAATTTATTAGTTGCAATTCTAAACAGCCCATACAATCATCGATAATTTTTATTGTCTTTTTCCACGTTTTGTTTACACCTTGTGCTTTACATTCTCTCTGTTTTCATCTATTTTGAAAAATCGTGAATCGAATATTCATCATCATATAAGTATATCAAACTGCATATTATTCTACTGGCTGAGAGCAGATTTATGTAACATCTACTCGGAATGTAGATCAATTCAGTTATATCAAATCACCCTTGGAATATTTGAATGTTATATGAAGTGTCAACAAATTTGACATAAAATTATTGAGCAGGTGAATTTATAATTCAAATCTAATTTTTTTTCTCCTCGAAATGAACTTGTCTACCGAAGACATGATAATATGATCTTCATTTTGAGCGAATGTGACAGAAATTGTTATTAGTCTGTAGAATGTATGCTGTTCGATATCCTTACTCAAAATCTATATGATCAGAGAGTTTTTGGAGGGCTACAAGAAGATTTGAGGAAACAGGTAGTGTCAAGCATAACATGAAGCAATGAAGAAAATGGATCGGTGATGATGTTTTCAACAGTTGAAAATTGCAAGAGAGTTGGATATAAGTCATACTTTCCTATTTTCTGACGAGTCCACATTTTAAAGTAATGGCATGGTAAATAGACATAATATGCACTACTACTCCACAGAGTACCCATATTGGATGAGAGAAGTCGATAACTAAAACAGATGGTCAATAAATGTTTGGGAGGTCATAATTGGATATTAGATTTCCTCCGAAATGATTTATGAAATTTGTTAAAGGAGAACTCTATCTAGAGAAACCAATGACACCAGAAGATGTGAAGAATAGGAGTTTTGGTCTATTATAAGATTACCTTCAATTGAAGTTTGAATAGAAATTGTTGGTAGAGCACAAATTGTAAGATTGTTCGTATATCTATTGTAAATTTGTGCATTTTAAAATTGTTTGTTTTCATTTTGTTTTTTGTTCTGTCCAGCACTGAATAAAAAATAGTTATTGCTTCTATTCAATGACTTTTTCATATTTTCCTCAAGAGTTGGATACATTTCCGGTGGAAATAAAGTAGTCAATCCCTACATTCTCTGAAAGCTCATAGACTTTTCTGGGATGGCATTTGAAAAACTAAAAAAGTGATCCCGAGTTTTGTTAATCCCTGTATAGAAAAGGCGTTGTTCAATAACCTTATGAAGACGAAATGAAAATACATGATCGTCAAGGATATTTGTTTGAAAATTTTTCTCATTCCAATTGATCGAGTAGGAGATATTTGGTGTTGAATGAACCCATGTTTTAACATGAATTTCACTATAACTTCCGAACCACCCGATATAAATCCAAACAACCCTATATTTTTGAGAAACAATCTGCCCAAGAAATCCAATCGAGTGACAATTTCTGGGTATAATCTCTACAACTTTTCCTGAAATATTTTTTTGTATTTCTGATAGGGAAGGAAGCGGCTATCATCTACCCTCCTATTGTTGATACATTAATACAAGCCGTTTTTAAAGCTATGTTCAAACTATGTATTTTCGTTAACCAGCTGTTGTATGAGAGAAGTCGAAACTTGTGCGAGCTAAGGACTAACGAGGTCTTACCTTTTAACGTGTGATTCCTAACACGGGTTGGACGATAGCAAGTGAAAATCGATCGTTCAGCCTGCGGCTTGAACCATCAACTCACACATCGCATCGGTCGATTGACTGAGTGAACAAAACACCCACGTCAAACCGCCCAACTACCGACGTTCCCACTATTGTTATCTCGGAAACGGTAAGACCTACAAGGTCGGTTAAATTGGACAAGAGTTTCATGTTTTATGGAACTAGAGTAATCTGTTTACAATACAGGCGTTTCCCGACGTTTTTCTCATCAGCAATGTATGGGCATGTAATTTCCTGTCAGAGCTTCCTCAAAACAGTAGGAACCAATATTTTTTGGTCTCAACTTAAATCTATATATAAATAAACTCCTCATATCGGAATAACATGTAATATACCAAATAAAAAACAGAAACATTCAATGCCAAAATAATTCTAACCATCTACGTCGTTCACGATATCTAATTAAATGCTCAAATTGCCGTTCTTTGTTTCTTAAACACATATTCGCTTTTGTAATAGTATTTTTTATGGCAATTTTCCAGTATTCGTGGAGCTGTAACCCTGAAAGACCTTCTTATAAAAGTCCAGAAGGGTCAGATCAGATGAACGTGGTGGCCTTTTAAATAGGACTAATGTTTCCTATACATCGTCCTGTATTGAGAAAATATCTGAAAATATCTGCAATAGTTCTGCGATGTGGCGGAGCTCTATCGTGTTGGAAATACTCACATTTTCTCAGAATATTGAAAGGCAATCTTCACCTAGAGTCTACGATGAGAATTTCAAATATAATTCCCCCATCAAAGGTGTCTCATAATAGTAGGGACCTATAATCTTGGTGTCTAGCATACCAAGTCAAACATTATCTCTCATGGAAATTTGTAGCTCTATGTAGAATGGAATTTTCTTGTCACCAGTGATAATGAATATTTCTGTTGAACCAACCGTTATTTGTGAATCTACTCTTATCACGCCATGAAATTATTACAGATTTCATTATCCTCACGATGTTGTCTGACTAGCCATCTATAAAATATTTTTCTCCTATCTGTTAAACTCAAATGGTATATTTTTCCGACTTTGTTAGGTCTGAATTCATTTCTTCGATAGTACTATGATGTAGGATATAACATTATGATGTGCAATCTCTCTCAATTATATGTATTGGTTTGTTCTCAATTTTTGGGTATTCCATAAATCCTGAATCGAATAAATGTCACTTCATTATTACTGAGAATGTTTTCTGATATTACCCAAAACGCCAATTTCAATATCAACAACTCTTTTAGTTACTATACAACTGGAATCATCATTCCGTACACTCCTCTCAATGCGTTGAAAATATCTTTTGGATGGCTGACGTCTGTCAGGGTACAATTCCCCAAACAAATCTAGAAATCCAGTAGTATTTCCCACACCCCTCGCGAACAAAAAAAGCATATCAACTTTCTTGTCATTTAAAAACTTCATGCTTGTTCTCTCACAAATTCACAGGAATCGATTATTTATTTACGTACTTGACAGCAAATTTGACAATTATACATTTTCTGTTAATTCATGTCTCACGTTGGAAAAAAATTGAAGTAACTCAACTTTTTTCCACTTGACATTCATTAAACTGCAATGATATTTATTAAACACGATATATTTTTATCTAGGGAGAAGTCTTTGGGCAAATTATGTGATGCTCAAACTGTGGAACATTTGCAAAAACTTCTTAGAGAATATGAAGAAACTAAAGCATCCTTTGAGGAAGCACTTAAGATGAATAAGAAGATTGGAAGAACTGATCAGATTGTATCTGCCAAGGATATCAGTGATAGCATTCAAGAGCTATATAAACTGAAACATAATGGTAAAAAAATAAAAGAATTGTATGAATGTCAAAAAAAGGCGAGGAATAAGGAACATGAAAATACTGAATATCTTCATAATATTTCATTCAAAGCTGAAGAAAAAAAAAGTAAAAAGCCAGATGATAAGACAGGGAAAGATAAACAAAGCACTGAAAATAGAAATAAAAGAATTAGTGATACAGACAATAGAAATAGACAGCAAAACAGTCAACCCAATAGAGGTGAGTTTGATACTTTTATTCAGATAAATAAAATAAATCATTGTCTAATATAATATAAATTGATTTGAAATTCCTGAAAAAATATTAAAGAGATCAACCTGAACTGATGAAATACATCACAAAACATTGTCAACCGCCTTCAAACAAACGGTAAAAAAAATCACTTTTTCACACTTACGCTGAAATAGTTATGAAAATAATCATAATAGTTTATTTGTCTTTCAGATCATAGTGATAATAGACATGTTGAAAAAACTAAATGTATACTTTGTATAATAGGAACACTATAACTACAGTTTGTATTGTTGTAAATCATGCCCGAAAGAAAATAAAGCCGGCCGCCACTGGTAACCATAAACCAAAACCAAACGTAACGTAGCTAAGATCGAGCGAATGCACAATGTTCCCTGCCGCTCTAGAATCAGCGAGAATGATGCTACCGATTTCGAAGGAACTTCGGCGAAATTTCTACGGCATTCGATTACGATATTTAAACGCTAGCCACGAGCATATCAATACAGTCAAGTGGACGTACAGCTTGAAGGAGTCGAAAAAAAATTTGAAGAGGTTTTCTGGAAACTTCGGAAAGGAAAAAGTCACGGAAACGCAGATAGTCTCTCAAGAAGACCATGCCTGACATCCAGGTGCAAATTTTGCCAACGCCAGGAGAACAAGGATACCCAGATACCAGAAGAAGAATTTCCCACCAGATGATGAGGTAGCGGGCAGAGATTCCTTTATGGACAGCTCTAATAGGGAGATAAGCTCCCCTACCTTCCCTCTGACACGGAGGGTAGCAACCTGTAAGGGTCCCTTGTAAAGGGATACGGACAGACAATTTGAGGAATCACCTGACCACGGTGTGGTACGGTTGTTAACAGCCTCTGAGGATGACGCGAAGTGATCTAGTAATGCGATAAACATTCAAAGATAGTTGAAGTGTTTGTTGTATTCAAAGTGAAATAAAGTCAAGTTTGATTATTCAGTGTAGTTATTTACTGGTCATCCCACGGGGAAAAACGTAACATTTGGTGTCGGAAGTGGAATAATTGACTGAAAATTTTCTGTTATATGGTGAAAACAATGAGTGTAGATTACGACGAACTCAAGAAAATGTTCGAGGCTTTGCAAGCGAGCCTGGCAGAGAATGAAAGAGAGGAAGCTGAACGCAGAAGAGAGGAAGAACGATTACGCCGAAACGAAGATCGTGAATTACTACTAGATATTCTGGAAAAACAAGAGAGAAACAGAGAGGAACATCGTAAATTATTGGTAAACATTCAGAAGAAACAAGAAAAAGACAATGAGATGTACCTTCATTTATTTGAAGATTTGAAATCTTCCAAAGTGAGTAAAGGGGAGGTACAGGAATTGATTCAGGAAGAATTTGAAAAAGAGTTTCAGGAAACAAGGGAGGGATTGGAACAAATAGTCGATGAGAAGTTTGATGGGGTTGAAAGGAAACTTGAAGAGGAGCTTGAGGGTGTCGGAAGGAAATTTGAAAAGGAGCTTGAAGGAGTCGAAAAAAAATTTGAAGAGGTTTTCTGGAAACTTCGGAAAGGAAAAAGTCACGGAAACGCAGATAGTCTCTCAAGAAGACCATGCCTGACATCCAGGTGCAAATTTTGCCAACGCCAGGAGAACAAGGATACCCAGCTACCAGAAGAAGAATTTCCCACCAGATGATGAGGTAGCGGGCAGAGATTCCTTTATGGACAGCTCTAATAGGGAGATAAGCTCCCCTACCTTCCCTCTGACACGGAGGGTAGCAACCTGTAAGGGTCCCTTGTAAAGGGATACGGACAGACAATTTGAGGAATCACCTGACCACGGTGTGGTACGGTTGTTAACAGCCTCTGAGGATGACACTACCTTCCTGACGAGGCAAGACATCATAGTAGCGCAGAAGGAGGATCCCGTCTTGAAAACTGAACGAGAATGGTAAGAGATTTCCAAGCACGGTCAGCAGGAAAAGGGTTACTGGCTCCAATGGGACTCCATGAGCATTAGAGATGACCTACTCAGTCGGAAATGGAAAAGCCCAGATGGAAGAACCCACAAATTCCAGATGATCCTTTCTAAGACGTGTATCCCGAGTATCCTCGAACAGCTTCACGATGGTCCCACTGGAGAGCATTTCGAAGTAAATAGAACTCTAGCGGGAATGCGTGAGAGGTACTATTGGGTCAATTGTCTTGGAAGAGTGGTCTAAGCGCTGTGACCTGTGCTCTTCAAGAAAGGGTCCGAAGACAAGGCAGAGAGGATAGTTGAAGCAGTACCTCAGTGGGTGTCCTTTCGAGAGAATCACAATCGACATTTTGGGACCACTCCCTATGACCACATCCGGTAACAAGTACCTTACGGTTGTGATGGACTACTTTTCCAAATGGCCTGAAGTAGTAGCCTTACCCAACCAAGAGGCTAAAATGGTAGCAGAAGCCCTGTTGCAGAACGTAATCGCCAGACATGGAGTACCCCAAGAACTACACTCGGATCAGGGCCACAATTTCGAATTGGATTTATGGAAGGAAATGATGACTGTTGGGAATAAAGAAGACAAGAACAACTGCTCTTCACCCACAATCCGATGGAATAGTCGAGAGGCATAATCGCACCATCAATAACTACCTCTTGATGTTTGTCTTCGAAAACCAAAGAGACTGGAATAAATTCGTTCCTGGCCTGATGAAGTGCCCGTCACCGTACTTGAAAAGTGCTCAAATGAACTCGCACCAGTATTTTGCAGACTTTTCAACCTGTCTTACAAGAAAGGGGTTTCTCCTTCGTGATGGAAGATTGCTCGCGTTCAGCCTATTCCAAAAAAGGGCAACAAAAATTTTCCAAAGAACTATGAACCAGTCGCTTTGCTATCAGTTATATAAAAATCATGGAGAAAGTTGTAAATCACCATATCCTCAATATTTGGAAGGCTTCAACATCTTGAACGATCATCAATATGGCTTTCGGAAACAAAGGCGGCCTTCTATCGTATGTCACCATATTTGGAATAACACAATCGAAAAACATGGAGAGTCAAGAGCTGTTGCGCTTGATATTTCTAAGGCCTTTGACCGCGTGTGGCATGATGGTTTGCTGGCCAAACTTCGATGCTATGGCTTGTCGAATAATTTTTGTGTATGACTCTTCAGCTTCCTGGAAGAACCTTCCCTGCAAGTGGCCGTCGATGGATATCTCTCGAATAGTTTCACCATCAACGCTGGTGTTCCCCAGGGATCCATGTAGCCTCCAACCTTCTTTTTCTTGTATATTAACGAATTATTGGAAAAAACCAAGAATCCAGTATATTGCTTTGCTGACGACAGCACACTTGTCTCGTCATTCCATTTTGATTCCAAGACATCGGCTACGAAGGCACATCTTCACCGGCAGCAGGAGGTTGCATATCTTAATGAGGATCTAGAAGTGATTTCGGATTGGAGGGAAAGTAACCAGATTCAATTCAATGCCACAATAACCAAGGCATTGGATTTCTCCAAGATAAATGTCTCCGAGCCGGATATAATAATGTCAGGTCAGACACTTCCGCTTTCTGCTTCGAAAAGTTTGTTGTGGGTTAAAATGGACATCAATATGTCATGGCACAATCATGTCGCTGGAATTGCAAAGGCTGCTTCTCAAAAGCTTGGAACACTGTTCCGAACTAGAAAACTGTACACACCTCAGCAACTTTTGATGCTTTATAAAACTCAGATCAGACCTTCTTTGGAGTATTGTTCTCATATATGGAGCTCTGGATTTCGTCCAGAAAACAGCCATTCGCCTGATTGGAGACGTGAATATTACGTGCAACCTTGCTAGCCTGAAACATCAAAGAAAGGTTGGAGATTTGTCTCCCTTCTATATATAATTTCATGGGAAGTGTTCAAGTGACTTGCTTATTTGATTCCACCAAGAGCGGTACATATCAGAAATACGCGACGGACTGTGGCTGCTCATTGTTTTGAGGTTCGACTCCGTACACCTCGAACTTCACTGTTTAAGAACTCTTTCATTTGGAGAACTGCGTTTATGTGGAATAAACTTCCTGAGAACGTTTTTCCAAATGGATTTAATCTCCAGCGATTCAAATCCATTGTGAGTGGTACATATCAGAAATATGCGACGGACTGTGGCTGCTGATCGTTTTGAGGTTCAACTCAGTACACTTCGAACTTTACTGTTTGAGAACTTTTTCATCTGGAGAACTGCGTTTATGTGGAATACAGTTCCTGAGAACGTTTTCCCAAATGGATTTAATCTCCAGCGATTCAGATCCATTGTGAATCGCTACTTTAGCACAGGCACCGTTTTGAGAGCGTCTTAAGGATTTTCCTGTAATGCTTGTTTTTTGTCCTTAAAAAAATCTAACACCTCGACATGTGTTTCGATCAAGTGATCATCTTCAAGAGGATACACTAATTAAAACAAATATACAACCATTACATGAATTATCATAGTTGTTAGTCACGATATATAACACAAAATACAAATATAAAATACACATAACAAAATGCGTTTGAATAGTACTTGAAATCTTTGAAAGGTGGAGAAATATTGAAACTGTTCAGATGTTCAAAATTACATATGAAAACTTGAGTTCATTCACTCAATAAGTGACCCTTTAACTTTCTTTTGAACAATGCAAGAGAGCCACATCCTTTAATATTTTTTCCAAAGCATTAAAAGCCAACTTTTCTGAACGATCAATGGATTTTCAGTATTTTTTACTTTCAACTCCTACATATATACTATTATGAGTTCTTTCTTGTATTGTAATGATGAATTTTGTTCTTTCCGTCAGTGACAGCAAAGGTTTGAGTATTTTCCACCATTACAATTATCTATTTTCTTCTTGTAAAATAATGCAGTTTGTTCTCAAGTAACTCTCACTGCATAGTTTCTTTCTTGTTTGTAGTTTTTTTGTCCCCAAACTGTTTTGATTTCATATAAGTAGAGTTTGTAATTATTATCACTTTTCTGTTTTGGAGCTATTTCATTTAAACATTTTTTCATAAGATCTGTCAGATACCAGCATTTCTTATCTATATAATAATAATGTCTTTATTCTGGTCAATCTGAAAAATTCGTATTGAAATCACCCACAATCAGAACCAACAATGTATATCTAACAAAGAAGTAGTCTACTACTTTTTTAAACAATTGTTTTTTTAAGAAAAATGATTCTGTTACCCAACACAAGAAAAAAATCAAATTAAAAAAAAACAATTGGTTTTTTAAGAAAAATTTCTTCACTTACACTCTAGTCATTTGATATCCGTCAATAAAGATTTCGTTGTTTCCAATGTCATTAGTTAACCTCACTTCACCTAAACACGCCCCTATGGAATTGTATTTGGTTATTAAGGCATGAATTTCATCAAATTTGGGCAATTAGTTTTGCACATTCATAACTATAATTAGTCCTGTGTTTCCAAAAGACTTCTCCTTCGTCATATACTCTGTTCCAAACAAAGAAGCATCATTCGATTTTTCAATTCTGTCATTAGAGAAATATTGCAATGCTCCTCAGTTACAGTATTTCGCTAAGGTCTTCTTTTGGTTCCTTAACGTTTTGAGTTTCAATCAATGTTGTATAATGGTCTGGCAGGGTCTGAGGTGACATCTTTGTTGTGGAAATATAGTATTTTTTGTTCTTCAACTGAAAGTTGACCATATAAAATGTATGGTCAGTGGATTGAAACATGATGCTTGAAGAAAAACTGAAAGTTGAATTTTATTATATTTTCTTAAAATAAATTTTCATTTTTTTTAATATAAATTTCAGGTAATGCGTCCTCTAGAAGAAATGATTTTCAGAGATATCCTTCTCGTGATGCTCCCCCAGCATATCACGAAGTTAATCAACGACAGCATCATTATTCTCCCCCCCAAGCTGCTGGACCTCACCCCAATGGATATTATCCCCCCTATCAAATGGGTTATTCTTATGGGCCTCCACCAAATGCTTATGGTCCTCCACCAAATGCTTATGGTCCTCCACCAGCCGGAAATGCTTATGGGCCTCCACCAATCACTGGACCCTATGGCGCACATCAAGGTCATTTTCCTGGAGCTGATCCTTACAAGTATGGACACGATTACCAATGTGAGTATCAAACAACTTACATTTCATTTTGTAAAAAAATCTCTAGAGGTATTTTATTCATATGCCTTCTGCAAAGTTTTGCATGTGTGATGCTTTGTATATAACTATTTTTCTTTCATAATTTCAATAAGAGTACAGTGGTATACATTTTTAATTTTTTTTTCTAAACATGGCTTTTTTTTAGTATGGTTCACCCACTAATTATATACTTCAGTCAAAGATTATATAACATGGATTTGTTTGTGGTTTGGTAAAAAATTATCTAATTTTATTAGCAGACCATCAATTGTTAGATTAATTCATACATAATTTTATCGAGTGGGTATGATATAAAAATCAAAAATGAAACAATACAAAAATAATTAAAAAAAAAATGTATAAAAACACAAATGTGTTTTTATAATAATATAAAATATGATTAAAAGGTATCGTCATAAAATTCTTGCAAAGTATAATAAGGCCTCTCGATAAGAAAATCCTTTGTTGATTTTCGAAATTCAGTACAGTTTACTACGCATTTCAGGTAGTTAGGAAGATGATTATACATCTTGATACCATTATACAATATAGAATTTTTAATAAAAGTAGTGTTAGGTATAGGAAGACTTAAATTTAGGGTCTGGCGTGTGGTGTAATGAGAGACAATCGAGGGAAGTTCTGTTCTATATTTACGAACTAAACAAACTGTTTCTAAAATGAATAGAGCATACAGTGATAAAATTTTATTTGCTACAAACAAAGGCCTACAAGAATCGCGTCGCCTGGCTCTACAGAGAAATCTTAATGACCTTTTCTGCAGATTAAAAATCGACTCGAGTCGAGTTTGATTACTTACCCCCCAGAAAAGGATCCCATATCTTAGATTTAAATAATAGACAGTTTTAGCTACAGTTAGTCCTAGTTCGTTAGAAGTTATTTTCACAGCATAACATCCAGATGAAAGTTTTTTGTTAAGTGATATTATGTGGTCCTCAAATTTCAACTTATTATCAATTAATAACTCAAGAAATTTGTTGCATGACGTGTTCTCAATCACATTCGAATTCGAAGCTAGAGAATTATTGTCAAGAATGCAATTAAATGGTAATGAGTTGCATTTTGTATTTCTACCACTGAACAACAAATGTAACAAAATCGGTCCTCGGACTTGTATCAAAACTGATTGATTTTAGCTTGTTTTATTTATGGGAAAGAAAGGTTTTGGCTTTCTATGTCTTCATCTTTATGTTGTATTTATGGAATAATAGTAGCATTATCAAATGAAGTATGCAAAAAAAATTAAAAATCTGTGTGAACATCAATATAAATTGGTTAAGGCTTTCGCGGCCGAGATTTTCAGTGTTACTATCTTCATTCGGGTTTGAAGGACTTCATAGTTTGGAACTGCATCTTAACGTTTCGCCAACACGAGTGGCTGGCTTCTTCAGAGGTTTATTCATCTTGATGATTTATTGATGACTGGTGATTTTTAGTTGGTAGGTTGTATTTATGTTGACTCAGGTAGTCCGAAGTGTTATTATCTGTTAATGTTAACTTCGGCCAATAGCAACGCATCAACAAGAGAGGAGGACCAGACTACGAACTAGAAATCACCAGTCATTGGTGAATCATCAAGATGAATAAACCTCCGAAGAAGCCAGCCACTCGTGTTGGCGAAACGTTAAGATGCAGTTCCAAAGTAAGACTGCCTTCAAACCCGAATGAATATAGTAACACTGAACATCAATATAGTTAGGTAGTAAATCACAGAAACAAATTGTCATGTCTTATTTTTGTCTGGAGCAAATGCATTTGGCCACTTTGAAAGTACATGATGTAATTGTATTAATATAACTTTATTCTATTCTATCTTGAGAATTTCAATTGCTCATTTAAATATGAATTTTTCAACAGATCCTAGTGACCGTCGAGATGATCGTTCGGCTTATGACATTAACATAACTGTTAAGAAACCAGGTGACGATTCCAGAGGCCGACCAACTCTTGATCATTTTTCTTATCCACCACAAGATCCATACTATAGACCTTATGATCCCGCAGTTTCTGGACATTATGCAACTCCTCCAACTGGAACATATCAAAGCCCTCCAGGCAGAAACCCTGCTGGTTCTTCTGGATATGATCACCACCATGGTGTTCTTAATCACTCGTATGAAAGGTCTCGGGTCAATAATTCAAGAACTGGATATGATCAAGGCAGAGGCGGTAACAGAGGTAGAGGTGGTATAAATAAAAGAGCTAAAAAACGAAATAACAACAAAACAAATGCTGACCGCAATACATCGGATGATTCCGACAGTTAGATATATATAATAAAAATTTATTTGGAGACACACATTTCAGGTAATTATTTTTTATTCAGTTTGAAAGTGTGTCTCTCGCAGAGTATAATGAATACTTTTAATTTTGAGTCATAGAGTTATACTTTTATTTCAACAACTATCCCAGGAACTAGTTCAACAGTTACTACAGAATTATCTTTTAACTTTATGGACTATTGATTTAATAAGCTTGTTGAATTATTCCATTTTCTCGTATGTATTGTTTTTTTATTTGCCTTATATTGGAAATATTTTGAAGTTTCAATATTGAGTGAATATAAATATTTAATAAAACTGATTGCCAGGTGTTGCTCAATGACGATTCATACTTGAAACTCGATGTTGAAATGTCCTACTCTTTTACAAAGTGAATACTTTCGTGTCTTTGTTTGATGAGGTTTTAATTTTAGATAAATATAGATAAGTACTCATGTTGAAGGATTTTTTATGTTGGTATTGGAACATTTCATTTTAACAGATGAATTACAAATTTGCTCTGTGTTACAAACGTTGAGGCTATTCAGAAATCATTTCAAGATTGTTTTATTTCTATCAGATAAAAATACATTTATACAGGAAAAACTTAAACGAAAAATAAAAAACAAAAGAGCCCAATATACATACTAAAATCTATAACTAAAATATTTTACAATCGAGTAAGATTGTAACGGGATAGTAATGGGAATCAGGAGTGATCCTTAATGAAATATTGTTTATAAGTGATTTCATACAAATCATACTTCTGCAAAATATTTTTAAATGCAAATTATTGATATGTATTTCTCAAACTTGGGAGATACAAAATAATCATTGTAATAATGGTAAGAAGGTTTTTTAAGGTATTTTTGGAGTTCTGGAATGAATAATTATGATATTATTCATTTACAGTTTCACCATTCTATCTAGATTAGATTTATTATTTTAATCTTAGTGATATGAATAAGTATCATAATTATATGAAGAGAGAAATTTCTACTTTTCTGCAGTGTTTTGTTATCAAAACAAACTGTATAGGATGCATAACTTCCTATAATAACAGAATGGTGAAAATTTTGGTTTATGATAAGACTTTCACCAAAGAGAAAGGTAATCACTGCTTAGTTGATATAATTATGTGATGATGATTTTCGGGCATGCCCAGAAGTTATATCATAATAATTGTATGTGTATATTCTCTATATTATAATGATGGAATAGGAACGTAATAAACTTGAATATTCACTCTCCCACAACATATTAAAACATTTACAGGATTTCATGAAATATTTGTATTCAATCCTGTAAATCGTTTTCTCACATGATGGCCCAAGGAAAGGTTCATGTTGTTTTTGTTAATGGATAACAAAAGTAAAAGCAAAGTAGGGTTTTTGAAGTAACTGAAAAGTTGTAGATAGTTGATGCAGAAATTTTGGTACATCAGTTTTCTTTCAAAGGCAAATAAAAAATCAATAACAATATTATTTCATATCTGTTTTGTTTTGCTATTGATGTTATATGTTACCCATTATTGCCTTATATAATAAATGAATTAGTTTTCTAATTGTGAATTTTAATTTTGCCTAACTGGTTTAAGACTGCTTTACTTATTAAGTACAATTATTTATTAAGTGACTTCAAGCGGAAACCTTACACAAGAAATTTTGGTAAACATTTGAAAAAATGTGCAGGTTTTTGATAATCAGTTTAGATGCTAAGAGAAAAAATTCATATAAAATTTTTATGAGAATATAATTCAAATATTATACACATGCTTTCATATTATAAGTTATATGTATTTTTTCAGTGTGGGTCATTAAGTTTGCAAGAGATGTGATTATATTTTGAATTTATTGCACAATCAAAATTTAAATACTAACAAAAACTTTTGAATTGAAATATAAAATTTATTTTCGATTCTTATCATGCTTTAGGTGAACAAACCCCAACAAAACATACCAAATCTGTCAAGAATAGCCATGGAAAAAATAAGCCCACAAAGAAATAACAATTTGACAGTTTGACTTTTTGTAACCAATAGGTTAAGCATTCTTATTTAATAAACCTGCCTCATTACGAACGCCTTATGTAGAGTTAACTCTACCTGAAAAGGCTGATTAAGTTTGATTTGTGGAGATATAATTAACGATGACATCCAGAAAAACAAAATCACTATCCAACCATCAATATAATTTCAAAACATTGAAAACAGACAAAATATTAGCAAACAGTTACAATAAGAGCACACGAAAAATGTATGAACAGAAGATAACCGGCTAGAAGTACTTCAAGACAGTTACTGAAAAACTTTTAAAGTTCCACAAAAGTTAATGAATATGTGGTTGTGAACATTTTTTCGTAAAGAACATTTTTAAAAATAAGTACCACTCATATACGCCAAAATTATTAGTACATCTCATGCTGAAAACTATTATTTAAGATTTTCCTTTATTAATCCAAGGATAAACTGAGAAAATGCATTATTTCCATCATCATGGTCTGTTTGACGAGTAATGCACATTCACTTCAGATGATTTTATAAATTGTGGCGGCAGTCAACAAAAACCCAAATTTTGTTATCGATAACAAAAAACAAATTTATAAAAAAATAAACATACTTGAAATTTTTGAAGAACGAATTAGAAAAGTAATATAGTATATACAGGCCAAACTGGTAAAAATTTTGATATAAGGTACCACAAACATGTCATTTCGGATAAAAAAATCATTAATGTATGAACATCTTCAAAATTCGAAACATAAAATAGATAAAGATAATTTAAAAATCCTCTGCACATGCGAAAAAGGGAAAATGATGAATTTGTTGGAATCTATGGAAATAAACAAGTCAAAGAAAAATCCCAATTCTATTATCCTCAACGAACAACATGATCTAAACAATAGTCCTCTCTTGAACCTATAACCCAGTTCCCAAAAACCTACGTTTTATCAACATTTTTTGTTATGTTCATTGATATACTGCTATTAATTGAGGTTATTCCAGGTATAGACAATGTAGATATCAAATTATTTATGATAGGTATAGGCAATGTAGGTATCAATAATCAGATTTGAATGTAATCTAGTTAGTTTTGAATGACCGAAACTAGTCAACGAATATATAACTATCGTGGAAAATAGACAAAAGTGTGTTTTTATAGTGTATCCTCAGTGAACATAAATTTCCACAAAATAAACAAGTCGTCAATCAAATAAATCATTGATCCAAGGTGGTATACTCGTTCTCCAGATATCACAATACTTGAATTTTCCTTTTGGGATACTTGAAGCAAAACATATATGAGGATCGACTTTTCAGTATTATCAAAGAGCTTGAAGCATCCATAATATTTCTTTGCAGAAATATTCCTGCTAGGGTGTTGGTATATACTTTTGATGAATATTATAAGATACCAATTAGATGCAATTAACGAGAAAATGGAAATATAGAAACATTTTGATGGTTTCGTTATATGTGTTGACAAGTTTGTAAAAACTAGTCAACGCAACGGAAGCTGTATAAACTAATTCCTAATTTTTTTAGGCACAGGCTAGTAGAAATGAGATATTGTAGGTATGCTCCTAAGGATTGTAATATTTTTTATTTTTAGTTTATTATGATATATTCATATATTTAACCGGTTCATAATTTTTTATACCCCCTCCTGTAAATATCCACTTTTGCTTGGTTAACCAAAACGTATACAGAGTATTTGGGACCTGATACAACTGGTACTAGATGAGTCATGATGAAATCGTTTGAAATTTATTAGACTATCCCTGAATAATTGAAAAAAAAAACGTTGAAAATAGAAAAAAATTGTTAAGCTTTTATAAGAATGAATACCGAACCAATTCTGTCTACATCATCTGAAAGAGACGATGTATCCTGTCGCTTGGAATTTTGATACTTTACCCTATTATAGTAGATAATTGAATATTAATGTCAAACAATAAAAGAAATTTGATAGGTAGATTTCAAACCTCTGGCATAAAATGAATCTATTAGAAAAACTCTATACCAGGACAAAAATACGAGTACTGTCTTTCAACGCACGTTTGTCTTACCAATTTAGTATCATCAAGAGATTCCTGAAACTAGAAATATAATAAAGAACTGGAGAGAAAAGCAGAAAATTACCATAATTCGACTGAAACTCCAATGTCTTGCCAAACAATTTTCAAACTCAGAACCAGCTCTCAGAAAATCACATCTGGGAATCATTTGAAACAAAAATTGCAGCAGTATTTTAGTACTTTCCAATATACAGGTCAGACTTTTCGACAATTTTCGAAATGTAATCGGCGATATAGAGAATTTTATATACATTTTGTACAATTAAAGTCTATAGCTTTGAAAAGTCTGACAATTACATGAAATGCAGGGATCGACGAAGTATTACACAACAAATATAGGAAGAGGACATGAATACACAGTTTATAATTGGTTTATTGAATCTAATAATGTAGGGGGTAATGTATTCACAACCAGATAACGTAGAAGAGAATTTGTAGGTATCAGAAAAGGAAGAACTGATAAAACCGCCAGAAAAAAAAATGTAGAAGTCTATACCAAAATAAATAAATAGAAAATGGCAATACTATTTTATTGACCTAACAAAATACAGATTACCTAAAAAAAATTCAGATTAAAAATATAGAAAAAATAGAGATCAAATAAAAACAATAAAATACAAATTTTCTAGTATATGAAATCTATGGTAACAGAAATAAAATCAAAATGAATGATAAAATAAAACTCCAAGTAACCGGACCGAAGTAATATTGACTTATGTCAAAGAATTGTCCTGATAGGAAATTCGAAAGGAAAACTGAAGATAAGAAAGTTAATCTTCCCTGTTCCTACGCATCGATTTATTCGAGCGAAATGATTGGTTTGTGGACTTCGAAGCATCGATACATATGAAAATGAAATAAGATTTTGTCGGAAACCCCATAAATATAAGAAAGAATAGCTTTCGGGTGGCCAGTGAGCTTGGTAGCTAAATCCAAAACAAGCACTTCAAAATGCAATAATCTTCTCGACACACGTTTCACCAACCAAGTTGGCTTCTTCGGGAGATGTTTTCTTTTCAGATAGTTTTCTTCATTTCCTGAATGGTGAACTGATATGTGAGTCAAAGTTGTTGAAGATTTTTACCAATTTTTGTGACTCCGGTAGCTGGAAGGGATATGATAAAGTCATCTACATATACTGAAAGATACGAGAGATTCATTTTTGAGAAAGAAAGCTTTTGCCCATCTACTTCTCCATCTTTACACAAAATTATGTGGGAATCTTCCAAAGAAAGAAAGAAACCAATTACTGTCAAAATGAACTTTTCACAAGATGTGTAGATCATGCAAAAAAGTAACTTTCAGACACAAACTGGAAAGAAAACCTCTAGAAACAATACTTTCCACACAATGTACCACAGGTGAATTCAATCCTGCATCAATGTTCTTTGAACCCGTCACAAAGGACGATATACTTGAGGTTATCTCTGTATCTGTAGAGTAGGGAGGGTGAGTGTAAGCCCACGCACTTAGGCCACATGTGACCCATTGTACATCCTCCCGAGGAGTTGTCCTCCTAGGTCATCGTCCATCCTGGACAGGTCGCTGGGAGACATCTCCTTTATATCGGCAGGTGTAGGCCAAGACTCGCCGAACACACACTCTCTTATTGACGATAACTCCGGGCACTCGCACAGGACATGCCTGAGAGTCTCATCTTCCTGTTCACACATCCTGCATAGAGGTGTGTCCACTAGCCCCATATTATGTAGGTGTTTCCTTAGCTGACAGTGGCCAGTCAGAAATCCTACTGTAAGGCGTAGATTTTTCCTGGTCATCGCCAGATATTTCTTCGGCGCCAGCTTCCCAGGGTCGCCCAAGGTGATCCTGGCAAGATTACATCCTTTGATTTCATCCCATCTCTTTAGAGATTGAGCATGGGTGTAACATTTGACTAGTTCCGCAATTGTCGAAGTCATCAGGCCGTGGGTGCCACTGGGTCCTAAAATTCTTAGTCCAGCCGCTTCCTTGGCTAAAGAGTCGGCAATGCTACCTTTACTCCTGTCGTGCCCTTTAACCCACTTCAGGATAATGTTATTATCTACCGAGGCTTTGGCTAAATCTTGGTGGCACTCTAGTGCTAGCCCTGAAGTAACACGCTGTCTGTTCAAGGCTAATAGTGCTTGTCTGCTATCAGTGCATATTGTTATGTTTTTGCCAGAAATTCTTTTCTTGGTTATTTCTTTTGTGGCGATTGAGATACCAGCCAGTTCTGTTTGGACCACGCTGGTATTTCTTCCCATTCCCCACTTAATCCTTAGGCTTAGTGATCTGGAGTACACTCCACATCCTGAGCCTTCTTTGGTTTTTGAGCCATCTGTATAAATCCGTATTGCATTTGTAGTATCTGACTCTGTGTTCTGTTTAATTTGTATTTTGTAGGGTTTATTAAACACAAACCTGGGTTCAATTGCATCACTTGTTGCCTGCAGCAGAGGTTGCGCATTAAGCGCTTCCCGCCATAGGCCCAGCCTCAATTGACCCATTCCTACTTCGAGGTTTACACCTGCCGTCGCAATCGTACCATGGCCATTAACGCAACCTCCTTAACGTACAGATCCAGAGGGGTCAGACCCGTGATTAATTCCATTGCCGCGGTTGGTGTTGTTCTCATGGCTCCTGTGATGTTTAAACAAGCCAGTCGCTGTATTTGATATAATTTTTGGATGGCCTGTAGAACTTTCGGTCCCCATGCAATGGCTCCATACGTTAACATAGGTCTTATTATTGCAGTGTATATCCAGGCGACTACACGGGGTGAAAGACCCCATGCGCGTCCCACTGTCCTCCGACATTGCTCATAAGCCACGTATGCTCTACTCTGTAGATGAGAGTTCCATGTTAGCTTTTTGTCGAGGATAGTACCAAGGTATTTCACCTCTTCAGAGAAGTTTAGTTTGCTTTTGAAGATTTCGGGAGGTTTTAAGCCCGTTAAACTTCTTTTCCTGGTGAAAAGGACCATCTCAGTCTTCTTGGGATTGATCGACAGTGAGTGTTCCTTACACCATGTTTCTATTAATTTGAGCCCATCCTGCGCTCTATCGCACAGTGTGTTAACAAATTTGATACTATGTCATCTGCGTATGCAATTGTGTAGAATCCATTTTTGTTAAGGTGATTAATTAGGGTATCCAGGCAGGACTATGTTCCAGAGAAGGGGTGATAAGACCCCTCCCTGTGGACATCCCCTCATGACCAGTCCTTTTACTGTGATGTCTTCTACATTAATACTTATTGCTCTGCTAGAGAGCATCTGGAGTATCCATTCTCCTACTACCAGGGGTACATTCCTGGTTTTTAAGAAAAACGATGTGAGACTAATTGGTCGGAATGCTTTTGGTAGGGTGTAGTCCATCCTACCTGGTTTGGGTATAAATACTACTCTTACCTCAGAGCTAGAGAGGTTCTGAATATTCCAACCAGGTGTGGCATAAGAGTGTCCAGTCCCCACTGAAGTAGGGCTGGTCTTATACCGTCAGGCCCTGGTGACTTGAAGGGGGAGAAGCCCGATATAGCTCATCTTATTTTATCCTCATCAATTACTGTACTATCATATTGCCAGTCATATTGTGAGGGTGTTATTGGTACATCCGTCCAGTTCGCCGTTCCAGGAAATACAGAACCTGGGAAGTGAGTTTCCATAAGAATCTCAGCACTCTCCTGGAGGTTGGCGGCCTTGTCGCCATTTTCCCTCGTCAGGATGCCGATAGTCTTATGGTGGTCATTTGAGAGTGCCTTCTGTAGCCTAGAAGCTAGTGGAAAGTCTTCGACTGCCTCACAATAGGCTCTCCAGGCTTCTCTTTGCTTTCGTCTGTAGACTTTTTTGAACTCTCTGAGGTTGGCTTGATATATAACCCAGTCCTCTTCGAGTCTTGTACGTTTTGCCTTGTTAAAGGTCGTTCTCGCTGTTTTCCTGAGGTGTTCCAATTCAGGGCACCACCATGTGTTGGTTGGACAGGATTCCTTATAGGCAATGCCTATTTTGTTGTGGATAGATACTGTGTACCTTTCCAGTTCTTCATTGTTGCCAGGAGTCAGGACCTCTGTTTCCCGCAGAGCTCCTCTTAAGAGTCGATTGTAGAGAGCTACATCCGTCCTCTTCGGGTCACGGGATTTCACAGTAGTCCTGAGATCCTGGCTTACCGTATAGGTCAGCCAGCGGTGGTCTGACATAGAGATATGGTCCAAGACTTGCCAGTCTTGGATTTTGTTTGATATTTCGGCTGTCGTGAGCGTAATATCTATTAATGTTTGGCTACGGGCATTAATAAATGTTGGCTCCGTGCCTCTGTTCAAGATTGTTAGATCTTTCTGTATTATATATTCATATAGTGACTTACCTCGGGCGTTGATATCCTTGCTGCCCCAGCTCACGTGGTGAGAGTTTGAGTCGCAACTCAATATGAGCTCCACTCTCTGGTTGAGGCAGTGGTCCACTAGTACCTCCATTTCTCTGGTCGGTGGTAGGGTGGCTGCATCTGAAGGGAGGTACACCGATGCGATTATCAACGCCATATATTTGCCTTTCCCAAATGGACATTCAACTTTTACCGCAGTGAGATCTGAGGTGCTGAATTGTGCCATCAAAAACGCTCTGTATTTCCTAGGAACGTAGACAGCCGTCCTAGGTTGCTGGTTGCTTGGTAAGCTGAAAATTTGACCAGTTAGGCTACCGAAACCAGTAATTTTGGTCTTTATTATCCAGGGCTCCTGGACCAAAGCTATTGCCTCCTCCAATACATCAAGGTGGCGACATAGTGTTGCCGTTGCCGCCTTTTTGTGTTGGAGGTTGCATTGTATTATTTTTACTTTTTTTCCAACGTCCTTGCCCATGAGACAGTTGTTGGATACAAAGTTACCTTTAGAGGTCCATCTGCTCCCCTGCTTAGGGGGAGGTGGCCTCGCTGTTTTTGGGTGCCTCCTCCGTCAGGTCATCGACTGTCATCTGTTCAGATGCTTCGACTTCCTTTCCGGGACGCGTAGCTTAACCTCATCGACTTCTTCTTTAGGACAGTCATATCATCGTCTCCGATCCCGAAGACGAAGAGGTGTCCTTGTGGGTTCATCTTAACCTCATGATGGAAGGTGCACCATCTTGCTACCTTCAGGTCAGGGTTCTGCGCCTTCAGCCGACGCAGCACCCTCTCCTTTTCACCGGATGTCGTCTTGTGGACGTCCTCCGGAATCCAGAGTGAGGCTTTGGTAAGCTTTGGGAGCTTATACACACTGACGACCGCAAGTGATGCCTCCTCCCATGGCTTAATATTCATTGTGGCTTCCTTCAGCCACTCTAGCGTCACGTCGTCATCGCAGACCACTCTGATGATTCCACCGGAGTATGTCTACGACTTGAACGTGGGCGGTTTGCTGTTGTTGCTGCAGGCGGAGAAGATGATCTTGTCCAGCTCCTCCAACAGTTGTTTTTTGATGAGAGTCTCTCGTTCTGCGGTAACCTTACCGTACGGGTTAGTCTCATCTATGATGGCTACCTTGAGGTGTCTCAAGGCGGCCCACGAAGGTTTTGGAAGGTGCAGCGACATTCCTGTCGCTGCGCAGCTTCTTCAACCTTCTTGGGGTTCCCTCCGAGGAGGTACTCGTGTGAGGGCGCTTTCCTGCAGTGGCAGCCGGTTCCTTGCCTTTTTCCAAGGCGGAGCTCTTGGCGCCCTCCACAAGAGGTGCCCTTGTTGTTGAGGATGGAGCGGGAGAGGGGGAGGGTGCACTGATAGTTGCTGCCACTTCTGCCTCTTTCGCTCTCTTTCTCCTCTTGGCCTCTGCGCCGCTGATACGCTTACGCCTTGGCCTTTGCGTTAAGTCGCGAGGTGGTCTGCTATGTCCAGCCTCTTTCTGAGCGGTAGCTTGGGGTGAGCATTTCTGTTCATCCCCAGCCCACGCCCTAAATTGAGGTGAGCATTGCTTTCCAGCCTCGGGATTGGTTGGTTTTTTATTTTTCTTTTATTTTGTGTCCATGTATGTTCCCACGAGTAGCAAGGAAAGGGTTGGTCACCTCTGGCAGAGCCTCGCATTACCAGAGGAAGGCTAGTTACAATGAGGTTTCGCCCGGTTCCTCAAGGGGATCGTTCGTAACCGCATATAACCCTGCGGCCATTCAGCTGTCGATACGATTCCTTACATCTTAGCTTGAGTAGGCTGGTCCGCGGTGGCATGTTTTGCAGGGCTTTTGGGGGTTTTAGTTCCCCTCACCCTACTTATTTCTGCCACTGACCAGGAGTCCGTCAACCCCGTCCGTTAGGCCACATTGGCTTCCCGGACAGGACCTCCAGTTCCCTGGCCGTTCCCCTATCCGCCACCTGGGGACGCGCCCGATAGGTAGCCCAACCGACGGGTACTTGAGGTTATAAACTCATTACCGAATAAAAATCAACAGGTCCGGACGAAATTCCGATTTCAGTAATTCAGACACCAGTAAAATGATTGCACTAGCTTCCAGCATATCATCAATCTGTCCATATTGCGGGGTAAATTTTTCTCTAGCCTCAAATTAGCCTCTATAATTCTTATTTACAAAAAAAGTAATTTAAGTAATATTGAGAATTATAGACCAATCGCTTTACTGAGCATTTTTTCTAAACTGATAGAGAAAGTAATGGCCAATAGAATCACACATTTTTTTCAACAAATATCAGGTTTTTATGTGACAACCAGCATGGGTTCCCTAGCGGTTTATCAACTAAAACAAACACAATAGAATTTATGCAATATGTCAACAACAAAATGGACTCTGGCGAATTTCATATCTGATAAATTGTCCGCGGCCCAATCAATGAGTGGATCGTGTCCTTCCTCGAACGAAGAAAGTTCATTGTTAAGATTGATGACGTCATCTCTGAGGAATTTGAAACAGATATCTAACAGAAATATCTTTATTTTCATTAACTACCTTCCCATTCACATATCTCCAGGAAGTGTGCTTATGTATGCAGAAGATATTTGCATTACTATGTCAGATACTTCATCTGAAAGAATATCCGAAAATATCAAAACAATCCTATATACTATAATATACTTCAAGGACTGGTACTTTGAAAATAAACTTATGATTAATCATAATAAGACGGAATATATAGAGTTTTATAGCAAACATAGAAAACCTTTGCATTTACCGCTCTCATTTGAAGGAGTTTCAATTGAGCCATCCATAATGGTGAAGTTCTTAGGAACAATTCAACTGCAACCTATCATGGAACTCGCATGTCGATGTAGTGTGTGGCAAGCTGAACATATGTTTCTATGTGGTCACTACACTCCAAAATTTGCTGGAGAATGTCTGCTTGAAGTTTACTATGCACTGGGGTACTCCGCTATTTCATATAGTATCGTTGTGTGGGGACAAGCGTCCGAACTACAAATAGTGTTTGTGTTGCAAAAACGTATTATTAGACGTATTTTCTGCTTATCTTAGAACATCATGCAGACACTTTCAAAAGTGATAAAATTCTCACGGTGCCCTCTATTTATATATTAAAAATGTTGACTCACATTTTTATGGAACGCCGTTTTACTTTTAATTGTCACAAATATTCATTCCTCAATTTATTCAACTAACAATTTATTTGATTGAATTCAATTGATTCATGCATTTGTTTGACACATTAAAAACGATTGTTCGCAAAATTTGTTCTATTTTAAATGGCACTTGATTTAAAATGTTACATTAATTAATTTGTTTGATGAAAAGTTGGGAACAGTTATAATATAGATTCATTGTTTGAAATTCTTGGAAGTAAATGTTTGTCATATATACTTTTTTTGTAACTATCGAATAATTCACTACAATTTCTGTGAAACATGATGAACATTTTTTGTTGATAATTATAGTTACATGAATTAAAACGATTGTTGATAATTTTAATTCGGCGCTAGCGTCGAGCGGATACTTGCAGAAGCTGAATTTTTAAATCTGGCAACATGATAGTCTAGTAATAGTAACACAATATTCCGTACGACCGCAGTGCCGAATAAAAATTATCGACAATCAATTTATTTCATGTATCACCTAGAAGCAACAATCAAAACAATTCATTTTTACAAAATACCAATAGAAAGTAAAACGGCGTGCCACGCCGTTTTACTTTTTATTAATATTGCTTTAAAATGAGCTTGATTATTTTGTTCGTTGAATTTCAGTGATACATGAATTAAATTAATTGTTGATAATTTTTATTCGGCGCTGACGTCAGGCGTATTTTTGTGGAACTACATAACTGCATATATGTATGGCGTTGGTCATAGTACGGTAATAATCCGTTCGACCGCAGCGCCGAATAAAAATTATCAACAAACAATTTAATTCATGAATCACCTAAATGCAACAGTCAAAACAATTCATTTTTACAAAATACCAATAGAAAGTAAAACGGCGTACCACGCCTTTTTACTTTTTATTAATATACTTTTGAAATGAGCTGAATTATTTTATTTGTTGAATTTCAGTGATACATGAATTAAATTGATTGTTGATAATTTTTATTCGGCGCCACGGTTGAACGGCGTTTTCTCCTACTATAAATGAACTCGCATGTTGCCATATGTAACACTTGAAGTTCTTGATAAATCCGCTCGATACAAGCGTCGAATTAAAATTATCAACAATCGTTTTAAATGTATCTTTCAAATACAACAAACTTTTTAAATCATCAAAAAATTTAATTTTTTGTCAGAAATTAGCTTTTCAAAAAGATTGATGAAATAAAATGATACTTGCTTGAGAATGTTTTGCACAAAAGTTGTAACCAAATTTTAAATTGAATGCATTAAAGTGAATGTTGGAAATATTCAACACTTTCAATAAAATTGAAATATAACAATCTTTATTGTTTATAGAAAAATATTTATTATGGAAAGTTAATTTGCTATATTTTCAGACAAACGAAAGTCTATTTTTATTACCAATAATGTTTCATGGGAAAACTTTGACAGTCATTCAAATATATTCATTGAAATGTTATTCCCAAACTTACTTTTAGAAAGTGAATTTAAAGTTTCATTATAATTCAAGAGTCATATAAATAACTAACAATTTATTCAAGGTCAAAATTATATGCCGAATTTAAACGTTTGTTGAATTTACTCGAATAATACATTCCATTGACTGTTGAATAAAAATGTTTGTTCATTGCTGAGTTGAACTATATGTAAGTATATAGATTATCTTTCAGCATAATATATATAGTAAATTGGGGTTCCATTTTCCAATATTCTGAAACAATATTTTTCTTCGGAATCAATAAAATCTTCAAGTTATTTCATTAGTCTTTTTTATTCAAGTAACAATTTCATTCATGTAACATTTAAAATCAAGTGTCATTCAAAATAGAACAAATTTTGCGAACAATCGTTTTTAATGTGTCTAACAAATACATGAATCAATTAAATTCAAACAAATAAATTGTTAGGTGAATGAATTCAGGAATGAATATTTGTGACAATAAAAAGTGAAACGGCGTTCCATACATTTTCAAGAACCTAAACAGCTTTAGAAGGCATTTGCGATATTCACATGTATGACACCAGAAACAAAAAAAATATTTTACTGAAGAAAATTTGCACTTCATGCAAAAGAAACTTCATTGGATACTAGAATACGTCTATTCAACATTCTTCCCCTCGAAGTGACAGAGAGCAGACGTCCAGATATCTTCAAACGCAAATTAAAGAAAGGACTTTCTTTACTTTACTCCCTCCGTGAATTCTAACTTTTTTGTGGTTAGTGACTTCCAGTACTGGTCTTCTCACGCTTCTTCATATTTTGCTTCATCTTTGTGATGGTTTTGTGATTTTTCACAGGCGGTGAAGTATGCATCACTGAAATACCCGATTCGATTTCGGTTTTTGGCTCGATGTTTCATAACATTCAAGAATGTAATCTTTTTTTTAACCATGTTTGTCATTTTAATTGTACATAATCATCAGACACAATTCAATTTGTGAACTTGAACTAATCCGATATATTTATTGTTAATAGGATATGAATGCAATACATTTGAATTTGAGACATATAAGGCCATCTTCATGAATATTAAATGAATTAGTGATTCGATTCCGATTATTATGAAGAGCCCATAGGCAGATGTCTAGTCGTATGTTTATTGCTAAAGAGTGAGACCACATTCACATTTCCTGAAACGTAATTTACAGGTAACTGAATTATGTTAAATTGTGAGAAAACTTTAAAATAATCTTATTTTCCTACATATAAGAAGGGCTCCATGAAGCAAACATTTTTTGAGTAAACTGAATAAACTTTTATATTGTCATTTGTATGCACGTAGATTGGACAAAATTTGTTGGTTAACGATTAACGATGGTTTAAATTAGAAAAAAATTATGATTTTTTTCGTCAGATTTTATCCTTTGAAGTATTCAGATGACAGCGTAGCTCATTCAAATTTTGAAATAGATATTCAATAGTAGGTATGAAAAATATTTTATGTGGTACAATACCGCCTTCAGCGGCGATGCGTCCATGCCGTACAGGCGCGTGGAGTCCAATTTTTAGCGTTAAAATGAAATTATAAATAATGGAGATATATTTCCGGGAGTTCAAACTTTTTCATCATAAATTTCATCCTTTTTCAGAATATTAGAATATTTAATTTTTCATTTTCTACGCATTGATAGTTTTTAGGTTATCAACAAAAAACTAAATGATCTCTTCTTTCATCTCTTCTTTTGCTATACAAATGGCTTCCTCAAGCGTTTTAATACTGATACATATGTTGATTTTCATTAAGTTTAGGCTAATTCCATTACATATTTTCTTAATTTGTTAATACTAATTAGTTATCATCAACAGTAATCATCAAAATACATTATTCCTTACGTCATTTTGATTTCAATCAGCAATCACTATCGGTGGCGGCTATTTTTCAGCAGCCATTTCGATTCTAGCAGCCAAATTACCAATGGCGTCGGTGAAACAATAATATCCCACAACATAAATTTTTCATATAAGAATTAGCTTAAATTTATATGTCACGCCAAAAACACTATTATTACTCCTTCATGGGAGGAGGGGATGAGAGTGTGTAATCAACCCCCGAATAATGGAAATCGGATATAAGTCCTTTCAGAAAAATACGGGTCTGTCTGATTGTGACTTTGTGAACTTTTGGCAATCCATTCAGGTGTTACTGAACATAAATATGGTTCATTGCTGTTTCCTCATCTTTGACTTTTTTCAATCAGAAACTAGATTGTTTGCGTTTGCTTTCTGTTGTAGAGCTTGAACCTGTTAATGTTCCAGGTTCAAGTACAGGTACAAGTGTAGGTACAAGTACAGTTACAAATACAGGTACCAATACAACTGATTACCTGCCAAGGCATAAATACGCTCTACGAAGCCTAAAAGTTAGTCATCGGACAGATACCTCTGAAGAAGCTAGCCACTTGCGCCAGCGAAACGTTTTTCGGAAGAAAATCCAAAAATCCACGGCTTTCAAACTCGAAAAACAGTGACACTGATGTACAATACTGTAGTACATTTTTTGATCTATCTCGTAGGGTTCAGCCAGTGTTTGCGAAGTAAACGCAAAAAATGTGTTTATTTACGACATCACATTAGAAACCTCTGAAATTATCAGTGTTTCTCTACTATATTATGCATGTTATATACATGTGAACCTTCCTATTGAATCACTCTTATTGAAATGAACCTGCTTCAAAATCCGTATGCGTAGTTTTAAAGAACTATGCATACATAGGGACAGACAGCGGGAATCGACTTCGTTTTATACTATGTACCCAGTTATGTAGGATCTTTCTGAAGTATGGTGTATAATTCTTTATCATTGAGGATATCTTAGGATTTTTGGAAATGATTAGTAATCATGTTTGTTATTTTGGCTCTGAAAGTATTTTTGTCATTTTCTTTGAAATCATTTATGAAATATTCAATTTCTGACAAAAAATTTGGAAAATAAATATTTTTTCTTCTTGGAGGTTAGCTGAAATTGTATCTCAGTTCCGGAAAATGTTCTATATCTTTTGGAATATCAACTGATATTCTTGTATATAATGATTGGGCCGCTTTGCTCTCTCAAAACTTTTTTTTTCGTGACGTGATCAACTTGTGGTTGTGAATTCATGGCTATTTTTATGATAGGAGTTTCATTATTCGGGGGAGTGGATTACACCCCTTCATCCCCTCCGCAAATGAATTACTTTGATAAGATTTGATCGTGAGGTGTCTCTCAATATGCTCAGTGAATTACAAGCTGGCAGTATTTTTATGACGAAACTTTAATTATTTGGAGGATGGATTACACCCCTTCATCCCCGCTGCAAATGGTTAATATAGGAAAAAAAAGGTTCGTGAGATGTTTGGTGTCTGGTATCAATCGATTCATCTGTTTGTGATTTCTAGAGTATTTGGATTCTGTTTGGTAATTCAGCAGATCGAGAAAAGAAAAAAATTTACGTTCCGGAAATTTTACGTAAAATGTTTGCTCGTAAAAATTGAAATAACTGCTAACATTTGAACAAAAAAGTACGCAAATAATTTCATTTCTGAAAAAAGTTTTGTATCCTCAATTTCCATATTCTGATATAAAAAATGTAGATACATTTCTTTAGATACTTTCAATAATGTCATTATTTGAAACAATTACAGAAAATATGTAATATAGGTAATGATTTTCAACGGATTCCAAAACTGCAAAATCTGCTTTTCCGGCATTTTCCCCAAATATCTAAAGTCCAAAATCTCTTAGTTAAAATAAATGAGATATCGAGTTTTTACCATTTGTTGAAGTCGTATTGGACTCTCCAGATCATCAGATTATGGGCAGAATCTAAAAAAAGTAGAAAGTGTTTTCCCACTTCAGCAGATATCGTGAAATTTGAATTATTTTTTAAAATTTTTGGAATGACTGAGAACCGACTGAAAAACAAGTCGGACCTTGAAAAATTATTTAGAAAAAAAAATGAATATAGTTTTTGTTGGCCACAAGAAAATGAACAACATAATTGATAACAATTTTGCAATATTTGCTATAGTCCTGAAATATTGGTTTGGGACTACAAATTTCAACGAGTCCCATAAAAAAGTTCATATACGTTTTCTCGTAAAATGCATAGTTTAGAAACTTCCTGGACTCTTAACCGAATTTGAAAATTTTCTGCAACTAGAGAAAAATTGGAACTAAAAACTGAAAATATCCACCAAGCTCTTTTAACCTTTTTTTTCTAGCAAATAGGTGAATGAAATACTGTATTACAGTTATTCCGTCATTGTTATAGTTCTGAAAAAATCTGATTTTGCTTACTATAGACTGAAAATCCAAATTTTTGTTTTATTTAACTCAACAAGTCCCATATTTTTCTCGACTTCGAAAATTTAATCAACAATGAGTTACCTTTGAGGACCGTCTTTTAATTGTATTGAGAAGACGAGCAGAAAAGTTTTTCTGGTAGTTCAGGAGTTATTTGCAAAATACTAGAACACCAAGAAATTGACTTTCATTCGTAATATTTTTTCAAACTAGAAGCGTGGACGATGGTTCATGATTTTGGTATAAACATACCCTAATTCGGATTGAGCTGGAACTATTATCCGATCTACTTAGAATTTATATAACTGATTTTCAATTAAAGACGTATCTAGAAAAAAATTAAGAGAATTCCCAATTGGTCTACGTTTGTTGGTAGTAGTATTTACAAATGCAAAATCACTTGTTTCGAAACTTCAAAGTTATTCAGCTTCTACGTAGTACTCGCGGCGCCTGTGTTTGATGTCCCCTACGGACATGCGACAGTATACGGTGCATACTTTGCATCATACCTCTCAGAATGCCATTATCAACATATTACAGGGTCGCAGGGCTTTGCCAGATAAACTAAGATAAAATAAGATAAGATTTATTCATCAACTACGTTACATTTCAAAAGAATATTTGTAGAAAGTCATATAAAAGATTGTAAATACAAATCTTTAAAATACACAGAAATATGATCAGATATTTAAAATTATTGAAATGGAAAAAAAGACATGAAATATGTAAAAAACATACATAGGAATGAGTAAAAGCAGTGACTCAGAAGGAATTTATTCAAGTGTTTCATTTTGAATTTTACAATAGGTACTCAGTTTTTTCAAATCATCAGGTGGACTATTAAAGAATGTTTTTGAGATTTATTCAGACGGAAACGATTTGAGCATTCCTTGTATTACAATTATGGATGCCCGAATGTTTCGTCAAAAAATTTGACTTCTTGTGGATTTCAAGGACATGAAAGAGATACACAGATGGAAACGGTAAAATTCTCAGTTTCCGAAATAAAGGTTGGCAATCGTCTCTGTAACCCAAATCAGCTACAGTACGTATAGCCCTTTTCTGTAGCCTAAAAATAATAATTGAGTCTCTTGCGTTACCCCAGAGAGTAATTCCATATGTGAATGAGACAGAGAGAAGTATGTCATCTTCAATGTATTGCTACTTGTTATGGTTTTCAACTGACGAAGAATGGAAATAGATGTGAATTCCAAGGTAGGCCATTGTCTATGAGAATTCCAAGTATATTCATAGTCTCGTGTTCAGATCTGTAAGGTTGCTTTGAAAAAAGTAGTATTTGTCTTTTATCACTGTTAAATTTAATTTGTCCATTGCAAATCGATTGTCAGATATTTCCCTTACCTCTTCATGAGTTCTCATCAGATCCGTCATATTTTCTTCTGAATATATAAAATTTGTATCATCAGCAAAAATTACCCAATTGCAGTTGCAGTTTCGTAAGAATGTATCATCTTTCCTACCAACCAATTTCCTGGAGTCTTCGAAGTCCACTAGATACTCGTTAAGACAACAAGAGGATTGTTCCAAATTCTTGGGGTTCTTGTTGAATATTCTTCTTGAGCAGAAAAACAGCAGAATCAATACTTCCGACCGCTCTGGATTGAATGTCTATCTCGTCTTGTGTTTGTAGATCTTTTGCTAGGAAAATTCTCACTAGTTTACTTTGTAGTACATGTTCAAGAAACTTGATTTATTGTATAAGTTTGAAAATGTCTATAGGACGAAACGTATAGGACGAAACTGCAGTAACGTTAGTTACAAATAAACGTGGTAAAAATATAGAAAGTTTCATTTCTCTTTTCTTCAACATGTTCAAGAGGTAGCAAAAACGTATGTGACTTTCTAGAACTTCAACAAGCGTTTCCTAATATGACTGATAACCAGTCCGTACAAAGCTTATTGTTAAATCATCTGAAAATTTATCTTTCAACGGGTGATGATCAACTGTATTGCCAAACGTGACTCAACCTCTGACGAAAGCACCAAACTAGAACGAAGCTCGAAGGTTCGAAATAGATGAACACTTCAATTTAGCAGACCACTATGCAGTCATTGTTCACTGTGGTTCTGGCGTTGAATCTGGTCATTATTACACATAGGTCAAAGACGAAACGGACTGGTTTAAGTTTGACGACAGTCGTGTCACTAAATATTCTAGCAGTATCTTGAATTTATTGGATCCTCTGGAGACAACCTTCATTTTATTTTATGATAGAGAGGACATTTTCAGATAAAGATTTTCAGATGATGTGGTGCTGCAGATTTGTCCTGCTGAAAAAGCAAATGCGCTTCCAATATTATAAATTAAATAGTTATGCAATAAATAATAAAGGTCTTAACATCGATGCTTGAGGAACACCGTGTGTGAAGGGTTTTAATTGTGATGTAATATTGTTTAATAAAACTGCTTGAAAACTGTTTTCTAAAAAAGATCCAATGAGATTTACGGGTATCCCGCGTAATCCATAATGATACAACTTTTCTATTAGGATATCATGAGAGACACAATCAAACGCCTCCAAAAAATCACATAATGTCATTACTGTGGGATCTCCTACATCAATGCACTCAACTAGGTACATCAGTTACAATTTTCAAGACAGCATCAAGTGTGGAGCGATTTTGTCGAAACCCAAACCGAGATCTAAGTATGAATATCTACAAATTTGTTTTTTAGTATTATTTCAATAATTTTTCCAAAAATGCAAACTCTAGCTATGGGACGATACCTAGTTGTCCACCAATAAAATATCACCTTTTTTAAATGAAGGTAATATTTTTGAAATTTTGAAAACGTCGGGAAAAATACCGGTGCTAACAAACCTTTGCTATGTTATCAGCAGTGACAATGATATTATCATATGATATCTCCTTTTCACTTTTAAGGAGTATATTATTAACTTTTCTTGAATTTTTTATAATTTTGAAAATCATTGTGACTAGGTACCCGTTTTATCAGCCAGAAGTTTCATAGAGAACAACTTGTTCCTCATGATCTTCTATTGTTGTCGAACCACGTGACAGGACACTTTTTAGGATTAAAGCTCAAAACTTTGACGGGAAAAATTTATCCGCGAGAGGTTTGTATATTTCCACAATGAAAGATGACACAGAGTTTACGTTATTGTTGTTGATGGAAAAACTCCATGTCATACTAGTAAGTCCTTGTTTCCTTTTATTCACCGTTTGTGATGGGTTTACAGTAAGAAATATTTTTGTTTTGTCAAGACTCTTTTTCACAAAAAAGAACTGTGCACGGTGATCAGCAATAACAGGTTCGAAAATCCTAGTAGTGATTAGATGATCATTCAAGTTAGTAAAACTATTATCTATACAGCTACCTGATGTGGCTGCGACTCTAGTAGATATGTATAATCACTTATAGTGATAGACAAACCAAATGAAGTTAACAAATATTCCAACTCTCTTAGCGAATTAGAATTTTTCTTGAAATCCACATTATATTAGCCATATTTAATATTTTTCTTTTAGATTTCACATAATTAAGTAATAGACTTTCGAAATTGAGAATAAAAATAAATACATTATTTTATATATATAATATATATATTTATTATTTGCTGAAAAAGCAAATGCGCCACTGGAATCAATGAAGTCGCCCCGGAGCGCCAATTAATTTTTATTGTTGTATTTATTTTATTTTTAATGTCATAAATTATAAATTAATATATATTATATTAAAAATATTTTCTTTTCCGGGTCTATATAAACTGTAAGTATGCAATTTCGTCCTAATAACTCAATTCCGGAAAATTCAGAATTTTGCCCGATATTATAATTTTGTAGATAAAATCATTAAAATCTCAGATTATTTTTTTTAAATATAACGACACCACCTCTTCTTTTCGACTTTCTACGGAAAAAGGAAGTTGATATTGTACCCATCAATATTGATGGTGTTGAGATCTGTCCCACCCATCCGATGGTCTGATAGGTATATAACATAAAAATGATAATCAGTCAGCAACATACCAAATTTCACCATTTTGTTAGAAATCGGGTGTTCACATGGAACATACTCACCGAAGAAACATTGTTACATTTCTCTAATAAGTCCGAACTACTGGGAACTCTATGATTATCGTTTGATGTAACGGGAACTAAGTTGTAATTACGGTTTGTTTGGGTAAATGAAAATGTTCTCTAAATTTAAACCTCACGATTACGGATACCTCTGGCCAGATGACTAGTTCGTATACATCCTGGGCCTTGTTCGAAGGAAAAGTAAATTTGTTAATGGAGTATCGCTCATTCCTATTCCATTCTACACACTCAAATAGTATTTGAGGTGCCGAAACTTTTAATAAATTCAATAAATCGTCGGACTTCACATCAGCTCCAATACGGGAAACGTGCACATGTCCCAATTTTGGGATTGTTTTGAAATTCGCAGAGTTATTGCTGCCAAGTATTAGTTTGTATTTATTTACATACAGAAGACAGAGTTTTGTTTGGTGTGTTGTTTACCTTTTTTACTGACTGGCTATTTTTTGAGAAATATTCTCAGTTTTAGATATTTCAACTGGATTTGATTTTCTGCTACTAGATGGCAATACATATAAGGAACTTGAATTATTCAATTGTTTCAATAAGTATATTAGAAATTCCTTCTTTTGGACCTTTTTTCCAAATAATAATAGTAATAATAATAAAAATAGTAAGAGATTTGTCGATTCCTAAGAATTACAGACCCATAACATGCTTGAATTCGTGTTATAAGAAGTTTATAAGCATCTTATTAGCACGAATACTCACCGCAGTTGACCGAGTGTTCGAACGTATATATGAGCAGTGAGGGTCAAAGAGAACTTGCTCATCGATAGATGTGTAACGCAGGACTCGATACAATATAAGCGTAACCTTTCTATGGCCAGGATCGATTACCGCAAGGAATTTGGTGCAACATTGCATGAGCGCATCTTGCATTTGCTCAGATGCCTTGCGGTATCAGACACAATAGTGAGATGTATAACATCTGGTCAAGTAGATTGGAGTGTGAAGTGGACTCTGGAAGAGCTGTATCAACTCGACGTAAAGATCCAAAAAATGATGCATCTCTATAGGAGTTTGCATCCCAAATCGTCCGTTCCATGGTTTTACTTCCCCCAACAATAGGGAGGCTGTGGACTTTTGAGTTTGGAGTGTCTACATGACAGAATGGTACTGAATGTAATCCATGGTCTGCGACCATGAGAGATCAGGAACTGGAGCAGCTGATGAACTTGGTTTCGTTTTCGACACTGAACGACGTGATCACAACTCTGTTGCCGAGTTGGAACCCGTTCAGCAAAAAGCTGAAAGGGTTCCCTAATAACCCTAATGTACTTGTTATCAGCATGTCCAGCATATGCGGTCTGGGCCTATATCCACCGACATAACGCGGCCCCAAGAGTGCCACATTACCATCTACGGTACTCTTACGGTATTGACGAGACACCGGTATCGCCCTACACTCCGGGGGATATTGAATCCGTTGTGGGAAACGAGAAGTGCCGAATTTATTGGAACTATTCGTTCCCCACCCTCAGGCTCATGCAAGCTAATGAGCCTGATGTAGTCCTTCTCGACCACCAGAGCAAGACGATATTTGTCGTGGAGTTTTCAGCTCCTGGCGAGACGAATATCGTCCGGAAAGAGGAGAAAAAACGGAAAAAATATCGAGAATCTCTCTTCGAACTCCGCAGACTCTATCCAGACCACTCTGTCGAAACGGTTGTTCTGATTATTGGAGTCCTTGATGGAATTATGCCCTCACCACTCTAGAATCTTAAAATTATACCGGCTTGCCGCACTAAGGCAGAAATCTTAGCCGGAACCTCGACTAAATATATTTCTCGAGAGAATTTATCCACTTGAAGCTGGAGAAGAAAAAAAAAAGGAAATATGAACCAATTTGCTGGCTCTACAAAATTTTTGACGAATTGTCTAGTTTGTTCAAGAATCCATTTTTAATGAGTTTCTCCATCAGACCAATATTATTAAGTGTTTCAACTGAGAAACGGGAACATGATTCAGAAGTTTAGCTCCAATATTGGTGAAGAATCTTTGACCAATTATTTTATTTGCTCTTGGTATGTGCACTGTCGCATAGTTTTGTGCTCGTGTTAGTCGATTGTGGGGTAAGTTTTTTAAGTAATTTATATTTTTCAGGAGAAATGTGATAGTCGTTTCAGAAAACAATTGCCTTAAATCTAAAATTTTAAATTCCCCATAGAGCTGTTCTGTTGGATAACCTGAGCTTCTGTTATATATTATTTTCAAAATACATTTCTGTATTTTTTTCTAGTGGATCGAGTGCAGTTGCACTTATACCACCCCAACCAATTATACCGTATTGTAGAAGAGATTCCACAAATACGTGGTATACTATTTTCAATTTGTTAAGGGTTAGTATATTTCGGAGCTGGCGAAACCTATATAGCCTATATACCTATAAACCTATATAGTCCTTTCAATGTATTTTTCAAGTTATGTTCTCGAACATTCCATCTGAGAAAGCTATCTATGTGAATATCTAAGTACCTACTTTGCTGATTCAACTAACTTGACAGTTTTGGAGTTTCTGTTTAAAATCTGTTTTTCCGTTAATCAGCAATCGCGTTCAGCAATATTTCTAACGTCTTCCCATCCATTTGCGGTTTATAGTATAACATTGTCATCAGCAAATGATATTATCTTTCCACAGGATTGTTGAGAAACAAATGAATTCAGATATACAAGAAATAAGATAGCACCTAAGACGGTTCCCTGAGGCACACCGGAAGATACATTCCTTTTTTCGCTCAGTTGGCCATTTATCTGGATTCGGAAAAGGTTGTTAACATTACCCCTCACACCCAGATTTTCCTGCTTGCTAAGCATGGCATGGCGCATGGTATCAAATGCCTCTGCCAAATCAAGTAGTACTCCTAGGCAAGCTTTTCTTCATCTATAGTCTTATATATTATGGAACGACAGTTTACCTATATTAAAATTTGTCTTTGAGGTCCAGTCACTTCTTTCGGACCATTTTAACAGCCACCTTAGATTATGTTTGACCACACTATGGCGGTTAACGATTTTACATTATTTTAGTTTGAAGAATTCCCAAACAATACACGTAGTTGAACGCTGCCATTGAATTATTTATATTTTGAATACTTCCCTAACGTGAAATATGAAGTGAAAGTTTGATGTTTGAACCAGTCTTAAACATGAAAAAAAAAACTGTAATCTTACTTCTTAGGAGTTCCATTTATTTCGAAAATATTCGGAACAGTAATATCAGTAATGGATATATTTTCCACCGGCGAACCTTGGCGGTGGCAATTATTAATAATTGTATCCTAAAAGAAAAATCTCATTATCATCATTATCATCCGATGAGAAAATTATATTGAATAGGTATTACCTACGTTTCGAGATTATCCAATTTAGGTATAACAGAACATTCCGATTAATTAGAATGAAGTTCGTTTGAAAATGTATAATTCAATTTTTATTAGTAACGTATCTGAAATTTTTATCCTCCCTGTGATTTTGTATTGGTGTACTTGAAAAAATGGAAACTCAAAATGCGGTGAGGTCGAAAATTTCTCAGTTTTAAATAATGAAAAATGGCAACAGTGCCACAAATGTTATTGTTATTCCAAGGTATCCAGATATAAAAAGCATGTAATACTTGCTGTTTATACTTTTACCAAGCCGAATCTCACATTTACGTAGTGTGCAGGAAATAATACATTTTAGAGTGTTATATGTGCTACGTTTAATAAGATTACAAACTTGATTGAAAGTTCGTACATGCGTGCGGTCCTATCTTCTTTATTTTTACTCACCTGTTCCTGAAAGTGTGTCGTATGTTATGCCATGAGCGCACAGACAAAACTTATCTTTGAGGATATCAAATAACTCAAGCAACATCCGGCAAAACGCCGCGCCGATTAGTGTGAGAAACAGTTACCCAGGTAAGAAGTGAGAATGAACAATTGAATATACAGTGTGTAACAACGAAAACTTAACAGAGCCGTTTTTCTAATTAAACGGGGACACCTTTCAGACTAATCAGATTTTTTTGTAGTACGCACCCCCTCGGAGGGGTGCGTCCGACGACCCTTATTTAGATAGGGAAAGTAGATCGAGTGGCACCTTGTTTTAAAGATCTTTCGAATACCTTTATATCTCTGTTAAAAGAACATTTTTGTAACGATTAGTTTTCGAGATAATTTGAAGTTAAAATTGCCATGTTAATAATACATTAGACAGACCACTCGGTAACTTGTATGCCTACATAAAAAAAATTTCGAGCAGTTCTTTTTATCAGTTTTTTGTTAAATAAAATCCCTTTTTTAAAATCAATACCCACTCCTCTTCTTCCAGTTTTCATTAGTATATCGTTCGATTGTTTTGTTTAAACGGGTCATGTATTGTTATTTGTTTAAAAATGCCTTACACTACTACTGAAAGGGTTTTAGTTATTGCTTTATTTTTTGGCAACGACCAAAATTCTAATAGAACATAAATTTTATTTAACGAGCAAAACCTTGGTAAACACCTAAGCAGAAATCACGTCCTGGATTTGGTCACAAAATTCAGGGAGACAGGCTCGGTTTTAAATAAGAAAAGAAATGTTCAGAGAAGGGTAGTGAATGACGATAATGCGATTGGAGTGATTGTTCAAGTCATCGCCAATCCCAGGTTAAGTATCAGAGGTTTATCAGCAATGGCCGGAATAAGCCATATGAGCGCATGGCGAATCCTTAAAAACCACAAATTTCATCCTTACAAAATTAAACTTGTTCATGAACTCAATGGTGATGATTTTGACCGAAGACAGGAGTTTTGTGAGGGCATGAGTGAGAGATCAATGCAAAATCCCGAAGTGCTTTATAACATCTGTTTTTCGGACGAAAGCTCATTTTATTTAAATGGTTGCGTGAACCGTCACAATTGCCGTTATTGGTCGGATTAAAACCCAAGACAATACGCAGAAATACATACCCAACATCCCCAAAAGTTGAATGCCTGGGCCGGAATATTAGGTAATCATATTATAGGTCCATTTTTCATTGATGGAAATTTTACCGGTGATTATTATTTACAACTTCTTGAAGAGGCAATACAACCTCGTATAGTTGAAATAATTGAACAGGATCCAAGATGTCAAGATGAATTTATCCATTTTCAACAAGACGGTGCACCACCCCAGCAGGTTCGAAATTTTTTGAATAATTACTTTGAAGGACAATGGATTGGCAGAAGAGGTCCAATTGAATGGCCAGCACGATCACCAGATTTAACATCACTGGTCTACTTTTCGTGGGGATATTTAAAGTCTAAAGTTTGAACTACACAGCCAGCCAATTTGGATGAATTACGTCGTAGAATTATTGATGAATGGCTAGCTATAACTCCTGAGATGTTGAATAATGTAAGAGCAAAATTCGAACAAAATCTTTATTGTTGCATGAAGCAAAATGGCGCACATTTTGAACATTTACTCTAAATTTCCTATGCGAGTTACCCATATTAGGTGTTACTTTTTTTGTATGTGCTTTGAAAACAATTATTGGGATTTATTAACCCTAAAACAGTTTTTTAAACTTTTCTGTGTCATCAGCATTCAAGGAAATCAGCAGGTTATATTCGTTGTGTAGGTAAGTTTTTAGTATGATTCACTTTTTTATCAGAAGCATAAAATATCCACGTCAAAAGGCAACCTTCATAAGGAGGTGCCACTAAATTTACCTAAAATGTAAGGGTGGTAACCAACCCCATCGCCCGAAAAAATATCCTCGTAATAAACAAATAATTCTTACTTTTTTACGAAATCAAATGGACACGTATTAGTAGGTTGTCATGAAAAGCAAAAATTTTTTTTTTATGAAAGTTTTGAACGTAAACTGTACCTTAAAAACAATTTGATTTATTTTAAAAAGAGTTGAACTCAATAAAAATACCTTTAAGTCTCCAAATTATCTCGAAAACTAATCGTTACAAAAATTTTCTTTTAACAGGGATATGAAGGTATTCGAAAGACCTTTAAAACAAGGTGCCACTCGACCTACTTTCCCTATCTAAATAAGGGTCGTCGGACGCACCCCTCCGAGGGGGTGGGTACTACAAAATATCTGATTAGTCTGAAAGGTGTCCCCCTTCAATTAGAAATCAACGTGTCCGAGCTTTTTTTAAAAATCTTACTTTTCATATTCAAAAACGGCTCTGTAAAGTTTTCGTTGTTACACACTGTATATGAGGGACAATAAAAGGTAAACCTCTGGCATAGATTGAATCCAAATCAAGCACTTTCCCTAATTACCAGAAATGAAATCCTCTTCTTGACGGGCGATTCACCAACTAAGTTGAAGAAACGTCATCTACTGAAGACGCCAACGCGCGTCGGGAAGAGTATTGAATTTCTGGTGATTGGGAAAAATACTTGTTTTAGATAGATGAAATGCAATCCTTTTCTCGACAAGGGATTCAGCAACTAAGTTGAAGAAACGTGATATCCTGAAGCCACCAACACGCGTCGAGAAGAGTATTGCATTTCTGGTGATTGGGAAAAATGCTTGTTTTAGATAGATGAGGTGGAATAGTACCTAATCACTGTTGTTACAGAAACACATAAGCGGAGGCGGAAATTCAAAGGTTGACCTACACGTAATATAAACGGTGTGATTAGGCAGAATATTGTCGTATTTTTAAATTTTGCTTTTGAATAAAATAAATCATGGGTATTTTTTCATATATTTAGCCTTCTTGAAATGACTGGCGTTTCGTAAAATAATTTCAGAAAATTTCTCAAAAACCACAAATTAATGGTGGAAAATAACCTCGCTTGGAAATATATATATTTGGTTTTTGTTCCAGTCATTTATTTCATCTATAGACAAAATTAATGTCCTATTGACTTCAAATCAAAACTCCGTTGGACAAGATGCTTCCGGAGGCGAAGGTGATGTTCCGTTTCAACCCTGATAGTACTTCTAGAGATACACCTGTTAAGTATTAACGGCAAGTACACCCATATAGTAACGGAAATATTTATTTTGGTAGTTACGTTTATGGGTTTTTCAAAACGTATCCCATTAAATTCTATAGTAAAAGTTATTTTTCATACTAATGACGCCGGGACCTCAATCTGCCTACTCCTCAGGTCTCGTCACGACTTCTCTCTAAGATCTTAATCTGCCTACTCCTAAGATTGAACAAGAAATGCCGGCTTGCCGCAATAAGGCAGAAATCTTAGAACGCTGTCATTCTTGGCTCACTGCTCTTGCTTAGGGCACATGCTTTTCAGACCCAATGATAACGTTCCCCACGGTTTGGGGAGTGGTCAGGGCTTCGGGGGATAGGGCCCGACCAGCGCAACATTGTTAACAACAATTGAAGACCTTGGCTCATCAGGTAGACTGGACTGAAGTTGGAAATTAAGGGGTTTATTATGACCTGTCAGGATGTTGTCTTCAACCTCTTAGTCTACCGTATTCGTGTGATGGATATAGATGAGGTTTCAGATATAAGAGGCAGGGCGCGAGGCGCCTTAGACCCTAATGTTCTTGCTGTCAGCATGCTCAGCATATGCGGTATCACCCTTTAGCCATCGACTTAATGTGACCCAAGAGTCACTTTTACGGTATTGTCGAAATACCGGTGTTGACCTATGTTCCGGTGGATATTGCATCCGTTGGAGAACAAGAAGTGCTGTATTTATTGGAACTATTCGTTTTGCATCCATACAAGTTGATAAGCCTAATGTAGTACCCAACAACAACAAAAATTTGAACAAAAAGAAAAGTGTACCTTGGAGGCACAATGAATGTTCAAGTGTCTTGAATTAAGTAGAACATGCATTAAATATATTCAAACGTAATCCATTCTAGAAAAATAATATCAATATTGAACGAACTATAGCAGTATAAAAAAAAATATGATTCTCAATTCTCCAATAACAAAAATTTTAAAAATTATCAAAAATTTTGGATAGTATCACAGTCCTACCAATAGTTATCAATTTCTCTCTGAATCTGTCACCTCAAACATATTGTTACGTTTTCCCCGTGGGTTTGACAATAATTGACTACACTGTACAATAATTAAACTTAACTGAAACTTCAACTAAAATTCAATTGTCTATCACCTTATTAGATTGCTCCGTAACGCATTGTCCGGTAAACTTGAATTTCGGATATGCTACGCTTAGTGTTTATATATGGTAATCGAAGTATCTCTAAGCTGATAGAGAATTCGCTAGAAGTCTATCGAAGCGAAGTGAAAGCTAGAACAATCGCGTAGTTGATTTACGACGCCAGCAGCGGCTGGCGTTATTTTTTTAGGGGATGATTCACAACACTATACCCTTCCCTGAGGTTGTTCGCCCCGAAAAATATTCCAAGAGGGAACATCACGACCTATGTAAGGACTCAGTCTCTCTATGTGGACAACTTCAGACTTGCTTCTGGGTGACAGTTGAATTCTGTACACCAGATCGTTTATCTTTTTGGTTACCAAGTAAAGTCCTTTCCATGGTCTCTGCAATTTGGGACATAAACGTTTCAACGTTGGGGTTGGTAGAGCCACACTGCATCGCCCACTTTGAAGTTCACCGGCAGCGTTTTTTGTCAAATCTTATCATCATCTGGCAAATTTGTCTTCAGGTCATTCACATACTTTGAAAGCGGTACCTCTTGAGGTTCATCGGGTGGACTGCCACATCTCTGTATCTGTATCTGTAGAGTAGGGAGGGTGAGTGTGAGCCTACAGCACTTAGGCCACATGTGAACCATTGTACATCCTCCCGAGGAGTTGTCCTCCTAGGTCATCGTCCATCCTGTCCTTTCCAGGAAGGTGAACAGGTCTCTTGGAGACACCTCCTTTATATCGGCAGGTGTAGGCCAAGACTCGCCGAACACACACTCTCTTAGCGTCACGGTAGATTGGGGTGGACATTTCTGTTCATCCCCAGCCACCGCCATAGATTGAGGTGAGCCCTGTAGGCTATCAGAAAGAGAGGAACCAATTTATCCCAGTCTTTTCGGTGTTCGGTGACAAACATCGGAAGGTAGTTGTTTATGGGCTCTCGACCAGTCCATAGGACAGTGGGTGAACATCATTTGTTCTCGTCTTCTTCATTCTTAACAAAATCATCATTTTCTCGCATGAATCTGATTCGAAGTTGTGGCTCTGATTCGAATGTCTGGCAATTACGTTCTGCAACAAGGTTTCTGCCGTTTTAGCCTCTTAGTTGGGTAAGGCTACTACTTCAGGCCATTTGGAGGAATAACCCATTACAATCATAAGGTTCTTGTTGCCGGATGTGGTCATAGGAAGTGGTCCCAGAATGTTAACTGCGATTCTCTCAAAAGGGCTCCCACTGAGGTACTGCTTCAAACTTCCTCTTTGTCCTGTCTTCGCACCCTTTCTCGAAGAGCACAAGTCACAGAGATTAAACCACTTCTCCACGTTTCGGCGCCAATTGACCTAATAATACCTCTCACGCACTTTCGGTACAGTTCTATTCACTCCGAGGAGTGAATCTGTTCGAGTATATTCGCGATACACTTCTTTGGAAGGATTATCTGTAATTTGTAGGTTCTTTCACCCGGATTTTTCGAGTGAGTAGTTCATTTCGAATGCACATGGAGTCCCATTGGAGCCGGTAGTCTTTTTTCTGTTGGCCGTAACTCGTCATGTAGGTAGTGTCACCCTCGCTCAGGTGGTTTTTTACATTTTCTGTCCGTATCATTGAACAAGGTACCCTTGAAGGTTGCTCCCCTCCGGATCAGGAAAAACCGAAGCAGTGGAAGGTAGGGAAGCTCATCTTCCTATCAGAGCTGTCCATAAAAGAGTCTTTGCCCGTTACCTTTCACGTTGGTGGGAAGTTCTTTTTCTGGTAACTGTGTATCCCCTGTCTCCCTAGCGTTGGCAAAATTTGTATCTGGATGTTAGGCATGGTCTTCTTGTGAGGCTATCTGGGTTTCCGTGACTTTTTGCTTCCCGGTGTCGAATTTCAAAATCATAAGTTAGTAACTTTTTGATCCACCTAGCTGGCTCATTTCAGCTTCTCCATAGACTGTCAATCTACCTCCGATAGCTGTTTTCAGAACGGGTACTACAGATAACTGCTTCTGTTGGAAATGTCAGCTTTCATTACTGACCTCGTCGCTTTAGTAACGAAGGTGAAAAGGCAATGGTGACTATTCAGGAATCCGTCGATAACTAAGCTGTTATTGTTGCGTCCTATCATGGAAATCTAATACATGGGGGCTTGGAATGCAGCGGACAATGTACTTCTCGTAGCATCGGCTGAGTTTAGTTTTTCCGAAATCCCGACGCTCTAGTTCGGGTGATCCCGAACGTCAGTCTCTTCTTTTCTCGGATCATGAACGTAATCGACAGTCCCGCCATAAATGTCACTTTCTGCCGCTGTTATAGCATTTAGGCCGCCCTCTTGCTTTGGGTGCAGTTTCATTCATCAAATATTTCTTAAAGAGTTCCTCTAGACCTACCATGAGTCTTTCTTTCTTTTTCTTTTTTATCGATGGCCGTCAGTAGAACTTTTGTTGTTGTCGCGAAGTATTTTCGACAGCTATAAATCCTAGGGAATAAAGGCTGGCTTCACCTACCACTTTCCCGATTCAAATTGTTTGGGTGATAGTGACCGAGGGGTGGGGAGACAGGTATGACAGTTGAGGTTATGATAGAAAGATGTTCCTTGGATTACAAATCGACGTGTTTTTGCATTTTTTCAGAAAACATGTGTTTTGAAGATGTTCAATATGTTTCGTTTTCGGTGCCCCACCCTGTATGTAAATGAGTCTAAATGTGTCTGAGAGCCGATTTGCTTTGGATTTTGTTACTTTATCTGAAGCAAATATTCCCTAAATAAGTTTCTTTTTCATCTACTGTTGATCAAATATCCTGAAAAATTTTGCTCGATATGAATCTCTTCTGAAAGCATTGAAATAAAAATTTCTTAAACTTTGACATCAAAGTATTATTGATATATTGATATCAAAGTAATATGATAATCATCTATCATAATTTTATGAAATTATGCAATTATTCTTAATGTTATGCTTCTTTGGAATAAGTGGACTGTAGTATAACATACGATTGTATGATTTGAGGAAGTTCTTAATAGAATTTTGTTCAGAACACAAAAAAAGAGCGAGAGAGATTACGTGGCTGTGGTTCTCACCTGAGTGTATGTCGGCTCTAGTAGCGGCTTGTAGAGATACTTCTGGTTCCAGGAGGATGATCGTAAGAACCCGTTAGATCACACAACACTAGCTGGCCAGCAACTTTCTCAATTAATTGAGTAGTCGAATCACCTGAGATGCTTTATGTAGCGAGTCTATATATCGAATTCCTGTTGTTCTGCTGCTGTTTCAGCTACTGACCAAATATATTGATACGAGGAGCGCTCCATATATTTAATTAGAATATGAAATACAGCCAAGTTTCGCGATTAATACAAATTTTGCAAATTGAGTGAAAATCATCAATAGACAAATATATAAAGAGAAAACAAATGAAAATAAAAAAATAAAATTAAAAAAAAAAAGAAAACTGGTGAAGACGAAACAGGTGATGTGAACATTCTGATCACATATCTGCACATTTTCGGACCACCGTTGTTCTGACTATTTATATTCAGGCCACTGTTAACCAGAAAATGGTCAGTTATATTTCCTACATGGATAACGTCTTTCTTCAATTACTCCATATATTCATTTACCAATAATAAATCAATCAAAACTGAGTTTTTGGTAATTCTTGTAAGCCAGGCAATCATATTTATAAGATCAAAAGTGTCAAGAACATCCATAATATTCATATCAAACTTCCGTGTACAAATAATTTCACCGACGTAGTACTGATTTTATCTAACGTATTCTCAAAATCAACTAGAAAAACATCACCATTTTGTGTAGGTGGTCGATTAACAATATAAAAGGCAAAATTTTTCTTCCTCATTCCAATATCAATCCGCATTTGTTCATGATTAATTAAGCAGCGTACGGAATTGTCTCTTATATACAAGCTCATACCATTTTCACTTGTACCACGATTTTTGCCGAACTCTAAAAACCTGATTCGGTTCCCAGCGGGGCAGTCACAAAGTATGTGCCCTGCTGTTTCATTATTTTCCAAACAGAGGCGACACACACTGTCTTCCGACAGTCCAAGTCTCTGCATATGATACTTCAAATGACAGTGACCTGTGAGAAGGCCTGTTAGACATCGTAATTCATCCCTACTGTAGTCCAACAACTGTTTAGTATCAAACTTCGAAGGGTGAATAAACGCCTTGGAGTGAGCCAATCCTGGAAGGTTCTGCCAGAAGTCCATACATCTTCTTGTCATCCAGGTGTTCAATCGTTGTTTGGCAAAGTCTAACACGATGCCAATGACAGGTCCTGGTTCGATGAAGCTGTTTTCTGCACCCTACTTTGCAAGGCAGTCAGCAACCTCATTGCCTTCCAGGCCAGTATGGCCAGGAATCGAGACCAGAGATTGACTCTTCCTATCGAGGAGACTCGTTATTAGCAATTTGCTACCAAGTTAGATGTTGCTTGGTAGGATCTAAAAGCTTCCAATGCCGCTTGACTATCCGAGAATATTTTTATTGACTTGTATGTGAGGTTGGATTTATCCAATCTCTCCACACACAATTCAATAGCGTAAATTTCCGCTGGAAATAAAGTCGCATAGGTTCCTAGGCAGGTTGATATATATGTCCTGGCTCTGCGGATGAAAACACCTGCACCAGAATCGGGAGGTGTTTTTGATTAGTCTCTGAACCAACAATTATCTGCTCTTAAAATTTCCTTCTCCCGGAGGATCCAGTCGTCTCTACTCGGAACAGTTCCTAGTTGACAGTTGGAGGCATAAAGTCAGAGGTCATTTCCAGAATGCAGTGACTTCCAGTGTCAACCAACAGTCTGTTGCACTCTGCATTAAATTGATTTGTGCAATTGGCAATGTGCACAAGTCTATATGCAGTCCATCTAGCCTCTGTCTGCAGAAAAATGTTTAAATGAGGTAGATCTAGAAGGATCTTCATGGCCGCTGACGGTGTGGTACTGATGGCACCACTGATGGCCAGACAACCCTGTCTCTGTAAGCGGCCAGAACTTCGCCTGGGCCGTTTTCTGTAAAGCCTTCGGCCACCGTGTTAGGAATCACACATTAAAAGATGTGACCTCGTTAGTCGCACAAGTTTATTGATTTCTGAGAGTTGTCGTTCGTATGGGGGCGACAGCTGATTAACGAAAAAACAGATTTGAACAGATTTTTTGAACCAGGCAACTTCACCATAAGTGATCATTGGTCTGACAATCATCACATACTTACATCCAATGGATTTGTTTGGGAACTAAACCCCAAGTTTTACCACAAACCGTTCGGCATGTTCATGGGCACAGTCTGGCTTTGTGTAAAACTTTTTCCAAGTGAGCGTTCTAGGTGAGTTTTTTATCAAGGAAAATGCCAAGATATTTCATCTCCGTTCCAAATGGAATGACCTCACCATTAAGTGAAAGTCGCGTTATATCGTTCAACTTTCTTCTCATGGTGAAGGGGATTATCACAGTTTTGCTGGGGTTGACAAACATCTGCTTCCTCAGACACCAAACTATGAACAACGTCCAAGGTGCTTTGAGGGATATTACAATCTACTCTTTCCGACGTGGACCTTGCCAAGATGATCTGCATAAGCTTGCAGATCTACTTTTCTTCTGTTGAGGGCATCAAGGGCATCATAATCGACCACAGGAGGGGAGATAGTACCCCACCTTGAGGGCAACCTCTGGTGACTCTGAACCTAATGGCCTCGCCTTGAAGAGTCGTAGTTGCAGTTCTGTTTACCAGCATGGCAAAGAATGGTTAGAGATGAATTAAACATAATTTGTTTCCAATTAATCCTATTATATTTACTTAGGGTTAATTTTCTCAAACTATTATTATTTGTCATTTGTTTGCCAAGTGCCAAAAAGATTATAGAATTTCTAATTACTCCTGAAAGACTGGTCCGATTTCGACAAGTAATTCAGAGTCGGGTGGAGAATTGAAACAACCACTTGAAAAAGAAGCGAAAAACGACTTCACAGAATTGTTTGTTCTACTGGCTTCATCATATTTATTCAAAACGTCAAATAAATCCCACTTTGCATTCTCTGGAACCCTAGTATATTTGTATGGAACTGGCCGATACTTTTCATGAAAATCCACTTACTAGTGGGATTCATTTCGATTTTTGTTATAAAAGGTGTACAAAATGGCGACACGTGTTTTGCTAAACAAAAGCTTTCTCAAGCAGTTTTTGATAAACTACATTTCATTAACTTATAACAAACGGTTAATACAGCCTATTGAAAACACTTTTCCCTTACCAGAACAAAAATGCTGTGTTTCGACCCGTGGTTCGCTATTTATAGAATTAGTAGGTGGCTAACCAAACTAACCGAACAGTTTGAAACTCTTTCAATCTTATAATTGACTTTAAGTATATTAAATAATAATTCACATGATTTTATAGAGAAGGTTAAAGCTGTTATGTTGCGATATGGAGAGATTTCGGTATCATTTAATGCATCCTCGTTGTCCCTATACCAAAAACTATTGTCTCAATGGGGAAGTAATCGCAGACTACAATTACCAAAAATCTGCATGGAGCAGAACTGCTTCCAGTTCAACAATTGTTTCTACAGACAGAATGAAGCATCGGCAATGGGAAAACCACTTTCACAGCTAATCTATTCACGATTGAATTTGAATTGGAACAAAAAGATGAGTTAGATTTTTCTCCACGAATTAATTTGAATCGGATATCTAGAAGGTGTATTTTTTATAAACTCGATACATTTGATACACTTCCACTCGTAATAACAGAGCCCCAAATATTGAGTTAACATATACATTTGAAAACGAGGGGTTACTATTCATGGATGTCTTAGTGATTAGAAGTAACCAGTGTTCAGAATTTGATGTTCTAGGGGTGTCTCAAAATCAAGGGTGGACATTGGGATTTCGGAAACCGTAAGAGATACAGAGTGGATTGAATTAAGACAGAGTTGTGTAATTTGATACTATTAAAAATGTTTCAAAATCTGGAAAATTCTGAATACTTCCGGGGATATCCTGAAAAATAAACGAAAACGCGCCATTTCGTTTTAATGTTGCTGACGTTATTTGAAATGCTATCAAAAAACTGAAACCACTTTCTTATAGCAACATTTTTTATTTTACAACATGCAACGGTCAGATTATATGGTCCGATATAATGAAATACCCTGTATTCGATAGAACTTTCCAAAACGAATTCAATATATTACAATCCATTATTTGAAAATGGTTTTCTGTCAAAATTAACTATTTATTTTTTTTATTTTCATTCAAACAGTAGGCCATGCCAAAACGACTAAATGACCGAAATGAAAGGCGGCTATGGACCGAAATGAAAATGTTATTGTTTAACTAAAATGTCAATATCAGTCATTCATAAATTCTAATAAAAAAAAGAAACTGCCGTTTTCAAATTTAGAAAATCGTGACAGGTTACCAATTTATTATGAGTCAAATCAGAATTCTAGAATTCATAGTGAGCCATACTTTCAATAATATCCTGAACTGTTGCAGCTGCATGAAACTTACATTGCCAAAGAAAATTTGTTTAAATTTGGAATCTCATAAAAAATATGGTCGGCGAACAAATGCTGAGGGAAAACAAAATATTTTGAATTCTGTAAGTTTTGAAATATTATTAACAATGTATAATAATAGTTTCACCATTGACAATAATTATTGTTAACTAAAGTGAATAATTCACCTTGAGGATCAACAAGGCAATTTGAAAATGAAATGCAACTGCAACTACACTCAAAGGCAAAAACTAAAACCAGGTGATAATATAAGATGACTGGAATTTTGTCACTGGCTTTCCAATACAATTAATGAGGATCAGTTTTTACTTGAAGTAATATGGATCGATGAATGCAGTTTTTCTACTAATAGTATCTTCAATAAGTACAATGATCGATAGAAAATCCAAGACAACATGCAAAAATTAGGCTACACGGTCGAACTTCTTTCAATGTGTGGGAAGGAATGTGAAATACACTTACCGGCTAAATGGTGTTGGTCTAAGTGATATACACTGCCCTCCAATCGTGATGTAAAAACCCATTTTTACGGTAAATCATACTAGGGGGCAAAATATGCTGAAAATTACTTCAAATTCGTGATCGGGACCTCCAAATTACTACAGGTACACCTATTTCCTGAAAAAATGTCAGCCCTAAAAAATCTAAATTTGTCTAACTTTTCATGAAAGCATCCCAGTAATTTCCGTAATTGTCGAGGACTGATGGGAATATTGAAAATTTACTTACCGGCTCAATACACCGTCCGCCAGTCGCAATGGAACTGCCGACAAAAAACTTTGAAATATAATTCTACACCGATCAGAAATCTCAATTTTTCAATTGAAAGTAAATTCAATTATTACTTAACGTTTCGTACATTAACATGAATTCGTTCATTATAGTAAGATGCTTTCAATTATAAAAAGTCATTTGGGTTAACAATCGACATTTTCTAATGTTCATTTATGTTTCAAAATTATTTTGAAACATTTAACAAAAAAAAAATTATTTCTCATATTTGTGTGTTTCACTTGTGATATATTTTTTCTATAATCACTAATTTTTTAAGTGGAAATATCTGATTTCTCTAGAAAATTTGTCTACTTGATTATCCAGAAAAATAATTGATGATAACGTTGTTTCTTGGAAGTCACGCAATGAAATTAGAAAATAACTGCAGAAATAATACAAACTCATAAAGTTAAGAATATATAATTGCACCATTCAAAGTCAATTCAACATATTGAAGTTTCAGGGTTGAGAAAAATTCAGTACAAAATATATCCAACTGTAAATAGTTGAAGACCGTTCTCGATTATACGAGTAAGTACCGCTGATTTCATTAATGAGGAAAAAAGGATATAGAAAAAAACTGAAAATTCAATATTGATTCGGATTCACAAAATTCAAATAATTGTTCCTTCTATGAATCTATGACTATTCGTTTTCTATTATTTACAATCACTTTTCTTAGTTTCCCAGGTGTAACTTCCTGGCATGCTTCGATTATTCATAGTGTTGTTGCTATTTCAGAGAGTTGGTTACATGCAGATCTTTTCAACAGCGAACTATTCCCGCATAATTATACAGTTTATCGTAAAGATAGAAACACAGGAGCTCGTGGAGGTGGTGTTTTATTGGCAGTCGATAGCAACAAATACCAATCCGAACGCCTTGAATTGATTTGTCATGTTAATAAAATTGATGTTTTGTCAGTAAAGATATGGGGCAGTAATCATGATTCAAAAATCATAATACTTGTAAATATTCCTCCATACACATCTGTTGATGAATATGATGAATTTTTCGAATGCTTAGAGAACATTCACGACCTTAGCAATACAATAATTTTAGGTGACTTCAATATTCCAGAATTTCAAGATCATTATGATAAAAAAGTTCAAACTAATTTGATATTACGTTTCAATAACTTTCTGAGTTTCTGTGGTATTTTCTTCTTCCATTAACCGGTATAACTTCAGAAATACCAATACTGAAAAACTTTGCAGATTACTCGGAATAGTTGATTGGAATCAACACTTCAGCAACCTGAATGACGTCGATCAAACATGCGAACGGTTTAACGAAGTCATACAAAATACAATAAAAAAGTGTGTACTCATGAAAAAATGCTGCTCCCGCAAGTACCCTACCTGGTATTCAAAAGATCTGATTCGTAAGCTGAAAGTAAAAAATCACTACCTGAAAATGTATAGGCATCATCAACTACTTTTTTATCGTGAAAAGTTCAGAGAGATGAGGCATTCAGTTAAACGCGATATAGATATTTCATATAAACGTTTCATTGCGAACTCCGAACAAAACCTGAAAAAAAATCCCTCCAGTTTTTGGAGCTATGTGAACTCAAAGAATGATAAAACTCGAATTCCAGGACATATGTATTTTAATGATCAAATATTGTCATCACCTAACGCTAAAGTTAATGCATTTGAAACGAACTTTCAAAGCGTGTATATTTCTAATAGTAATCTAAAAAATTCAAACTGGAGTAATGGAGAATGTATCAACACCAGTGATTACTTACATCTTAGTGAAATCTCGAAAAATGACATCATCTCCGCTAACAATAAGTTGAAAATTAAATTGACAGTTGGACCAGATAGCATTCCAGTCAAACTTGTTAAGAATCATATTGCTCTTTTTGCGAAGCCTCTTTGTATCATTTACAACCTCATGCTGAAAAATTGACTTTCCGAATATATGGAAGCTGTCGAGGGTATGCCCTATCTTTAAAACCGGCAAGAATTCGGAAATAGTTAATTATAGACCGATTACTATAATATCAGTGTACTCGAAATTAGTTGAAATAATTTTATCGGACCTCATTTATAAGCACGTAAAAAACACAATTTCCGAATTTCAACATGGTTTTGTGAAGTGTCGTGGCACTGCATCAAATCTTTGTATTTTTACACAATATTTCTTCTGTTTGTTAATGGCATTTCTGATAATATCAACTCTGAAAAACTACTTTTTGCTCATGATATGAAGATTTTCAGGGAGATTGAAGACTACTTAGATTGTATATCATTACAAAACGATATTACTGAGTTACATGATTGGTGTCAGAAAAATGAACTATCATTAAACATAGGCAAATGTAAAATTATGACTTTTGCAAAAAAATCCTCGGTACACATATATAAATACAAATTGGATAATATAACATTGGCAAGAAACGTTCTCGTCACTAGGATATACATATATATATATATATATATATATATATATATATATATATATATATATATATATATATATATATATATATATATATATATATATATATATATATATATATATATATATATATATATATATATATATATATATATATATATATATATATATATATATATATATATATATATATATATATATATATATATATTGAAAAGCTGTACACAAAAAGTTTCTGCAATTTCTTTATTTAAAAAAACATGGTTCTTACCTCATAAGAGAGTATAGTTATGATTTACTATTGGAAGAGTTCAACTAGACATCACTTAAAAAACGCCGCCAAATTAACGACTTGATTTTTATATACAAAATCATACATAATCAAATCAACTCGTCTACTTTACTTTCATCATTGAATTTTAACATTCCTTGTATAACTTCCAGGTAACATATAACTTTTTACATCGACATACCTAACTCACAACACCACTTTCACTGTCCTTTGACATCTATGTGTAGAAGCTACAATAGTCTACAAAACATAGATATATTCTTCTTACCATTATCTCAGTTTAGGAAAGCAATATATAATGCACTATAGAACTGATATGTTACATGGTATGTAATGCTAATATAGATTACGTTTTATGTTTAATTTTTGTTTTTCAGGACTAATATAAGCTTTTCATTTTGTATTATGTACTCCTGTAATTGGGTCTCATGACCTGTTGGGTGTATTTTCTAAATAAATAAATAATTCTCGCGCGGAGATCTTCACGAGTAGTGCCTATTCCTAGACACTGTATTTTTTAACGTTTCCCATAAATACAAGTTTAGGGGGGTGAGATCAGGGATATGTGGGGGCCACAACACCAGAGGGCTATTAGGTCCAATCCAGTTGAAACATTAATTTATTCCTTACATTCAGAGGCAATTCTTCCAGAAAGTCGGAGAACTCATTCTCCAGAAAATGAACGAATAATTTTCCAATCAGATTTCGTTCAATAAAACACACACACAACACCGGTTCTGTTGAACAGGAGTATCAAGGGGTGATACCTCGCACCTTCTCCAATCATCAGTATTATTTCAATTTTCTCTTGTAGAGTTTGTCGGGATATGTTTTAGACTAAATCGATATGAAAATCAATATCTATCATAAAAGAAACAGGAACACACACAACAAAAACAACAGCGACAACGAAAACAACAGGAACAATAACAGAATTAACACGAGGAAGTATGACTGAATTTAATAGGCTCTATCAACAAAATTGCTGGTTAATATCAATCCTCATTTGTTGTTCCACGGCAACGTCAGGGCATCCCTTGATTTTTATTGAATACAAGAAGAATGGCAATGATTTATTAGTGAATAAATGTTGAGAGGTTATAAAATACAATGATTTTTCCCGAAAAAACATTTTCAGTGGATATTTAGGTTGGTTGATTTATTTCTAAACTGAGAGCCCCCTAAGCTAATGCTCATATTTTATTTTTCGGGTTTCTCCATGAGAAGTATTGGTTCAGGTGAAAAGCCTTATTGGTATATCCTACAATTCCGCTAATTCCACAATTCTACGTAAACAATTACGGAAGATACAGGGTTGCTTCCATGAGAAGTGAGACAAATTTGGGTTTTTCAGGGATGATATTTTTTCAGGAAAAAGGTGTACCTGTAGTAATTTGGGGTTCCTAATGATGAATCTGAACGAATTTTCAGCCTATTTTGCTCCCTAGTAAGATTTATCGTAAAACTGGGTTCTTCCATCGCGACTGGCGGGCAGTGTATATCACTTAGGTGTCAACGTAATTCAGCTGGAAAGTGTAATTTCAGCTTTTTCATCAATCCTGCGAGTTTCACCATTCTACCCTGATGATTACGAAGATAGGGGGATGCTTTCATGAAAAGTGAGATAAATTTGGATTTTTCAGGGCTGACATTTTTTTAGGGAAAAGGTGTACCTGGGGGTCTCTATCACGAATCTGAAAAAAATGTTAAGCCTATTTTGCTCCCTAGTATTTACCGTAAAAATGATTTACCGTAAAAATGGGGTCTTTCATCGCGACTGGCGGGCAGGTCTGCGAGTTTCATCATTCTTCATTGACAATTACGGAAGTTACGGGGGTGGTTTTATAAAAAGTGAGACAAATTTGGATTTTTCAAGACTGACATTTTCTCAGGAAAAAGGGGTGCCTGTAGTAATTTGGGGGTCGCGATCACGACTCTGTAGGAATTTTCAGCCTGTTTTGCCCCCTAGTATGATTTACTATAAAAATGGCTTCTTCCATCGTGAATGGCGGGCAGTGTATATCACTTAGGCCAACATCATTTAGCCGGTAAGTGTATCTTCAGCATTTTCATCAATCGTGCAAGTTTCATAATTTTACCTTGATAATTACGGAAGTGCTTCATTGAAGAGTGAGACAAATTTGGATTTTTTAGAGCTGAAATTTTTCCAGGAAGAAGGTGGTTCTGATCACGAATCAAAAGGAATGGTGTTAATCAATGTCTTACCAGACCCTGTGGAAAACTTTACAACTACGCTGCTTGTCTAAAATCGATCTCTGTTTGTGACGATCCTTCGACGTAACAATGCGACTTTTTTTATGGATATTAGTCCAATTAGTATACATAATAGGTTAGTCGCATTTTACTCACTACATTTAAAAGGTTGATTCAACTGAAAATCGATGGAAGGGGGGTGAGTGATGAATCTCGATATATTTATTAGGTACTTATATTATACTTTCGATACGATGCTAGTTTGTCAAATATAATTTTTGCCAGGAATTGCAAATTGGGAATAGTGAAACAATGGGTCCATCAATAATGAATTCGTGAAGTGAGGGAGAAACACAATCCATGAATGCTTGAATTTTATTTTCATCCTCTAGTCTAGAAGGTGGATTTTGGTAAAATAGGAAAACGAATTTAATACATTCTCAAATTGAACTTTGAACACTAGATACATTTTCTGTGTGTATCTACCTAGATTTATAAAAAATCATTAGTTTCATTCATTATCAATCCTATCTGATTGAATGACAATACGCTTTTGTGACTGATATAAACTTTTGTTTCAAAAAATATCTGGCAATCACCGAACTAAAGACGGGACGGTGTTATGCCGGCAGAAAGCGACAGTAATCTAAAGTGATTTTGTACGATATTTCGTATTACACATTTCGTATGACGCCAACTAGCCGTAACGTTACGGTATTATTCCGATTATAGTGCTTATCACAATAGCGATTGCATACGAACTCGTCTTGAGTACACAATTCATAATAAAAACATGTGACAATTCATAATGAGAGTTAATTCATAACTAGTTGGTTCAGTCGGTGGCGTACAAGGTACCTACGGTGTATGTTGAACAATTCATTTTAGGGTAAGTCCTATGTAAATTTAAGATTTAAAAACCTAGTTATTTGTATTGAAGTATAGCTAGCATTAAGTACTCAAATTAGTAATTTGATAAATTCATGTTGCTAGAACTTGATTATTCGTTGAATGCGATTGGTAATCTTGTGACTTCACTCGTGACTTTTTTCTTTTAGGCGTTGGCCTAATCATATCAAGCAATTAATGATCTTCTCAATGAGTTTATTGACATGATATTTATTCAGACGGGGAAAATGATTTCCTCGATTTTAGTCTTTTTTCGGTTGGAGGCTCTTTGAACATTTCATTTTATGACTACTGCTACCGAGGTTCTATAAAATAAGCAAATCAATGGAAATATCAACGAACATATACATATACAAACATAGATATTATACATATATTGTTCAATATGCGTTGGGCCCTAATGAACGTCCAAAATTTTGTCAATAAAAAAAGTTTTGGGACCAACAAACGGTACCTAAACTTTCGAAGAGCAGTATTTATGATGCAAAAGGCATAAAAATCTCTAAAATCCTTATTCCTAAATAAATATTTTCGGCAGATACTGATAATACATAAAAAGAAAAATATCGGTTGATCAGACAGTAATGTTTATAGCGGGTTATGATAATAAATATCATTGAATAAGTATTTCAAGATTAATGATTTACGATTGTGATAGTACTACAAGTAATGCCAATTTGTTGAGAGTATTGGAAAGATTGATTTTGGGTTTCATGATTTTATGTCCATTATAGTAGAAACTAAAATCGTTATCATATTAGAAATCGAGATATAATGATTATCGTGCTGCCTTAATAGTGACTGTCGTTAGACAGTGAAGTTTCTTATTTGATAACACCAACCCTATATGCTTTCGAAAACTATGGAACATCAAAATTGAAGTGTTCCTCTGCACTGAATCGATATTTCAAATTCACAAATTCAACCTAGCTATCCTAGCTTTTATCTGCTTGAAATAGCCCTCCATTACTGATTGCAACTTAACAGAAAGGGATGAATACTGGGTGACCCTCCAGGCATAGCGTTGATTGCTGTTTGAAAAGTAAAGCTACGAAAATTATGAAAATTTCATAGTATAGGAATGACATTGAGTACAATTCAGCTAAAATATTTGCATGTAACGAACATTTCCGATTATACCCGTAGTAGGCTCGAACTTAGTTATTTCAAATAGAAAATCCTACTTTTCATTACAGATTTAGATTTTACCTGTTCCGTATCAAGTTATTTCAAATAGAAAATCCTACTTTTCATTACAGATTTAGATTTTACCTGTTCCGTATCACATACTTTTTACCTATTCTGCAAAGTTTTTATTTGACATTTAATATAAACAATTTCATTTGCAGGACATTTTTCATTTGAATATATTTTTCTTCTCTCTTTAATTTCTCTTCAATTTTTTTGTTCTGTTATGGGACTAACAAAAGGTTTATCTGAGCAGTTGATTTCCTATAGGGTGTCTACAAAAACTATTGTTTACTGTTTCATTGCAATAAACATTCAGATTGATGATCACTTTCAATTAAATTTCCTATACCTATAAAATGCTTAGTTTCCATAGAAATTCATGTTTTGATACTTCAAGGAATTCACTCGATCAAATGTATGTCGACTTTGAAAAAAATCGAGTGAGCTGAATGTTCAATTATATTAGGCGTTATTCAGAACTGTCAAAATCTACAGTACAATGGCCAAAGAAAATTTACAGGAACTTTCTCCCTTCTCGAGTTATACAGGAAAAACTAAAAATACTAATGTTTTTGTTTTTCTTACGAATAGTTATATTTCATTTGAAATGAACTATAACGATGTAACAATGAATCTTGAAATAACATTTCGTGTCAACTCGGCCACCACCAACTTTTTTTTTCAAATACGGACCTGTCTCATTTATTACAAATATTGATAAATTGATAAAATCACAATTCAGTGGTATATTACACTTGGTATTTTCGTAACGATTCATTTGAAATATTTAGCATCATCAGAGACAACAATTTTTAATTACGATCCTTTCGTTAGTTCTTTTGTAAATTGTTTCGATTTCTTTAAAATGTATTCAACTATTGGCGTACCTCAGAAATTACGCAATAATTTCGATGAGAAGAAACCCCAACACAACGAACATTCGAATTTTTCCTTTTTGGAAATTCTGATTAGAGTAATAGTAATCCTTATTTGGAAGCTGATTTTTCTGGAGTCAATTTTCACATGGAATGTAATACTTGTGAATGCGAAACTGCGTTTATGTGGAATAAAATTCCTGAGAATGTTTTTCCAAATGGATTTAAATCGTTAAATTCAATGTAAATCGCTACTTTCGCACAGGCACCGCTCTGAGAGCCCCTTGAGGATGTTCCTGCAATGTTTGTGTTTTGTCCTTAAAAAAATGAAAGTCACTTAACATTTATTCATCTCTATTTCTTCGTACTGGTGAGTCCTAGGAAGCTAAAATTTGGTATATAGGTGCTTCTTAGGTTTTTGATACGCACTAAGAAAGGATTTTCGAATATTCCATCTGGGGCACCCCGCGGGGGTAAAAGAGGGGCGTTTACATATGAAATTAGCTTTTAATTACTGTTTCTCCGCACCGATTAATTTTCGGAGGCTAGATTGTGGGGACTGCCCAGCAGTTATACAGGTCAGACAGGCAGAAACTTCGACATGAGATACCGAGAACATGTATTATCAGATGAAAAATCAGCCAAATATGGACATCTAAAAGAAACAAACCATACAATAAATAAAGGAAACATGAAAATTCTTCATACATGTAACGAAGGAAGGGAGATGAATTTATTGGAAGCGTTGGAAATAAATAAATTGTACAAGGATCCCAAGTTCATAACGCTCAACGACCAACTAGATCTATGCAGCTCGCCCATTTTGAATTTAGGAATTTTAGGATCCATCCAATAGTTGGTTATTGTGACATATTGTAATATTGGTAACGTGTTAGGTCAGGTACATAGAGCAGATACCTGTCCACACTATTTAAGACGCAACTTGACAATTTGTGGTAGTTACTTGAAAATGGCCTTATAAGCCGAAACCGGCCGTAACGAATGAATAAACACAGTAGAAACTACATAAAAGTATTTTCTTTATTCTCTATTCAACATGAATTTCTACAAAATAAATAAGTCATCAATCGAACAAGTTAGATTCATTTTATGTTGAAGGTGTGCAATAAGAAAGAATCCTCAAATATTCCAAATGGGGCAACCCCCTTGGGGACAAAAGGGGCGCGTGTACATATGAAAATTACATTTTCATTACTGTTTTTCCGCACCGCTTCATTTTCGGAGGCTAAAATTTTGTATGTAGATTCGTTTTTTGTTGGAGATGTGTTATAAGAAAGAATTTGCAAATATTTCAACTGGGCGATCCCTTGGGGATAAAAGGGGCGCGTTTACATATGAAAATTACATTTTCATCACTGTTTCTCCATACCGCTATATTTTCGGAGGCTGAATTTTTTTATGTAGGTTCGTTTTATGTTGTGGATGTGCCATAAGAAAAGGTTATTAAATATTCCAACTGGGGCGCCAATCGCAGGGGAAAAAGGAGCGTCTATGAAACAAAATTATTTTTTCATCACCATTTCTCCTTGCCCTGATAAAATTTCCGGTGGGTGAATTTATATTCAGTATCAGCATTGCACCCGTGTGGAGCTGGGGCAGTTCGCTAGTATTTTTATAATTCTCAATATTGAAATAAATGAATATGAAAGTTTTTGGTCAAAGCGGTTGTTGTGGTATTTCGTACCATTTTCAATCGAGCTATCTTAATTAGCTTCAGGAGGAACAAAATAAGCAATGATAATATCTTACAGTCAAATAATTCACCATCCACCATTCAGGGTTTCCCAAAGTTTTTAAAACCACCAAGGAACCGAGCAATTTTTTTTTAATTTTCAAAAACTACACCTTACGATTTGATCTCCACAAACTTGTGTAGTTTTTGAAATTACTATGGATCTTCATCAAGTAACGGCCGAATCTATCAGATATTTTTTTTTCAATTCGAACTCGAAATTTCAACTCTGCCTTGTTCGAACGTGATTCATAGATATCGATGAAAACTTTCATATTTTACTGTGATTTTAAATAATTACTTATTTCTTGCATTAAGGAACAATTCATGAAAATACGTAACAAAAAATTCCGGGGATAGTTACTCTTGAGAAAGTTGAGATATATAACTCAAAAACTGCAGTGAATCGCATAACATATTATGATGGTGATTTTGGATTTTGGTAGATCTTTAGGTAGTCTATTTAAAAAAATTAATTAATTTAATTAATTCTACGTAAATGGGTAATTTCACTAGTTTCAATTAATTTGAATTCACATATTCAAAATAAAAAGGTTTGCAATGGTTTATCTGTGAAATGAATTTAGTTAGTCCGACTCTGAACCGAATGTGAATGGAACATCTGATAGCCAGAATTTCACACCTTGAACCAGATCACAAGACCTCATAATCAACATTTACTGAAAGCCTTGGTACATTTTGCTGAAGGTTGATATACCGGACGATATTTGAATAACTAATATTGTTTATTTGCAGATTTTGTCGTATACTATTTTGATAATCAATTATTGTTTTCTTATTAGTATAGTGCTAACAAGGGTACAAACGTTTTTGTTGAAGAACTAATTCATTATGTTACATACAGTGTGTAAAAGAAAAATGGAATAAATGTATTACTTCAGTTACGGTACATATTTTAACAAAATCCCAAAACACGTCGTTTAAATTATAATTTGACATACTTCAACGGAAAAATGCTACCCCTACCTTCAACCCTCTTCGAATGACAGGTAAAACCCTCAATTTTTTAAATGGAAAGTATAGGCTTGCGATACATCGTTTGAAAGGTATATTTATTTTCTATTTAAAAATGTTATCGCTTTCAAGTTCATTGCAACAATTAAGATAAAATAAATTAAAATCATGTGGTTACCGATATTCCATAAAATACACTCAAAACTTATTGCAATATATTCAAAACTCATTTCATGTTGAGGTATTGATAATAAGAAAGTAAGCTAAAACCATAGCAATTTTCTTTTCGGATGTTATCCTTTAAAAAACTGTGAATACATTTTTGTGGCAACGTTAGTTCAAAACGCCTTGTCAACTTTAGTTTTCAGTATTTTAATTCAAGTTTAAAGTTCGTTAACTTCAAGTCTGACAAATGGTTAGATTAACGGAAATACATAAAATAACAGTTTTACAAATGATTGGTTACGGAGATAAAACCCGAACACAACAGAAAATAGCTCGCCTATTTCATGAGAATGAGTGATGAACTCAAATTAGATGTGATGATTGAGTTTGAAGAAAACACACAAACATCGAGTAGACAGGCACCCACTACATTCAATGTTAGCCATACATCGATAGTAAACATATTAAAAGAAAATAAAATGCATCCCTATAAAATGATACCTACTCAGGAGCTCATGGAAGACGATTTTGATAGAAGAACTTATTTTTGTGAGCAAATGATGGACATGTTGGATAACAATATCATCCAATTAGAAGACGTTATGTTTTCTGATGAGTGTACTTTGTCTCTTAACGGTAATCCTAATCGGTAAAATTGTCGCTACTGGTCAACGGAAAATCCTCACTGGATGAGAGAAGAACACAACCCCTAAAAGGTTAATGTTTGGGCAGGGATTGTAGGAAACCAGATCATAGGTCCCTTTTTCATTGAGGGCAACTCGAATGGCGATAATTATTTGGCACTACTTCAAAATGATGTCATTCCAAGCTTAGCAAATTTATATCCCGATCCAGGAAACCCCCAAGTTCCAGTGAATACGATATGGTTTCAGCAGGATGAAGCACCATCACGTTACCAAGTTAATGTCCGGCAATACCTTGATACAACATTTCCCAATCGGTGGATAGGTAGACGAGGATCGATTGAATGGCTAGCACCATCACCTGATCTTTCATCATTAGATTTATTTTAATGGGAATATGTAAAGAGCAATGTGTAAAAAACTAAATCTTCAGATTTGAATGACTTAAAAGAACGAATAACGCTTGCGATTAGGTCGGTCACGCCTGATATGTTAAATAATGTTAGATGACAGTTTTATTTGATATTAGGATGTTGCCAAGATGTTCGCGGTGAAAATTTTAAACATCTACTTCGTTAACATCCATAGTTTTTTTTCGCGTTCTACATTTCATTACGTTTTGCATTACATTTTAGTTTTTGAGTCTATTTATTGACTTTCGGTAATTACATGATTTTAATGTATTTTATCTTAATTGTTGCAATAAACTTGAAAGCGATAGCATTCTTGAATATAGAGAATAAAGAGACCTTTCAAACGATATATCACAAACCTATACTTCCCATTTGAAAAATTTGGGGTTGTACCTGTCATTCGAAGGGGGTTGAAGGTAGGGGTGGCATATTTACGTTGAAGAATGTCAAATTATAATTTACATTTGACGTGTTTCGAGATTTTTAAAAAAATATGTACAGTAACCGAAATAATGAATTTATTCCATTTTTTTTCTACACACTGTATAAAAATTGTTTTATACATTTGTGAAACTCCAACTATAGCTAATGATCATATATAAAGTCATGCAATCTATAGTTATAAATGCGAAAGTCACACACCTAACACTCACTCATTCATCTCTGTTTCTCCGTATTGGTAAGACCTCTCCGTACCGCTATATTTTCAGAGGCTGAAATTTTGTATATGGGTTCGATTTATGTTGTAGATGTACAATGAAAAAAGTATATTTGAATATTTCAACTAGGGATCCCTTAACAGTATGCCCTAAGAAAGGAAATTCAAATATTACGACTGGGGAGTCCCAAAGGGGGATAAAAGGGGCGCATTCACATATGAAAATTACCTTTTCATCACTATTCCTCCGTACCGCCATATTTTCTGAGGCTAAAATTTTGTATGTAGGTTCGTTTTATGTTGTAGATGTGCAATAAGAAAGGATTTTTGAATATTCCAACTTGGGTGACAGCCGCGGGGTAAAATGGCGCGTTCGTAAGAGAAACTTACGTTTCGTCACTTTTTCCATGCCCTTAAATTTCATTGCAGCATTGCACCCGTGCGGAGCCGGGGTGAGTCGATAGTATGATATAAAAAAGTCTTTATGTCAATAAGAAAACCAATATTCCTTTACGGGAAGCAAATTGAATATTAACTGTGTTATTTCTAGGACGTTTTGACGGAATCCATTTGAAAATATAATATGAGATTATTAGATACATGTCATTTGAATATCTTAGTAATCCTATACGGAAAGGGGCCCAAATAAGCCTCATGGGAAATTAATCGTTGATATTTCATAACTAGATAAATTTTGATTACCACTCAATGTGGTGATTTCCTCATCTAAATTTGAAACATATTTGCTGAATCTGTTGACAACCACGGTATTGAGTTTTAACGTCCATAGCATCACGTTATGAGTGATGATAGTAATCATGAAATCATGAAATGAAAAGTAAAAATGTACTTGGTTTCTGATTAATTCATGTTATCAGACTATTCAAAGTAAATCCGACATTATTGTTTGTATTGTTTAGCTTTGTTTAATGCAATATTTTAAAATAAACTCAACTCTTCACTACCGTTGGTCTGAAATCTATGTATTGAATCCTAAGAAATTGAAATCCAGAAAATGTTTCGAAGAATTATTCCGGGCCAAAGATTAAACATTTGGTCCGAAGTTTCTTTGAATTTAGTACAATATTGAAAGACTTCGAACGAATTGTCAAACGCTTGGAGTCCTAGATGGCAGCAATCGTTCTGTGAGTTGAGAAGAGAATAAAAACAGCACTCATCTCCACTGCGATGACTACTAATATGGATATGGATCCCCCCACCCAGAAGCAAAAAGACGAGGAAAATTCAGATTATTTCATCAACACCTATAATGTCTACTTGGTTGGCAAAACACGCTTTGAAAAACAATATTTTTGTTCTGGCATGGGAAAAGTATTTTCAATAGATTTACTTTACGCTGGAGGTTTCAAATTCTACCCATAATGAATTGTAGAGATCGAACCGGAGAAGTGAGAAACAACGAGTTCAAAGAGTTCAGTTTACATCGTGAACAATGATAGTGGAAAATTGTCTTGTAACTATAGGGCATCAAATTTTTCGAATTTTTTTATCTCGCATATCTTAGACAATCCAGAAAACAAAAAAGTCCACAATGCATACATGAAACAGGTGTTACTACAAAACTCTAGGCTATAGGGTGATTTATGTTTTTCAGTAGACCAAGTTTCTGCAGAAAGTCTGAAAAAACGGACATAACAGAAACTTAGAGAAGAGTTTTATTCTAGTATAAAGACACAAAAAAGACTCATAAGTAGGTGGTAGTTAACGTATTCAAAACCGCATAGCGACACACGCGACACGTGTTTCGCTATGCGGTTTTGTAAACTTTAGAGTGGACATCTCACATTGAAGTGTGTTTTTTGAATACGTTGTGATGGATTTTCATCAATTATATTGGTCAGTTCTAGCATGAAAACGTACAAGAAAATAAAGAAAATTTGGTTATTTATTTCTTAGGTTGCAGATGCAATAGAAGTGCACAATATGGGGAAATACATCGAACACCATGCTAGCAGTACTGATGAATATTCTAAAAAGCTCATCACTAAAAATTCCAGAACTGATAATTAAGTTTCCATAATTGGACTTGATCAAGTTCATGAACCAAATTTCTGGCAAAATGATATTTGTTTCAGCCGCTTATAACCTTATGAAATGTCAGCGTTTTTGGATAGTCGTAAAAAATTTTCTGATTGATTCGGCCGTTACTTGATGAAGATCCATAGTAATTTCACAAACTACACTTAAACGATTTGATCTCCACTAACTTTATTGAAAATAATCATAACATGTTTCGCTTATCGCTAATCATTTGAAAAAGCTAATGTTTTAGCGAAACATGTTATGATTATTTTCAATAAAGTTAGTGGAGATCAAATCGTTTAAGTGTAGTTTGTGAAAAGTCGTAAAAAAGTTGAGAATTTTCGGAAACCAACCTTCAAAGACTCTACAGAAGAAAGTCGTCCTAGAAATCTGTTCCACTTACTTGAAATGCTTTATCTGTCTTTTGTTATCTATTAATTAGCTGTCGCCCCTACAAACAATTCTCGGAACTGCAAGCTAAGGATTAACGAAGTCTCACTTTAAATACGCCATTTATATAGTCAGCCATAGCACATGCCTCTTGTGAAGTTTATGATATATGAGTATTGAATCATTTTGTCCTAAGAATATAACATATAACGAATAAAATTGAAAAAAGTAAATTACCAGGTAGAAATTGATCAGAATTCATATCACTGTTGATTTCAGATGACTTTCCATATGACCAAGAAGAGAAAGTTGATGTTATAATCAGAAACTTTTTCTCATATTTTCAATGGTTAAAAAAAAAAACAAAAAACCCACAAGAGGTTTAATTTTTCAATGAATTCGAAGTGTAAACTTGAATGATCTAAAGTAAAGCAACTGAATTGGCTACAAAAATACCGCTAATCTGGTAATATATAAAAATTACCAATCAGGAAAATCTCCACTGTAAAAAAAATTATACTAGGTACTAATAATGTTCATAATTGCAGCAATGAGGCAAAAATACTGGAACTGAGCGAACACCAAAACAAACCGCACAAATTATAAATACACCAATAATAACCGATGATAACCGTTATAGAATTTTTTCAATACATTTTATTGAAGAAGCGATTCGCCACAAGGTGGCTTCATCAGTTAGTCTCTGACGCTACCGCATGTAGCAAAAGTCGTCTCAGACCACTCTAATTGAGAAAGCTACAGTTGTAGTGAAATGCGTATTGGAAATGAATTCTATACAGGGTGTCCCTGGACTTCCTCTTTTCCTCTCGGGAATGTATAGATGGGGTCAAAATATCACCAGTACTTCATATAACTTTTTTTCCTAAAATCCTTCGTTACCAAGTAACGGGCCCTCGAAGTTACAAAATGAAAAATGTTTTTCTTTGATAACTTTTCAAGTGAATATTCAAAATCATCCAAATTTTGGTAATTGACTAAACAAATGAATTCCTTCGATGAGCTTTCATGCAGGAGTCAGTTGTTTTGCTACAAAGTCAGGAACGGACTACCCCCGATGGTCCACACCCCAAAACTTCGAAATGACAGATATTTTCCAATATTTTTCAACAAATTAAGGTTACTTGGACAATTTTATGAATGAAAGTACTCGTGTGGAAAGTCGATCGGAGCAACGAGTCTTGATAAAAATGTAGTTTCACTCGACGACATCAAACCCGCTCGTCCACCATTATTTGAAATGAATAATTATCAAAGCAGAAATAATAATGATAACGTTAATTCAACAACATTTATCCTGAGATGTCTACCATTATTCGAAAATATTAGTTTTTAAGGAAAATGGAAATGATAGGTAAAATGTTCATAACGAATTTTTATAATGCAAACACGTTTAACTAACGAAACTCAAGAGCCTCAAGAGCAAACAGAAATGAAAAATCCGCTACAGAAACTGCTCGATATGACCACCTTCTCTCTCTATACATTTTCTTAGTCTGCGAAGACACCCTCTCTGTACATGAAATAGCATTCCAGGGTAGTTTCGTATGGCTTCACAATGTAATGTTATTCTATTCAACAATGCATCTCTTGTGTGAATAGGTGTAGCGTAAACAAGGCTTTTTAGATGCCCCCACAGAAAGAAATCCAATGGATTTAAATCCGGAGACCGCGATGGCCATGAATATGGCCCACCTCTACCAATCCATCTATTGTGGAAAATATGGTTCAGATGGTCACGCATAATCAAACTAAAATGAGGAGGAGCGCCATCATGCATAAACCACATATCTCTTCGGGTTTGCAATGGAACATGTTCCAAAAGTCCATTCAAATCGTTCTGAATGAACTCCAAATAACGTTCTCCATTCAATCGGTCCTGTAGAACGAATGGTCCTATAAGATGGTTTCCTATGATACCAGCCCAAACATTCACGTTGAATTTCCGTTGGTGTTTGGTTTGCAATATCCCATGGGGATTTTCTTCGGCCCATATATGGAGATTATGAGAGTTGATAACTCCATCTCTACTGAAACCTGCTTCATCAGTGAATAAAACTCGATTAATAAAAGTCATATCCTCTCTTTGCCTATCCATGAACCAATTGGCATATTCCAGTCGTGCTGGAAAATCTTGAGGTGTCATGGCATGTACCTTCTGGATGTGAAATGGGTGGAGCAGTTGTTCCCTAATTATTCTATGAATAGTGGACTTGGATGTATGGAACTGTTCTGCTAGATTTCTGATGCTCATTGAAGGATCATCAGCGACGGCTTCCAAAATATTTTCCTCCAATACAACGGTACGTACAGTCCTAGGAGCGCCCTCAACACCTCGTTTTGGCAAAACTGTACCTACAATAATATCGAAATAAAACAACGTGCTCAAATTAATTATCAATTATTACATACCTGTCTTCCTCAAGCTGCGATCGACACGCTCGAATGTTTCTCTTGACGGTACCGTTCGATTGGGAAAATGCTCGGAATACAGACGACGAGCTTCTGCAGCATTACAAAATGCTCGTCCATAAAATACATGCATATCTGCATATTCATTGAATGTAAACTGTTCGGCCATATCAAAAAAATTCAAAATATCCTATAGAATATTGACAATACAATGATAGTCATATGACAACGCACCACTCAACAAAACAAAATCGCATTCCAGTTTCTCATTTTTTATCAAAACTTTCTAAAAGGTTTTTTTGTCAACATCTGTGAAAGAAATGGAACATAATTATTCCCTGGATATTTTTCACCTGATCATGTGCAGCCGTTTTTGTAGTTCATTCGTTTGCTTTTTATTAGTATAGTAAATATTTTTTCCGATGTGCGTTTTTTCAGCTAAATTTAGATTCGTGTTAAAGAATTTCTCCCATAAAATTATAATTATCAGTGAAACTCCTCAACAGTTTAGCTGTGAAGAAGAATTTGAAACATTCGAATGTTGAGTTTCATGAGATTCAGATAACTGATCAACACGAAACGTGATTATTCCACACGTATTATGTACATACAAAATATGGAATGAATTTGATATTTCATAGTAGAGTAGCTTGTTAGTTTAAAAACACCACGAATCTACAGAAGTTGATATTTCTTTTGAAAAAATATCTGCTATCACAATTGTGACTTAAACTTCCATATAGGTACTGTACTTTTTGTTTACGACTTCATTTTAGCATACTTTGTATTATTCCTGTTATAAATGTTGTTGAATTAACGTTATCATTATTATTTCTGCTTTGATAATTATTCATTTCAAATAATGGTGGACGAGCGGGTTTGATGTCGTCGAGTAGAACTACATTTTTATCAAGACTCGTTGCTCCGATCGACTTTCCACACGAGTACTTTTATTCATAAAATTGTCCAAGTAACCTCATTTTGTTGAAAAATATTGAAAAATATCTGTCATTTCAAAGTTATGGGGTGTGGACCATCGGGGGTAGTCCGTTCCTGACTTTGTAGCAAAACAACTGACTCCTGCATGAAAGCTCATCGACGGAATTCATTTGTTTAGTCAATTACCAAAATTTGGATGATTTTGAATATTCACTTGAAAAGTTATCAAAGAAAAACATTTTTCATTTTGTAACTTCGAGGGCCCGTAACTTGGTTACGAAGACTTTTAGGAAAAAAAGTTATATGAAGTACTGGTGATATTTTGACCCCATCTATACATTCCCGAGAGGAAAAGAGGAAGTCCAGGGACACCCTGTATATTTGGAAAGTATTATCGTATATAGTATAGTTGATTTTTACCAAGTAACGGCTCAGTGTATTCGAAATTTGATAACAATATTTTGATATTCACATTCATCGTTCAATGTACTCTGCACAACAACCAACCGTCACTTTGTGTCTTTCTATAGTCTATTTCAAAAGAGTGTAGAGTAATAAATCATGAAGTGTCATAAAATTTGCCTGAATTTTGTTGTCGTCCATGGGCGTAGGCAAATCTTAGGATTATTAAACTTAATAATTAAAGTAAATTAAAAATTACAGACATAGATAATAATAAAAGGCCATTTTTGGGAAGTAATTTGGTCTAAAACTAAGTACCTACATGTATTTAGGTAAGTAAAATTTCTTAAAAAAAGATTAAGATTAATTTTAGTGGTTCTTGTAAACTTATTTAATATGCAATTTGGGTTCATATACTTGAGCATGATTTCTCAAAAAAGGGTTAACACTTAGTTCCGAGGTGCCACGTCATTATAATAATCCCTTTTTGACCCTGCCCACCAATCATGCAATACCTATTAAACCCAGGTAATTAAGAAAAAGGGTTTAAATATATTGTAATGGTGTCTTAAACATTCGAGTTATAATAGTAATTGTTACTACACCAATTAAACGTACAGTGATATTGTGATATAGAAATAGTGAAAAAGTTATAAAATGGGGACATTTACTCCAAAGAAAAGAAGTGTAAAAAATTCTCCGCTATCTGTTTGCGAAAAAGTTATAATTTTAAATGTATATGATTGCATAAAACACGATCACCCTAGTTTGTCTGTGCAAGAAAGTGTTGAGCGATGTGCCCGAATGACTGGAATTGGACAGTCCACGATTTTTAAATTATTGCGAGAAAGAAATATATCAGGCCAGGTAAGTCCATGCAAGAGAAAATCAGGAAGACCAATAAAAATCTTAGATGAAGACACCAAATGTGACATTCGAAGAAAAGTTCATTCGTTTTATTTTAAAAAGGAAATACCCACTCTTGAAAAAATATTTATCGAGATAAGCCAAGATAACGATATTCCTTTGATATCCAGAAAACTTTTATGGAAAACTTTAAAAAGTATGAATTTTGCCTGGGAAAAGCACAATCGAAAGGCACTATTACTGGAAAGTGATGAAATTGTTTGCTGGAGACGAAAATATTTGACAACTATAAAGCAGTACCGCAGAGAGCAAAAGAAAATTTTTTATCTTGATGAGACGTGGATAAACGAAGGTTATATAGTCAAAAAAATGTGGCAAGATAAAAATATAACAAGTTCTCGCCAAGCTTTCATAGAAGGCCTTTCGACGGGTATTAAAGTGCCTTCGGGAAAAGGGAAGAGGCTTATAATTGCTCACATTGGAAGCGAAGACGGATTTTTAAAAGAAGGTTTGTTAAGCTTTGAGTCGTGCCGGACGGGAGATTATCATGAGGACATGAATTCGGATGTCTTCGAAGACTACTTCGGGGAAATGTTAAAATTTCTTTCAGCTGATTCGGTCGTGGTTATGGATAATGCAAGCTACCATTCAAGGCGCTTAGAGAAGGTACCAACTTCAGCTTGGAGAAAGCAAGAAATTATTAACTGGCTGTCAAATAAAGGTATTCAGTTTGAGACGAATTCAGTAAAGAAGGAACTACTAGCCATAGTAAAACAACATAAATCTCGCTTCATGAAATATGCCGTAGAAGATGTAGCAGAAAAGTATAAAGTAACTGTGCTGCACCTACCGCCATATCATTGCGAATTAAATCCTATAGAACTTATATGGGCACAAGTTAAAGGATATGTTGCAAGGCACAATACCACATTTAAAATGAAAGATGTCAAGGTATTGTTTGATCAAGCCATTATGGAAATCACATCAGAAAACTGGCAAAAAGCAATCCAGCATGTTTCAAAAGAGGAAGATAAAATGTGGGAACTGGACAACTTGGTCGATCAGGTGGTTGACCCTATAATTATAACACCAGGGGATGATGACAGTTCTTCGGATGAAGACTATACTGATGTAGAATAATTTAATTGAATTGTAAATATACTGTAGCGGGATAAGCAATCTGGACAGAGACCAGTGTATCAGTGACAGTGACACTTTTGCTTAGGTTAGGGTTTAGAATTAAGGGTAGTCTGAATAATTATTTTCTCGGAAGGTTCTCGAAAATTGTACCTAGTAATCTCTAGAACATTCAATTAGGGTATAAATAGAGTGTTGTTAAACGTTAAGGGAAGTTCACAGTTTTAGTATTGTTCAAGTGTCAAATTGTAATAACGTATCCAGTAAAGTTCTTGTCGTTTTTGTGAATAAATTGATTTAAAGTCCCCACAAGTGTTTCAATACGTGAAGTTCGTTCGTGTGTGTTTGTGAGTATTTCCCGATTTCGGTTCGTATATATTTTATTGTTACATTTTATATTTTTTTAATAACACTGTTCTGCTGTATTAAATTTTTATTTCCTTTAATATAATTTTTATGAATGCATATTCTTTTGGCAATTATCCCACTAGCGCGCCTCTGGCTCAGTATTTATCCGTCGATAACAATGGACAAATCCCTTAAAACAGGGTGATACCTACCTGCTCTTTATGAAACGACATAATTTTGCAATGCGGACTAGGGAAGTGACAGAATTTATTGACGGATCACCCTGTAGCGCTTTTGAATACTTAATGAGATTTTATTACTCTACACTCTTTTGAAATAGACTATAGATCTATCGAAAACCTTCGACAGTTAGCTACTAATTCTATTGAATTCATTCGAAAACTATGGAGTCATAGGTGATTAATTGACTGTTTCAGAATTTGTTCGTTGAATAAAACACAGGTCGTGAAAATTGATGAACAGGTTAGTACATATCAGTTGATTGAGTATGGTGTACCTCGAGGAACTGTTTTGGGTCCTATGCTTTTTGATATTTATCCAAACAGCTTATTTGATGTGCCTAGCACTGATAAAATAATGACATACGCGTATGATACAGTTATTTTCTTCAAAGTTGAAGATTGCGAAACTTTGAAATGTATAGTTGAAGATAATGTGGAGCAGATGAGATAATGGTTCAACAGCAGGTTCCTTACGATCAATGCAAAGGCTACTTTTCTCACCTGTATGTTCTAATGCATCCATCTTGCCACGTTTCACTAAACATCCTTTGAATAACGACTACACCATTGAAACCTCAAATACTTCGAATATCTTGGTATCATGCTACATAACCACCTTAAATAATACGGTTGCAGACGTCCTTGAATTACCAGATTTATTATTACGAATGTTTTTAATTGTGCATTTTTCATTAAAATAATTAACGAAAAAAGAAGGGGTGGGGCAAAGTTTCGGCTGTAGATTCATGTATTTTTTACTAATTTCGTAGTACCTATTTGCTGGTAATTGTATATGTTCGTCGTACTTTTGTTTTAGTTTCTACCACATTTACAATTAAGATTCCATTCACATCTTTGACATTTTCATATTTTAGATCATGTAGTTCATGCCTTCTACATGCTCCCATTTTTCCAAAAATCATTGCTACCAAAAAAATATTCAACAACAAGAAATAAACCCGCGTCTCGTAATGTAGTCTAGTTCAAATCTAGGGCCTTCGCCACGAGTTACCTGACTAAGTTTTCTCGAAATCAATGAAATATATCATGCACGACTCGAATGGAAAATGAAATCCATGAAAATGTTAGGTAGATACTTACATACTTTCATAAAAAACTTTTCATCAGAAGCTTCGTCGATAAACGTTTTTATTTGTTCAGATAAAAATATTTTTGATTTTTTTCCAACGCATCCTTCGGATTTTCGCTTTAGAAATAAGAAGCTTGTAGCTTCTTATATTTAGAAATGTCTATATTATGGTTAATATTTACCAACGATTTTATTGAATAATGTGCCCATGTACTAAATGATTTCATAGTTTCCATCAATTCTTGAAAATAAGCAATCAAAACATTTTCGGAGAGTTGTCGAAATATTATATGATATATTTTTTCGTACACTTTCTTAGATTTTTGGGACAAAATATTTTGTACTGCATTTTCTGCTATTTCCGAAATGGGTGGTAATTTTTCTATATTTCTGATATCAGACATTTTGATAATATAATTATAGAAGGTTAGCTATATTCTGTGAAAATTTAATACCTATTGATTTCAACAAATAAAACAATCAGATAGGAATCTAGGACAAACGTCAAATGAACAGCATGTTTTATTGAAAAATTATAGGTTATGAAAAATCTGTATCATATTTGATCTCATTATGAAACGGATTATGGACATATAAGTGTATTATTATAGTACGGGTCTATATAAAAGGAAATAATATATTATGCACTGGTGAACACTAATGAACTATCTTATTATAGTGCAGAAGAAATTTGAAAAATATACTAATAACAAGAAATGAAAATTGAATATTAAAAGATTTCAAGCCAAGTTACTTCGTGACGATTCGATTGTTAGTATCCACCATCATCTTCAGGAGATACTGAGTTAGGTATCTCTAACAATCGAAACGTCGTGAAGTAACCTGGCTTGAAATCTTTTAATATTTAATTTCCATTTCTTGTTATTTTTTTAAAATTTTCATCTCGTGTTAATAGTTCAATTTTTCTGATATTTAGGCTGTATTTTATTTCATTGTAATTTCAGTTTAGTTGCTTATTATAATTGTTTTTTTTTCAGCTAACCTTTTCAATTTTTTTACAGATTCTTTCAAGGATTTGAAATCAATTTATATCATATTAGACAATGGAAGTCCGAACTCATGAAATGCAAAACAATTGTTGATTCGTGATGTATTAATAATATAATATTTATAAATCTGAAACAGTGACTCTTAAAAAGATACACATACTATATAATACTATACATACTATATAATATGTACATAATCAATATCATCAAGAGATTGCATTGAAATACTTTACGTTAGAGTTTAGTTGATTTTATCTACAATATAAAATATTGAGAACAAAATTACGGTCATGAAAAATGTTCGTGCTGAAAAAATTAGGCAATCCATAAATTCAAAATAGAATCAACCAACAACCACAGTCATTAATTGAATTTCATCAAAATCGGTTATATTTACAGTTTTTCAAAGTATAATAACCCATAAATATAAAGAGAACTTACTTCAAATAATATTTGAAATCTATATTTCCGTTAACTCTCAAAAGGCGAAACTTGTGCGAGCTAAGGACTAACGAGGTCTTAGCTTTTAACGCATGATTCCGAACACAGATTGGACGACAGCAAGTGAAAATCGATTTGGACAACAAAAAAACTATTTTGATAGAACATTTACAAAAAATAACTATCTATAACAAACCACTGTATTTTTCATTAAAAATATCAGATTTGTGAAGAAGAGGATTGATTTCGGTTCAACAAGTGTTCCTCCAGACAGCACGAAAGTACACCAATGGAAAACCTAGTGTCTCCTTTCATGGCTGATATCATAATGTGAGTAGATTCTGAAATTGAATCAACAGAGGAGTTTGATTATTTTCCATAAATTACCATGTAATACATGGATGATTCCTAAATGCTTTGAAACGGCGTCAAGAGATTTGATGTTTGTAGAAAGAATACTAGCATTTTCAGTTATATAACTAAAATTTTTTCATCTATGGGCTTCTTCAAGAGAAGCAAAGATGCGATATCGAAAAAACCTTTAAGAAAGTAACAGGTGTTTCTTCAACATAGCAGAAAAGTTCATTCAGAAAGTGTCTTCGTGAATATTCGATTGCTCAAAAAGATGACAATATTTATGTTCCTCCTATATAAACCAAAATACATTATTGAGTTGGGTTTTTGAAAATTTGAAAATTCAGCCAGTGTTAGACAATCCAAAAGACAGAATGATGGAAATGAAGAAGTCTCTCATTTAAAAAATGAGATGTGAGCCCTGCGACAAAAAACATGTTGCAGTGGAGTGTAATAATTCTCTTTATGAAGAATATTTCATATATTAGGGAAGTTCAGTGTTGCAAACATGCTTTGGAGAATGCCACAGTATAAATGACTAATGATTAAAATTGTTTGGTGCGGTATGTAATAATAGGCTTTTAGACGCGTTCGAAAGTCTATAAATCGAAAATTATGAGAAAGGTCTATGAACAGCGACAAAGGTTTCATTTCAAACATTCCTTTCGGTCGAGTACACTGGGCTATACCCTGGGCTATTATTTAGTATATGACTCGAAGCAGTTCCTTTCTATACAAACTGTTAATTTGAACTTCTTGTATAGCCAACTAACTCGTGAGTGACACAGTGCACATTCAAGTTGTTTTTCCAGCTCCATAGGGTGGTGACAAATATTATTTAATACGATACTATTATATATTATAATTAATTTGAAACCCTACAAATACTCTTATAAACAGATTGCAACTCACGGAGTCTTGGTATAATTTTTTTTACATTGTCTGTCGTGCAAAAGTGACTGCAGAGCAATACTATCAACCACAAGATGTAAAAATATTCAAAAGTACTCAAATGAGTACGGTAGACGGCAATACGATAACATGTAACTGAGGTTACTAGGGATAAGATTCAATAACAAATCAACAGCGATTAGTATTGACAAGTCATTCTTGTATGACTCTTATAAGTAAAAAGAAAGGAATTAGTTTCAGTCACCTATTGACGATGAACTATTTTCAATACTTCAATATATTTCGAAAAAAAAATTGCAAAAAATATTGTTTGAATAAACTTTTTGTTTTGACTTCAGTTTCGAAACTTTTTTAATTATTATTATTCTTTGGCAAATGTCAGTTCAGTATTATAACATTTCCACTGCGATCCATCGAATTCTAAGCTCACAAATATGTCCAATCTTTGAATAACCTTCAAACCTAATTTTTAGTGCATTTTTTATTCTATTTTTAGAATTTTACGATTAAACAATTGACCTGAATGACTACATTGTGTATTGTATACTTTCTCTGAGATGATATTTCAAAGAAAAAAATCTATTTTCAAAACATCGAGAATTTTATCTTAAAATTATTGTGGTTTACTTGTGTAACTTTTCTAATTATAAGTGTGATAAAAGGTAATAAATAAGCGAACTGATTATTTTATAATAGGACAATATTACATCAACTCAGCTTGGAATAACAAAATGGTGGAAGATGGATTGTAGAACATAACAATGTAATTGGTGTATTGAATTTTTTTCAAATCAAATGATAGTAAAAATATGTGCCCCACAATCGTCTATCAGCTGTGTGAGGTTGTAAAACGATTTAAGAAATAGTCCACTGAATTTGGAATGTGGTCCCACGAAGAGAAACAGTAGAAAAAATGTAGGGTTTCTATTCCAGTAAGTAGAAAAATGTTTTGTTTGAAAACATTTAAATTAGTACATACTAAAAAAATACAGATATATTTATTATTGGAGTGATTTTTTTCAGGTTTGTATTGTAACTTGTACTTAGAAGAAAGTAACTGTTTCCAATAATATCTTAGTGGTACGTGGGGAAAAATTCTTGTTACCAAAAAGGTAACAGTTATTTAGGATTGTATGAACAATTAATTATTCAAAAATAATTTATAGTTATTCTAGAAAAATAATTATGAAGTGATAAAGAAATTCACTTCTAACCTACTCTGGTAGGTAAAAATTGGTTCTTGTGAAATGAAGAAATATCATGATTCTGTTTTGAAGTGTTGCTTACCTGATAATTTGATCTGAAGGCAGAATTATTGTTATAGTTAATTTTTTGCTACTCCATTACAGACATTACAGACTTGTGCAATTGGCACTTCGCCAATTGCACAAGTCAATCTAATGTAGAGTACAATAGACTGCTGGTTGACACTGTCAACTGAGTACGAACTGCCTTATACAGTACTCTTCCAGAGCAGAGAGGACTGGATCCTCCGGGAAAAAGAATCATTAAGAGCAGATAGTTGTTGTTTCACGAATGTTCAAAAACACGTTATCGTGCAGGTGTTTTTATTCGCAGACTCAGGACAGAGATACCAATCTGCCTAGGGACCTATGCGACTATATTTCAAGCAGAAATCTATGCCATTGAATTGTGTGCGAAGAAATTGGTAGAATCCAAACTCATACACAAGTCAATAAACATATTTTCGGTAAGTCAAGCGGCGTTGGAAGCTCTTGGCTCCTACCGAGCAACATCTAAATTGGTAGCAAATTGCCAAAAACAACTCTTCTCGACAGGAAGACTTGACAAATTGTCTCTGGTCTGGATTCCTGGCCATACTGGCCATACTAGCCAGGAATCGAACTGTCGGAAGACAGTGTGTGTCGCCAGTATTTGGGAACTGATGATACAGCAGAGCACATACTTTGTGCCTGCCCCGCTGCAGACCGCTGCAGGTTCAGAGTGAAGGTCGAACAGACCCACTCACTTTTGACCTAACCTAACCCAACCACACAAAAGACATTCATCTAGCGTCATTTTGATGTTGATGGGCCAAGTTTTTGTGAACTATATTCTAATTTAAGGTGTTATTTGAGGTGTATTTTTTATCGTTTCATTCAAATGATTTTGATCTTATCGGATACATGATCAACATTTTCACCAAATGTGTTGGTTGAGAAATAATTTCAATAAGCCTGATTTAGTTCTCCGTGATCGATGAAGTTTCTAGATTTAATTTAAAAATTTCACAGGTGCCATGCGGCCATTCATTTGAAAAGTTTTTTCTGAATAAGGAACCTATGGACCATACTGGCTTACCTCGAGAAGGCTGAATGAAATATTGGCCGAAAAATAGACGGCTACCATACTTAGATTCTGGAAACTATTCACACTTAAGTGGAAAGTGGTTATTAGTTAATGATGTCGGCATTCCCTTTGAATGTACCTTGATAACTTGTAGTAACATGATGGGCATAGAGCTTCTTGACAGTTGACTTGTCATGTTCATCAATCTGAATAACGTCGCTTCAATGATGATTAATTTCCATCTCCGGGATTCCCACATTAACGAGAGATGTTATTCATACGCTTCAATAGATGATCGATTGGTTGTAGGAAATGAGAAGTGTCAAATTTCCGAAACAATGCATTTTCTATCCTCATGTAGATACAAATCAGTAAACTTGATGTAAGTTTCTTGGTTATCAAAGTAGTTTGATATTCTTCATGGAGTTTTCTGCTCCAGATGGAATGAATATCGTTTGAGAACTGGAGGAGAAAGAAGAAATATCGAGATCTACTCTTCGAACTCCACAAATGTCTTTTATAATTATGGATATCTCTGGTGAATGATGCCTTTCGTATTTTTGAGCCTCAAACATTATTGATTCATGTTGTTTGCCCAAGACCGGCTTTTCCAGAAATTATTTACCACATGGCGTGAGGAGTGGATGCTGGCATATACTTTGAATACATTGAAGCTTCGCATAGATGGATTGTCTAGCAAATCTTTTTTGGAATATAAAATAATAAAAAAAAATAATAATCGTATAACAGAAATCCTTTTACATAATATTGCACTATTGCACAAGCGATTCGACTATATATGACATAAAAATGCACCTATGAAATAACTGAAATTACTAAAAAAAATTCTTGATAAAAACTAACAGGTTTTTCCAAAACATATTTTCACATTTTATAGAAATCTTACCTGAATTATAAATAGAACTGGAGAAAACTGTTTATGTTTTAAAACTGACTTAACTAATTCTATATATTATATTCCAAACGAAACATTAGTGATTCAACACTAGATATTCGACCTGCCATAGGTTTCCCAGTGGTGCTAGGCTGAACCACGAATGACAGTTATACTCAACTGTTCTCAAAGAGGAAGCCTGATTAGGAAAAGACAGACTCCACTATTGAGACCTAGGGCTGCTCGAAATAGATATGTATGTTTTTTTCCACTACTTGCTACTCGTCTGACTTGTCCATTTCTAACAGGTCTCAGAATAACAATGCAATCTCCTGGGTTTATTCCGTTTTTTCTCCCATCTTTGTCATGACACCCATTCCAACATATCTTGTTCCCTGTACTAGTGTGTACAGGTCTCTTGCTGGATATGTCATATTTTTCTATTCTAATTTGGTTTGTACATAAATTTATTAGTTTCGCATTCGTATAAAATATGACGAAATGCCTCTGTCGCTTTGTTGCATTTTCTGCTGCTAAGGTATCCGTTGTATAGCTTTATTTTATTCAGATGCCATTGTCCAGTGAGTACGCCAGTACTTGTTCTAAGCCGATCCCTGCTTTGTTGAAGCATCTCTTGTCTTCAGTGATATTTTCACATATGTGTTTCCTAGTAAGTGTGGAGATGATGATTCGTGTCTCGTACACTCACCAGCTTTTGAGCTGTCTGCGATACAGACCACACCAGTCTCGGAGTCACTTTAGGGTTCATAAGTGTCCCAAGTGCAACGTGGCTGTCTGTGAAAATATGGATCTGCTCATTTTGTTGAGGCCTAAAATTAGGGTTTCTTACGCATTGCAAGATTACTTACAAGTCAGCCTCGATAACGAATGATGGTGTTCGTTTTTTCACATATTCCGAAATTTCTGTTTTGCTGGATCCCATGTAACTTGGCGACAGCTAAATTACATTTTCCCATCAAGGAAATAACCAGTAGCTTTGATATTAATTTCACTTCTATGTATTATCTACAAACTGATACTAGATAAAAATAGAATAATTGTTTTCTTATCTCTGTACAGAAGTCACCTAATATACTTTGATTATATGCCTCCTTTCGTATTGATACATAGGCATACGCAGGCCAACCGAAAAAAAATACCAAGGTTCAAAAAATAATTATGTAAATTGATTCATTCATCGAATTATTAGTCAATTCTGAATTATTCTCAGTTTATTATATGAATAAATTAGACCCACTCTAAAATCAATTATTAGGAAAAAACATTGTTAAGTACAAATTCGCATTTAAGATTTGTCGGGACAAGAGAAGAAAATGTTTTTTTGTCTTGTCCTGATTAGTCGTGAGAAAATACCTTTTTCGTCTTGACAAGAATTCCGTTTCTTCCAACGAGAAACAGCATTCTCTCGTGTCGACTTGTCTTGTATCGACTTCTCTCAACGAGATAACGTCGTTGCTATCCAGAATTTGGAGTACGCGTAACGTACTTCGGAAGATATACCGAAATGACATTTTGAACTTCAATGATGAAGTCATCAGGTTGGTACGCGACAGAAGTAAAATAATATCGGTAATGATTGAGTAAAACTGGCCGATACATGACGAAAATCCATATTAAAACTAATTATTACACTTTATTGTATAATTTTCGCTATGAAGGTTTTGCAAAAACCGTGACACGTGTTATGCTATACAAGCGTAAAAAAATTACGCTTGAGAAAGCTATTCTATAGTGAAACACGTGTCGAGGTTTTTGTAAAACCCTTTTTAGTGAAAATCACAAAATCATACAATAAAGTGTATTAATTTGATACACTTAGAGCTGAAACTATTAAACTGATAGAAAAGGAACTAGCAATACCATTGACATACATAATAAACTGTTCATTCAGTAGTGGAATATGTCCAGCTCCATTCAAGTGTGCTGTTATTTCATTTATTCAGGTCTGGAAATGAACTCAAAGTGGATAACTACCGCCCAATATCCGTAATTACAAACTTTGCGAAAATATTCGAAACCATCTTGAAATCACGCATTGAAAAATACCTAACGAAATATCAAAAGTTAGACAGATATATTTCACCTAAAGTATAAAATTCTAAATTGAAGGGGTTATATTTTTAGGAGTTCTATTCCCAAATTAATAACCGTCATCAAAAACATCTTTACTTTCAAGAAATACTTTAAAAAATACATTCTGAAAACGCCTAGAATACCTAGTAGTCACTGAAATAATCGAAGGAAAATGAAAATGAAAAATATTTAAATACCGATGAATAAATTGATTGGTTCGATTCATTCAATATAAAGTACTTTTTGGGGGCTGGTAAATGAAAACTTGTACTCAAATATGTGTTTATCATTTTTTAACACGCTTTTATTAGCTTCACCTGTATGTATGTATGTTTGTTTGTTTTTTACCTCTCAAGCTCGGAATCTGTATGTGACAGGATTATCGACATTATGGCTTGATCTATTCGCGGGCAGATGGCGCTGTAACCTACTTGATATAATTCGAACTCACTTTACATGTATTCCTTCATTTGAAAAAAGTATTTTTTTATTAACACAAGTGCCTGAGCCTTATTTGTAACCCTCCTTTATGTGCCTGCTGCCTTGGGCTTGGTAGCTGATTTTCAGGCTTCTTCTCCGAAATTGTAAAAGTTTAGATAAAATAAAGATATTTAGTGTAAAAAGACTGAAAAACACGCTTTTATTATAGCATACGAAACTGAAAAATGAAAAATAAATGTAGTTTAAAAAACTAAAAAACACGCTTTTAAAAAACATCGAACTAAAAAATTAAAATCATTTTTTTACATAAGTTCAAAACAATAACGAACGAAAAATACTAGTATTATTGTGAAAAAAGCGTGGGCGCTTTATACCATATTTTTTGTATATCAACCGCCCCTCGCTTTTTTCACAATAATACTAGTATTTTTCGTTCGTTATTGTTTTGAGCTTATTCAAAACAAATTGTTGCATGATCAGTAATCGCTACACATTTGTTCGATTACTACCAAATTATCCCAATCCTTTGCCGAGTAATAAATCCTACATTAGTATGGCGGCTATTTTGTTTTCAACCAGTTTTCAACCTTATTTCATATACTTATCATGGGGGTGCATACAAATATAATCCACCATATTTAAGAGTCGGTCATATTGGATTTAGAGTGACGTCATTTTCCATATTCTTTTCAGCAAAGTTTATACCCGTAAGATGGGGGTGCAGAAAATATCAGTCCGCCATATTGGATTTAAAGTGACCTCATGTTATTGCTCGTATTATCCTCAGCAAACTCTTTCATCTGTTACCCTAGGGGGGTGAATAAAAAATAATTCGCCACATGGGTGGCCAGCCATGTTGGATATGAAGAAGCGTCACGCAGTAAATCATGCATTGCAACTGCTTCAAAATGCACATACAATATTTGACCTGAACTAACACACATACAAAAATTGCAAGTTAGATTGAATCTTGTAATGTAAAATATCATACTGAAAGAACCCAATGTTACATTTTTCACTAGATAATTTATAAAAAAAACATTCGATAAATAAGCTATTTAAAATACTTATATCGTTTGTTTCAGGAGTGTTATTGAAAATTTTTCACCATGGGGGCCATGTTTAGGAGCGAGGAGATGGTCCTCGCGCAGCTTTTCATTCAACCCGAAGCGTCTTATTTTGCCATATCCGAGTTGGGTGAAACGGGCTGTGTGCAGTTCAGAGATGTAAGTTGAAATTCATTCTAGAGAAAACCACCTTCAAAAATTTTGCAGTCGAAATATCAGTAGGATCACGATTATGAATGAAATGAGGATAGTAAAAAAACGCTATTAACAGAGCCGTTTTTGAATATAAAAAGGGGGATTTTTTAAAAAAGCTCGGACAAGTCGATTTCTAATTAAAGGGGGACGCCTTTCAGAGGGGGTGCGTACTACCTTATTTAGATAGGGAAAGTAGGTCGAGTGGCACCTTGTTTTAAAGGTCTTTCGAATACCTTTACAACTCTGTTAAAAGACAATTTTTGTAACGATTAGTTTTCGAGATAATTTGAAGTTAAAATTGCCATGTTGATAATACATTAGATAGACCACTCGGTAACTTGTATGCCTAAATAAAAAAAAATTCGAGCAGTTCTTCTTATCAGTTTTTTGTTAAATAAAATCTCTTTTTCAAAATCAATACCCACTCCTCTTCTTCTAGTTTTCATTAGTACATCGTTCGATTGTTTTGTTTAAATGGGTCGTGTATTGTTATTTGTTTAAAAGTGCCTTACACTACTGCTGAAAGGGTTTCAGTTATTGCTTTATTTTTTGGCAACGACCAAAATGCTAATAGAACATCATAGAGCAAAACGCTGATAAACACCTAAGCAGAAATCACGTTCTGGATTTGGTCACAAAATTCACGGAGACAGGCTCGGTTTTGAATAAGAAAAGAAATGTTTAGAGAAGGAAAGTGAATGATGATAATGCTATTGGAGTGATTGGTTAAGTCATCGCCAATCCCAGGTTAAGTACCAGAGCTTTATCAGCAATGGCCGGAATAAGCCATATGAGCGCACGGAGAATCCTCAAAAACCACAAATTCCATCCTTACAAAATCAAACTTGTTCATGAACTCAATGAGGATGATTTTGACCAAAGACAGGAGTTTTGTGAGGGCATGAGTGAGAGATTAATGCAAAATCCCGAGCTGCTTTATAACATCTGTTTTTCGGACGAAAGCTCATTTTATTTAAATGGTTGCGTGAACCGTCACAATTGCCGTTATTGGTCGGATGAAAATCTACTTTTCATTGATAGAAATTTAACCGGTGATTCTTATTTACTTCTTGAAGAGGCAATACAACCTCGTATAGTTGAAATAATTGAACAGGATCCAAGATGTCAAGATGAATTTATCCATTTTCAACAAGACGGTGCACCACCCCATTATGCCCAGCAGGTTCGAAATTTTGAAGGACAGTGGATTGGCAGAAGAGGTCCAATTGAATGGCCAGCACGACCATCAGATTTAACACCACTGGACTGCTTTTTGTGGGGATATTTAAAGTCTAAAGTTTATGCTACACAGCCAGCCAATTTGGATGAATTACGTCGTGAATTATTGATGAATGCCGAGCTATAACTCCTGAGATCTTGAATAATGTGAGGGTAAAATTCGAACAAAATATTTATTGTTGCCTGGAGCAAAATGGCTTTAAAAACAATTATTGGGATTTATTAACCCTAAAACAGTTTTTTAAACTTTTCTGTGTCATCAGCATTCAAGGAAATCAGCAAGTTGTATTCGTTGTGTAGGAAGGTTTTTAGTATGATTCACTTTTTTATCAGAAGCATAAAATATCCACGTCAAAAGGCAACCTTCATAAGGAGGTGCCACTCAATTTACCTAAAATGTAAGGGTGGTAACCCCTGAAAAAAATCTCCTCGTAATAAACAAATAATTCTTACTTTCTTACGAAATCGAATGGACACGTATCAGCAGGTTGTCATCAAAAGCAAAAATTTATTTTTTTCATGATAGTTCTGAACGTAAATTGTACCTTAAAAACAATTTGATTTATTTTAAAAAGAGCTGAACTCAATAAAATACCTTTGAATCTTCAAATTATCTCGAAAACTAATCGTTACAAAAATTTTCCGAGGGGGTGCGTACTACAAAAAATCTGATTAGCCTGAAAGGTGTCCCCCTTTAATTAAAAATGACGTGTCCGAGCTTTTTTAAAAATCTTACTTTTTATATTCAAAAACGGCTCTGTTAAGTTTTCATTGTTACACACTGTATATACATGTATATATATATATATATATATATATATATATATATATATATATATATATATATATATATATACACACCTTACCCCTTACCTCTCATGTGCACCTATGATTTTGTAGATACGTGTGGCAGATACCCGACGGAAAAACAACAACTAACCCAGCTAATGCCACGCAGAAAGCTGAAGTAAAATCATCAGGCACCTGTGCATGGTCTTCGACTTGAAAGATTGGTCGCAAGTTATTTCCCACTATGAAAAACATGATTTTAATTTCGTTTGGTCGATACGACCAACCGATAGACCGATTTCAGGGTAATTGCCCCATCATCAGTACCGGGCATGGTCTCTTCAGAATGGTGTGAACCGTCTGAGTAGGTATCACGACCGAACAAATATAATTCCAGCTAGTCATGAACTCTTCCTGCAGTTGATTGGGGAAATAGTGCATAGTGGCAAATAACTTGCGACAAATATTCCAAATTGAAGACGTTGCACAGGTGCCTGATGGTTTAACAACAACAACAACTGATGGCATTACGATGACATCGTAATGCCATTCATTTACTTATTTTGTTTATATTGAAAGGATTGTATTTTAAGGAGTGATTAATTTTTATATACTATTCTTCCAAGTTAGAACTTGTTCTGTTAGCTCCATTTCTCACGATATATTCATGTCAGAACCACTTTCCTAACCAGTTGTGTAAGATATTTGTGGATTCGAGAAACGTTATATTTCAATTGAAATCTAAATAATTTTATCAGTTTTATCAGACATAAATATAAGAAATGAAATGAAATATTTGAAAATTCGTTTTACATGTGGGTTCTTCGATATAATAATAAATTGACTTTTTGTTAATTGTTAAGAGAGTATCGACCCATGTAACATGCAACCATATTCATTAACATTATCAATTCAGTGAATAACGTTTCAAGGACAAACTGAATATCATTCGGATATCTGTGGTTTGATAATTATCTCATTGAACCAATTCACGACTGTTCCTCACGTTTCAAATTTTATGTTTTCACAAAATTCTTTGATACGAAATATAAAATGTGCGTTATGCAGACATACAGGGTGTTAATTAAGTATGTACCATAAATTTAACGATTCTTTAAGTAATTTTAAGACGAAATATTCATATAAGCATGGGTCCGCAAATCCTTTGTTCTCAAGATACAGGGTGTTAAAATAAAAAAAAATATTCGTAAATATCTCAAATATCCTTTACCTAATTTTGTAACATTAAGGAGCTGATTTATTAAGTCCAGTGGCGTCTCGAGCGGGATTTGAACGAATATTTTTGACTTAAAAATGTACGCCACTGAATTTTTTGCAATTTTTATCATTTCCTTGGATTAGGCAATTAGAAATACAACTTTTTTATCTCTGGAATATTTTTCGTATCTTGCTTAGTTTTAAAAAAAAAAGTCGACCTAATTGCATATCCCTGGACCTCACAAGGAATAATGTGGGGAGTTGAATGTTTCTTTTGAAAATTATTATTTTTACAATTTTTCATTACTAATTATGTAACAATAACAACAAATATTAAATGACATTAATATCTAGACTAACGAATTGCACTAAATTAAGTGTTGGAATTGGCCTTCGGCTTCAATACAACCGTCTAGCCGCCGCATAATTGAATTTCGCACTCTTCTGAAAATACCATAAATAATAATCAAAGGTTGCCTTGGAAAACGATTGCAGCATTTAATAAACAACTTGACAGTTGTTGTCAACTTTATAAGCTTTCAATTTATAATTGTTATAAAAAGTGTGTTTAGTGGTTAATTTTCGAACCATTTTTGTAAAACAATGGTTCAATTTACTAACAGTGAAATGGCAGATATGCATTTCTGTTATGGAATGGCTCACGGAAACTCGAATGCTGCAAGACGCATCTACTGAAACTGCGGGGTTTTACCACTACCCGGAAGGATCGTCCTGATGCTGTGAGAGGCGGTGGGTGGCTATACTGGTAAGGAGGTGGTAACATTGAACATGCTGGAATCAAGTTTGCTGACGATACCTGCGTGTTTGCGGTATACAACAAACCAAGTGTACACTTCACTCCGCATGATTTGGACAATTTGCTTAATGTTGGGAATGAAGTGCTGGTTGTGGGAGACCTCAACGCCAGGAGGCGTGAGTGGAACTGCCACAATCAACAGAATACGAATGGTAGCACGCTGTTGGAATAATCCCTGAACAACTATATCAATATCGAATTCCCGGGGAGCCTACCCACTACCCCTGGAATTGTTCGTCACCCACAACTATCGACCTGGTATTGAATAAAAACGTCCGCGATTTGGAGATGTTGGTTACGGTGAACGAGCTTAGCTCCGACCATTGTCCCGTGCTCTTTGATCTCAAAAGGGAGATACCCAACAATAAAAAAATAAAATATGACTACAAGAGCACGGACTGGGCGGAGTTTAGGTCGACCATGAATAACCTCACAACTATACGAGACAACATTTCCAAATCACGGATCAACGAGGTTTGTGAAGAATTCATAAAGAATATTCAAAAATCTCGTGACGTCTCTACCAGAAAGATAGAGGTGAAAGAGGAGCGAGATATTCTTCCGCATGATGTGGTTGAGCTCATAAAGCAAAAACATCGAGCCAGAAAAGATTGGCAGCGCACAGGAGACCCCCGCAGCAAGGATCAAATGCTGATACTTGCTGCGGAAGTTAATGCGCGAATTTATGAGTTCACCAATATGAAGTGGAAGAACAAACTCGAAAGCCTGAACGTGCACGACCACTCTGTGTGGAGGATGGCCAAAAAACTGAGCAATCGGTCTGAGGCTATTCCTACCATAGAGAGCGGGCAAGCGCACGCGGTGACGGACCATCAAAAAACTCAGTTGTTCGGGGAATATTTTTCCAGCGTGCACCGAGTAGAACCGGATGTATGTGAAGAACACACCAATAAAACCAGACTGGCTAATGAAGTCAGAAATAGGCCGGCTCCAATTATACCGGAGTAAACATTGATAAAGTGGATCACAGACGTAGAAGAAATCATTTGACCATCAAGCGCCTGGGGAATAACAAAGCCCCATGCATTGATGGGACTGATGCAGTTCTGCTCCGCAACCTACCGCGAAAGGGTATCGTACAACTGGTGCATATTGTGAACGCAATAATCAGGCACCAGCATTACCCAGATTGTCTGAAACATGCGGTGGTAGTTCCCGTTCCGAAACCAGGAAAAATCAAAATACGTATTGATAGCTACCGACCGATCTCGCTTCTCAGTTCGAAGGTTATTGATAAAATCATCCTAAGCAGACTTCTCCGCCTGGAAGATAGGATGAAACTCATCCCCGAGGAGCAATTCGGGTTCCGGCGAGGTCGGAATACGACATCGCAACTGGTCCGGGTTGTTCACGGGGTGAAGGAGTTCTTCAACCAGGGGAAGAATACAGTTATGGTCCTGTTAGATATCAAGAAAGCTTTCGATAAAGTTTGGATAGAAGGGTTTGTCGCCAAAATGTGGTCGACAGGCATGGCTTTATTCGTGATTAGGATTCTAGAATCCTACTTGAGCAACCAAACTTTTCGTGTAAGAGTGGACCAAACCACATCTGCGAATTATCCAATCAAAGCAGGTGTCTCGCAGGGGTCCTGTTTGTCACCGCAATTAAATTCATTATATAACCATGACTTCCCTATGTTCTCGAGGACGAAGGTGGGTATTTTCGCGGATGACACCGCGATTTACGCGCACTCTTTTTCGAGCGAGGTGACGAAGCAGCACCTCGATAGGCTAGTCGTGCCGTATTTCGAACAAAATAAAATCGAAATAAATCCCGTAAACTTCACGAGGAAATTCACGAATGTGAAGATCTTCAGGAAGTTGCGAGTTAAGGATGAGTGCATTGACGAGCAGAAGAGTGCGAGATATCTGGGAGTGATCCTGGACAAGCGCCTGAACTTCCAGGAACACTTGAGTATGGCGATTCAACGAGCGGGTGCGGCGATAAAACGCACGTATCCGCTCATTGCACGGAACTCTAAGCTCAGTGTTGACAACAAGTTGCTTATTTATAAACAAATAATTAGGCCGGCTATGTTGTACGCGAGTCTTGTGTTCTGCAGTCTCAAGAAGTCCCCTTTAATGAGACTCGAGAGAATGCAGAATAAGGTGCTCCGTATTTGCACTAACAGTGACAGATACATTTCATTGAACAATCTGTTAGATCTGGCAGAAGTGGAGTCAGGCACCGACCATATCAGGAGACTGGCTCAGAAATTCTTCAAGTTCTTTCTACCGAAGAGCCAGCTGACGAGGGACGTCACGGCAGTTAGAAGCTATCATGAACAGCGCCGTAAGCACGGGCTAGTCTATGAAGAACTGGAGATATACCGTGAACGGCGCGAATGCGATCGCACTTAGTTCATGGAAAAATTGGATAAGAGTATAAGAGTTCAGATGATGACGTGATAGCAGAAATACTCCTACCTGTTTTTTTTAATGAACTTTTTCCAGGGGGTTATCGACAACTGCTACCAACAAACAGACGAATGATTCTCTGAGAAGTACCGAAACGCGACAGAATGACAACTTCCGCGTAAGCCTCGGCAGGAAGCGAAAAACTATAGATGAGGCTGATATAAGGCGTTTTTGAGTGGAGAGCCAACCGCCAACACCAGCGGGGGCGTCTCCCACTGCCCCATCGGGGGACTGTGTGGAGGCGCTTTTCTCTTCCGTGCGGAATTCTTGAGAGCGCAAATGTACCGGGGTCTTTTCCTGCCACTCCCTCTACCCCATTCACTACTTATCCCAATCCTTCCCACTGTCTTACTCCATAGGGGAAACCCTTGTGTACATTTTGTATATTTGTATATATTATTTTTTTATTGTATATATTTTATAAACACCACAATAAAAACCTCAAAATTGTATGGAGTATAGTCAATAAAGAACACTTTGATTTTGATTTTGATTTTCAAGACGCATTTACCATGAAAGCTTTTCTCAGCGTGTAGTGCCTAATAGAAGAACTTTTGTACGTCTCCATGCACGCCTTTCTGAAACAGGCAGCTTTAAAAGATCGACGGTTGTTATTGGGAGGCCTGCAACGGTACGAACAGTTCAAATTGAAGAAGTTGTTTTAAATGATATTGAAGTAAATCCTCATACCAGTACTCGGAAAATAGCTGAAGAACTGAATATTACCCATGTCACAGTGTGGCAGATTTTAAGAACCAAGCTATATCCCTATCACATGCAACGTGTGCAAGCTCTATTGCCCAGAGATTTGCCTGTAAGACTAGCTTTTCTCATTGGTTACGCGGTAAAATAAGAAGAAATCCAGGTTTCCTAAGTCGAATATTGTTTACAGATGAAGCTTGTTTTTCTCGCAATTCAATTATTAACTTCCACAACAATCACTTTTGGGCCGAAAACAATCCATACGCCTTGATAGAAAATAATTTTCAAGAACAATTTTCTTTTAATATTTGGGTTGGAATTGTCGGTGACCATCTCATTGGGCCTCACTTCCTTCCACCTAGACTTAATGGAGAAGAATACTGAAGGTTTTTAGAATTTGTTTTACCTGGACTTTTAGAAGAAATTCCAGTCATGGAAAGATTCCGTATGTGGTACATGCACGATGGTGCTCCACCACATTTTAGTGTAGTGGCATGACAATTTTTTGATGAGATTGGGAGAGCAGGATCACACTCATAGCCACCTCGCTCGCCCGAAATGAATACCTTAGATTATTTTCTTTGGGACACCTTAAAGCGCTGGTATACAAAACTGCTATTCAAAGTGAAGAGGATTTACGGAATAAAATCATTAATTCATGTGACATAAAAAATACGCCAAGTATTTTCAGAAGAGTGCGAAATTCAATGATGCGGCGGCTAGACGGTTGTATTGAAGCCGAAGGAGGCCATTTCCAACACTTAATTCAGTGCAATTCGTTAGCCTAGATGTTAATGTTATTTAATATTTGTTGTTATTGTTGCATAATTAGTAATGAAAAATTGTAAATATAATAATTTCCGAAAGAAACATTTAATTTCCCAGATTATTCCTTGTGAGGTCCAGGGATATGCAATTAGGTCGACTTTTTTTCTTAAAAACCAAGCAAGATACGAAAAAAATTTAAGTGAAAAAAAGTTGTATTTCTAATTGCTTAATCCAAAGAAATAATAAAAATTGCATAAAAGTCAGTGGCGTACATTTTTAAGTCAAAAATATTCGTTCAAATCCCGCTCGAGACGCCACTGGACTTAATAAATTGAATAACGTTCGGGTTAAATGAGATCCTTAATGTTATAAATAACATTGCCAAATTACAACAAAATTAGGTAAAGGAAATTTAAGATATTTACGAATAACTTTTTTTAATTTTAATTTTAACACCCTGTATCTTGAGAACGAAGGATTTACGGATCCATGTTTATATGAACATTTCGTCTTAAAATTACCTAAGGAATCGTCTGTTGAATTTATGGTACATACTTAATTAACACCCGGTATAATTGAAAAAATGTGACTCGACCGGGTTTCGAACCTGACTCTCCTGTTCTTTAGACTGGCCATTAACAAAAGTCAGAAAAACAAAAATATTTATTCACAATTTATATGCACATTTTATCTATATCTCATCTGACATAACACTTCGATGAAGTGGAGGGGGAGAAGAAATGGAAAACCGTGTAACAAATGCGCCTTCACTACCCCACCGGGAAGGGCGATGTTAGTGAGTTCTCCGTAGTCGAGATACATACTTTCTGATAGCTCTTATTCCTTTCTGCATCTCTTGTTGTGCCATTTATCAGGAAATTGATATTAAGGTCCATCAAATATCGCACTCGCTGACGTTCGGACTTGTGGCAATGACTCCTGGAAAAGGCGCATGCAAAAAACCAGGTTAGAACTGTCGTTGTACAAATTATGATTTTGACGCTTTTGGCAAGCGCTTTTGGAGATGTATCTGTGTCGCTTCCCCAAAACAAGGCATGTATACAATTTATATAAATTGTAGTCATTGATGTGTTGGAGAAACTCCACAAAGGTTCTTCATTTTTCAAGAGGTCCTGTCGTACCTTCCAGTAAGCGAATGATATCGTTGATCGACCTCTACATATCTTCCATGTTCCATCTCGAAGGGGCCCCGGTGACTCCAATTGCTCAAGAGAAAGTGTTGTGGGTATAGGGGGCGACTCTTCATTTGCATGTCGTTGGTTCCTTCCATGTGGATTTAGTTCATTTTGTTGCCGTGTCTGCTCGGGTGCATTAGACGTCTTCACGGAATGTAGCTGTTCGGATTGGTTTAACATCACCTCAACAGAGTTATCTTTGTGGAGTGGGTTTCCACCACCCCACGCATTGTTTTGTGGGGTCGGAGCTGGAGCGTATTTGTTGGGGCATTTGATTTCTCTTATAAGCTCGGGATAGTTGGGCTTTTCTTCGTAGATGATACAGTTCATGCTGTTTGGGCACATTAACAGTCTACGCCATCGGAGCCACCAAGCAGAATAACGGCCGATTCACATTTTCAATTCAGTCTCTGGTAGTATTGGTGCAATGAGAATGAGTTTAGTTGTTAATTTCATCACAATTAACAAATTTCATTTTCATCGCACTAACACACACTATAGAAAATGAATTGAAAATGTGAATCGGACGCCATTCTGCTTGGTGGCTTAGGTGTTAGGAGAGCCGGGTTCGAATACCAGTCGGGTCACATTATTTCAATTTAGTTTTATATTCATATGTCTGCATACCGCATATTCAATAATTCGTATTATATTACAGATGCTAATTTCTTTAGTAAAAAGTCTAATGAAATGTTTATAGAAACCGGAATATTGTATCAAATCATCTACAAGAAAAATTCGTTCAGGCCAGTCTCAACTCCCTACACAGTAGGTTAATGGACTGACACCTACTCCCCTGGCGAATACCACGAAGGGCGTTGAATTATATCCGACAGGTGTCAGCGGACGAATTGTTCTTGTAGATAATTTGATTCACTGCCAGTCTTCAAGTATGCCACTTACTTTATCTGAAGGAATATTATATTTTTCAATAAACAACAATTTTTGATTTTTCATCGATATTAGATTATATCAAGTGAATGTATTCTTTAGTGAAATAATATTCTATTTTCAGTTAAATGAGGACGTGAATGCTTTCCAGAAGAAATTTGTAAACGAAGTGAGAAGATGCGATGAAATGGAAAGAAAATTGAGATACATCGAGGCTGAGGTGAAAAAGGACGGCGTAAAAATTCCCGATGTCAGTGAATTACCGAAAGCTCCTAATCCACGTGAAATCATTGACTTAGAGGTAAGGTGTAAAAATACGAAGTTGAAATGAAGGAACCATTGTACATTTGTTATTTTACCTCTGTATGGAAAATAAAGTTATTTCACCTCTGTATGGAAAATAGAATTATTTCAATTGCTCAGCTATACGCTTACAGGCAAACATCTTCTCATTTATAGATAAAAATGCCATTCTAAGCATTCCTTGGAATTTATAGTAAATCTCTCTCCTAAAATTTTAGTTTCCCAGGATAATAACAACATCAATTCATTCACACAAAATTTCTATGTAGTGTGATCAAACACATTCTCAAAAATATAATGGAACAAAGTGAAATATGTGCTGTGGTTTGAAAATATTGAATTTAGGCATCCGATTCACGAGCAAATTGTGATGGATTCGAACTCCAAATGAAGTGAATAAAGTTTCTGAAATTGAATAAGTTTCAGAAATAAATTCAACAGGAACTATTCTCAATAGTACCTACATCTTAGTTGCATATTTGAGATTTGGCGACGAAACCGAAGAGACATGGTTAGACTCCATTTTTTCTAATTTATGATGCCGATACGTTCCCTGTAATTTTTTTTATAAAACTCGACGAAAACTCATATAAAGTGAAAAATGCATAATGTTCGATTTCTTTTCATATGAAGGTGTTTTACTTATATTGATGTAGAAAATTTGTGAATTTCGTTCGTATGGATTAGAGTTCTTTTTCTACACCGGCTTTTTTCTATACACTGAAAATTTTTCGCTAGTTTGTATTGAAGAATGATTGATGTTTATGACTAATAAAATTTTACCCTGCTACGTGAATGGTTAGAGTCTTTATGAATTATCATAATGCATTACCCGATGACCAGAACTTGGTTGATGAAACGCCTGCCAATTATACCTTTCAGCATGAATTAGTACGCTTGATGTATTACGATTGGATGAACCCCTTTCAATACATTTTCAATGGACACTCTAAAAATATTTGTTTCTGGACACTCTTCAAATTTTTTTCCAATTATTATTAATTTGCACAGGTTTTCATTAATGATGTCACTGAACTTTGTGTTGTGGAAGGTAACGCAATTTTGTATATCAACATCAAACAAAGTTCTGGATGTAGGTTCATTTCATTCAATCAACACTTATTTCTGTTCTCAATACAGAAAAAGTCAACAAGATTCAATTGGTCAAGTACATCACTAGTACATCTTGAGCGATTATTAATATGGATTTCAGAAAGAAAGATCAACAGGCGACCTTCTTCTATCGTATGTCACCCACATTTGGAATAACGCAGTCGAGAAACATGGAGAGTCAAAAGCTGTTGCGCTTGATAATTTTAGGGCCTTTGACAGCAGGCAGCAGGAGGTTGCATATCTTAATGAGGATCTAGAGGTGGTTTCGAATTGGGGTGAAAGTAACCAGGTTCAAATAAATGCCACGAAAACCCAGGCATCGGTTTTATCCAAAAAATTAAATGTCTCCGAACCGTATATATTAATGTCAGGACAGACAATTCCGCTTTCTGCTTCGATAAGTTTGTTGAGGGTTAAAATGGAAACCAATATGTCTTGGCACAATCATATCGCTGGTCCGAACCAGAAAACTGTTCACACTTCAGTAACTTTCGATGCTTCATAAAACTCAGATCAGACTTTCTTTGGAGCATTGTTCACATGTACGGAGCTCTGTCCCTAAGCATACCCTGAAGCTGCTGGATTCCATCCAGAATAGAGCCATTCGTCTGCTTAGAGACACGAACATAATTTGCAACCTTGATAGTCTGGAACATCGAAGAAAGGTTGGAGATTTGTCTCTCTTTCATTGATACTTTCACGGGAAGTGTCCAAGTCACTTGGCACATTTGATTCCACCAAGAGCGGTACATATCAGAAATACGCGACGGACTATGGCTGCTCATCGTTTTGAGGTTCAACTCGGTACACCTCAAACTTCACTCTTTGAGAACTCTTTTATTTGTCTATGTGTAATAAACGTTTTTCCAGATGAATTCAATCTTCAGCGATTCAAGTCCAAAGTGAATCGCTACTTTCGCACAGGTACCTTAAAGAGACTCAAGGATTTTTTGTTGTACTTGTGTTTAGTCCATTTTGTCGTGTAGTTATCAACCAAGACAATCTTTCAAAAATATAATTTATTAAATGGGACACCCAGAATGCAAGTACACCATTTGTTTCTATGTTTTTAAACTTTCTGAGTATTTTTTATTATTGAATTTATGTTGTGGCGTTGCCAACTCTTTCCAGAAAAGATTCTTCAGTAGTTTACTTTTCAGAAAACCACCACCCAAAACATCTATAGCAATTGGAAGAAAGTTTTTGGGAATAGTTAATTACAAACAATGATACAGGTTTTGTAAACGATATATACCTAGGGTACCAAATTGAACCGTTCAATTTCACTAGTTCGGACTTCCATTGTCTACTATATAAAATGATTTGAAATCCCTGAAACAAGTAAAAAAGAATAATTAAAAAAAGAATAATTAAAAAAGAATAGTTGAAAATAACAATTATATTAAGCAACAATAATATAATAATTATTTTCAACTATTCTTTTTTAATTATTCTTTTTTTAATTATTCTTTTTTACTTGTTTCAGGGATTTCAAATCATTTTATATAGTAGACAATGGAAGTCCGAACTAGTGAAATTCATCACGAAACATTGTCAATCACCTTCAAACAAACGTTGAACCGTTCAAGTTGCATCCATTTTCAAACAGAAATAATTCAACATTTTCAAATGAAATACTCTGAATTTTGTCACAGCTAACAGAACCCAGATATCAATGATTTTCATTATCAATTTCAAGGTAATTGTATATCTTGTTAATTTGTGTTTTATACTTGTTAATGGGGTCAAACCCGAAACCGGTCGTATAAATAAAATCTAACAGTGCTATTTAGACTTCATTGGCAGATACCCAGTAAGTCTGGTTATTGCCCATGAGTGCTTTAAAAAATCCATTTAAGAAAACATATAAATGCCATTTTAATTGGAATCATGCTTTATATTTGAAAACACTGAAAAAAACAGAACTTTGTTGTCGTGGGTACTTTTATAGAAATTGAAGAAATATTCCAGAAACTACTCAAACTTTTTCCATACCAAACATTCACTTCATTTTTGTTTGAAATTTATCCAGTGAATTAGATGGAATGATTGTCTTTTCAAATAGTTTTGAAATATGATCATAATCAAATGTTAGAAATTTGCTGATGGAGATATCAGTGAGTGTCATCTGAGTTGGATACCATTAACGCAAACATTTTTTTGATGGGTATTACTGATAAAAATTGAAAATATTTCGAAAAAGTCAACTATTTCTTTAAGAGCAAAGTGCCAATCCTTCCTTTTACGAATTTTCAACTTGTTTTTGAGTTTCTCCTGGGATTTCTCTGAAAGCTCTAGTGATTCTTGCTTTCATATCTTATGTGAAAAAATTCTTATAGGAAGTCCGTTCAACATACCGTCATAAAAATACATTTTGGTTACATTACGTGAACTGGGTAGCCACACCACTGGCGCACCCCTACCTTTCAATTTTTAATAAAAATTATCATGGAAGTTTCCCTGTAACTTAATTCTTAAATGTGGTGGTACACCGTCTTGTTCCATATGGAACATCGTTCGATAAATATGAAAGCACATACCGAAGAAATCTGACGTATCTATTTTCTTCCGGTGATATCACCATCAGAAAATTGCGGACCAAAAAATCCTCCCCAAACATTTAGTGACTAACGCTGTTGATACTTCACATGATTTTCAAAACCTCTTTCTCTGAACTTTTACAACAATTGCATGTGATAAGGATGAAATTTGCTTCAAAATTTGCATTCGAAAAACGTCGGTTTGGGAGAGTCCTAATTCATGTGGATTTTCAAATAGGTAAAGATCAATTCTTATTCATCACCGCACACGCACGTTCTGATTTTTTGTAATCAACATTTTCAGTTCATATAAAACTTGGTTTCAGAGCCTATAGTGACCTCTCGTCTGATTGTCTTCTTTCCGGAAAGCTCTGTTTGAATATTCTAGATGCAAGATGGCAGGAATGATCATACTGATCCTGACTAATTATTCAACATAGTTGCTATAAACGTGCAATGGGTGATTTTTTCAAAATTGGTGGACAAAATTAATAAATAATTAGATCACAAAATGAGTATTTTGGAATAACTTGGCAATGCCGCAACGGAAATTCAAAATGAATTTTTTTTCGAAGATAAAAATCTTTGAATCGAATGATATAGGTACGCAGATAGTGGGCGTTCCTTTGAAAATGTATGATTTCAATTGGCTACGTTCACACTGTACGTGAGAAAATGATTTGAGAAGATAGTTTCAATTTATATTGAAGAAAAGAGAATTGAAACTTTCTATATTTTTTACCAGTTTTATTTGTAACTATTGTTACTGCAGTTTCGTCCTATAAGGGACATTTTCAAAATTAAACTTTAAACTAACAATGGTTCATTACATCACCTCTTATATACCGCCCCTGTAGGTACTAATAGAGGTACTTGGCTTATTTGAGTACCTGAAATTACAGTTTACAATGGGGATGTTCCAATTTGAAAACCGGTGAGTAAATTAAATCGACTTGATCATTTAACAGGTTGCACCCGCAATGTTTATGCTTGTGAATTTCCAAAGATTCTAAATAATTGAGTTTGTAACCCTTCCTTGCATAGCGAAAATTTTCCGTATCGTTCAGATTCGGAAACTTGTGGTTGCATGCCAAGAAATGGTTTGAAATCGTCGAATCATTTTTTCCTAGTATAAAGGACCTTTCATGTTCAGCATACCGTTTTTGGAAATTTCGACCACATTGTCCCACATAAACACTATTACACTTCGGACACTTAAGCTTATAAACTCCAGATTTCTTCAACTTGTCCACCTCATCTTTGGGATTGAAAATGAAATCAGATAACCTGGCATGTGGTCTGAATGCCATTCTACATTGTTTTTTCTGAAGAAACCCGCAATTATCTCTGTTCTTTTTCTAAAAATGTTAAGAGTTACCCATTTATTAATTTCTGGTTGTTCGACCAGATGATATACTAATCTGTAAGTGAATTTACGGATTTGTTTTCTGACCAACTTGTGGAAAGTATCTGCGTTGAAACCATTATTATGACCTATCTGTGTAATGATATCAATTTCCCTAGCTAGATTGTTAGCAGACAAATGCAGTGAGAATGCTCTGTGCAACATTGAATTGTAGGCTGCTAATTTATGACTGTCTGGATGGAAACAATCGCTTGGGATGATAATGTCAGTTTTCTGAAAACATTGAACTCAAATTTATTATGATTGTGTGTAAAGGTGAGGTCTAAGCTGTTTCTCTATCTCTGTTTGGAGTGTGAACTTAATGTTGCTATTGAGATTATTCATGAATGTCATGAATTTTTTCAGTTGTCGTGTAGTACTTCTGAAACAGGCGAGAATATCGTCCACATATCTGTACCAAAAATGAATGTTTTTTTACCCAAGTCGGAATTTACTATAGGCCTCCAAGCTGTTCATAAATATGTCTGCTAAAAGTGGACTAAGGGGTGAGTTCATTGGTAAACCTGAATCCTGTTTATGAAATTTGTTGTTAAACTGTAGGTAGCTCTGATTCAGGCACACATCGAAAGCTGTTGAAACTTCAAAGAAGGGATATGGTCTACTTTGGCTTGATCTAATATGTCTAAAATGATGAGCTTACACTGGTTGTACGGTATGTTGGAGAACATACTCTTTACATGAATGAAAAATGAAACTAAAATTGAATTATGTGGCGTGGTTTCGTTTCGTATGTTTTCTACTAATGCCGATGAATTTTTAATGCTGTGAGGTAGGACGAAATTGGTAATATTTTTGAACGACTTGTTAAAACGTATTCCTAGTCTTATGTACTTAGTACCTAGTACCGGTCTTATGGGGTTATACTCTTTATGTGTTTTTATCAGGCCATATAGTTATAGTTTTGGGCAAGAGGGGTTCATGTTGGTGATTCTCCGTTTCTTTGATTGCGTGAAAATGATTTTAGTATCTGAGAGGAAATTTTTCAGTTCATTTTGACTATTTTTCGTTGTGTCTTTCTTGATGACAGTAAGGTTTTCATTTTGAATGACTGATTCAATTTTCTGAACATATGTTTCTCGTTCAAGGATAACGATGGCATTCGTTTTATCAGCTTTCGTGAAAACAAGATCATTTTTTCTTATTTTTTGTTGTATAGTTTTCATTATGCCTGTTTCTCTACTGTTTGATAAAGAGAATGGATGGTTTTGAATTACTTCATTGATCTTGTATGCCCCCATATCTCTATTACCTGTCTGTTTTAATGCAATAGCTGTATCTGTTATCAACGTATCCAAACTGTTTTTATTAATTATTGTTAGTATATATTTCGGCCCTTTGGACATTGTTGAAATTTCCCCTTTGTTAAACTCTATTTTGGTCAAGTTAATGATTCTTTCGCTGAACTGGATATCTGGTTCGACTAATTCGCTGTGTATGATATGTTGTTGTTTCTGTATTAGTGCCCTCAGTTTTTTGAGATGGGTTTGGTACTTCCGGTATATGAAATCACTAATTGTAGAGCAAACTTGGTGGAGTTTATAATTAAGTTCTGAGTGTAATACCTTCAAATAATGTTACAGGATACTCCTTTTTGAGAACACTGTCCTGTATCCTTCTTTTAGCCAGATCACTCGTGCCTTCATTATCGCCTTCTTCTTTGCTGGTGTTTTTGTACTGGTCCTGATGTTAATGCAGTTACAAGTAAAAGTTTCAATTATCTTTTCTTCATTATGATTTCCTACCACGTAGTTACGGCTACATCCATCAATTTATTGAATTTATATATTTGCAAAAATATGCTAAATATTCCTTAATATGAGCATTGGGTTGAGATATTCTTGATGAAACCCTGTATATTCGGTGTTTTATATGGTTATGCTGAATGAGGGTCGAAATGACTTAAATTTGGTAATTTCTGTCAGTTATTCTTGAGCGAGTAATGTTATTCATAATTCAACGTTGCAATATTCAATTTCAGGCTCATCTTGAAAAAACTGAAGGTGAAATCAAAGAATTATCAGAAAATGCGATTAACCTCAAGTTGAACTTTTTGGAACTAACGGAATTGAAACACGTTCTGGAAAAAACTCAAGTATTTTTCAACGAGCAAGATGAAGCTAACGGATTTCCTGATTCAGTTCACAAGTCGCTCATTCCTGCAGAAGACCATAACGCATCGATAAGAGGTCGTTTGGGATTTGTTGCTGGTGTGATAAATAGAGAAAAGGTGCCATCTTTTGAGAGAATGTTATGGCGAGTTTGCAGAGGAAATGTATTCCTGAGACAAGCTATGATAGAAAAACCTATGGAAGATCCAGCCACAGTGAGTAATTTTCAATGAAAATAATGCGAATCATTTAATTTTATGATCACCAAAGAGAAGGTGTGACATCATTACTCAATATATACGTCGGTTTTTTAGCTGATCCTACTATTGCGGAAAAGGCAAGACCTACACGGTCGGTTAATTTGGATAAAAGTTTTCTATTTCAGGCAACTAGAACATCTTTTCAGATCGAGAATATCGGTGGTGTTTTTTGAGATAATCGCCAAAGATTAGAGTTGTCGAATTTGGTTTTTTGGTTCTAGGTACCGCCTCCAGTTCGAATGGCAGAGTAAATTTCATTACTGTTTCATATTTGTGATAATCTGATTCAAACCAGTTTGCAATGGGTCGTTTCGCTCATTAGATTTCATCAACTTTATTTTTTCAATTGTATTTTTTCACTATAAAGCTGAATTTTTATAACAGAGGCTACAAAAATCGATAAAAAAATAAAGGTCCACACTAAAAAAAGGTTCTGGGGTCTAATGAATGAAAAGTCGCATGGCAAATTGTTTTCTCTTTGTATCTGTTGAGGAATTGGCCGCGGTGGTAGTGTGCCCGACTCACGATCGGAAGACCGTGGGTTCGATTCCTGCCTAGACCAGATATTTTTCTCGAGAGAATTTATCTGGTTGAAGCTGGGATGATTCTGCAAACGTGTTAGGAATCACACGTCAAAAGATTAGACCTCGGTAGTCCTTATCTCGCACAAGTTTCTCAACTTCTAAGAGTTGTCGTTCGTATGGGGGCGACGGCTGATTAACGGAAATTAGATTTTAAACAGATTTAAACAGATCTGTAAGGTAGGGAGGGTGAGTGTACACAGCATTTAGGCCACGCATGTGACCCATAGTATATCCTCCCGAGGAGTTGTCCTCCTAGGTCATCGTCCATCCTGTCCTTTACAGGAAGGTGGACAGGTCACTAGGAGACATCTCCCTTATATCGGTATGTGTAGGCCAAGACTCGCTAAACACACACTCTCTTATTGACGATAACTTCGGATAGTCGCCTGACAGTTTCATCGTCCTGTCCACACATCCTGCATAGAGGTGTGCTCACTAGCCCCATAATATGGAGGTGTTTCCTTAGTTGACAATGGCCACTCAGAAATCTTACTATTGTTCAGCGTAGAATTTTCCTGGTCATCACCAGATTTTTTTTCAGCGCTAGTTTCCCAGCAGGGTCGCCCAGGGTGATCCTGTCAAGACTGCTGCCTATGATTTCATCCCATCTCTTTGTGGATTGAGCATGGGTGTGCCATTTGGCCAGTTCCGCAATTGTCGAAATCATCAGGCCGTAGGTCCCACTGGGTCCTAAAATTCTTAGCCCAGCCGCTTCCTTGGCTTAAAAGTTGGCAATTCGATTACCTTCACTCCTGTCGTAATGTTATTATCTACCGAGGCTTTGGCTAAATCTTAGTGGCACTTCAGTTCTAGCGCTGCGCAAATTGGTTTATTATTTCATATCTTTCGAAATTGAGGCGATAGAGCCAAATCTACCGGCCTTGCAAGTCAGTGTGTCCGTGTTCGGAAAGGTTTCCGCGGTCAGCAATCTGATTATCTGAAGTCCGGGTTGAACCACGTCTCGTGTCAAACTAAAAAAACGACCTGTATAATTCTATATATCTTTTGTTTTTAAATATATTCGAAAGTGATTCTGGTTTATGATACTATAAAAGTTGATCGAGTTATATAAAATAACGATCTACTTTGATGACATTTTTACGATAAATACTATAAAAGTCTTCGAACCAGATTCCTGCACTCTACCAGATTTCAAAATATTTTGAAAGTACACATTTTCTTTTTTAGGGAAATGAATACCATAAAACAGTTTTTGCGGCGTTCTTCCAAGGAGAACAGTTGAAAACAAGGATTAAAAAAGTATGTTCCGGTTATCATGCCTCTTTATATCACTGTCCGAATACAATTACAGAAAGAGAAGAGATGCTCAGAGGGGTTCGCACTCGTCTGGAAGATTTGAATTTGGTAAGGATTCTCAATCAACTGAATATTTCTGTGCAATAAATGATTTTGCAAACTGGTCACAAAAATCATAAACAATATTTTGAATTGTTTCATCAGAACATCCGTAGTCTTTCCATAAACATAGAACAATTAGATTTCGATTATGACTGCATAGCGTTGACTAAAGCATTCATTATTGACAATTGTAGTGTTTTTCAATTCCCAAACTATAATATCTAAATAATAGTCCTCATATTCTTGCACCCACAGAAACCAAAGTCAGTGCTTCAACAAACTCCGCCAATTTTCTATATCCTGCCTATGGTTTCGACTTCCGATTCAGTCATGAATTGTTTTTCCACGTTTTCTTCGTCTTGCTTCTCACGGTAGATGGTATACGCTGGTCTCATCCGGCATCGCCCGGTGAGATATCATCGCAACAGTTTAGGCAGCGTGAAGTTGCTTTCGGGCTAACGTTTCATTGCTGTGCCGCTATTTCCGGTTTCAAGAGTGGAAATATAAGGAAAAATGCATAATGGCGCTCCTAAGGTCAAAATACTCTGAAGGTAAAATAGCTCCCCAATCAGATCTCCGGGTGGAGGCTAATTCAAGGGCATCATCCTGCAGACGTTATTTGAAAACCACTATTTCTGACAATCAGCAGGGTCTTTCTAACATCAGTCCACAGGAAATAGCATGGTAACTGCGGTTGCTAAGAAGTCCATTGACAACTTCAAAATCGAATACTGCAACATCAGAGGACTCAACTCAAATATAAACTTATTGCACCAACATCTGCAATCAAATAGTCCTCATATTCTTGCACTCACAGAAACTAAAGTCAGTGATCAACAAACTCCGTTAATTTTCTATATCACGGCTATGATTTCCACTCTAGATTCAGAAGTAACTTTGGAATATCTCTTTTTGTCAGAAGCGATCTCTCCTGTCAACGAGATGAAATGCTGGAACCACGAAACTTTGATGTTATGTGGTTTAAAATAATATCACAGAAGAATGTCAAATTCATATGCTGCATTTATCGACCATCAAACGATACACAATATAGGCCACTATTCTCTTCATTTGCAAACACAATTGACTTTCTGCAAATCAATAATCCCAGTGCCGAAATTTTCAGATTTGGCGAGTTCAGTGTTCACAATATCGGATGGCTCAAATTTTCAAATATCAACGACCAACAAGGTCGCGAAGCTAAGACTTTTGCAATAAGGACATATTCAGATTTTTAATGAGCCAGCCAGGATTCCGGACACTGATGGAGAATATGCTAGTCTTCTGGATCTATACCCAACCACCAATCCAGAAATTCATACAATCACAATAAGGTCTCCATTGGAATCTTCTTACCACAAACTCATTTCAGTGTTGAGTGAATTACCGATGAATATTGGGGAACAATCTAAGCCGCGGAAAGTTTGGCATTACACATCTGCTGAGTGGGAGTGTTTCAAGACCATTTCCGAAATTTCTCCTGCCTGTTTGTTTCAGCTCTAAAGATCCATTAACTTGTGCTTCTGAAGTCACGGAAGTTATTCTATCATTCATGGATCCATATATTCCTTTTTCAATGAAACGAACTTCTAACGTGAAGATTGCGAGCAAGCTGTCGCCTCCAAAAATCTTGCCTACCGGCAGTGGCGCAAAACTCCCAGTGTCGGAAACCGAACTGGGTTTGTCAATGCTCGCAACAGCTGGAACTTATGATAAACTGCTTGCCAACGGTGACCCAATGGGTCTAGATCTTTCTGGTCGGCAGCTAAATCTGTTATTCAAAACTTTACAAAATCCACAATATCTCTCGAATTCTTTTACCATCAACGCCGTTGTTTCCCAGGGATCCATATTGTCTCCAACCCACTTTTAATTGTATATCAACGACTTATTGGAAAAAACGAAGAATCCAATATATTGCTTTGCTTATCACAGTACACTTGTCTCGTTATTTCATTTGGATTTCAAGACATCGGCTGTGGATGCACATCTTCACCGCCAGCAGGAGATTGCATGTCTTAATGAGGATCTAGAAGTAATTTAGAATTGGAGTGAAAGTGACTAGGTTAAATACAATGCCACAAAAACCAAGGCATTGATTTTCTTCAAAAAGATAAATGTCTTGAGTTTGAAACACTGTTCCAAACCGGAAAACTGTAAACACCTCAGTAACTTTTGATGCTTATAAAAGCTCAAATCACACCTTTTTGCGAGTATCGTTCTCATGTATGATGCTCCGCCCCTAAGCATACCCTGAAGCAACTGGATTCCATTCAGAAAATAGCCATTCCCTGATTAGAGACACAAACGTCACTTGCAACCTGGACAGTCTGGAACATCGAAAAAAGATTGGAGATTTGTTCCTCTTTCGTAGATACTTTCACGGGAAGTGTTCAAGTGTCTTGACACATTTGATTCCACCAAGAGCGGTGCATATCAGAAATACGCGACGGACTGTGGCTGCTCATCGTTTTGAGGTTCAACTCAGTACACCTCGAACTTCGCTGTTTAAGAACTCTTTCATCTGGAGAAATGCGTTTATGTGGAATAAACTTCCTGAGAACGTTTTTCCAAATGGATTTAGTCACCATTGATACAAATCGAATGTGAATCGCTACTTTCGCAGGCACCACTCTTAGAGCTCCTCAAGGATTTTCCTGTAGTGCTAAACAAAAATGATGATCAAAAAATCATTCAGTTGTAGTGTAAAAATAATTCTAATTGACGGGAGTAAGGTTCTACAATCGAAAATATAGATCAGTGAATAACAAAACGTACCTTTTTAAGATCTAAGTGTAGGTCACCATCCACAAACGACGAAAATGTTGGACACATTTTTGCGGAGTTGAAGAATTGCTCGCCAATAAAATATCAAAAACCTCACGACTTTGATTTTTTCCATGTGATGATATTTGTCGCATTCAATTTCTGATGGTGAAAGCACTATGATTCAAATTCACATTTGGTGACATTTGTCGCATTTAATTTGTGATGGTATACCAATAAACATCAATATCGAAAAGCTGTTTAGTTTTCAATATATTGCTACACTTGAGTTTTAGGGATTTTTCAGAAACAGTTTAAAAATGCATTCGTGGTGTAGCCTAGTATCACTGATGAGATCTACGGCAGATCTCATCAGTGATATTCCTCATTCGGTGGTCGATGTCAATACTAGCTTTGCAACAACTAGCCCTGGAGACCCTTGTTTCTTTTGGTTTCAATGGCATCGATTACTATGGTCATCAGCTTCGTGTCCTGGGTTGGCTATAATAATCACTCCCCCAGCGAACTTTGAGAGTATCATAGACATTGGCAGCCCTGTCAGTCATGAATATTATATAACTGACCGATACTTGATGAAAACTCATTATAACTTATTCATAAAGACACACTTTAATGAAAGCTTTCCACTTTTCCGAAGCGAAACGCGTGACGCGGATTTGTGAATTTTCAAGTAGAAATCTTATATTAAAATGTGTTTCTTCAATATGTTTGTCAGATAGTGTACGCGTACCAGAATCGAACCAACTTCAATTAAAAAAAAATCGGAAAAATGATACTGGCCGAAGTTGGGTACGAGATTAGTACCCAACGTAAGCACTACGCCTTTTCATCGCTAAAGGACCCTTGATTTTCTTGAATGAGCAGAGTTAAATTTACTAGTTGATACCATATAAAACTAATGATTAGACTTCGTATGAATACCACGCCACCAATGCTATACAATGAAACTGCCGTCATTTGGTAACTATGAAATTCGAATTTACTTTTTCTATATCTACCATACATCGTGTATCAATGTTTTTGGTATAATCACAATGCCAGCTTTCCTGTAAATTTCACGTATCAAAACACGTATAAAAACATGTATATTACTCAACTGATAAGCACGACTGATATCCAAAGACAGTGAAGATAACTATTAAGTGAAAAAACCATGTCAACTCAGAATCGAAACCTAGCTTCGACCTATTCCATGGCTTCAATGAAGGCAAATTAGTACCTACAATTAAAATTTTGTCAAAGGCTTGCTCAACTCTAAATAGTTTCACACCAATTCCAATTGAAAAAGTGATTATCCGAACTTGTGTTTCAACATATTGGAAACATCATATTATTTATTTTTCATCCCTTTCAGGTCTTAAATCAAACCCGAGATCATCGACAGAGAGTACTTGTAAGTGTAGCAAAAGAACTTCAGAACTGGAGTATAATGGTTAGTAAAATGAAGGCCATTTATCACACACTGAACTTTTTCAATATGGATGTAACTAAAAAATGTCTGATAGGGGAATGTTGGGTTCCTTCTAATGATATACCTATTGTACAAAAAGCCTTAGCGGATGGATCGGTAAGTTAGACAAGATAACTTTCGAAGAAAATACTGTGAAATATAAATACTTCTATTTAATTCACCAGAACGCTTGCGGTAGTTCCATTCCGTCATTTTTCAATGTGATCAGTACCAACGAGGATCCCCCAACATTCAACAGAACCAACAAGTTTACAAAAGGTTTCCAGAATCTTATCGACTCGTATGGAGTTGCTTCTTATAGAGAGGTCAATCCAGGTAACAATACATCTTCTCTAGATACATTATTTCTGAGTTTGCGAAAACTGAGGCAAAAATGATATGATGTGAATAATGTTGATGAATAAAACTAAATACAGTAGATAAAATATACTCCAGGAGTAAAGATAAGTACAATAAACCTATATGGGAATTTGTAATGAATTAATGATAAGTATTATATAATGATATTTGGCCAAATTGCATTTCAATCAATCCAAGACAAAGTTAGTGAACATTGTATGCTATTTTTGGATATTTATATGGGAATACATTCCGAATAATGTGTATGATCTTGGATTCAAAGAAAAATACACAACCAACCTTTTCAAATATTCATTTTTTTATTTTTATAGAAACTGTGACTAATGATATTTGATCATCATCAGCAGGTTGGAATAAGTCATTGTATTGAATGAAAATTCAATTTAAATTATTGCATTGCCCAAATGAATTATCAGATAACTCATTATATATTACATTACAAACATATTTGAGAAGCAAAAATACAAACAAAAAATGTCATATATATAGATTAACGAATTTTAAATTCGAATATAACTGGAGTTTTTTCCCAACACCAAACTGTTATTTTAACACCTCGGCGCGTGTTTCGATCACCAAGTGGTCATCTTCAAGAGGAAGATCAAACTAATCCTACTTACAGTTATCCTTATTTATCTCATAGATACCTCTTCTAGGTACCTGCGTCTTAAGTGTCTTGAATAAATTTCACAATATTGCCTTATCTACTAGTCTTGAATTAATTTCACAATGTGTCCTTATGTAATAGTCAGGTAAATCTAATATTAAATTTTAACAACAATGGAATGACTTTCAGAGAGGAATCTTTCGGATGATTGAATCAAAATATACCAGCAAAATGTGTACCCTGAATAAGAAACTCAAAACCCTTATATCTAAGAATAAATCAAAAGAAGCCACTTCCAAAAGTCACAAATATTGTCGAAAATCATTCATCAAAATCGTTTAATAAGGAAGAGATTAACCTTTTGAACAACGGTCTAAAATTTGGCATTCCGTCTTCCGAGAAAGTCCTTGAGGATATCGTTGCTAGTGTTGAAAGTTCGATTCAATATATGCCTGATTCCTTGAAAGGACTAGTTTAGGAGAAAGTCAGGAATCAAATCTCCAGGAACATGATGACAGGTAAAGGAAAAAAAGACGACAAAAACCAAAAGAAACTTATCAAACGACTGAAAGTAAAAGACGTTTTTTATTTGAAAGCCGACAAAAGTAACGAAGTAGTAATTCTGGATACTACTGGATCGAACTACTACGAAAGGGTCAGTACTCTCATCACTAACGGAGCGTATGCAAAATTGTTCAGGAACCTGTTACCAAAGATGATTGCCGAAGTAAAAGACGTCCTCAAGAAATGCGACAACTTACTCCTCAACTGAAACGGAACATACAAGTTTCTAACTCAACGGTGTCAAAACTATATTGCCTCCCAAAAATCTACAAACCGAGAAAATCAATGCGCCCCATCGTGCCAACTATTGGATCTCCTACCTACCAAATAGCAAACTAAGGAATTTGAAGGCTTGTCTATTGCGTAACCAGGTTTTAGTATAAAAAATTCCTTAGAGTTCATACAACATACAAAAAAAATCGTTCTACAAGAAGGTGAGGTTTTGGTTTCTTTTGATGTTAGTTCCTTATTTCCTAGCGTCCCAATTCCACAGACCTTACAATACCTCAAGGAATTACTAGGGAAAAATAATTTTAATAATAACGAAATTGATGAATTCATTTCTCCCACTAATATGTGTATGATACAAAAGATAGAAGGTTACTTTCATGAACAACAGTAGAGAACGGCTATGGGTAACCCCTTTACAAAGACAGACTGTCTATGGACATGTCGAAAGATTTGTAAAACATGGGGTTTAGGTCTCAAACAAATCCATTGGATTTATGTGATGATTGTCAGGCGAATGATCACTTATGGTGCAGTTGCTTGGTGGCCGAAGGCTTTACAGAAAACGGCCCAAGCGAAGCTCTCTGGCTAACAAAGACAGGCTTGTCTGGCTATCAGTGGTGTCATCAGTACCACACCCTCAGCGGCCATAAATATCCTTCTAGATCTACCTCCTCTACACATTTTTCTGGAGAGAGAGGCTAGATGGACTGCATACAGACTTGTGCACATTGCCAATTGCACAAATCAATTAAATGTGCAACAGACTGTTGGTTGGCACTGGAAGTCACAGCATTCTGGAAATGACTTCTGACTTTATGCCTTCAACTGTCAACTACGAACTGCCTTATAAAGTACCATTCCCGAGTAGAGAGGACTGGATAGTTGTTGCTTCACAGATGGATCAAAAACACTTTCCGGTTCTGGTGCAGGTGTTTTTAATCGCAGACCCAGGACAGAAATATCTACCTACCTAGCCGAGAAATTTATGCGACTCTATATCAAGCGGAAATTCACGCTATTGAATTGTGTGCGGAGAGATTGGATAAATCCAACCTCACATACAAGTCAATAAAAATATTCTCGGATAGTCAAGCGGCGTTGGAAGCTCTTTTCTCCTACCCAGTAACGTCTAAATTGGTATCAAATTTCCAAAAACGACTCTCCTTGATAGGAAGACTTAACAGATTCTCTCTGGTCTGAATTCCTGGCAATACTGGCTTGGAAGGTAATAGAGCTGCTGACTCTCTTGCAAAGGAGGGTGCTGCAAGCGGCTTCATCGGACCAGAACCTGTCATTGGCATCGCTTTGGGCTTTGCCAAACAAACATTAAACACCTGGATGGCAAGAAAATGTATGGACTTCTGGCAGGATATTCCAGGATTGGCTCACTCCAAGGCGTTTATCCACCCTTCAAAGCTTGATACTAAACAGTTGTTGGACTACAGTAGAGATGAACTACGATGTCTAACAGGCTTTCTTACAGGTCATTGTCATTTGAATCATCATATGCAGAGAATTCGACTGTAGGAAGACAGTGCGTGTCGCCTCTGTATGGAAAATGATGAAACAGCAGAGCATATTCTTTGTGCCTGCTCCGCTGGGGACCGAATCAGGTTCTTAGAGTTTGGCAGATCTATACTCTTACCATCTGACCTGAAAGACCACTCACCATACAAGCTAATCGGCTTCGTTAAGAAGAAAAGAAACAAGCACGTACAGGTATATTCCTGACAGTTTCTATTACTGTGGACAGCAAAAACGTGCTGGGCTGAATTCTCTAGTGCAAACGTACAATACTGGAAATAGCAGCCACTAACGGTTTCTCGAGAGTATTGTAGATGGCATAATAAGGAAGAAAAAATTTAGGTCGAAAATGAATGAAATCTCGACTTTTAAAAACGACAAAACCCAATATAAGAACTTTGGAAATATTTTCAAGGAACTTGGTATGAAGGTGGTTTTTGAAACAAGTAATATACTATAGAGCCTTTTAGAAAGTCCAAAAGACAAAGTCGAAAATTCGGAAAAGTCTGGAATTTACGAAATTTAATGTAAGGACTGCGATGCAAAATATTATGGACAGACAAAAAATATATTGAAATAAGAAATAAGGAACACTTAGCACACTTAAAATATGGAAGACCTGAAAAATCAGCAGTCGCCCATCATATTTTGCAACAAAACCATTCCATAGAGTTCAGTTCATTAAGATTAATGACAATAAGATTGACATGTCTTACGTTAGTAAGACAATAGATTTACCAGAGTATTACATAAGGACACGACACATTTTAAAATAAATTTAAGACTAGTAAAGGCAATACTGTGAAATAATATTTTAATTATTAGATTTACCTGATTATTACACAAGGGCACATTGTAAAATTAATTTGAGACTAGTAGATAAGGCAACATTGTGAAATGTATTTAAAACACTTAAGACGCAGGTATCTAGAAGAAGTTCCTAGGATATAAATAAGGATAACTTTGTAAGCAGGAATAGTTTGATCTTCCTGTTGAATATGTATGTTGGAAAAAAAACTTTTGTAATATTAATCACTACACCAAACAGTGAATCACAAGTTAAAATTTGAAAATTAATTTGAAAAATATTAGTGTTCACAAGGAAAAAAAAAATGTTAATCCATAATGAGACTTCGAAGTGAAAATTTTGAGTTAAAAGTCGTAATTATGTAAAAATAAGTATATGTAAAAATAAAACAACATGGATTTTTTGCGCTTTCGTAAAAATAATACTTTTTTTCAAAAAATTGCTCCTATGATTTTGAACGAACACTGAAAATACCGATGTTGAAAATAACCTACCTGAATATTGTTTTACTTTTGATTGATTGCGATAATATCTGAAAATTATTTTTTATTTCCAGCTTTGTACTCAATCGTTACCTTCCCGTTTCTATTTGCTGTAATGTTTGGTGATTGCGGACATGCAATCATTATGTTTGGTTTTGGCTTGTGGATGATTCTCTCCGAAAAGAAAATTGCACTTCAAAAAAATAAGAGTGAAATCTTCAGTATATTCTTCGGAGGTAGATACATTATTTTCTTAATGGGCATTTTCTCTTTCTATACTGGATTTCTGTATAACGATATATTTTCGAAGTCAATGAATATATTCCAGAGCAGTTGGTTTGTGAACGAAACATCACTTAATCATTCAATCAATGACAATGATATCAATTTCATTCCTAAAGCAAATTACTATGGAACACCTTACTTCATTGGAGTAGATCCAGCGTGGCAGGTAAGCTATTTCATGGAAAATTCAACTCACTATCTTCACTTTAATGCAAATAACACGGGGATATCTTTAATTCTCCCTATACTGGTTCGGTACAGAGATTACTGAAGTCATTATCTCAATATCAGTCTTCTCAAAAATAATAGAAAAATACTTAAACATCATATCAACTCTTATTCGGAAAAACACAAGTTTTACGACAAATCGCAATTTGGATTCCGCAAAGAACGTTCCACAATACAAGTTGTTTTTGAATGTCGTAAGAGATATGGTCGAGGGACTTGAACAGGGCACTTATACGTAAGTCACGCTTTGTGACCACTCCATACTATTCTCGATTGTGTCTCTCATGGCATACTACTGGAGATATTATTACTATTGTTTCAGAGGGGTATCTTTGTTTCTCATTGAGACATATGTATCAAATCGACTGTAATAAATCAATATTTCAATATGAACTGGTAAAGCATAAGGTGCCTCATAGATTAGTATTGGGGCCATTGCTATTGCTATATTTCTATATATATATATATATATATATATATATATATATATATATATATATATATATATATATATATATATATATATATATATGTATGTATATGCGTCTCAAGTGATTTGTCAATTGAAATATTTTTCCACACGAAGCTGGAAGGAAAGATGAAATCATAAATAATCAGAAGATATTTTCCATTGTTCATTATAATTGGCAAATTTTACTGGAGTAATAAAGTAAAGCGATGAAAATAATTCAGATTCCATTATTCAGTTCCATTTTCAAAAGTTGTTTTTTTATTATTCAATTACAGCAAAACAAAATATCTGGTTTGTTTCCTAATTTACGATTTTACATAAAGCTTAACAAGTGGAATACCGAATTGTTAATCAAAGTGTTTATGTTGTGAATTTCTATTTCGATCTTTCAACTTTTGGTCAATTTTGCTTGTGTTGAAGGCGCATCACGATCTTTGTTTCGCAATGAGACTGGCCACAGAACAATAAAATATGTTGTCATTCATAATGAAAGTTAGGATTAAAATATCTTCACTGTACTCTTTATTTCACTTTAATTCCGTTTCGTTACTATTTTTTTTCTTTTTCAGACTGCGAAAAATAAAATTATATTTTTGAATTCCTTCAAAATGAAGTTGTCTATCATATTTGGAGTAACACACATGATATTTGGAACGTGTGTCAGTACTTTCAATTTACTGTAAGTATTTTCAAATTATATGACTGTATAAAATTGATATGTGTGAAATGGGGATGTGAGAAGAAAATATAATTCACCATCTTTGGCGTTGTATTTTCTTCAACAAACCCCTTTCATTTGATATTCGTTTTATGGGGGTACATCAAAAATTGGTCCGCCTTCTTGGGCTGTCCCCTTTATTAGTTGAATATTACTGGAGTTCCATCCCAACATTAAACTGTTATTCTAACACCTCGACACGTGTCTCAATCATCAATCAATCTAGAGGAAGATCAAACTAAATATACATACCATATTATCCTTATTCATACCATAGATACCTCTGCTATATACCTGCATCTTAATTGTGTTACAATGTGGCCTTATGTAACAGTCACGTAAATCTGATAATTAAAATATTCATAATATTATTATGTTTACTTATTTCTACACTCTCATAGGCATCTAGATGCCTGTTGGTATCAACTTGTCTAATTAATCGCAATGAACTGAAGTCTATGGAATGGTTTTGTTGCAAAATATGATGGGCGACTGCTGATTTTTCTGGCTTTCCTTATTTTAGGTGTGGTAAGTGTTTCTTATATCCGATTTTATTAGATATTTTAGTCTGTACATAATATTTTGCATCGCAGTTCTTACATTTAAATTCGTAACAGACTAACACTTAGCACACCTAAAATATGGAAGACCAGAAAAATCAGCAGTCATATTTTGCAACGAAATCATTCCATATACTTTAGTTCATTAATATTAGTTAGACAAGTTATATGAATAACAATAGTGGACCAATAGTATACTATACAGCTTGTTGACATAATATTTGATTTATCAGATTTTCCTGACTATTACATAAGGTCACATTGTAGAATTAATTCAAGATAATTAAGACGCAGATAACCTAGCAGAGGTATCTATGCTATAAATTAGGATAACTCTTTATGTATATTCAGTTTAATTTTTCTTTTGAATATGATCACTTGGTGATCGAAACACGTGTCGGTGTGTTAAAATTACGGTTTAGTGTTGGGATAAAACTTCAGTGATATTCATTACTACACCAAAGGTTCCAAAACAGTGCATCATTAGTGCCCTATATTTGTTGTAAAACGAATTTACCTTGCTAACCATACTTTTTTATCCAAATTAAACGTGTATGTGCAATATCAGCTGAATCGATTGAGGATAACATACATACATATACCTACACCAGGCATCAACCAAAATATTTTCGGATCCCTTGTAAAACATTGCTGAGTGAAAGATATTTTGGTTTGGTGTATTTTCATTTCAGATATCGTCACAAATATGTTGATAAAAAGTGAATGTCAAAATAAGACTGTGTATTACTTGATTTCTTTTTCATTATATTTCGATAACGAAAAACTCTCAATTATTTCAGTTGTTTTCTTCATTTGTTAAGGAGATGATTATAGAAACGACTTCTGAATCCTCATTAGGAATGCGTAATGTCTTACAATACAATTCTTGCACTTACAATACTCTACTGTGAAAACAATCGATAATCAGAAAACGCCAGTTTCAAATGTGTGGCGTGAGAGTGATTTGTTCTAGATTTCATTCTTTTTATTTATATCATGCACTCAAGAGCACTGAGGTTTTTTTTTCGTAATTTTGAATATATTAGTTTATTTTTATATATATTTCTTTCATTTCAGACATTTCAGAAAATATTCCAGCATTTTTCTTGAATTTCTACCACAATTACTACTTCTGCTATTACTATTTTTCTATATGGTGGTCATGATCTTGATGAAGTGGATCATGTATTCTGGAGCATATGATGGATGGGGTAAGTGCAGGTTGATAAGTTTTAAGCTACTATGCCATGGGAATACACGAATCATGTAAAATGTAATTCTTTTGGATCCTATACTATAACCAAAATATGTTAATAGTTTGAAATTTTCGAGGCAGAAGAAATACTTGATATTTGGACAATTAAAATAGTTACTAATAAATTTCAATGGGTTCTAATAATAACAATAATAATAATAATAATAATAATAATAATAATAATAATAATAATAATAATAATAATAATCAGCACATAATAATATCAGCACAAACTTCGACAGATCTGGTCATCGGAGCTGTCGGGGAAGAACAAAGTTGCTGCAACAAATATGCTTGCCGTTCCAATCTTACTCTACTCGTTTGGAGTAGTGAAGTGGACTCGGGAGGAGCTGTATCAACTCGACGTAAGGACCCGAAAAATGATGCATCTCTATAGGAGTTTGCATCCCAAATCGTCCGTTCCAAGGTTGTACTTCTCCCGACAACAGGGAGGTCGTGGACTTTTGAGTTTGGAGTGTCTACATGACAGAATGGTACTGGATACAGCCTGTAAAGTCGTCAGGAGTTCGGATCCCCTTCTCTGCATGGTCCGTGACCATGAGAGAGCAGGAATTGGAGCATTTCTCTTTAGGGCAGCTGCTCGAGCAGCTGATGAACTCGGTATAGTTTTCGACTCTGAACGAGGTGACTACAACTCTGTCACCGAGTTGGAACCCGTTCAGCAAAAAGCTCAGATAAAAGCCGCAGAGATCACCTTACTTCTGCGGAGACACAGGGATAAGCCAATGCATGGGGTCTTCTTCAATAATATTGAAGACCTTGGCTTATCAAAGCGCCTGACGTTCGCTTTTCTCAGGTCGAGTGGGCTGAAGTCGGAAACTGAGGGGTTCATCATGGCTTGCCAGGATGGTGTCTTTAACACCTTAGTCTACCGCAGTCGCGTGATGGGTATAGAGGTTCCTGACACAAGGTGCAGGGCCTGCCGCGAGGCGCCCGAGACCCTAATGCACTTGCTATCAGCATGTCCAGCATATGCGGTCTCGGCCTATATCCATAGACATAACGCGGCCCTAAGGGTGCTATATTATCATCTACGGCACTCCTACGGTATTGACGAGACACCGGTGTTGCCCTACGCTCCGGGGGATATTGAATCCGTTGTGGGGAACGAGAAGTGCCGAATTTATTGGAACTATTCGTTCCCCACCCTCAGGCTCATACAAGCTAATAAGCCTGATGTAGTTCTTCTCGACCACCAGATCAAGACGATATTTGTCGTGGAGTTTTCAGCTCCTGGCGAGACGAATATCGTCAGAAAAGAGGAGGAAAAACGGATAAAATATCGAGATTTTCTCTTCGAACTCCGCAGACTCTATCCAGATCACTCTGTCAAGATGATCGTTCTGATTGTTGGAGTCCTTGGTGGAATGATGTCTTCTCTACTCTCGAATCTCAAAATCATACCGGCTTGCCGCATTAAGGCAGAAATCTTAGCCGCACAGATGCAGAAGGCTGTCATTCTTGGCTCACTGCGTTTGCTCAGGGCACATGATTCTCGGACCCAATGATCGGGGAATGAATGTATCGGGGCTTCGGGGGATAGGGCCTGACCAGCGCACACTACGATAAAAAAAATAATAATAATAATAAAGGTTTTTTATTAATTTACAGTTATATTCATACTAACTAAACATGTGAACTAAAAAAGAAGTAAATGGGCGAGATTTAGTATGGCAATCGGCACCGGAAGGTACAGACTGACATCTGTTCCACCTAACCCAAATCAGACTACTAATGGCAAATCAGAACAAACACAAAAAAACAGTGATTACTTTCAAATGCACCTACGTTACAAGGAATATAAACATTGTCATCGCTAAATCATTAAATAAATCACAGTTCAAATTGAAGATAAAGATTAGTCAAAGAAACATACATAATTGTTTTTTCAACATTGTAAATGGTATATTAATAATTCTCAGATCGAACTAATTAATAATTCTCAGATCGCACTGAAGATGAAGAGTGGGAAAAATGAACAGAATTTAAAAAATAAAAAATAGAACTTACTATCTATCGAGAAATCTGATGATACGCGTCCGGAAAGTCGATAACGAGAGTTCCTTCAACTCTTGTGGTATTTTATTCATACATTTGGTGATGTGATAGGTAAAATTCTGTGTGAAACATTGGGGGAGAAAGCAAACTTTTTCGTCTAATGTTAATATTATGCTATAGATTAACCTCAAGCAACTATATTGGAACTTTTGGATTCGTTTGATATCAATGGAGTTTATACAAGGAGCGTAAATAACATAGGAGTAATTTAACCTGGATAACACTAAAGAGTCACATAGTAAACTTTCAATTCTTTTATTAAATAACTGTCTATTTTGATAAATCGGTTTGAGATTACAGAATGCTTTTTGTATACTTGTTCTGATATGATAAGAAAATCTCATATCCTCGTCAATCCACAAAGCCATATTCTTAACTTTATTAGAAAGTGTTAAAGGCCCTCCTCCAATTTGAATGTTAGCAAAGTGGTTTGCAGTGAATTGTTTTCTTGCATTCTTTCTACCAAAAACGATTGCAACAGTTTTATTTGAATTCTGTTTTAGGCAATGATTATTAGAAAATTGCTCAAGATTATATAAATCAAAATTCAAAGCACTAATAGCCTGAGAGTATTCTTCAGGTTTGAATGACAACTATAATTGTGTATCATCAGCGTAATAGTGTTGCGTGCATGATAGGAAGGATAGGAAAATTGCAAGTATATAGACTGAAGAGTAGGGAACCCAAAGTGACCCTTGTGGTGCTCCTTTATCAAATTTTTAAAATTGCGAAACTTTTTCACCATATACTACTGCCTGAGTTCTATCGCTTAAATAGCAGGATAGAAGCTTTTCCGCTGATCCCTACAAGGTTAAAAATGGCTTGTGATATTCTGTGATTGTGAAATGCCTTAGAATAATCTAGTAATATCAAAACAGATACTTTTTCTTTATCTGTAGCCTCAATTATATCATCAGTAATTTTCAGAAGAGCCGAAGTGCAGCTATGACCTGTCCTGAAACCAGATTGGTTTTTTTGAATAATATCGTTTTTCGATAAATGTTTTCGAATTTGGTTTTCAATGACATACTCCAAAATTTTTGATAAAGTGGGAAGTATACTAATTGGTCTGATATCATTTAAGCTGGTAGGATTAGAATTCTTGGGCAGAGGTATAATGTGAGCTTGTTTCCACGCTTTTGGAAAAGCAGAGTTTTTCAGACAGTAATTCATAAGATGTGTAACGTGTGGCAGTTAAAATGGAGTACAAAGATGTAACGTTAAAATATTAATACCTTCTGCTCTGCTTTTCAAATTTTTTATTATATTGAAAATTTCTGTCTCATTGACTTGTTCAAAATCCAAAGAGGAGAATATTGAATTTTTAAGATTCCTTTCATAATATTTAATGGTATCCTCATCAGGTTCGAGATCAGGATATTGTTAATGAAATGATCATTTATATTATCAGTATCGTTCAACTGTTCCGGTAAACACATATTATTTTCTCCAAAACTCATCAAATTTCTGAGGGTGGGCCAAATTTTATTTGTCTGGGAGGTACTCAGTTTGTTTGAAAAGTAAGCCTTTTTATCTCTTTTTACAGGGACACTTGTCCCTTATCTCTATCCTTCATCATGAGGTTAGTTGTATCAATCATAATAAATCATTTAGAATCTGAAAGAGTGTAATTCCAGTAATGTTCCTCAACAACAAAAAAATGTTAAATAGAAAATTCAATTTGAGTTCCCATAAAAAAATTATATACCCTGTATTTTGAGATGCAGTTCACTGTAACGAGTTCAAACAGAAATTATTGATTTTATATAAGGAAATGTTTCCGTAATATAATCACGAAAGAGAAGAAAAAAAGTCTTCTGTATTAGTCGCTCCCTAGAAAGTCTTATAACTATAATTTATGTGCGTTGATTGGCATAGTTTATTGCTTGTTCAGGGCCTACACTTGGAAGGCATCTTCACTTGTGATTCGTGACTTTATATTATTGATATTGACATAGACATTACCTCTCCAAGTCCAGCAATTTTTCACACCTAGTCTTTCTCGCACTTTATTAAGTAAATCATGAATTTCCGGAAAAAGCATTTCACTCATTGAGATACCAGTGTCTTTTAACCCTTTCTTCGACATGTAAACAACGTCTCTCTTCCATTTATTTACAAACACAACTGCCACGGGCCGCGCTTTTTTGTTTGTCTTTAGTTTTTTACCAATTCTATAGCAATAGTTGATATCGCTGGGCGATATGGAGATTTTGAGTTATATTTTTATTAGTTTGCACGCTTCTTCCTGCAGATCTTCTTTCTTTTTCTCTCTCATACCATAAACCACAATGATATTATTTGCTCGTTCCTGTTTTTGTATATTTATTTCTTTCGTACTTACAGCAATCTGTTCACGAACTGTATTTATCTCTAACTTGAGTGCATTTATGGACTGCTGCACTTTATTTTCGAAGCCAGAGACTGTTTTCAAAAACTGACTCACGTTCTTATCTTCAGGAGAAATGATCTGGGATTTCAAATCATTCAAGCCTTCTTTTAGGTATTTTTCCAGCTTATCAACACGAGAAGTCATTTTGCTGATATCATCTGTTACCATTGCACCTTGATTGTGTTGTTTTCTGCCGGTCATCTCTGAGTCACCGTTTGACGAGTTATACTCGAATCTGAACAATTTAAAGACAATAGAAGCACACTTTGAAACAAAGCTATAGGAGCTCAGCTGAAGGTGTCTATTCAGTACGCGCCATCTTGTAGTCTTCAGAAGTTATGTCAATAATTGAAGGGGATTTATTCAAGAAACACTGTATTGTGAGATTTTCACTGGACAGTTTACAAAACCCCAACACGTTTCCATACTGACTAAAGGAGATTTTTCGTTCTTTCTATATCTTTTGTGAAATTGAAGAAGTATCCTATCCTCAAATCGAAATAAAAGGAAGACCTATTGATGTCATTATGTGTGGAATATATCACTGTTCAAATGTCCGCCACGGCTTCTCTGGGTGGAGCGCACCCGAAACGTCCAATTTTCCATGACTCTGGCGCATAAATCAGACTGAATTTGAGCGATAGCATGGATTATGTTGGCTTTGAGGATCTCTTTGGTTTGTGGCTTATTTGCAAACAACTGCCACCCAAGAAAACTCAACAAGAAAAAGTCTAACGGGGTCAAATCGCACGATATCGGTGGTCAGTTCACATCACCTCCATGTGAAATGACCATGCTCCCAAATCGCTCGTGCAGAATATGCAATGTGGCATGATCTGTGTGGCACGTAGCGCCGTTCTGTTCACATTTTCAAACTAATACATGTATTAATTTGAAAATGTCCTTGTAGGATGAAACTGCAGTATCGTGATTTACAAATAAAAGTGTTAAAAAAAATATAGAAAGTTACTTACATTTCTCATTTTTCATGATGATCTCCTTACCACGGCCAAATCAATCGATTGTAAGTAAAAATTGTGTTTTTTCTATGGGATATTCTGTCCGGTAATTCAATATTATCGCTTTTGTTGATATTCATTCTTCTCAAACATGTCTGGATTTTTTTATTTAATAATCTAATGTGGGGCAGACATTAATTCACTGGTCTACAGTGGTTTTGTTGCCCTAGATATAAGATTGATTTTGGATGTATTTATACTCACAATTCATGAAATTATCAATGGATTTGTAAGATTTGATCTCGTTTTCTTTTAAATATTTATTTTCATTTTACATTACAAAAATTCGAAAACAAGAAACAAAATAACAGATATATTTATAATCTCAGTTTCATTTGGAAAAAATATGATACTTTGAAGTAAATAGAGAGGGATATTTCGAAAACATGTTATATTTCCATGAAACGCCTTTTAAGAGCTTTTCTTTTATAATTTTTCAGAGGACAATCCCTTTTTAAAGACCAGCAGTAATCGGCCATCATGTGACAATCCCATCGACCCTGATATCTTTCTTCCATTACTTTAATATCCTGGTGGAACCGCTCTCCCTGCTCCTCACTATAATTTCCTAAATTAATTATCTGGAAATTTATCCAAATGGTTGCGAAGATAGTGTAACTTGATACTCATATTTGCTCCTAGAATCTGAAAGTTTGTCAGCATATTTTGTACAATTTCTTCATAATTTGATGCTCTATGGTTACCTAGGAAATTTTCTTTCATCAATTGCCGTATTTGAGGACCATCTAATATTCCACCTTTCAACTTTTCCATACTAAGTTTTGGAAATTTTCTACAAATATATTTAAAACAATCTCCTTCCTTGTCCAAAGCTTTTACGAATTGCTTTATCATTCCTAACTTAATATGCAATGGTGGAAGTATAATTTTGTCTCTGCTTACCAACGGCTCTCTTATTACATTAGCTTTACCGACAGTTAAAGAATTTCTTTCAGGCCTAACATCTTGTTCCCAATGACGTTGCTTTGCTCTACTGTCCACATACAAATGAAGCAAGGGTATTTCGTGTATCCACTTTGTTGACCAAGTGAAAAATTTACTATTTTTAAATCCACACAGATCGACCATTGATGCTCCGAGTAATTGATTTTTTCTAAAACTAATTTGACATTTTCATATTCTTCTTTGAGTTTTGTAGAATGGGCAATTGGAATTGATGCAAATTTATTTCCATTATGCAGTAAGACGCATTTTAAACTTCTTTTACAGCTATCAATAAAAAGACGCCACTCAGTAAGTTTGTATTCTTTCAAACCCATGTCCAGAAGCAGCTTCGCAATATTATTACAGTATACCAATCCTTCATTTTCATCAAAAAATTGTAATAGCTCACTTTCTCGCGTTCTGTACGTTGTAATTGTAACTGTCGGTGCCAATAAATTTTTTTCTTTCAATCTTGAAGCTAACAGTTCTGATCCTTGTTTTGATAAATTTAGATCACGTATTAAATCACCGAGTTCATTTTGAGTAAACAACTTGTTTCACCCTCCCATTCACTTCCACTGGTAGACTGATTCGATTTCTGTGAATTTGGCAACATCATTGTTTCTGAGGGCATGCGAATCAAAAGTAACAATCATCGAAATGATTCTTAGGCTCCATCCAGATCATAGGAATACCAAAGTCTAATCCAGAACGTTCTCCTTTTTTCCACAACCGCAAAGACTCAACGCAAGACTCACAAACTTTATTAGGAACCCATGATTTATCCAATTTGTCCATTAAAAACCGAAATATTCAGTATAAGTTTCCTTAACAAAGTCTGTGATATTTCTTTTTTGTTTTTTTGATATATAAATATCACAAATATAACAGAATAAATCACTACTATATTTGCACTTCCTTCGTGACAAACTCATGTTTAAAAAGACAAGACAAATATATTAGAACGGACACTCAACAATTGAAACAAAATATTAACATGTAACAACTTATCCAGATTTCCGTGTTAGTACTTCAATATTATCAAATAACTGAGTTCTCAGCTAGTTTGCAGAGCAAGGAGCCGGAGAAGTGGGGATCACGTGATGTTTGTACGCGCAAAAAAGTTGCACAGAAGTCTAATCATGACTGAGAAAATAATTTTTTTTAATAAAAAGCCGATTATTATTAAAAATACAAGATACGTAAAAATCATAAAAAATAGAGCACATTCAGTACTTTCATAAAAATATTCGTGATTTAGGCACTCGAAAACATAAAAATTTGCAAAAATATTCAGGGCAACACAAAAAAAAGCTTTTTTTGAAGAGCTGTGTTATCACTTCTCAAAAGGGAACAGCTGATACTCTAGTATTGTGAAAAGAACTATACATGAAAACTTTCATGTATAGTTGAAAACATTCTGTAAGTCACTAGAGAATCCATAATTTTTATTTCAGTAGTTTATCAGTAACTAAAAATTGAGTTAGTTTTGTGATAGAAGCAATTTGGGGAGATTATACATATAATTAAAGGCAAGAATAATTGATTCAATTTCTGATCGAGATTAAGAAGAGGGACTTGTCGTCAATTTTATGAGATTTGTATTTAGGTTATTAAATGTATTTGATCCATCAAATATCAATTGGGTTTTCAAAGGTTATCTAAAGATACTTGAACTCATTAATACAGTTCATTGTATGATTTTCACTATAAAAGGTTTTACAAAAACCGCGACACGTGTTTCGCTATACAATAGCTTTCTTAGGAGTGAAATTATGAGTTACTTCTAAATTACAACTATTTTATACTCTAACATATTACCTACTCGTATACCTACTTTCATTAACCATATGAACAAATGAAATTCTTGAAAGAACTGTAACTATACTTAACTTTTCCTACCTGGATATAAACAGATTCAATAATGGCGAATTATACAGTTCCGTTTGATCTTTCATGAGATATTAATAGTTTTTAACTTTGTTTTTCTCCATCACACACACCATGGAGATGGAAAGGGGCAACTCTATTAATTTTTTGGACTTGACAATAACGAAACATGATTTTTCAATTTATCTTATACCAGCACATACATATATTATCATTCATAATTCGTCCACCCACCCGTATCAGCACAATGTAGCAGCATTCAACAGTATTATCCATAGAGTGATAAATGTTCCCTTGTCATATGCGAATTTAAATTAAGAACTAACCACAATAAAATTTTTTGTATTATCAAAAAATTTATACAGCCAAGCTTTGAAGGAAGTTTACCCAATTAGAAGAGGTGAGGATAAAATTTATAGAACCTCAACCTACTTAGGCCAACCCACTACTAATATTTCAAATTTTCTGCACATTAAAGGTGTAAATATTGCTTTCAAAACCAATAACAACTTACGCATGCACATTGAAAATAACAAAGATAAAAGTTCAGTTTCAGAGAACTCGGGAGCGTATAAATTATCATGTGGGTCATATCCGATGTTTTATATAGGTCAAACTGGAAGAACGTTCAAAGCCCGCATGAAGGAATACAGAAATAGTTTCCAGAAGAGAAAATTAATTCCACATATGCCACTCATTTAATCATAGAAGGACATGAATTCAAGCCCCTCCATTTCCAGAAGAAAGGTTTAAAACTTAACCTGTTGGAGAGTATGGAAATATACAAATTCAAAAAAAGTCTCGATATCTTAGGAACGATCAAACGGAACTGAACAATTTGCCATTATTGAATCTGTTTATTTCCAAGTAAGAAAAGTCAAGTATAATTAGGGTACTTCCGGAAATTTAATTTATTCATATAATTAATGAATTTATACCTGACCTTTTCAGGTAGATTCATTCATCAGCAAGTAGGCATACAAGTATTTAATATGTTAAAGTATAAAATAGTTGCAATTTAGAAGTAATTTATCATTTCACGCTTGGGAAAGCTATTTTATAGCGAAACACGTGTCGCGGTTTTTGCACTATTATTTTTAATAGCTCTTGACAGAATACATTCTGAATTTGCAGATATGTTTTTCATTGAAGATTTATACCAATCTGAACAGTTTTTACGTTTACATTTCATTCTTATTCAAAGTTGATACTCTGTTGTTCGTCACATGTAAATATAGAATAAGTAAAACGAATCAAATTGTTAGCAGTACTTAAACGATCTTCGAAATCATGATGTAATTTGTTTTATATTCCTTTAACAATTCATGTTTGAAGAAATATGATTGAACTAACCGATACTTTTTCTTCAAATAACATCATATTGAGAGATTTTCGTTTAAAAGTTTACAAGTGTTTAACTGAACAATAGATCAGTACTGATGCCACTTGAAGGGGCTATTGTATTATGATATGTGTGTCGTGATTTCGTAAACTATTAGTTGAAAATCTCACAATAAATTGCTATTTGAATATGTTATCTTAGAATAATTATTTAGGATGTGGCGTGTACGAGGCGTCTTTGAATTTAATAACGGAACAAGGCTGAACATTTAGGAAAGAACGGTTGTGGCTTTCTACTTCTCCATCTTTGTACAAAAAATGTGGGAACTTTCCAAAAAAGGGAAGGAAACAATCAATTTCTAAAAGATACCTTTTTACAAAGATTGTTGATCATGCCAAGAAGTACCTTTCAACGACAAACATTGAAAATATACAAAATTGCATTGCAACCGCTTTTATTCGCTTTAGTTTCTTTCAATAAATTTTTTGCTAGTTCGTGTTGTTTCCTTTTTCCCCAAAATAACAAATTTTAGGAAACCAAAGGTTTTGGATTTTTACTTCTCCGTATTTATACAAGAAACTTTGGGAATATTTCAAAGAAACGAAGAAAGCAATTGATTTCAAAATAAACTTTCCAGAAAGTTTGTGTCTGAGAGTTATTTCTTGGCCTGATCTACACATCTTTATAAGTAGTTTGTTTTGAAATCAATTGGTTTCTTCTTCTCACCTATCTCTTAAAAATATACCCCTTCCAATTTAAACAACATTCCTAGGCTAGGATTGAATTAAATATGTGAATGTCATTACGTACTGTCATCGATAAGATGAGTAGATTCAACTCATTCGTGACATAAGGTCGTAATTTTATGAATGGATTGAGTGCTTGATTTTGTGATGTTATCCAGATTGATGCTGAAGAGGCAATAAGAACAGTGTGTTATTCTGAAACATAGATGTCCGCCACTGAGGATGACAGTGTTCCATATATTATAATATATACTATATTTTTTAGCAGTTCTGTGAATGATATCTGAATCACATTACGAATGTTTGAAGTAAAAACTTAATAGGAAAAAATATTTCAGTACAACTGTCATTAACAAGTGACATTTTTAATGGTTGTCAAGAGTATTAAAAGATGATGTTTACAAAGTAGGGTGTTGAAAATATTTTCAACACTAGTATTTTCAACACGGTTTTTTTTGACCAAATCTGGTTTAAAATCTAGTTTTCCGAGAATCAGCTATCGCCCCCATATGAACGACAACTCTCAGAAGTTGAGAAACTTGTGCGAGATAAGGACTCGAGGTCTTATCTTTTAAACAAAAGCAATAAACAAAACATAATTATTCAATTCTCCAGGAAGTTTGAGATACAATTAAATTCTGTTACAAATGTATTATATACATTGATTACATTATTATTATTATTTATGAACATCAATATGAAAAGTACCATTAGAAAAACTGATATTAAAACCTTGCGACGTTGAAGAGCCTCGTATTATATTTGAACTAGCTGAGTTGAAAATTTCACGGGCATTAACATGTAATTCTTGAAGTGAAGAGGACGATTCTGTAACGCTGGAGCTAGCTGTCGGGATTATTCTTTCAGCAATAACAATAATAAAGAAATAGATTGATCGATGTAACCCTCAGCTACTGTTATATTTGCTCCTGATTCTGCTAGCAAAGAAGCAGAAGACCTTCTGGGAGATTCTGAAACTCAGCAATGATAGAGGAATTTTTCCAAACGTGTTTATATCAACTGAGTTGGCACTGCATTCATAATTTGAGTATTTCAGAAAAAAACGTTGATGAATAATAACAGAAGGGCGTAATGCAACGTATTTATTAAAATAGTCAATGTTTAATTTATCCATTAATTTAATGTCTTCTATAATTAAATAGTACAGCTCCCCGCGCCGGCAGGCTACTTTTATCATCAAATATTTTTCATCTGGCGCCTCAATTATAAACCTTTGGACTTGTTCAAACGTAAGAGTTTTTGATTTTTTGGGCCAATAACTTTCATTTTTCCACTTTAAGAATGCTATTACCTTGAAATATTTCCTTGTATCAACACAATTTTTAACGAGCGCACTCGACTTTAACATTGAAAACTTGCTTCACCAAGTTGACGAGTTCCATATTTTTGATTTCTCTTCTAGATAGGCTAAGAAGACGGTTTCGCTAAAATTTCCTTCCACGTTTTTGAGTCTACACCAACTAAGAAAATCAAAATATGCGATGTCGTACTGCTGAGCCGATTTTGTGCTAACAATTCAATTGAAGCTCTTCAATATCGTCAGCAACACACAATTCCTCACTATTTTTATTCATTATGCAAGACATTAAACACCAGCAAGAACTTTGAATGTGACTTTAAATAAAACGCGTGAGCTGCAAACAAGGAAGAAAGTAATCAAATTTGAAAATAAGTAACTCTATACATGGATGTGTTGATCATGCAAAGAAGTAACTTTCAGACACAAACTGAAAGAAAGTCCTCCTGAAACAGCTACTTTCATATAAACATTGAATTATACGAAAGAAAAAAATTCTTTCGAAACAAATACTTCTATATGAACACTGAATTATACAGAAGATACTTTTCTCTACTCAGTTTGTATTTCAAACATTCGTTGTGGAATAAAAATCAGATATCATTCACATGAGTTCTACTTTAAATGAATGGTAACAAATTGCACTTACATAGAACACTGTCATACTCACTGGTATACACCGATGTTTCGCCTTAAGACACTTGCCCTAAGGCTCTTCAGTACCAAATTGGATAACATTATAGAAAATACACACACTTCATTCATGAATTACGAATTTTTAATGTCACGGAATAAGCTTGATCTGCTTATGTCATCGATGACATCGTAATGACATTCCTCTTGGCTGGGATTAAATCAAATAGGAGAATGTCACTGTTTCAGGTCTTCTGCTTCTTTGCTAGCAGAATCAGGAGCAAATATAACAGTAGCTGAGGGTTACATCGATCAATCTATTTCTTTATTATTGTTATTGCTGGAAGAATAATCCCGACAGCTAGCTCCAGCGTTACAGAATCGTCCTCTTCACTTTAAGAATTACATGTTAATGCCCGTGAAATTGTCAACTCAGCTAGTTCAAATATAATACGAGGCTCTTCAACGTCGCAAGGTTTTAATATCAGTTTTTCTAATGGTACTTTTCATATTGATGTTCATAAATAATAATAATAATAATAATGTAATTAATGTATATAATACATTTGTAACAGAATTTAATTGTATCTCAAACTTCCTGGAAAATTGAATAATTATGTTTTGTTTATTGCTTTTGTTTATTTACCGTGTTAGGAATTACACGTTAAAAGGTAAGACCTCGAGTCCTCGAGTGCAATTTGTTACCATTCATTTAAAGTAGCACTCATGTGAATGATATCTGATTTTTATTCCACAACGAATGTTTGAAATACAAACTGAGTAGAGAAAAAAGTATCTTCTGTATAATTCAGTGTTCATATAGAAGTATTTGTTTCGAAAGAATTTTTTTCTTTCGTATAATTCAATGTTTATATGAAAGTAGCTGTTTCAGGAAGAATCGGAATCGATTTTGAGATGAAATAATAAAATTGGAAATGTGAACGGGTTGAATAGGTACTGAATGATAAGAAAAAATGAAATATATAGATAAAAATGAAAGAAATGAACCATCATCCAAAAATATTCAAAATTACATTATTTTCATGAACATATTTCGTTAATAATATATTTCTTTTTGAACGATTATAGCGGATCCTACAACGGTTGCTCCTGAAGATGTTGCTAAGCATGGATCGTCTTGTGCACCATCTGTCTTAATTTACTTCATAAATATGATTCTGGGAAAGGAAACCGATGCTCCTGTTGGGTGTGACGTTTATATGTACAACAATCAAAGATTCATTCAAACTATTCTCGTCATTGGAGCTTTGGTGTGTATTCCCGTAATGCTCTTCGGAAAACCGTTGTACATCATGATTACCAGAAAGAAGAAACCTGGAGCAGCAAATTTGAAAGTAAGTGACTTTCCGTTCAATAAAAAATAATTAATAAAAAATCTTCCAGAACAAAACTAACGGAGATGTTAATCAAGGTATGGAATTGGATGAAATATCTGATAATAATGTTCAAGAGTCGGGAACATCCCATCATGCAAATCACGAGGAGGAAGAAGCTATGGGAGAAATTATGATACACCAAGCTATACACACAATTGAATATACTCTTAGCACAATTTCCCATACTGCTTCCTATTTGCGTTTGTGGGCTTTGTCCCTTGCACATGCACGTAAGTATTTATACTTAATATTGAGCTCACACCTATTTAAACTCGTCCGAACAAATACAGTTTCTTCAGGTCAGTTATCAATAGTGTGACTCTGCCAACGCAGTAAACTTGATCCAATCCGCGGCAAATCAGGTGAAGAATAATCCACTCCAAGGTTGGCAGGTCGTGGACATTTTCATCCAATCTAATGAGGACTTGATCGACGGTTAGTCCTATTACTTCATAGAAAGCTGTTTCACGATAATGCGGGGCTCCCCTGTAATGGAACTATTTTGTGACAATGTAGTGACCAAACAATCCGAATTTTTATCTACAAAGGAGATGAACGTCGACTGAACCACCCCAAATCCTCCTTATATTATCGAATCAGAAGCAAGTGCTTCACAGTTCTTCAACTCTGGTTAACGAATCTAGGAGGCTACGTGGTACAGTCAGGAAGTGACTTATCTCCGCCTCAAGAGCAGGATATCTTATCAATCTGCTTTTCACCGAATTTTTGGACAGCAGAAGCAGAAACTGTACCAGGAGTGCAAACAAACTACCTCCAAGCAGGTGGTTAGTAAATGGTTAGGCTCAAACAATGATTTACCCAAACCAGAGGCGACAACGTACTACATGACTCAATTTTATATATTGTCAGATCTAGTTAACTCACAGTTGCCCTCATATGAGAATGTTGCTGCGAACATTGAGGTAGTAATCGACAAAATCAATATCGACCAATCATCATCATATTTAGTATGCCATTATAGCTGATGTAAAGGGTATTCCAAAAAAAAGATCCACATATTCATTCAAAGCTGAACAATCTTATATAAATGGCTACAGATCAAGTAGAGTGATTTGTGGCTAGTGGATGCAAGTAGAACTGTGCAGCTATGGGAGAACGTCTTCATGAAACCTGAACCTGAATCTTACTTCTCAAGTCACATTTGTGTTGCTTATTTCACTTAATTGAGGAAAATATACCATGGTCTGTCATCTTTGGAGTGGATTATGCTTCTCAAGGACATTCAGGTCCTGGTAGTAGAGCACATACTCTGTGCATGCCCTGCACAGACCGGATTAGATAATGAAAAACTTCCATGTTTGTATTTTCAGCATTTGTTTCATTCCTCAGTTACTAAGAAAAAATTGTATTATTTATGAATTATTGCATATCATGTGATAATTTATGTACGAAATGCCTGAAGTAACCTAAAGAGCTTTTTGTTGGGTTGAAATACCCATAAGCGCTCAAGACAATTTTATAATTCTATATAGATTCTATATATTCCATTATCATTTCTGATATCCACTTAGAGCGGATTTTTTCATGTATTTATCATCAATCAACCGACTCATTTTCATTACTTTACTTTTCCAGAATTGTCTGAAGTCCTGTGGGTACAAGTATTGTCAAAGTTAGCTTTGAAAATGGGTACTGGCTATATAGGAGTTCCTTACATCTTCATTGGCTTCTCTGTATGGGCAGCGTTCACTATTGCCATTCTTGTTCTTATGGAAGGCTTATCAGCATTTTTGCATACGTTGCGTCTACATTGGGTGGAGTTTATGAGTAAGTTCTATTCTGGACTTGGGTATGCCTTTGAGCCGTTCAGCTTCAAGTTCATCTTGGAAGAAGAAGACGAAGAAAACTAAAACCGCATCACTACATCGTGATATTTTTCTTCAGAATAATGAATAGAAAGTAATATACTAGTGTGAATTGAATGAGTCTTCTTTATTTCACTTATTTGTGTATTTTGCGTCTTATATTACTCGCATCAACGAAGTCTTTTCTCCGGAAATCAGAAACTTTTTGAATCGAATACAGAATCTATATTGTAAAGCAATATGTATGATTATTTCTATAAGAAACTCAGTTTTCGGTGCCTTTTTTTCGAGCAATAACTACACCGGAAACGATTTGATCTTCACAAACTTTATTTACAAAAAATATCACGTTTTGCTACCAAAGTAGCTTTTTCTTAGTGAATAACATACTGGATTGAGTTTTCAGTATGTTATTCGCGAAATATGTCGTGATATTTATGTTAATGAAGTTTGTGAAGATCAAATCGTATCCGGTGTAGTTTGTTTGGCCAAGTTATTCAGAAAAAAACATTGATTTTGTTTTTGATAGATATAATAATGATGAAAGTAAAGCGGCTCTGAGAAATCGTAGATATATAAGTTATACTCAGTCGATAATTTATTCAATTGAGAAATCCATGCACACTGAAATATTCGAGATGAATAACAAGAAAATACAGACGAAATTGAATTAGAAAATGGTCTCATATCAAGTTACTCCACAATGATTCAATTGTTGGTATTTACAATCTTCTTTGGATGATAACTGGATTATTGCTGATATTCGAGAACATTTATTTTATATATGGGTCACTTAGGCACTGGGATGATAAAAAAATTATTGCTGATAGTCGTAACTATTTATTTATAGGTCACTTGGGATCTTTCACCTCTCCACTCTCACATCTCTTCGATTTCCAGTTCAGTGCAACGTAGACTGTTTCCCCGCTGGATAAAAAATTTCCGTATGTTTCGTATCTCCACCAAGTCTTGGCTGGATGCCCCGTCGGTTAACATGTATGCAACTTCTTTGAACTTCTTCTCGAACAAGTGTCTTTCCCTGTGGATGATCTCAGTGCCAGACCACTTGATATTTTGTTCATGAATTGATACATGTTCCGCTATTTCCGGACTTTCAATGGCCTCATATAGGATTTGCTGCATTAACATGGTTCCGGTAAATGCAACTTTTGGAATCGCACTCCGCGTTTGGTTTCCATGAGACTGATACAGATTGTGTTTCCGGATCTGGACATGTTCTGACATTATACTTGGACTTCATTCTTTTTATTCTCTCCGACATTTCTATGAGATAGGGAAGGGATAGCACTGCTTGCGAAGGCGTCTCGATATTTCACCCGTTTTTCCTTTTCGCCTTGCTTGGTCGAGAAGAACTACATTAGGCTGATGATCTTGTATGAATCTGAAAGTGGGAAATGAATAGTTTCAATGAATTTGGTACTTCTTATCCCCCACAACGTTCACAGGGAAGGGTCTTATCACCCCTTCTCTGGAACATAGTTCTGGATACCCTGATTAATCACCTCAACAATAATAGATTCTACACAAGAGAGAGAGAGAGAGAGAGAGACAGAGAGAGAGAGAGTGAATACGCACCTTTACCCATTGTCGAACGATTAATGTTCACTGCGTAACAACAATCTGAATTGAAAGCAAACTGAATATCTGCATTGTTTTATTATAATTTGATTTAAGTAATACTTCATTTTGAGATTCTCACTGGACAGTTTACAAAACCGTGACATGTGTATCGATATACAATGACTCTTTCAATCGCTTAAGGAAACTATGGTATAGCAAAACACGTGTTGCGGTTTTGTAAACTGTTCAGTGAAAATCTCACAATTAAGTTTTTCTTGAATTAGTTATGAATTTTAATCAAGTATCGCCCAATTCCATCACATATCTTAACATCAAGTTCGTTCGGGTGTATGGAGTTGATGTGGTTCAGGAATGCATGAAGATCTTCGGATCTATGGGGCCATATAACGAAGATGTCATCTACGTATTGGAGCCTACACGTGGGTTTGAGGTGAGACGTGTCAATGGCTCTGGTTTCGAAGTCCTTCATGTAGAGGTTTGCAAGGACTGGAGAGGGAGGAGAACCCATTGGGGCGCCTTTGACTTGTTTGTAGAATTTGTCTTGGAAACGGGAATATGTGCTGGACATGCAGTGGCTAATGAGGTTGATCGTATCTTGTGGAATTTGATGTTTCGTTTTGAGAAGGGACAAAGTTTCGGATACTGGGATATTTGTGAAAAGGGATACTACGTCAAAGCTGACGAGGATGTCTGTTTGTTGGATATTGAAGGATTGAAGAATTTCTATGAAGTATAGGAGTTTTGGACATATGATGAAGAATGTTCGGCTAGTGGTTGAAGGATATATCCAAGATACTTGGCAAGGGCGTGTGTGGGTAAAACCAAATGCGCTCACGATGGGACGAAAGGGGGTGTTTTGTTTGTGTATTTTTGGAAGACCATACAAGCGGGTTGTACGAGAATATTTCTTTCTTGGAATGAGAGGTTCCTTCCTTTCAGTGGGACTGTTGGAATTGTTGATGAGTACTTTGGTCTTCTTTTCAAGGTATACGGTTGGGTCTCTAGGGGTTATTTGGTATTCCGGAGAGTTGAGTAATGTCGTCATATTGTCGATGTAGAGTAGACTGTGGTATAAAGTCAACTAAACTTTTTGGTATTCAATTGGGTTTGTAGTGCTATAACGTATATCAATCTCCTGAGCTGTCTTGCTTTGTATTGATATTTCAATTTTTTTATTTTTTGGTTGTTGCTTGAATGTTATTTATTTGTAATTTCAGTTTTTTGTTTAATAGAATTGTTATTTTTTTGGTAAATCTTTTTAATTTTTTACAGATTCTTTCAGGGATTTCAAATAAATTTATATTAGACAATGGAAGTCCGAACTGACGAAATACATCACGAAACATTGTCAACCACCTTCAAACAAATAATGATAATGATTTTTGTTTAGAAGATATATCTATTTTCAATCATCCTTCGATAAAAATCAAAATCATTATGCAAAGAGCTGTCGTCATTTACTTGTGAAACATTTTTATTTGATTTATGAAGTATTTCACGAAAATCTTATACCGATATTTTGAAAAATTCAAATCAAATTATTTGTATTTTTTTCAATTTTTTTTATTTTCTTTGAATAATTCCTTGAAAATAGTTTATAATGAAATTTTATCAAATGAACATGTCTGAAAAAGAATATATATTCCATACGTTAGCAACTCACCGTATATACTACGGCAATAATTTGTCAGTGGATTACATTTGTCAGTTTGTCATAAAGTGAAAAAAAGCCCTACTAGTGATATGGCCAATCCATGTTATTGTATATTATGGTTCCTGGTTCTGTTCACGGTGGCCTTCCCAATAGCATTTATTTGTGCTTTTTTCTTCATCATTTGCTTCACATTCACTGCTTGCTGTGACGGTTGTAAAGTAAGTAGGCAGTATCATTTGCAACTTGAATTTCCGACCGTTTCTAATAATTTGAATAATTTTACTTATTTCAAACAATAATACGAAAGATAGTTGATGTTGAAGAAATGCCATATTGTAGTGTCATAATATGCATTCCAATGTTACATTATAATTTAGATATTCATTTTATAAATCAGTCTCATAGGTAAGTGTTTTTTACATGGTATAGATATGAAGAGACGCATTCAGTTCTGTCAAGAGTTTTTATGAATTTTCTTCTAGCCGAAGTGAACCTATAAATGCATAACAATGATGTATTAGAGATTGAGATAAGAAGTTTATTATTATGGTATGTACGCTCTCATAGCTAGTGGCTAACGGATTATTTGTTATTTCCGGCTTTGAGCCGTGGTATTAAGTTTTTGGTCCTAACGTTTTGTCTGCCACTACGGCATATATTATAAAAGGCGATGCGATAATGGTCGGAGTATTCTACCTTAGCAAACTGAAGAAGTTCTGACGTGTGTGCGGTTATAATGAAATTAGATGTCGAATAACCAATTGTTTTTGAACCTGCTCGAATCGACTCTTCTTGAATTATTGGAAGAATCTGTTTCATTCTGAGGTACCGGTATCCATGTTTTATTGATTTCCAGGCCTTACGATCACAATTGTTTTCATGTTCATTATGGATTTTTGTGGCCTCCCTCTATAACTTCGTATAATACAGATGGTTTTGAGTAGAACTTATGTGCGGTAAAAGCCAATATCCTGAATGTCTTCTGAGAGAGCGTGTTCTGCAACTGCCGATTCGTCTGAAAGTGGCAATTTTTTTATGTTCTATCAAGCACGTTTCACTGCTCACTCTGATTTTTTTCGTGGTTCCGATAAGAGCCACAACCACAATGTATTCTGTATACTGCCGTTATACTGCTGCTGTACTTATGGATCTTTGGGATCTTCAGCTGATCTGAGACTATTTTCTGTTGTTTGTCTTAGTGGGTTTAAACATTTTTTTGAGGAATCCTTCCAATACGATCCGTCACAGTGAAGGATGGAAAAGTTCTTCCGTTGACGATCTAGATTCAACCTGAAATCAAAGTTCATACATTTGTAGTTCGCAATATGCGTTAAAAATATATTTGTAACTTTCAATGAATAAAAGTAGACAAATTTTGCTATTTCCGTCACAAAAAAGTGCTTTTTGATAACGATCTCTTGTTTACCTATTTACGTAGGCAAATGGTTATCAACAGTTTCAAAATTTTGTATATAAAAGGACTGATTTCAATCAGGAATAATATAAAAATTTCGAAAATAATTGAATGAAAATGAATGTTTTCCTATACCGATCAATGACTTAATTTGAGGTAATCAAGATGAACTTCATAAAAAACACTTTCCCAATTCAAGAGTTTCATTTGTGTCTTCATGAGATTTCAGACAAATATCCATTTCCAGTTATTCCACTCTTGGGCATTATTGTAACTTAGACGAATTATCCTTTTCAAATAAACACATTTCCTGTATACTATTCACCTTCGTATTCCACATCAACAAATTGATTTTTCATTAGCTCGTCAACGATTTTGACCTCTTGTATACTGTATTTTGTTTTTCTCTTAGTTTTTGTTGGTATTTGATCCTGTTCCACTCATTATTTTCAATATACATATTGATACATATTGGTGTAGTAATGAATCTTCCTCTGAAGATGATGACTTGGTGATCGAAACACGTGTCGATGTGTGAAAAATAACGGTTTGGTGTTGGGATAAAACTCCAGCGATATTCATACATATTGAACTTCCTGTATGAGGATTATAGGAGACCAACTCGAGTCAAGTTTTCAATATATTGTAATGAAAAAATCCAGCAATATATTTTTCTTTAACAATTCACTTCATATCAAATAGATATTTATTGAAATTGATGGTGTCCTGAGTGTTCTCAGAACTCTGAGCCGTGGTGTTCCTCAAAGCATTATCTATATGAATAGTCTGTTATCTTTAAATACCAGCGGTCAAACTTTCAGTTTCACTGATGATACTGGCATTTTGTACACTTCTTCAACTTGGCAAAATATAAAACAAACCGTTAAAGAGGATTTTCCCAAAATTTTGGAATTATTTCAATTTGATAAATTAACTATTGATTACCAAAAAACTTGGTACTTACCGTTTACATCTTATATTAGCAGATTACCGAACCTAGTCTTCTCAAAGTAGGCTTGAATGAACAAATCCCTTCAGCAACATCAGTGAAATATCTTGGTGTCACGATAGATCGACATATGAAGTAGGATTTATATATGAAACAACTTTAATTCATTCAGAAATTTAGGTATCTCAAAGAATTCATGGAATCAGATAATTGAAAATGATTTATTTCTCGCTAGTGTAGTCATAACTCACAAACAGAATTTTAGGATGGCGGTGCTAGTGATTGTTTTGCAGAAAACATAAATGTGGTTCAAAAATGGATTCTGAAACTAATATTTGCTAAGACACGTGATTATAGTAGTGATTTCTCATATAAACAAGCTCAAATCATGGACACCAAACAACTTTTCTGTATGAAAATATTATTATTAATTGAAAATAAAAAAATTATCTTACAAGTTTATGAACGTGCTCAATAATACACGGAAAATGATTCTATATTTTTACCACGATGTGACAAAACGATCGTGTCAATTACCTGGTACTTAGAATATGAGTATTAAAAAAAAAGGGGGGGTACCTCCTGATTATGTCATTTACCAAAGTGTGAAATTTACTCTACATGTGACTTATCAAAAAACCCAAATATGACTCAACCCGGATGTGTCGTTATATCACGTACAAGCAGTTTGAGCTGTTTCTGTGATTCTTCTGTTCAGTCGCTCTTTTACATGTGTTACATTGTTTTGTAATATTCTATTTTATTACGCAAATAAACATTATTATTATTATTATTTTTTTACCGGAGTATGCGCTGGTCAGGCCCTATCCCTTGAAGCCCCGATACATTCGGGAGGGCGCGCCAGCATTACCAACGACCCCTCCCCACAACGTGAGGTAAGTGATTATTGGGTCCGAGAATCATGTGCCCCGAGCAAGCGCAGTGAGCCAAGAATGACATTTTTTTGGATCTGAGAGTAGAGACGGCATCATTCCACCAATGACTCCAATCATCAGAATAACCATCTTGACAGAGTGGTCTGGATAGAGTCTGCGGAGTTCGAAGAGAAAATTTCGATATATTTTCCGTTTTCCCTCCTCTTTTCGGACGATATTCGTCTCGCCAGGAGCTGAAAACTCCACGACAAATATCGTCTTGCTCTGGTGGTCTAGAAGGACTACATCAGGGTTATTAGCTTGTATGAGCCTGAGGGTGGGGAACGAATAGTTCTAATAAATTCGGCACTTCTCGTTCCCCACAACGGATTCAATATCCCCCGGAGCGTAGGGCAACACCGGTGTCTCGTCAATACTGTGCGAGTGCCGTAGATGGTAATATAGCATTCTTAGGGCCGCGTTATGTCGATGGATATAGGCCGAGACCGCATAGGCTAGACATGCATAGCAAGTGCATTAGAGTCTCGGACGCCTCGCGGTAGGCCATGATGATGACTAGCCATTATGAACCCCTCAGTTTCTGACTTCAGCCCACTCGACTCGAAAGCGAAAGTCAGGCGCTTTGATGAGCCAAGGTCTCCAATGTTATTGAAGGAGACCCCATGCATTGGCTTATCCTTATGTTACCACAGAAGTGAGGTGATCTCTGCGGCTTTTATATGAGCTTTTTGCTGAACGGGTTCCAACTCGGTGACAGAGTTGTGGTCACCTCGTTCAGTGTCAAACACTTAACCGAGTTCTTCAGCTGCTTGGGCAGCTGCCCTGACGAGAAATGCTTCAATTCCTGCTCTTTTATAGTCACGGACCATGCAGAGAAGGGAATCCGAACTTCTGACGACTTTACTATATCCAGTAACATTCTGTCACGTAGACACTCCAAACTCAAAAAAGTTCAGGGCCTCCCTGTTGTCGGGGGAAGTATAACCGTGGAACATAGTTGATACAGCTCCTCCCGAGTCCACTTCACTACTCCAAATGTGTAGAGTAAAATTGCACATTTGTCTATCCCGAATTTCATACCGATAGCACCCTCAAAGACTGATGGAGATCCTTCTTTCCAGAGGCATAAAGTTTAAGATCAACCATATAAAACAAATGGGTGACCTTGTGCTTCCGGTTTCCGGGGTGCCACAGTTATACCCTCGAGTATTTCTGAGCGCAACAAATAATGGCAATAGTGAGATGCAGAAGAGAAGGGGACTGAGGGAATCGCCCTGAAAGACACCCGTTATGAAAGTGACCCACCCTGTTTGGACTCTGGCTTGACCAGATGTTATGGTGAAGCGCCCGAGTGGTATCAGTTGTTCAATGTGTTATCAAAAGTATCAAAAGTATTATAATTATTGTGAATTCCGACAGTTTTATTGGTATTTTTGCTTATTTTCACTCTGTTCTCATTCTATTCTATCCAGTTTCCATTTATGCAAGTTCACCAAATTCAGACACTTCATTAATGAAATCGAATTTTCCATTCATTATGTTATTGTTAAACCTATGTTTCAACTTGATCTCTATTTATTCTATCTTTTTTGATCCTCTTTTTTCTCTTCTCTTTTTGTTTTGAATTTTATGTGTCTTTGATTTATTTAACTGTGTTCTTTGAAATAAATGTAGATTAGAAATTATACTCGTACCTTCGTGATGTACCCATAAATGAAATCAAAAATGAAAAACCTGTAGATAGATGGCCAAGATAATATTAATTCAACGATCAGGAGAATAGTTGCTGACAGTTACCAAGTAGAATTTACTAATGAGAAAACGATGGCATCTTCGAGAAGATAAATGTGGTAAAACACGACGTAATAATGTTGCGTCAATTATTGGATTTCATATTGGATATCAATATTTCTTCGCATATTGCTATTTTCCGATAAAAGAGTATCATCTAGCGATGGTAGTTTCTAAGAAAATTGGAGCACTATTTTGAACTAGAAAATTGTTAAGACCTCAACAAAGTTCATTCCTTGTGAAGCTCAAATACTATGCTTTATTTATATTTCAGGGTATATCAGATTTCTTCAGGAAAGGTTTGGAACTACCTGGCACCGCTGCAAAAAAGATGATTAACTGCGAAGGATGTTAGTGGAAAATGAGCCGGAAATGAATTTACGACATTTTTACAGTTAGAAAGTTTTCAAAACGATTTTTTTGAATTATAAAATAATGTTTCAGGTAATACTGAACTATTTTTTTTTTATAGGAATATTAGTAAGATATTCATCTTTTAGGACATACTGCATTATTTTCAAAGGAAGGTTTGCTATCTATCAAGATAGTAGGATAGTTTCCACTTTGATTTCAGAATAAATGGTGCAGGAGTTGAATTTATTGCAATGAAAACAACATAATAACTCTTCAATTTCATTTTTCCAATGATTATAATCATTTATTATATTAATTATATATATTATATTATACATAATATTTTATTTATTTTATTTCAGTTCTCTGTTGAACGATAAAAAGTTTGCCATTCACCATTGTTACATTTTTTTCATAATGCAAATAATTTCATTCCCATTGAAAAATTCACCTGCTGTCCAAGAACTGAGATTATATAACAAAATAAACTCAAAAAAAGAAATTCCGTAAAATCCCAGATAGTTACGTTCTCAACATGATTTTCTTCAATCATGAAATTCTTTTTTCAAATAACGGTAAACTATTTTTCTTTTTTATACTAATATTCATAAAATATTTATGTTTCATGACATACCGCATTATTTTCAATGGTAGGTTTAGTACTTCTTAAGCAAAATCATAAATGTCATAACCTCTATCTATTGTCTTGATTTTTCGAATGTTTTAATAATTATTCTGCAATTCTAGGCGAAGACGAATCCAACAAATCGAAAATTATGGAAAAAGTCCAGCCGTTCATATCTTACAAATACAATTTTGCGACTTTTTTTCATATATTGGATGATTTATTTCCTCAATTCTTCAAATAGTTAATTAGTTATTCTGCTATTCCAGGCTGAGACAAATTTAACAAATCAAAAATAATGAAAATTGGCCCAATGGTATTTTTTTTTTCAATAAATTGATGGATGGTAGCCGTTACTGCGTAGTAGGAGATCATCATGAAAAATGGAAAATGAAACTTTCCGTTTTTTATTACTTTTATTCGTAACTACCTAATGTTTCTGCAGTTTCGTCCTATAAGGACATTTTCAAACAATTCTTCGGGATTCTATATACATGACATGCTTCAGGTTCAGGTGAAAACACCTTACGCCTTGCCTCTCACGTAGGTCTATGACTTTGTAGGTACGTGTGGCAGATACCTAACGGAAAAACAACAACTAACCCAGCTAATGCGCAGAGAGTTGAAGTAAAACCATCATGTATCTGTGCAAGGTCTTCGATTTGGAAGATTCGTCGCAAGTTAATTCCCACTATGAAAAGCAAAAATTAATTTATTTTGGTCGATACGATCAACCGATAGACCAGTTTTGGGACACTTGCCCCATCATCAGTACCGGGAATGGTCTCTTCAGAACGGTGTGAACCGTCTAGTCGTGATACTCGGACCGTTCACACATTCAAACGAAATTAATTTCTACTTTTCATAGTGGGAAATAACTTGCGACGAATCTTGCAAATCGAAGACGTTGCACAGGTGGCTGATGGTTTTACTTCAACTTTCTGCGTGGCATTATCTGGGTTAGTTGTTGTTTTTCCATTGGGTATCTGACACACACATCTACAAAGTCGTAGGGGGGTTTATGAAACACTTACTTATTGGGAACTTTGCAGATGAATGTCTTCCTAATTTGTTAGTTCTCAAAAGTCTGAAAGTCAATCTGAGGGTTTATCCTGTCAGATGTACTTTGGCAAAGTAATTTTTCAGATATTAGTTCAATCCATCTCCTGTTGATGCCAACAGTTGATATATGGGCGTCGAGAAAACTGTTACAGTTTTGGTGTATCGAAACAGCGTTCGTATTCAAATCATGATGTTATTTAATTCGAAAAGGGGTATATTTTGAGGAGAGGTTAATTTTTGGGAAAGAAAGGTTTTGGCTTTGTACTTCTTGATCCTTATACAAAAAAGATGTTGGAATCTTTCGAAGAAAAGAAAAAAATATTCAATTTCAAAATAAACTCTCCAAAAAGATGTGTATATCATGCAAATAAGTAATTTTCAGACACGATCCAGAAGAAAAAGTCTCCTCGAATCGACTCACTTATCGTGATTATCATCACCCAAAAACGCTTGTGAATACTAACAATCGGAACGTCGTGAAGGAACTCGGCTTGAAATTTTTTAATCTTTATTTATCTTTAAACGTTAAATTTTCAATTGGTGCTTGTATTTTATTTTATTGTAATTTCTATTTGAGGATTTTTTTGCTTAATAGAATTTTAATTTTCAGCTATTCATTTTAATTTTATTGATTTTTTCAGGATTTCAAATCATTTCATATCATGGACAATGGAAGTCCAAAGAAATGAAATTCACCATGAAACATTGTCAATCATCTTCATATAGAAAATCATATAATGAAGTGTATTAGTTAGTTTTAATATAGATTTTCATCAAGTATCGGCCCGTTCTATTCAATTATTATAGTGTGTTCTGGGTCAGCACCCCAAATTCAAACCATAACTATATACTAATAATTTTTATTGCTTCCATGAAATATTTATGTTTCAATTCACTAAATACATTTCTTCTCACACCTATTATTTTTCCTAATTTAGGTATCTTACTTTGATAATTTGATCTCTACATGTTGATGTTTATGTCCTTCACTTTCAGATTTATTAAAAAAAGCGTATGCATATGTACAAATTATGTCTTACTCAATAACAAAATTGTCGGTAATTGATTCGTGGACACGAATTGCCACAGTTCTATTTGGGTATGCACTAGTTATAAAAATATTCTGCAGAACATGAGTGTCTATACTTTGTGCAAGTAGACACTATTTTGTCACGTTTGGAATTTGTGATGCATTGTTTGGAACCCATTGGGGTAGTCAAGTAATGAATATTAATGGATTTTTTCCTAACACCAAACCGTTATTTTAACACCTCGACACGTGTTTTGATCACCAAGTGATCATTTTCAAAAGGAAGATCAATATCAGTTAGAAGATCAGTAAAGATGATCACTTGGTGGTCGAAACACGCGTCGAAGTGTTAAAATAAAGGTTGGGTGTTGGGTTGAAAACTCCAGTAATTTTCACGTTTGGAATTGTTTTCATGAACATGGTTGAGTGTAAATGTGTCTAATCCACAATAAATATTAAATGAATTTATATTGTGTCCAAGATAAAGATGACCAGCATGAGGAAACGGAGTGGAGATACAAAGTAGATTGAATTAGGAGAAAGTTGCCCATTTCAGAGTTCATTTAAATGACATAAAATGTACTAACCAAAGCATTATTGCGAAACATACCTTCTCGTCAAAACTTTTTGTTTCCGAGAGTTCTCGGATACGAAAATTTCAATTGAAAATCTGTACAAGCGCTTGTACAGATTGAAAATTGATAACGAGAAAGCTTTTATGTTGACATTGGTGAATTTTAGTTCTTTTTGAATATCTTCGGAAATTTCAAACGTCATTTATATGGGCTTTAAAACGAGCAACTTTCCTCTAATTTGAACGGTTTCTGATTTTCTCATGCTTGCCCTCCTTATCTTGAACACAAAGTTTATAACTTACTCAACTTGACCAGTGTTTAATTGAACTGTCATCATATCTTTTGTTGGCCTTAATAGAAAAACAGATATGATTTTTAATTTAGTCAATTATAGTTTTGTCAACCAGGGAGATGTTATAGTACTTGGAAGAAGTCAGTGTAAGTGATAATTGTAACTAACATCAACAATTAGGTACGGATATTAAAAATTGGAATTGCAATGAAGCACTTTCAGCAAAAGTATCACAATAGGTATTATGAATTTGTTGTTGAAATTTTGTTCACTAACAGAGTTGATCAATTTCACTCACTTCACTATTAATACATGAGGATGCTTTGAAACAAAACTAGCAGTTTGAATAATCATTGATATAATTATAATGTTATAACAGAGTTTCTAGTATCATTCACAGTATGATCACGAACTAGATTCAGGAAGATAGCCGTTATTTATGATCACACTGTATAATCAACACATGTGGTAATTTAGGTGCAAGCTCAAAAATTCTGGAAAGAGCCAAACTCCAAGGACTCTTGCTGTCAGTAGACCCAAGAAACCGGAATCCATTGTGGTGTTGTTTGAACTTGTTCGATGGCTGTTTCCAGAGCAGCTATCGTTTCATCAATATCATTATTGATTATGGTTAGATCAAAGTAGTGCCCATATGCGATACGAAGCATTTCGGATTCTTTGGCCAATCGTTCCAGAGCACCATCGTACTGAAAAAAAAATGAATTTTATGTGTGAAATTTCAATATCTAACACCTATAGTGGAATAATTAACACAAGTATGAGGCACACAAATACATGAACCCATCCTAAGTCCTATATACTGCTATTCTGAAAGATTCATCGTCTAATATTGTTCCAAGAGATGCAACAGGTAAATCATTCAGCTAGGCACCCGATTCCTAGATCATTGTTGCTTTCAGACGAACCTTATCGTATACACTTGTGGATTTCAGAAGTTTATCAGTTATAACGTTCAGAAGAGGTCGGTGCCATGCACTTTGTATTTTCTTTTTATCTGTAGGATAAGCAATATTAGTTGCGGTATGCCAAAGTGATTCACCTTCAGCATAAAAAACGTTTTGGATATTGATAAATATGGAAGGGAGGATGGAATCGATAAGATCAGAAACACTATTGACTGATGACAGAAAAGCTGGTAAAGCTACGGAAGAAGTCAAACGTAGCCCTAGTCTGCCAAGATTTACAGGAAGCGTTGCTTGGAGCCATGAATCATTATTGAAATGATTGTAACATATTCCGTCGTGTTGCCGAGTAAACTATCAAATTCGTTAAGCTCTAACTGACTTGACCAAGTGGGGGACATCTGAGGGTGTAGGTACATGAGTTTTGGAATCGCCAAATAATTTTTCAAAATAAAAAATGCAACGTGTTTTGGAAGTTCATTCAATCTGGTGGTCAACAATTTGAGTGATTCCCGTTTTTCTCGGAGATGTTCTGAAAGTGAATCTTTAGAAAGAGGAGCACCCAGAAGACTCCATTAAGACTTTTTCAAAATTCTTATGCCAGGAGCCAATTTCAAAATTATGGATTCGGAAATATTATTCGAAGTTGAAAGAGTAATCAACTCGCATTTTTCAGAATTTAGTTCAAGTACAAGATGTTTTGAATATCAATGATTTTTTCTAAATCCTTTGAAACACTGTTTTCATCGCCAGCGATTGAGCCATCGTCCAAATATCAACAATTAAATTCGGATGATAAGCTTCTAGTGAGTTCGTTGATGGTCAGACAAAAAAGAGCAGGTCCTAAGGGATCACCTTGTTGAATACTTCTCTCAGACAAAATCAGATGTTTACCAAAACTCAAATAGAAAGCTGATTTATAACACTGACTTAAGAAGGGATATAATCCTGGAAACGAATCTTTAACCTTATGAAGCATGATGTTTCTATCAATCATGTTGAAGGCATTTTTGAAATCTATTTTCAGAAGAATTTTTGAATCGGACTTTGGATGAAGACTAATATATCTGCGACCAGCATGAGCAACAGCTTCACATCCACCTGCAGTACCGAAACCAAACTGTAATGGACGTAACATCGATCCTAGTTCGTCTTTAATCCTCATACAACCAAGTTTACTTAACAATATTATAAACAACGTCAGTTTTTTGTGTTCGCGAGTTTGCTTTAACATCGACCATGTATCAAATTGAGGAACAAAATCAAATTTCTTTTGAAATATTGGGAGAATCATGTGCAACGATATCAAAAAGAATATGAAAATTTTGAAAAGTGGCTTAAAAGCAAGGAAGGTAAAGGTGGTACTATTAGCCTACCAAGATTTCAATGTTGAAACTCGCTGTGAAAGTTAATGACAACACTGACATTTCAAGGTTAGTTTTATAAATCATACACCATACATACCAAAGAAAGCAAAAAATTTGTCTGAAGAAGAAGTAACTAAGTTTTTGTTGGAGACAGATGATCATACATGGTTGCTTGAAAATGATGTATTAATGTGTGGTATTTTTGGCACCCGTAGACGGGATGAACTTGTTGAGCTGACTGTGGATTATTTTGAAAGCACCACTATCAGAGTTTTGGTTACAGTTGTAGTTTTGCGGCTTTCAAATGTTTAAATCGGCGATTCTTCATTGGTTATAGGAATGGTAAATGTGTAAAACAAGTTGTGGGCATACTATTGAAGCTGTTTCAAAGAAAATTGCAGCACTCTTAAAATTGGGAAATTCTCAGCTCTACACGGGACACGTTTCGCAGATCCTCGGCTGCTATGTTTGTAGAAAATGGTGGTAATCTACTATCGGTAAAAGAACTTGGAGGTTGGAATTCCTCAGCGGTGGCGGAGTCGTATACTGTGGTCGTATATTGAAAATTCAGTTTCAAAGAGAATGAAGATAACGAGACAACTATTTCATAGTGATGAGGCCATACCGACAACAAGTTCAAACACTGGTGCTATAGATGGTAAATCTCTCATCGATGGATTAGAAATTTCAAATAATAGCAATAATAGTCAAATTTCTTTTCAAATTTCTTAATAATTAGGATTATTATACTTATTGTTATTGTAAGCAGAATACAGTTTTGAAAAAGATATTTGAACAAGTGATTTCTTAACGGACGGAGGTTGTTAACATTACCTTTTCAATTGTCATCTGAGTACCGTTAAATCAAACTAACAGTACAAGATTACGAGAAAGTCTTCAAAAATCCCGAACGCTCTGAATAAATATCTAGGAAAATTTGTGACATGTTTTTCATAGTTGAAAGAATTTCCAACAACACCTGGGTGGTTTGAAGTATGTTGCATTTGGGGAAGAGCTTATGTTTCCATTAGTAAATCGTCTATTTGCTTTTCACACCAATGCTAAGAAAATGAAGGATTCCACACCATCCGTATAGAAAATAGCTCCCGGAGAAAATGTCTGACATTTTGATACGACATGTTTGATAATATACTGATTGAATGTTACTGGTTTTGTATGCTAATAACAACTTGAAACAAATGATATCATTTGATTTGGAAAAGGTCAAACAGTGGTGTGATTCTAATTCACTCTCCTTCAACGTAGACAAGACCAAAATTGTAAACTTTTAAATTTAGCTATGACAATTCGCTATTAGATGGTAGGAAGATAGAAGAAACGCTTTGCACGTCTGCATATTGACAATAAGTTGAATTTTGGGAAACATATCACATCTTTATGCACAAAATTGTAAACTTTCAAATTTAGCTATGACAACTTGTTATTAGATGGTAGGAAGATAGATGAAACGCTTTGCACTGTCTGCATATTGACAATAAGTTAAATTTTGGGGAATTTTGAGCTTCAGGTTCATTTGCTGTCAAAATCGTCTCCAATGAACTTGATATATTCACTACTAGATTGACTTACTCATCTAAGGTATTGCATTGGAGATTCTGTAGTAAACAAACATTGAATCAGATCTTCGTGTTGCAAAAGAGATCTTTGCGGTTTTTATGTTGGGCAAACTATAGGGATAGTTCTCAAAGTTGTTTGCTCAATTCATAAATGATATAGCATTGATTCTCCTGACGCACATAGAATTCACAACACAAGACAGAACAGTAGTAATAATATCCATCTGCCAATACCCAGATTGACTCTAACAAAACACTCTAACATGTACGAAGGAAAAAAATTACGGTCAAAAATATACTGCTCATGAAAGCTTATTATAGCCTGCAGGAATATCATGATGTAAATATTCTCAGTGTTCTGTCGAGATAAGCTCAACAATATATATTAACGATCATGTTTTTATTATTATTATTATACTTATGTTCTTGTCTTTATTTCACACTAATTTGTGTATGTGTAAATTAAATTGTGATACAATTGCATTTATAGTGAACATGAAAGGTTTGTTTCTTTGACAGATATGTTTATATATGTTTATATATAGAAACATGTGGATTCTTTCTCCGATGGCATTTCAGGTTAGCTTCCCAAATTTCTGCTACCGCAGTTGTCGGTTGATTGGTCAAATATATATATATATATATATATATATATATATATATATATATATATATATATATATATATATATATATATATATATATATATATATATATATAATATATATATATATATATATATATATATATATATATATACACATACATATATTTATATTTAGAATTTATTCTTGAACAATAAAGTATATTTATCTATCTATCTATCATATGAGCAAAACGAGATCAACATTACTGTAATGATTCTTCTAAGTACTTGATTACATTTGTTGTTATATTGTTTCAGCGAAGACTATTATAGTTAAATTCATAAACATTTCGAGTGAAAGTGATTCTAATGTTATATCAGAGTTTTCTTTTTAAAATCAAGAAGAAAGGGAGAAATTTCATTGTGGCATTTTGTTGGTGAATGAAGAAACCTATTTTGTCAAATGAACGATAATTTTGTGAAATTTGGGATGGTGGTCCAAAAAAAATCCTGGTTTTGTAATCGAATGTCGAGATCAGTATAATTTATTCAAAACAACCAAAGTGTGTCAAACTGAAATTGATACTTTGCACACATAATGACACACAAACTGACAAATAACAAAGAAAAAATTCATAACCCTTCCGAAACTTACATCTGCAATATTTTGCAACCCAGGAGCAGCAATGAACACAACATATGGTGAAAACTCTGCAGTACGCAACACTTTTAGTGCTTGCGGTTCGACATCAAGGATTGCCATTTTACCTTCCTGATGTATTTTTCTAATTGTATCTAGTTTTGTGCCGTACATAGCATCCTCATGAGTACCATACTCCAGATATTCATTGGCAGCAATATCAGTCATCATTTCATCATGAGAAACGAAAAAATAATTCCTTCCATTCTCTTCATCGGATCTAGGTTGTCTCGTTGTATCTGTGAAAAGTAAATTCCTTTTCAACTCAGAAACACGTATCTCTTTCTACTTCAAATACTAGAAACTCTCATGATAACTAGATGATTCATCACAATCTGAACTTTCGATAAAAACCATATATTGCCTAGATTATTCAATAACAAGTACAGTTGGCATATTCAGGAGTGGATTGAGTGACAATTATTTAAAGGACAGTAGAAAATACTAAGTCGTGTTAATAAAACATTCACCACTGAATAAACCTTGTTTATTCTTGAAAATATAGAAAGAAGTTGACACACTACATTTTGAAAAAAAATGTTATCCAATTTTTCTTTAATATATAATTTTGTTTTTTTATGTATTCAGTGTCATCCCCAAAGTATGCACCATATGGGAAACTTATTTATTAAGGGTTTTTCGACAAAATGTTATTCTGGATAAAAGCACATGCACCAACAAAATACAGTAAAACACACGTAATATACGAGAATTCTTCAAATATTTGATTTTGAGACAGGAGTAAAGTACTCTTATTTTGAAAAATTTCGGAAAATAATATTTAGAAAAGTTGTTCAGCATTGAAAAATACATCTAGATTTGGAGTTATGGCCATCTAAGTGAAATTGAAATTTTTTACCATTTTTTTCAAATGGGAACTATGGAAAGAACAATGTGCTAAAACAATAAATAGACAGCATCCTGTATACGACGTTTCATTTTAAAAGCCTTCAATTATACAAATTACACTACTATGGTGTTAACCACGGTCAATTTTTTGAAGAGTAAAATAATTTTCAAAGCTTTTGGTGCACAGTCATTTTTATTTTTTGTTAACACCGAAAATTACTCAAAATTATACAGTATTGTAACAAAAACCTAATATTCAAAGATATCAAATCACATAACATGAAAATAAAATAGGTATTTTGGAACCAACTCATGGACTTTCTGGAGATTATTTTGAAGAATTATTTTGGAAAAGAAAATTTCCAGAAAATCAACGAGTTTGTTCCGAAATACCTATTTTATTTTGATGTTTTGCGATTTGATATTACTGAATTTTAAGTTCTTGTTACAGTACTGTATAATTTTGAGTAATTTTCGGTGTTAACAAAAAATAAAATTAACTTTGCACCGAAAACTTTGAAAATTATTTTACTGTTCCAAAAAAATTGAACGTGGTTAACACCATAGTTGTGTAATTCGTAACATTACAGGCTCTTAAAATAAACCATCTTATACAGGATGCTGTATCGTTTTAGCAATTTTTTTTTCGTAGTGCTCAATTAAAAAAATGGGCAAAAAAATAAAACTTCACTTAGATGGCCATGACTTCAAATCTGGATGTATTTTTAATGCTGAACAACTTTTTTAAATAACATTTTCCGAAATTTTTCAAAATGAGAGTACTTTACTCTTGATTCAAAATAAAATATTTGAAGGCTCCTCGTATGTTACTTGTGTTTTACTGTATTTTGTTGGTGCATGTTCAGTTTTAGGGGATGCACAAACTTTGTCGAAAAACCCTTAATAAATAAGTTTTCCATATTGTGCATACTTTGGGGATGATACTGTATATTAAAAGTGATAAATAATTGAAAGAAAAGTTTTCATGATCTATGAGTATTGTATCGACCACATCTTACAAAAATAACGAAGGATGGATCTATATCATTTTTATTTGTGATGGATTTGGTCGTTATTCCTTAAATATCCGCCATGAAAGCACAAAACGCAGATCACTGTACAACAAAATATTATTTCTTGCAAATACTGTAACCGTATCCATGTGATCCTTCTGCAAGTATGTAAGTATGATAATCTGAGGATATAGTAATCATAGGAAAAGACAAGGTTTATTTATCATGTGGTGAAGGTGTACTAATAAAGGTCTTCAGGAAAGAAATCGAAAATTCTGGATTCACAAGCTCACATCAGTTTTGTAAACAAATCAGAACCATACTTGCCAATTACTGAAGCAATATTTACGGTTAGTATGGAAATATTTTGAAGTTCATTATAATCATTTTTTTGTATTCGGAATATACGAGGGTGATCTGAAAGGTTTTCGACCTAATAAAGATACAAGATATTCTTCTAATTTTTTTATTTCTCAACATAGTTTCATTTCAACTCTACACACTAGTCCCAGCGATGATCCCATCTCTATAACCCATCCAAATAGTACTCGGCGTTTTTTCCTGCAAAATAATTGTTCACGAAGGTGATTGCCTCTTCATTTGATGGAAATCTCTGTCCTTCGACCGCAATTTTCAGATGAGGGAACAAACAGAAGTCACTTGGGGCTAGATCTGGTAAGAAAAGCAGAGGGTCAGACAGTTCAAACCGTAATTCGTGGATATTCGTCAAGGCAACCGCTGAGGTTCGAGATGGTGCGTGTTGGTGAAACAGGATTTTCTTTTTCTGCAAATATGGCCGTTTTTCCGCAAGTTCTGCCTTTAGCTTGTCAAGAAATGATGCGTAGTATGCTCCTGTTAGGGGTTTTCTGTTTTTGAAGATAATCTGTCCAAAAATAAAAATGTATTTTTCCGTTAACCAGCTGTCGCACTCCTACGAACGACCACCCTCAGAAGTCGAAACTTGTGCGAGCTAGGTCTCAACGAGGTCTCACCTTTTAACGTGTGATTCCTAACACAGGTTGGAGGATAGCAAGTGAAAATCGATCTTTCAGACTAGAGCTTGAACCATCGACCAACACGGAGTTAGTGAACAAAGCATCTACGTCGGACCACTTGGCTATCGACCGACCAATTTGATTAAAATAACTCCATGACTCTACCAAAAACAGTCGCCATCACTTTACCAGCTAGAAAAACAGTTTTTGTTCTTTTTGGATCCGCTTTCCCTTTTGCAGTCCACTGTTTGGACTGTATTTTAATTTCGGGCGTATAATGGTGTGTCCAAGTTTCATCTACAGTAATTGATCGGCGGATTCATTGCGCATAAACTGCGCCAACAGAGCGTTGGAAATGTTCATTCGAACACCTTTAAAGTCTAACGTGAGAAAACGCGGCACTCAACGCGCAGACAACCTTCTCATGCCTGAATGTTCATTTAATATGTGACGAAAAAATCTTTTTGACATGTTCGTAACCACTGCTGTGTCTCTCATTTCAATTTGGCGGTCGTCTAGCATCATTTGGTGAACTTTTGCAAAGTTTTCGTCAGAAGTTGCAGTTTTTGGACGTCCCGAATGTTCATCGTCTCCCAAGCTTTTACGGACACATTTAAATTCAGCTGCTCAAAATTTCAATGATAGGTAGTGCAGAATCCGCATACATAGAATCCAACTCATCTTTGATTTGCGTAGGTGTATTGCCTTTCAAAAACAAATATTTAATGACATTTCGATACATAACAACTGCGCGTCCAAAATGGCTGAAACTTTGTTGAGTAACTGTCAACAGATGAACAACGGAGTTCTCAAGTTTTTATTTACAAGTGCTGCTATCTTTATGTTGAGGTCGGAAACTTTCCAGACGACCCTGGTATGATTTGCATTTTATGAAGGTTTTCGGCAAAGCTATTATCTCATTCAGAACTAATCTGAAATGAACAAGGTTCTCAATAAATCAAACGAAAATCCATAGCATGGAAATCTCCAAAATCAATATTAATCAAATGATTTTATAAAAAAGAACAGTGAAACATAATATACAAAATCAATCAGAGGCATTTAGATCAGAAATAATTTAAAAAACTTTATTTATAATGTTTCAATTTATTATCGAAGAAACATTAATAGGAGATTTCAAATTACCCATTAAAATTATTTTGCGAGCATTATTTATTTTCACCAACTAAGTAAATATAGTGGTTCGAATGATATGAATAACCGTATACCATGGAAAGTGAAGTAGAATATTTGGATTTCCATGGAAGCAACTGAAAACAGAATAGAAGTTTCTAAACCATTTTTCTGAGTATGTTGAATACGATTGGTTCAGTCTTCATTTTTCTATGCTTCATATGTTTCGAAGTTGTTTTGTATGTGAAAAATTATAGAGTTATATGTAGCAAAAGGTTCGACCCAAAGTGCATGTTGGAGAAAATCTCACCAACTTCTGAATGAACTTTTTCTGATACAGTTCATTCCCTAAGGTGAATAATGACCCATCAAAAATATACTTTGTTAAAAATCAATTGACCGAGGTATTTTCCTGCCATATAACTCATTTACTGATTCATCATGACTACTCACGTGGTATTGGATAAGCATATTGATCAGGATGCTTCGCTATGAGAGTATTTTTAATATGCCTTCTTCCAACTCCATGCGCTCCCAATAGCACCAATGTTTTCCTCTGGAATGCTGGATCAGACACTAAAATATATTTTTGAAGGGAACATTCAAAATCAACAATAAACAAAAGACTCACTTGGTAATTTCACAACTTCCTCGTAAGTTACTAAATCTAATTGGTCAAAAACTGCATTATGTTTTGCCAAATATTTGTCCTTGTATTGTTTCTTCTTTCGACCAAATATTGAGCAATTGACTGAAACAGAAATAACTATGACGATAAGAAAGAAAATTTTGCTAAAATGGTTACAGGCAGATTATAATAATGTTTTTGTTCATCGGTAAATAAGAAAGTTAGTTAATTTCTGGCTCCTTCCCTTGCTTTGATGAATGTTTCCAGTTTTGCTGAAACAAAACTCAAAAGTGAGACAGGTGAACGGGAAATCCTTTTAACGCCAACATGAAAAACAATTCATTTACTGAGGTATTAGTTTTTGATACAGACTAGATTCTCAGAGTTCGTTGGTTCTTCTTTTCGACTCCACTTTTACTTTTTTTTCTTTCAATTGTTATATAACTAGAATAAGAAATGTCATGGAACAGGTAACATAAATGAAAATCAATAGGCAGGTCTTCTGTGTGAATGTGTTGTTCTTTCCTGTAACCGAGGGGAGCCCAATTTTTCATTTAACTACACCCTACTGATGGCGGCCATTAAACAAGAAACACGTGTCTGCAATTTTTATTTGGTCCATGCTTTGCCCATGAATCCTTTTCGTTAGGATTATTGAAATATAAAAATTCCAAAATTTTGAGGACTATTCAGCTCAATTACTTTCAAGTTTGGAGTACTTCCCGACTTTTATCTTATCAGTCAAGTCATTTGCATTAACAATTGTAAAATATACTTTTATAAGTTTTCAAATATTTCACACACACAGTGTAACAAAAAAAATCAATCGATTATAACAATGTTGGTTTGGAGAGATGAATTTGTATTTGCTTTGAGTAATTTCGATAAAATTGAAATGTTTGTTTCCAAAATAAAGCCACTGAATTATATAACATGTGCACATTGTGCACGTATAGGTTGGATTTGATTCATTTGTTGACAAACGCGTTATATTCAAGCAAAAACATTGTATAGATAGATTTTAAAATTCAATATGCAGAGTTATATATTCAGAGTTAATACACATCAAAGTAATGGCCAAGTGAAAATCTTGTTTTAGATTTTTCGAATATCCCTTGAATAATGATTTTAGACATGTATCACTTCTTGATATTGAATTTATACAGGACGGTCAAAATTCTCAAAAACAAATCAATGCCTCCGTTGCTACCAACTATCTTCTGTCTTTTCTTGGAAGATCCCCACTTTTTTGTATAAAAATGAAGAAGGAGAAAACCAAAACCTATTCAAAACCAAAAATTATTCTCTCTCAAAAATATACTCCTCTGCATTTGATCGATTATTCAATCACTCATTTATACAATTATTTAATTTTTCAGTTATTCAATCATTCAATTGTTCAATTATTTCATTATTCAATCATTCAATAACTCAATTTTTCAGAACCTTCCAGACATACTTCGTGTACAACATCCCAATCATGTTCGATTGTTTCCGATTTATTGCAAAAATCAACATAAAATATATGATGGAATTGGCCGATACTTGATGAAAATCCATAGCTCACGTATTAAAAACAACACTTTTTTGTGAGATTTGCACTAAACAGTTTTACAAAAACGCAACACGTGTTTCGCCATACAATGACTTTACTAGAGTAAAGACCCGTCCGAAGAAGCCATTGTATGGCGAAACACGTGTTGCGTTTTCGTAAAACTGTTTAGTAATAATCTCACAATAAAGTGTTTTTGAATACGTTCAACATAAAATATTTTGTTACCAATAATCCATACAACATACCTCTTGACAATGAGAATGTAATCCACAACAATTCAAGCGTTAATTTTACTGATATGAAATTGAAAAACGTGACGTGCTTATGCTGAGTACAAAAAAACTGCCAGCTTGTATGATAGATTATTATAAGAGTAAGAGTTTTATAGAGATTAGGTTGTTTCAAATGTTTCGTCCATTTTATTCATATATCGATGAATATTACCGGAAAAACAGATTTTTTTTACTGTGTCGTGGTATATACTGAAACAAACTGAACCAAAGCGCTACCGAAGTAGCTCAAAAATCAAGTAGGCATTTGGCAATGATGAATGCAATGTTAGACATCGGTTTGCGAAATTTAGTTACGGGATTTTAGCCTCGAAAATAAGCCCCGAAGTGGTCGACCTACAGTAATCCAGAACGAGGATTTGATGACCCTGGTGGAGACTGACCCAACAGAAACAGTGGGTGGGATGGAGAAAAAACTGTGCAACAGCTCCCATGCGGTTTATGATGGTTTAAAACGTATTGGAAAGGTCACAAAGCTCGAAAAGCGGGTGCCCCACTAACGACCGACAGAAATTGTCACGTTTTTGTGGATTCTCTACGATAACAGGAGACGTTCAGGATAGTGGTTGGACATCGATGAGCCACCCAGGCACTTCCTAAAGGCAAAAATTCACTTAAAAAAAGACCATAGTTACTGTATAGCGGTCAGTTTCTGCAAATGGACCAAACCGACGAAATGCTCAAGAATTTGCATCAGCAACAGCCGGCACTGGTTAACAGAAGAGGACTGATTCTGCCTCATCCACCATACCCCACAGATCTCTCGCCAACCGACTACCATCTTTTCAAGTGCTTCGATAAATTTCTCAACGGATTCCATCGTGTTCGTCAATCAGAACCAGATAAAAATGCCCTTCGTTGACTTCATTTTTATGAAGTCAACGAAGTTGACGGTTGACGAGTTGAGTGCTCGGGTTTCTACCCGAGCACTCAATTTTTATGCAGACGGAATTAATTGACTTGTGTCACGCTGGCAGAAATGCATTGATTCAAATAGCGCTTATTTCGATTGAGTATGTACTGAGATATTACAGTTTAAAATATACTCATAAAAACGTACAAAACTTTTGAAACAACCTTATATATCTGACCAAATGAAATCCTACGGTACAGAATTACGAAAATCAAGAAAATGGTATCGTAAAATTTTAATTGAGCTTCTTTTTGGGACAATTATTGTCAATGCTCATATAGTTCCACAAAAAGTAACCAAAGATAAAATGTCAATCACATCTTTCAATGAATAGTTGGTTTCCCAAGTAATCCAGAGCATTCCAAAGCAACAGGTCCACATTCTCGGGAGAGTCATTTGGAAGAAGTTCAAAGTTCAGTCAGAGGAAGATGTGTCACATGCTAAGCGAAAAATTCAGCAGATAGAACGTTTGCACAGATACTGTTTTCTCGATTCAAATGCACCCAGTGCAATAATTTCTATTTCATACTTAGAAGGAATGTTAATTTTTTCTTTTCAAAAATGTGCAGTTTATTACATTATGTGTAATCTATTATTTGATGAATAAAACGAGTTCGGAGACACGGAGTATATCTTCATTAATAGACACTGGTTTTTCAAAAACGTAAGCTAAGTATGCCAAACTGTTCACCAAGCTACCGAGAAAACATATCCTTTATAAAAAAAACGGAAATCGAGAAGTGCCGCTATACGAGTATCACTACGCCTGAAATACGATAATGTCCGAGATGCAATGGTGGCGTCAGAAATTCGAATGTGTGTGACGCATGCATGCTTCTTCTGATATTTAAAGTGTTAAATGAAAAAAGGCTATCTAACTATCGTGGGGAACAGTACAATGATCAAGGCCCTTCTCGAGTTATACAGGGAAAACAAAAAAAGCGTTTTTTTTACGAAGTTTTTTCAATCTTCTACTGAACTTTTCGTGTCAACACGACCAAAGCATTTTTTTTCAAATACGGACCTGTCTCTTTTATTACAAATATTGATAAAGCGATAAAATCACAATTCGATATCCCATTTGATATTTTTATAGTTTCATTCAAATTGAGCAGCATCATCAGTGAAAACAATCAAACAGAAAAACAATTTATTTTATAATTTTATGTTTAGAGGAATACAAAACCCATACAGAAAATAAAATCTACGTGACAAAAAATATCAAATATTGAATGCACCCGAGATGTCAGACCATACAATTTATGTGGCAGTTTTCTAGCATAATAAGTGCAATGCTAGTACATGCTTCTCTCATTTTTGTTCGAAATGGTTGGTATCTGTACTATGTGTCGAAATAACTGTATCTTTTATATGTATTCTCAGATAAAAAAATCAAGGGATTAGGATCAGGGAATCAAGTTGGTCCAGCAATTGGCCATTGTTTTCAATCTAATTTGTTGGAACTATTGCATAAATTTTTCCTCACTTTTGCTGTATTATGGGGAGGGGCACCGTTTTGTTAAAATATTGTATTTCACGAAGGATATTCAGTTGCAATTCATTCAAGTAGCCATCAAAGTCATTGCATAAAAAATGAAGATACATTTGACCACTGAACTGCTCATCGTGAAAGAAAGGATCTAGCATGTTTGTTCCCGAAATTCCCATACGAACAATTACCAACCAACTCTCCTTCCGTAACTTTACGTATCCTGTAGCATAAAACAATCATAATTATGAATATTTTCATAACTGACCAATCTTAAATTGAAATAAATGTTTTTTTTAACTTTGTTAATCTTCATGAGGTAATGTTTGCTTATCAAAAACATTATAATTTTACTTCTGTCAAATGCACAACAGTCTCTCGAATTCCTTTCTGATCTTCTAAACATTTGAATGTTCGGAATGTAACGATTCGGGTATAGCTCACCATACATATTTCTTGCAAAAAAAGGATTTGTATTTGATTTTGCATAAGTGAATAGCATATCAGTCCTTCTGTCATTTGAATACATCTTTAATATGTAATCGAGTGCATGAACGTCTGACATTTCTTAACAGATATCAACAACTCATTTATTTATCCAATCATACATACCAAGCACAGCCTGTCAGCAGGCAGTGCTTGGGATGCTATTTAATTGTACCAAATTCGATAGTTTTTGGACGATTCCGAAATATTCCCAATAGAAATTGATTCAGTAGAAATCAGCCATGAAACAAGGAAAATTGTAATACAAAAATGTTTAAAAACGAAAACTACGAATGTTCGTTGTTTTGGGGTACCTTCTCATCGAAATTACTGCGTGATGTTTGAGGTATGCCAATAGTTGAATACGTTTTAAAGAAATTAAAACAACTCACTAATGGAAGGACCGTAATTAAAAATTGTCAGTGATGGTGCGAAATAATTTAGATGAAACACATCAGGATGACAGCCTCCTACCTCTCCAACAGACAAATTTGAGTTGAAGTCGACAACACACTCTTTAGCCTCCTAACACACAAATCCGGGCTGACACAGGGCTTCGTACTAGCCCCCACCCTATTCTTAGTCTACGTCCACGACGCTCCCACTATCTAGATAATTCTAAAATAAGCAGACAACACAATACTATTCTCCTCCGCACCTAACACCAGACCACAGTAAAAGAACATAACACCAGACTATTACAAACACAAGACATGACAAACCAACAGACAAAAACCCAGACTAGACATCAAAATACTACAACCCGACCCAGACTAAACGCCAACAACTTGAACTTCGACCTTAGGAGAACAGTCAGTGACTTACCTGGGGGTAGGTCACTGAGTCTTAGAACAAGAACACTTAACTGTGAAACTGACCTGAGAGACACCCTGGACAGAGTCAGGAAAAGAGCAAACCTCCTAAAAGCCTTAAGGGGCAAGCCACGATCTATTGAGAGACTGACACACCGCATACGAACCACAGAGAGGAGAATATTACGAAACATACACAAACTTCCTTACCGATTCCCCTCCAACGAACTATATTACACCGTGGAACTAACCCTAATAAATTTGAGATTCCGGGAACTTCAAGGCAGATAAATCAACAGCAATCCCACCGCAACAGAGACGCTAGCCCCCCCTGGACGCCTCGCGGGACCCTAGAAGGATTCCAAGGAGAAGGAGTCCAAGGAAAAGCTCCAGACGGGCTTCAAGGAGACCTGAAGGATATCCCGAAGCAGTTCCCAGATATCCTCGAAAAGTTTCCGCTGGTGATCAGGTAGAGAACAGCCAGCCAGCCAGAGAAAACCAAAATGAAATAGTTCCACCTATCCCCCAAGGACTACCCGAACCGGAACCAACTAACAAACCGCCAGTAACACCAGCACTAAGGAAAACTCCACCCATATACAAGAACCGTACTGCCCAAGGGATAAGAGAAGACCCACTAACCCGACTAACATAGAATAAGAGCATTGTACCCACCAAAACTGAACATCAACACCCAGCAACGAGAAAACTTAAACCACAAACCTAGATTGAGCTACACATGAAAGATTTTTTTTTGTAAATCACACAGCACCTGAAGAGGCACTGGCCTATAGTAGGGCTCCACAGAGAAAACTCATGTAACACTAACCTTCCAACATTACTCAAAAATAAACGTATTTGACTTCACTTGACGCTATAAAAGTATGAGGTATGATGATATTTGTAATATAAAAGACATGTCCGTATTTGAAAATAAATTATGGTGGCCGTAATACGTAATGTTCAATGGAAGATTTATTGTTACATTCATTGTTACATAGTACATTTAAATTACATTTATTTATGTTTTTCGATATGATAATTCATTCGTAGCTGGTACAAACGAAATTCCTTAGCGGCAATACACGTCATTGCTAACGCGACTGAAAATATAGAATATTTGAAAGCATACAGAAAACTGAAATGTACATATAACAATAAAATAGTCTAAACTTGTGAGCAATTCGAAGTTGGTATATCAATTATTTTGAAAATAAAAAGAAGGCTGTCTGAAATATTATAATTGCCAACAAGGTGATTGAAAGTACTAGCAACTGCTAATTTGATGAGATATCGAAGATTATGAAAAAATATCAGTAATTTGAAAATCAAGAATATTTCAGGGCAAATTTTTATGACCTTTTAGTGTGTTGTATTTAGTTCTCAATTTTTTTTTGGTGACAGTTTTTGTAATAAATACGAAAATACTCTGTATTACAAGTTTGAGTTAAAATAAACGCGCATCTCCTTTTGGCTGATTCACTGATATATCACTGATTTCGATATTTCAATCAAGTGTTGAGAGAATTTTGAAAGTATGCAACATCGAATCAAAAATAAAAATCTTTAAAAAAACTCACTTGTACTAATGTAAGAATACCAGTAACTACGAATTTCTTCAAACATGTTCTTCGGAAGTTTCCACAATTTTTTATAAAGATGAAGAAGTAGAGAGCCAAAAAGCTGTTTCTCAAAGGAAAAATGAAATATTTTTTCAAAAACTTTTTTGTAGGGGAGTCGCTGTTTCTTTCATCGAACCTGAACTGAAATGACAAAATGCTTAAGGCTTTCATGGCCAAATTTTTCATTGTTACTATTTTTCGAGTTTGAAGGCCGTCGATTTCTGGACTTTCATCCTGACGTTACGCTGGCGCGAGTGGTTAGCTTCTTCAGAGGTTTACACATCCTGGAATAATATCCGATGACTGGATATTAGAGTTGCGTAAAGCGTCTTTTAGTTGACTCTGGTAGTCTGGTGATAAATTGTCAACAACATCCGCAGATTTTTTTTAACTGCCATATTCGCTTGAGGTTCACAGTTTCTTCTTTTCTGATGAAATTATCCGTGTGTTTATGAATCTCTCAACCGAATATGGAATCCCAGTCTAAAAGTTCACGAATAGCAAACAGCATGACAGCGGGTACTGACAGTTTATCTAATCCATGTACATTTGTTTGAAGGTGATTGACAATGTTTCGTGATGAATTTCACTAGTTCGGACTTCCATTGTCTACTATATAAAATGATTTGAAATCCCTGAAACAAGTAAAAAAGAATAGTTGAAAATAACAATTATATTAAGCAACAATAAACCTGAAATGAAATGATAGTGAAATAACCTACAAGTAAAAATATAATAATTGAATAAATAAATATTAAAGGAATGAAAAAAGAAAATAATAAAAAAATAAAAAAGTGTAGAGATTCCAAGTCACGTTAGTTCACAACGTTTCGATTGTTGGTATCTACAATCGTCTTCGGGTGATGACTGGACTGATTCCTCCGAGAGATGACTATTTTATAGGTCGTTGAAATACTTTCACTTTCTCTACTTTCCATTTTCCGCTTCACTGATTCCGTGAGAGATGACCGTTTTGGCGGGAGTTGGTCATTTTTCGTTTGGTGATGGGTTTCCATATGTTTCGTGTATCTACGCTGGCCTGGCTGAATACGTTGTTGGACAACATGTATGCGGCTTCCTTAAATTTTCTCCTGAACCAATGTTCCTCTCTGTGCAAGATCTCAGCTTGGGACCACTCGATGTTGTGTTGATGGGTCGAAACATGGTCTGCTATTCCTGATTTGCTGGTTTCTCCTCGCTGTGTGTGCTTCTTGTGCTCGGCAATGCGAACATTTAATGGCCTCTTAGTTTCACCAATATAGGATTTTCCGCACTCACAGGGTATCCGGTAAATGCAATTCTTGGAATAGCAGTCCGCGTTTGGGGGCCTGGTTTTCGTGAGGCTGCTACGGATAGTGTTACCGGATCTGAAACAGGTTCTAATGTTGTACTTGGAACCAATTCTTCTTATCCTCTCCGATAATCCTCTGATGTAGGGAAGTGCAAGCACTGGTTGTGACGGCTTCTCTTCCTTGCGAGGCTCCTGCTGTCTTTTAGCCAAAGTTTTTTCTACCATCGCTTGGAGTATCCATTCCGCTGAAGATCATTTTTGATGATGTCTAATTCCTTCTCGAGACCTTCCTTTGTATTACAGAGCCCAAAAGCACGGTCTAATAGAGTTCTGATGATTCCTCTTTTTGTCGATTGATGGTGGTTGGATTCGTGGTTCAGATACTGTCCCGTATGAGTGGGTTTTCGGTATACAGATGTTTCCCACTTAGTGTCGGTCCTCTTCACCAAAACGTCTAAGAATGGCAATTCATTGTGGATTTCCTTCTCCATTGTGAAAGTGATGGAAGGTCTCACGCTGTAGATGTGTTTCAGAAAGGCGTCTAGTTCAGTATTCCCATGGTTCCAAATTATGAAGGTGTCGTCAACATATCTCAACCAGACTCGAGGTTTCTTGTGGGCTTCTTCAATGGCCAGAGTTTCAAACCACTCCATATATATGTTGGCTATGACTGGTGAAAGTGGCGATCCCATTGGCAGTCCCTCATCTTGTGTAAAGAATTCGTCCTTCAGTTCCAACTGTTCCAACAACATCAACACAACATCGAGTGGTCCCAAGCTGAGATCTTGCACAGAGAGGAACATTGGTTCAGGAGAAAATTTAAGGAAGCCGCATACATGTTGTCCAACAACGTATTCAGCCAGGCTAGCGTAGATATACGAAACATATGGAAACCCATTATCAAACGAAAAATGACCAACTCCCGCCAAAACGGTCATCTCTCACGGAATCAGTGAAGCGGAACATGGAAAGTAGAGAAAGTGAAAGTATTTCAATGACCTATAAAATAGTCATCTCTCGGAGGAATCAGTCCAGTCATCACCCGAAGACGATTGTAGATACCAACAATCGAAACGTCGTGAACTAACGTGACTTGGAATCTCTACACTTTTTTATTTTTTTATTATTTTCTTTTTTCATTCCTTTAATATTTATTTATTCAATTATTATATTTTTACTTGTAGGTGATTTCACTATCATTTCATTTCAGGTTTATTGTTGCTTAATATAATTGTTATTTTCAACTATTCTTTTTTAATTATTCTTTTTTACTTGTTTCAGGGATTTCAAATCATTTTATATAGTAGACAATGGAAGTCCGAACTAGTGAAATTAATCCATGTACAGGTATTAGCACACCAAACTACCTGAGTCAAAATAAATACGCAGCTGTAATATCCAATCATTGGAGATAAACTCAAAATGTATGAACCTCTGAAGAAGCTAGCCACTCGCGCCAGCGAAACGTCAGTAGGAAATTCTGAAAATCGACGGTTTTCAAAACCTGAAAAATAGTGACACTAAACAGAAATCTCTGAAAACATCCAGTATGTGTATTCATTCAGAGTGTCGAATGTGACATCTGGCTTTTTGAAACAGCTAATTATTGAAATTTTATGTTTCAACCATTTATTTTATGTGTAGCTAGCGAAATATAAAATGTTTCTGAATCAAAGGATAACAACAAAAACTCAGAAAGTAATTACTATTGAGGCCTGTGGAAGTCATATAACAATTGGAAGAGTATCAGTCATCTGGAAGAAAAAACGCATTCACGGATGAATCTAGCTATATCAGATTCAATATTCATGCATCAGCAGTTCACAAAATCCATGAAGAAAAATTTCATAATCACTTTAACTTTAAATGGACCAGCATGCGCTACTTTTATTCTATACAAATAAAGGAGGCAGTAATATACCTGTTGTACCATCACAACCATTAGCATGAGAAGTGCATCCTCTTTCCACGTCTGGCATTCAACAAAAATACAAGTCACACCAAATACATTTTAAGAACTCTTTCATAGAGAAAAAGTGATCTGTGGATATATATATATATATATATATATATATATATATATATATATATATATCAGTGTTGATGATGACCATTTATATATAACGTATACGTATATCATTTCTAGTTTTTCAACCCTGTCGATGTTTTTTAAAATTAATACACAGTCCAGGAAAGGACAAGTGCTGATAACAATATTTTGATGAAATTGATAGTGCAATAACAATATATACAATTACGACTGTTGAAACTGGAAATAAGAAATATCATGAACTAGCAGTTCATGTAATTTAGATAATGGATCTCCTTATCTTCGAGAATTTACATAATGGACACAACTTAGGTATTGAAATTTTACGAGCAGATACCACCAATTTGTACTATCAACAAGAAACTGGATATATACTGAATAATATGAGGATTTTTGATTGTTTTGTTAAATTACTGTTTTTCATAGTTTTGTTGTTTTCCCTTCTGATTATATGGATCCATAATGAGAGGATTTTCATTGTTGTGTTTCAGTATCGACTATTTCTATGTTTTTTTTATTTCAGTCATTCCACAATCTTCTCTATTATTGTCTTGTTGACCTGAAAAACTAATAGTCTAGTTCACATTACGGTGTCATTAGTATTTGTGTCCACCACGAATCCTGTCGATAAAGATTGTAATTTTTGAGACATGATAAAGGGAGTATGTGTTTATATATAATAACCAAGCTTTCAATGTCTGTCGATCACTTGCATCCTGTTTTTGCCATGTTGATGTAACATTCACGTGTTTATCTGAAGATTCCCACTTAATATTCACGTATTCTTCTAATTGGTTTAATAATACCTAAACTACAGAAAGTGCAAATCATGAAATCCTCATAATCAAATGGTACATTACAATGGTTGTGCATTGAAAATAATTGTAATATTTTTTAAACAATAGTTGATAATTAAATGAATAATAGAGCTAGAACTAATAAAAAGCTGAAATTGTTAATAAATTGATAATAAACAAAAAAGACTTGCACCATTATTGTCATATCTGTAATAGTTTAAGAGTTATTATGATTTTAAAAACAAAAGAGCGAATGAAAAGTTCCAAGACATTAATAATATTAAAAGCTATATAAATAGTAGAAAAAAAATGTTTAAAAAACATGCATGGCTACTTTTATTACATAATCAGGTATTTGAGAAAAATATATGGAAAAAATTAATTTATTCTTAACAAATTGTTTTTTAAATGAGCAAATAAAAAAAGATTTCTTTTTTAATCTCAAAGAACAATACAATGTATGATTATAAGAAAAAAATGGTTCCTAAATTTTAATATTTGGTCGCAAAAAACGATAGTTAATAAATAAACACATTTTTTAGCAACAAATAATTTTTTAAGAAACCGTTTTTTCTCTAAAAATCATAATTTCCATTAATAAGTAGATTTACTCATAAACAATGTATTTTGTTTATAACACTTTTTTAAACAATAACAGTAAGAAATAAAAAAAAAATTAAGTAGCTTTTAACCGTTAGACATCGAAACAATCAAGATTTAGGAAAAAAAAACTCATTAACTTTTTTCATTTTTTAATTTTCAATTGTTAATAAAAAGAGTGGAAAATCAACATTTTGTAATTTTTGCACCGGCAATCTGTTCATTAGCCTATTGAGAATAACTTCACGAAGTGAAAATAATTCTAGGGTTTTAGTTTGTTTATTATCAGTGTTTTTATATTAACTTTCAGTTTATAAAAAATTATCAATTAACAAATGCATAATTAATGGCAAAATTGGGATAAAATTGCGGATTATTGTTCATTGATGTATTCCAAAAGTACATGAATTTTTACATTCCTCAATTTTCAAATTTAATATGTTCAAATAATTTTTTTTGTTGCTGTGTCAGATTGACGTACCGCGCACGAAAGCCAGACTAACCGTTTTTCGCTCTAGTTTCAGGGCTCTGTAGAAATTGTAAATAATAAAGGCATAGCTCCGGGAGCCGTTTTAACAAATTTGATGATTTTCTTTTGAAATTAAAAAAATTTGAATATTTTTCAAGATCTAATCATCCGGGAACAATTCGTTCAGACCAGTCTCAACTCCCTACACTGTAGATTTATGAACTGACACCTGTCAGAAAACATCTACTCCCCTGGCTGATATCACGAAGGGCGTTGGATTATATCCGACATGTGTCAGTGCAGGATTCTTCACTGAAGTTGTTCTTGCAAATGCTGTTGGCGATACAACTGCCGCAGTAGATTTTCAATTATTGGAACACACTTGCAGATCGGTTCCGGGCTTTTTGGCCACTCGTCAGTGCAAGGTAGTGTATATCATCAACATAAAGTCGATGATTTCCGATAAATGAAAATCGAATTCCTTCAGAGTATCATTCCTCGAACTAAGCAGAAGCAAACAACAACAGGTTTGTAATCGCCCCATCTGCCTGTGAACGAGGTAACTAACTGCATATCCGAAATTCCTCGTGTAAGGAAAGAAAACCCTCACATATAGTCAGTGAGCATACTTGAAGACTGATTATAAATCAAATCATCTAAAAGAACAATTCGTTCAGGCCAGTATGTGACAAGATTTTTCGAGATATTAAAAAAAAGCAAACCTCATTTTTTTTACTAATTTGTTTATAACTTGTGTAATCTTCTTTGAACTTTCTGCGTGACAATTCGAATCGTAATTTTCGGAGACTATATAAAATTTTTAAAAGAAAATGGTACATGTGAATTAGACTATAACGTCATTGAAGTTGAATGTATGACCAGTGATGATTCGATGTCCGAAATATACTATGATATTGTTTTTTGTCAGAAAATTCGTCTTTTTTCTGTTTACGTACGTGTTTGATGTACCTGCAGGTCTGCTCTATGTAGCACAAATACGAGTATTTTGAAAATTGTAGGGTACATAATCATTATTACTAATTGCTCTACTCAGCCTGTCAGGAAGATGTATAATATAGAGAATTTAAAATATTTAAGATGTCGTGGTTATTGTTGTTGTTTTGGCTGTAATTTCGGTCGGGTACGAGGTCTCCTTTTATCATAACTGTTGGCGAACAATGTTTTTTGAAAGTACTATCAATGTAGTTGATTGATATTTTCAATAACATATTGTTGATTATATACTATAAATGATCTATTTTAAATATTATTCATATTATTAATTCCATGTTAGAGATTATGTCGTAATTAAATCTTTTGAGAGAAACCTGAACTTTTATTCAACTGATCAATGACAAGCCTCGTACTATTGATGTAACTAATTAGAAACGAAAAAAAAACAGAAACACTTTTGAACTGAACAAGAAATTGGGAAAAAGCTTTTGGCTTCATACTTCTTCTTTATTGACAAGAAATGCGAAAAACTTCCAAAGCAAGGAAGAAAGGAAATAACTACAATAAAAACTCTTTTCAAAAATGTATGCATACATATAAGTTTTTTCAGATACAAACCGGAAAAAACCTTTCGAAACAACTACTTTCTCGTGAACATAGAATCACAGGAAATGAAAAAAATTCTTTAGAAATAACTACTTCCGTTGGAGACATTAGATTACACTTCTTCCTATTCGTTATGTAATGAACCTTTTTCATGAAGTACGAAAAATCACTCACTAGCAGCGCTAGTAGTTCGGTAGGGACAAACACTGCCCAATCCTCATATAAACATATTGAAAAGTATAATTGAAAAAGAATGTTTTCAACAGAAGAAGATGTTCCTGGAGAAAAACTTTAATTTGCAACTGTAAAGGATAACAATGTTGTAACACTAAAACGTTGGCTTGCATGCCGTAATTTAAAAGTAACTGGAAAAAAAGTGAATTAATAGACGGGTTAGTATACAGACTTTAGTAAAAGAGTAGCGGTAGATTCAAACTGTAATAAAAAAAATTTAAAATAATTAAGAATTTCAGATTTACTTCCAAGTGAGTAAGGAAATCGATGAAACATCAATGAAACGATGATAATTCCGAATGAAATTGATAATAAAACAGTCACTCATATCACATCATCAAGAAGAAATCAAAAAGAATATATTTTGAATTCATCTATCTATACAGTCAACTTTCTTTTAGAAAAATCGTTCGGAAGTGAAAATGGTATGTTTGTTATACCAACATATCCCATTACCATTCTGTTATTTCAAACAACAAACTGAATGACACATCCTTCAATAAGATACATACTTCTTCTTTTCTGTCGAAAAAATATAACTTCCACAGTATCATTCAAACATAAATTTGAAAATGTTCAAGTGATGTATTCACTGTGAGAAAGTGATCAATTCATTCTGAAATAGAAATAATTATTATCCGTGAACGTAGATAACGTAGATGGAAAGGTCTTTTTTTATTCGTTCAAAATTCACGTGGATAAATTTTGAGAAATGGTAACTAATCATATGGGTTATTCACAACTATATAGTAGACTCGCAGCAGGTTAACAAAAAATTCATAGTCAATAATAGAGTGGAACTGGACTAGAGAAAGCTTGAAACCCTAAATATACGATACAATTTTGATTCGTAGTTTGAAGTAGATTCAATACAATACGGTGCTACGTAAAAAGCACTGTACACACTCGCAATAGATGAAAAAAATTGTGAAATGGTGTATATGTACTATCCAAAACACTAAGGCATCTTCTTTGATACTATTCATGTTTACAGGTTTGCAGTATTAAAAAACATCCACTGGGAATTGAACATGAAACACATACTCATTATTGTAGTTTATGTTCCGTTCATGTTAGTATGACTGTTGAATCATAAACTGGTAAACTTTCATTGAACAGTATTGATGTTGAATGTTGATTCTGATAAATCTAATGAAATTGGCTTCAAGAAATTTAATGAAAAACTATGGCGATGACTGGAAAATATCACCTTAGGAACTTAATCTAGGAAAATATTTTATATATTATTCAGGATTATACGGTATATAGAGAGATTCATCACTGTCAGTTTTTATTAACTTTTTCAAACATCTTGGATGAACTGCAATTTCAATAATGTGACATATAAAATTCAAGCCATTTCATACATCAATCAAAAGATTATACCTAATAATATTTCGAGTCTTTGTGTCGAAAGGTTTCATATTTTTATCGCAGGAGCATACTCATAAACATTCCCATTTTCAATTTCACTATCATTATAATATATGAATAATGGCAGACATCGAAAGGAGCAAGACAAAATTAGAACAGCAATATTGACCCTTTATAGAAATTTGTAAGTATATCATACATTTATGCTCATTTTAGATACAAATGGTAAATGAAGGCCCATCTGCTGAAAAAAATCGGCTGAATTCTGTTATTCCGTTAACGAACCGTCGCCACTTTATGAACAACAACCTTCAGAAGTCAAAACTTGTGCGAACTAAGGATCAACGGAGATAACTAATTTTATTCACCTCATTTCATTATGAATGTTGCCAGGAACGATATTTGTTTCGATTTTCATAGCTTATGTTGATGTTTTTGATTCCTGAATATTGGAAGTATTTCTTCATTTATGAGAAGTGGATCACTAAAAAATATCATATTGTAAATATAAACAATTTAGCCGGGTTTGGTACATCATTCTTTCGCGTTCGATTGACTTGTACTGTTTTTCAAGTAATAAAACTGGGGTTAACAATGAAATTTCCAATACAAAAGCTACAGAAATAGAACAAATAAATCAATAGAAAATATATTGCGCCTCGTCTGTCAGTATGACAGTCGAGACGCGCGTCGAGAGACCGTAATTTTTTTCTGGTGTTGGGAAAGTGTTTTCAATAGGAAGATAAGACTTTCCGAGGCAATCGACTGCCGAATGAGATTCGCCCTCTGCCCTTTTATGCATCTCTCTCTGAGGGTGTAGCATACTTTATACTAACTAGGCTTTAGTTGAAATCAAAGCCCAAAAGCAAAACATTTTTGGTACAACTTCAATAGCGCTGTTTTAACACACCAAAGGTCTTATCGGTGGATTTAGGTTTAATAAAATTAAGGCTTGTTAAAATTTTGAATAAGGTTCATAAATATAGTCGTAACGTTATATATATCATCATCCACACTAAGAATGTTCTACATGTTATGCCATCCACCTTCAAATCACTTTTTCATTGTTATTAAGCTGGACGTGTGTCCGAAATTTAATTGAATCGAGTTAGGTTGAAGTCTGGACAGCTGGAATATGAATAGTAAATATATTGAAATTGGAACCTCTTGACACAGAAATAATTACTAACACATTGGCACAACATTTGATTTTTTGGTGTACATTCAACCATTGTGATTAATAATTAATACGCATTAAAAAATGTGAATCGCAAAATATGTGTTCGGCTAATAAAGTTTGGTTCATACTTGTTAACTTACATCTCATACGCTTCATAATTTTTTTTCATTCAATTATAAGCAGCAATGGCAGCTCAACATGTCAACAGTATCGGTAGAATAGGCTTACCTGAAAATAAAACTCCAATCTGTGAGTCTCTAAACATTGTTGGAGTGCTCCAGTGGCGTAGCTAATGGACCCTTAAGAACCGATAATATTAAGTCGAAAAGTAAATCACGGAACGAATTTTCGTGTCTTTTTCGTAGATGCATGCGTCAACTTGGTTATCTTTGTTAGTCTGTAGGACAAATTACCTGCCAAACTTGTGGCAGGTTATTGTCAAAATATGTTGAATACATTGAAGGTAAGTGGGTTCAAATTTTTATAAACTAACAAAGTTGTTAGGAGTTACTTCATATGAATCGGATGAAGAACATAAGAGACAATTTCCAAGATGTTTTTATATGTCACAGACAAATAAACATTTTGGTTGTTTCTATATGACCTTTTTTTGAAAAATATCAATTTCTTCACCATATTGAGAATTTCTAGTAGTGTACACTCGTTTTCACTTCTATAATCTATGTTCTTATTAGTTTTTTGTCCACTTTTTATTTCGTAATACATGTAAATTTCTTTAAATTTCCTTTGAGAGAAATCATACTAGCAGTGGCCAGAGAAATGAACGTGGAACCGGTAGATGTAGACATTAAGTGAGTGAGGATAGGATGAACGGAGAAAATGTCAGCCACGGTGGAAGTGCCCTGGGACACAACCATCATACTTCTACGGAGGGGTTATATGGAAATAGGTTGGATGCGATGCAGGGTTGTGGAGAAGGGTTCCCTACCCAGGTGCTTTAAATGCCTTGACTCTGGTCATAGATCGACGGAGTGCACGGGGGAAGATAGGACGCAGCAATGTGTAAAATGTGAGACGGAGGGCCATAAGGCTAAATAATGTAGGGGAGTAGCATATTGTTGCTAGTGCGATAAAGTTGGCCATAGGCACGATCAGATTAGGTGTCCTGTATATAAGAGACTGATCGAAGAGCGGAGAAGGGCACGCTTGGCGAGGAGATAATAACAGTAATCTAATGACTCTCAAGATCTTACAGATAAATAGTGACAGGAGGAGAGATGCGCACCACTTACTTTTAAAAGCGGCAAGCGGAGAGAAAGCTGATATACTATTAGTGCAGGAACCAAATAAAACATTGGTTAAAAATGATACGGAGTAGATCAAAGATCAAAATATAGATACGGCCGTCCTATGTAAAAACAAGAATTGCGGCATCAAAGGCCACACAAGTGGAACAAGTTATATATGTTTGGACTTCGCAGATTGGTCGCTTTAAAATTGTTACAATTCACCGAATATAACACTAAGATATACATAGACTCAATTATCCATCACGCCAGGCATAAGAGAAATTTCATAATTGCAAAAGACTTTAATGCAAAATCTATCTTTTGGAATACGGCCATTACGAATCCACGTGGGGAATACCTGGAGGAGTGGATGATTATGGTATTGCACAATGACGGAATAACACCTACATTCGTCAGAGGTAACCAGACCTTACCTTACTCTTTCCTCACAGGGGATGGCGACGAAAGTATCCGAATGGAAAGTCTCCGTAGAAGAGAACATGAGCCTGCACTGGACTATAAGCTTCATTGTCAATACAGGCGGCAGACAATACAAAGCTGTATGGAACCCGGCAAGACACCTGAAAAAGGCCGCCGGTGGCATAAGGCGGCCGGTGTGGTGGTATGAGAAAACTGCCGCACTTAGAGCAAGGTGTAACCGCTCCAGGAAAAAAATTGAGTCGATCTCGCGGAGGGCAACCCCAATCTGAAGTCATAGAACGACTAGAAAACGTCTATAAGGAAAGTAGAAAAGAATTACGCATTTCCATAAAGATATTCCAAAAAGAACAGTGGAACCTTCTATGCGATCGGTTCGATGAGGACCCATGGGGCCAAGGATACAAGATGATGGTAAAATGACTCAAACAGACCAGAACACCGTATGCTCTAGACCAGGAAAAAAGTATTGAAATCATTGAACAACTATTCCCAGCATAAGGCCTGGTCGAGGCAGATGTGCATGTGACAGCTGAACCTCCTCCACCTTTTACCCTGGCAGAGTTGGTTAGAGCTGCTGACAAGATGAAACCCAGAAAAGCCCCAGGCCTAGATGGTATACTCCCAGAAGCTGTAAAACTGGCCATAAGTAATAGTCCAAACTCGATTTTGGAAGTTCTAAACCAGCTGTTGATAGAACAAAAATTTCCGCCTGCCTGGAAAAAAGCTAACGTGGTCCTTATATCAAAGGATAGTGGTGCGAATACGGCAGGATACAGACCAATATGTCTTTTAAATGGTTTTGGGAAGCTTTATGAATACATGATTAAAGATAGACTGGAAATAGAGTTAGAACAGAAAGGAGGCATATCAGAGATGCAGTTCGGATTTAAAGCCAATAGGTCAGTCATGTCAGCAAGGAATCAGGTGATATTATGATCCATGCAAGGTAATACTATGTGGGGGGCTGCCATACTTTTAGATGTCAAAAATACATTCAATACTGCAAAGTGGCATTTGATATTGAATAGGCTGGCGAATCTGGGTATAAGCGATTATTTGCTGGCACTAATGAGGTCGTATCTGAGTAACAGAACCCTCCAGAAGGGAAACTATATACGGGACATGTCGCAGGGGGTTTCGAAGGGCTCGGTTCTCGGACCAACGTTGTGGAACGTCTTGTATGATGGAGTGCTGAGACTGGAAATGCCAGACGGATGTCGCACAGTAGCATATGCAGATGATCTTGCGGTTACCTTTAGAGCCAGCAACGAACAAGAATTGATGAGGAGAGCTAATGTCTCGATGGAACTCATAAACTGCTGGATGGATGAAAACGGACTGACACTCGCACCACATAAAACTGAGGCAATTTTACTAAAGGGCTCTAGGAAGGGAGATGACGTATTTTTTCAGCTGCAAGGAACGCAGATAGTGCATAGAAAATACGGTAAATACCTAGGTGTTTATCTGGACGACAAATTCATATGGAATGAGCAGATTAGAAAAATATGTGAAAAACCGGATTGACAAACGGCGGCATTGACCAAAATCCTGCCGAACCTAAGGGGTCCAGAGGTACAGAAGAGAAGGATGTTGTACGGGGTGGTACAGTCGGTGCTTTTGTACGCAGCTCCGATATGGGGTGGAGTAATGCAGGTACAGAGATACAAAATGATGATAAATTCGAAGCATAGAAGAATGCTACTAAGAGTGGAATGGCATATAGGACGGTATCTGCAGAAGCAATCAACGTTATAGCGACGATCCCATCCATCGATCTCTTGGTGAGAGAGCGCATCAGGCTTGATGCTAGACCCTTCGTTGATGAAAACGTAAGGAAGGAGGAGAGGCAGTCAGCAATAGTAGAGTGACAGGAAAGGTGGCAGAACCTGAGCGTGATTCCAAATATAGATAGATGGGTGGAGTGTGAATACAAAACGACGAACTACTCCATAAGCAAAGCTCTCAGCGGACATGGGTCCTTCAAAGCATAGTTCTGGAAGATCGAAAAGTCACCAGATAGTAAATGCATTTACTGTCCCGAGGTGCCCCGAGCACACTTTATTCGTATGCCCCAGGTGGGAAAGAGAGAGGAATGAACTGGAGATAGAACTCGGAGAAATTAACTTCGACAACCTTGTAGAAAAGATGATGAATAGTCACAGCCAGTGAAATAGAGGAGCGAGGTATTTGGAGAAGACGATGAGACAAAAAGAGAACGAGGAGAAGATGTTCGAAACGCAAGCTAGGGAGCAAAGGTAATACAAAATGTCGCCTGTACCTGATGCTATGTCCTTCACATAGTTCCGGGTAAGGGAGAGGGCGGTTTTAGCTGGTACAAGTCCGGCACTACTGGCTCGAGATGGAAACCAAGCGGTCAGTGCCCATGAGGGTTCCCACCCCACCAAAAAAAAGGTTAGGTTAGGTTCAACGTATAGTTGAACGTAAGAAGAGCAGGAGTAAAATACACTTCTGAAACTTTTCATAATTCGTTTTTGAAAGTCAGTTACTGTATCACTGTGATTACTCATTGTTTGTTTTTATTGACCAACTGCATTTCACTGATGAAAAAACTAACGTTCGTAATTACGGCTTATCTTTATAAAACCCTGCAATGTTCCACGACGCTTTGAGATGTTCCGGGGGTGCAACTTTCAGCTCTTGTAACTTGAAAAAACACACGCTCAAAGCAAACACTTCGTTCATATATAACTCCGTTGATTGTAACAGGACTCATTTCTAAATTTTATTGATCGTCACTTAGCAGAATCGAATTTTTCAATACGAGGTTCAAAGGCCGTTATGACAAAACTGTAACTTGTATGAGACATTTTCATGTTTAATCTGGTTATCCAGATCTGAGAAGTTAACAATGAAGTACTTTTTATTAGTAGTTATAAGTTATTAGATGTCAGTTGACTTTTCACATTTTTTATCATTCTGATCTTAGTCCGTAACTGTTTTGCAGCAATTAAGGTTCCAGACGATTTTCGAAACCGTGTTTCAGTTAAAACCGAAGTATTTGAGATTCGTAGGTTAGCGGATAGCTTATTCTATCGAATTAGTAACATTGTGGCGAGCATGACAGGACTTTGATTGATTCACGAGTTTTAAAGCGTGGGACGTAATCATTTTGTATTTAACGATGAAACCCATTTAGTAATTACCGGTAACGCGTGTTTTATCGTGATGAAGCAATACAAGAAGCATCGTAAAGTTTCTCGCATTGCTTTTTCGAAATTCGGAAATGAGCTAGGTATTGGAAGTACAATGGGATCTTCTACAAGAAAAATATGAATCTTTGCAAGAAGTCCACAAAAATATATTTGATTCTCTTTTGGAAGCGAATGCTTCGAAGGAAGAATTAGAGGCAGAGATGGATTCATGTGACACATATGCGAAAATATTCAATATATTGAAATATGAATGTGAACAATCCAAAGAAGCAATCAAAGTGGTCGGGCACGTCGGAACTTCAGCATTAAGTAGAATATCTAGTGTGCAGTCCAGAATAACAGGTATGAGAAAATTTAAATTACCTACCATATAATTTAAAAAATTCAATGAGGATATAAGAGGTTGGCTTACCTTACTTGGGAGCAGTTTGAAAAATGTGTGATGATTCTGAGATAGATGCCGTTGATAAATTTCAATACTTGCTTCAAGCCACAGTTCCAAATAGTAGGGCTAGAGAATTAGTGGAAAGTTTTCCTCATAATACTGACAATAGTCAAAATGTTATTGATAATTTGAAATCTCGTTTCGGCAAAAAAGATCTTCAGATTGAAGTGAATGTACGAGAACTTTTGAAATCCGTTTTGGATACTGCCATGTCAGTGAAGAAACTAGGTCTCACTTATCTATATGATAGAATCAAGACACAACTGCGCTCACTCAAGACTCTAGGAGTTATCAGTGAAAATTGTGCTGCAATGCTGCTTCATTTGATGGAATCGTGTTTGCCGGACGATTTGCTGAGGTTATGGGTAGTGTTCTATTTGCTTTTATAGGAAGGATTCAAGTTCTAGTTCTTCTTTGGCGTCTGAACACACTTTGGAAGACCTTTTAGGAAAACTTGTTATCTTCAAAATCCGAAGTAGTAAATGAGAAAAGATACTGATAAATATCTCAAACAAGGTAAACCAAAATTATCTTGATTAGAAATAAAGCAGTAGTCCAATATACACACATCGGAAAAGTCTAGGGATATTTTTATAACATACTGAATATCATAAAAATAAATGCTTGAGGTCGTTCAATTTCGATTAAATTGGTACACTCGATCACCCTGTAGATTTATATGGGTTGAACAAAGCCTGCAAAAACGGTAACTAATCTTTTATCAAGTTTTTTACAAACTGTAGGTTTTCGGCTGAAATGAATAATCTGAAAGTGTCGAGTTTGTACATTCTATGCAGTTCTTGCTCAGCAATTAAACTGGAAATATTGTGCTTTAACATGGAACACCACACTTACCATTGGCTGAGATGAAAAGAGCTGTAGAGCTTCTTCAAGGTGGCATGCGACAAAATGATGTAGCTCTTCGTTTGGGGGTCTCCCAAAGTGTTATCAGTCGATTGTGGCGGCGTTTCCGTGAAACTGGCAGTCCATCCGAACAACATCCAGGGCGAGGACGCGCTACAACTGCAGTTCAAGACCGATTTTTGGTCTTAACCGCAAGAAGACAACCGACAATCACAGCACCTGAGTTGGTTAACGAGTTGCAGCAGACGCACCAGGTAACCATTGGTCGTGATACTGTCAGAAATCGACTGCATGAAGCAGATCTCCACAACAGAAGGCCACTTAGATGCCCACTTTTGTCGAGAGGCAATCGCCGTAGAAGATTAGAGTGTTGTCAAGAACATCAAAACTGGGATGCAAATGATTGGGCCACAGTTTTGTTTACAAACGAATCCAGATTTGGATTTCATCCAGATTCTCGTCGAGTAAGACTGTGGAGACGACCTGGAAACAATGAACGTTTGAGACACGTCCAGGAAGTCCACACATACAGAGGTGTACAGTAATGCTATGGGGCGGAATCATGATCGGCGGCAGAACCGATCTCGTTTTTCCGAATCGCTCCTTCACAGCTCGACAGTACCTCGACACCATTCTTCTACCTATCGTCCGTCCGTTTGCTGGTGCTGTTGGTGAAAACTTCCACCTAATGCACGATAATGCTCGTCCACATGTCGCGCGTCTAGTGACTGACTGGCTCACCAACGAAGGAGTTGATGTATTGCCATGGCCAGCACAATCACCGGACCTGAATCCCATCGAGCATGTGTGGGACATGCTTCAACGAAGAATTACTCCGCATATGGGGAACATTCACACAACGTTTCAATTGAGAGAGATTTTAATCGCTGAATGGGCAAATGTACCTCAACAAGACATTGACAATCTCATTTTGTCGATGCACGATAGATGTAGGGCCGTAATAAACCAGCGTGGAGGCCATACTTTGTACTGATTCCAATTTTTTTTGTATTATGATTTTTTTTCGGGGTGCCAAAGAAGAGCCACATTTTTTTTAGTTTTGCTTATATGCGCACTCAGTATTTTTGACCATTTAATAAATTTTGTTGTAAGTTACATTCGTTTAATAATCACCCGTCAACTTTTTTTTCCCTAAAGCGATCTAAAAAAAAATATTGCCATTTTTAAAAATATCCCTAGACTTTTCCGATGTGTGTACATTCAGCGACTTGTTTAATGAACTGCGAAACTGTCAACTGTTTTTTTTTGTCAAGGAACGCACGAGAGTCACATTTGTGTCAAGGCACAAAAATATACATTCGAACAAAAAAGAAATGTCTTGTTCAAGAAAATGTCTGAAAACTAACATTCTTCGAAAAAGTGTCGAGGTCATCTCAGATGTTTGATTTGTAGAAAATCACATGGTGTTTTGATGTACCCGGAATTACAATAAAATAAACCTCATTTCGACCAGGAACCCGATAATCGAAATGAAGGAAAAGGTGAAGTGATACTTATGAATCACGTTTGACAAATTACATAAAAGACTTTTTGAGTCAAAGTAGTCAATGCTGGAAAATCTAGACATATTCGCTTAATCATAGATACAGGGTCTCAGAGATCATATATTCTCAATTCTACTGCAGAGGCGATGGGCTTTGAACCAAAACGGATGGAAAAAATTATTCATTCGTTATTTAAAGGTTCAAATATCTCTGCGCAAATATATCATTGATATGATGTCGAATTAGTCACAATAGTTATTGCTGTACACTTGAAGTACTCGATCAGCATATGGTATGCGACGGGATTTCTCCTATGTTCAATGGACTTTGGATGGACGAGCTCAAGTCTTTATATATCTATTCAAATGCATGATATTAGTGATTCAGATCCGATAGAGTTACTTATTGGGGTAGACGTAGCTGGGAAATCATACACTGGTCGAAAACATAATTTGTAGAGCGGATTGGTAGTAGTAGAAACTTTACTAGGGTGGACGGTGATGGGTAAACTTCCGTATGATAAAAACAATATCGACAAAATAGCAAATTCTCGCTCAACATTTTAGGCATAGATGACCCTGTGGAAAATAGATCAAGGAAAGAGATGGAAATGACTGCTAAGGATGTATTTATACAAACTACCTCTAAGAATATTGAGAGTAGATATGAAACGGGGTTATCGTGGTTGGATGGACACCTATCCCTGTCTAACAATCTTTCATTGGCTAAAAAAAGACTTGAAAAAATTGAATATTAATAAACTTTTTGAGTCATATGACTGCATTTTCAAGGAGTGGTTGCATTAGTGGATTATAGAAGAGGTTAAGTATTCTGATGTGAAAAATCAAGTGCATACTTACCTCATAGGCTATCCTGAAGGAAAGGCACATGAGCAAGGCCGACCTTCGCTCAATCAATGCATTGAAAAGGGTCCAAATCTTATTGAACGTATACCTTTCATTTCTATGAGATTTCGTAAGAAGAAATTTGCTGTAATTTCCGACATACGTGAATCATTTCTCCAAATCAGTGTTCACGAAGCCGATCGTGATTTTTTACGCTTTCTTTGGTTTGACCAAAATGGACAGAAAATAGTTTACGTTGTCAACTGTGCGACCAGCCTTTCCGATGATGAATCTTTTAGTCCAGTCATTATAGTAAGTTCACCTCGGAATTCGAGATACCCAGCTGTAAGTCTGTAAACACTTGTATATTGACACCCTAAAAGTTGTCTCAAAACCTGCATATGGTAGGGTGTAAGCAACTATTAAATTTCAAGGTCAAAAGTCACAAAAATCGGTTTTTTGCGCTTTTTTGGAAATATCTCATTTCCTATGGGTTTTTTGCTATTTGTATTTATTATCAATATTGTAGAATACAAAATTCTCTACAAATTTTGTTTAAAAAATTTTTTTATACGGTGAACCGTTTTCGAGATAGAGGGCGGAGAGCACGCGGTCACAGCATCACTTCAGGTCAACCGGTGCCTCCGGTCGAAAACGTGCCATATATAGTTGATGAACTATCGATAAATCAATGATTATAAATATCCGTCAATTTTTAGTAACTATTATATTATATTTTATCATTTTTTTCCTAACTTATCCACTTTTTATTCAGTATTAATTTATTTAACAACACTTACCTGCCCATGTAATTGCAGAATTGTTAATGAAAATATAGGAATTATATTTGAATTTTAACCTAATTAATATTTATAACTTACATGATGAAAAAAAAACAAATAAATTATGAATTGATCTTTTTATTAAAAAATATCATTGAATACATTTATTTTTATTGAAAGTAAAGAAATGGAATAAAGGGTACAAAAACTACAATTTATAATTTTAATCATCTTCTTCCTCTTCATCGTCGTCTTCTGGCTGCTGGTAAATTGCAAACTGGTCTTCATTATTGTCTTCAACGACATTTGTCCCAAGTTCTTCCATGATTTCGGGGTCAAAGGTTCCATCTTCGTTAATGTCACTCTGATATGGTAGAGCATTGAGACAAGCTTGCCCATTACATTGGCCACAAGCTAAAGAGCATTGCAAGCCCGCTTTCCTGCATCCGCATCGCGAACCACAACCACTCTTTCAGTTGCAGAAAATTGTATTTAGCAAATCTTCTGGAGCAAGTGGTAAAATTGTCATGATAGGCTCCAGAAAATCGTTTCGCATTGCCCAACCCCATACCGGGGTTCCAAATCATGTCCTAACCAAGTTTGAACTTGATAATATACACGGTTGAAATGTTGATGAGCAGCTGCACTTGTTGGTGGAATATTTGAAAGCTGCACAGGTTTATTAAGTTTTGTAGATTTGACGTAATGCATATAACGAAGATGATCGAGACTTTTCACAGATTTCGGAGCATTATAGACTGCCAATAAGGTTTGAGTTCCACTCTCTAATAATCTCTGGGCCGAACAATTTTCTTCCTCAAATGCTGCAGCTAGTTCATCTCAAAAACTTTTAAAAATGATTTTTTCCCTTTTTAAAAAGCGCAGAAGTTGTGTCACAGAAATGAAATATGTTTTTTAGAATGAGGATAATTATCAAAACTTTTAGTCGAGTATATCTCCGTTTTTACATTACCTTTCCCAACTTTTTTAAAGAAAATTTCTTGTTCCTAAGACAGTGTACGCCCAATTAAAATGACAAGTAAATCAATATCTTGTTCTATTATAACTGCAGTTTTTTTAGACTTTGATTCTTCAATTGCAGTTTCAACAATAAGAACATCCGCATCATCTCTTGCTTGTTTAGTAGTAATATTTGCAGCTTGTAATTTTTCAATTAACATATTAATGAACTCATCTTTGTTATTTCGATTTGATAAGAATTTTTCTTGAGTAACTGGTACAACCATTGTTTCATCGAAACAAACTTCATACGTTTTTGAAAGTGCAGCAGGTCTTCTCTGCTGCTCCATAGTACTGGAAGAATTTTAAAATTTACAGATTTTAAAGAGGCACTAAATTATTTTCTATTTAAAATGTCATTAGTGTAAATGGGAATGTAATTATAATATGATTTAAGTTTTTCTCTTAATTATTTTTTAATTTTAGTACACGGTTATCAGTATTATTGAATAGATATAGATTTAATGCATGAAGAAAATGATAAAATATAATATAATAGTTAATAAAAATGGACAAATATTTATAATCATTGATTTATCGACAGTTCATCAACTATATATGGCGCGTTTTCGACCGGAGGCACCGGTTGACCTGAAGTGATGTTGTGACCGCGCGCTCTCCGCCCTCTATCTCGAAAACGGTTCACCGTATAAAAATTTTTTTTAAACAAAATTTGTAGATAATTTTGTATTCTACAATATTGATAATGAATACAAATAGCAAAAAACCCATAGGAAATGCAATATTTCCAAAAAAAGCGCAAAAAATCGATTTTTGTGACCTCTGACCTTGAAATTTAATAGTTGCTTACACCCTATCATATGTAGGTTTTGAGACAACTTTTAGGGTGTCAATATACAAGTATTTACAGACTTACAGCTGGGTATCTCGAATTCCGAGATTCTTACCTAATTTAAGCTTGAATGACTGGATTATTTACGAACAATCATTCGAGAAGCGGCATTATTATGGCTGAGGGAAAGTTGGAGTTGCGAGGGTGAGAGTTTATACGAACTGAGGGTGATAACTCTGAGATTCCATTATTTGGATTGATTTGGTATCCATTATCAAATACCCTGAATATTAATGAATACTATTATATAAATTTGAAAGACCAAGTTGTTACTGAGAGGTTAATTCTTTCTATGATCCAGAAAGTTTTCGATCCGATTAGATTCATTTCTCCAGCAACTTTGTTTCCTAAGCTGATACTACAGTCGCTTTGAAAAAAACAACACCACTCAGATAAACCCGTGATAAAAACTTCTTTACGATATGGATATTGAAAATAATTCATTTGGAAAATATAAAATTCCCAGATGGATAGCTCCCAGATGGATAGCGTTCACTACAAAAAAACCTGAATGTTGCAGTTTGTATATTTCTATCGAGATGCCAGCAGAGATGCTCACGCTACAGTCATTTTCTTGATGGTAAAGAATAACAGTGCATTTAAAGGCAGTCAAATTCAGAGTCAAACCACTGAAACAAATTTCTATTCCACGTCTGGAGTTATTGGCTGCGAATATTCTTGCAAGACTATGACGGAATGAGAAAAAAATTCCATAATTATCAAAAGTTATTTTGAATGATGCAACTAATTTTCCTTTATTTTCAGTATACTAATATTAATATAAGTCACAAAAAGTATTTGAAGCTTTGTAACTCCTATTTAATTATATGCGAGCGCTTTCGACAGCTGGTCGCGCTGTCATCATGTAGGCTCTACTCAAAAGTTATTTCTAGAATGACACATCAACGGTAATTTTATGGATTCAACAAAGTGAATCCTGGTCAACAATTGTTGGAAATCGAGTGCAACAGATTCATTGATTGACTGATATCGAATCTTAGTGACATGTCCCAGGTACATTGAATCCAGCAGATGAGTCAAAATGGTGGTGGGACCTACATGGTTTCATGGACCCTCAAAATCTTGGCCACATAAACAAATGTTAAACGATGAGAATATCACTTTGGACATTTTTCAAAATGAAACAGCTACTCAGGTGTATACTTGGTCGTTATTCTTTGAGCTATGAAGACTTGATGTTCATACTTTGTAATTGTGAGGCAACAGTAAATTCAAGGACCCCCACTCACTTAGCTGATAGTCGGCATGACCTTATTCCCTCAATACCTGCCATGTTTATTCGTGACCTAACATAGCACGGAGTACGTGAGTGCGATGCTATGGAAACAACTTCTCTCAATAAGAAGATGGTACACAAACAAAACCATTTTCGAAACGAATATTCAGGACAATTGAAGTAGATGAAGGACCTAAAACGATTGCGACAAGTCGAACTTGGTGAAGTAGTTCTAGTTGGAAACGAAAATAATAAACGCTTAGATTGGCCTTTGTGGAGTATCATCCAACTCCTTCCAGGTAGAGATGGCAAGATTCGTTTGGGGCAGGTCAGAATATCAAAGGGAATCGTGCTAAGGCTTATTTAACGAATTTATCCGTTGCAACGTATCGATGATATCGCAGCCACCAATAATCTACGAGATGTAGAATCGTCCAATGAGGATTATGCAGCGAATCAAGTAGACTTGCAGGTTCCTGATATTTTGTCTCCAAGAGATGAATACATCAGTGCGGGAGTGTCAGATGTCAATTATTATGACATCAAAAGCAGAGCAACCGTAACTGGAAGTGAGTGTACGCGTGTTAGTTAATCCGATACACCAAACAGTGTGAAAATGACACGAAGTAGCCGAGTTTGTAAGCCATCGAAACATTTTACTGTATAGTATGTAATATTTTTCATTTGTATTTAAGAAATGTCTCTTATTTTTATGTGAGTCACTTTCTTGGTATCGTTCTTCGAGTGGAAAGATGTATGAGACATTTTCATGTTCAATCTGGCTATCCAGATTTGAGAAGTTGTCAATGAAGTACTTCTTGAAGTTATTAGTTGACATTTGACTTTTCATTACATTCACAGAAGAGGATGATATTTGGTGAATTTATATCGATGTGTACAACGCTGATTAAAAAAAATGTCATGGAACTGAAGTACCAGTTTTGAGATTAATTGAAAGGATATTCTGAAAATTGACTACTCATTTTCATATTATTATCGCAACTGAGATGCTTTGCCGTAACTGTCCAAACTTCGAACCATACGATTCAACTATACAACTTTACATAGAGGAAATAAGTCAATATTTTATGTTAGCTTCATGCTGTTATCCAAATTCACGAGTTCCCACTCATTTCCATCATTTCCATTCATTAAATACAAGGTTTGATAAGCTCTAATGTGTATTGGTTCAAAGTTCTACGCACGTATACATCATGGAAGGGTAATTTCTGAATATATTTTGAATGCAATGTCTCTAGAATTTAGTCCATATTTCCATAAAATGACTTATTAAAATACATTCCCTATTATCAGAATTCAAATACATATTGCTACTATATTCAAAAACAAAGTATTCATGCAATGAAAATGTAATAGTGAAGACATTAATGGATGTTATACATTTTCTCAACAGGATTAGTAGGTATGCAATATTTCGAAAATATTTGTTACAAATTATAAAATGATAATGTTGTATAAATAGTATTATTTTGATATCAAACACTTCCACACATATGCTAATCATTTTTTAATTATTGACACATTATTGAGAACTCAATAAGAATTTACTCCATTCATACAAATAACTCATGGCACTGAAGAAGAGACAAGTCCAAGAAATAAAAGGTAATGGAATACCAGAGATAGAGTTGAAGAAACATGAGTATTCTCATCTATGATAAGAAAAAGACATGCTGATAAGATCTTATTAACCGATGAAAAACTGTTATTATTAGTGAGAACAATGAATTCGTCACCGAAATAATGCATGCTCTTTGCTACTCTGAAGTTTTCATATTATTTTCTATTATGTTGGTTACATGAAATTCAGAAAAAATATTGGGATACATATTTTCTGAACATATTATCAGAAAACCGGAGATGATGCTGAACTATCGCAATATTCAACTGTAAATAAAAATATAATCCAGTCAAATGGTATCGATAAAAGACCCAAGGTCGCTATTTGAAATATTAGCGAAATTACATTTTTTTTCTCCAGTTTTCAACCTAAAATATGACTTTAACGTTTGAAAGAAAAAATTTGATTCCTACATTTTTAGATCAGAATGAGATTATTGTGAACATTTATTTCTGAAATACAACCATTGAAAATTGAACATTTTTTAAAAAACTGAAAATTATCATTCTTGTCATGGGCTCAGAAATCTCAGTGCTCCATACGTGAGGACAATACTCCAAAGCAGGTCTGATCTAAGCTTTATTAAGCATCAACAGTTGCTGAGGTGTGAATATTTTTCTGGTTCGGAACAGTGTTCCAAGCTTTTGAAAAGCAGCCTTTGCAATTTCAGCGACATGATTGTGCCAAGACATATTGAAGTCCATTTTGACCCTCAACAAACTTATCGAAACAGAAAACGGAATTGTCTGGCCTGACATCATTATATCCGGTTCGAGGACATTTATCTTCTTGGAGAAAACCTATGCCGGAGTTTTTGTGGCATTGAATTGAACCTGTTTACTTTCACTCCAATTCGAAATCACTTCTAGATCTTCATTAAAATATGCAACTTCCTGCTGCTGGTGAAGATGTGCCTTCGAAGCCGAAGTCGTGGAATCCAAATGGAATGACGAGACAAGTGTGCTGTCGTCAGCAAAACAATATATTGGATTCTTGGTTTTTTCCAATGAGTCGTTGATATACATAAAAAGAGAGTTGGTGACAATATAGATCCCTGGGGAACACCAGGTAGAAGTATTCGAGATATATTCATCGATGGCCACTTACAGGGAACGTCCTTTCAGGAAGCTGAAATGATCCGACAAGCCATAGCAACGAAATTTGGCCAGCAAATCCTTAATGCCACACACGGTCAAAGGCCTTAGAAATATCAAGCGTAACAGCTCTTGATTTTCCATGTTTCTCGATTACGTTATTTCCAATATGGGTGATATACGATAGAAAGTCGCCTGTTGATCTTTGTTTCCGAAAGCCATATCGATGATCGCTCAAGATGTATGACGTCAAAGCGAAAGATTCCTGGGAATTTGTTATTCTTGAACCTATAATAACCGCCACTGGCGTGAGTAATAGTTAATAACAGCCTTTTGCATTGAATTAATGTAGGAAACGTAGAATTTTAATAAACATTATCAATACGATTTCGGAATACATTACTCGAATGAATTAGATACAAAGTATTGATTTTATATCACCAAACGTAATTAATACAAAAGACTGATTCAGGCGAGCGGCTCAACGGATATCGCGGATGAAATTACTTGGGCATGATTTATAGTATGCAGACTAAACAATAACGGTTCCTAGACATAGTCGGGTAAGATGTTAGCACCTAAACAATTTTATTGATGGAACTCATGGACCACCATCATTTGCCGGCAAAATATTTGAGAAGTCACGGGAGAGTCAGTGCGAGTTTGGTGCAAGAACACGGCAGACGAGGATATCGTCAAAAAGTTGAGGTTTTAGAGAAATTGAAAAGAATTATTTCAACCGTTCAGTGGATGAAGATATGGAGGAAAATATATATAAAGATTGCAAAGGCATGATATTAAATTTCACGAACAACGATTGGCAGTGGTCGAATGCTAAAACATTCGAAAAACATTCATAGCAGAATTGGATTTACCCCATAACATAATGCCATGAGATATTCTACTATGAATGAGAGGATAGTAAATGCTGAATAGAACATTTTCGTTACAAATCTGTTTCATTTGCCCCGGAAGGAATATAAGATTATCGTTATGACTGGACCAATTTAACGACTCTTCTAGTTGGATTCCCAAAAGATTTAAAGAACTTCCAACCTCATCATGAACTCGCAAATGTTTATTTTTCAGCCACAACCATCAGCGGTTGGATTAAAGTCAGTCGTTTCATAAATATCAAATTGGAAGCTCGATCTAATCGATCTGGATTCCATCCAGAAAAGAGCCATCCGTCTGATTGGAGACGCGAACATCACGTGCAATCTTGATTACCTGGAACATCGAAAAAAGATTGAAGATTTGCCCCTCTTCTATAGATACTTCAACGGGTAGTGTTCAAGTGACTTGGCACATTTGATTCCTCCAAGAGCGGTACATATCAGAAATACGCGACGGACTGTGGCTGCTCGTCTTTTTGAGGTTCAACTCACTACACCTCGAGCTTCACTGTTTATAAGAACTCTTTCATTTGGAAAACTGCGTTCATGTGGAATAAACTTCCTGGGACCTCTTTTTCAAATGGATTCAATCGTCAGCAATTCAAATCCATTGTGAATCGCTATGAGAAAAAATCTTCATTTTATGAAAAAACTGTTCAACTTTTCGAATGACATCATTTCAGAAACGGACGGCCCTAATAATCCCGTTCATGTCTCAGATAATAGCAGAATTTTTCTGATTCAAAAGTGTGTTTTGTATTTATATTTTACATTGCATACTTTCTGCGCTTATATTTCAAAAAGCAATAGATTTAGCACCAGTAAAAACATGAGGTTTCGAAATGAAGCTGATAGTTTATGTTTCTTCTGAATCTAATTATCATATATTGCATATGTATTATATCACCAATATAATTATTATGTTATAACTATATATTGTTAAGCAGACGGCAGGCTCTCATCCATACAGTGTTTGCAAATCAACAAAATGCGATTGAATTGAGGAAGAATGGGGAAAAATGCAAAATTAAAAGTTAATTCTCAAATTAAACAGATTCTGATGAGGAAGTATTAACAATATTTTCATAAATTTTATTAGGTATAGATAAATTTGTTTATATTCTCCTCAAAATCATTATTTGAAAAATACTGACATTCACGATATTAATACATTATGATTCATACCTTGTTCTTGTTTAGTTTTCTCCATTGCTGCACAGGCAGCTCTCCATTCCTGCAACTCAGGAGATGGAATAAGGCCTGCCGATCCAGCGGCATTATCTTTCCTTGCCTGCCACCAGTGATGATCGTCTTTGCTGATAATCTGTGAAAAATTATTAGATAACATACCCGGTGTCAACGAATCTATTAGACAAGTCATAACTTCTAGACTATTAGGTGTATCAAAATAATATTTAGTATAGGTACAAGGTATGTGAGGATTTCAAGAGTGGTTGGGGCTGTTGCATAGATGATCCTTTCTTCAACATATCCCAAAATGGAATGATCTAGCACAGTCAGATCCGGTAAGCAGGCAATCCACCGTACTGGATCATTGGTTGCAATAACTTGATTATTGAAATGCTCTATTAAGTAATCAAGAACGTCTCTGGTATTATGAGGGAGTGCTCCATCTGGTTGGAAGTTACGTAAAACTTCCAACAAAAATATTGGTCCACTTATTTTGTTTCCAATGATACCAGCCCAGACATTGACGCCAATCCTTTCTTGAAAATTACCCTCTCTCATTGCATGTTGATTTTGTTGGGCCCAGTACCGAGAATTTTGCTTATAAACAAGCCAATAGGTATTTGTAAACGTCATTCATCGGAAAATAGAATGCAGTTGATGAAATTTGGGTTATCTCTATGATTTTGAAGCAACCAATTACGATTTACGTCTATCACCATCGTTAGCAAACTAAAAGGAAGAAATAAAATAACTGCCATAAAACCCATTATATATATATATATATATATATATATATATATATATATATATATATATATATATATATGTGTGTAGACACAGCGAGATTTGATCGGACCGAGACCGGAGTGAGATCGGACCAAGAACGGCATCATAGTGTGGATAGAGCCTAAAACGTAGCGTGCCGGTCTACTTATCTTACCTAGCTCAATGTTTCACAATAAATCAAATGAGTGATTTTTTTATGTTAATTTGTTTTGTGATGCACTGTTTGGAACCTTTGGTGTAGTAATATATATTACTGGAGTTTTATCCCAACATCAAACCGTTATTTTTAACACTTCGACACGTGTTTCAATCACCAAGTGATCATCTTCAAGAGGAAGATTAAACTGATTCTTTAAATTTTGGACAAATTGGATATCTTTTACAGCTCTTCAGAAACCAAATATCTGTTTGTATTAGCAGTTGTTGTTGAGTGCTTACGATACAGATCCAGTTTCGTTGACCTGGGCGGCATTATGTACTTGTGATGCACTGTTTGGAACCTTTGGTGTAGTAATGAATATTACTGGAGTTTCAATCTTCCTTTTGAAGATGATCACTTGGTGAATGAAACACGTGTCGAGGTGTTGAAAATAACGGTTTGGTGTTGGGATAAAACTCCAGTAATATTCAAATAGGTACATCACAACACTCTCCTCAGCAATCTACGGTATCGATCAGATAAAACAAAATGATAAAATCGTTGGGCTTAGCGTAACCTGAGTAAATATGTAAATACTACGGCAACGATTTTATTTTATTTCAACTGATCAATAGATTGCTGAGGAGAAAGGCGTGATCACTGCTACCTAGGACTTTCCGAATTATTTTTCAGGTTTTAGTACATTATCCACATCATAATTTTTTTTAATAGAACCATTTAATACAATTATTTTACTCATTTTATTTTCAAGTTTTTAATTTCTGATATTTTGTTACTCAATTCTTCTCATTCTGTTCAGTTCATTAAGTGCGTCAGTATTACAAGGTAATATGTAATCTGTCATTTTGTAGCTGCAGTCATCTTGATTTTTCATCTTTTTCACAGAGTAGGTACTACTATTCGACTATTCAAACCTAGTCATTTGACAGCCATATTGAGGTAGTTGTGAAAAAATATGCAATCCGCCATTTAGTAGCTGCGGTCATTTTGGATTCACAATGATACATGAATTTATTAAATTGTATTGTCATCAAGATTAAAGGTGTACCAAATATCAGATCAATTCGTCAACAGGAAAGGAGTTATTCAATTACTAAATTTTACCCAAACAAACAAACAGATAAAGCTAAATAAAACCGTTAAATTAAAAACTTGTATCTCTCCAATTCAACTCTTCACTTCACTAGACTTTTTATTGTCGTTTGTTGTGATATACAAGAGGCCAAGATTTCAAAAATGCACAATTTGTTGCGAGATTATCTGAATTTTGCCTTAGAAAACAAATATACTTTCAATACACTTTCTTATTCATCAAAGTGTAAATTTTATTCCGATGATTACATGTTTTCAACACAAATTTGAACATTGTACTAGTTTTTAAAAAAAATACCTTGATTATTCACACAATTGTTCGGTTATTTGTGTAACAAATCTATTTTTAGGTTATGTTCACTTCGTTGTTCCATGAAATGTGCCGTTGTTCGATGAAATGTGCGTTATAACTATTGCAATGCAATTCCCTTCAATAACTACTGTTCAGGAAGCATCGGCCAATAAGATAACGCTGCGGCTGATTTTAATGCATGTACATATTTTTTTATTTTTGCAAATACATACAATTAGATAATTGAGCTATCTTTTTCTATGAAACAACTATATATAAGCATTGTATATCAATTTCTATAATGACAGAAAAGAAGGCGAAGTCTAAATTTTCTAGTTGTATTTTTTTGCGAAAATAAATGAAAACTTTCGGTTTTCTATGTGCTCAGTGCAGATTTTGCCAGATGGAATAAAAAAAGTGGCAATAGATCAAAGATCTGCAGTATATGATAGTGAAGAGAAGGTGTCATTTTTCGAGTTCCTGAAATAGTCAATTTTTTGCCGTATCTTCGAAAGTAGGCCAAAGCGCCACTGTATAAACATGAACAACTTAAGTTTGTTCTGGTTCCAACATCCGAAACTGTTTGGAAACTGCGCAAGACATAATGCGTACAAGCAAAAAATCTCAAACAGTCCGAAATAGTCTCGGACACTTGGTTAAACCAGAACGCATTTTGAGGATACAACTGTGCCATCTATCGTATATATGAAGAGATGAAGACGAGAAAATACTGTTGATCATGTCCATTTTGTTATGTCATCAATTATTTAAATCAAATAAATAAAAAAACATAGAAAATAGCTCAAACAAATTTCCACATGAATGCGCATGAGCAACGAGAACAGTTCTAAACAGTTCAGCTTCGAGAGCAAGAACGATTGGGGACGGTTCAAGACAGTTTAGGATCATTTTGCAGTCGAAACCAGAACAGAGGATTCATCAATCCGAACTTATCCTCAATAAACCAGAACGTTCTATATCAACTGCACATGATCCTCATGTTCTAGAACCTGAATTTCGTAGAACCAGAACGACCCTCTTATATATTCAATTATCATTTCAATATCATGACAACAGCAACCAAAATATATTGAAATATGGAGTTTGTTGGTCCATGTGGTTCTACAGGATAGATTGCCCATTTTTATTCCAGTTGACAGGTTCATTACTTTAAGAAATTCTCAATTCTGATTGATATTTGATGATAAACATCTTTCCGTCGCAATCATCAATTATTGACGTTTTTATTTCGGTAGACAGGTTCACTACTTCAAGGAATTCTCAATTCTGATTGCATATTCAATGGTTAACATGTTCTGTCGCTATCAATTTTCTGTGTTACTGACATCCTAGTTATGTTTTTATGAAAATGTTTGAACTGTTTAAAATACAGGAATACCTACCTGAAGAATATCTCCAGTTTTGAAGGCAATCCCAGCTTGCGCACAAGGAATTAGTTCATCTTCCAGAGGATCGTAGTCGAACTGGGCCCTTACAAAAATCTGCAACAAATGAAATAGTTTCAATCGGTGTTTTGAAGAAGACAAATGTCCAAATAAAGATCTTTTACACTTGGAGAACATTGATTCGTTGTCATATTGGGTGACACAGTTTCATTGAGGAATCGGTTTCTTATTGATTACTGAATAATGATAATAATAAATGCTTTTATTGAAAGGTTACTCAGTATGAGAGATACTAACCTAACGTAACAAATGGCAGAATTCAAAATCTACACATGATAAATCAAGGCAGATATTGCTCTTTCATCTAACCAGAAATGTTTCCACCGACTATGATATAAATTGCATTAATAATAATGAACGCTTTTATCGATATGTTCTTCAAGGATACCGAAACCTTAGCTTATACAAAAACCTGACTTTCAGTTTTCTTAAGTCAAGTGGGCTGAAGTTTGGAACTGAGGGATTTATCATGACCTGCCAGAATGGTGTCTTCAACACCTTATTTTACCTTAATCGATTGATGATTTTCGTTGCTCTCAAGATACAGGGCTTGCCGCGCCTGAGACCCTGTTACATTTGCTGCATGTCCGGCTTATGCGGCCTCAGCCTACAACAGGCCTTTTCTTTTATCACGTAGTAACATTGGTATATTCTATCTAAACCGTAACAGATAGGAAGACGATCAAATTGGAAAACGGTAACTGTCATCGGGAACAATGGTCTAAGAAAATTTCGAGGACTTTCGCCGAAAGTTATACGAGGAAAACCAAAAATGCTGTTTCTCGTTTTTTTCGAATGGAATTGTTATTTCGGAAAATATAAAAAATGGGAAATGAAAATGTTACTGTATTCAGAGTGTAATATGAGGTGATAATAAATATTCGATAAAACGTTTCGTGTCAACATGGCCACCATCAACTTATTTTTAAATAAGAACCTGCCTATTTTATTACAGATATTGATTAAGCAATAAATTCACAATCCAAGCGTACATCACATTTGATACTTTTATATCGTTTCATTTGAAATAACTGCCATCATCAGTGACAACAATTTTAAATTACGGTCCTGTCGTTACTTCTTTTGTAAATTGTTTCAATTTCTTCAAAATATAATTCAGACAATCAAATGAATTTGACAGGTGTTTAAATTTTTGTATTGTCGTAAATATTCTTTCAGAGCTCATTTCTCCCTAATCAATTATAAATCGTAATATTTTTATAATTCTCAATCCTGGAAGTAACGAAAATATCAGTTTTTGGTCAAAATTCCATTGTTGTATGATTTGTTATTATCAAAAAGCATATCAATTCATTCACCATCTTAAACGCGTAGGCTTTGCTTGGTTTCTATGGCAGGAAAAATAAATGCGTTGTTGATATCTGTTGAGAACTGTCAGATGTTTATAAACATATCAAAGATGTATTCAAATGATGAAAGGACTGACATGCTATTTTGAAAAAGAACACATATAAATGCTACAGGATACTCAAAGTTCATCACCTCAATAAAAGGGATTACGGAAGGAGAGTACGATAGGTAAGTTGAAAATATTTGTGAAAAAATATGGACGGACGAATCAAAATTCACCAACAATGGTTAGTTCAAAAGAAATATCCATTATAGGTGGAATAATACAAATCAACATTTACATAGGGAAACCAATTCCAAGAAAGGTTCGGAATAAATATTTGGTTGGTAATTGTGGAAACAAACATGTTTGGACCTTTCTTTCACGATGATCATTTGAATAGTGAAATGAATTCGATGGCTACTTAAATGAATTGCCTTTGAATGTCCGCCATGAAATACAATATTTTCAACAGGAAGGCGCTCTTCCCCATAATGCAGCAATAGCAATATGAACTGTTTTTCTGTTTGATTGTTGTTACTGATGATGGAGGTTATTTCAAATGAAACGCTATAAAAATATCAAATGTAATGAAAAAGATGTGTCCGTATTTTAAAAAAAGTTGATGGTGGTCATGTTGACACGAAATGTTTTATCGAATATTTATTATTACATCGTCATAGTACACTTCGAATACATTTTTCTCTTCCATTTTATGATAATCTCCAAATAACATTCGAAAAAAATTAAAAACAGCATTTTTGTGTTTTCTCCGTATAACTCGAGAAGGGCGAGAGTCCCCGTAAATTTTCTTCGACCATTGTATTGTTCCCGATGACAGTTACCTTTTTTTCCATTCAATTCAATCGTCTTCGAATCTGTTACGGTTTGGAATATAGCAATGTTACCATATGATAAAAGAAACGGTCTGTATATCCATCACCCCAAACCGGCCTTAAGCCGGAATTACGAGTGCTCTATTATTATATGTGGCAGTCGATACGATACCCGTATTGCCTAACGCTCCGGAAAAATTTTGAACTATTTGTGGAGAATGAGACCGGTTGTCCTTTTATCAGTCAGATGTCAGATGTTGGGTCTTGGGGGTGCCAAATTCATTAGAAATACTCAATTCCCATCATCGAGCAGAAATATAAAAGCTAACAAGCCTAATGCATCGAAATAATACGTTATTTGACGTGGAGATTCAGCTCAGGTTAAAACAAACATCGTTTAAAAAGAGAATGAGAAGCAGACGAATCACACCTTTTAACGTGTGATTCCTAACACGGGTTGGACGATAGTAAGTGAAAATCGATTGTTCTGCCTGGGGCTTGAACCATCGACCAACACGGCGGCCGATTTGAGTTAGTGAACGAAGCACCTACGTCGAACCGACCGGCTACCGATCAGATTATTGATTTTTATTTTAAGTGTGAAATAATTGCGTTTTATCACTCCATACCTCACATTAGCTTCTAACAATGAAGAAACAAAGCAATCAGAATATCGAATTCAACTTCAATCAACTCAAAGCTAAGTTAGGTTTTTATAATTGAGTGCAATGAAAATTCAGTTTATAGGTTATGAGATGAAATATTAATGCAGTGGAATGATGAAGTGGATTCAGTCTCGATATTGAACGAGTGTTTAGTTGGTAAACATCAGTAAGAAAAGCCATTTTTTGAAAGAGATGAAGTGATTTATCAGTCGTAATGATTTTGTGAAACATCCGCATATTTCAGATGTGCAAAAACTGATAATTCACAATCTAGAATTTCACTATTTTTTGTCTATTACTCTTCGATTTTTGTGAATCCATTTTATGTTGCAGAAATCCATTTTTATAATCGGTATCATTCATATGACCACTTGTAGGTAATTAATTCAGAAATTACAGAAAATATACAGGCGGATTAGAATGTATAGTATAATGTGTCAAGGTAGAAATGGGAGAATAAACGCAATAACCCAAGAGGCTGCAGTGTTTTCTGGAGACTTGAACTAAATGGACAAGTCAGACAGCTCCCAAGGTACAAAAAAAAAATGTAGAAATGCATTTCACTCTCAACGAATTGAAAAAATGAATTTTAAAAATTAATTCTTGGAAAATCTCATTTATAACGAACAGTACAGTTACAGTAGTAACCAACACATTCTCCAACAAATAAGTATTTAGTTGAAGGAAATTGAAAAAATATTATTATTTTGAAGACGGTAAAAATATATTATATTACTTTGAATTATACCGGTCGGTCGGTAGCCAGGCGGTTCGATGTGGGTGCTTTGTTCACTCACTCGAATTGACTGCCGTGCTGGTCGGTGGTTCAAGCCCTAGTCTGAACGATCGATTTTCACTTGCTATCGTCCAACCCGAGTTAGGAATCACAAGTTAAAAGGTAAGCCTTCGTTAATCCTTAGCTCGCCAAGTTTCGACTTCTGAAGGTTGTCGTTCGTAGGGGTGCGACAGTTGGTTAACGGAAAAAAAAATTTTAAACAGATACCGTCAACAGACACACCGCACCCATCAATAGGACTAATTTGGCTTTTTCCATAGGAAGAAAATATTACATTATTTTTGGTTGGGAGTTTAAAGGCCATGGTAGAGAGCTTAGTCTTAGTCTTAGTGATATTCCTCAGTTTACTTCGAGAGAGCGTAGAATAAAAATGTTTACAACATGGAAGCTAGTTGTTCAGGAACCGTGAAGCGCCCGACGCCTATTGATACTTTATTCAACGCAATATGATAAACAGCGTCGGCTGTTTCTTTTTGAAGTTCTTTGTCGCAACTAACTATTTTAATGGCTCATTAGCAGCGTCGTCAAGGGGCATATCGGGTAGAAATATCTCAGTGACTTTGTGGATGAATTCCAGTGCCACTTGCTTGAGATGACTATGTTGCTTTCTTTGATGTTCCGGCATGTTTGCATTTTGGAAATTCTTTCACCCTCACAAATTATTGAATGTACTATATATCAAACAAAACCAACATGAACCTTCATCTTGACAATAAATCCTATCATCTAAGAGACATTATAAGAAGAAACCATTGAAAAAATTGTTCTGGCTTAACACCACGATAGAACACTGTTGCAATCAGGTAAGAGAAAACATATCTTGTCACTTTTTTCAATGTGATTGTAAACAAAAACATTCATTATTTTATGGTATTGCTACTTTCGTCGGCAGTTTCACAATTGTTCAGATTGAATAGACGATGACAACTCCTACGAAGACGCCATCTATAGGATCGACAGAAGACTTAATCCACGAATATAAATTATAAAAGAATCTCAATGGCGGACTACTGTAAAACTGAGCTATGACCGCCGAATGAGATTCGTCATCTATCGTTCATTGCAGTGAAAGCTGCAACAGACGCCTTTAAGATTCCCGTTTATTATTGATATTCTTAGGTAGTTTTCTTCTGTCAATCGTATAGATGACGTATTCGTGAGGAGAAATGTCATCACATACCATCAAGGACAGTTGAATTAATAATGTATACGACACATTTTTCAATATCAGTTTATATCAGTTAGACCAAATATTGAACAGTATTGAAAGTTCCTTCACCATTTTATATCATTCGAAATGGAGGCAGTAGAGCCAAAAAAACGAAATTCGACAGTTCTAGTTTTTGGAGAATATTTCAGAAACAATCACTGATATTTCCGATCTGAAAATAGATTATCCCAGTTCACCAAAAGGAAAAACTTTTGTCCAATTCAACCGACCTTGTAGATCTTACCGTTTCTGACACATGAGTATAGTTTAGGACAGGGGTGTCCAACTTGCAATGCCTCAAGGGCCAAAACTAAAACCTTTGATGTTGTCGCGGGCCATATAATAATTTTGTAACAAGTAATAACAAAATAAAGTGAGGTATAAAAATAATTAAAACAAAAAAGAGTATTATTTCTTTTATTGCTCAACAAATACATTTTTTGATAAACGGAAAATTTATTGATAACACTTTTTAATAATGAAGACAAACATTGCAAAAGCAACGAAAAAGATGTATCAATTAGTGTGAGGACTGTGGTCGATCGGCTTCATCCACCAATGAGGAAATGTCCACCTCCAGTTCAGTTGTAGACAGTCTCATAAGATGAAGTAAGGAAAAATCGGTTAGGTTGCTTCTGTTTTTGTTTTTAATGTATTTCATGGAGGAAAAGGCACTTTCACATGTATATGTGCTTCCGAACATTGACGTCATTTTCAGTCCAAAATCTCGCAGGTTTGGGAATTTCTCCTTTGGCAGTAATTTGAAAAATTCAGGTCCCTTTTCTTGTTTGGTGATTAGGTACATGTCTGCTTGAAGATCACATAACTCAAGCTGTAAGTTGGGTGGTTGATCATCAATGGTTGCTCCAAGAGGGTTATTATAAAGTAGTACACTGCTTTTAAGACTTTCAATTTCTTCAAATCTTGTATTGAATTCATCAATAACTTGTTCAATTTGTGAAATGCAGGATGAAAACTCAATATTTTCCTCACCGTTGAATTCTTCTGCTATTTGCAGACAGCTAGGGAAGTGTGTCAGGTTGTTCTTTTCCAAAGCACGTTTAAACACGTTCAGCTTATTCCGGAATCCGTTTATCATTCCGATCAAATCTGAAACCGTCTGGTTTCTTCCTTGGAGACTCAAGTTTAACTTGTTAAGATGATTAGTCAGATCTGTTATAAATGCTAACTGTCTTAAGAATTCTGGATCCTTAAACTTCTCTTCCAGTTCAGTTGTGTCAGATGAAACGTATTTGTTGAGGAATGCAGGGATTTCCTTTCTTATGGCAAAAAATCGTTCCATGCACTTTCCTGCACTCAGCCACCTTACATGGTTGTACATTAGCAAGTCTCCATACTCAGCCTCTGTTTCCACTAAAAACTGCTTAAGTTGCCTGTGTAAAAGAGATCGATTTCCACCTCTAATCATATTTATAATCTTAATCACGGTTTGGAAAACTTGATCTTCCTTGACTGATTTTCCACATAAAGCTCCCTGATGTATAATACAATGAATTGTTGGGCAAGTGACACCATTCTCTCGAAGCAGACCCACTAATCCAATTTTTTTACCTGTCATTGATGGGGCCCCATCTGTTGCTATGGCTGAACATTTATCAAAGCCTCCAATTCTGTCAACTGTTTTCTTCACAGCCTCATAGATGTCTTTTCCTTTTGTTGTTCCATAAAGAGGACAAATATCAAATAACTCCTCTTTACTGGTAAAATCATCAAAAGTAGTGCGCACAAATATTAACAGCTGACTAATATCGGTTTGATCAGTGCTTTCATCCAAACAAAGTGAGAAATATGAACTTTTCTTAACCAGGCTAAGCATAGATTTTTCTACTTGCTCACCCATAGCAACAATCCTTCTTTGTATGGTTTGATGTGAAAGTGGCACTGATTCAAATTTCTCCGCCATTTTAGAATCACCGAAAGCTTTGGCCATTTCAACAGCACATTTTTTTATCAAATTGCCATCAGTGAAAGGTTTTTTTGCCTTTGCCAGCTCAAGCGACACGGCATAAGATGCATGCAAAGAATGCGTTTGAGAGTGTAATATTTTACTGAACATACCAGTTTGCTGTTTAAGCTTTTTCTTCAAATCTGCAACTAGGGCACGCCGACTTTCATTTGTGTACGTAGCATACTTATTTTCATGCACTGTTGTGTAATGTCTTCTCACATTATATTCTTTAGGCACTGAAACTACATTCATGCACACTAAGCACTGCAACTTTCCATTATTGTTAGCAATCAAGTAATCACTCTCCCAACTTTCTTTGTAAATTCTGTTCTCACTATCAATTTTCCGTTTTATTGGTTTTACACTCATTATTGTATAAGAGGAATCTAAACAAAGAATTAATCAAGCACTGTTCACTAGCAACGTAATAGATTAGCCGACTAGAATACGTGTCAGTCGCACGATGGTGCCTGGCGACGGATGGTAAGCAGTGGGAGGTGGGAGGTGTAGCCTGCGTGAACTGTGATGCGCAGTAATCAGTGCAGTTCTCATAGTGGTGGAGGACGATTGTGTTCGTTACACGTCCGCAAAGCGGCACGCGGTACAGTACTTGTGATGTAAAAACACTGCTAAACCATGAAATATAAATTAAAAAATCTTTTTTCACAGTGGCAGCATTTAAAGAAAATATATGCTTTTCGAAAATCTTACGTGGGCCACAACAAATAGCCTCGCGGGCCGGATGCGGCCCGCGGGCCGCCAGTTGGACAACCCTGGTTTAGGATATATTCGAATGCCTACATTCCAGAAACATTTCAAAATTTCAATTCAATTTTCTTGATGGACTTGATAGTTGAATCAACTATAAAAACGTTTCCTCCCACATCACACCGGAACAAAAGTAGTTACTTTTAGTCATCTACTGATGATGCCAACTTGGTTAGCAAAACACGTGTTCCTCCCTGTGGATGATCTCAGCTTGGGATCAGTAGATGTTATATTTATGGGGAATAGTAGAGCATGTTTGGACGATCACATAATATCAAGTGGTCCCAAGTTGTGATCATGCACAGGAAGGAATGCTGGCTTACGAGAAAATTCAAAGAAGCTGCATACATGTTGTCCAACGATGCATTCAGCCAAGTTAGCGTAGAGATACGCAACATATGGAAACACATAATAAAGCGAAAAACGTTCACGGTAGCGCTCTCACTATTGATTATATATCATCATCATGTCAAATTATTTTTCGGCTGCATTTCAAAAATACTCAGGTTTCATTTATATACAGTATGACAAACTCAAGATGAAGACACTCCCATATTTAAGTCATGTTTGAAAGCAGATATTTGATTTTTGGTAGAGGCATAGACCTTCATGAGCCGCATGCTTTGCAATACTTAGCCCGAGTGACAACCGCAAACCCAGCCTACTACGTTCCTGCGAAAAGGGCAAATATTGTGCTTCGCGGTGATGATACCGAAATAAGTTATTTGAAAAAGTTGTTGTTTCCTTACTTTTCAGCAATATTATGAAGGGCATACACTTTTTCAAATGTTTTTGTCGGTAAAACTTCAAGTAGTTGGTTTTTGGTATAGTAATCTTCAAAATACAATGATAGGAAGAATTGTCAAGACCTATTACACCATTCGCATCCAAATTTGAGATCAATGTGTTTTCAAACCATTTCTCGAATATATTAGCTTCCATGTTCTTATGATAGTCAATATTGTAGTTCTCAAGTTTTCTTCTACATAATTTCAAAGAATTCGGAACCCATTCTTCACTTCCTCCGCAATGTGCAATGATTAGTCGCGATCCTTTGTTTGTAGGCATGTTAGGCGTACACATTTTCGAACCATTAGTCCACCCTTTCTCAACTGTGTCGTGAGTGTCATACCAAGATTCGCCTAAAAAGAAAATTTGCCGTTGTTCATGTCTATATTTAGTTATTTGTTCTAAGTATTCGTTACGCAATTCCTAGTTTCTTTAACTAATTCTTAAGAGTTTTGTTACAGCAGCTCACGTTATGGCCAGAAGTATTGAATTTCTTCCTTATGATTTCAGTTGTAGGAATCTCATTGCTTTTGTAATAGTCGTATATTGTTTTTTCAATGATTTTATTAGATAAACATCTAAAGGTATCTGTATCTGTAGAGTAGGGAGGGTGAGTGTAAGCCCACAGCACTTAGGCCACATGTGACCTACTGTACAACCTCCCGAGGAGTTATCCTCCTAAGTCATCATTCATCCAGTCCTCTCCAGGAAGGGGAGACATATCCTTTATATTGGCAGGTGTAGGCCAAGACTCGCCGAACACACACTCTCTCATTGACGATAACTCCGGGCACTCGCATAGGACATGCCTGACAGTCTAATGTTCGACATATAAACAAAATCTAAAGGTTTTGATAATCCTGTAAACATCGCGTCTTGCATTCATAAGATTTGTTTTTGACTATTTTACGTACAGTTGAGAAAGGAATTTCCGTCATATTGCTTGTGATAGTTTGTTTCCCTCGAAACCAAACTTGAGATTTAGATTCTAATATACATTGAAACATACTCTCTGTGTTTCAATATTCAAATGCATCCGAATCTTATTCACTGATATCTCTTTTTCGTATTGTTCACCATCGCTATTGGAATCAATACACTGGAAAAACTTTGCGTGGTTATCACACTCGTTTTAATTCAAAACCCATCCTTCACTTCCTCCGTAATGTACAATGATTAGTCGCGATCCTTTGTTTGCATGCATGTTAGGCGTACACATTTTCGAACAATTAGTCCACCCTTTCTTAACTGTGTCGTGAGTGTTATACCAAGATTCGTCCAAATAGAAAATTTGCCGTTGTCCAAGGACGCCACATTTTGAACAGATAACGAACATTTTAGGTAATTATAACTGCACCAATATCGAATTTCAACTCTCAAATCGCAATCAGTTCCTGAACTGAACATGAAGGCGATAACCATCCCCGCATTCTCCGATTTCTATTCATCACCGTAACATGACTTCAAATTCAATTTTATGATTCTTCAGCCAATCATAAAACTCGGTTAATAAAAATTATACAATATGAACCGCTAATTCTACAGTCCACGTGGACTAGTTCGCAGAAGGTTCATTTCCATGTATTGGTTTTTTGGCCTTTGAGAGTGCCGCCAACTTCAAGTGTGCACAATATCGTTTACTTCGACTATACAAATGAAAGTGGTGAAAAACATTAATTTTCTTTTCTCATAAAATTAATGATGGAATAAAAGTTATTGGTCTTTTCATTGGTGCTCGAGGAAGAATTTTCAAATTTTTTGTTAACTGTAGCAAACAGTTGAAAATTTCTATGAAAACCGTAAAATTTATTTCTCTTGGAACCTTGAAATATAAAATATAATTCACATTGAGTGGTTATTTTTTATTATTGTTATAATTTATACTAATGTATTTTCTATTCACTATTTTTTACTATTGTAATAGGTACTATGATATTTCTTGATTTTTTACAAACCACATTTGTTGGTAGGATATTGCAGGATATATAGATAGATATATTGAAAAATTGCACTTTTCGCGGGATCGCAGTAGGCTGGATTTGAGGCTGTCACTCGGGCTAAGTATTGTGAAAAGTGCGCCCCAGGAAGACCTACCCCTGTCCCAAAAATCAAATCTCTGCTTCCGAAAAGGATCACAATATCTTTATCTTAAGTGTGTCACACTGTATGTGGATGGAAAACTAATAGTTTTTTCTTGAAATTTTTTTTATAGAACATCGCTTTACTCACACCAACGTATATTTCTTTTCGTTTTACTTCAAGAAGCATTCTGTCAAAAGTGATGTTTAGATTTCCTCAGTTCATCTAAGATTTTTTATGGAGTTCATTTTAGTTTCCTGTCAACTCCTTCCCACCCCATTGAGTTCAATCACACTTTTCAATTCAGAATAACTTATTCCATTAGCTTTACTGATGAAATTGTAGTAACAACCTGGTAGGTCCATAATTGTTCTTCAATAAAATAGTGGCAAATAATTGAAATAATATCATTAACCACAAAATTTGTGTGTCTACACTGAACTCACGAACTCCACATATTTGCAGTGAGCAAATATTTATTCAATTTTGACAGGTACCTAGAAGGGCAAAGCTCAGCGAGTCGTAGCTTGATCTGAGTTAATGGAATGAAGAAGTATCATATACGAATGTACTGTTCTATCAAATTTTATATGGGGTTGTACGAGAGGATGATAAACACGACATTTTCCCACTCAGATGAACAAAAAAAGATAAAAAGCAAATAATGACCGAAATACGTTCAGATAATTTGTATGGTTCAAATAACCATCAGTATTAAATGACTGAAAGTATTTATGATGATGCAAGTTTATTTCTTCAAAGTTCTACTATGAATGAGTAAAGAAGACATCAAAACTTAAAATTCCTAAACAGCCAATATTACTGGTGTACATGCTGATTATGCAAAATCTACCTAATTGCAAACAATCTACCAAGTTTGAGATGATAATATGATAATTATATGATCGGATTAACTAATTAAAGCTCATTCCACCAGCACCAGTAAAGTAATTTTGAAATATACTTACTAAAACTGGCAGCGGTTTTATCCGGAATAACTAGTAAAACAAAACAAAATTAATGAAATTGCCACAATTTCAGTCCGAAGTCATAGAATATATTATTTTGAATGGAATATGCAATATTACTGAAATTAACAGAATATCTCAAAGAGAATAGAACTATATACAACTCCAGTAAAAACCTCTGAGTTTCCTCTACGATTTCTCAGGATCATTATGATTTTTTGGAAACCAACCAATCTAAAATATTTTCTTAGTCACATTTTAAATATTAAAGTTTTCATTGACATAAGGAAATATTTGTAATGTAGAATACATATGATATGTTTGTTTCTAGAGAATTTGTATTTATCAGTTTTATTATGAACAATAATTTCGTAAAAGTAAATAGTGAAATTTTATCTACTGATACATTACGGTTTACATGTTTTTTGGCCATACATTATGGGATGTTGAATCTATACATAGATCTAAACAATATCCTAATAACTTTTGATATATCTATCGAGGAGATGGATACTATGAAATTGGTCTTGATCAATGAAATCAATAAACCGTATTCAAAAAAACACTCAAAAGTGAGGTTTTTACTTGAAAGTTCACAAAATCGCGACACGTATTTCGCTATAGGATAAAATCTTCGGGCGTCACAATACTGTTCCTTTTGAAATGCTTAAAAATCAATAGGTTCAAGATTTCGGGATTATTGCTCAATGATCAAATAGTTTGCAGTGAGGAATATGGTAATTAGGATAGATTTCGAAAGTAGGTGAAATGATGTATCAGGTAAAAAATGTATTTATTATTCTACAGTATTATGACTCGTTCTTAGAAAGAAAAATAATTTAGGTGATGACTTGATTATGCTTTTATGGTAATTTGAATCATAATGACTTCGTGACAAATTTTGACATGATAAATTCATCACCTGAACTATTTACCTCTTTATGAACAACTCATAAAAGTGGAGAATAATTAATACAGTTTTCACCTAAGAGATCATTTTACCTAATTTCAAGATCTATCCTGAATACCAATTTCCTCAATAATCCCTAATTTTCAAATCTATTGATTTCTAAGCGTGTTGAGAATGTAGAGTTTCAAACCTTTCTCTTCCAAATGCCATACGTCATAATTGTGATTGAACTCGTGTCTTTCTGTCAGAAGATGGTTCGCAAATGTTGAATTGGTCTTCCCATTAAAAAAACTACTTCAATCCCTTTTATTCTTTTCGGAAAAATTCTTCCGGTTTGACCAATATACAATCATGTCGCGGTGTAAATTTCCGATTGGAGATCTCATATTTAAGTGTTATTTTAAATACGTTATAATGGATTTTTATCAAGTTCTATCATATTTTTTAAAGCAATAGGTGGTTCAATGACATTTTGTCTATGTTGAATACATCAAAATATGCAGTTTATGGAGATCTATGATTGTACTATTTTTTTGAATCTGAAAATGGAAGAAAAAACAATTCTGTATTCATTTTCGGTAAAACACACCATATGTAAATAGTGATTGGACGAACACTAAGTCAGACATATGGTTATCACTCGCTGCTGAGACTTGGAGATATAACCTTCGTCCTCGCAGTCAACGCACATACCGCTGATGATGTCTGCTATAATAGCAGAAGAAACGTTTGGTACTTCAGGTTTCATTCGACCACGACCTACCAGCCTACATTTCGGTCTCTTTAATCATGACTCCGGCTTATGTTTTTATGTGGACCAACACTAATTCTTTCAACACTAAATGTACCATATCTTCAAGTAAATATTAAAGCGCGACGAATTAACAAAATCCGTGTTTGTCAGATTGTTAAAATAACGTAAATGTATACCAAAGTCAGCGTAAACATTTCCTCAAATTAGAAACCAATTTTAGGGGGTTTGTTGGGGGTTAAAACGGACTCCAATATGTCTTGGCACGATCATGTCGCTGGAATTGCAAAAGCCGCTTCTCAAAAGCTTGAAACACTTTTGATGGTTAATAAAGCTCAGATCAGACCTTCTTTGGAGTATTGTTCACATGTATGGAGCTCTGCCCCTAATCATACCCTGAAGCTGCTGGATTCCATCCAGAAAAGAGCCATCAGCCTGATTGGAGACGCGAACATCACTCGCAAACTTGATAGTCTAGAACATCGAAGTAAGGTTGGACATTTGTTTCTCTTCTATAGATACTTTCACGGAAAGTGTTGAAGTGACTTGGCACATTTGATTCCACCAAGAACTCTTCCATATGGAGAACTGCGTTTATGTGGAATGAACTTCCTGAGAACGTTTTTCCAAGTGGATATAATCTTCGGCGATTCAATTCCAATATAAATCGCTACTTTCGCACAGGCACCGCTCTTAGAGCGCCTTAAGGATTTTTCTGAAGTGCTTGTGTTTTGTCTTCAAAAAAAGGGACGTGATATATAATTCACATAGTATCACTTTTTCTTTCAATTCATGAAAGATAATATAGCTTTTGAAACCTTCATTGGATTCGCTAGAACGGATAGAAAACCGTTTTATAGGGAAATTAATACTGACTTGATTAAGGTTACATCTTCCTAATGAAAAATACCACAATGACAGGAAAATCATTCAATAAGTTGGTCACTTTCACATTAGTTTTGTCATTCGAAAATAAAATACATTCTCTTGCAATGAAGTGATTCTACAAACTTTTTTTATGTTAACTTGTATGTCTTACTCGATTGATTGCACATACACACTGAGAGCCCTCTTGGACCTTCCCACTTAGAACCGGCACCGACTCTGTAACAGTTTCACGTCAACGCAACGGTGCAATTCCGGTCATTTCGAGAGCAGACAAATTTATGGCGAGAATAAACTGGGACAAAAATTGCTCCCGTTTAATACGATCACCCCCGGCATATGAGGCTATCATAGTCTTTATTACATCGATCGTTCCACTGAATCACATTGAGGGGAGTATGGGAGAGTAGTGAGATGCTACATCATGACAATGGTGTGAACCTTTTCCTATGAACTTTTCCTGGGGACGTTACATAATAGGATATCCAGATTGAAAAATCCTTCATATGCTCTCTATATTGGGAGCATAGTATGATGTTGATATTTTTTGGGAATCCAAATATCTAGTTGCTTTCCCTGACACTTTTTGAGGTATTATTCAAAAGCTGGTAGTTTTAACATCAAGATAATGTTATACAGGGTGATAATTTGAAAACTTACATATCTGAGCAACCAAATAAAATATAAGAAATCGCTGAAAACAACTTCCATAATAAAAATAAATGTTCTTCAATGTCACCCTACAAAGCTACATTCGATGTAGTAGTTTTTGGTTAATTAAATAAAACACTATTCGTTTAAATTGAAATTTTATTTTCTATTATGAATTGAAGACGTATATTGGGAAATATTTCTCTGGTAATAGCTCGGCATTCTTGGATTATTATTTTCTTCAGTTGCTCTATTGAGTCAAGTTGCGTCTAAAAAACAATAGATTTCAGGTGGTCCCAGAGAAAGAAATCAAGAGGGAATACGTCCATTGATCTAGGAGGTCATTCAACAGGACCTCTCCTTCCAATCCATTGATTAGCATAATTATTATCTTACCATTGTCTAAGTGGAACTACATAACGAGGAGGTGTCCCATCCTGTTGAAAATGTAATGAATTTTTTTCTAAAGATAAATTCTCGTGTATATCTCTCTGATTCTCTAACACATGATCTATCCGAGGTTCGATAGATCTTTTTAGCATTAGAGCATACATTTCGTCATTTGAATTTCCTCCTATGAATAATGAACCAATAATTGCGTCTTCCAATATACCAGCCCAAACATTAATTTCTTATATTTCAAATTGTATTTTAATATTATGGTACAATTTCCAGTATTAGGATTAATTTTCACTTATTAGAGAATTCAAGTTCAAAGCAACGCATATTCGGCTTTTTTAATCTGATTAGATGAAAAATTGTTATTTTCACTGTCGCATATAACTATTTTTCGGTTTTTTTGGCTGCGGTTTTCAGGTTTTTATGCCTGGCGTTTCGTCTTCGACTACGGTAGTCGATACTTTATGATACTTCGTTATAGCTAGGCCTCAACACAAAGCAAAATGTTATTGTTCTTGGATGATTCAGACTAGTTCACATGTTATATAGAGAAATAAATATTGCACCTGATAATTAGAATATATAAAAGAGCTGATTAGATTCATAACGACATCCAGGAAAATATACCAAATTCTCAAAATCGCTCACACACACTATTGCAAAATCAAAATCACAAATGATAACTGAGAATTCTTTTTTTCCTAAATTATTCGATTCACAATACAAAAATTTCAGAAATAAAATTGTGGTCGAGGAGAAAATTTCCAAAAGAAACTCCAGCAGTTTGATCTCTATATTTTTCAGTGGTTTTTGAAAATACAGTTGTAGCTAATCCCAATAAATATTACATTTCATACTATTAAATATTGATTTGAAAATTTGTATGACTTATTGTAACCTATAGTATTGGTATTTTAATAACGTAGTAGTGTTGACATACTTATTTTAAATTAATGGGTATTTTCGTTGAAAATTGAATGTTATATTTTTTATTGCACTCAAGTAAAAAAAAATCATTCATAAAAATTAGCATATTACTTCTATCAAGCGAACCTTTTTATACCTGACGAAAGCAAAATTAGATACAATAGATACAACGTCAAATCATCCATTGAATAACGCTGGACATCCCAATCGAGTCTTAAATGTTACCATTTAAGACTCTACATAACTTTCTTGAGATGTCTTGCAAATGTCACAAGTACAAAACGGAGACTATTAGGAATCGAATTTTGCAAGCTTAAGGACATTCTCATCAAGAAGATAAAATACGAATATTATTATATCATGCGTGGACTATCTTACGTTTTCTCTTTTCTAAAATGAAGAGAAATGTGCAAATTTCGCATTTCTTTTGTTTCAGTGTGGTGCGGTGTATACTTTTATTTAGCACACTACATCTTTTATTTGTGTTGTTTTCATTATTTAATAACACCCAGACTTCTGACAATCGCATCAATTGAAATCGAAATCATTCGTGTTTCTTATAACGACTGTAGAAATTCTACTGAATGTCCTAGATATTTGTTTTTAATTTTTTTCAGAAATCTTTTTTTTACTACTTGAGAGCCACCTGATTTGTCCATTTCTTTCAAGCTTCCGGAAAATACTGTAGTCTCATGGACCCATTACACCTATTTCAACATTCGTGTGCCCAGTCCAAGTTTGTACAGATCCTTTGCTCGATGAATGTCATATTAACTAATTTGGGTTGTCTACGAATTATTTGCCTCCTGTGATCCAGTGCCTCATAAGAGGTCTCCGTTGTTCACTCCTATTTTATTCAGGTGTTCTATCACTGGAGAGTGTGCAGTGAGTAGCCTTATTCTGAGCCTACCCCTGCTTTCCCTGCTTTGTTGCAGCAGTTTTTCGATTTTCTTCTCGGATAGTCTCTTTATGGAAATTTCCCCGTGTGTGTCCCGGTTGTGTTTTTCCACTACACTTAATGTTTCTTATAGACCCATTCACCAATCTGGTTCCGTATCAAGAATTTTAACCCCACAGCTTTTTCAGGGCCTATATATGGATTTTTTTTTCTGATTGATTCGGCCTACTTGATGAAGATCCATAGTAATTTCATAAAATACAACTCATGATTTCCACAAACTAGGTAAAAGGGTCTATGAGAAACATGGAGTGTAGTGGAAAAACACACCCGGGACACACACGGGAAAACTTCCATATGGAGACCATCCGAGAAGAAAACTGAAAAACTGCTTCAACAAAGCAGGGAAAGCAGGAGTCGGCTCAGAATGAGGTTACTCACTGGACACTGTCCAGTGAGAGAACACCTGAACAAAATAGGACTGAACAACGGAGTTATTATGGAGTTGATGATTCGTATTTGGTACATTCATCAGCTTATTCGTTGCTTGAGTATCCTGACACCCAATATGTAGTCAATCTATTCCTGTCCTACACTTTCCTCGGTTCTGCAGGGTATTCTTAGACCAATCTCGATTTCAATTATAGGTTCGGAGGAACTTCAAGTGCAGCTTGGCGGCCTGTGAAAATATTGCTCCACTCATTTCGATGAGGTCAAAAAATAATGTTCCATACGCATTGCAAGATTGCATACACTTCAACCTGGAAAACTGATGTGTACTGACCGAGTAGGTGACTGAAATGAAGGTTCCTCCCGTCACAATAAATTCTGGCGCCCGTTCCATGTTCGGTTTTTGATCGGTCTGTATGCGAGGTGCTTCTGCCAAGCATATTCTCAAGGTGACTGTTCATTGTCCACTCTTCGCAGTTCAATAATGAAAACGCGAAGTTTGTGTTGAACATGTATTTTGATGTCATGTGACCCGAGAACATGTTTGATGCTCGTTCCTCCACATATTCCGAAATTTTTGTTTTGCTCAATCCCAAGTAACTCAGTGAGTTTTCCAGTCAAATTCACCAACCAAGTCTTTAAACGCTGCGTAATTTTTTGGTAGCGGTCATTTATTTTATATTTTTCCACCAGATACGTATGTTTTTGTTACATGTTCGCATGTATGTTATTTCATGCCTGCCTATGCCTTTTCGTAGGTGCGTCTAGTCTGTCTATAGTCTGTCTCTGCTTTTCTTTCAACTCTGTCTATATATTGGTTCCCCTTTAGCCTGTAATCTAGCATGACTCTCAGATATTCGACCTAATTTAACAAATTTATTTCTTCACCTCAAAGTTTTGGAGGTCTCAGGCCCTCTATTCTGATCCTTTTGGTGAATAATACTATGGTCGATTTCTTTGGGATCATGTTCAGACCCTTCATCTAGTTATAATATTTTGGGTGTGCTGCATACATCCCTTCACTATTTCCCTTCACTATTTCCCTGGACTACGTCTTCCGGACCACTCCATTGTGGTCCGGAAGACGTAGTAACTCGTCAATTACAAGATGAAATAACAGTGAGGACAACTCTCTACTGAGGATAACCCCTTGCTTTCTGAACTATTACTGTCTCTCCCATAATGTTTTGTATACCGATCTCTCCCAGAGCATGCGGTCTATCCAGTTAGCGTCGTCAATTCCTCTTTACTTTGACGCCTAAGCAATTTATTATGGGGACGAATCATCAAATGCGCCCTCTATATCAGTTTCCGTCGATATACCTGATCTGTAGGCATATTGGTCTCGATGCAGAAATCTGGTAGTCAGTGATATATCCCTAATATACCTGTCAAGTAGTGTTTTTGGTATCTTCAATGTATAAGACATGATACTGATTAGTTTCAAGGCCTTTACCGTGTACTGTTCAAATTTCCCAGGTGGCAGGTGGCCGGAATCAGTCTTTATGTTTTAGTTATATACACCAGAGACGAATTTTTTTTGATGACTCAACAGAAGTTCTCAAATAAAAGTTCTGGTTCCTTTACTAACAGACAATCCTCTCTGGATGCTTTTTCAGGAGCCTCCGGTTCTGAATTTGTTGAAATATTCGGTGTTAGATTTGTAAGTCGTGGAAGTGCCGTGAAAGTGCAGTCGGAAAAGGTCTCTTATAATCTGTCCTATTTTTTTGTACTCCCCGGTTTTGCTTTATAATTATTTATTGAAAACTAAGGTCCCTTCAAGAGTATATTACAGGTTCTGACGCAAACTTGGATCTGTTCGAGCTCCTTGCATTGCCTTTTTCATGAGTCTCTCTCCAATTTCCTCAGAGCTTTATTGTATTCAATTAGGATTTTTTGTGGGCAAGGCGTTTCTAGTTTGTTGTCACATCCATGCCAAATCTTTATTCCACCCGAAAACTTCCCTGTTTGATTTCTGGCTGACCATGAGTTAATATTCGTTGTACGTAGATATAATAGTTCCCAATGATCTGTCTTGCTACTAACTCTTTGCCTGAAGAATCTCTTACTCGTATCATAGAAATTATAGAACTGAACGAGTTTTCATGTCGGTGATACATGAAAATAGTAAGTATTGCTTTCATTCAAAAGATAATCAGGATTTTGATAATTATTTAATTCACCTGATGAACATTATATTACCAATCTTTCCAAGAATACCGATATTCCGACTCTGAGGCTAGTTCAATTTCTCAATATTATATGAACTTTGCCAATTAAAAAATTGTTACAGAAATACAGGACTGCATAAGAAATTTCATAGTGTAGGATGGCATAAGTCATATAATACCCTGTGTAAAAAAATCTATAATAAAATTGGGGTAGCTCTTCAGAAGTTTCTGTATAAAAATATGAACAGAGTTTTCTATATTTTTGCTGAAAATTAAATTCAAAATTTTTTTATTTTTCACGTATATCTTCGCCTCTTTAATATCATTGAATCGTACCGAAAAATACAAAAACTTCACCACAATTTTTCAATTATTTGGCAGTACTCAGCAACCAGAGGCAACTTACCCTAAGTACATTTTGGAATCTCAAAACTGCATTCAAATGAATATCAATTTGATCAACCATATAACAATATCATTCAAATATTTCATATCATAAATATCATAAAAACAAATGCACGTACTTCGAACTAAAGTGAAATCAATGTTGCTTGTTTTCCATTAAGAATGATCTTACGGAAATAATCCTCATGACAATAACAGAAATTGTATGACATTGAAGAATTTTTGAAAACCATGAAGGGAGAATAAAAAGTAGGATAAGGCCAATTCTTCAACTAATACACTCGAAATAAAAATAAAAACAAGAACACCCTAATCATTTTATGTTGAAGCAGATGAATATTCAGAAAAGGCAAGTACCAGGGAAAAAACTCTCTAATCAGAAAATTTTTCATTGGTACTGCAAAAGTACTAAAAACTTCAGAATTCGTAATTTAGACAATCTTCATGGCTGTATACACACAAAGCATAGTCTGAACTTTAGCACCATCCTCCAAGTTTCAAGGGCTACGGATATCGACCCCGGCGCGATGATTAGAAGAAGAAGTAAGAGATTTCCAACTTATGTTATCCTTTAGAATAAATGAGGAAAATGCTTCGTTATCTCTTGTCATGCACAAGTATTTATTTAATGAACGATTTTTAAAACTTGGGTGTGAGTTTGAAGATGTAACTTTGAGTGGTATGGAAGTATTAGTAATGGCTTTCACTTCCGCATACATAGATTCTTGATGATCATAGATGAAAGTATAATCTTCAAATACTCCAACTTCCTTGTGAAACACAGTTATTTTCATCTAAGAGTAATACGTTGAATGTAACAATGAACATTACTCAAATTGATTATTTTAAATAATTGAAATAATTTGAAGTAGTTAATACCTAGGAAACAAAAACTTGGCTCAAAATTTTTGGTTTTGAATAATAATATTTTTTTATGCTAAATATTATGAAATATGATATGTAACCCCACAAAAATTTCAAAAGATCAGTTCAGGGAACTTACCTCACATGGTGGTGGTGCGCTTCTATAAGAAGGAACTATTTTAAACGTTACTGAACCCCTCGCTTCCCTCTGAAAAAGAAATATTCAATGAAATAACCAATATTGCATACATTTGGCGGCATTGCTATTTCAGTTTTGTAATAACATTAAATTAGTTGAAAGCCAGTTCAAGAGAAAATTTAATAACAATTTTTATTTATTGGAACAAGACAATTTTTCCATCGAGATCAATATCTATGATGAATAATATTTTGCTCTTATTCTTACAAATGTTACGAATTATTCTATTTACTTTTTTCTAAAAGTTATTATTTTCAACCATATCAGTCAATAACAATATATTTCTCAACATTTTAACGTAATCAGTATTCTCTTAAACCTTAATCAAATTGTAAACTAAAGGAGATAAATTTCATTTAGTATTAATATGTATGATATACAATAAATCACTATTTGTTTGAAGGTGGTTGGTTGACAATGTTTCGTGGTGCATTATATTAGTTCGGACTTCCATTGTCTAATATGATATACATTGATTTGAAATTCCTTGAAGAATCTGTAAAAAATAAAAAAGGATGAGCTGAAAAAACAATTATAATGAGCAAAAAAACTGAAATTACAAAGAAATAAAATACAAGCAACCACCCAAAAATAAAAAAATTGAACTATTAACACGAGATGAACGTTAAAAAATCATCAACAAGTAATGAAAATTAAAAATTAAAAGATTCAAAGCCAAGTTACTTCACGACGGTTCGATTGTTAGTATCCATAATCGTCTTCGGGTGATAACTAAAGATGTGACTATTTATAGGTCATTCAAGTGCTTTCACCTATCCCCTTTTTCCATATGTTGCGTTAAGATTGGCGTTTAGCTTGGCTAAATGCGTTGTTGGACAACATATATGCGACTTTTTTGAATTTTCTCCTAAACCAGTGTTTCTCCTTGTGGATGATTTCAGCTTGAGACCACTTGATTTATGTTGATGAGTCCAAACATGCTCTGCTATTCCTGATTTGCTGATTTCTCCTCGCTGTGTGTGTTTCTTATGCTCGGTAATGCGAACTTTCAATGGCCTCTTAGTTTCACCGATGTATGATTTTCCGCACTCGCAGGGTATTCGGTAAATGTAATTCTTGGAATCGCAGTCCGCGTTTGGTGGCCTGGTTTTCTCTAGGCTGCTACAGATAGTTTTCCCAGATCTGAAGCAGTTTCTGATGTTATACTTGGACCCAATTCTTCTTATCCTTTTTACAGATTCTTTCAGGGATTTCAAATTAATTTATATCATATTAGACAATGGAAGTCCCAACTAATGAAATGCAATAAATCACTAACGTCTCCGTTCAAAAACCCCCATCATTCTTTGAAATCCAAAATATTGATCCTCCAACAAGAGTGATACTCTAAATCTAACACGATCTTTTCTCAATCACCAAAAAAGCAATACACCTCTCGACGCGCGTTTCAACAACCGAAGAAGAAAACTTTTCTTTATCTTCTGAAGGCGCCAACTTAGTTGGTGAAACGCTCGTCGAGAAAAGTACCTATCGCAATTCTGGTGATTGGAAAAAGTGCTTGTATTGGATTTATTCTTAGTCAGAGGTTCCAATTTTACCTTTTATCACTTAGTGGTATTGTTAGATCAACACATTAACACTATAAGAATAATTCACAAGTTGGTGAAGCAAACTTGGTTGGTGGAACGCACATCGTGTATGGGAGCAATATTTCATTATCATGAAATGCCGTTTCACTTTTCATTATTTCAAACAATCATTCCTCAATTTATTCTCTTAACAATTGATTCATTTCAATCAAATTAATTCATACATTTGCTGTTCACACTAGAAACGATTGTTCACAAAATTTGTTTTGTTTCATATGATTGATTGTTTTTCAATGTTACATGAATCTATTTGCTCGATGAAAAATTGTGAACAGTTATATACTATTGAAGCATTATTTTTTGACAGTAACTTTTTGCCATATACCTGTCTTTCGATTATAAAAATATAATGAATTTGTTTATTGATAATAATAGCTACACGAATTGAAAGAAGTGTTGATAATTTCGCGCTGGCGTTAACCTTTGACACCTTTGACAACCTTTGAAACCTCGACACGTGTTTCGATCACCAAGTGATCATCTTCAAAAGAATTTTTAGTTTAATCTTCCTCTTGAAGATGACCACTTGGTGATCGAAAGACGTGTCGTGGTGTTAAAACAACGGTTTGGTATTGGGATAAAACTCCAGTACTATTCAATTGATTTGACACAAATTAATTGTTGACTGAAAACTAAAACGGCATTTCATGCATAATCGACTGACATACAACGTTGATTTGAAGAAATAAATAAAAAACCTATATTTACTTTCTTTCGAGAAAATTATTATCCATACGAGAAACTTTCATTATATTTCATAGAAAGGTTTAATAATTCAACCGCAAAATTGAAATTTTCATACTCACGAGAATTTTTTGTAAAGCATTAACGGATTGGTTGACGACAGGAATTCCATTAATTTCTCTAATTTCGTCCCCAACGTGGAGAGTGGCCTGGCGATGAATCATACCACCATGCATTATTCTTGCTACTATACATTTCCCATCTTCGTTCATTTTCAGTGTGATGCCCTGAAATGGTTGAAATACTTTTGAGAAAGGTGTGCTACGGAGTGTTACTTCAGGAACAAAATATATGAATTCGGAAGACCTTTGATATCAAGAGCATAAATGAAACAATTGAAAATGAAAATAGAACTGATGTTCATCAAATAGTTCGAAAGTAATCTGGAAAACTGCAAAAACTAATAATGAAAACAGGTATTCACAAAGAAATATATTAGTATGTATGGAGATGCACAAAGGGTTTCATAGTCGTAGACTATATAGATATATAGAGAGGGTCATTTTGAATAAAACAGTTCCTCACTGTTTTCGAGTAGTTTTTATTTTGGTGATTTCTACTGATAACCTTATTGCGAAAATTCAAAAAATATTTTCAATGATTTTTCAAGAAGTGGTTTGTACGGAGAAATCTAATAGCCTAATTTCGAGTTACCCCTTTTAGTGAAATCTATAAAATTTTTGCTGATCAACGAGGTCTTACCTTTCAACGTGTGATTCGTAAAATAAGATTTTACTTTGTTTCTTAAGTATTTTAGAATTATTGAACGATAATATTAATAATTCAACGTGTGATTCGTAAAATAAGATTTTACTTTGTTTCTTGAGTATTTTATAATTATTGAACGATAATATTTGAAGAGGTCAGGGAAAAAAAAAGGTCCATTATTACTATAACACATAGAATCTAATAGCGTAGTCGTTGTAAGCAAAAAAAATAGGGTACAATGTTATTGCAGTTTAAAATATAGTTGGTTTGAGGAAGAAATATGAAGGAACCAGCGAATGGGAGGAAAAAAATGAGTGTCCAAGTAAGTTGGCGGCTATGGTTCACTGTGTCGGCTCTTTTTGTACAGCCTATTCTTATTTTTGGATAGGCCTATTGGTTATGTTTCAGAATTCATAATTTATTTTACCTAAATAATTATTATTCAGACAACTGATCCAGCAGAAAGACTGCTATCTTTGTTAGGTATAACACATATTAGAACATTTCTTTAGTTTCATGTAAAGAGTAGTTTATGTAGTATAAAGGCTCTATCCGTTATTCTACATTTTCATTCATATGTTTTTTGAACTCGAATACTTTTCAGTGTTTTATTTCAAATTATTAGGTATATTCAAAAACTCGTTTGTTTTTATGGTTGTATAATTCAAGTTATATGTGCATTGCAATATAATGTGAACGAAAATATAGTATACTTATTATTGTACAATTAAATATGGGTCTTGAAAAATTATATTTACGTTTTCCCGTCTTGGGCACACATCTTTTTTCTCCTGAACTCTTCATTTATTTCTACTGTGAGATATTCCACTAGGTTATAACAAAAAAATGTTCGTTAAGTGAGGATATATGTTTTTAATAAAAACTTAACGGATGAAAATACGAAATGTAAAGAAAAAATTACAATAGATGCTTGAAATGTTCCCATTCAGCTCTAAGCCTGCAACGTTGACTAAAATTTCTTTGGAGTTTTCTAAATGGTGACAGGTATTTCTTGCACCACATAGACACTCTCGTTAATGTAGGTATGAAAAAAATCAAGAGAATTAAAATCCGGAGAAAGCATTGGACACGAATTTTTTTTACCCAAAATCGATAGAGGTTTGTTAAAATTATCGTTCCCAGCAGGCAAAACGTGAGCGCTAGCTAACTGAAACTACATATTTCTGCGCAAGTTTAAAGATACCTCTTCCAGCGAGCCTGTTAGATAACATTTTTTTCGGAAACCTTAAAAAGTTGCTCGTCCAATCTTCCAGATAACTCCAGTTATCATACCAGCCCATTAGTCAACACCAAACTGGTGCTGAAAGCAATTATTCAATATTTATACCTTATAGTAATGTATGTGCACATTAAGATTGATTTATTCATTCATCCATCGATGGATCAGCTCTGAATCTTCTCAACATTTCTTGTCTAAGTAAACTTGGTGCAATTATGTCTCCAGTTATGTCCGTATGAAGTAGGATCTGACGTAGGTATACTATGTGTGGGTTCTTCAACATGAATTGGGTTTCATTTCCGGTGTGGTTTCTCAAGTATAAGCCCTTCACACGACGTAGAAGCGACACGACGTGTTGCTTTTACTAACTGTGTTACATAATAACCTAAGAATTATTCAAAAAAACTTTGATGAATTACAAGTAGTGCTCAAATGACTCAATTCATGGTGCAACTGAACCATTGCATTACATAACTTGAATTTTATACAGGGAAATGGAAAAAATATGACTTGAAAAGGAATTGGTCAGTAACTTTTTTAAAATCTTAAAGAAAGTAAAATTGTTTTTTCATGGGCTGTACATGAACCATCAAAACTGAATCATGTATTTCTGTGGGGCTATACCTCCTAGGTAACCCAATTACACTTATCAGAATTCAGAACAAACAATGAGGTTAAATGTCCATCTAGTTTATGTTGAATATATGAATGATTCGAACTGATAAAATCAAAAGTTTTCAGTTCGTGTTCATTCACCTTGAATGAATCACCCAAAAAGAGCAAAATTATGAAAAATTCAAAATTGAATTTAAATATAAGTTTTTTTTTTATTTGTTGATGTGGGTGGATTTTAATAATTCTAAACTACAAATCAAAATAATATTTGATCTACCGTAGTTTGTTCCCGAATTATTTTTAGGATACACTGTAAGTTTTATAGTGATAGGTACTTCAAACTGGTAATTATTCATTTTTGTGGTCGAAAGGTTTCCAAAGCTAACAGGAAGAGATATTTGGAGGAGTGGTATAACCGGAATTGCTAGAGTAATGAAAACCCCATTTCCAAGGATAATAGAGTGTTATGATATTAGCAAGGGTCGTGGCTGGGATATAACATGTCGTTTCCTGAAAGTCCTTACCCAAGCTTAAATGAATGTATCACACCGCGCGTTTCAAATTCGTAGGAAAGAGATAAAAAGAGATTAGGAAACAATTGAATTTTTCATAATTGGATCAGTATATTACACAGGTTTTGGAAATATAGTCGCAATTGTTTGAGAACATTATAGGTGCTTTTTACGTTAGGAAAATTTTCACGAGTAATAATTTTTTCTGCATATCTACCAGTTTAAATCAATACAGAAATATTACATGCATCTAGTTATTATAATAAAAAAATATTATGATTAAAAAGATTTGGATCACAAATTTTTTCCTGCTTCACACGATTTGGATCGGTACCAAATGATCTTTGAAGTGCTTTTATAAAAAAAACTTAAAGAAATGTTTCTCTAAATAATTAGCAGAAAACTCCCAGTGCAAGAAAGTTCTAATTAGATCTGTAATTTCTGAAAGATATTTTATGAAACAAGTGATCAAATAATAATGAAATAACATAGAAAAGATAAACGAAAAAGTATTGGAATGGAGTACGAAATTACTACATTTTCCAGTCAAGATTTTATGGGTAACATTTACCCCTGATGGAGACTTGAACCAAGAGAGATGAATTATTTATTGGAACTGGCCACTTCAAAAGTAAAACTGTCGTGTTTCTAAAGTGAAAGGTTTCATAATTGACAATTGACATTTATTCTTGTTGATGACAAAAAATTATGACATGTTTTAGTTTGACTGATTGGATCCACGACAGATCGAAACATTCTCTATGTGGTATTGGAATATAAATGCAATGTTTTTGGGCTCAGTGGTCATTCAGATGTCAGTGGTCATCCCTACTTTTGAGGTCGTAAGATTTTCAACGCTAGGAGATATTTAGAGGAGTGGTACAACCGGAATTCAAAATATAGAGTCGTAATAGAAGTTACGTAATTATGTTGAGTTAGGTAGTTTGATGTGCTAATACCTGTACCTTGATTAGATAAATTATCAATAACATTCCTCGACCCTATTCTACCTGGCGTCATGTTTTTTGCTATTCCATGGAACGAGGCGAAAGGAACATGAAAGAAACTGTAGACTAGGACAAATGGAAAAGTCGGCTGTGTCGGAGCACACACTCAGTGAAAGAAACCACAGGATTCTGTTTAAAAACACAAAACTCATTGCCCCCAACCAGATATATCATAGCCGAGTGGCACGGGAAGCAATAGAGATTCACAAACACACGGATAATTTCAACAGAAAAGAACCTCAACCAAATAAGGAATCCCATTCTGAGAAGTTCAAGAATAGCGAACAGCATGACGACAGGTAGAAAAGGATCGACGAATGCTATTGTCAATTTACTAAGGAAAGATATTAAGCACATCAAACTACTTATTTTCTTAAAGACAAAACACAAGCACTACATGATAATCCTTAAGGCGCTCTTAGAGCGGTGTCTGTGCGAACCTAGTGATTCACATTGGATTTGAATAGCTGGAGATTGAATCCATTTGGAAAAACGTTCTCAGGAAGTTCATTCCACATAAACGCAGTTCTCCAGATACGTCTTACGCAGCCGTAATATCCAGTTATTCGATATAATTCAGAATGACGGGTGTGAAGTTATCCACATTCACAACGTACACTGAGAAAAAAATATCGCATTACTATTTTTTCATTTATCGACTCTGCACACCTACCATTTTTCAATATGACACGCTTATTGACTGATTTAATAATAAAAAAAGAACCGCCCTAGTTTATTAAACTGTCTGAAGGGTTGAAAATAGGGTGGAAATATTTGAAAAAATCGTAACATGAAAAATCGACTTTGTACACCAATCAAATTGAGATATGTTATTCCTGATGATCTATTCGACAAGAAAAACTTCACGTGATAGTTTTCCAGGCCGTCTGAGGGAGTGAAAATGGGATGGAAATATCAAAAAATATCTTAACATGAAAAATCGACTTTGTACACCTGAAAAATTGAGATATGTTATTCCTGATGATCTATTTGACAGTAAAAACATCACGTAATAGTTTTCCAGGCCGTCTAAGGGGGTGCACATGGGGTGAAAATATCAAAAAATGTCTCAACATGAAAAATCGACTTTGTACACCTACAAAATTGAGATATGTTATTCCTGACAGAAAAAACTTCACGTCATAGTTTTCCAGGCTGTCTGAGGGGGTGAACATGGGGTGAAAATATCAAAAAAATTCTTAACATGAAAAATCGACTTTGTACACCTACAAAATTGAGATATGTTATTCTTGATGATATATTCGACAAGGAAAACTTTACGTTAAAACGGAAGAACAAAATGAAAAATAAATTCAGTGTCTCGGTAGATTGAGTTATCAATATGTTTGATATACTTTTCACTAGTATTTTGAACCCGCCAGATAGTTAGATTTTTGAATGTTTTTCACAATAATTCCATTTCCTCGGACGGCCTGGAAAACTACTACGTAAAGTTTTTCTCGTCAAATCGGGTGTCAGGAATAACATATCTCAATGTTTTAGGTGTACAAATTTTTTGATATTTTCAGCCCATGTTCACTCCCTCAGACGGCCTGGAAAACTATGACGTGAAGTTTTTTCTGTCGAAAAGATCATGATAGATAATATATCTCAAACTTATAGGTGTACACATTCGATTTTCGAAGATACGATTTTTTAAACTTTAAACTCCATTTTCACCCCCTCAGACGGCCTCGAAAACTATAACATGAAGTTTTTATTGTCGAATAGATTATCAGGCATAACATATCTCAATTTTTTTGGTGTACAAAGTCGAATTTTCATTTTACGATTTTTTTAAATATTTCCACCCTATATTCACCCCTTCAGACAGTTCAAGGAACTAGGACGGTTCTTTTTTTATTAAATCAGTCAATAAGCGTATCATATTGAAAAATGGTAGGTGTGCAGAGTCGGTAAATGAAAAAAATAATAATTCGATATTTTTTTCTCAGTGTATTTTGTGGATGTGGATAATTTCACACCCGTCTCAGAATATATAAACCTCTGAAGAAGCTATCCACGCGCCCCAGTGAAACCACGAAGAAATTCCAAAAATCGAGAACCTTCCAACCCGAAAAATACTGACACCGAAAACCTCGGCCGCGAAAATCTTAACCATTTTGTTGAATCACCGTGCAATTCAGGACATGTGTAGGACATTAATGTCAATTCCATTTTCTTTCCTATCGAAATGTTTTCTATATTTATGAATTTCTGTTGCTTTCCCCTATATACTCTTGAACTCTTGGATAGTAATTCTGAATTTTGCCAAATGAAGTGAGTGCCTTCCTTGACTGATTCATCTTGTGTCGTACCTAAACACACGAACGTGGTCGAACGAATTGAGTGCTCACACTAAATACGTTTTTCTCCGTCATATACATGTCAAATAGGTAGGGTATCGGTGATATTGCATTCGTAAAGTCCTTTTTGGTTGTATGTGTGTGCCACCATGTATATTCACATTGTACCTACCACTTTTTATATATATGTTTTTGATGAATGGTATGTTTACTTCCTCAAAATAAAGAGTTGTTAAAATGGAATCGTAGAATCATTACATGGCGCTGCGAACAGGATGTAAAAATATAATAAATTGTGTGAATTTTAAAAGTTGTGAAAAATAAGTTATGGCTGATTATCGAGGTATTGCGCCACTTGACATGAGTGGAAATGTTTCGGAGAAGTGGAAATTTTGGATAAAAAAGTTCAAAAATTATATAAAGGCAGCAGAGTTAGATAGAAAAAAGGAAGATCTGCAGTGTGCTCAATTACTGCAATACATTGGTGATGAAGGATTGCACATTTATAATACTTTTCAATTTTCGGATGGTGAAACAGATAAATATGAACCTTTGATAATAAAGTTTCAAGAGCATTTTCAACCGAAAAAGAATCTTACGTTTGAAAAATACAAATTCATCAATAGGAAGCAATCTGAGGGAGAAACAGTACAACAATATGTAACGGAACTTAAGAATAGGACAAAAAACTGTGAGTTGGGAGACATAGAAGAAAGTTTAACGTGTTCAGTGTTAATAAGTGGACTAATTTCGGTTTAGTTGAAACAACGATTATTAGAAGATGATGAATTGGAACTGAATAAGTCAGTTCATATATGTTTGTCGGTTGAGGAGTCCAAAAAACAAGAGAAAGAGATGGCAGGAGAAAGAACAGTGTGTAGTATACAAAAACATTCAAGAAGTTTTCAAGGAACGCGAAAATTTAATACGTATCAGCACCAGACAAGGCAGCAATCAAGTGAATGTCCAAATCAACACCAGGTAGCGGGCTTGTCAGGTCAGTCATTCAGGCAGCAGAGATCTGAAGTACCAAGCCAGATGAAAGGTCTCTGTTATAGGTGTGGCTCACAACACATGAGAGGTAAAAACTCTCCGGCTACTGGTAAACAATGCAGTTTCTGTGGTAAGTTTAATCATTTCCACAAAATGTGTCGCCAGCGGAATATTCATTTGGTTCATTCTGAGAACTGTAATATGGAGGAGGCTGATGACATAGGTGAAAACTTATCTCAAAATATACTCAATAATCAATAATCTTGGAAACCGATCACAAGCCTCTTGTTAAAATTTTCAACAAACCATTATACGATTGTCCCCCTAGGCTACAAAGAATGTTTATACGCCTACAAAGGTATGATATTTGTCTCGTACATAAACCTGGTAAAGAACTTCACAATGCCGATACGTTGTCCCGGTCATTTGTAGAAAATTCTGCAGAAGTTGGAGACTTTGAAAAAGAAATAGAGGCACAAATTTGTATGCTCCGGTTGAATTTGAACGCCACCGATCAAAGAATAACGGAACTAAAGGAATCTACTGCAAATGATCCAGAATTAATTCAATTATTAAAATATGTTAGAGATGGCTGGCCAGAAAAAAGTCAGGATTGTAAACTTAATTTTTTTTATAAATTTAAAGATGAAATAACTGAGGCAGATGGCCTTCTGTATAAAAATAGAAAACTGATTGTTCCTTTGAACATGCGCGAAGAAATGCTCCCTAGACTACATTACGAACACATGGGTATGAATAAAACAAAAAATAAAGCAAGAGCAATATTTTTCTGGCCAGGCATGTCGAAAGATATTGAAAATCGCATAAAAAACTGTCAAACCTGCGCAAAATTTGGAACAAATAAGCCAAAGGACATCATGCTCTCCCACGAATTGCCAAATTTACCATGGAGGAAGTGGGTTGTGATTTATTCTTTTTTAACAATGAGACATATTTATTAGTTGTTGATTATTTCTCAAAGTATATTGAATTGGCAAAATGCGTTGATAGCTCATCATCATTACAAATAATTACAAGTTTGAAATCAATTTTCGCTAGGCATGGAATTCCAAAAATTTTGATTAGTGATGGAGGTCCGCAATTTACAAGTTTGCATTTCAAATAATTTTCAAATGAGTGGCAATTTAAACACATTAGATCTAGTCCTTTTTATCCTCAATCAAATGGTTTAGTAGAGAGACAAATTCAAACTCTGAAACGAATGCTGAGAAAAGCTCTCTATGATAATAAAGACTTATACACGGTATTATTGCAATATAGAAATACACCTTTATTATATCATATCGATTCCCCCGCTAAACTCCTGATGTCAAGACATCTTAGAGATACCCTACCAAGGGAAATTTCCGAGTTCACACCAAGTACAATTGATTATAAAAAAATTAAAAATGCTTTGGAAAAAGGACAAACAATTCAAAAACAATGCTATAACAAAAACTCAAAAACAGATAGTAACAACTTTCGAAATGGTGATAATGTTTTAGTAAAAAAACAAATATCTGATAAGGTTTGGAATAACGTCAAAATTGTATCAAAAAATGTTGAGAATATTATAATATTCTGAATAGAAATAAGAAGTTTATAAAAATTTTCAACAATGACTCAAATGAAAATGAAGAAATAGTAAGTCCACAACAAAATATCTATAGTTATGACAGAAATAGAAATATCTCAGATCAAACAAGGAAAACCGAAATTAGCGATTCAGATGATGTAATAATTGTTCCTAATTGTACTAAATCGGGTAGGGAAATTAGAGCTCCATGTAGACTGAACTATTCCTTAAAAAAAATTAAGTAAGGGAAATGTAATAAATTGAATTAGATCCTATTTGTATGTGTGTGCCACCATATATATGTTTTTGATGAATGGTATGTTTACTTCCTCAAAATAAAGAGTTGTTAAAATGGAATCGTAGAATCATTACAATGAATAATCTTTACCGTCAAAATAATTCTCTTATTACTCGAAGACTGCGACGGCGTCGTTGCTGTCGTATGGATACGTGAAATATATAAAAAAAATAAAGTCGGCGAATTTCATCATATTATGGAAGATCTATATAATGACGCTGAACTGTTTCCTGGTTATGTTCGAATGAAAATAGAAATTTTCGAATATATTCTAAGCACTATACGACCTGATCTGAATAAATTCAGCAACTTTCGAAATACAATTCCACCTGGAGAACGATTAATTGTAACTTTAAGGTAATAAAATAAAAACATATGAATAAGTTTTAAAATCCTAACAAGACCGGATTGGTTTCGGACGTCGGAGCTACACGTACGAACACGTTCGACTGACTCGCGCGCAGTGTGAGCGTTCCCATAGCACTTTTAAGGTCGGAATTATTCGTACGTGTCCGCACGAGTGAAATTCTTGCGGAATCGCGTTCAAACTGAACATGGCCTTAGACGACACTTCTTTTCGTGGTTCCAATTTAAACAAATGTAGACGCTCTCAAGGCTCCTCAACTGACCTTAGACTCTGTCTGATAGTTTTTGATGGCCTGGATATTGGTTTCACGTTGTATTTCTCTGGAATTCTCCCAATCGGGTCAGTTACATTTTTATCACAGGCCAAGAAAGCTTTTCCAATAACGGGTCTAGCTGGAGTTACTTTGGCGTTCTGTCTTCTAGATTGTATCGCCCATTCTACTTCGCTATACTTATTCTCTTTATAGGCATGTTTTAGGTGAAGACTCTCAGGTTCACAGATTCACCGGGCCCCTCCAACCAACGTTTCAATTACCACTCTTTTTTATCGTGGCTGATATTTTTATAATTATAGCAATTAGAATGCCTATGATGAATGAACTTCATATTTCTCAAATTCATTTCAAACTAAGCCGGCACCATTGTCAACTCCGTTATTATGGATACTACTAATTCGTTTGAATAGGCAAACTAGTAGCATTTTCAATGGCCCTTTCGATGCCGAAAACAAAACAAATTGACAGTCGCGTTTTTAAAATATTTCATAAAATAATATTTTTGTAAATGGAACACCCTATATTTTATCATGCAATTAATTTTATAATTACAAAGATATTTGGATCATGCAAAGAAGTAACTCTCAAACACAAACTAGAAGAAAACGCATTTTTGAAACATATAAACATTGAGTCACACGAAAGAAAAAATACTTTCGAGACAACTACATTTATACGAACATTAAATTATGCAAAAAACCTTTTTTCATTCAGTTTGTAGGTACTTCAAGCATTCTTTATGAATTTGAATCATATATCATTCACAGGATTGCTACACAATATATAATATGGAAGAGATAAAATTGTATTCATATAGAACACTGAGATCCCCAATGGCGAACATCCAGCAACAATCTAGATAACATTTAGATGGAACACAATTTATTCATAAAATCACGACTCTATGTTACGAATGAGTTGAATTTACTCATGTCATCGATGACAACGTAATAACATTCAAATGATTATTTGATTGAATCCCAGCCATATAGAGCAGGATTGATAATTTTTGAAACCAAAAAAATAACAGTAGGATGAAATCCTTCAGAAAAGGAGGAAAATATGATAAAAATGAAAGAAAAAATAAGTTACGGGCGATCTGAGTTCGAAAAGTGGGAGGGGGTGAGTTATCAAGTGTGAAAAATGATTTATCTCGATTTCCGGCAAAACTACGAGTTCTATGGAAAAAAGTTAAATAGCAAAGTTGTAGGTAATAAAAGATCTACTACTTTTGTAATTAAAATTTTTTCACGTAACTTCAAAATTTATGTGAAAAATACAAATAACCAAATTTTTGTTTTCTTATTTTCATCTTATTCAAAAAAATTCTACGAAATTTAGTGAAAACTTACCTTTTTCTATCCCAAATACCTTATCTTCAATTTTAATCACTTATCCATCAGTTTTTGTCTTTTCATCGTTAGATTCGACAAACCTTTCCAATCCTAGTTGATCTTCAAAATCTTCAAGACCATCACCTTCTTCGTCTCCAATATCATTTCATCTGAACCATCAACTTCCCCGAGGTTTTTTCTTCCATGTTGGAGTAATTTTCAAAACCATGACAATTTGTGCATTAATTTGGGCATTTTAAACAATGTTTCCGACAGCCATATTTTAAACTGTTACATCCAGTTTCACAGCTGCAGCAAATAGTTTTAAGCAATACTTCCGGAATTAATTCCTTTTCTGTAAATTTGGCATAATGCCACGTTGCTTCCAGCCCCAATCTCTTGCTGTCAGCTCGTTACCCAACCAATTTTGAAGCTGCTACTATGCCCCATAACAATTTTGTTATGCTGCTCCTTCTGTGGGTGGGAGGTTTGCCAAAATGAAAGATGATTTAATTTTTGCCAATTGATATCCAGATGTTGTATTGCAACCGAAAAAACAATGTAGAAATGCAACAATATTTTCGAAAGTTTCATGTTTGAAACTATTAGACGTGTAAAATATATTCTTTAAATTTCCAGCACCTCGTTTGAGATGATACATGTCATGATAATCTTAATTTAAATGATTTGAAAGGACAAAAAGGTCAATATTTTGACCCACAACATTGACAGTTTTTTTAATAGGTATCTCTGGCAGTTTCTATCGAGGTCTTATTTATGTCAACATCAACATCTTCTTCTACTTGTTTACAGGAAAACTCTTCATGACTGTAATCTTTTCATTGAAATTTTTATTATATTGTCCATGTTTTTCTCGTTAAATGAAAATTTATCTTGCAAAAATGGATTGAAAAATAGGGTGCTTTTTTGATATTAGGTCAAAATAAGGTGAAAAAAATGAATATTTTGAATCAAATGAATCACAGTGTATTTGAAACATGAAAAGGTAAGTTTTCACCAAATTTCGTAGATTTTTTTTCAAATAAAAACCCGAAAACTTTGTTATTTGAATTGATGAAAAAATAAAAAATTGTAAATACAATTTTTGAAGGCTTCAGCCCTATTATGAAGGAATCTTGTTCGAATTGAAAGATGTATACTTATTATTGGGAAAGAAAGATTTTGGCAAGTGTCTTATTCCGAAACATGTCCGGCATTGAGGATGACAGTCTTCCATGTCAGTAAAATTTTACCTTTTTGATATACTAAATTGTGTAACAATCCTGTGAATGATTTCTGATTAAATTCCATAAGGAATAACTGGAGTAAAAACTGAATAGAAGAAAGTGTTTCTTGTTGTTAATATAAAAGTAGAAGAAGAATGGAAGTAGAAGGCCAAAACCTTTCTTTCCTAATCATAGTTTTGACGTATTCAAAAAACACTTTATTGAAGATTTTCACTAAACAGTTTTATAAAAACGCAACACGTGTTTCGCCAAACAATGGTTTCTTCGGCCGTGTCTTTACTGTGGGTAATGAAAATCTTACTTCACTGTGAGTGAAGACACGCCCGAAGAAACCAGTATGGCGAAACACGTGTTGCCCTTGTGTAAAACTATTTATTGAAAATTCAATAATAAAGTGTTTTTTGAATATGTTAGTTATGGATTTTCTTCAAGTATCGGCCAATATCATCAAAATCATAGTTGAACATTTTATAAATGATGGTAGTTTGAAGCTCTTTGTGAACACAATGAGTGAGAAATAGTGGTGAGAAATGAACAGCGTCTCAGGATGAACTTACCATAGGTTCATCGGTATTTTTTTGAAACTGAACTAATCTGACTCGGGTAACGTTTTCCATCTCGACTTCGCCATTGGGACCATCCAGTTCATCCCCGCCGTTGAGATATGGAAGTTGTGGCGGTGGAGTAACTCGAACAGCATCTTCTCCATAAACTTCGTGTGCTACCACATCATGGGCTTGTAAAAGAGCCTGAAATGAATAATATTGGTTACTACTGTTATACTCAGAAAAATTGAATTGAAACATGAGAAAAGTTGAATCACATGTATAGAAACATATCGAGATTTTACAATTCGTTTCATCAGCCCTGTTTCAGAAATCTTTCAACCTATGTAGCCGTCAAAATCAACAATTCATTCTTCATCAAGTGGATTCATTTATCTGAATATCAGTTCAAACGCCATTTGAAAATCAATTATCTTCGGAAGCGAGGATAAATAATAAAATAAACTGTCACACTGGTAGTACGCTGTCAGGAGGTTCCTCATTTCGTTTAAGAACTACTTCATTTCGCAATGAAGATTCCAAACGAATGACGTTAATGCTCGGCATAACTTGATTATTCAGTAAATTGAAGTGTCCTACTCTATTCAGGTGTGCTTTCATGAAGATTGAATCTATAATATCGGTACCCAAAATTCCGGTTCAGATATTCAGTTTTTGGAAATATTTGGTTTGAATTGGCAGTTGAATCACTTCAGATCAGAAATTTTGATGAATCACTAGCTCATTAAGACAAAAAGAACATTCATCCGAAAAACATGTAGAGTACAACAAAGCTGATAGAGTCCAAAAGGATCTCACAAAATTCAACTCAAAATCGACTTCGTTCAATTAATGGATTTTGGAATTTGTGTAAATGAAGAATTCTGAATACGTTTGTATGACTCACTTCTGATGCTTGAGTTAACTCAGACTGCGTGTTTTCTATCAAGACAAGATGACTTTAAATTGCGAAAATTAAACGAAACATTGAATTTGAGGTATGCAAACATAAATGAATGGAAAACCCTTTCGAATTCCGGTCGGGCCATATTTTGCTTACTCTGTTCTTCATTCAAATTCATTCTCTCTTATTATATTATGAACGTTAATTCCTCTTGTGCCCTAAAATAATACTTTCTTTATTGACTATCCTCGAACGGTCATGTTGTATGCTCCTAACAAAAAGTTTCAGAATCTCTCAGAGCTTATGGTTTCATTGTTAGAAATTGCAGAAACTTTCATAATATTAAAGCCATGAAGCTGTTGTATTTCACCTACGTACGTTCGAAGACAGAATATGCAAGTATCGTCTGGAGTCCATTCTATGAGATTCATAACATAGCAATTGGAAGAGTTCAAAGAAAGTTTTGTAAATTTCTAATTTTCAGAATAGATGGTTCTTACCCTGAGAGAGGTATCACTAATGATGTCATATATGAACGTTTAGAACTTTTTAGTTTAGACTGTTTAGAGCATCGCAGAAAATGTGCGTCGCTCATATTTTTATTCAAGTTAGTGAATGAGAGAGTTGACTGTCCTAAAATTCTTGAACAAATTAACTTCAATGTACCACGGCCAGCTTCACGATTTCAATCCATTTTTAGATCTCTCAGAGCAAGAACTAACATTATGCTCAATTCCCCAATATATGTTATGTGCACAAATTTCAATAGCATTTGTGCCCATGGTGATTTTTAATAATAATAATAATAATAAATCGTCTTTATTCATCTTTGTACACATATGTAAAGAGATAACAATAATAGGTATTCGACAAAGATAAAGTGGCGAAGTGTCACCCGCGGGTGCTTTTTAACTTAACCATGGAAATACAATATTAATTCACAATTTTCTCAATTATCTTAGCTATAATATCTACGATGAGTATAATTCTATTACATTGTAGAATAATTTTGCTGTCTGAGATTTATCAAATTGATGAGTAACTTAAATTCATAAAGTGATTGACTGGTCATTATCCGTTTTGTAGATGCAGAGTTCGACATTTGGTAATCATATTGAGCTGATAATAGGGATTTCAACTTTTTTTTGAAGTTCATGAGAGTATATGTACTGTAATCATGCGGAAGTTGATTATGAAACTCACAGGCGTTGTCCGTGAAAGATCGCTGAAAAATGGAGGTTTTATGTTTGTACATTGCCAGTAACCCCGAGTTACGAGTCTTATAATCACTCAGATTCCCTATTTTAATTAGTTTGTCATATAGATATATCGGTGTTCTATACTTCAGTACTTTATGAGTCATATTTAATAGAAGTAATTTTCTCATATCTAACAATTTCAGTTTTCGCATTTCCCGATATTTATGACTTATGTGCTCATATTTACGTATTCCGAAGGAAATTCTGATACAAGAGTTCTGTATTTTTTGAAATCGACTACTGTCAACACTCAGAAGAGCAGGTCCATAACAGTCCAGTCATTATAGTAAGTTCACCTCGGAATTCGAGATACCCAGCTGTAAGTCTGTAAATACTTGTATATTGACACCCTAAAAGTTGTCTCAAAACCTACATATGGTAGGGCGTAAGTAACTATTAAATTTCAAGGTCAAAGGTCACAAAAATCGGTTTTTTGCGCTTTTTTGGGAAATATCTCATTTCCTATGGGTTTTTTGCTATTTGTATTTATTATCAATATTGTAGAATATAAAATTCTCTACAAATTTTGTTTAAAAAAATTTTTTATACGATGAACCCTTTTCGAGATAGAGGGCGGAGAGCGCGCGGTCACAGCATCACTTCAGGTCAACCGGTGCCTCCGGTCGAAAACGCGCCATATATAGTTGATGAACTATCGATAAATCAATAATTATAAATATTTGTCAATTTTTATTAACTATTATATTATATTTTATCATTTTTTTTCTAACTTATCCACTTTTTATTCAGTATTAATTTATTTAACAACACTTACCTGCCCATGTAATTACAGCTGGGTATCTCGAATTCCGAGATTCTTACCTTATTTAAGCTTAAATGACTGGATTATAAATGTAGTGACAGTAAGCCAGTTTCGATAATATGAGGGATTCACATACACGAATTTTCAGAGCGGAACTCATGAATTGTCTACTTGGATTGAAGTTGTTTGAGTGTATTATATGAACCTCGGCAAAGTTGATTGACATGTTTTGTGAACCTCAATTCATTGTCTAACCAGAGTCCGAGATTTTTTGTTTCATTTTTTATGGGAATTTATTCCCCACCAAAAATGATGTGGATTGAGGTACTGGCTAGATTACGTTTGAGCTTCGGTCCGAAAAACAATGCACTGAACTCGCGTTCAAGTTCAGATTATGTGCTGCAGATACATTTATCAAAAAATCCAGATCCGAATTTATTCTTAGTCTTCACTAACCTTCACAACATAAGAATTGCTAAAATGTACTTGAAGTAGGTAATTAGAATAATTTTTTCTTTTTTGTTCATTTTATTTTTCGTTTATGGTTAAGTATTGTGAATAAAATTTTATATTGTCCTGTAAATGGGTAACTGTTGGACAATGAAGCTATTATTATTATTATAATTTTCTTTTTCACCGAAGTGTGCGCTGGTCATGCCCTATCCCCCGAAGCCCCGATACATTCGGGAGGGCGCGCCAGCATTATCAACCAATAACCACTCCTCACACCGTGGGGTAAGTGATCATTGGGTCCGAGAATCATGTGCCCTGAGAAAGAGCAGTGAGCCAAGAATGGCAGCCTTCTGCATCTGTGCGGCTAAGATTTCTGCCTTAGTGCGGCAAGCCGGTATGATTTTAAGATTCAAGAGTAGAGAGGACATTATTCCACCAAGGACTCCAATAATCAGAACAACCATCTTGACAGAGTGATCTGGATAGAGTCTGCGGAGTTCGAAGAGAAAATCTCGTTTTTCCTCCTCTTTTCTGACGATATTCGTCTCGCCAGGAGCTGGAAACCCCACGATAAATATCGTTTTGGTCTAGTGGTCGAGAAGGAATACATCAGGCTTATTAGTTTGTATGAGCCTGAGGGTGAGGAACAAATAGTTCCAATAAATTCGGCACTTCTCGTTTCCCACAACGGATTCAATATCCCCCGAAGCGTAGGGCAACACCGGTGTCTCGTCAATACCGTGAGAGTGCCGTAGATGGTAATATACCACTCTTAGGGCCGCGTTATGTCGATGGACATAGGCCGAGACCGCATATGCTGGACATGCTGATAGCAAGTGCATTAGGGTCACGCGACTGCGGTAGACTAAGGTGTTGAAGACACCATCCTGGCAAGCCATGGTGAACCCCTCAGTTTTCGTCTTCAGCTCACTCGACCTGCGAAAAGCGAACGTCAGGCGCTTTGATAAGCCAAGGTCCCCAATGTTATTGAAGAAGACCTCATACATTGGCTTACCTCTTACCTTACCTTACCTCTTACCTCTTACCTTACCTCTTGTGAGTGGCGTTGTTCCACCCCAAGGTGAGTATACGTCTCTTCGGCATCCAGATGGTGTAGGATGCTTCCATCTACTAGCTGCACATCCTCTCCGTAGTCCCCGCATCGTCCTCTTTTGAGATGGACCATTGCACATTTGTCTATCCCGAATTTCATACCGATAGCATGCGTGTACTCTTCCACCACCCTCAAGGACTGATGTAGATCCTTCTCTCCAGAGGCATAAAACCTTGTGCCTCCAGTTTCCGAGGGTGCCACAGTTATACCCTCGAGTATTTCTGAGCGCAACGGATAATGGCAATAGTGAGATGTAGAAGAGAAGGGGACTGAGGGAACCACCCTGAAATACACCCCTTCTGAAAGTGAACCACCCTGTTTGGACTCTTGCTTGACCAGATGTTATGGTGAAGTGAGTTCGCCAAAGTGGTATCAGTTGTTTGTATTATTATTATTTTTTTTTCACCGTAGTGTGCGCTGCTCAGGGCCTATCCCCCGAAGCCCCGATACATTCGGGAGGGCGCGCCAGAATTATCAACCAATGACTACTCCCCACACCGTGGGGTAAGTGATCATTGGGTCCGAGAATCATGTGCCCTGAGCAGTTTTCACGAATTTATATAACAATTCAAATACACATTTATCTCTTACATTTCGGGTCGGACTATTTTTATTGAAAACATTTGCAGATTGTATTAACCAGTTTTATCAAGATAAACGACAATAAACAAGAATAGAACTCGAGTTCAACCAGGGCAAAAATATAGAAAGAACTCTAATAATGAAACTAAGCTGACAGCCAGTATATTAGGGAGATTTCGACATAAACATTAACAGCTTTTGGTGTGACTGGATGATGAAATTCAGGACCATACCGTGAGCTTTTCTCTTTGTTATTTCCTTTGGTATCACTCAATAGTGCTCAGTATAAACATTTCAATTAGAGAAATTATGTGTTCAGGTTGACCTTGGAAGTGGTAAATCTATACCGATATGAAGTTTTCTCCTCCACTTCAGCTTGAAACGACCTTGGACCATGTCACACGACTTTAGGTAACTTTCAGATGATTTCGAGTGTAGCTTTGAATGACTTCGAATTGCGTTATATGGCCTTGCGTGTTGGGACGTCACCCTCCTGCACTAACACTTTTGATATTGAATGACTACAGTCAACCTTGAGCTATGTGCACGTCATATGACCTTGATGTTCTTCTTACATTTCCACACTTACATTACCTTGACGACTACAAAAAACGTGACTTTAACCCCCCTTCTTTGTTGATAATTTCTATATATGCCCAGAATTACATGTTTTCACATTCAGTTTACATCACCTGAAGTATTTGAATAAGTGATGAGTATTTGTAAAGTTCCAAGGTGACAGCAAGTATCTACCAACCCAAGGGGAATGGTATGAGGACAAAAATCTGAAAGAATTTTGTGAGCTAATGATTGAAGCAGATTTGAAGCTTTCACTTTCTTACATTTACACCTACCTTGGACAGAATATCATACAGGAATACCAACTGAAACTATGGTGATCCAGTCCGAGAAGGAGGAAGAGGACGTGAAAGAGAGGAAAAGTGTGATTGTAGATAATTGTGTTGTGCGTCATAATTGCGGGACCGTTGGCGTATTACTCGATCAATTATTTTATGATATGTGGATTGCTAATAATAGGCCATACCTTTGGCCAGAAAGTTTCCCCGATCTGTCTCTTATGGACCATTAGGTAAGGAAACATATTTAGAATATTATATATTCAGATCCAGCACCAAGTAAGGAGAATATGGTTAGAAAAGTTTTGCAAACATTCAACACCCTAAATGCCGATGAAATCAGTCGTGCTGTGAATAAAAATTTTATGAAGAGAGGTACTAGTCGCCTGGAAATTAACGGAAATGTCTTCGAACATACTTTGTAATAGTTTTTTTATTTTGTGTGGGAAGACAATGCAATATTTTTGAATTTCCGCTCCTTTATGAAATATTTAGAATAAACATTTTTCAAACCATTATCCATTCATCTGAAATCCCGTCTATCATAAAAACTACGACAGCAAATTGATAGTTCTAATATACATTATGTATAACTGTTCTAAATGAAGCTTTCTTCGCCCGTTGTTTTGTGATGGACATGCGCCTATGTTTTATTTTTTTGAAAAAAACTGAAATCTCGCGAATGGTTGATTTTTGATACAGGGAATGTTTCATGAAATTGAGTGCAAATCATCTCGGAATTTCAAAACAATCCTATAATTCAAAGTGTTTCATTTGAAAAAAACTGAGTTTTGGCCCATTTTTATATCTTCAGACTCAGTCATCGATTCTGAACACCTTGTATAACATTTTGGAAATGTTACTCCTACAAGACGATGGAATGGAGTATTCTGATAAATCAAATAAAAGCTTACTTATTTATTCTATTAAACTATTGAGGGAATCACTGGAGAGCCGAATACTTAGTTTTTGAGTAAACAGATGAATATCCCGAGAACGGTTCATTTTTTATATAGATTGTATTGCATAAACTCACATAAGAATTATGCCAGGTATTTCATTAGTTCGGACTTCCATTGTCTAATATGATATAAATTGATTTTAAATACGGAAAAGGATCTGTAAAAAATTAAAAAAGAGAGTGGCTGAAAAAATAACAATTATAATAAGCAAATAAAAACTGAAAAAACAATGAAATGAAATACAAACAATAATCAAAAATTAAAAAATCAAACTATAAACACGAGATGAAAATTTAAAAAAATATCAACAAGAAATGAAAATGAAAAATTAAAAGATTCCAAACCAAGGTACTTCACGATGTTTCGATTGTTAGTATCCACAATCATCTTAGGGTGATAACTGGACTTATTCCGTCAAGATCTGACCATAGGTCATTCGAGTGCTCTCACCTATCCACTCTTCCCTCTCTCCGCTTCATCGGTTTTAGAGGAAGCTGACCATTTGGCGGGTGTTGGTCGTGTTCCGCTTGATTGAAGGTTTCCATGTGTCCGTATCTCTACACTAGCTTAGCTAAATGCGTTGTTGGACAACATTTATGCGGAATCTTTGAATTGTCTCCTAAACCAGTGTTCTTCCTTGTGGATTATTTCAGCTTGAGCCCACTTGATGTTATGTTGATGAATGCAAACGTGCTCTGCTATTCCTGATTTGCTGGTTTCTCCTCGCTGTGTGTGTGTTTCCTATGCTCGGCAATGCAAACCTTCAATGGTCTCTTAGTTTCACCGATGTATGATTCTCCGCACTCGCAAGGTAACCGGTAAAGGCAGTTCTTGGAATCGCAGTCTGCGTTGGTGGCCTAGTTTTTGTGAGGGTGCTACGGATAGTGTTCCCAGATCTGAAGCAGGTCCTGATGTTATACTTGGAGCCAATCCTTCTTATTCTTTTCGACAATCCTCTGATATAGGGAAGTAAAAGTACTGGTTATGGCGGCTTATCTTCCTTGTGGAGCTCTTGCTGTCTTCTAGTTAAAGCTTGTTTCACCATTACTTTGGAGTATCCATTTCGTTGAAGATTATTTTTGATGATGCCTAGTTCATTTTCGAGACCTTCCTTTGTATTACACAGCCCGAAAGCACGGTCTTAGCGATTGATGGTGGTTCAGATACTGTCCTGTGTGAGAGGGTTTTCGATACACAGATGTTTTCCATTTCGTGTCGGTCCTCTTTACCAATACGTCTAAGAATGGCAATTCGATGTGGACTTCCTTCTCCAAATCAATTTATATCACACTATACAATGGAAGTCCGAAGTAATGAAATGCACCAAAAAACATTGTCAACAACCTTCAAACAATTATGCCAGGTATTCAAATATGTGAAAATATACAGGGTGTTGGAAAAAGGCTATTATTTTCATTCGATTAAGTGTACTCAAAAACCTGTATTTGCCAATTTTCAGGATACGAATCCTAGTATTTACCGAAATACGAGGGTCATAGATGAGTATTATTTCGATTATTCCCAATTTGATTTCAATTCCAAAGCCACCAGTAGACAGCTGTTTCAGCCCTTTGGCCATCATCATTATCGATTGAAAACAAAATGTAAAGAACCCAGAAGAGTATTTGATTAAAATCACTGTTAAACGCAAGGAAGACATGAGTGTTACCTATTGGTATGACACCTGAGTTAGTTCACCAGATTTTTAGATCGGAGTTGGTGGTTTGACCAATCATCAAAACTGACAACTGCGTTAGCAGAAATTTGGGAAGCTCCTGGGTATCATCGAAAAAGGAATCGACATAGTGTGTGTGACTGTGTGTTAGTAGGTACGTGCGTGCGTGTGTGTTTGTGTGTGTGTGTGTTTGTGTGTGTGCATGATGGGTATTCTAATATATTTTGTTATACTGGAGTAATTTGCAAAATGCTTTCAAATTACACAAAATGTAGATGGTCGGAAATGAAGAATAAGTAAACCAACACCAGACAACGCTATTTCGATCCGCCATAGGTCTCATCAGTGGTAATAGACTGAACTACGAATGCATTGTTAGACTTGATTGTCCTAAAAGGACATGTCTGGACACCATGGACATCCTTACGCAGATGTCATCTATCGACAGAAGACTCAAATCACAAAGGAAACTTTGAAATCCTTGTCCAAAAACGAAGTATTCGCTCTGTTCAGATTTGCCTGACGTAGCTATTGCATAGTGAAACATATGTTGCGTTTTGCGAACATTAAATCTTGTTATCTGCATTAAATTCCTCGATCTGTACAAGTTGCATCTGTACATTTTCCATTCAAAATACTTAAAAACTACATCGAAATTTGAACATTAATCACATTCCCCTTTCTCCTCTTTATTTTCGAGAAGTTATTGACTTTGTTGATGACGACAAAGTCATATTTTGTGGGAAAAATCAGGTTTTCAATGATTGTGTCAGGTAAGAGTCCCCAGAATGATCCACGAAACAAAGCCTCTAACTTCATGAAGAATGAATTGAAAATTTTTGGGAGAGAAAGTTTTTGGCTTTCTACTACTCCATCTAGATACAAAAAAAGAAGAATGAGGGAATCTTCCAAAGAAAGGAAGGAAGTAACTCTATACATGGATGTGTAGATCATGCAAAGAAATAACTTTCAGACACAAACTGAAAGAAAGTCCTCCTGAAACAGCTACTTTCATATAAACATTGAATTATATGAGAGAAAAAAATTCTTTCGAAACAAATACTTCTATATGAACACTAAATTATACAGATGATACTTTTCTCTACTTAGTTTGCATTTCAAACATTCGTTGTGAAATAAAAATCAGATATCATTTTTATATTCATATATTTCACAACGAATGTTGATGCGCTTATGTTAAGAATAATTGAACACCCTGTGTGACAACCAATATTTTTATTTTGTCGAGCTCGAGTAATAAGGTAATATTATAGAAATTTAGATTCCTATCTGTTTCCTAAATAGAGATATGAAACACCGCGCCACTGTTGCAGGACCCTCTATATATGGAGTATGTGAAAAAAATAAAAAAAATAAAAAAAGCATATTGATTTCATGAATCCTTCATCGTCGATTAAGCGGCTTCAACTTAGTGAAATGTCGATAACAAAGCGAAACTTTTCAATGTGCTCCATTAAGTTCATGAAGTTTACCTTGTAATCTGCTGTACTCATTTGTTAACTTTCCGATCCGTCGAGTGGAATGAAATGAATAAATATTGGTTCGAGTTTAAATTATATTTCAAGCATCATTACCTCTCCAAGGAGTGTTCAGTTTCAAAAGCTTCGTATATAAAACGGATATTTTAAGTTGAAAATTTGTTTCCATTTTAATGGTTCTCGTTAATGACCTCTTCAGTGAAAATAAATTCTCTAAAAGATATTACAAAATAATAAAATCAGAGCTGAGAAATCTCAAAATGAAACCTTGTTATACCTTTATTATAAATGTATCTAATTGGTAAATAATGAGCTGTCAAAACTTCATTCGACACAATAATTAATACACATTTTTACATGAATTATGAACAACATGGAAAACAATAAAAATGCATTGTAGCAACATTTATATTGGAAAAAATATCATAGTCATTGAAAGAACGTAAGAATAAACATTGAGAATATATTTTGAAATTTTATCGCAGTGAATGAGTGAAGAGTACATTGAAAAGTGTGATAAGATTAAAGAATCACATATCATTAGTGCATCGAGTTTCACAAATGCCATCTAAATTCTGTCCATCCAAGCAACGAAGTGCTTCAAAACATTAGCATTCATAGTGCACGTGGTATACAAAAATAATTTTGTGCATTCAACATTAAATGAACTACAAAAAAATGGGGTCATTTGATTTCAGCAGGACAGACGGGTAAACAGGTTTTGATTTCAAAATAACTTTTTAGCGTGTAACTTAAAAAATAATAATAAAATAATACCTTCTTTTTGTCATTTTAGACCAATTACTGATTCTGGAGAACTGCCGTTGGAAGAATCATCATTAAGATTAATTATCGATGGATTTCTGTCAACTTAACCATCCATTAGATGGTCTAATTTTAACATTTTCATTTCTACTTTATCTTTCACATGCCCTACGCATGTGATAGATGATAGATGAAACAGCTTCACTAAAAAATATTATAAAGATCACTATTTTTTTGACAACATGGTTTTTTATGTCCGCCCAAACACACTCATATTTTCTCAACTACCTATATCGTAGGTTCTGGTAAATGCCTGTCGGTAAACAACTACTTTCCCGGCTAATACCACTTTGGAGATTGAATTATATATGACTGACATTTATGCAAGACACCTCACAGAGGTTAGTCTCGCAGATGTTTCTCGTTCACCTAGCACCAAGCAACTGATTTACAAACATTCTAGAAGACTGAGTTTCAAACTCTTCTCTTCTAAATGTAACAGATCGTATTCATGATTGAACTCATGTCCTTTTGCTAAAAGGTGGTTTGCAAATGTAGAATTGATCTTTCCACTTACAAAATTACTTCTGTGATCTTTAATTCTTTGGCCAATATACAGTTTTGGGTAGGAGCCACAAGTCAGCTTATATACTCCTGATCTCTCCGACACCAAAGTTTTGTCTTTATTGTTTCTAATAAATTTACTTGGACTATCATTTGGTCTGTAAGCTACGTTTACGCATTCTTGCTTCAAAAAACGGGCAACATTATTGGTTGGTTCACCCAAATATGACAATGACCTATAACTGACGTTATCGCATCTGGAAGGTAGACTGATTGCTTTTGTAGTTTTTTGGAAAGAATGGAGTTTATAATATCTACCTTATAATCGTTGTTAACCGCGATTTGTTTGATTAAACTTAGCAGCAACTTTATGCTAGTAACCCTTATCAGCATGAAGTTGCTGCATTTAATAGTATGCTTTACAGACTATTGAGTATTCCACTGTCTGGGAGTAACTTTGAGAGAGAGCTTAGTTTGATCAAACAAATCGCGGTTAACAAATGTTATAAGGTAGATATGATAGACTCCATTCTTTCCAAAAATCTACAAAAGCAAGCAATGGACCTGATTTACTCAAATTCAACATGCGATAACATCAGTTATAGAAAATTTTCATATTTGGGTGAAACAACCAATAATATTGCCCGTTTTTTGAAGAAAGAATGCGTAAACGTAGCTTACATTACGGATAATAGTCTAAGTGAATTTATTGAAAACAATAAAGACAAAACTTCGGTGTCGGATAGATCAGGACTAGCTGACTTGTGAAAGAATTAAAGAACATAGAAATAGTTTTGTAAAAAGACAGACCAAGTTCACATTTGTAAATCATCTTTTAGCAGAAGGACATGAGTTCAATCATGAATACAATATGTTACATTTAGAAGAGAAGAGTTTGAAACTCAATCTTCTAAAATGTTTAGAAATCAATAGATTCAGGAATTCGGGTAATTTACTGAATTATCAGTTAGAATTGAATAACTCCCCGTTACTAAATATTTTTTCAAATATGGAAGGGGGGACACAAGCTTAGGTAATTTGATTCATTACAAATTAAGGTATTTGGTATTTGAAATGTATGTTAGGTAAGGTTGGGTTCAAAGTGAATGGGTCTATATGACACCCAACCACAACCCGCAAGGATTTATTGTGGCGCACACCTATTTACACTCGACCACATAAACCCAGCTCCTTGACGAAGCCGATTAGTTTGTATGGTTAGTGGTCTTTCAAGTCAAATGTTAGGAGTACGGCTCTGCCGAACTCTGAAAACCTGATTTGGTCCCCAGCGGGACAGGCACAAAGTATGTGCTCTGCTGTTTCATAATTTTTCAAACAGAGGCGACAAACATTGCCTTCTTCGAAGGGTGAATAAACGCTTTGGAGTGAGCCAATCCTGGAAGATTCTTCCAGAAGTCCATTAATCTTTTTGCCATCCAGGTTTTCAACCTTTGTTTAGCAAAGCCTAAAGCGATGCCAATGACAGTATGGCCAAGAATCCAGATCAGAGACAATCTGTTAAGTCTTCCTATCAAGGAGAGTCCTTTTTGGCAATTTGCTACCAATTTAGACGTTGATTGGTAGGAGCCAAGAGCTTCCAACGCCGCTTGACTGTCCTGAGAATATTTTTATTGACTTGTGTATGAGGTTGGATTCGTCCAATCTCACAGCACATAATTTCCGCTTGAAATACAGTCATATAGGTTCCTAAGCAGGTTGATATCTCTGTCCTGGGTCTGCGACTGAAAACACCTGCACCAGAACCGGAAGGTTTTTCCGAGTTTTCCTTCAGCTGAAAAAGCAAATGCGCCACTGAAATCAATGAAGTCGCCCCGGAGCGCAAATTAATTTTTGTTGTTTTTTATAATTTCATGATTTGTGTTTTGGAAGTGATATTACATCATTGTATTATTATAAGTACGAAATGAAATAACAAACTTGTCCCTAATTCTAGACAAAAGAGTGTTAGATGGAATAGTCGCTATGGATAAAAAACATTATTACATTTTCGTTGCAAAATATGAACGAATTTCTTGAAGCAATATCAATAATAAATTATTACAGGTTATCAAAAAATAGTTATGAAGGCAGGCCAGTGGATAATTTTTCCGGAAAGTCTAAAGACGCGACAATCGAAGCAATCGAATGCATCCGTTTAGGAAATAAAAAGCCAATTTCCCATAGAGATGAAAAAATTAATTGAAATGTAAGGCCAGGTACAAAAAGTGCAGATGACCTATAACCAGACTGTTGTGATGGTGCTCAGGATCGGTGCATCGGAAAAAATTCATTGGGTGTATTGATGACACTATTCAAAAATGCCATTGATTGCAATACTAAGGAAAACTACAGGATTGACCCGATTGAAATAATCCTTACCCACCGTTTTTCGATAATGTATTAGGTGTAAAACTACAAAATATTTTCAAAATAATTGTCGCTGGCTGCATTTTTTACATCACAATCACATCAGTAGAAGGAGGAACAGGTAGAAGCTACAAACCAACCCAGTTTCCAAATGGTCAGTTTCGACTTTTATTTCATATTTTTCCTTGAGGATTCCTTGCGAGAATGAGAAAACGCTCATTAATATACATTTGGGAGGAAATACTATTTCTCGCGTATGAATTTCTTTTTATCATTATTTTTAAAAGGAATCTTTTTGCTTTCACTCTTTTCTCAATGAGGATTTTTTTCCTTCTACCTTTCTTTTCTGCAGTTTTATCCATATCCACGAAAAATATTAATTTATATTCTGTGAGTCATGATTTGTTTTATTTTAAACTTCACATAAATGTGAAAGTTCCAAAATATCTTGTAGTTTGTAATGAGAATTTTTGAGATGATGGGGTTTTTATATAAATTTATAGAGGTATTTTTTCAAGAGAGATTAGTTTTTGGGAAAAATTTTTGGCTTTCTACTTTTCTATCTTTCTACAAAAAGGAAGGGAAGTTCCGAAAGACGAGAGAAAGTAATTACGTTCAAAATAAACTCTTTATAAAGAAGTGTAGATCATAAATGGAAGTTACTTTCTGATACAAACTGAAATAAAGCTCTCCTGAAACAAGTACTTTCACTTGAACATTAAATTACACGAAAAAAAATTTCGGAACAACTACTTCCATATGAACATTGATTATGACGAAGATTAGAGCGGAAGATTAAATTCGCAGTATGCAGACATGAATGAAAAGCCAAATTGAAATGGAACCCAACTCTTCTGTTCTCTTAATAGACGCAATAACCAACTACGCTATCGGAGCCACCAAGAAGAAAGACGACCGATTTACATGTTCACTTCAGTCTCTCGTAGTGCGATAAGAATAAAATTTGTTAATAATGATCTTAACAATTAAACTTCATACATTTGAAAATGAATTTGCTATTTTATTCCAGGATGGCCCACATAAAGAAGCATCATCAGGATTTCACAACATAAACCTCAATTCATGAAATGAACTGAATTGAATGAAGTTTACTTGTGATGCACTGTTTGGAACCTTTGGCGTAGTAATGAATTTTTTGGAGTTTTATCCCAATACCAAACCATTATTTTCAACACCTCGGCACGTGTTTCGATCACCAAGTGAACATCTTCAAGAGGAAAATTAAAGTAAATATACGTACAATGTTATCCTTACTTATACCCTAGATAACTCTTCTAGGTACCTGCGTCTTGAATGTTTTAAATTAATTTCACAATGTTGTCTTATCTATTAGTCTTGAGTTAATTTTACTATATGTTCTTATGTAATAGTCAGGAAAATCTGATAATTGAAATAATATTTCAACAAACTATATAGTATATTATTAGTATTTCTTCCATACATTTTTTTAATTTCTTTTACATACAAGTTTGCTTTCGTAGTATGAATCTTTCGTTATTTGACTCTGGATTTTTTATATTCACTGTATAATCAATTTTTTCTTTATATTGAAATTATGAGTTCTTGTGTTATCCATTTCTGTTTTTTCAATCTTCTTTTTGATCTATGATGTGTGCATATTTTTATTAGATTTCTCATTGTTTCTACAAAATATTCACCTTTTTGATCCAAATTTGTAAGGCTGAAGTGCCTTGGGTACGAGTATCTTCAATAATCAAGGAGAAAACGTTATATTTACCCAATAAATCATGATATTCCGAAACTAATTCTGAATCATCGTACAAATCAATATTGATGTATCCATCTATAACATGGATTTCAAATGTTGATGTTCGAACTCATACTCTTCAGCGTTTGTTGATGGCGGTCTGTATATGGATGTAATTAAGGAACATGTATGATCACCACGGTGTAATTTGGTTTGTATGGATTTATGTGGACCAATAGAAAAAATATCGTCAGAATATTTTAGTGAATTTTGAATAAAAGCTATCACGCCATCATTTTAATTTATATTTCCCTGATTATAAGTTAATTTGAATTGATCCAGTTGTAAAACACGGGTGTCTGGTATATTGAAAATTTCCGTTAAAATAATATATCACAGTTATATTTCAATCGTTCAAATGAACTTTTAGTTCATCAATGTTTTTCAGGACACTTCTGATGAAAGATTTTTATGGATTTTCCGTTTTTAGCATCTCTAAAGTGCTTGTTCAGCTCAGACACTGAATTTAGTTCTAAGGTATTTATGGGTATGATGTTCACATCTCTGATATATGGATTCATTTCAAAATAAGTCGATGATGTTAAAACATTTTCAAAATGATTATAAAAATCTATCCCTCATTGCTTACAATATTAATACACTTTTAGTAAAGATGTAATGTGACCCAGTGATATGTGAAAAAATTGTAAAATAATTCGTAATATATGTCTACAGAGTGAATAAAATCATAATTGAAAGAAATAAATCACATAATGGATCAAATATTGAAAATTCAACTATTCGTTATGAAATTCAGTTATACAAAGTAAAGAATGTGCATTGTATAAAACAGAGTTAATATTTGTGACAAAAGCTGCAGCGCGTTTTTGTACATGGATTAACTGGGTTGTTATTTTTGTTGTTGTAGCCTTTGGAGCAGATAATTCATTCCTAGTAGTTTTTTCTGTCACAGGTGTAGGATGAGCACTGTTTGATTTTGTTTCTGCAGAATCAAATTTTTCAAGATCTTCAACACCGTTGGAAATACCATCAAAAACTAGTTTGTTTCCTCTTATATAGGCATTTGTTACATTTTCTTTCTTGTCTAGAAAGAAAGAGATGCTTTCTCAAAATCTTGTTTTTTCTCCTTTGGATGTGTGTCAAGTCGTGAGTTGTGGAATTGGGCCCGATGGTAGTGCGCCCGGAAGGCCGTAGGTTCGATTCCCGCCTCGACCAGATGTTTTTCTCGAGAGAATTTATTTGAAGCTGGAATGATTCTGCACCGTGTTAGTAATCACACGTTAAAAGGTAAGACCTCGTTAGTCCTGAAAGTTGTCGTTCGTATGGGGGCGACAGCTGATTAACTGAAAAACAGATTTTAAACAGAAACAGACATATATCTTCCTCACTTTCAACTTTAAGTTTGAAATGAATTCAATTTTCACTGGGCAGTCGTTCGATGTACCTAGTGGGTAAACATCACTCAAATCACTGTCGTTGAAATCAATTTCGAGTAAGTTTCTTGAATCTTTACTTAAATTCTCCGCACGTTTTCTATTCAATCCAAATATAACCATATTTTTTTTATTTTGGTTTCATTTTAAGTATTCCAGTTCCTCCTTTAGTTCATTATTTTATTTTCTATCTTGGTGAGACCACTTTTTAGCTCCTCAATTGTCAATTGTAGTCGAGTTTTATTGACTTCGATGCAATTCTTCAGTTTTGCACGGTTTTTCATGATTTCTTCGTATAATTTTTCAATTTTCTGTCATTATTTTTAGTTCCTGAATGGAGGTGTAAAGACACCTTCATTCAGCGAAAGGAATTCGCTCTTTATCAGAGGAGGTTTTGTACCTTTTTTGTAATTTCTTGTATCAATTAGAACGAGGCTACTTACATTTTGATAGCTGTTATTTAACGTGCACTTGAACTAAAATTTTTTTCATGTAACACAGTAAGATAGGGTTTTTTTTCAAACTTTGATTTGATACCACTTTCATCTTTTAAACGTGAGTTTCATTATACAAAAAAGCTCATAACTTTGCCAGACCAACTGAATGAATGTATACACTGCTATATCCAGCTTGAGTGTGGGATATGAGATAGCTTTTATGCATGATCTATATATCTCTGCTTTCTTTCTTTCGAAAGTCCTACAAACTGAATAGGACAAAGTTCATTTCAGGACTTTCTATTTCAGTTTATATCTGATGATAGGTTCAAATATTTGTAAAGATTTATCATGAAATTATTAAATTTCTTACTTTCTTCATAAGTGCAAATTTTTTGTGTAATGATGGATTAATTGGAATTCAAAAAGTTCAATTTCCCAAGGAATATTTTGAAAATCCACATACCTATTGTAATTCAAAGTATTTTGAGATTAACATCTTAGTAAAAGTAGCGAAGCATAATAATTTTCGTCTTTGAAAGCATTGTTCTGCGAATGATAGATTATTATTTTCCAGGCACGCTTTGAGGAGTACTATTTATATATCGGGAATAGCAAATAATAACAAATATTTTTTTTAATGAAAATGGCTTTATTGTTTTTCGAAATATTCCATTTATCAAAGTAGTTTTTACATTCCTCTTGAGACTACCCCCAAAAAATGTTTTTACAATGGTTCAACTGCTTCTTCGGCGCTCGTAAATTGTTTACCACGCAGTTTACCTTTGATATTCAGGAACAAAAAGAAGTCATTGAGTGTCAAATCAGGACTGTACGGAGGATGAGTCATCAATTCGATGTTTTGACTGCTTAAAAATTCACCTGCTTGACGAGATGTGTGAGAGCTCGCATTGTCATGATGAAGAATGATTCTTCTTCGACGGTTAGTTTTACGAATTTCTCCAAAGACTTCCGATAAACAAATGGTCGTGTACCACTCAGAATTGACCGTTTTACGTTGCTCAAGCGAAACAGTGGCCACATGACCCATTCGGCCGAAGAAACAGGCGACCATTTACTTTGCTGTGCTTCTTCTACGTTGTTGAATTCAGCTCGTCTTGGAATACCTACATGGTCGATTGCTGTTTTGTTTCCGGCTCATACGCTTATATTCATGATTCGTCACCTGTCACGATTTTATACAAGTCTTTTGAAGCTCCACGGTTTGAACTTTTTAATTATTTCCTCACACGGGAGCCTTTTTTGAGAGCGATTGATAAATTATGGGGTATCCAGCGAGAACAAATTTTTTTACGACTAAGTGGTCATGCAAATTCGAATGTGTTGAAGTGGAACTAATATGAAAGAATAACTCTATCTCACAATATGTAATCATCTTGCAATAATAATTCACGAACTGTATCGATGTTTTGTGGCACAAAAACCGATTTGAGACGAACTTCACGGAATTTGTCGGCGACCAAACTACGACCACGACTGAATTCACTATACCAGCGATATACTATCACAACGTCAAACAAAGAGCTGAGTTCATCGACAACTGCTTGTTGATATAATCCACGTCAAGAATTGTGAAAATTTCAATTTTTTGATCAAATTGATTTTCTCAACTCACTGTAAACGAAACAAAGAGCACTTGTACATCGGAACGTTGTGGGTAGGTACGTTTATGCTAAAAATCTCAAATCAGTGTTGCCAGTTACCAAAATAAAAATAATCTTCCATATTTATAAATGCTATTTCTCTTAGTTGGGAAAGGGATCAGAAAACAATTAATTTTTTTACCTAATGTTTCGGCCTTTATTAAATCCATCATCAGGGTTCTATAATAAAATAATTTCATAAGGAAACAGTATCCATTCCAATACACATCGCAAATTAATATAGTTTTTACTGATCTCATATTTTGTAAAAAAAACAAGTAAAATGACCAAACATTAGTTCATCCATGTTGAAAAAAACATTTGAAATATACAACCACAGACACATTAAAAATGAATACGCTATCCAGGGAGACAACTGATAAGAGTTAGACGTATTTGTTTATCATTTTTAAAAATAATAAAGGATACAAAGATATAAGAGTACACAGGATGGTGGAAACTTCTATTTACTGAACTGTTGAGGAATTGAATTCAACAAATTGAAATAAGCATGTTCAGCCCTTGTATGTATCTTCTAGTGTTAACAAACATATTCAAAAAACAGTTCATTGTGACATATTCACTAAACAATTTTACAAAAACGCAACACCTATTTCGCCATACAATGGCTTCTTCGGGCGACTGAAAACACCTGCACCAGAATCGGAAGGTGTTTTCAGTCGCAGACCCAGGACAGATATATTAACCTGCCTAGGAACCTATGCGACTGTAATTAAAGCGGAAATTTGCGCTAATGAATTGTGCGCAGAGAGATTGGAAGAATCCAACCTCATACACAAGTAAAACAAAATTATTCTCGGACAGTAAAGCGGCGTTGGAAGCAACGTCTAAGTTGGTAGCAAATTGTCAATAACGACTCTTCTCGATAGAAATACTTAACAGATTGTCTCTGTTCTGGATTCCTGACCATACTGGTCTGGAAGGCAATGAGGCTGCTGACTGCCTTGCAAAGGAGGGTGCTGCAAGTAGCTTCATCGGAACAGAACCCGTCTTAGGCTTTGCCAAATACAGATTGAACACCAGGATAGCAAGAAGATTTATGAACTCCTGGCAGAATTTTCCAGGATTGGCTCACTCCAAGACGTTTATTCATCCTTCGAAGCTTGATACCAAACAGTTGTTGGACTACAGTAGGGATTAACTACAATGTCAAAGGGGCCTTCTTACAGGACACTGCCATTTGAATCATCATATACAGAGACTCTGGCTTTCGGAAGACAGTGTGTGTCGCCTCTGTTTGGAAAATGATGAAACAGCAGAGCACATACTTTGTACGGCAGAGCCGTACTCTTACCTTCTGACCTGCAATACCACTCACCATACAAACTTATCAGCTTCGTTAAGAACCTGGGTTCATTTGGTCGAGTGGGAATAGGTGTGAGTCACAATAAACCCTTGCGGGTTGCGGCGGTGTGTGGAATGGACCCACTCAATTTGGACCTTAGCTAACCTAACCTAACGTATTTCCAATATTTGCTAACGATATCGTTATGTAATTCACAATGAGTGTCATTGTTGCTACATACAACCTATTAGTACATGCTGTACTGAACGGGTGCAATATCTATCAACTAATTTCAACTAAGAAAGAAATCACTACTCACTTTATACTGAAATATACCAAGAATCCATTTTTATTGATTCAGATACAATACCATTCCCGACTTCCAAGTTTGGATGTTGGCCTCGTGAAGTTTATTAAATAACATTGAGAACTCGGAAACTTTTCGTTCCACGACAGATGGTATCAACGGGTAATGGATTCACAAAAAATAAGTAAAGTGTTTCTTGTCTCGGGTTCAGGCAAACTAATTTTTTTGACATGTTAGCCGTCCGAACGCGTTTCACCAACTTTTTCCATTACGTTTTGTTTTGTATTCAACTCCAGATACTTTTTCTACGCTGAAGTGAGGTAGAAATTTTGCAATGAAGTTCTGTACAAATTGACATTATGTTGACTGTTTTGTGAAGTATTATAACTCACTTGTATCGTGTTAAGACAATAAATATGAGTTATCAACTATATATATTCCAAACGAATATAATTTCCAAACCAAACGCATATGCTGAATTTGGGACCCCGCATAGTATTTGTTTATATTTTTCTACTAGCGACTAAATAACATGTCAACGGTTGCGATCGCTGCTAATCATGCAGTGCTTTAGGACGAAGCTCAGCCTTCGATGCGCTGTTCATAGGCACGCGTCGCCGGCTCCCCGGCCGGTACCGCCGCAACCGCCATGTCCCTACATTTTACATCCGAGATATCTTCGAAAATATTCATTTGAATAACATGCTGTAAGGGGTCATGTTGATCTATATTTAATGCATAATATATTTAAAGTACTTGACTGGATAAGGGTTAATGCTGTATTGCTTGAAATCGCTTCGTTAATGAACCATTGTTTCTTGAGGATAAAAATGGTTATTGTGGGTTATTCCTAAGAGACAGATATATACCATTGCGGACATTTTTGAAGACCTTTTTAAGGTGTACAATAGTGTAGTTTATATACAAGGTGTTTCAAATTAGATCCTCACCATTGAGATCTCGGAAACTACCTGATTAACAATATGCTATTGAGAAAGTTCTGAAATTCCGAGTATATCCGGAGATATCCGGAAAAAACATAAATTTCTGAAAATGGCTTTTATTTTTTTCTGGCTTTATTTTTCGAAGGATTCGAAAATAAATTACACTTCCACATTGCCACTTTTTCTCTGATACATGATGGTATTTTCAGATTTGCTATCCGATGTTTCGTCTTCAAGCCACCATCATCAACTTTATTTTTTCTTATGGGCGCTACATTGGATTCTTTGTGTTTTGAATAGAACCAGATTTTACCTTTTCAGAGATGTATCACAAGTTATCATTCTTTTTTAAAAAAAAATGGAGAAATTGAAACAAAGTAATTCTTATCAAAATAGGCTTTGAATTTGATGCTTCGAAATTTGACTTTCAATTCGTTACACTCAATGACATTTTGTTATTGTACAAATCATTGAATCCTTGGCCTAAAATGGCTTTCACGAATGAAGAAAAAAGAGATGATACAAATTTATCACAAGTACGATAGAAACAGTGTTAGGACATTGGAAATGTATTTAAACTTGTATCCCGAGAAACGACAACCACATCGAACTATGTTCAAGTGTTTGAATCAAAATCTCACCGAGTTTGGTTCATTTGAAAATCCGAGAAACAAATACGGAGGCAGAATGAACCAGGAATATAAAGAAAATTTGATGAATGAGGTATATATGAGCTGAGTTAGACATTGTGTCTTTTTCAATGAAAATTAATAATTTGAAGATATACATGAACCTGGGTAAATCTACACGTCCTCCGAAATGAATATATGTCATACAAGTTTGGAAAAAAATCTATTTTTCCGTTAACCAGCCGTCGCACCCCTACGTACGACAACCCTCAAAAGTCGAAAGTTGTGCGAGCTAAGGACTAACAAAGTCTTACCTTTTAATGTGTGATTCCTAACACGTGTTGGACGATAGCAAGTGAAAATCGATCGTTCAGCCTGGGGCTGAACCAACCAACCGAGACGGCGGTCGATTTGAGTGAGTGAACAAAGCACCCACGTCGAACCGACCGGCTACCGGTCGGTAGCCACAAAACAAGCGGTTTGAAATGTTACAAAATACAAAGATCTCAAAAATTGCATCCAGGTGATCCCGAAAGGCGATTAAAATTTTGTAATTGGCTAATAAGACCTGATTTTCCTGTTTTCCTGGAAAATGTCATTTGGACAGGGTTAAAGCACTTTTGCGAATTGAGGTTTATTCAGCCGAAATAACGAACAAATTTGGAGCATAAACAACCCCAAGCAGTTCCGAGAAATTCGACCTCAAGTGCGATTGAGGTCGAATTTTGGGTCCTCATTTATTTGACGGAATTCAGAATTGAGAAACCTATCATCAGTTTTTAATGTTGATTTTCGAAGACTATTTGGATGATCTACCTTTGGCTAACTGTAACAACATCTTTTTCAACATGATGGTGCTCCACCGCACACTAACGACGAGTATCTAATTACTTGACTGAAACGTTTGGTGATAAATGGATAGGGAATAATGGGCCGGTGAGGTGACCAGCAAGGTTTCAAGACTTGAGTGTTATGGATACATTCTTATGAGGTACAGTGAAAAATAGAGTTTATGGTCAGAGAGAATATCAAAATTTTGAGGATCTTCAACACAGCATTGTTAGAGAGCTCGGAAGATTGAGGAGGAGGTAAATTCATCGTGCAGTGAATAATATTCGAAGAAGAGCGCAGTTGTGTTATCATGAACAAGGCAGGCATTTTGAACATTTGCTGTGATTTACTTTTGTCTTTACTTTTTAGTTAATTATTGTTATTTGTTCAAAGTTCTATTTTCATTGAAAAGGAAACAATGTCTAACTTACCTCATACATACCTCATTAGTCAAATTTTCTTTAGTTTCCTGGTCCATTCTGTCTCCGTATTTTTTCCTCGGCTTTTCAAATGAACCAAACTTGGTGAGATTTTGATCCAATAACTAGAACATAGTTCGATGTGGTTGTCGTCTTTCGGCATACAAGTTTAAATACATTTCCGATGTCCTAATAAATTTGTATCATATTTCTTTTTTCTTCATTCGTGAAAGCCATTCTTCGCCAAAAATTCAATGACTTGTACAATAACAAAATGTCATTTAGTGTAACAAATTGAAAGTCAGATTTAGAAACATCAATATTATAAGAATTAATTTTTTTCAATATCTCCAATTTTTCGAAAAAGAATGATAACTTATAATACTATATTGAAAAGGTGAAATAAAAGGTGAAATCTGGTTCTATTCAAAACAGAAAGAATCCAATGTAGCGCCCATAAGAAAAAATAATGTTGATGACGGTGGCCGGAATACGGAACGTCGGGTAGCAAATCTTAAAACACCATTATGCAGCAGGCGGCAATGTGAAAGTGCAATTTATTTTCGAATCCTTCGAAAAATAAAGTCAGAAAAAAATAAAAACCATTTTCCTAAATTTCTGTTTTTTCAGAACTTTCTCAACGGTATATTGTTAGTGAGGTAAATGCGCAACTTTGCCTCAATTTAACTATCTTCGTATCTCTCATAGGTTCCGAGATTCCAGTGGTGAGGATCGAATTTGAAACACCCTGTATTTGTAGGGTTCCGCCAGCGTTTGCAATGTAAACGCAAAAAAATGAGTTTATTTACAACATCACATTAAAAACCTCTGAAATCATTAGTATTACTCTATCTATTGAAAAAACCCGCATCAAAATCCATTGCGTAGTTTTAATAACTAAATAGTTACCGAACGTAATAGTAACCGAACGTCGGCAGTTTCTTTGTATGGCATGGGTAGCGTGGTATTCATACGAGGTCTAATCATTATTTTCATGTGCGAAGTTTTATAGGGTATCAACTAGTAAATGTATGATACTGATAATAGTATTAATAATAATAGTAATGATAATAATAATAGTAACATACATGAGCATGAGCTCATCTTGCATTTGCTCAGATGCCTTGCGGTACCGACAAAATAGTGAGATGCATTGAACAACTGATACCACTTTGGCGAACTCGCTTCACCATAACATCTGGGCAAGCAAGAGTCCAAACAGGGTGGGTAATTTTCAGAAGGGGTGTATTTCAAGTTGATTCCCTCAGTCCCCTTCTCTTCTGCATCCCACTATTGCCATTATCCGTTGCGCTCAGACACCCCCGGAATCCGGAGGCACAAGGTCACACATTTGTTTTATATGGATGATTTCAAACTTTATGCCTCTGGAAAGAAGGATCCTCATCAGTCCTTGAGGGTGGTAGAAGAGTACACGCATGCTATCGGTATAAAATTCGGGATAGACAAATGTGCAATAGTCCATTTCAAAAAAGGACGATGCGGTGCTACAGAGAAGATGTGCAGCTCGTAGATGGAAACATCCTTCACCATTTGGATGCCGGAGAGACGTATACTTATCTCGGGGTGGAACAACAAGTATCAGCACAAACTTCGATTGATCTGGTCATCGGAACTGTTGGGGAAGAACAAAGTTGCTGCAACAAATATGCTTGCCTTTCCAATCTTACTCTACTCGTTTGGAGTAGTGAAGTGGACTCGGGAGAAGCTGTATCAACTCGACGTTTAGACTCGAAAAATGATGCATCTCTATAGGAGTTTGCATCCCAAATAGTCCGTTCCATGGTTGTACTTCCCTGGACAACAGGGAGGCCGTGGACTTTTGAGTTTGGAGTGTTTACCATGACAGAATGGTACTGGATACAGCCTGTAAAGTCGTCAGGAGTTCGTATCCCCTTCTCTGCATGGTCCGTGACCATGAGAGAGCAGGAATTGGAGCATTTCTCTTTAGGGCAGCCGCCCGAGCAGGTGATGAACTCGGTATAGTTTTCGACTCTGAACGAGGTGACCACAACTCTGTCACCGAGTTGGAACCCGTTCAGCAAAAAGCTCAGATAAAAGCCGCAGAGATCACCTTACTTCTACCGGGACACAAGGATGAGCCAATGCATGGTGACTTCTTCATTAACATTGGAGACCTTGGCTTATCAAAGCGCCTGACGTTCTCTTTTCTCAGGTCGAGTGGGCTGAAGTCGGAAACTGAGGGGGGTTCATCATGGCTTGCCAGGATGGTGTCCTCAACACCTTTGTCTACTGCAGTGGCGTGATGGGTTTAGAGGTTCCTGACACAAGGTGCAGGGCCTACCCCGAGGCGCCCAAGACCCTAATGCACTTGCTATCAGCATGTCCAGCATATGCGGTCTCCGCCTATATCCATCGACATAACGCGGCTCTAAGAGTACTATATTACCATCTACGGCACTCCCACGGTAATGACGAGACACCGGTGTTGCCCTACGCTCTGGGGGATATTAAATCCGTTGTGGGGAACGAGAAGTGCCGAATTTATTGGAACTATTCATTCCCCACCCTCAGGCTCATACAAGCTAATAAACCTGATGTAGTCCTTCTCGATCACCAGAGCAAAACGATGTTTGTCGTGTTTTCATCTCTTGGCGAGACGAATATCGTCAGAAAAGAGAAGAAAAAACGGATAAAATATCAAGATTTTTTCTTCTAACTCCGCAGAATCTGTCCAGATCACTCTGTCAAGATAGTTGTTCTGATTATTGGAGTCCTTGGTGGAATGATGTCCTGTCTACTCTCGAATTTTAAAATCATACCGGCTTGCCGCACTAAGGCAGAAATCTGAGCCACACAGATGCAGAAGGCTGTCATTCTTGGCTCACTGCGCTTGCTAAGGGCACATGATTCTCGGACCCAATGATCACTTATCCCACGGTGTGGGGAATGGTCATGGTTGGTAATGCTGGCGCGCCCTCCCGAATGTATTGGGACTTCGGGGGATAGGGCCTGACCAGCGCACACTACGGTGAAAAAAAGAATATAATGGAAAAAAATAATAATAATAATACGTCATTATAATTTTCCACATGCAGTACATCTATATCAGAAAATGTTTTCAAAGAAAGTTGGAAAATAAAGAGCGAAGTTCATTTTCTCCAATGAAGCAATCACTTACTTCATCAGGAATGATCATTATTCGATAGAACGGGGCGATAAAGCAACTGCGCTTGTTGTCCTTTGAAGTTTTTTGCTGGATTTCTCATGAGAGAGAGCAATGCGAAAAAACTGAATTAATAGAGTTGCTTTTGAGGTGTATAATTTCATTCAGCCAATAAGTATTTCCATCAGAGATGTACTTTCATTCAAATTTTATTTTTATTCAATCAAAATAAACCAACCGTCATCCCTGGTTTGGATTGCTTTCATTGAGGGTAACTGATTTCCATCAATTTACATTTCAAAGAGGAGTACGCCACCCCAAGTCGAGGAGTGCACAGCACATTCACTGCTAATGAAACAAATACATTATTCTCTGATTTCTGAATAATTATAAATCTGAAAAATTTGCAAAATTTTATTCTTGTTCAGTATACTCTGATCATGTTTGTGAGAAGATTAACTAGTATACAGCTGGTTGTTGATGTTTCTGTTCGTAAAAAATTAATGCCTATCAAGAGACATACAATTTTTATTAAAACTCACAGTGGTTTTTTAAACTAAATCAGTTTCTTTAGTTTTCCAGAGAAGATTTTCGTATTCGATTTTTCATCTTTATAATTCTATTCCCGATTCGCTAAAACACCATAGTAATTTTTATAAATTCAAAAAAGAGCCTAAAAGTTTTCTGCAAGTTAACACATCCTGATGCATTTCTCTTTCGTATACCCCTTTTTTTATAATCTGTGTTTGACAAGTAGTAATTTTTCGTTATCTTCCACGTACCTTTTTGTTTTTTTTTTTCATTCTGTTGTTGGTGGTGAATATTCAGGTGACCGAACAAATGCCAAAAACTGGATTATATAAATTTAGGTTTTATGATTAGTTAGGTTAAGTTAGGTCTTTAAGTTATATTATGAATATTTAAAATAGCAAGGGTTGAGTGGTAGAGCACCTTCGGGTGAACTCCCCCTTGGGATTTCTGAGTAACAAGACGAATATCATGTAACATTTTATTTTTCATTAGAAATAAAGACATTATTATTATTACTAATATTATATTCATTGGAAGATGCCAATATGATATTTTTCAAAATACAGCAAATGGCACAACCTCGCTGTTTTGTTGTTTCTTCGCGTAAAAGCTAATGTACTCAACCTCCCAATTTACTTTTAATCAGATTGGCGCGTTTTCTTTTCTATATGCCCTTATGAAATTCTACAGTAAAACAGGGAGATGTCTACTCTAATTCGAAAGAAAAAGCTAGGATGCACAACTCAATAAAGAAGACACCTCACCAACCTATTTAAATGTAAACAACTTAAATGTAAGAGAAAAATGTAAAAACAATGACCTACTAACAAATTAAGATGTACTAAAATTCCATAATAGTTGGCATTTAATTCTCAGAAATGACATTGCATTAAATCGGAAACAGTGTTGTCAGATTGTGATTCTATATAGTGTATCATTGTCTATTTAAATCATACACACGCAGCTAAATGATCATAGAATAACGGGACAACGTGTTTCATTCATTGAAGAAACTTTCTGCTAATGAAATGTATTCAACAGCATCAATGTTTATTAAATGAATATAAAAAATTTGAATTATATTCTGCGACTGAAATTTATAAATGATATGATGTTGCGTACACAGAGATGTTTGTGGGGCGGAAAAAGTTACGGCAGAATAAATTTGCCGTAAGACAGAGAGGTATGAATATTGACCCATCAGCTGAGCGCGGATAGGTTAACATTCATGAACGCAACATTCGCTGAATAATACGTTAAGTAAATATTATTTATTTCTTCTTTGATCTATTATCTGAATTCAGTTATGAACAGTAAGTAAAACAGAAATGAAACGAAAAAACAGTAAATAAAAAAGAAATTTTATATCAGGTAAAACCTAAGGGATTTGTTTTAAGGACTGAAACAAGAAGAATATCATTATTTTAAATCATATTAATTTTGTGCTGTGAACTGTGAGCAATATGAAAAGTGAAAACAGTCAAAGCAAACGCAGACTTCCGAATTTATCTAAAGGAGAAAAAATCTATTATATACAATGTGTACGAAATGAGAATATGTTACATAACGACGTAGTTAGCCTGTGTAGTGATACGAGAAGTGTTCACAGAATTCTTAAAACCTTTATAAAGAAAATGAAGATACATGTGATAATGTATCTAGAGACATTGAAATTATAGCAAGAAAACAAATTCAGCTTGATGATTGCACCAAATATGCTATTCGTAGGAAATTCCATTTGTTATTTTCTCGAAATGAAATCCCAACTTAAAAAAAAATTGTAGCCGAAATAAGATCTGATGCCTCGGCCTGTTTTATTGGGCAAGCGCCACACTACAGACTATTTATCGGCTGATAGTTTAGTCTGGTTGGGTTGGGTGAGGGCACACTACTCAAGCAAAACTGTTCTTTTCGGTGCGAGTGCGCTGACCACCAACTGAAAAGTCTGAACAGTTGTTGATGTATATAATATTTTGAAGCGTTGTATTGAAAGTATTGAAGAATTTTATCGAGGAAGGCTAGTTCATTTCACCCCAGGCAGGAACAACAATAGCAATTAAATTTTCTACTGAACATTCGGCAATATTCGACATAATTATGAAAAAAAAAATGTAATGAAAACGCAAATATATTCAAAGATAAAGTAGGTACTTGATAATTTTTGATATCAGATATCAACAATGGAATGTAGAGTGGGGAGTCTGCAGGCACCGACTGTTTAGTTGGTGAGTCTGCGCACTCTCGTAAACACACATTCTGATTAGAATTCGGTCGATAGTTGTGGTAGAGAAATTACTTGAAAAAATCTGAGAGTATCGTTTGCAAATAATTGCAAAATTGGAATTTTGGTATGGAAATTTGAATTCATGCCTTATCTCAGATTATAAACGTCATTCATAATTTTAGAAAATTTCGTGTAAAATAATAATGGTACCTACCTTCCCTCATGGAACATTTTCTCTCCATTTTCATTTTCAAAAGATGTGGTAGGTATAAATTTCAATGATCTCAGTTCTCCATTCTTGCTTATGTTATCATTTATCAAATCTGCCATAATTTTATCCATTTCATAATCTCTTTGTCTTCTTGACAATAATTTCATATATAAAAAACATCAGGCCATTATAAAAACATCATTCACAAAATGCATGATGGTAACTATGTAGTGGAAACGACAGAAAACATTTCATAACAAAACCCACGACTCAGATTAATTTCTGTCTGTTCGGTTGAATTCGACTTTCGAACTCGTTTTCGAAACTAAAACAATAATATGGAAAATGAGAGTTGAAACTTGTTTTTATATCACTTGTAAGTTCAACTAACGTTACTGCAGTTTCGTCCTACAAGGAAATTTTTGAACGATTACAATCGAGTTTATTGTATTTGTTTGAAAATGCCATTGCAGGACGAAACTGCAGTAGGTTAGGTTAGGTCCAAAGTGAGTGGTCCTATTCGAACCCCCATCGCAACCCGCAAGGGTTTATTGTGGCTCACGCCTATTCAGACTCGACCAAATAAACGCAGCTTATCATCGAAGCCGATTATTTTATATGGTGAATGGTCTTTCAGGTCAGGTGATAAGAGTACCAGCAGGCACAAATTATGTGCTCTGCTGGTTAATCATTTTCCGAATAGAGGCGACACACACTGTCTTTCGACAGTCCAAGTCTCTGTATATGATGATTCAAATGACAGTGACCTGTAAGAAAGCCTGCTTGACAGCTTAGAAGATTGAATAAACGCCTTGGAGTGAGCCAATCCTGGAAGATTCTGCCAAAAGTCTATAAATCTTCTTGCCATTCAGATGTGCAATCTTTGTTTGGCAAAGCCTAAAGCGATGCCAATGACAGGTTCTAGTCCGATAGAGGTGCTTGCAGCACACTTCCTTGCAAGGAAGTCAGTCAGTATGGCCAGCAATCCAGACCAAAGATAATCTGTTAAGTCTTCCTATCGAGGAGAGTCGTTTTTGGCAATTTGCTATCAATTTAGACGTTGCTTAGTAGGAGCCAAGAGCTTCCAACGCCGCCTGACTATCCGAGAATATTTTAATCGACTTGTGTATGAGGATGGATTCTTCCAATCTCTCCGAACACAATTCAATAGCGCAAATTTCCGCTTTAAATATAGTCGCTTAGGTTTCTAGGCAGGTTGATATCTCTGTCCTGGGTCTGCGACTGAAAACATCTGCACCAGAACCGGAAGGTGTTTTTGATCCATCTGTGAACCAACAACTATCTGCTCTTGATATTTCATTCTCCTGGAAGACCCAGTCTTCTCTAGTCGAGAACAGTACTTTATAAGGAGGCATAAAGTCATAGGTCATTTCCAGAATGCTGTGACTTCTAGTGTCAACCAACAGTCTGTTGCACTCTGCATTAAATTGATTGCAACTGGCAATTTGCACGAGTCTATATGCAGTCCATCTATCCTCTCCAGAAAAATGTGGAGAGGAGGTAGATATAGAAGGATTTCCATGGCCGCTGCCGTTGTAGTACTGATGGCACCACTGATGGCTAGACAAGCCTATCTCTGTAATCCAGAGAGCTTCACCTGGGCAGTTTTCTATGAAGCATAACACCATAAGTGATCATTGGTCTGACAATCATCACATAAATCCAATGGATTTGTTTGAGACCTAAGACCCAAGTTTTACCACAAATCCTTTGACTGCAGTAAACCACAGTAACTTCAGTTACAGATAGCAGTGGTATAAAACGTAGAAAGTTTCAATTCACATTTTTCATGAAGATGCCTACTACGTAGTAATTGTTACATCCATCAATTTATTAAAACAACTTTTTTGTTTCTGTTTTTGAATACGAAACTAGTCGCAAGCGAGTTCGTTTGGTAGAAATCCGCCTGACACAGTAAATGAACTTGCCAATACACTAAAGAGTATAAGAAAGAATTATTGAAATCAGAAAAATTGATAATTGAAATACAGACAACTATTCAGAGCACTTCTCGATTAGAAAAGTTTTTTACAAAGGAACAATTTTATTATGAACTGTGAAGAGGATAAATCGGGTATAATAATCGAAGATACGTTATCTATTATTATCTATTAATAATTCGATAATCCTGCATCAATTCTCTATCAACGGACATATTCCTTATATATTATGAATATATATTCCGGAGTTGCGATTAGATTATAGTCCGTGTATGGCTGAGAATGGCTGAGTATGGCTCTAAGTAGTTTCCCAAATGCCGAAAAGGTTCAAGAATTGATAATTGATCTTCACAAAATTGAACATAACAAACATCAATTTATCATTACACAGAATCATTTCATTGTTTTGTTATAGAATAGTATATGTTTATTTGGTCTTTTATAAAAATAAAGTCGAACTCAATTCTAAAATATTATTTAAACAATGTATAACTTGCAAAACAGCGTTATTTTTCACATGTTCCATATCTACTAAACCAATAAGATGTATAAGGAATATATTATGAACTGCTCTACGGCTCAACGGAAAGCGTGAGCCCATCGTATTCCAAATACATATGAATCAACGAATAATCAATTATTCAGACCCCAGTCAATCGAAAAGAAATGTGTTGAAGGTGACGGGTCAGAATTCCACCAGAGGAACGCTTACAAGACTATTAGCGAACTTTTTATTGCTGAAAAAACAGCGATTTTTTCTATAACGGAGTTCAGTCCAATTTCAGTTGAAGTTGAGGCAAAGAGATAGCAAGCGAAGTGAGTCAGTGAAATAAGTGAAGAAATATTGAAGTGAAATTGAAATATAAGACTTTCAAGTTCTATTTTGAAACCTGAAATGGAGTTGAACACTCATTGAAGAACCCAGTGGCATACCAATATTGTTACTCTTGTAGAGTGAAACTCTCACAATAAAGTGTTACCTTTATTTTTTATGAAAGTGTGTTCTAATAATTTTTCACTCTGTATTCAAATTATTTCAATGAACGGTTGTTTTAATGTAGTTAATAATTATATAAGAACTAGGCTTTCACGATCGGAATCACGATTGAAAAAACAAAATCCGGGTGAGTAGGTCGTGGTCGAATGTAAACCGAAGTACCAAACGCTTCGTCTGCTACTGCGACAGACATCATTCCTGAGTTTCAGCATCAACAACAAAATTTGAGTTATAACTTTGGTCCTCGCAGTCAGCGCACGTACCACTGATGAAGTCTACCGCAGTAGCGGACGAGGCGTTTGGTACTTTCAGGTTCCATTCGATCACGGCCTACTAGTCCGGATTTTGTTCTCTCAAAAGGTAATAATTTTTTATAAGTACTGATGATGGAATAGAATATTTTTCAACAAACGAATGCTCTGGTGTTATATTTGAAAGATTGATTTTTATTTCGGGTGTTGTTCATATACTCTTAATGTGCTTGGTGCTGATAGATTCAGGTGATAGATTCAGGGATAGATTCAGGGACGCGTTAATATGTTAATTATAAAATCTAAACTTATGAATACAAGAGTCACCCACTCAACTCTTACTCATTCATCTCTGTTTCTCCATGCTGGTGAGTCCTAGGAAGCTAAAATTTGGTATACCGGGTGTCAACGAATTTATTAGAACAGTCTTAACTTATAGACTATTAGGTGTATGAAAATAAGATTTGGTAAAGGTGAATGCTATGTGAAGAGAAGACTTTTACATATTTTCCACTTTCCGGTCACTTTCAGTTTTACCGGAAGGTGATATTATGTGATATTAGATAATTACAATCGCGGAGTTTTAGTGACTAGTATGTTAGATATGAATAAATCAATTGTTTGAAGGTGGTTGACAGGTGGTTTCATGGTGAATTTCATTAGTTCAGTTTTCCATTGTCCAAAAGGATGTAATATGATTTGAAACCTCTGAAAGAACGAATTAAAAAGAATAGCTGAAAATGACGATTATTTTAAGCAAAGAAATCCTGAAGAGAAAATATAATAAGGTGAAAATTAAGCAGAAAATTGAACAATTAAAATTAAAATATTGAAAAATTTAAGATTTCAAGCCAAGTTACTTCATGACGTTTCGATTGTATCCACACTCGTCTTCGGGTGATGACTTGACTATTCCACCGAGAGATGACTATTTATAGGTCATTCGAGTGCTTTCACCTTCCCACTAATTTTTAGTTTAGCAGGAGATGACCGTTTGGCAGAAGTTAACCGTTTCCTGCTTTGATGTGGGTTTCCATATGTTAAGTATCTCTACGCTAGTTTGGCAAAATGCGTCTTGGGACAAAATGTATGCAGCTTCTTTCAATTTCCTCCCAAACCAGTGTTCCTCACTGTGGATTCCTTTTTCCGCTTTACCGGTTTAGTAGGATATCAATTGTTGTATAACATGTATGCGGTTTCTTTGAATTTCCTCCTGAACCAATGTTACTTCCCGCATATGATCTCGGCTTGGGACGACTTGATGTCATGTTGATGGGTCCAAACATGCTCTGCTATTTCCGATGTAATTCCTGGAATCGCAGTCCACGTTTGGTGACTTAATTTTCGTGGGGATGCTACAGATGGTGTTTCCTGAGCTATTCTCTCTAATTCTCTTTTTTATTTGTTCTTGTGGAGATTTCAAATCATATTATATCAAGTTGGCAAAACTACATTTTCGTGTCAAACTATTATTTTTCAAATGGCGACCATTTCTTGACAAGCACTTTCAGATAAAAGAATTTTTTGAAGAATCTGACGATAATAATTTATTTGCCATTGGATTATAAATAAGAACATAATTAATTATTACTGACTTGTCTAATAGTTTCGTTGACACCCAGTATATGTCCTTCTTGATGGGCACTAAGAAAGGATTTTCAAATATTCCAACTGGCGGAGCTATATTTTCGAAGACTGAAATTTTGTACGTATGCTCGTTTCATATTATAGATGTGCAATAAAAAAAAATTAATATTCCAACCAGCCGCGGGGGAAAAAGGCGAGTCCATAAAACAAAATTATCTTTTCATCAATGTTTCTCCATGCCTTTAAATTTCCGGATGGCGAATTCATATTTAGTATCAGCATGTGTTAGGAATCACACGTTAAAAGGTAAGACCTCGTTAATCCTTAGCTCGGACAGGTTTCGACTTCTGAGGGTTGTCGTTCGTATGGTTGCGACAGCTGGTTAACGGAAAAACAGATTTTAGACAGACAGACAGATTGAATCCGTGCAGAGCCGGGGCTGATCGCTAGTACACTTATATGTAGATGAGTTGCAAATATATTTTGAATACATATCGAATGTTGAATAACATATAAACTACACAGAATCGACTAAAGATAAATAAAATACGAGTACGGCCTTTTGTATATAGCACCCGAAAAAAAGATGATTTATCTATATTTTTTGCATGCTAATGAAGAATTTACGCGTAACATGGGTTTTCAAAACAAAAAGTGGTGAAGGAGTTATTATTATTTGATAATAACTTCATATTCAATAAGCATGTATATCATGTTATAAAACACTTTTCTTCAAGTTGAAAGTCCACACATCGATTTCATTACTATATGGATATTGAATTGAAATGTATTTTCATAACGAACGGTTTTTAGTGAAGGCTGTTTTTCGAAAAGGGCGTCATTCCTGCAAAAGCCAAGTAGTAACAATAAAACTGCGGGAATAATTATACGATCTATCCATGATTACATATTCAAATTCAAGTTCATTTATTATTTTTCTTCGAAAGTCTACTTTTATCAAAAACTACGTATTTATGTGATCCAATAATATAGATGCATATTTCACCGAGACAAGATTTTTATGTTTCGAATTAAAGATAACAAAGTAGTAAAAAATATATAGCTCTGATTTATTTATTTTTTCTTGCCTGAACTCACATCGTTTCTAATTCTGGTCATATTACACGATATCAGAGTTATGTGGGCGCTATCCGTTTGAGCCACTGCCTTTGTACGTGTACCTTTCATAATCCCTATTCAACACAGAGAGACTTTTTGCATACAAATCAAAATATGATGGGATGATTCATCTCCAGTGTCTTCACGTAGAGACACACCCTTCTGGAACATAGAGCTGTTCTACATTTCAATGCAGTAAGTAACACCATTCACCGTTAATTTTGAATGAGCCTTTTTCCTGAGAATAGTATAGCGAATGTGTCACGAGAGGCAGCACTAGTAGTAGGGACAAACATGAACAAACATGAACACATGTAAAACAGCGTTATTTATGTAATATTAATTTATTATTTAAAAATATAAATCTGATATTGAAAATTATTTTGTGTTAGTATAATGCCAGCAAAGCATTGCTGTTTTGCGAATTGTACGTTGGATAATCGAAATCCGGAAGAAAACGTGTTTTTTATACCATGTATAAAACCTTATAATAATGAGGTTAGATGTAAGAAATGGATACATGCTTCGAGGAGAGTTGATTTAACAGTGCAAAAAATAAATAAATATTCATATGTATGCTCTAAACATGAAATGAATAGTAAATTTTTCATAGTTAATTACCATTAATCAGAATGAGATATAACCTCAATTGTTTATTAAATTATATTCATTTATTATATTCAATTAAATTTATTTCATTACCATCTATATTTGATTCATATTTCACTTGGAAATAAATCTGAAATTCATAATTATTTTGAATTTCTTTTATTACAGTTTGAATCTACCGCTACTCTTTTACTAGAGTCTGTATATTAACCTGTCTATCAATTCACTTTTTTCCAGTTACTTTTAAATTACCGCATGCAAGCTAACGTTTTAACGTTACAACATTGTTATCCTTTACAGTTGCAAATTTTAGTTTTGCTCTAGAAACATTTTCTTTTGTTAAAAACATTCTTTTTTAATTGTACTTTACCATATGTTTATATGAGGATTAGGCAATGTTTGTCCCTACCGAACTATTTACTAGCGCTGCTTGTGAGTGATTTTCCGTACTTCAGGAAAAAGGTTCATAAACTTCTCAATGTCGAAGTTATTCGTGATAAATGAAAATTATTTCTTATCTCCATATGATGATGTGACTATGATTATTGAAAATCTATGCTGAAAGTTTCAGCTTATATATAAAGGTAGTTTGACATTGAAAAATGAATTATGAATTAACCAAATGAACGAGCTTATTGCGATATCAAATGAATTTATTACGGAGTTGTTTCATCTCCATCACCAATAGAAAATATACTAAATAATGATAGTGAGTGAAACAACCGTTTAGGTATCTACTAAACGTATTCCTATTATCCTCAGAATTACATTTCGCATTGTAAAAAAAATTATGTATAGGTTAGGTTATATCAAAAGTAAGTGGGTTAATTCGTTTCTCTACCGCAACCTGCAAGGATTTATTGTGGCCCACACCTATTCACACTCGACCAAATAAACCCAGCTTCTTAACGAAGGTGGGTTTATTTGGGAGAGAAGGGATAGAAGAGGCCTGCGATAGACTGTGACTTTTCCTCCAGCGACAATGACGCACACAATTATTATTTGGTTGGTGATAAAAACAAAAATATGTGAAATGTCATATATGGAAAAATACGAAGACTGAAAGCAAAACTTTTCTGAAAGGAAATTGCTGAGCTCAATTCTAATCTGAAAAATGGAAAATGTTTCTATAATAATAAATATAATGAAACATATATGAATGAACACATAGCATTGTCAAATAAAATCAGTACAAGAAAGTAAAATAATGGTTACTGTAATAGTTGTCATAAAATATAATATCTTTAACCTATTTTACTGTACTAATGTTTCCCAAAGAAACAAACAACATGTATGTTTTTATACTTTTATATATTCGCAGACCAGTCCTCAATAAAGCAGTTCTCTAGCAAAGGTCGTATGATTTAAAACCACATGGCGCAGTCAAAGTAATTGATATAAATAAGTTTAAAAAGTGAAAATGCCTAATTCATTGACAGAAGAATCGGTTGTGCATCAGCACATTAATACTAATATAAAACTGCCAGAGCCAATGAGTATGGAAGGATGTCTCTTCGACAACTGGAAGTTTTTTAAACAAAAATTTGCACTTTTTCTTCAAGCAACACGAACTACGAATGAGCCTTCCGAATATAAATCATCGCTACTGTTAACTTATATAGGAGACAAAGTTCTGAAGATATACAACAATTTCAATAACGAGGCAGGAGAAGACAAAATGAATTTTGAAGTACTGGATAAAAAATTTGAAGAATATTTCAACCCAGAAAAAAATGTAACCTATGAACGGCACATGTTTCTTTCAAGGGATAAAAAGCCAGATGAAAGCATCGATGATTACATAACGGATCTTAGAGATCTGAGTGCATCATGTGAATTTGAAACCCTTACCGACAGTTTAATCACCAGTAAATTAATTTTAGGACTTAAGTCGGACGTAGAATTGCAAAATAAATTAATAAGAACAAAAAATATCTCCCTTTCAAAAGCTGTTGATATCTGTAGAGTAGCAGAAAGAACTAAGGAGCAACTGAAAAAAATTAGTAGCGTAAAAAGTAACAACTCAACAGTGGACAAAATGAAGAGAGGACATCATGGAGAAATTGGAGCAGCTGTTACAAAATTCACTTCAAAAGAAACTCGTTTTGTACCCAGGCCATCGACCAGTCAAGGCACATCAAGATGCCAGAGGGTGACAAATGAAAGTGTGCCTGTGAAAAATAATAGTGAATATGTGAAATCGGGAAAGTTTAACTGCTACCGCTGCGGAACTCAACACGAGAAGAATCGCTGCCCAGCCTTCGGAAAAATGTGTGCAAAATGTAGAAAATCGAATCATTTTGCTAAAATGTGTAAATCAGTTAGTGAAGTTCCGCTACAGGTATATGATGATTTGTTTATAGATTGTGTTAATGATAATGATGAAAATGAATGGAAAGTTTTATTAGATGTTCATAATGGTACAAAAATTCGATTTAAACTTGATACAGGTGCTCAGGTCAATATAATTCCTGCAAATTTTTTAGAAAAATCAGAAATTAATCCAAATAATTTAATCTATGATAAAGCTACTTTGAAAACCTATACAGGAGAAAAAATAAGAATTTTAGGAAAATGTAATTTAAATTGTAAAATAAAAGAATTATCAGAATACTTAACATTTTATATAGTAGATGAACAAAATGTTGTACCAATATTAGGTAAAGAAGACTGTCAAAAATTAAAATTAATTCAGTTGATCCATTCTCTGAAAGCAGAACACTCAAAAGATGCTCATTATGAAAAAATAATAAAAGAATTCAATGAGGTATTTACAGGTTTGGGTTGTTTAGAAAGCGCATTCAATATAGAATTAGAACCAAATGCTTGTCCAAAAATTCATGTTCCCAGAAAAGTTCCAATTGCTGTCCAAGAAAAATTAAAAAATAAATTATTAAATTTAGAAAAAAATAAAATAATTGTTAGAGTTGATCATCCCACAGATTGGGTAAATTCTTTAGTAATAGTAAATGAACCAAATGGAGACATACGAATTTGCATGGATCCTAAAGACCTTAATAGGACCATCAAAAGAGAGATTTATCCATTACCATCAATAGATAACATAATATCAAAATTAAAAGGTGCTAAATTTTTCTCAGTTCTAGATGCTTCTGATGCCTTTTATCAAATAAAATTAAAGAGAAAAAGTTCAATGCTTTGCACATTTAATACACCTTATGGACGCTATAGATTTTTACGACTTCCGTATGGGATAACACTTGCTTCAGAAGTTTTCGAAAAAAAGATTAAATTTCTGTTTGAAAATATACCTGGCGTAGAGTCTTATATCGATGATTTTTTGGTTTGGGGAACAACTAAAGAACAACACGATGAAAGACTAAATAAATTATTGATGCGATGTAGAGAAGTTAATTTAAAAATCAATTTAAGTAAATGTAAATTTGGCATAAATAATTTAATTTTTCTTGGTCATAAAATATCAGATAAAGGTATCGAACCTGACTTTGATAAAGTATTGGCAATAGAAAATTTCAAAATTCCTTCTTGTAAAAAAGACTTAGAGCGATTTTTAGGAATGATTACGTACGTTTCAAAATTCATACCAAATTTATCAATGAAAACAGAAATTTTAAGAAATCTTTTAAAAAATGATGTACTTTGACATTGGGAAGAATACCACCAAAACTGTTTCGAGGAATTAAAAAAAAAGTTTGTCATCAAAACCTGTTTTACAGTTCTATGATATGAACAAACCTGTCACGGTTTCAGTTGATTCATCTCAAACTGCAATAGGAGCTGTTCTTTTACAAAATAATTTACCGGTTCATTACGCGTCAAAATCATTAACTCAATTGCAAAGTAGTTGGGCCCCTATAGAAAAAGAGACACTCGCGGTTTGTTTCGGTTTGGAACGTTTCCATCATTTTGTATATGGAAGAAAAAATGTAATAGTCGAAAGTGATCACAAACCACTTGAAACCATTGTAAAAAAACCTTTAAATATGTGTCCACCACGTCTTCAAAGAATGTTCATTCAAATTCAGAAATATGATGTAAAAATAATTTATAAACCTGGATCACAAATGTACATAGCAGATGCATTGTCAAGAGGTCATGATAATAATTATAAATCTGAAGCAGATGAAATAAATTTTGAAAAAATATTCGAGGAAAATTTAAATGCTCAAGTTTTTCTTGTAACAAATAATTTACAGGTTTCTGAAAGTGAATTAGAAGAAATTAAAAATGAAATAAAGGAAGATCAAGAAATGAAAGAATTAATTAAATTATCAAAAAATGGCTGGCCAAGTGAAAAACAAAAAGTACACGAATGTGTAAGAATTTATTTTTCAATGCAAGATGAAATTTCATATCACAATGATTTATTGTTTAAAAATTCAAAATTAATAATTCCTAGAAAATTAAGGAAGAAAATTTTAGAGAAGTTACATACTAGTCATTTGGGTAAAGAAAAAACAAAAAATAGAGCAAGAGAGATATTATTTTGGCCAGGCATGACCCGGGAAATAGAAAATGTTGTTGCTAACTGTACAGCATGTGCTATGTATAGTAAAGGTAATCCTTCAGAACCTCTAAAACAACATGAAATTCCGAAAAGACCTTGGCAAAAAGTTGCTTTAGATTTTTTCGAAATTGAAGGAAAACATTATATTTGTATAGTAGATTATTATTCTAAATATCCAGAGATTGTTAGATTAGATTCATTGACTTCAATAGCAGTGATTACTCAGCTTAAAAATATTTTTGCTCGTCAGGGCATCCCAGAGGTTCTGGTTTCAGATAATGGACCCCAACTAACCTCAAATGAATTCAGATGTTTTGCAAATGAATGGGACTTTATTCATCTTACAGACTGTGAAAAATATTTTCAAAAAATGTGAAGTGGCAAAAAATGATCCTTTTTTAGCAATATTGGAGCCAAGAAATACTCCTCTGTATAATAAAATATATTCACCTACACAATTATTAAATAATAGATCTTTGAGAAGTATTTTACCTGTTGCAGATCATCATTTAAAACCAGTTAATATCAAAAAGAACTATTTTAAAAATGTTGTTGGAAAAAGACAAAAAAGTCAAAAATATTATTATGATAAGAGAACAAAAAATTTGCCAAAACTGAAAAAAAAATGAAATAGTTTATGTAAAAACAAATTCTAAAAATATTCCTGGAGAAGTAATAGGTAAAAATTTCAGACATAGATCGTATGACATAAAATTAGCCGATAATAACAGACAAATTGTTAGAAATAGGAAATATCTCATAACTCGTGGAACTTACAAAAATGAGCATGTAAATAATTCTTTCAATAACAATTATACTCCAAAGGTAGATTTATATTCAGATGATGACAGTGATTCTGTGGAAAATCGAACCTCTGAAAATGAGAATACATTGAATTGTTCCACTCCAGTTTCAACAAATAATGATTATGTTACTAGGTACGGTAGGCTTATCAAGCCTCCGCAGAGACTAATGGTTGGTTTTTTGGGGTAGTATAAAGATATTGTATAGGATAGTTTAAGTAGGGTAAAAACAAAAAAATATAAAAATAGAAATTTAAAGGAGCGGATGTAATAGTTATCACAAAATATAATATCTTTAACCTATTTTACTGTACTAATGTTTCCCAAAGAAACAAACAACATGTATGTTTTTATACTTTTATATATTCGCAGACCAGTCCTCAATAAAGCAGTTCTCTAGCAAAGGTCGTATGATTTAAAACCTTTACAGTTACATTATACAATGGTTGTGGAATGGGCCGCGGTGGTAGTGCGCCCGACTCACGATCGGAAGACCGTGGGTTCGATTCCCGCCTCGACCAGATATTTTTCTCGAGATAATTTATCTGGTTGAAGCTGGAATGATTCTGCAACTGTGTTAGGAATCACACGTTAAAAGGTAAGACCACGTTAGTCATTAGCTCGCACAAGTTTCTCAACTTATGAGAGTTGTCGTTGGTATGGGAGCGATAGCTGATTAACGGAAAAACATATTTTGAACATATTTTTTAAACATAAACAATAAGGTTGAGCTTCAGATGCTTGTTTCATAAAGAGATGCATTTTTGCATCTGTTGACTCTGTTAAAAATAAATCCTTCAAAAAGTAATATATTTCATGTTCATTCTGTGAATTATTTTGGCAGTGAAAAAGTTTTTTTTTTCATTGTGAAAAAAGTGAACATTAACGCTTCAATAGAGATGCAGAAATGCCAAGTTTTTGACAGTTGTACAAAAAATCCATTTTTTTACATAGTCTATTTGATAATACGAATGGCGACTTCACTTCATGACTCCATATTGGCATATAAATGATAATATAAATCACAATTTGAACTGCTCCAATTCGTACTGAATAACTGATATTAAAATTAAACCTTTTTTTTTGTGAATCTATACATCGTATTAATTTGTATTCTTTAAATTCACACTGCACATATAGCTTCCAGGTAAGTATTGAAAAACAGTATTCGGACAAAAAATGGCCACATTTCTCATCCGTTGATTCATATACCTACTTTTATGTTGAATTTCATTAGTTCGGAGTTCCATTGTCCCATATGATTGGAAATCTCTGAAAGAACAAATAATAGCTGAAAATCAAAATGATTACCTGAAAATAATAATTATATTAAGCAAAAAACCCTGAAATGGAATTACAATAAAATAAAAAATTGAGAAAAAAAAGTCAAGAAGTTACTTCACGACGTTTCGACTGTTAGTATCCACAATCGTCTTCAGGTGATGACTGGACTATTCCTCCGAGAGATCTGTTTAAAAAAAAACTGTTTTTTCGTTAACCAGCTGTCGCACCCCTACGAACGACAACCCTCAGAAGTCTAAATTTGTGCGAGCTAAGGATTAAAGAGGTCTTACCTTTCAACGTGTGATTCCTAACTATTTATAGGTCATTCGAGTGTTTTCACTTATCCCATCTTTCCTCTCTCCGCTCCACCGGTTTGGCGGAAGATGATCGTTGGGCGGAAGTTGATCGTTTTCCGATTGATTAGAGGTCTCCATATGTTGCTTTTTTTTACGCTAGCTTGGCTGAATGCATTGTTGGACAACTTATATGCAGCTTCTTTGAATTTTCTCCTGAACCAGCGTCCCTTCCTGTGGATGATCTCAGCTTGGGACCACTTAATGTTATGTTGATGAGTCCAAACATGCTCTGCAATTCCCAATTTGCTGGTTCCTCCTCGCTGTGTGTATTTCTTGTGCACAGCAATGCCGATTTTCAATGGCCTCTTAGTTTTACCGATATGGGATTTGCCGAACTCACAGGGTATTGTGAGATTGCAGTCCGCGTTTGGTGGCCTGGTTTTCGTGGGGGTGTTACGGATACTACCGAAGACAACTGTGGATACTAACGATCGAAACGTCGTGAAGTGACTTATCTCAAAATCCTTTGATTTATTTATCTTATTATAATTTCATTTCAGGATTTTTTGTCATATACAGTGTCATCCCCATAGTATGCACCATATGGGAAACTTATTTATTAAGGGTTATTCGACAAAAAAAGTTATTCCTAATAAAAGTACGTGCATCCCCTAAAACTAAACCTGCACCAACGAAATTGTGTAAAAGACACGTAATATACGGGGAGCCTTCAAATATTTTCAAAATAAGAGTAAAGTAGATACTCTTATATTGAAAAATCTTGGGAAATGTTGTTCAGAAAAGTTGTTCAGCAATAAAAAATACATCTGAGGGCCATCTGGGTGAAGTTTTTTTACCCATTCTTTCAAATTGGGGACTACGAAAAAAACTTGCTAAAACGATAAATAGATAGCATCCTGTATACGACGGTTTATTTTAAAAGCCTGCAATATTTCCAATTACACAACTATGGTGTTAACCACGTTCAATTTTTTTGAAGAGTAAAAAAATTTTGAACATTTTTGGTGCAAACTCATTTTTATTTTTTAACACCGAAAAATGTCTCAAAATCATACATTATTGTAACAAGATCTTAATATTCAATAATAATAAATCACAAAACATGAAAATGAAATAGGTATTTTGGAACAAACGCATTGATTTTCTGGAGATTATTTTGAGAATTATTTTGGACAAGAAAATCTCCAGAACATCAATGAGTTTATTTCAAAATACCCATTTTATTTTGAAGGTTTGGGATTTGATATTATTGAATATGAAGTTCTTATTACAATACAGTATAATTTTGAGTGATTTTTGGTGTTGACAAAAAATAAAAATAACTTTGCACCAAAAATAATTCTCTAAAATAATCTCCAGAAAATCAATGAGTTTGTTCCAAAATACCTATTTTACTTTCATGTTTTGTGATTTGATATTATTGAATATTAAGTTCTTGTTACAATACTGTATAATTTTTGACTCTTCATTTCAGAATTCATATAAATAGTTTTAAAGAATAAGATGAGGTATTTATTGTCAATGCTCGCAACATCTGCAAACTCAGGATAAATGAAAGCAAAGAACTTGACAATCAGAGAATTAGGGATAAACTGCTTGCCAATCCCAACGGCTCTAGATCCTTCTGGTCGATAGCTTAAGCTGTACTTAGAACTTTACAAAATCCACAATTCCACCACGAACACAAGCGGATGGTTCAATTTCAACAACAGTCAAAGAAAAAGCAAATCTACTAGCTGAACAATTTGCGTCCCACTCCACAATTGATTTTCTGGGAAAGGCACCACCCACTATTCCCACACTAGTATCCACAATGCCGGAAATTACTTTTCGACAACGTCTAGTCAGGCGAATTCTGAAACAGCTCAATGTCAGCGAGGCGTTTGATCCTGATAAAGTGCTCGTCATCGTACTCAAAAAGTGCGCAAATGAACTCGCACCAGTATTTTGCAGACTGTTCAAGCTGTAAGATTGCTCGCATTCAGGCTATTCCCAAAAAGGGCAAGAAAAATCTTCCAAATAACTATACTTCAATCGCTTTGCTATCATACAAAAAATCATGGAGGAAGCCGTAAACCACCATATCCTCAATATTTCGAAGACTTCATCATCTTGAGCAATCATTTCGATTTCGAAAACAAACATCAACAGGTGACCTTCTATCGTATGTCATTCATATCATCAAGAGCCTTTCTAACAAAATGGACGAACTAGAACTTAGCATAGGAGAACGAAACTATGATTTATCTGCCTATGTGAACACTGGCTAAGTGAATTAGCAATCAACGCTTATAATTTGGAAAACTATACTATAGTGAACCACTTTTGCCGTAAAACGTACAAGGGTGGAGGCGTAATGCTGTATATTAAAGATACATATACTTCTAAGAAGCTAGATAAGTTAAATATCCTCCTCAAAAAAAACTTTGAGATCACTGGTGTTGAAATAATAAATTTCAATATAATAATAATTTGTATTTACAGATCCCCCAGCGGTCAAATAGAAAGATTTTTTGAAAGTCTTAAAAATGTCCTTGAAATTTTATTTCACCAAAAAAAACATTCCACATGTATGGTGATTTCAATATTAACTTGATGGAGGATGACCTACCTGCCCGGGAGTTTAGAAACCTGGTCAACTCTTTTGGTTGTGAATTTTCAAACAACAAACCCACAAGGCGTACCAGCTGTCTAGATAACTGCATCACTAATGCCCCTAACGATTGTGTTGTTTCACAAATGGATTTTCATTTATCAGACCATATAGCAATCGAGAGCAAACATTTTCGATCATAAAATTCAGGGAAACTCAAAAAAAACCCAAATTATAAATTATAGACCTTTTTGTGACGTAACAATGGATATATGTTATGGATATATGTTGTTTTCCTCGATTTTAATAACACAAATGATTGACTATTTCCCGGAAACACTCCTACATGTAATGAATGAATGTTTTCCAAAAAAAAAAAACAAAAATTGTACAGAAAAGCAATGTACAAAAAAAATGGTTCAATGCGGACTTAAGAAACTAGAGAGAGAACCCGAATTTTCTGATCGAATATAACAAGGGTAACCATAACGTTGAATTGACACCGAAAATAAAACTTGCAAAAAAAAACTATGAACATAAGATTATCAAACAAAAGAAAAAGTACTACTCGAGCAAGATAGAACAATCCGTTAACAAACCTAGGGCCTTTTGGCAGATTATCAAGCAGCTCCTCTCTAGAGAATCCCCACAAGATACCCGGTTCTCATCTAATGAATTGAATTATTATTTTGTAAACATTCGTAGCAATATTTTAAAACAGCTAGAGTATACTCCGGTTTTTTTCTGACTGATTCGGCCGTTACTTGATGAAGATCCACAGTAATTTCGAAAACTACACCTCACTATTTGATCTCCACAAACTTTATTTGAAAAATATATCGCAACATGAATCACTTTAAAAAGCTACTGTACTAGCAAAACATGTTGTGATATATTTTTCAAATAAAGTTTGTGGAGATCAAATCGTGAGGTGTAGTTTTTGAAAATACTCCAGTTGAGCCAGCGAAACTTACTTCATCTTATATACAATTCCATAATAGTATTTTCTTCACGCCTGTGTACTCCACAGAAGTTTGTCCTATTATTGGGAATCCCGGATAGTACTGCTCTTGATGTGTACAGATTAAGTAACAAGATGTTGAAAAACATGAAAGAGGGATTAGTAGAACCTCTCACCAAAAAATCAAACAAACGCTTTGAGACAGGTATATATCCCGAGAAGCTTAAATTTAGTAAACTGTATTCAAAAAAGGAAACAAAAATGGGAAAGAAAACTATCGTCCCATCTCAATAATCCCAACTTTATCAAAACCTACTGAGGCTGCAATGGATAGTAGGATAATACAATTTGTGGATTCGAACGACTTGCTCTCAAAGTCCCAGTTTGGATTCAGACAAAATCTATCTACATCGCATGCCATATCTGATCTGGTGCGAGTCAGGTTGGATGCATCCGAAAGGGGGGAAACACTCACAGCCGTATTCTGTGACCTCTGGAAGGCATTCGACACTCGACTCTACTCGATAAACTTCCGTACTATGGAAGTAGAGAAAAAATAGCTGATTTCGTCGATTCTTACCTATCCAAACGAAAGCAGGTTGTGGAACAAAGTGGTGTGAAATCTACAGGAGAAAGTGTAACAGCAGGTGTGCCTCAAGGGTCAATCTTGGGACCCCTACTATTCGTAATATATGTTAGTAATCTTCCACACCGTATGAACTCCCTCAACACGATTCAGTATGCCGATGATACTACTATTTATGGGAGTCACCCTAAACATGAATATCCAAAGCAACTAACTGACGACGCGTTGAAAAAAATAATTTTTTTTGCAGCCAATAAATTATGCTTGAATGTTAATAAAATTGAACCAATTACGTTCACACTAAAAGAACTGAAGGACAGTCAAAAATCCATCAAGTTTTTGGGGGTAAAGCTGGATCAAAAACTTAATTAGAAAGATTTTTACTAAGATGTTCAGCACTCTTTACCTGCTTCGAAGAATCGTTGAATTTGTTTCCTCTTATGTTTCGAGAGCAGCTTACATGGGGTTATTTCAGTCTAAGCTGTCATACGGATTGATTTTTGGGGACTTTCAACTGGTTGGGAGAGGATATTCATTCTTCAAAAAACGGCTATTAGAATTCAGGGAAGGGCGAAACGAACTGACAGCTGCATAGACCTCTATTCAAAAAATTCCATATATTAATCATTACCGCTCTACACATATTTCAATGTCTTGTCTATATCAGGACACAAAATAACACCCCTCAAGTTAATCGCAACCATGAACCATATATGAGAAAATCACATATGATTAAATTCAAAAAAAGAATAAAAGGGCTGCTGGTTGATCTCTGCCCTTATGACGTAAGTGAATTTTTTAACTGCAAGGTTTGATGCTTTGCCTTTTTGTTTTGTACTATATGTATCTATCTTGACGATGCTAAATCTGTTGTATTGATAAATAATGAGCAAATAAATTGTTTGATTCTTTGATTGATTGACATTTGGAATAACGCAATCGAGAAACATGGAGAGTCAAGAGCTGTAGCACTCGATATTTCTAAAGCTTTTGACCGTGTGTGGCTTGAGGGTTTGATGGCCAGCTCTTCAGTTTCCTGAAAGAACATTCCCTGCAAATGGCCGTTGAGGGATATCTCTCGAATACTTTCACCATCAAAGCTGGTGTTCCTCAGGGATCTACATTGTCTCCAACCCTGTTTCTATTGTTTCGCAATTTCTTTTGGAATCCAGGACATCGGCGGAAGATACACATCTTCACCGGCAGTAGGAGGTAACATATCTGTAACCTCCTAGATCTAGAAGTAATTTCGAATTGGAGTGAAAGTAACCAGGTTCAATTCAATGCCACAAAAACCCAGGTATAGGATTTCTCCAAAAAGAATGTCAGGTAAGACAATTTCACTTTCTGCTTCGATAAGTTTGTTGAGGGGTTCGAATGGACACCAATATGTCTTGTCACAATCATGTCGCTGAAATTGCAAAGCCGCTTCTCAAAAGCTTGGAATACTATTCCGAACCAGAAAACTGTACACATCTCAGCAGAGTATTGTTTTCAAGTATGGAGCTCCGCCCTTAAGCATACCCTGAAGCTGCTGGATTTTATCGAGAAAAGAGCCATCCGCCTGATTGGAGATATAGTCTGGAACATCGAAGAGAGGTTGGAGATTTGTCTCTCTTCTATAGATACTTTCACGGTAAGTGTTCAAGCGACTTGGCACATTTGATTCACGAACTCTTTTATTTGGAGAACTGCGTTTATGTGGAATACACTTCCTGAGAACGTTTTTCCAGATGGATTCAATCTCCAGCGATTCAAATCCAATGTGAATCGCTACTTTGGCACAGGCACCGATCTTAGAGCACCTTAAGGATTTTCCTGCAGTGCTTGGCGCGGAACTATTCTTTGATATTGTTGTTGCTATAAGTTTTCGAAAAAAAAAATCATCAATAATAATAATAAAAGTCTTTATTACTACAACCACACAAAAAAATAACAATATTAAGTTCAAACCACATATATAAAGTTATAGTAAATGGCGAAGTTCAATTTTCGCAGCTATGCAAATAACTACTGAATTGTTGAAACGGAAATTATCGAAGTGAATTCATTTATTTCTGTGTGACTTTATAATTCAGCGAGTAATAAGAGATTTTGCATCATTAATCACATTTGAACCTCCGGAGCACACAACTGCGAGATTCAAAACATAACTACGTGTAGAGTTGCAACGAAGTATCCAGAATTATTGGAAATTATTACACTAGTTTAGATTCTGATGTCGATTTTCATTCCATGAAAAGAGGTTGCTATTTTAAGTTACTGAATGGAACTAGTTGGCGATAAAGTTCAAGTCAGTATTGGTGGATACTTATTGAAGAATCATCAGGGATTTGATATGACAACGTTCAGCTTAACAGTATGACCACATAATGTTGCCGAACGTAGACTTTACTTAATGAGGTAAATATTTATTTTTACCTCTATGGATAACTGCACAATATGAAATGTGGTTTTGCTATATGTTCAATAATCTAATTCCATCATGATTTTTGTCTGCGTCTTTGAAAAAACATATCTTCTTCATATAATTATCTTCTACGTATGAATGTGTATACCTACTACTTACTCCGCGTTTTATTGTAATAGCGTGTTATTCCGAATTACTCGAACCTGAAGTGAGTCAATATATAAAAAAAATCCATTTTGAATTGACAAATTCAGTTCAGTCACTATCAATTTGAAATGAGGAGTTTAGTTCAAAAACTTGAGTTGAAAAATAATGAAGCTAAGATTTAGATTATCTTTCTTTTAACGGCATTTGATTAGACGAAATAATATTCATCTCACATGTGATTTGGGGTAGAAAACATTATTCAAAAATATATTCATGCAAAATTAGGTTTCAATTATTCACAGAATTCGTTGAAACATTCTCGAGCACCCATTTGTCGCACTGGTGGAATTTTACACAAATATTCATGTTTCCATGAAACGGATGAGAACATATGCGTTTTAATTAAATTTCGGTTATTAATCCTTCAGAGACGGGTTCTGTATCCGCGTAGAATTTTTAAAATCCAATTGAATTATTTCAAAATCATCATTTATTTCAATGTGTGTAATTATAACTCTTGGCATTCGTCTAAATGAATGTTTTGAATTCCAGAATGTTATAATGCGAATATTTTTCTAACCACTTCAAGAAAACCACTGAAGTTTGGTAATAGTACATCGAAATTGAATTATCTGTTCAGTATTGAAATTGTTTTCTGCTTGATTGTGGATTTATTTAAATGAATGTCTAATATATTCAAATCACCACAGTACCTACGAATCATGAATATGATTTTTCGAGTGACACATCATTGTGAGATTTTTACTTAGCACTTCACAAACCCTAACACGTGTTTTGCTATGCAATAGCAACATTAGAGGTGTATTTGCGGTTGCAGTTTTGTGTGTAGTGAAAATCTCATGATGAAGTGTTACTTGAATACGTTACGAATTTTCATCAAGTTCAACACATATTTGATTCAATTATAAAAAAATGGGAAATCAGATTTGCAAGACATCAGTAATGCTACAGTTAAAATTCACGACTTATCCATATATGTATTTTCGTGAACGAATAGTTTCATTTCTCACAGTATATTGAATTCAAAATATTCGTTTCTTATATGCCTAAGCCGATATGTAGGTAGAATTTGACTCATTTGTAGAACACGGGAACATATCATTACATCAATGAGGTCATTTATTTTGTCAAAACGTAAATATATATGTTGCATGGGGTGGTAAGCGTAAAATATTGACCTAAAAACTAAAAAAAAAAAAATCATTCTTATACAATTTGAGTTTCAAGATATTCTTTGTAAAATAGTCTGAATTTGTTAACATTATGTGTATATTACTGTAGTTCATATTCCTCTCAAAGATGATTACTTGGTGATCGAAACACGTGTCGAGGAATTAAAAATAACGATTTGGTGTTGGGATAAAACTTCATTAATATCCATTACTACACCAAAGGTTCCAAACAGTGCATCACATGAATATTTTGTGTTCTTATAATATTCAGAACCGGATTGCATAGATAATATATTTGGTAGCCAAATGACAGTCTGAAATATTTTGTTTTAAGTGGAGGTCCAGTCGGTAGGCCTTTATTTATGATTTTCAGATTATGTGAGTCTATACGGTAAGTTATTTCCCTATGCAAATAAGGAGAAATTTATTTCATTATTATATTACGGTAGAGAATAACAGTATGATGTTTTCTTCTATTATTCATATTCAACCACCCGATTTCTTTTAATTTATTAGAAACTCTTCGGCATCTGCTGATACTGTAAACGAATCTCAGGCATGAGTTTTTAAGTTTCTTTATCTTTTTCCTATAAAGTGTTGTTGAATTAGGGCCGCAGAGAGAGTCACCATAATTTAAAGCTGATAAAACTAGCGTTTGTTTTCTAACCGTTGAAAAATTCCATAATTAATTTTATAAGACATGATTTCTATACCAAAAGGAACTAAGTTTTGGAAAATAATACTTTTCGGCAATCAGCTTCTTATTCTTCTAGTGAATATTCTCTCAAAATTTTTTGGAATATTTGACAGTCTAATAACAAATTCCTTCGTTATAATGGTAGTTTGAAAAATATTTTTCTGATGACTTCTTTTCCCAGGATTAACATGAGAAAAAATTCGATAAGGAAATAAAAGAGTAGTGTGTGAAAGAATTTCCTGTCGTTTATAATATTCTTTGCTTCCAGATGTTATTGAAACTCAAGATAAATTGCGACAAAAGTTTGAAGTTTTTTGTTTGTAGTAGTGTGAAATATTTGTCATAAAAATGCAGGGATGAAAACTATTTCACTAACTGTATCACAAACTACACAACTTAACCCTTTATTCACAAGTATTGTTTCTGAAAGTTCTGGTATATGCAATATTCTGTTTGTTTTGAAGTAATAGAAAAATCTGATGAAATCTTAAAGTCTTCGATGAAACGAACACTGCGTTTTATTGAACTTTCGATTTCGCCTGGAAATCAATTAACACAAGAAGTGGTATTAATTTTCTCAACTGGTAATTTTCATTTGACGATCTGTTTGTCAAAGGCTGTCACCTGTCAGCGGAGTTGTCAAGAATAAATGATTTCGTCCCAGTCTGCCATGAATTTCCAACTTCACTTCAGAATCCCCGATACATCATGACAAGACAGACTCTCTGCATCAAAGTCTCCGCATTCATTTCAAAATCGATACACGACGAAAGGAAGAGGACTTATCAGATATTTCGAAACGGTAGGAAAATTCTCAGTAGTATTTGAAACCATTCGATATATCGATGCCAAAATGGGAATACATTTGCCATTAAATTTTGCTTCATGACATTCAATTTATTTTCAAGAATTTGGAATATAACTGAATAAAGTATGTTTCTGATTCCCTTAATCGCTAAGTAGAATATGAATGTAAACAAACAGTTGAAACTTTAAATATTATAGTATATCGATTAGAAATTACACTAGTTTTCATCTACCTTCTTTGGATATTTTCACCTTCCACAATCTGAAAAATAGGAAAATTGTAATAGAGAACTTTATACATTTGTAGAAAAGGCAAACCTTTTGAACTCTTTTGTATCGCTCATTACCGATAGAGGCGTCACCAACTTTTATTTTTCCTTTTTTTTATAGAGTAATCCAAACCACGTGACCCATAATGGCGACGTAGGGCACACAATCTGATTTTTGTCATAAGAGCATCATTGGTTTTGGTGTCGTTCGCTATTATGGAATGGTTTTACACACTTTTGGAGCTTTTCTGCTGTTTAAATTCGATCAAAATAAAAAGAATACTTGAAATTACTATTGCTGAACAGCGGGGACGTTGCTAAACGGTATGCTCGAAAAAATACACCATCATCTGATTACATTTTTATCATTGTGTTACACATATATAATGAAGTCGAGATTGGTCAATGGTTCAGACCCTTTCTCATTGAATGTTCCTGAACTGGATTATTCAATTGATGGTGTTCCCCCAGTTACATATGTGGATATTGCTTCGTATTTGGTTTTTACCCACATCTTTTATTTGCATGTGTAGATGAAGACATATAAAAGTTTGGATTCGTACAAATATTTCGAATCTGGCTTCGTTGTGAAGGTGGGAACAAAGATTGAGAACAATTATTTATACATTTTAGTTGGACAGGTGAGTTTTTCTAAGCTAGCAGCATGCTAACTTCTTGATTTCCTAATGGTATAGTTGATTCATCTAAGAAGCAATACACGTGAAACTTTGTAACCACGATCAGCTATTCCTGTGAATTGTTATGTTTATTGTCTTCTTTGTTGATCAAGAGAATGATTCACTTTTCATTTGAATGCCCCAGAGTGATTCTAACAATAGATACTAATCTTAATAACTTATTTTCAGGTCAAGCATTCACAGAAAGCAAATGCGAAACCTTTAGATGTTTGGTGCATCATAGCAAAAGATGGAAGCATATGCACAGCTTACTATACTTTTATGGCCGGAAACAGTGAAATTTGTAGCCACGTTGGCGCCATATTATTTGCTGTTGATTATGCAAATACCAAGAAAGCGGCAATGTTATGCACAGATATGGAAGCTGTGTGGCCAATGCCATCCATGACACAGATGTTCCCAATTGCACCAGTACATGGAATGGATTGTGAGTTTACAATTACTAGGGATTTTCATCAAGTAACGGCAGAGTCAATTGAGAATATTTTGAATTGTTGAACTTGTTTTGTATGAAAAGCTCCATTTTGAGTTTTCTTGAGATAGGTTTATTGTCTATGTTTTTATTTAATGAAATGTGCTCAGTACCATGAATATCGACTTTTATAAAGATACATTTATAAAGATTATATTATAAGAGTTTTAATATTACAACATCCAACATACAATCAGTTAGTTGTTAAAATTTTAGAGCCAGTTTTTCCATCGTTGAATCAGTCCGTGTTGAAATTACTGTTTTTTGACCATCTCTAGGTTCATCATCATCAAAGTTGATATCCATATTAGACTGGGGTTCATTCTGGCCTCAAAGCAGAAAATTTGCCTGTCCTGACTTCATTATATTCGGTTCGGAGACATTTATCTTTTTGGAGAAAACCGACACCTGGGTGGCATTGAATTGATCCTGGTTACTTTCCCCTCAATTGCTGCCGGTGAAGTTGTGCATCTGTAGCTGATGTCCTGGAATCCAAATAGAATGACAAGACAAGTCTAAACCGGTAGACAAGTAGACATGGTCCCTTAGAAGAGCTTACTAGATCACCTGATATGACGCATCTAGATGTTGTTGAGGAGATACATGACATATGAAGTGAACTTACGATACACATCCACAGTTCAATTCCAGAACTCGTGAATAGAAAAAAGTGCTTGCAACGAAATTACCTTAGGAACATTTCATAAAATGAAAAATAAGTTTCAAAGAAACTTCATCAATGTCAGGTAGCAAACAGTGGACATTCATTGGAAGGGTCTGGTATTAATACACTTTTTTTCTAAATTGTAAAATTTATCATTCAAGAACGGCTATTTTGATTTCCAGAATGGAAGAATTGAAATGCCTATCAAATCTGATATCAAAAGACCCCAATTCCGTTTGAAAAAAATGGTAGTGCCATCTAGACGACTGCGACACCACTGTCTTCCTCATCAGAAAATACTAAAAATTATTCCCTTTCACGTAAACTTCTTCTTACTTTGATATCTTATCTGAATTATTAATTACATGTGTAGAACCGTATGTTAAATTAATCATTTGAATTTGAATCATATTAATTAAATTGTCTTTTATATTCCTATATATATATTGAAAACATATCCAAGCCCAATTCTTTCAAGTTTAATGGAACATATTTACTGTATAAAACAACCTTTAACATTTTGAACATTTTTTTCAAATTTGTTCTATGAAGAGAGAAGTGAAAGCCACGAAGTTTCTTTTCCCAAAAACTAATCTCTCCTGAATATACCATTTTCAATTCAAATGAGATTCTTATGGCTGATGGAGGAATGAGAGCCAAAATGCTTTTTTCCCAAATATACAGCTTGCAATTCAACCTTTTACTCTTCAAATAAATATTTCTCATTAAATTGAGAAGAAAAATATAGATATATTCTCTATTTCATATTACCTCTTCTACTAAAATTTTATTTATCTAGTGTTATATTTTATCACAAATGTACTTTCAAATCCCATTAAATTTAATTAAGTGACGAACTCATTAAAATATCATCTTTTTCGCCATATAAAATTTCTGGTAATATACACTCGTTTCAAGTTCCCAAGTTCATGTTTTCACTTCTGTTAGAAACTATATATTTCGAAAGGAAATGTTATTTCAGTGAAATATTTTCACGTTTGAGAACATACTTTGCAAGAGGAAATTCTCAAGGCTTTCTTGCAATTCAAAATTATTGAAACACAACTATGAATTTATGAGTTTGCACATCGGTGATTGTCCTCAAAAGAAGTGAGTTAGGAATCTGGTCGATTGTGATTGGGTCGAAGATGTGAGTTATGGTTTATTTTACCTACTTCTCAATACGAAATGGTCACCTATTTGACGATTTTTTCAATAGTCATAATTTTTTTTTATGAATCTACAAAGACAAATATCGTGAAAACGCTCTGATTGAAATTTATTTCAATTTCTAATATTAAGGAAAACAAGGAATATTTAAAAACCCAGTAGCAGTGATGTGAATATTACTGGAACTCTGTCACAACACCAAACCGTTTTTTTAACACTTTTCAACACGTGTTCCAATCACCAAGTGATCATCTTCAAGAGGAAGTTTAATCTTCCTATTCAATCACCAAGTGATCATCTTGATCTTCCTCTTGAAGATGATCATTTGGTGATCGAAACACGTGTCGAGGTGTTGTCGGCTGTACAACCTTTTGTTACTAGAGAGAACTTGGTAAGACGAGAGGGCATCTTTATTGACAAAATGTTTGAGACTTTCGCGGCCGAGGTTTTCAGTGTCACTATTTTTCGGGTTTGAAGGCCGTAGATTTTTGAATAATTTTTCTGACGTTTCGCCTGGAGTGAGGGGCTATCTTCTTCAGAGGTTTATACATCCTGAGTTGATATTTCCGATGACTGGATATTGCTGCGTAACACTTATTTATGCTGACTCATCAGGCAGTTTCGTATGCTAATACCTGTACCTGGCCTGTGAGAATTTCGTGAAGCGTGTTTTTGTTGATTCAGGTAGTCTGGTATGGGTAAATAGTCAATAACAGCCGTTGACCTTTTCTACCTGCCGTCATGCTGTTTGCTGTTCCTCAAAATGGGATTCCATATTCGATTGCAGTTGACAGCTTCTTCCTTTCTGTTTAAATTATCCGCGTGTTTTTGAATTTCTATTATCTCCCGTTCCAGTCGGCTATGGTATCTCTGGTCCGGGGGCAATGAATTTCGTGTTTGAGAACAGAATCCTGTGGTTTCCTTCACCGAGTGCGTGTTCTGCCAGAGCCAACTTGTCCTTTTGGCTTAGTCTGCGATTTCTTTCATGCTCCTTCAACCTTCTTTCCATGGATCTTATGGTGGTTTCGATGTATACCTTCCCAAATCCCTGCTGTTGATAGTGGGTCCCTTTTGTCTTCAGTCGACCTGAGGCTTTGTTGTATCTTCTTGATGAGTTTGAAAACCATTTCAATGTTGTGTTTCCCCAAGAGTTTTCCAATTCTGTTCGTGACCCCAGAGGTATAAGGTAGGTACTCGTGCAATCATTTGACCCTTTTTCTTGTTTTGAGCCATAGAATTCTTCAATTTCATGACTTTGTTTCAGTTCTTCTTCAAAATACGGTGGTCCACATATTTTCTGAGCCGGTTTCTTTAGATTGGAGTTGACTCATATCATTTGGCTAGAATGGTGGTTCGATAGTGCGTGCAGATATCTATCAGTGTTCGTAAGTTTTCGGAACACTTTGTGTGTCAGTGTAGTACCACATCTTTCGATTATTACATCTAGGAATGCTATCCGCTGGTCCTGTTCAGTCTCCCTGGTGAACTTGACGCTTGAGTGTTGAGCGTTCAAAAGATCCATGCTAACACGATTGAAGGAGCATGAAAGAAACTGCAGACTAGGCCAAACGGACAAGCCGGCGTGGTAGAACACGCACACAGTGAAGGAAACCACAGGATTCGGACTGGTACGGGAGGCGATAGAAATTCACAAACACATAAATCAACAGGTTCGCATCAACAGAGATGCGAACTTCAATCGAATATGGAATACCATTCTGAAGAGTTTAAGATAATCAAACAGCCTGACGGCAGGTAGAGAAAGGTCAACGGATGTTATTGACAATTTAATTAATCCAGGTACAGGTATTATTACGCCAGACTATCTTCATCAAAAGAAACACGCTTTTCAAGTCTCATAGCACTCGACATGCATCCACTTCAGCTGCATTTAAAAGAGGATTAAATATCGATAACATTAGACGCACAACAGGATGGAGCCATAAATCTCATACATTTAATAAATTCTATAGTAGAACAGTGCCTGAGAATTGTAAATTCGCGAAATGTATTATTAATGGAAAATGTGTGGAAGGTGATGAGAACTAAACTATTATTTATAAGTTTTTTTTTCACAAATGTGAAAAAATGTAATTTTAGGGTTATTATTGTTTACAAATAATCATATTACTTATATGGTTGCATACATTATAAAATTATCTAAATGTTAGTAATATTCAGTAAAATTATTATTCATGAACAAAAGGCTATACAAAAGGCTATTTAAAATACTTCAAAATATAAATTAAAGAAAGAGGAAAAGTTTTGAAAACACACAAGGGAAATATTCAACTTGCTTCAGATCGCGGCCAAACCTTTCAACATCTACAGTGTGATCTCGAGGACGGGACCATCGAAGTATAATTAGAGGTTGAACGACTTACTGTAAGGAAGTTCAATCCTCAATTATACGAGATGGTCCCGTCCGAAAAGATCACACCCACCCACCACTTCATACCCAGAAGCCGCGATCTGAACGAAACATAATGAATAGGACAGCGAAGCGATATGGGAACGTGTGTCAGAGGGACTTTTTAATTCTCATTGATAAACATTACACCAAAAAAGGGTGTGAAACATAAACTACAGTATGATATCTTCGGACGGGACCGGCTGGCATTGTTCAACAATCTGTTAACATAACAATTGAAGGAAGTCATTTTATGTTGCATGGGATGAAATGAATTGAAAGGAATGACATGATCAGTCTGGGTTGGTTTTCTGTAAATGGAAAAATCTAGTTTGTTGTTAGTTTTTGTTATAGTAAGATCTAAAAAGTTTAATTTATTGTCTTGTTCTATTTCAAGTGTAAATTTGATTTTGGGATGTAAGTTATTTAAGGAGTCAAGGATATCATGTGCTACATTAGAGTTGCCATCTATGAAAACCAAGCAGTCATCAACATATCTGTGCCAACTGAGAATCTTATCAATTTTATTAATTATGAATGAATTTTCTAAATTTTCCATGAAAATGTCAGCCAGGAGAGGTTAAACGACTTACCTTACAGGTAAGTCCTGGCTGACATTACCTTACAGGTAAGTCGTTTAACCTCTAATAATGATACATTGTATTCCTCGTTATTGGATATTCAAACGCATCTGATGAACAAGCGATATCAGTATCAAATATTGGAATCGAACAATCTCTTCGGTTAATGGATCACGAGATCATAAAATGATATGTTGCAATGGATGAACAATGCGCTCAGAGATTAACAGGATCAGATCTTTGAGATGTAAATTATTTAGTTCCATCGTTGACTTCAACGGATTATCGATACAGAAAATCATTATTTTTTATTGCGGAATTCAGTCAAATTCAACTTCTTAGTTTCAACATAACAAAGTAAACTTCTACAAATAATAAGGGAGTTTTTATTTCCACTGAACTGATTTTCATTGTATTCAGGGTGGTAGAAAAAATGCAGAAATAACAAAAAAAGAATATCTAGGGAAGATCACAGTTCTATAATTTGTAAATGTCATACAGCTTTCTTAATACATCATACTTACATATCATATTACCACCATATCTAGTTTGAATTAAAATGGTTATACATTTTTTTTTAGAAAGAAAGCTTTTGGCTTTCTTCTTCTCCATCTTGATACAAGAAATGTGGGAATCTTCCAAAGAAAGGAATCAATTTTAGATCTACACATACATAGATGTGTAGATCATGCAAAGAAGTACCTTTCAGACACAAACTGGAAGAAAAAGCCTTCCTGAAAGAGCTACTTTCATATAAACATTGAATTACACGAAAGAAAAATTCCTTCGAAACAAATACTTTTATATGAACACTGAATTATACAGAAAACACTTTTCTCTACTCAGTTTGTATTCCAAACATTCGTCATGGAATTAAATCAGATATAATCAGATATCATTCATAGGATTTTTACACAGTATACTAAATGAAAGGTAAACATTTCACTTACACGGAACACCATCCTCACTGGTAGACATCGATGTTTCGCCGTAAGACACTTGCTTTAGGGCTCTTCAATACCAATCTGGATAAGATTATTAAAAAAAATATACAATTCATTCATGAATTACGATTTTTATGTCACGGAATAAGTTTGATCTATTTATGTCATCGATGACATCGTAATGACATTCATTGACGTATTTGATTAATTCCCAGCCAGAAGGAATCTTGTTCAAATTCAAAGGGTTATATTCGATGCAGAAAGAGATGGAGATGGAATCGAGGTGATCAGTCGCCAGCGCAAACATCACAGGTTCGGTGTTGTCGGTTGTAAAATAAATGTTGTTTATGGGGCGATGTAGCATTTGAAGCGTTGCCTGTTTCGAAATTAAACTTGAAGGGTTAGGAATATGACTCGATAAAAATTGTATGGTAATGAGATGACGACGACGATGACTAGGAGGGTCTAACGTTTTAATGTGCGTTCCCACATGCCAGAAAGACACTAAGTCGTATCTGCGTTAACCAAGTTAACATCATCAGGAGAAGGAGGAGATGGCACCCAAAGGTGTCGGGGAGTTAAGTGTTGTGGAGTTAACGTTCGGAGGTGGGGGCAATGGGAGCGAAGTATTAAACAATGACTTTTCAAAATACGTTGTTTAGCGTGCGTTTCGACCGTTTTGCGTGCGTTTATCGTTTCGTTGACATTGTCGTAGCCGTTTTCGTAATAAATGGTACATTTTTCTTTGTGAAATATACATTGAATTAACTTGGTAACTTATCGGGGTGAGCTACAAGTTTGCCCTTTCTACACCTGTAGAAAATTCTCTATTACAATTTCAATTTATTTTGGCTCATGGAAAGTGATATTCCCTATAAAGGCCTGATATTCTCGAAAAAACATCATCTTGTTTGATTTTAATGGTAAGACGGCCCATATACTACACTGACATTATCGTTCGTAAATTCAAAAAGATTCTAAAATTTGTTTTCAATTCGACTATAGAGTCGATTTCAATGAACAAAATATGCACTTCTTTATATGATCTTTATATGACTGACTTCTATTTTCTAATTTCGATTCTTTCGGTATCAGCTAGTCTCATTCAATTCTGTAATCTTGAGAAAAAATGATTCACTTCACTCAAGTGTGTTTGAAATAATTCACGAAATCAAGTTTCAAATGTTTCCACGATATTATTTTGACTGCAAGAAGTACTTAATGAATTGAAAGGGAATATTTTAGGAGAGACTAATTTTTGGGAAAGTTTTTGGCCTTCTACTTCTTCATCTTGATACAAAAAATGTGGGAATTGTCCAAAGAAAGGAAGAAAGCAATCAGTTTCAAAATTCAACTCTATGCGAAGATGTGTAGATTGCAAATAAGTAACTTTCAGACACAATATAGAAGAAGAAGCCCCCCCCCTTAACAGCTATTTTCATATGAACATTGAATTACACGAAAGAAAAATATTTTCAAAACAAATACTTTTATATGAACGCCTAATTATACGAAAAACACTTTTCTCTATTCCGTTTGTATTTCAATCATTCGTATGAGATCTCATTCACAGGATTTCTACACTATATAATTAATGAAAGAAGTAAAATTCATTTACATACTGTCATCGATAACATGAACGAATTCAGTGTTTTTCCTTATAATGTTATCCGTATATTCTATAGAAATCCTGTGAATGATATCTGATTCAATTCCATACGAATGTTTGGAATAGAAGGCCAAAAACTATTTTTTCCAAAAGAGTACTTCATGATTTGAATTTTCGAAGATGGGTTTGATAGTCTTTAAAAATGAAGCGATTAAAAACTTGTATGCATTAATGGAAAATTAAACATAAAAAACTAAGGTGTCCGAAAGTTTTTTCGAAATACTTCTGGAAGACAATGTGTGACGATTTCATTGGTTGAATTTGTACACGTCATCAGAAATTTTCCCAAAACATGTTGGACCTCTTTCAAGTAGTTCTTTCAATTCAAATTCAATTTTCTTTGTGGATCTCCAATAACTTAATTTCAGTGAAATTATTTGGAGCTCTTGATTTATAAATGGTGGAATTCATAAAAATTTCAAACAAATGTTAAACTAGTTATTTCGATTTATTTCCTTCACAAGCTCACTTCTGTAACGAGAAAAATACGAAGAAACTCGCTAGCAAAACGTTATCTCGACAATTCTAAATTCTGCCGGTACATTTTACGACAACTCAGAGCGTCTACCTTCACGTAATAAACTCGTCTTTTTTATGGGAATGTAGGCTGAGAGTTGGTGAAAATGGGAGAAAAAGAAAATTCAATTTGAATGAATGTAGATAGAACTTTTATATTTCGAGAGGAGAAAATGTCTGAACGTGATAATATATTACAATACTCCAAGAAGAAACCTCAAAGTAAATTATGCAGAGGAACAAAATGAATGTTAATTTGAAAACAGACATTTACAACAAAGTGTATAGTCGACAAATTTTAGAGATGAAAGGATTGAAAGAGGCTGAATAAAATATAGTCAGATAATACACAAAAACTGTAGAGGTGGATGAGAAGAGTGTCAGCCTGAGCTGTTCTGAAACTCAACTCTCATAGTGGAAAAATTACAATACATACATATAGAATATATATAGAATGAATAGAATAGAGTTTAAAGTTTCACTCTGCAATCCAGTGGCCCAAATTCAATATTTGATCAATCAAATGCATTTTAAGAGTTTTTCCAAAGTTTCTTATCAAGTTCATTCGGGTCCAGGCAATAACTGTTCTAGAACTATCAGGACACTCTGCAGTTCAAATAAACGTGTTCTGGTTTTTCTGAACCGTTCTAGAACTATCATGATTTTATTATGATTTCAGTGTTACTATTTCCATTCGGGTTTGAAGGCCGTCGTAGTTTGGAACTGCATCCTAACGTTTCGCCAGTATGAACCTCTGGCTTCTTCAGAGGTTTATTGAACTCGATGATTCACCGATGACTGGTGATTTCTAGTTCGTAGGTTGTATTTATGTTGCCTCAGGTAGAAGTAACTCTTTTTGAAGCGTTGCTATTGATCGAAGTGTTATTACCGGTTAATGACGTAACATTGCACTGCACTGTTGTCACTTCAGCATCTTTCAGTATGGGAATACAAATCTGATTGAGCGTTACCGCCTCCTCACTTCTGTTGTAGTTTTCCGTACCTTTATCGATTTCTATGGCATCCCGTACAAGCCGACTATGGTATCCATGATCGAGGACATCTTAAAGCAGTATCGTGTGATATTATTCATTAAGTGCGTATTTCGGTACTGCCGTTTTGTCTATTTGACCGATTCTACAGTTTCTCCGATGTTCATTTAGCCTTGTACCCCTGGATCTTTTGGTGGTACCGATATGAACTCCGCAGGTGCATGGTATACGATACACCCCCGCAGCTGATGAGGATCTCTTCTGTTCAAGCCCACCAGAAAAATACATCAAAGCCTGAGATCTGCGAAAGACAAAAGAGATCCCCTATCAGCTGCGGGGGTATATCGTATACCACCAAAAGATTCTTGGGTAAGGCAGAACGAACATTAAATTAGGTCAAATTGACGAATCGACAGTAGTGGAACACGCACTTACTGAATGAGATCATACGAAACTGTTTGAAGATGTGAAACTACTTGCCCCGATCATGGATACCCCAGTCGGCTTGTACGGGAAGCCATAGAAATTTATAAAATACGGAAAACTACAACAGAAAAGAGGAGGCGGTTACGCACAACCGGGTTTGGAATCCATAATAGAATATCCTGAAGTGATACTAGCGCAATGTTTCGTCCATAACAGGTAATAAAACTTTTGTCAATAGCAATGCTTCAACAAGAGAGACGGACTACCTGAGTCAACAAAATACAACCTACGGACTAGAAATCACCAGTCATCGGTGAATCATCAAGATGAATGAACCTCTGAAGAAGCCAGCTACTCGTGCTAGCGAAACGTTAGGATGTAGTTTCAAACTAACACGGCCTTCAAACCCGAATGAAGATAGTAACACTGAGAATCTCGGCTGCGAAAGCCTTAAACAATGTATTATGATTTGTGTTCGGGTTTTTTGAGGACTATCCAAGAACGATTCTAGAACTATCAAAATTCAAAATGCATTTCCAAGCAGAGCCATTGAAAAGAGCTCTGTGATGATGTAAACTGTGATATCAGGTGGGAAAGCTACAATTTTGTTATGAAAAGTCTCATTGGTTATTTTCACAGACATGGTATGTCGATGGAAATGGTGGAACAAGTGATAATAAATTTATTTCCAGTCCACCAAAATGTGATATTCAACTGTGATACTACTGTGATATTTTTCAATTCTACTATAGCTGAATTACGTGTGGCTTGTAACAAAGTGAATTTTTGACAATTTTTGCGCACGTGAATATTGTGTAATTATTATCATGGATAGTGTTATTGATTTAAATCAAGTCAGTCCTTTCATAATTTAATTATTTAGGTTCATATCAGTCATTACATACTGAAATTTTTTTCATAAAATAATAAATGTATTCTTGCAAAAGAAATCACTATGAATTCTATAGTAATAATTTACTATTTTTTTTTATGAAGTTTGGCAATAGTGTTTTCTCATTTGTACTCATTTGTAGGCACACAACAGCATATATCTTTCATCACACTTACACCAAATTGTTCGATTCTCTTCCATGGTTCAGCATAAATCAATAATTTGAATTCTATGACTTATGTCATTGTCATGTTTCTTTAATTTCTATTGTTCAAAAGTTCAAAAAGGGCAGCTGAAACTGCACCGAGGACACCTCGAAAACATACGCATGTCGGAAAAAAAAATTCGCACACCGCGAATTATACCAATTCCAAATATTGGTAGAATTTTATAACCCATTCCATTTATTGTCGGTTTATTAGCGCTACGTAGTTTAGCTAGAAACACAGCTGGCATACGAGTACCAAAAGCAGTTCAAGCAATGAGAAGAAGCAGCGATACATTTAGTGAGACAAACCGGCATACTGAACACATATAGGCAATTGCTCTTGATAAAAATGGAAGTGTGATCTACTTGAAGCGTCATCGTGAAGGATAATCCTTATATGCAGGAAGAGGTGGTAATTGGGTGGTAATTGCAACTGTATGGGATGAGCTACGACAAAGCCTACAAAATAATACTGATATTATTTCCAGGATCATTACAGTAGTACATACGATAGTAATTCCAATGTGAATGATGGTCAATCTACGAGATGGTCAATCTATTGTAGAGTGAATTATGTAAATGAAGTCACACATAATGAAATAGGTGAGTTGGATAGACTATCCATAAAACGACGATTACTTCACAACTTCCGCCGTTAGCAATGAAACGATAGAAATCAATGGAAATTCATCACTCACGTCGATAACCAATGGTGTTATGGAACTCTGGTGTTATGAAACTCTGGTGCTCCGGAACTTCACTTTGTTGAATTATCGCGAAATTAATCTTTTCAATAACAAATTTTAAATTATCCAATTCCAAAATATAGTGAAATTATGCTTCAAGAGTATGAAATATGTTCATCTACATGGCAATGACGACAAAGTTTACTGCTTGGATTGGTAGATACTTGTTGCACAAGCTTGGAACTCAACAAATACTCATCACCTACCTATTTGAATACTTCAGGTTATCTAAACCGAATGTAGAAACATGATAATTAAAGATATATAGGAATTATCAAGAAGGTAGGGGTTCATCAAAGTTATATGATGTGGCCCAAAGTCAAGGTCATGTATCAAGGCCAGAGATGATCGACAAGGTCAAGCATCGTGCTCAGGGTCATATGACGTGCATACATTCAAGGTCGAGTAGGATCATTTTAGGTCATATGACATGCATATCACTCAAGGTCGTATGACGTTATTCAAGGTATATATCAAGTAGTTAGGAGAGGTTCAGAACTGTCATTAGAACCATACTAATTATGCATGCAATTGATATTTACGAAAAAAGCCACGCCTGTAACAAATAGCAGGCAAGTTTGTAAAAAAATAGCAAACAAAATCGTATACTTTTAAACCACCAAGAATTCAATAATGATAGATATGTTTATTTCAAATGGAAATAGCCTCCTCTTTCATCTCATTCCAATCAGACGTTCGTTTTTAGGACAACATATGTATTTGTTATCAACTTTCTTAAAGGTTTTGTAGATGCCATTGAAAACGAAATGAAAACAAAATGAGCTGCAAAAATTCACTTAATCCATAAAAGTACGTCAGTTTTTTACCAAATTTCTATTTTTGTACCAACCCAATGGCGAGCCGTAAATATAAAACAGGATACATATAATTTGTCATAAACGTGATACTATTACTGAATAGCCGGAACAATCTAGGTCATATCCTCTTCCAGCTTTGAGTTTTACGATTATTATTTCTGCTCACGGTAATACTTTTTTTCTACAGTAAAGCTGAAATAATTTTTGAGAACTGTGTGGAGAATTCATGAAATAAAACTATATTCCAGTTCTTGACATAGATGTTTTTTTCAGGACCATGACTGATTTGTCATAAAATCATTCCTATTTTGAACCAGTCTGAGATTCTTCATCTGTCCGATGTATGTTGAGATCATCCCTATTTTTTATTTTTCCATACTGAAAGGCAATACATAATTTCCTACTTACATTTGAAGAGGAAATATTTTTTATTCATCTATTGATGTATAGAAGTATATAACCAACGAAGAAAAAACTTTTCATACAGGTTTTCTCTTGCTCACTAAGCTGACATTGAAACCGCTGAATCATCTATGTTTTGTAATAATTGAAAAAAAACTTCCTTGAGTACTGAATGCAATTTCTCCTGCTCAGACACTGTTTTGAAATGAATTGTTGGCATATCTGGCTGAATGTGCTGCTACATCTGCCAGTTACAGAAATATTCAAAATTGGGTTGAAACTGTCTTTTATTATGACTATCAAAAATTGATCAAACCCCCAATTGGATGCTTCTCTCTATACAATTTCATGATATTACTCTCATTCGGTATATCCTGTACGAGTGAAGCTTATTTATAAATATTGCTGATATAAATCATATAAAAAGTGTTTGTTGATAGTGTACTCGCGGGAAGTAGTCATCCGAATGATACACGACAAAATTCATTATAATGAATATATATATTTGAATGATATTCTGATATACAGTTGGTAGTGATTTTTCTGACGTACACATTTTGTTAAGAAATCCATGAGTTTAAATCTTCTTAGTCTAACAATTTTATTGTGATGATACAGTTTTAGATTTCCTAAAAGAATAATTTGTTCATGAAAAATGATAAATAAAACTTCCAATGTTTTTATACTACTTATATTCGTAACTAACTGCAGTTTCGTCCTACATTTTCAAACGAATACAAAAAGTTCGTTTGAAAATATCCTTTTAGGACGAAACAGCAGTAATGTTAATAACTTCTTCATCTGGGAAAAAGCATTTCGGTTTACTACTCCTCCACCATTATACCGAAAAAACGAAACGAAAAGAAAGAAAAAAATAATAGCTCCAATAAAAAGTCCCTATAAAGATGTGTGGATAATGCTCAGATGTTCCTTTTATGTACAAACTGGAAGAAGCAGCCTATCCGAAACAACTACTTTCGAAGATATAATCATTGAATTACACGGAAATCACTTCCTCAAGATCAGTTACTACTCCAAACACTTATCTATCAAACTCCTGGTGTAGTTTTGGATGTCGTGCGAAAACAATAGATTCCTTTATCAGCAGTATTTTGCACAACTTCACTCATTACTTTCATAAAATTACGTCTTTGTCTAACCGGAAAATGGCAGTTCCCAAACATCCCAGCGATAGGAATTTCGTTGAATTGAAAATTCACCACAAAAAATTGTGGTAAACTTTTTTGCGAACGGATTTATCTGAAGTTTTCCCATATTCTTTTGTATAATGATGGAGAAAGTAGGAGGCCAAAAGCTTTTTACCAAAAAAACTAATCTTTCCCGAAAATGTGTATTCTCTTTTCACTTTAAATGAAAATTATGGCTGGGGTTAACTAACTATATGAATCGTGACAAGAGCAGATTTGTCGCTTCTGGTGGGATAATGTAGTAATGTTATGAAAAAATGAGTGGTTTGTTCTGTAATGTTATCCAAAACGGTATTGATGAGTGTCTTGTTCCGAAACTTCGAAGTACATCTTGGAGGATGATAGTTAGTCTCTCTTGTGATATTTTATATCAATACTCTTTCATATATCAAATCGTGTAGCGTTTCTAAAAATGATATATGTTTATATTCCATAGCGAATATTAGTAATTTTTTTGAAATTCAATATTCACCTGAAAGTAGTTGTGCAGAAAAGGACTTTCCGTTCCATATATTTCGATATAGTTATTTTTTCCATATCACATTGTGTAGATTTGCTATAAATGCTATCTGTTTCAATTCATTCGTAATAAGTTTGAAATTCCCAAATTTAAGAGGCATATCTGTGTAATGTTAGTTTTATCCGTTTCAGTTTTGGACGTCACTAAGTAATATAACGGATATACACTATATATGAAGGTTTTTTTGATTTGAACTCTCTATAAACACAAAGAACTTTCTATGTAGTGAAATGTTCTGATAGAAATCAAGGTTGTATATTTAATACGGCAAGTGCTTCACTATGAAACAACTTTTATAGATGTGTCTGATAATAAGCATTACTGATATTGTATAGTCAAACAGATTTTGTGGTTTTGTAAACTGTGAAAATCTTACAAAAGTATTGTAGATATAATGCGACAAGTGTACTATGAAATAACTTTTACAGATTTGTTTAATAATAATAACAACAACTGAAGCAGATATGGTATAGTCAATGTATTTTTTCCTCGGCTTTTCAAATGAACCAAACTGGGTGAGATTTTGATCGATGTGGTTGTCGTCTTTCGGAATAGAAGTTTAAATACATTTCCGATGTTTCTATCGTATTTGTAATAAATTTGTATCATATCTATTTTTTCTTCTTCTTCTTCGTGAAAGCCATTTTTCGCCAAAAATTAAATGACTTGTGCAATAAGAAAATGTCATTGAGTGTAACAAATTGAAAGTCAAATTAAAAAACATCAAAATCAAAGCCTATTATGAAAATAATTGTTTTTTTCAATATCTCCAATTTTTCGAAAAAAAATGATAACTTATGATACATCATTGAAAAGGTAAAATCTGGTTTCATTCAAAACAGAAAGAATTCAATGTAGCGCCCATGAGAAAAAATAAAGTTGATGATGGTGGCCGGAAGACGAAACGTCGGATAGCAAATCTGAAAACACCATTATGTAGCAGGGAAAATGTGGCAATGCGGAAGTGCAATTTATTTTGGAAACCTTCGAAAAATAAAGCTAGAAAAAAATAAAAACCATTTTCGGAAATTTCTGTTTTTCCGGATATCTCCGGATATACTCGGAATTTCAGAACTTTCTCAACAGCATACTATTATTCAGGTAAATGCGCAACTTTGTCCCAATTTAACCATCTTCGTGTCTCTCATAGTTTCCAAGATTCCAATGGTGAGCATCGAATTTGAAACACCCTGTATGTAGCGGAGCTGTATTGAAATTAATTGAGTTCCAGGCACCTTGCTGTCTGGGTGGGATCTTTCCTGTACCCACGAGGGGTAATACTTCGAAACCGCGGTCTGCAGGTGATCTACTTGAATAATTCCAGCATGGTCCTGCTGCTGAATGAACATCTGCGAGACTAGAATCTTGCATAAATGTAAGTCGGATATAATTCAATATCCAGCGTACTATTAGCAGGAGAAGTATTTGTTTTCCGACAAAAGTTCTACTGTATATGTAGTTGGGAGAGATTGATAATTCGACTCTTGATGACTCAATATTTTTCTTCAAGTCCTGATAGATGAAATATAGACCTGCGAATTCGAAAGTAACTTTGTTGTTATTCAAGTTTAGAATTGTGGGAGCCGCAAAGTTAGACTCATGGGGCCTGGATAACGAGCCAGTTCTGAGAATGTGCTGTATCCCAGAACTATTTCAAACTTATATTGAAGTAAATGTAGAAAATTGTCACGAATTGGTACATCACATCAAAAATTGAAGTCTTACTTCAATTTTGATGAGTACATTGATGAATACAAGTATATCCAACGAAATGATGAAGTGGTTAAAAAATCATTCGATGGAATAAATTATTTGGACTGTAGAAAAATCACAGGTCATATTTCATCTCGAATCATTTTGATATTCTTCAATGGTGAGGATTTGAATGTTAGTGACATCGGCATGCTAATTATATAAATTTGATATTTCAAAGGAATTAACTGATTATTTATGAAACGGTGAAATGAAGATAAAAGAGACGTTAGCAAAATATGAACAAGTTCACAATTTATAGTAACATGATTATGAAACTGAAAACTAAACGAATAAAAAAGAAGTGGAACAGAAAATTTTAATGTGACTCAAAAAATTCAATGAAATATGACATGTCATAATATGATACTTGGTCGACTTTGAGATATAAGGTAATTCTATTTTTTGGTTCAGGTATGGTATCCGTTCACCAGTTCAATCAAAGGGTGCTATACGTTCACGTTGGTTGACTGAATATGACACTGTGAAATTTACACTGGGCGTAATCAGTTTTTTCCTTATGAATGATTTCAACTCAGAGAAATTTCATAGTCTTTGATTCTTCTCTACAACCCCAGTGAGTTTATTCGATAATTGTTATACAAAAAACATGATAGTGGCTTCTCCTCAATGTGAAAAAACTCTATTCAAGTCAAATCGGGGCATCTGGGTGTTAATTTTATAAACCATTGACCCGCAAGATTATCAACAGTGATCTTTAGCAATGGGGACGAACCCCATTTCGCTAAAAAACTATGTACTCTATTTCGCAACACAATATCTAACTGGATTGCGTTGTTATTGCTTGTCATGATTTTATTATTCAGTAAATTCTTCCACCAATCAGGTTTTCATCCAAAAAAATAGTCCTAAATCATGGTTACCCAAAATTCCTGTACATGCAATTATTTTTCTAGGATATTGGGTATGCATTTGGCATACCATATTGGAATGTGAATCACCCCAGTATTAAAAATTTCGACGATTCACTTGCCCATTCAGATAAAAGTTATATTCATCCGAGAAACATGTGGTATACAACAAAGCTGAAATACAGTGGACACGTTACGCAAGAATCTCACATAATTCAACTTTACTGTCGAAATAATTTTTCTTGAATTCATGACGCATTTTCTTTTCGATGAAGAATTCTGAAAAGTTTGTTTGACTCAAAGACAACGTATTTTCTATTAAGGCAACATGACCTAAAACTGTAAAATTCTGAGTGTTTCGCAGAGATGACATACAGTAGAATCAGGATATAACGACCTTCAAGGGACCGGATATATTATGTCGTACTAACCAGACGACGCACAAAACGGATTAATTTTGTGGTAGTAAAGTGTACATTAGTTCATCAGTCTTTCATTTAGCTGATCGACTGCTGATCGATAGTTGAATAAAACATTTTATAGGATTCACATATGCTTTATTTTAATAGTTCTTAAGTATCCTAATGTACAACCATATGTATTTACATTACCTATGTACTGTAATACAAAGAGATAAGATACGCACGCGGTAGTGAGAATTTTGTACAGCATTATGAATTTGGGACATCATTGTTTTCATAACATCATCCTCCGAGTTAGTCTGAACAAACACATTGAGCGTTTCCGCAGCCTTCAGAGCTTCAGACACACTCGAAGTTGGATAAATCTCCTCTGGCGCGTCATCATCACTGTCATTATCTTTGCTATTCGCGTCGTTAGCAATATATTTTCCACAAGGTTTTCATCAGACGGTTCCTCACAAGTTGCGACAGCACCATCGTTTGTTATGGGTAACTGATGCATATCAACAACCCATTGCCTAATTGCTCAGTGGCAATTCGTCTTCTTCATTGAAATCATCTGGGTTTGGAGTTAGGCTATATTCTATATTATTTCGCAATGCCTTATCCAACTGCTCATGAGTAGAAGTCCTTACACGTTTGCATTTCGAAACATTGGCATTGAACAACGACTCGATCTTATCTTTGGTCTTTTTAATTGTGGATATCGTAGAATGGGATACGCCAAACTCCTTTGCGAGGGCCGCATTTGATTCACCGGCTTCTAATCGGTGTAATATTGCACTTTTTTCTTCAATTGCAAAACAATTTTGCTTCACTTCACATTTTGTCGAACTTTATGAACTTACAAGTAACAAAGACTTCATACTGGAACCTCTGGCGTAAAATCAATCTAATAATATCTGTTAGTAGTACCTATCAATAGCGGTACCTGAGAAGAGGGAGTGCGCCGAGGTATTGGTGCATGAGCACCATTGTGTAAACAAAACATTGCGCGACATTTTAACCGGATGTAGTATCATGAGAAACGGTCGCTTTAAGCGGTTGGTCGCTTAAACCGGAGTCGCACTAAACGGTATATTTTCTCAATAACTAAATATGAAACTAAACTTGAGTAAACATTATCGTCGCTGTAAACGGATAGTCGTTATAAGCGGAGTCGTTATATATGAATTCTACTGTATATGAATTTTCAGTACTTTTTTTACAGTTTTCGCTTGTTCTACTATTATTCGCAAAAATTTCTTAAACTTTTCGTATTATTATTTTTTGTTACCGTTCCGAAAACTTTGTCAAAAAGTTGAGGGCATGCCAGCATTGACATACAAAAATTTGGATGGATTAAAAAAAAATGTCATTCAGGAAAAGTTGATTATCGATTTAGCTGGTTAACGGGAAAACAGATTTTAAACAGATTTTTTAATTACCTCAAATGAATATTTGGTTTTCGTTTCGGAAAAGATGGATAGTATGACAATATTTTCATGCTCAGTTTATGGCGATAGATTTCAATTTTTAACTTTCTAGAAAAATAACCTGAATCTTATTAACGTTTTGCAAAGTACATACAAGACATGATGGAAATTTTGAACAGCGTCATAACATGAAAAAGTCCATAAGGGCAAAGTCCTGCTGTGAGGCAATCGACGAAATATACCGAAAACTATGTCATCAGCAGTTGGCACTGACCAACAGAATAGGTCCGATCCTGCTCACAACACCTATCACAAGCTACCATCAGGACCAGGCAAAAAAGGGCCTTCGTCGACTTTATCGAATACCGAGCACACAATTTTTATGCTGACGGGATTATTCGACTTGTGTCACGTTGGCAAAAGTGCACTGATTCAAGTGGAGGAGACACAAAACAATATTTTTTATTTAAATAGTAACTTTTCAACAATTACACTCAGTGCAGTCAAATTCTAATCACTTCTTTTTAGAGCATCGTTAGTTGATGATTCTTTGAAACTTTTTCCTTCGACGTGTCTTCTCGATTTTTCATATTTTTTGCTGAAAGAGAAATATTAAGAGGGCACAAAATGTGAGCCCTATGTTTACAAACGAATGAAAGTGACCAATATCATCTCCAAACTGGATTTCGCATTCAATACCGTTGAAAGAATATACAAACTAGGTTACATTGATTTTACTTCCATTATATTCTATGACCGTATCAAAATTTAACCTTGACCCATTTCTACGAAAGAGGAGGCCATGTAAACTACATGAATCAAATGGATCTTCATCGTTTTTTTGGCAAAAATATGTTGATGCACCGCACAAAGAATACAAAGTAATATACATTCCACATTTAGTATTGTTTGTGATGAATTGTGTCGCCAAATAATTAACGACCATGACTCAGTACTCTCATATATGAAAAAGTGTTGAATCACCTGATGTGGATGGTGCAGATGATGATAATCCGGCCCGCCGTTAACGAAACGAAACCTGAATGGACTATGTACAGGACAACTGGCATGAAATGGGCTGTCGGCCTGTCGAAGAGGACCACCTACAGGAGTGACGGGATCTGAAGACCTCCCAGGCCTATCGCACCAGTGCGGAGGCCCCCCCGCCGCTCCGTGGAGCGAATGCGGTTGAGGGGCCCATCCGCCGGCCCCGTAAGGATCCAGGACGCACGCACCTTGAACTCCAGTCACACAGCACACTCGACACACGGAAATTGTTTGGTCAATAGAAACGAGACCAGACGAAGATACGTCTCGCTTCCGAATGCCCTAGAAGGGCACCAACCACCTGACTGAAAGTTCTACACCACACTGATTCTGCACGACTATGAGGGAGATGAGAGTGACGCCACGCGGCGACGCGTCCGTTGCTTGGCGACGTTTACACCAGCCAGACCTCTCTGGTGCTGCATCTGTCGTAATAAGGCCCATTCACTTCTGATGAGGTTATGTCGGGCCGTTTTTTTCTTCCTTGCTCACTCTCACCGGATGAAAAGTGTGTTTCTGTGTGAGTTTGGAATAGAACCGCCGAATTGGGGTCGATTTGGTTGGGATGAAGCAGTGTTCTTTAGAGTTACGTTCAGCACAAAATGGGCGGTAGTGAGGAATAATCTAAAAACTTTCGCTTTCGTTTTTAATTCATTAGCTGAATGAATACTTCATTGTGAACTGACTCTAGTACAAATCAGTTTTCTCAAGAAAAAGTATGGAAAAAACGCTCCAACTAATCAGGTGCACTTGACACAATTTCAGGTGATGCCTTCAAGACACAGTACTGGCTGTAGGAAAAGAACCATGACTTTTTGGATTTCATACACAACAATCAACATGTGCAATACTCCCAAGAAATGGTGAACTAACTGAATTTAACATACTAATTAATGTCTTGTAATGAAGGACGAGTTTATGAGTAGCACAAAACACGATTCTCGACGGTTGTCAGAAACATATTTATATGTTTATGATATTGTTGACATTGCATACTCATTTTGTGTCATAGTGATAATTGGTTGATAGTATATTACGTATCAAGTAGGATAAGAAGCCTATTACCCACGAGCGAAAAATTATAAACACGAGACGTTAGCCGAGTGCGATAATTCGCGAGTGGACGTAATCGGCCTTATCCTCGAGGTGCGTACAAATTACTTTTTTGGGGTTTGTTATAATTATGTACATTTGTTTCATTATTACAATTATTTAATGATATTCCGCTGCCGCGTCGATGTAGGAAGAAGACGGTCTTATTCCATTTTGTTGAGAATTTGAAACAGTGGGAATACAAATGTTTTCAATACTATTTATGAGTACATTTGATGTATTTCTCATGGATGCCATAGAATTATCTACATAATTTTCGGCCACGGTCTAACTTTTCCAGCCACCATAGTGTTTTAATGCCATTAGGTCACCCCCTCCATCAACTAGGATGGTTGCAGATGACCTTCTGAAGCAGTGTCCAGTATATGTTTCTGGATTTTCCAAATGTAAAAACTTGGAAATAGTTTTTGGTTGGTCACCCAACTTATCAAATCCAACAACCTGATGAGTACATATCCCATTTTGATAATTTAAAAAAAATTGGTAGTTGTCAACATTTTTTGGTATCAGGTTCATGTACTTTCTACAAATATTATAGGAATTGTGTCTGGCCAATGTATAGTTCTTGGCCCATATCTTTAATATGATCTATTTGCATATCTTTCGTTCTTTTTTCGGCATGCTCCAGATATAGCAATAATCATTGCCACCTAGAAATAAATTTAAATTGTTATATCATTTCATTTTACCACTACCCTCCGATAAATATTACTAATATATAATTATATCCTTCACGTAAAAAAAAACTTTCAGCAGTGTGATTTGACCTCGGGTTACAGGAAAAATAAAAACATTATATACCTACACGCGTTACCGCTGAGCTACTTTGGCGATTATCGATGTATTGTCTGATAGTGATATGAGTACTGAACATAACTGATATTCACTTTGTGAGTTAATACATGAATTTGAAGAGTTCTGAATAATATAATAATGTCAAATACAAATGCGAACAGGTAGTTTTTGATCTGTAAAATATTCTCAAATCCTTTTGGCTGTTTTAGTTCATAGAATTAACGGACGTAGGCTTTGCTTTAGGTCTGGCAAATGAAATATGATTAGCTGTTGGCTGGTGAGGTTGATAATTCAGTTTTAACCTTTACGATGTGTCTTTCAAAAATTGTTGCCAAAATTTCATAAAAAATTAATAGAAAAAATAATCGGAGTTGCGTTACCTTCAAAAACAAATATTTGCCATCTGAGGCTTTCGTAATAAATTGATTTATCTGTTCACCGGTGAGCGTTGACGATTTCATTTTACAGAGGCACATAATTTGGAATTTTTGCTGATGTACACATGACGATGGTTTCAAAGTTTTTGCTAGATCTTCGAAATAAACGACGTTTTCCTAAAATGAAGCAAACTGTTCATGGCGATGTTTGCTTGCTCGGTACTATCTGGTGGGGTAGCCAAATTTCTTCATCGTTATTACTCATTTTGAATTTTTCGAGATACTGAATGAAAGCTCATAATTAAAACAAATGGTTTTTGATACACGGATATAACTAGATTCATTACCAACCCATAACCTGTTGAACAATAAATTTACTGAAAATATGATATTTATTTCGATTTTACAGAGAATTTGGGGAGAAAATTCACTGATTCTGGCTTTTGGACAATTGAATGTATTCATGAGATCATATTTATCAGAGTAAATGTTACATATCTCATAATTTTTTTAAATTTCTTACGGAATTCGCCGTTATTAATTTAGAATACACGCGTATTCTAAATACACGTTTATTCTAAATGAGCCATTACCTACCTGCTATTGAACGCCAAAATGTCGAACGTCAAAATGGAGGGAGTAAAACAAACTTTGTTATTGTTAGAAGGTTGTGAAAAATTAATTTCACGAAAAAATACAGTTCAATAGTTGAATTGCCTAATACTTTCACAATTTTTGGTAGTTCGTTCTCAAATATTGACGTTCACAAATGATGCGGTTTTATTTATAAGAAATTTTTATGTTTTTCCTACTTGGATTCAATGCACGGAAAAAAATTTATCAGAAAAAATCGTGTCAGATCAACAGTTATCAAAAAGTTCACAATCTTTCATTACACAGGGTGATATTCGAAAGTAATAAAATTATTTAAAATAATGATATATCATAAAATGACAGCCAATTTGTTCCACATAAAAGTACATCAATGAAATCATCATATACATATATTTCAAAAGAAAAATGGAGTAATTGTCAAAATTGTTCCTGTTCAGTTGACTAACAAAGTAATGAATACAAATGCTGTATTCAACGATGCATCTACGGTGACTATATTGCACGATAAAATATTAAAACGGTTATATTTGAATGGGTCTTCAAATACACTTTGTATATCGTGGATAAACAGTGACGTAGATATATAAGATGATTGAAAAATTATCACACTCAATATACGGGGTATAAATAAATGTACAACTTTTTGTGGCAGATATAAAATAAATGTTTTATAGGTCACAGTAGGCGAGGAAGATGGAACTGCTTAACGATTTTTTGGGATGTATCGATTTGGAGATCCGCTGGAAGTGAAGAATAGAAATGCTCTGGACCATGTAGAAAATACCCAGAGCAGCTAATGAAATTATAAGAACGAGTATCTAGAGGGCACCTATCATGAAAAAAGAAACTATAAAGTTGGTGAATGAGGCAATCAAAATTCATGGTAACGAGTGATTTGTTATATGTAATTATATTTACAATAATCAAAGAGTCTTAGAAAATACCAGTTCAGAATTGATTTCTGAACTATTTATTAATCTGAAATTAGATACTTCTTCTGATTTAGAGAGGCTTTCAGACCTTTGATGGAGCCCCAAAGATGATGTATTTACTTTTTGAACCAAATTCCTTATATTTACCCTGATAATTCCTAGTAGAGACGACGCTCTACGAAAAACGAGTTCCTAAAAAAGTAATGCTTCTTTTTGATCCTTCGGGTGTAATTTCTAACTTTACAGTTCGTTGTAAAATCTTGCTTCAAGATATTTTTAGAATGAATGTTGGATGGGGTGATAAAATTCCGGACTCTTCAAATATTAAATGAGAGATGTGGGTGAGACATCTCAAGAAAATATAAAATTTCAGTCTTCCAAGGTAGTATCTCAAAGAGATCCACATTTTTTGTGACTCTTCATGAAATGATTATGTTGCTGTGGCATATTTTTCTCCATTCGATTAAGAGAATGTAGTTTTTTTTGTACTCATAGTTTTCAAGATTGCAACCTCAAACAGCAATAATTGGTGCAAAAAATTCTGAATAGGAAATCAATACAGAAGAAGTTTTATTGGCGTGATTCTAAGGCAGTTTTGAATTGGATAGTTTCAGAATCTTGTCGTTACTTCAAGAATCCTCTTGGACCTGTAGGAGTCACATAAATCAAGATCTTGAAGGGAATCCTAACGACTGCGAAATTATAAATTGATTTGTTGTGATTTCGAGAGATGATGGAAACATTCTTCCAGAACTGCCTGTTTCTTTAAACGAAATAAGTGACTCAGATGTATAACTTCAATTTTGAGACTCCTGCGAGATTTTAGGTCAAAAACTGAAGTTCTATCAGAAGAAATTGATGAAGCAAGTTCATAATCATACACGCGAGTTCTACAGAAAAATTTCAATAAAGACTTATCTTTACCCCAGAAAGGAAAAATATGGAAATCGAGTAGGTTGCATGAATGTCTATGCATTCTTGACGAAAATATCATTCGATTAGGAGTAAGATTGAAAAATCCTTTACTACTAGATGAATTTCCAACAAAAATCAATTATTTTAGATTTCAGACATGATATCATTGAATTGTTAATTTTCGATGAGCACGAAAAGTTATTCATCATGAATAAGAAATAGTCATAAATAATTTAAGACCAAAAATTTTGGATTATTGAATTGCGATAGGGTGTATAACAAGCTTGAAGGAGTTGTTATTGATGCAGAATGGAGGAATATAAACCGGAGATACCTTTTATGAAACAATTACCTTCCTGCAGATTGGAAAATATATTGAGATCCCTCGTGAAATCAGGAATATATTATTTTGGACCGATAGTTACAGCGATATGGAGTGATCTTTATCTGCATGGTTACTATAGTAGGGCATTTTGAAATTGCCCACGACTTTTTTTTAAATGTCTATCAGCAGTTTCGATAGACGACGCTTCTCGTCTGAAATATTTTCAGATAATGGCAGTAACGGAACTTGTGAGGAAAAATTAACGAACTCAACCAAGATGAAATAATCCAGACGTGGACTCTTCGAAATATTGTATGGCATTTTTGAATCATGTTCTCAATCAGAAGTTTCCACCAGAACATACTCAAGAACACTGTTGGCTGGAGTCAAAAGTATTATTAACGGTACATCTTTGATACAAGTTTCTCTGTACCATGAAGATGCTGAGGCATTAATACCTTAGCAGTTGCTTTGAAGGAAGCGATTTCAGATCTTGCACAGCCAAAAAAGCAGCAACATCAGAGGTGAGAGACACCTGTATCACAAAAATGATTTCTTTCAGAGAGGAAAACAATAATGAATCGGTTCTTGGGAGCGTGTTCAGTATATAGTTTCGAATAACACTGTACGGAAACTGGCAAAATCTCTTTCATAACCATCCATATGATTACAAAAGTTAGTTCACCTAAAAGTAATCACTCGTTCAGCGGAATTCGTACAGTAACCCATGACACTGACAACAAAAAACGTGTTTCTGGAAAAGATTACTTGGCAATCAGCACTAATATTTTGTGAGAGCCTAGAGCTAAAATATTCAATGCCAGTTACAAAAATAGTGCATGAATGTGCCGTGGGTTTTGCGTTATAGAAATGGTTGACTTCATTCTCAATACGTCTCAGCAAGTTCTGGGCATTAGGCATTAGCAATGAAGAAATTTTGTAGAACGATCATATCGGTGGGAAACCCTAACTAGAAAAATTATTTTCGACAAAAACGTTCGATTTTCATTTTTACATTTTTACCCTTTTCAAAAGAAGATCATAAAATCCAAGAGTTCCACAAAAAGCACCTCAACATGTTCTCAATCTAGTTATCTACATGGCATACAAATCTAGTTCAATATCGCATTAAAAATAGCGATAATCAACTACTTCACAGGTCGTGTGTCAGGTTAGGTTAGGTCGAAAGTGAGTGGGCCTATTTTATCCTCCACCGCAACCCGCAAGGGTTTATTGTGTCTCACACCTATTCAAACTCGACAAAAAAAAACCCAGCTTCTTGACGAAGCCGGTTAGTTTATATATCTGCTTAGGCACAAAATATATGCTCTGCTGTTTCATCATTTTTCAAACAGAGGCAATATACACTGTCTTCTGACAGTCTGAGTCTCTGCATATGATAATTTAGAAGACAGTGACCTGTGAGGAGGCATGCAAGACATCGTAGTTCATCCCTACTGTAGTCCAACATCTGTTCGATTTTAAGCTTCGATGCGTGAATGAATGCCTTGGAGTGAGCCAAGCCTGGAAGATTTTGCCAGAAGTCTTCAAATCTTCTTGCCATCCAGATGTTCAATGTTTGTTTGGCAAAAGCTAAAGCAATGTCAGTGATAGGTTCTGGTCCGATGAAGCTACTTGTAGCACCCTCCTTTGCAAGGGAGTCAACAGCCTCATTACCTTCTAGGCCAGTATGGCCAGGAATCCAGACCAGAGACAATTTGTCAAGTCTTCCTATTGAGGAGAGTCGTCTTAGGCAGGTCGCTACACACTTATATGTTACTCGGTAGGATCCAAGAGCTTGATATATCTGTGAACCAAACACTATCTGCTCCTGAAATTTCCTTCTCCCAGAGAAAAAAGTATTGCAGTTCTGGTGTGTGGTAGTGTTTGTATTGTTTTTAATAGAATTGGCCGATACTTGATGAATATCCATAACGTACTCAAGAAACACATAGTTTAACAAAAACACTTGTTTCGATATGCAATAGCTTCTTCAGGCGTGTCTTCAGGTGTGTGAAGATAATTTGCTTATTTGTAAGATTTTTGTGGTATTTTGTGAGATTTTTACTACATAGTTATGCAAAATCGCAACACATGTTTCACTATACAATAGCTTCTTCAGGCGTGTAATGACATGCCTGAAGAAGCGTATAGCGAAACGGGTGTTGAGTTTTATAAAACTATTCAGCGAAAACTTCACAACAAAGCGTTTCTTGACTGTGATTGTATTGGATTCATTTTGCGTCAGAGTTCCTATTTCTAATTCTTAGAAATGATGATTTAATTAAGAAATCTCTACAAGTCCGTGGTCTATGCTGGTTGTGATATTCATCCAAAGAAACGTGTGTCGTTACATTTTGTGTGGATTATCGACGACCAAGTGACCTGATAGAAAACAACAGCTTCACGTTATATAAAATCAATGACAAGCTGGCCACGCTGTCTGGGTCAAAATGGTTCGACGTTACATCTGAGAATGAAATATTGGCCAGTGTAGGATCATTTAAAACTGTTTTCGAACGAGATGAAATGAAGAACTTGTTTGTTCTACGTTAACAAACACTCATCTTCAGTTGGCACAAGTTCATAGGTTATTTTATTTTCGACGAAGATAAAAAAACCCCTCGTACAAAAAACACGCAGTTTACTAGAGTACCGATTTTCAATATTCATTCAAGGAACTTAATGCGTAATTCATGTCTCACCTATTCTGGCATATCCCTGAGAGGATATGAAAAAAATAACAGGATAGTAAAATAAAACTACTTCAGTTAAAATCTTGTAGGAGGCGTATGGACACCACTGTGTTATAAAAAAATTGTGGTCAAATCTGTAAAGACCTTTTTGTATTCACCTTATAAATGAGATTTTTGTTGCCGTGTGCGCATGTGAAACGTTGGTTTAGTCTAATCAACAAGTTCAAAAACATGAAAAATAGAGATAAAGGTGCAGGTTAAAAATTGCGATTGTTATTAACAAAATAATATTTAAAAAAATGATATTTCGTTTTTCGTTAATAACTCAAAAAATATTAATATTTAAGCAATTTTGGAAAAAACTCGTTAAAGAGGAGGAAATTTCCGATGAAGAAGTCCCGACTCCCGTAACTCTATCTCCATTATTTATAATTTTAATTTGACTTTGAAAATAGGGTTCCGCGCGGCTGTTACGGCATGCGCGCGCTGCCGCTAAAGAGGGTTTATCGAAAGAAATTTGTTTTTTATAACATAAAATGTCATTTTTGAAATTTGAAAAAATTCTAGTATCTTCTTAACACTTGAATGAATCGATTCCCGTAGAAAAAAAGTTTCATCACCATTTTTCAAAAAGTTATTCAATTGTTAACTAACAATTTTTTCCCAATCTCCGTTGGCATCAATAATGGGATGAAAGGTATAAATAATTCGCCTATTTATTTTAAACTTTGTAGAGCTCTTTTGATATATATACTTCATACGATCCTGCGATAAAAGTTCATGAAAATGTATTAATTTTTTAATTATGATTTCTTATTACTATTGCAAAATGAAATATCTGTAAATTGTTAATAATTTTTTTTCAATTGATATTTAGCTATGTTTTCACATTAAACAATGGCAGGTAATGTTGACAGATGGCAAAAAAATGACAAAAAATGAATAAAAATTAAAAATATTTAAATGAAAGAAAAGATAGGGAGAGGTAATAAGAAAAGAGAAAGAACCAGGAGAAGGTTGGGATTTCCCAACATGCATAACTTGAATATCCCATACTTTGAAATTCTGAGTTGTTTAAAAACTTCAAAAAAGTTTAAATTCTCCTAAGTAAGAGAACAGTCCTGAATAGTCCACAAATTTTGAAGTGACAATTTTACAAAATTCTCAACTTTTCGCTGTTTTTTAGACTTGAAAAAGTTGGGAAATTTCGGGTCGTGAAGATAGAAAATATAATAGTAGAAAACAATAGGCACAATATTATTCAATTGTTGTTTCCTTTCATTTGTATTGAATATTCCTATACATGGTGGATATGGTGAAAGACCAAGGACCTTGGTCTAAAGTAGAATAATTCTCATCATTATTTTTATAATTACCAAAATTTATTTTTGTTTGTGCATCAGCATTCAGGCAATCTTTGGATAGCTAAGTAAAAAAATTGATATATTATAGTAGTAACTCATACCTCGGCTTTCATTTTTTCGAAAAATGAGAAATTTTGCTGGTGGGGTTGGGAAAATTTGGATTCCCACCCCCCTCTGGTTTTTCTTTTCGCTACTGCCCTGGATGGAGAACTTTATGCAGGTGCAGAGCAAAAAAACTTCCTAGTTAACCCCCATTAGTCACCGCACGAATTCAAAGTAATTTTCACAAAAAATAAGTCTACTAATCAGTATTTTGTCGTGAGTATTCAATAAGTCAGCCTATCAAAGGAGATTGATAAGAACTTCGATTTCCTTCACGAAAAATAAAGATCGTTCATTGGTAGGAAATCATAAAATAAGTACGATAGAAAATCCTAATAGAAATTTGTAGATAATGAACATTGAATTACATGAAAAACACATTTTTCCATTTATTTCTCACTTCAAACATTTGTTATGGAGTTGGAACAGTAATTATTCATGGGCATGCTTCACAACATAATATATAAAAGAGAATTGATATGGAATTTCACTTACAAAAAATACTATAATTAGTGAAAATATACTTCGAAGTTGGGTAAAATTGTGAAGTTATCAAAATAACGTGTTGGCTTTTTATTGCATGAGCATTTGACTATGAGAAAGCTATGTTCAAAGTGGGTGCCGTGCGAGACTAACTCTTTAACAAACTAACAAACTAGAATTTTTTTGTCGATATGTAATAATGGATGAAACATGGATCAATGACTTCACTGCGGAATCAAAAATATTGTCATCTGAGTGGAGAGCAACTAGTGAACCTCGTCCAAAGCGCCCAAAAGTACAACCATCGGCTGGAAAGGTTATGGTATTGGTCTTTTGGGATGTGCGTGGTGTAATAGTATCAACAGTGAATGTTATAAGCATTATTGAAGCGTTTGTAGGCCGAAATTGCAAAGAAACGAGCGCATATGGTAAATAAAAAAAATCGTTCCATCAAGATAACGCACCATGTCACAGATCAATCAAAACAATGGCAAAATTGCATGAATTAGGCTTCGAATTGCTTCGGCACCCACCGTATTCTCTAGGTCTGGCCTCTAGCGACTGTTTTCTGTTCGCAGATATCAAAAAAATGATCATCGGTAAGGAATTTCGCTGGAATAATGAGGTTATTGCTGAAACTGAAACTTTGGAGCATAAGCTTATGAAATGATTTCTTTCGACAGGACTTTCCTGTCATGTAATTCAATATTCCAGTAGAGTAATTATTTTGAAAAGAGTGTTTTTCTAGTATGTATTTGAAAGCAACGTCTGTGAATGATGTAGTTTCTTTATCAATCAATCAAGTCCGGAATTTTCTTACAATTTGAGTGAAATGATGAGTGGATGATAAAACTAATATCTTCTGAAAATATTCTTTTTCAATTAATCAAAATTTGCTGAATATTTCTTTCACAAAAAACGTACATAGGTACGTATTATTATTACATGGGTAATACAAATTATTTTATTACAAAAATCTAACTTATTATAGAAAATAAACTAAAAGAAAGCAACTGAATTAAAAACAAAGCAAAATTTGGAAATTTGAATTCATAATACCTTCAATATAGTAAGATTGGGATAAAGAAAAATTTCAACCTAGGAACTTGACATAAGCCAACATGAAATTCGTGGCATTTTGCTGAAAGACGCCTTGTTTACCAGCAACAGCCAATATCACATTAAATCAACTCTTTTATTTGTGATCAATTCAGCAATATTGTTCGCATTTTTCTAAGATGATTTTAAAATATGAATAATCAACACGTGTGCATAAATATACCTTTGGTTCTTGGTGAAAAACCTGAACAAATTTAAAATAATAGTATGTTAAGTCCCACAGTTTCAAAGTCTCAACACCTTTCAGTATTGAAGATACACCAGTATCTTCAATACTGAAAATTTTGAAAGACGAGTAGCGAGGGGAAACAGTTCCAAATAGAATTTATTTTCGAAGATCGCCCCCGAATTCATTCATCCCTTTCTCCCTTCCTTTTCGCCCCAATTTGAATACTCAACCGAAAGTTCCCTCGTATAGTCTCAATGAAACAATGAAATCAATAGAATGTTGTGTGTGGGTTATCCTGGATAGACGCCTGAATTTTCTGGAACACTCGAACCTGGCGACCCAACGAGCGGCTGCGGCGGTAGAACGTACGTATCCGCTCATTGCCTGGAACTCCAAGCTCAGTGTTGATAACAAGTTGCTCATTACAAACAAGTAATAAGACCAGCTAAGTTGTACGCCTGTTCCTATTCTGCATCCTGAAGAGTACTCATCTACGGAGACTCGAGACGATGTAGAATAAGTTGCTCCGTATCTGCACGAATAGTGACAGATATATTTCATTGGTTGGTCTGTTAGATCTGGATGAAGTTGAGACGGTCATTGAATATATCCGAAGGCTGTCTCAGAAATTCTTCAAGTTCTTTCTGCCGATGAGCCCGCTAACGAGGGTCGTCACAACGCTTACAAGTTATCATAATCTCAGCCTCGTAAACACGGGCGGATCAATGAATCATTGAATATCTTCATGAGAGGCGCGAATGCGATAGCGCTTAGTTCATGAAAAAAATGAATAAGATTATTCACGCCTTAGCGTGATCGCCGAATTACCTGTTTTTTATGAACTTTTTCAAGAAGGTTCCGGACAATTCTGACATTAGCTTGCATGGACTAAAATGAGATAAGAATATCGAATTCGCAGCAGTCTCGCGCGAGCTTCGGCAAGAAGCGAAGTGAAACTTTTGTTGTCTTCCATTTTCCTTCCCCTCCCCTTCTATACATATCCTCCTTCCTTTCCGCCCCTGACTCCCTCATGTGATAGAATGATACTGTAGATATTGTGAATAGATTTTCACTAGTTTCAAAACAGAATAGGAAATAAAGATGTTTTCGATTATGGGTAACACAAATCTAAATATAAATGAAATTCAGAAGTTTATTAAAAAAATTAAATAAGAAGATTATCAGCTCAACTTTCACGAATCACATGATGAAACCGCCTATTCACTTAAGTATTCACCCCGAATAAGCATGGCACAGACAAGCACATGCTCATATTGAAGTCCGATGCGAATTCGGCTCGACGTGTAGACATCTGAGCAAAACAGGACTGTGATACATGCTCATTCGGGGCGAATTCTCAAGTGAACACGAAGCTCAAGAGTTACGAAGCTTTAAAATGAAGCTTAGTATACAGGGTGTCAATTTGAAAACTTCCCATACCATGAGGAATCGAAAAAACAGGCAAATTTAAAAGTCAAGGGAAACACTTTTTGTAGCCCTCGTGGTTCAACCTCCCAAGGAAAGGTAGATGGGAAGAGGTGTCAAGTGACACATCATTTCGACTGGCGTTCAATTCTGCTTCCAATGATACCCCGATGTTAATGAGCAGTTTTCGAAAAATAGCGTTCTAAAATTGTAATTAGAATTTGCCTGTTCTGATATACATTATTGTTTTGACTCATTTTACTAAATATAGTTAGAAGAGAAGGTAGTACCGTTCCAAACCTTGAATGACAGGTGATATTTTTTATTTACAATCTTCCATTTTACTCTTAACTGTTTTCCAACCTTCCCTCAACATTACGTCTTCTGAGTTCTTCAATATCAGAAGGCCATTTAACTGCAACCTTCTGTCAATCCATCTATCAGACGGGAAGAAAATAATGAGATGGAGCACCGTCCTGCTGAAAATGTAACAAAGCCTCCTGCAAAAGCTCAAATGGACGCAGAAGCGTCCATTTGAGTTTCTAGCTAGTGTCTCATAAGAGGATCGATAGTCTCTTCAAGAATTTCAAGGTACAGATTGCCAGTTGAGTTTTCTTTCAGAAATAATGAACCAATTATGGCATTTCCCAGAATACCAGCCCAAACATTCATTTTTGTGGGTGTTGTATATGCCCTTCTCGAAAAATATGTGGGTTTTTGTAACTCCAAAAGCGGCAATTTTCTCTATTAACATTGCCATTCAGTAAAAATTAACACCTATCGCTGAAACAGATGTTCAACAGAAGATTAGGGATGGTATTGACTCGATGAGGCATGATTTCACATAACTCTATTCTTCTATCATAATCATCCTCGTGAACCTCTTGAAGACTCTGCATTGTATAAGGATAACATTTATCCATTTTCAATGCTTTTCTTACAGTCTTTCCTGACATTTCCATCTGTTTTGGTACTCTAAGGAGCTCGTGGGTTCTGCAGCAAATGTTCCCAGAACCTCAATTTGAGCTGCTTCATTTAGTACTCTGGGGTTATTTTTTCAATTGTCACATAACCAGTTTCGTGAAACTTATTCACCAAAAGAAGCACAGACCGGTGACTTTCAATACAATTTGGATGTCTTTCGTTGAAAAGACATGCCGCCCTTCGTGCGCACTTTTCAACTTCTCCATAAATCAAAATCATTTCAATTGTATTTTGAAGAATGTAAACCATTTTCACACTCATTAAAGTAGTTATTAAACAGCCCAACAGGTTCAACTGTATGCACAACACTACCACATCGTTCAAATTTGCGAACCAATATTATTACAGCAAAAGTAGCAAAAACAGAACGACTATCTGTACACGTTCTGCGATGAGAGTTAAAAATTCAGCATTTAGGTACTGCACAGAACTTTACTACCATCTACGTTTCACTATTAGACTTCTTTCTGATGTAAATTATTTGGAGCTTATGGCTGATGTTACCCTTAATAAAGGGTTGGAACGGTACCACCTAATAATCTTACCAGTTCTGGTCAAACTATGCATCTCAGTATAGACGTACTGATAATAATAAGTCAGGGTACCATTGGAAGCAGAATTGAACGCCAATCAAATGATGTGCCACTTGACCCTCTTCCCATTTAAAATTCTGAGGGTAACATCTACCCCTACTAACGGGTTGAAACACGAGGGCTACAAATAGTCTTCGAAAGTGACACCCTGTATATAATACTTGTTCTGGCTTTTCTCATTTCTATAATAGTTTATCAATGGAGAAGAACTGATGTTAGAATTGAAAAAATACACCTTTTTTTTTCTCAAGTACACAAACAGGGAACGATTAGCCTGGACCTATTCTCAAAACCAACCAACTAAACATAACTTGAATACAACTGGTGAAGAATTCTGGAGTAGAGGTACTGTCAATGGATCTTCACACATTCGTCATCAATCAGTACATCCGAAATAAGTCAACGAGGTAATGAATACGAAACGACGCTACCTGAATGATAAATTGTTCGCATTCATGAAGTGTACAAAAAAAATTACTACATTTTATGATTTTATTCTGATCGATTTCAGAAAATTTCTCCTCACTTTATTATTTGTTCTGTAAATTCATTATATTCCATATACCATATTCCCATTACTATTCAAATATTTCGTTATGAGACAGTCGATGCTGAGACGAAAAATAACCTTCGTCCTCGCATTCAACACGCTTACCACTGATGATGTTTGTCGCAGTAACAGACGAAAAGTTTGATACGTGAAATTTCCGCCTTATTTATTCGTGAAAAACAATCCGAAAAGCATGAAAAACTTCAAACCACAGGAAATTTACAACAAACACTGGGATTTTCAATGTCTCTTATGGTGACAAATCAGATCTCGCAGATCAATTTTATTTTTCTCCGCCATCCAATTAATTAACGTAAAAGTGCAACACAATGTGAAGGAGTTCCGTTTCGTTAACAAGTGAGATGACTTTCAAGTATATTATCAGCATCACCAAGTGGCTGAATAATATTGGAATTGAAGTTGTATAAATAATAAAAGGTTTGCAAGAAAAGTACACATTGCATAGGTAAATATCATTACAAATCATTAACCTTACGATTTCACAAAATCCTGAAAGTATTTCGGGATCATCCTCATTCCATTCTTATAATATTCTGCATCATGCTTCGATTCCGTTTTTGATCAATTGAACAGTTTTATTTTGGTCGCTCTGTTTATTCGTTTGTTTGTTTGTCTATTTATTCATTTGGGTCAAATTTAGTTATTGAAGTTTGACCCCCTTCCTGTTGACAGATTCATCTGATATTTGGTACACACATTTAGTTCAGACGACAACAAAACCTATGAAATTTTGTATCATTGTGAATACAAGATGGCCGCGGCAACAAAATGGTGGATCACATATCGTTTCACAACTACCTCAATATGGGAACAAATGACAGGCCTTGATTAGAAGAAAAGTAGTACACTTTGAAAAATATGCAAATTCAAGATGGCCGCAGATACAAAATGGCGGATCACATATTTTTTCACAACTACCTCAATATGGGTAATAAAAAACAAGGCTTGACTAGTAGTATAGTAGTTCACTTAAAAAAATGCAAATTCAAGATGACCGCAGCTACAAAATGGTGGATTACATATTTTTCCACAACGACCTCAATATGGGGTATCAAATGACAGGGCTTGACTAGTACTATAGTAAAAAGATGCAAATGCAAAATAATTTATACAAAGAACTTTGCAACTCAGATTCGTGATACAAGCCTGGATTTCCCACCAAGGTCAAGATTTTGTATCGTGTCGAGGACTGTGTGGGGTTAGGATGGCTAAAAATGATACATCGTTAGCGATACACCACCCAAGTTCAGGTAAAAGGTTAAAACCTGCCGAGACCAGTGTGGCATTAGGGTGGATAAAAATTAAAAACTAAAAACTTGAAAATGAATTAATTGAAAAAAATGTTTTATGTTAAACGGTTTTATCGAAAAAAAAAGATAATAATGATGTAGATAATGTACTAAAAACTAAAAAGTAATTCTAGGTAGCAGTCATCACACCACTCTCGTCAGCAATCTACGGTATGGATCAGATAAAAAAAAATCGTTGGGCGTAGTACTTATATATCTACTTGGGTTACGCTACGCCAACAACTTTATTATTTTATTTTATCTGATCAATACCGTAGATTGCTGAGGAGGGTGGTGCGATGACTGCTACCTAAGACCTTCCGGATTATTTTATAGTTTTTAGTAGATACACTATCTACATCATTATTTTTTTTTTCAATATAACCGTTCAACATAAAACATTTTTTTACTTATTTCATTCAGAATTCAGCGTGAATTGTGTAACGAAGTTATAATTCCAGTCTCTTGTTGAATTCAAGTTTAATGATTTGATAACACAACACAACAAAAAAATATTTTTTGAATGTTTCCTACACTAAATTAGTCAATTTCTACTAATTTTGGGGTGATAAAAACGAAAATAACAATGAAAAATTTTTATTAGCTCTGGTTTTTGAGATACACAGTACTTAACCTTAAAAAGTAGTTATACTATACGTGAAAAGTGAAAGTACATAAAACAATATTGTTATGTTTCTTTTAGAATATTTTAAGTACAAAATTAATAAAAAAAACATTATTCTTAGTGTTTTGACAAATAAAAGAAGTTTGTACCACCAAATTTCAATTAAGGAAGCAAATCTTTTTGACGCTGTCTGTACTGAGATATGAATATGAAGTCTGTATTATATCCTAGCTGAGTTATTTTTTGGTCTAGAAAAATCATTCTTTCGAAAAAAAAGTTCGAATAAGTGAATTAGTGAATAATCTCCACGCCACTCTGATCCGAACAAAGGGTCATTACTACCTTCGGCAATTGTATCGAGTCCGCTCTTCTAGTTGTAAACCGTAACTTGTGAACCTTTTCTCCGCCGATATAGACAGTGCGTACACATCTCCATTGGTTTCATGGCAAAGCCGAGTTTTATTTCGGTGTGTCCCTTACAGTTTAACCATGCGCCATCATCCAATCTTTTTGGGTGTCTTCGGCCTCGACCGTTTGGTTATTAGTCTCGTGTTATGGGTAGGCAATGTTAATAACTCCCCAAGCCACCTAGGGAACATCATAGCTTACCCCCGTCCGTTTTAATGACAATTCTGGTATTGTCCTCATTATTTCGGTTTTTTCCGCACAAAATATATGCTCTGCTGTTTCATCATTTTTCAAACAGAGGCAACATACACTGTCTTCTGACAGTCCGAGTCTCTGCATATGATAATTTAGTCGACAGTGACCTGTGAGGAGGCATGTAAGACATCGTAGTTCATCCCTACTGTAGTCCAACATCTGTTCGATTTTAAGCTTCAATGCGTGAATGAACGCCTTGGAGTGAGCCAAGCCTGGAAGATCTTCTTGCCATCCAGATGTTCAATGTTTGTTTGGCATAACATAAAGCAATGCCAGTGATAGCTACTTGTAGCACCCTCCTTTGCAAGGGAGTCAGAAGCCTCATTACCTTCTAGGCCAGTATGGCCAGGAATCCAGACCAGAGACAATTTGTCAAGTCTTCCTATTGAGGAGAGTCGTCTTAGGCAGGTCGCTACACATTTATATGTTACTCGGTAGGATCCAAGAGCTTGATATATCTGTGAACCAAACACTATCTGCTCCTGAAATTTCCTTCTCTCAGAGGAAAAAGTATTGCAGTTCTGGTGTGTGGTAGTGTTTGTATTGTATTTAATAGAATCGGCCGATACTTGATGAATATCCATAACGTATTTAAGAAACACATAGTTTTACAAAAACACTTGTTTCGATATGCAATAGCTTCTTCAGGCGTGTAATGACATGCCTGAAGAAGCTATTGTATAGCGAAACGGGTGTTGAGTTTTATAAAACTATTCAGCGAAAACTTCACAACAAAGTGTTTCTTGACTGTGATTGTATTGGATTCATTTTTCGTCAGAGTTCCTATTTCTAATTCTTAGAAATGATGACTTAATTAAGAAATCTCTACAAGTCCGAGATCTATGCTGGTTGTGATATTCATCCAAAGAAACGTGTGTCGTTAGATTTTGTGTGGATTATCGACGACCAAGTGACCTGATAGAAAACAACAGCTTCACGTTATATAAAATCAATGACAAGCTGGCCACGCTGTCTGGGTCAAAATGGTTCGACGTTACATCTGAGAATGAAATATTGGCCAGTGTAGGATCATTTAAAACTGTTTTCGAACGAGATGAAATGAAGAACTTGTTTGTTCTACGTTAACAAACACTCATCTTCAGTTGGCACAAGTTCATAGGTTATTTTATTTTCGACGAAGATAAAAAACCCCTCGTACAAAAAACACGCAGTTTACTAGAGTACCGATTTTCAATATTCATTCAAGGAACTTAATGCGTAATTCATGTCTCACCTATTCTGGCATATCCCTGAGAGGATATGAAAAAAATAACAGGATAGTAAAATAAATCTACTTTAGTTAAAATCTTGTAGGAGGCGTATGGACACCACTGTGTTATAAAAAAATTGTGGTCAAATCTGTAAAGACCTTTTTGTATTCACCTTATAAATGAGATTTTTGTTGCCGTGTGCGCATGTGAATAGTTGGTTTAGTCTAATCAACAAGTTTAAAAACATAAAAAATAGAGATAAAGGTGCAGGTTAAAAATTGCAATTGTTATTAACAAAATAATATTTAAAACAATGGTATTTCGTTTTTCGTTAATAACTCAAAAAATATTAATATTTAAGCAATTTTGGAAAAAACTTGTTAAAGAGGAGGAAATTTCCGATAAAGAAGTCCCGACTTCCATAACTCTATCTCCATTATTTATAATTTTAATTTGACTTTGAAAATAGGGTTCCGCGCGGCTGTTACGGCATGCGCGCGCTGCCGCTAAAGAGGGTTTATCGAAAGAAATTTTTTTTATAACATAAAATGTCATTTTTGAAATTTGAATAAATTCTAGTATCTTCTTAACACTTGAATGAATCGATTCCCGTAGAAAAAAAGTTTCATCACCAGTTTTCAAAAAGTTATTCAATTGTTAACTAACAATTTTTTCCCAATCTCCGTTGGCATCAATAATGGGATGAAAGGTATAAATAATTGGCCTATAAATTTTAAACTTTGTAGAGCTCTTTTGATATATATATACTTCATACGATCCTGCGATAAAAATTCATAAAAATGTATTAATTTTTTAATTATGATTTCTTATTACTATTGCAAAATGAAATATCTGTAAATTGTTAGTAATTTTTTTTCAATTGATATTTAGCTATGTTTCCACATTAAACAATGGCAGGTAATGTTAGACAGATGGCAAAAAAATTACAAAAAATGAATAAAAATTAAAAATATTTAAATGAAAGAAAAGATAGGGAGAGGTAATAAGAAAAGAGAAAGAACCAGGAGAAGGTTGGGATTTCCCAACATGCATAACTTGAATATCCCATACTTTGAAATTCTGAGTTGTTTAAAAACTTCAAAAAAGTTCAATTTCTCCTAAGTAAGAGAACAGTCCTGAATAGTCCACAAATTTTGAAGTGACAATTTTACAAAATTCTCAACTTTTCGCTGTTTTTTAGACTTGAAAAAGTTGGGAAATTTCGGGTCGTGAAGATAGAAAATATAATAGTAGAAAACAATAGGCACAATATTATTCAATTGTTGTTTCCTTTCATTTGTATTGAATATTCCTATACATGGTGGATATGGTGAAAGACCAAGGACCTTGGTCTAAAGTAGAATATTTCTCATCATTATTTTTATAATTACCAAAATTTATTTTTGTTTGTGCATCAGCATTCAGGCAATCTTTGGATAGCTAAGTAAAAAAATTGATATATTATAGTAGTAACTCATACCTCGGCTTTCATTTTTTCGAAAAATGAGAAATTTTGCTGGTGGGGTTGGGAAAATTTGGATTCCCACCCCCCTCTGGTTTTTCTTTTCGCTACTGCCCTGGATGGAGAACTTTATGCAGGTGCAGAGCAAAAAAACTTCCTAGTTAACCCCCATTAGTCACCGCACGAATTCAAAGTAATTTTCACAAAAAATAAGTCTACTAATCAGTATTTTGTCGTGAGTATTCAATAAGTCAGCCTATCAAAGAAGATTGATAAGAACTTCGATTTCCTTCACAAAAAATAAAGATCGTTCATTGGTAGGAGATCATAAAATAAGTACGATAGAAAATCCTAATAGAAATTTGTAGATAATGAACATTGAATTACATGAAAAACACATTTTTCCATTTATTTCTCACTTCAAACATTTGTTATGGAGTTGGAACAGTAATTATTCATGGGCATGCTTCACAACATAATATATAAAAGAGAATTGATATGGAATTTCACTTACAAAAAATACTATAATTAGTGAAAATATACTTCGAAGTTGGGTAAAATTGTGAAGTTATCAAAATAACGTGTTGGCTTTTTATTGCATGAGCATTTGACTATGAGAAAGCTCTGTTCAAAGTGGGTGCCGTGCGAGACTAACTCTTTAACAAACTAACAAACTAGAATTTTTTTGTCGATATGTAATAATGGATGAAACATGGATCAATGACTTCACTGCGGAATCAAAAATATTGTTATCTGAGTGGAGAGCAACTAGTGAACCTCGTCCAAAGCGCCCAAAAGCACAACCATCGGCTGGAAAGGTTATGGTATTGATCTTTTGGGATGTGCGTGGTGTAATAGTATCAACAGTGAATATTATAAGCATTATTGAAGCGTTTGTAGGCCTAAATTGCAAAAAAACGAGCGCATATGGTAAAGAAAAAAAATCGTTCCATCAAGATAACGCACCATGTCACAGATCAATCAAAACAATGGCAAAATTGCATGAATTAGGCTTCGAATTGCTTCGGCACCCACCGTATTCTCTAGGTCTGGCCTCTAGCGACTGTTTTCTGTTCGCAGATATCAAAAAAATGCTCATCGGTAAGGAATTTCGCTGGAATAATGAGGTTATTGCTGAAACTGAAACTTTGGAGCATAAGCTTATGAAATGATTCCTTTCGACAGGACTTTCCTGTCATATAATTCAATATTCCAGTAGAGTAATTATTTCGAAAATAGTGTTTTTCTAGTATGTATTTGAAAGCAACGTCTGTACATGATGTAGTTTCTTCATCAATCAATCAAGTCCGGAATTTTCTTACAATTTAAGTGAAATGATGAGTGGATGATAAAACTAATATCTTCTGAAAATATTCTTTTTCAATTAATAAAAATTCGCTGAATATTTCTTTCACAAAAAACGTACATAGGTACGTATTATTATTACATGGGTAATACAAATTATTTTATTACAAAAATCTAACTTATTATAGAAAATAAACTAAAAGAAAGCAACTGAATTAAAAACAAAGCAAAATTTGGAAATTTGAATTCATAATACCTTCAATATAGTAAGATTGGGATAAAGAAAAATTTCAACCTAGGAACTTGACATAAGCCAACATGAAATTCGTGGCATTTTGCTGAAAGACGCCTTGTTTACCAGCAACAGCCAATATCACATTAAATCAACTCTTTTATTTGTGATCAATTCAGCAATATTGTTCACATTTTTCTAAGATGATTTTAAAATATGAATAATCAACACGTGTGCATAAATATACCTTTGGTTCTTGGTGAAAAACCTGAACAAATTTAAAATAATAGTATGTTAAGTCCCACAGTTTCAAAGTCTCAACACCTTTCAGTATTGAAGATACACCAGTATCTTCAATACTGAAAATTTTGAAAGACGAGTAGCGAGGGGAAACAGTTCCAAATAGAATTTATTTTCGAAGATCGCCCCCGAATTCATTCATCCCTTTCTCCCTTCCTTTTCGCCCCAATTTGAATACTCAACCGAAAGTTCCCTCGTATAGTCTCAATGAAACAATGAAATCAATAGAATGTTGTGTGTGAGTTATCCTGGATAGACGCCTGAATTTTCTGGAACACTCGAACCTGGCGACCCAACGAGCGGCTGCGGCGGTAGAACGTACGTATCCGCTCATTGCCTGGAACTCCAAGCTCAGTGTTGATAACAAGTTGCTCATTACAAACAAGTAATAAGACCAGCTAAGTTGTACGCCTGTCCCTATTCTGCATCCTGAAGAGTACTCATCTACGGAGACTCGAGACGATGTAGAATAAGTTGCTCCGTATCTGCACGAATAGTGACAGATATATTTCATTGGTTGGTCTGTTAGATCTGGATGAAGTTGAGACGGTCATTGAATATATCCGAAGGCTGTCTCAGAAATTCTTCAAGTTCTTTCTGCCGATGAGCCCGCTAACGAGGGTCGTCACAACGCTTACAAGTTATCATAATCTCAGCCTCGTAAACACGGGCGGATCAATGAATCATTGAATATCTTCATGAGAGGCGCGAATGCGATAGCGCTTAGTTCATGAAAAAAATGAATAAGATTATTCACGCCTTAGCGTGATCGCCGAATTACCTGTTTTTTATGAACTTTTTCAAGAAGGTTCCGGACAATTCTGACATTAGCTTGCATGGACTAAAATGAGATAAGAATATCGAATTCGCAGCAGTCTCGCGTGAGCTTCGGCAAGAAGCGAAGTGAAACTTTTGTTGTCTTCCATTTTCCTTCCCCTCCCCTTCTATACATATCCTCCTTCCTTTCCGCCCCTGACTCCCTTATGTGATAGAATGATACTGTAGATATTGTGAATAGATTTTCACTAGTTTCAAAACAGAATAGGAAATAAAGATGTTTTCGATTATGGGTAACACAAATCTAAATATAAATGAAATTCAGAAGTTTATTAAAAAAATTAAATAAGAAGATTATCAGCTCAACTTTCACGAATCACAATATGAAACCGCCTATTCACTCAAGTATTCGCCCCGAATAAGCATGGCACAGACAAGCACATGCTCATATTGAAGTCCGATGCGAATTCGGCTCGACGTGTAGACATCTGAGCAAAACAGGACTGTGATACATGCTCATTCGGGGCGAATTCTCAAGTAAACACGAAGCTCAAGAGTTACGAAGCTTTAAAATGAAGCTTAGTATACAGGGTGTCAATTTGAAAACTTCCCTTACCATGAGGAATCGAAAAAACAGGCAAATTTAAAAGTCAAGGGAGACACTTTTTGTAGCCCTCGTGGTTCAACCTCCCAAGGAAAGGTAGATGGGAAGAGGTGTCAAGTGACACATCATTTCGACTGGCGTTCAATTCTGCTTCCAATGATACCCCGATGTTAATGAGCAGTTTTCGAAAAATAGCGTTCTAAAATTGTAATTACAATTTGCCTGTTCTGATATGCATTATTGTTTTGACTCATTTTACTAAATATAGTTAGAAGAGTAGGTAGTACCGTTCCAAACCTTGAATGACAGGTGATATTTTTTATTTACAATCTTCCATTTTACTCTTAACTGTTTTCCAACCTTCCCTTAACATTACGGAAAACGTCACTGGGAATTTACTGGCATGCTGCTGTAATTCGTCTTCTGAGTTCTTCAATATCAGAAGGCCATTTAACTGCAACCTTCTGTCAATCCATCTATCAGACGGGAAGAAAATAATGAGATGGAGCACCGTCCTGCTGAAAATGTAACAAAGCCTCCTGCAAAAGCTCAAATGGACGCAGAAGCGTCCATTTGAGTTTCTAGCTAGTGACTCATAAGAGGATCGATAGTCTCTTCAAGAATTTCAAGGTACAGATTGCCAGTTGAGTTTTCTTTCAGAAATAATGAACCAATTATGGCATTTCCCAGAATACCAGCCCAAACATTCATTTTTGTGGGTGTTGTATATGCCCTTCTCGAAAAATATGTGGGTTTTTGTAACTCCAAAAGCGGCAATTTTCTCTATTAACATTGCCATTCAGTAAAAATTAACACCTATCGCTGAAACAGATGTTCAACAGAAGATTAGGGATGGTATTGACTCGATGAGGCATGATTTCACATAACTCTATTCTTCTATCATAATCATCCTCGTGAACCTCTTGAAGACTCTGCATTGTATAAGGATAACATTTATCCATTTTCAATGCTTTTCTTACAGTCTCTCCTGACATTTCCATCTGTTTTGGTACTCTAAGGAGCTCGTGGGTTCTGCAGCAAATGTTCCCAGAACCTCAATTTGAGCTGCTTCATTTAGTACTCTGGGGTTATTTTTTCAATTGTCACATAACCAGTTTCGTGAAACTTATTCACCAAAAGAAGCACAGACCGGTGACTTTCAATACAATTTGGATGTCTTTCGTTGAAAAGACATGCCGCCCTTCGTGCGCACTTTTCAACTTCTCCATAAATCAAAATCATTTCAATTGTATTTTGAAGAATGTAAACCATTTTCACACTCATTAAAGTAGTTATTAAACAGCCCAACAGGTTCAACTGTATGCACAACACTACCACATCGTTCAAATTTGCGAACCAATATTATTACAGCAAAAGTAGCAAAAACAGAACGACTATCTGTACACGTTCTGCGATGAGAGTTAAAAATTCAGCATTTAGGTACTGAACAGAACTTTACTAGCATCTACGTTTCACTATTAGACTTCTTTTTGATGTAAATTATTTGGACCTTATGGCTGATGTTACCCTTAATAAAGGGTTGGAACGGTACCACCTAATAATCTTACCAGTTCTGGTCAAACCATGCATCTCAGTATAGACGTACTGATAATGATAAGTCAGGGTATCATTGGAAGCAGAATTGAACGCCAATCAAATGATGTGCCACTTGACCCCCTTCCCATTTAAAATTCTGAGGGTAACATCTATCCCTCCTAACGGGTTGAAACACGAAGACTACAAATAGTCTTCGAAAGTGTCCCTTTGTATTTTTCGATTTCTCGTATTGTTTACTGGAAAAAACAAATTAAGGGTGGGAAGTTTTCAAATTGGCACCCTGTATATAATACTTGTACTGGCTTTTCTTATTTCTATGATAGTTTATCAATGGAGGCGAACTGATGTTGGAATTGAAAAAATACACCTTATTTTTTCTCAAGTACACAAACAGAGAACGATTAGCCTGGACCTATTCTCAAAACCAACCAACTAAACATAACTTGAATACAACTGGTGAAGAATTCTGGAGTAGAGACTGTCAATGGATCTTCACACATTCGTCATCAATCAGTACATCCGATATAAGTCAACAAGGTAATGAATACGAAACGACGCTACCTGAATGAAAAATTGTTCGCATTCATGAAGTATACAAAAAAAAATTACTACATTTTATGATTTTATTCTGATCGATTTCAGAAAATTTCTCCGCACTTTATTATTTGTTCTGTAAATTCATTATATTCCATATACCGTATTCCCATTTCTATTCAAATATTTCGTTATGAGACAGTCGATGCTGAGACGAAAAATAACCTTCGTCCTCGCATTCAACACGCTTACCACTGATGATGTTTGTCGCAGTAACAGACGAAAAGTTTGATACGTGAAATTTCCGCCTTATTTAGTCGTGAAAAACAATCCGAAAAGCATGAAAAACTTCAAACCATAGGAAATTTACAACAAACACTGGGATTTTCAATGTCTCTTATGGTGACAAATCAGATCTCGCAGACCAATTTTATTTTTCTCCGCCATCCAATTAATTAACGTAAAAGTGCAATACAATGTGAAGGAGTTCCGTTTCGTTAACAAGTGAGATGACTTTCAAGTATATTATCAGCGTCACCAAGTGGCTGAATGATATTGGAATTGAATTTGTATAAATAATAAAAGGTTTGCAAGAAGAGTACAGATTGCATAGGTAAATATCATTACAAATCATTTACCTTATGATTTCACAAAATCCTGAAAGTATTTCGGGATCATCCTCATTCCATTCTTATAATATTCTGCATCATGCTTCGATTCCGTTTTTGATCAATTGAACAGTTTTATTTTGGTCGCTCTGTTTATTCGTTTGTTTGTTTGTCTATTTATTAATTTGGGTAAAATTTAGTTATTGAAGTTTGACCCCCTTCCTGTTGACAGATTCATCTGATATTTGGTACACACATTTAGTTCAGACGACAACAAAACCTATGAAATTTTGTATCATTGTAAATACAAGATGGCCGCGGCAACAAAATGGTGAATCACATATTTTTTCACAACTACCTCAATATGGGTAATAAAAAACAAGGCTTGACTAGTAGAATAGTAGTTCACTTTAAAAAAATGCAAATTCAAGATGACCGCAGCTACAAAATGGTGGATTACATATTTTTCTACAACGATCTCAATATGGGGTATCAAATGACAGGACTTGACTAGTACTATAGTAAAAAGATGCAAATGCAAAATAATTTATACAAAGAACTTTGCAACTCAGATTCGTGATACAAGCCTGGATTTCCCACCAAGGTCAAGATTTTGTATCGTGTCGAGGACTGTGTGGGGTTAGGATGGCTAAAAATGATACATCGTTAGCGATACACCACCCAAGTTGAGGTAAAAGGTTAAAACCTGCCGAGACCAGTGTGGCATTAGGGTGGATAAAAATTAAAAATTAAAAACTTGAAAATGAATTAATTGAAAAAAATGTTTTATGTTAAACGGTTTTATTGAAAAAAAATAATAATGATGTAGATAATGTACTGAAAACTAGAAAGTAATTCTAGGTAGCAGTCACCACACCACTCTCATCAGCAATCTACGGTATGGATCAGATAAAAAAAATCGTTGGGCATAGTACTTATATATCTACTTAGGTTACGCTATGCCAAAAACTTTATTATTTTATTTTATCTGATCAATACCGTAGATTGCTGAGGAGGGTGGTGCGATGACTGCTACCTAGGACCTTCCGGATTATTTTATAGTTTTTAGTAGGTACACTATCTACATCATTATTTTTTTTTCAATATAACCGTTTAACATAAAACATTTTTTTACTTATTTCATTCAGAATTCAGCGTGAATTGTGAACGAAGTTATAGTTCCGGTCTCTTGTTGAATTCAAGTTTAATGATTTGATAATATGAAGTCTGTATTATATCCTAGCTGAGTTATTTTTTGGTCTAGAAAAATCATTCTTTCGAAAAAAAAGTTCGAATAAGTGAATTAGTGAATAATCTCCACGTCACTCTGATCCGAACAAAGGGTCATTACTACCCTCGGCAATTGTATCGAGTCCGCTCTTCTAGTTGTAAACCGTAACTTGTGAACCTTTTCTCCGCCGACATAGACAGTGCGTACACATCTCCATTGGTTTCATGGCAAAGCCGAGTTTTATTTCGGTGTGTCCCTTACATTTTAACCATGCGCCATCATCCAATCTTTTTGGGTGTCTTCGGCCTCGACCGTTTGGTTATTAGTCTCGTGTTATGGGTAGGCAATGTTAATAACTCCCCGAGCCACCTAGGGAGCATCATAGCTTACCCCCGTCCGCTTTAATGACAATTCTGGTATTGTCCTATTTATTTCGGTTTTTTCCAAATCGATTCAGAACTATTTCAGAACGGTAATTATTAGTTCGTTGTGTTGTGATAGATACCGCTCCAAATGGGGAATTTTTCTGCTTTGGTATTCTGTTTGTGTGATCAGTTTTAGATCTGTTCTATAACGGTTCTCTCACAGTTCGAAATTGTGTTTGGGTGAACAGTTTCAAAACTGTTCTATAACGGTTCTCTAACAGTTCGACATCCAAAACCGAAAAACCTCAGAAATGGCTAGTTGCTCTGCCAGCCTTGCATTGAACAACCAAAAAGTCTCAGCAGAGACTTTTTGGTTGTTGTTACATCGCACGTTTTGGTTCCTCTGAACACAGATCAAATAAAATTTCCTGAATTAGCCCATTCTCATCCTTTTTAAAAGTACCTTTTATACTAGATCCGATCCGCAAGCGTTTTCTGGGTGCTTTTGTTTGAGAGTATCTTGGAATTTCCGTGGGTCGTATACAGGGAAGATTATGTTTATCGTGGTGACTAAAACCCTTTAAGGTACTTCTTTGAGTAATAAAGTCATACAGAGGGATGAAGGGATACACAGCGAATGCTAAAGTACCACATCGACTCCTGGCTTTTTTTGTCTCCATATTTAGTCGCCCCGAGCAAAGTAGTTGCCACCTGAAACCTACACATCCAAGCAAACATCTGATTTGTAAACGCTTACCTCACCTTTTGAATTACAAAATTATCAATGTTTCGTCTCCTACATTTCTCAACTCAATTTGTTTTTTTTCTTCAAAATATTAATGCATGCGTGAAAACCGTCGAAATCACCCAAATTCATGCGATAACTATTCCAGAGTTTTAATTACTATTGAAGCAAGTTGCTAAAAAACTAAATTCGGTCAAATGAATCACGAATATTTAGAAGATTTGGTTCGATAATAATCCTGCATTGACAGTCACAGAAAGTGGGGAGAAAATTCATAGTTTTGCAGTAACTATTCGTTGAAATGTTATCACTGAAATCAATAAGTTTCATCAAATTTTAATTTGTTTGAAAAATAAACATTTCAATTCAGCTTCAAGTTGATTGAAAACTTTACTTCGATATTTTTACTAAACATATTCAAGTGACACTTGGTTGTGAAATTTTCACTGGAGAGTTTACAAAACCACAACACGTGTTTCGCTATACAATAGCTTCCTCAAGCGTTTTCACACTGCGAAATCCAAATTACGGTTTTGTAAACTATCCACTGAAAAATTCACAACAAAGGGACCATAATGCATTTACATTATGGATTTACATTATGGATCTACATCAAGTAAATTTACAGGACTACAGGAAAAATAAACTATGTTGTCTAACAGTCATGTTCACAAGTCACTGTTGTCTGAATATACAGGGTATTCCTGGACTTCCTCTATTCCTCTCGGGAATGTATAGATGGGGTCAAAATATCACCAGTACTTCATATTACTTTTTTTCCTAAAATCCTTCGTTACCAAGTAACGGGCCCTCGTAGTTACAAAATGAAAAATGTTTTTCTTTGATAACTTTTCAAGTGAATATTCAAAATCATCCAAATTTTGGTAATTGACTAAACAAATGAATTCCTTCGATGAGCTTTCATGCAGGAGTCAGTTGTTTTGCTACAAAGTCAGGAACGGACTACCCCCGATGGTCCACACCCCAAAACTTTGAAATGACAGATATTTTTCAATATTTTTCAACAAATTGAGGTTACTTGGACAATTTTATGAATAAAAGTACTCGTGTGGAAAGTCGATCGGAGCAACGAGTCTTGATAAAAATGTAGTTTCACTCGACGACATCAAACCCGCTCGTCCACCATTATTTGAAATGAATAATTATCAAAGCAGAAATAATAATGATAACGTTAATTCAACAACATTTATCCTGAGATGTCTACCATTATTCGAAAATATTAGTTTTTAAGGAAAATGGAAATGATAGGTAAAATGTTCATAACGAATTTTTATAATGCAAACACGTTTAACTAACGAAACTCAAGAGCCTCAAGAGCAAACAGAAATGAAAAATCCGCTACAGAAACTGTTCGATATGACCACCTTCTCTCTCTATACATTTTTTTAGTCTGCGAAGACACCCTCTCTGTACTTGGAATAGTATTCCAGGGTCGTTTCGTATGGCTTCACAATGTAATGTTATTCTATTCAACAATGCATCTCTTGTGTGGATAGGTGTAGCGTAAACAAGGCTTTTTAGATGCCCCCACAGAAAGAAATCCAATGGATTTAAATCCGGAGACCGCGATGGCCATGAATATGGCCCACCTCTACCAATCCATCTATTGTGGAAAATATGGTTCAGATGGTCACGCACAATTAAACTAAAATGAGGAGGAGCGCCATCATGCATAAACCACATATCTCTTCGGGTTTGCAATGGAACATGTTCCAAAAGTCCATTTAAATCATTCTGAATGAACTCCAAATAACGTTCTCCATTCAATCGGTCCTGTAGAACGAATGGTCCTATAAGATGGTTTCCTATGATACCAGCCCAAACATTCACGTTGAATTTCCGTTGGTGTTTGGTTTGCAATATCCCATGGGGATTTTCTTCGGCCCATATATGGAGATTATGAGAGTTGATAACTCCATCTCTACTGAAATCTGCTTCATCAGTGAATAAAACTCGATTAATAAAAGTCATATCCTCTCTTTGCCTATCAATGAACCAATTGGCATATTCCAGTCGTGCTGGAAAATCTTGAGGTGTCATGGCATGTACCTTCTGGATGTGAAATGGGTGGAGCAGTTGTTCCCTAATTATTCTATGAATAGTGGACTTGGATGTATGGAACTGTTCTGATAGATTTCTGATGCTCATTGAAGGATCATCAGCGACGGCTTCCAAAATATTTTCCTCCAATACAACGGTACGTACAGTCCTAGGAGCGCCCTCACCACCTCGTTTTGGCAAAACTGTACCTACAATAATATCGAAATAAAACAACGTGCTCAAATTAATTATCAATTATTACATACCTGTCTCCCTCAAGCTGCGATCGACACGCTCGAATGTTTCTCTTGACGGTACCGTTCGATTGGGAAAATGCTCGGAATACAGACGACGAGCTTCTGCAGCATTACAAAATGCTCGTCAATAAAATACATGCATATCTGCATATTCATTGAATGTAAACTGTTCGGCCATATCAAAAAAATTCAAAATATCCTATAGAATATTGACAATACAATGATAGTCATATGACAACGCACCACTCAACAAAACAAAATCGCATTCCAGTTTCTCATTTTTTATCAAAACTTTCTAAAAGGTTTTTTTGTCAACATCTGTGAAAGAAATGGAACATAATTATTCCCTGGATATTTTTCACATGATCATGTGCAGCCGTTTTTGTAGTTCATTCGTTTGCTTTTTATTAGTATAGTAAATATTTTTTCCGATGTGCGTTTTTTCAGCTAAATTTAGATTCGTGTTAAAGAATTTCTCCCATAAAATTATAATTATCAGTGAAACTCCTCAACAGTTTAGCAGTGAAAAGAATATGAAACATTCGAATGTTGAGTTTCATGAGATTCAGATAACTGATCAACACGAAACGTGATTATTCCACACGTATTATATACATACAAAATATGGAATGAATTCGATATTTCATAGTAGAGTAGCTTGTTAGTTTAAAAACACCACGAATCTACAGAACCTGATATTTCTTTTGAAAAAATATCTGCTATCACAATTGTGACTTAAACTTCCATATAGGTACTGTACTTTTTGTTTACGACTTCATTTTAGCATACTTTGTATTATTCCTGTTATAAATGTTGTTGAATTAACGTTATCATTATTATGTCTGCTTTGATAATTATTCATTTCAAATAATGGTGGACGAGCGGGTTTGATGTCGTCGAGTAGAACTACATTTTTATCAAGACTCGTTGCTCCGATCGACTTTCCACACGAGTACTTTTATTCATAAAAGTGTCCAAGTAACCTTATTTTGTTGAAAAATATTGAAAAATATCTGTCATTTCAAAGTTTTGGGGTGTGGACCATCGGGGGTAGTCCGTTCCTGACTTTGTAGCAAAACAACTGACTCCTGCATGAAAGCTCATCGACGGAATTCATTTGTTTAGTCAATTACCAAAATTTGGATGATTTTGAATATTCACTTGAAAAGTTATCAAAGAAAAACATTTTTCATTTTGTAACTTCGAGGGCCCGTAACTTGGTTACGAAGACTTTTAGTAAAAAAAGTTATATGAAGTACTGGTGATATTTTGACCCCATCTATACATTCCCGAGAGGAAAAGAGGAAGTCCAGGGACACCCTGTATATATGGAGAGATTGGACTGTCCCAAGTCAGTGCTTCATCTATATTTGGAAAATGGAAAATGCAAGTACTTTGCGCCTGCTCCACTGCGGACGGAATCAAGTTTTCACTTACTATATAAACTTATAGTTTTCATCATGAAACTAGACTCATTCGAGTATATGAGTATATGTGAGTCACAATAAACCCTTACCGGTTGCAGGTCGAATGGACCCATTTACTTTGGACCGAATTTAATCTAAATTATTTGTGAAAAAAATGCAGTTCAATAATATTATACACATAACTGTCGAACCTCTTTTTCAAAGTCCGTGAAAAATAAGCTGCATTCTTTTTCTTTCGAATGTCATATAAATGTGTTTTATTTTTACATGGTGCCAATAGTACCAACAGAAAATCATTTTGTGCCAATCTCTTTTATGACCAATTACGATGTAATACTTTGAATGAAGGTGTGAATAGTTTTCCTGAAAATTTCTGAACAGATGATTTTTTCATTTCAGTATCTCCGGAATTAGACTAAAGTGCCAAATTTGAACTTTATTTAGTAATCTGCAGATGAACATAAGTAATTATAATATTATTCTCAATTGCGTGAGCATTTGGAACGTACTCGTTGAATAATATTTTTGAATGAATATGATGTAAGTATTAATTTATTTTCCACTAAAAATATCACCTGATTTCTATCATCCAGCTTAAGTTTGCTTGTATAATCGAAATTTTACCAGATTCGCTGGGGGTCACCCCAGCGAATCGTATATTCTTATTGGCTGAAAATAATACGAATAAACTAATCATATTCAAATACATTGATGGATGGATGTAGTCGTTACTAAGTGGTGGGAAATCATGATGAATAATGAGAATTGAACCTTTCCACATAAATGTCCTTATAGGACGAAACTGCAGTAACGTTAGTTACAAATAAAAGTGGTAAAAAACATAATCGTATTGAATCTCCAGTTCACCACATCCATTATTAATATAGATATCTTAACTCCAAAAATATCTTTGCGTCTGCAAATTTTGTTATACTCCATATGTTCCAATTTGTTTCATCCTTCGGTCGACCTGTCGTCCCCGGCTCAATGCGAAATAGGTTATCCGCCTCCTATCGAGATCGATTCCCAGCTTTAGGAGATCAAAGGATTTATCGCTATCATGCCCGAATGAATTTGAGTCATTTAATGTAAGTGCAGAACTTAACAGAAATCTCAGTGCAAATAGAGATATTGGCATGTCTTAGGTTGGTCGGTAGCCGGGCGGTTCGACATGGGTTCTTTGCTCAACTCAGTCAATCGGTCGATGGTTCAAGCCCCAGGCTGAACTATCGATTTTTACTTGCTATCGTCCAACCCGTGTTAGGAATCACAAGTTAAACGGTAATACCTCGTTAGTCCTTAGCTCGCACAAGTTTCGACTTCTGAGGGTTATCCTTCGTAGGGGTGCGATAGCTGGTTAACGGAAAAACAGAGTTTAAACAGATTCAAACATATTTATTCATCTTATAAGACCACATGTAACAAGTCAATAAAAGCAGTAAAAAGTTCTTACATTTACAAATATTATCAGTCATGAAAACATACAATTAAAATTCCATATGATGATCTATCAATGTTGTATAACTGAAATAAAGCTAAATTGCTACTAAATTCTTTTGTTGCATAGATCGACAAAAACATTGTTCAGTTTTCGCTTGAATATATATGTTGGCAGCAAACTCTTCAACTTCTGTGGAAGTGAATTGTAAAGTACAAACCAAAAGTATTTGCTGATTTTTTGGGGGTACCTGAAAGTTCTCTTTTTTCGTAGTATTGTGATTATGCGTGTTACAGTTCTTTTTGAGTGTATATTGATTACATATGTCAACAGTTTATGCCACTGATTATTAATATTTTATGTTATTTAAAAATGTTTCGACATAAATGGTAGGGTAGACAGCCCAAGAGACATTTTAGCATGCGCTTCTGACAGAGGAACACACTATGTGCAGCTGAAGTGGTTTCCCATACAATAATTCCATAAGAAATTCTGGAATGAATTTCAGCAGGGTGAAATTTCAGGAGATGGTCCAAATTTAATGCACTTTTTAGGTTTCTCAATTGATAAAATTTAGGATTCAGAATCTTACATAATTTAATACAGTGAGTTTTAAAAGACAGTAATATCAAATAATTCTCCTAGAAATTCAATATCTGTTATTCTATCAATGGTACTATTAATTAAATTGACATTTAGTGTCGATATGTTTGAGTTTTATTGAGTATGAAATGTTGTATATTCAGTTTTACTTAGAGTTCAGTAACAATGATCTGTCATAGGACTAAGCATATAATTTGTTGACTCAGCTTGTAATTTTTGTTTGTAATGAGTCAAAGTTTTTATCTTCAATTCGTAAAGTGGAGTCATATGCATGTAATGTAGTGATAAAATCAAGGACAAGTCATATAAGATAAAAAATACAGGGCACAATATAGATCCTTGTGGAACTCCTAGTGGATTAATGTACATTGATGAGAAACCGTATTTTGCAGATTCGCATATTTTTACTCGTTGACCTCTATCTTTTAAGTACGAGTCAAACCAGTCATATATATATATATATATATATATATATATATATATATATATATATATATATATATATATATATATATATATATATATCGGTGAAATTAGAGATAATATCACATACACGGATCAAATACCCGGAAAAACCAGTTCAGCATATTCCTATCCGTGAAAACTTCAGATTTCATATTCAATACCTTAACGGGGAGATGAGGTCAACTAAGAAGAAGAAGAACGCAGGTAAAACTCAACAACGTTTAAATAGTAGGTAGTAGAGGGTTTATGGACTAATCTATTTCTGAACACATAACGAATACCATTTTACCATTATAGTAAGAAGTGAGTTGAGCAAGGTCAACAAATTTCTGAACACGTAACAGCACACCTTGATAATGACAAATGAGATTTTGTCGAAACGTCGGTGAAATTAGAGATAATATCACATACACGGATCAAATACCCGGAAAAACCAGTTCAGCATATATATATATATATATATATATATATATATATATATATATATATATATATATATATATATATATATATATATATATATATTGTTATAAATATATAAAATTAGAAGAGTATTTAGAATTTAATCAATTTGATTCTTGATTGTTATTCTGTTAGTTCAAATAATTTGAAAATTTTCTGTGATTTCAAAATTCTTAGTGCTCCGGCAGATACCTGTCCTTACCTCTAAATCTTACCTCTATTCTTCAAGGTTGCTCAGCTCAATCGAAGATCATGCAGCTCTCTTTCTCAGAGTAGAGTTCTTGGAAAGGTGTTATAAATAAAATTTTGTAAGTCTGTGTTTTTGAAATTAAAACTTTGTCTCAAAGTTAAAAAAATATAATGAATGTGAAATTTTTGTAAATGTTTTGTCAAACCAAACTTAAATTACCCTAAAACTGCGCCAAAATACCTTATGCTAAGAATTGTTACAGTAAATGTTAAATTTGAAACAAAAATATTCTTAGAATTGTGTTCCGTACAGTTAAATTCACGTGTAACGGCAAATTAGTTACTTGTAAACTTAAGATGTCTGTGGTTCGTGCGTGGGAAACGATTCTAAAAATATCTGTGCTAAATGTCAGTGAATTTTTCAAATTTTCCTAATATTAAATCCAATAATAGTTCATGTAAATAAAATGATGAAGTTCGTTGATAAATAAAAGTTCAGAAGTTGTGATTTTCACACTGGAAGTTCCTTGTGACTGGAAAACTTTTGATTCGATTTGGAGGTTATGAATTGTTCAAAATTTTCAAAAAAATGTATTCTTCTTATGGATTGGGAATTATAAATAATATTGTAATTCCTCAAAACTGGTACAGCTTCCCTGGATTGGTTTTCCCTTGATTGGAATTTTGAATTCTTCCAGACACTCTAAAATCTCCAGTAAGTATCCTTTCTTGTTATTATTATTTATACTCTGGCTCCTATTGATGGATTTATATTGATAAGAACATGCAAAACGGCCTTTTCTCTTTCTTTTCCCTTTTTTAATTTCTAACAGCTCTTCAAAAAAATTCGCGTCTGGACAGTTCAAAAGCTTCTCTCCACTCCCCTTATTGATTCACCCCTGGCAACCAGACAAAATTTTTCTGCCTACTGCTCTTCCTCACAATAATTTTGAAATTTCTTCAATTTTGACACTATTCACTGTTCACACATATTATATTTACGATTTCTGTTCCCCAATTTTCACTAATACTAATAATGATTAATTTTGATTACATTTCATCACATTTTGTTTTGAATTTTTCTAATTTTGAATCCAAAATTCATCATTTTTCAGAAGTTAACACCTCCTTTTCAATTTATCAATCTGATTGGCTACTCTTTAGTTGCATCCAAATCATGTACTGAGTGTTCTTATCATTTTTCAGATAAAATTCCTAATGTCAGTGTTAATTGAATTTTTGTTATTAATTTGTAGTGTAAATCTGTTTTATTGTATGTTATTATGTTGTATTAATGTCTTTACTGTTTTCAGTGTATTTATCCCGATGATTGATGGTTTCTGGTTAGTTGTGCTGTTTGGAAATGATCTGAAATACTCTAATACTGATAAGTCACAACTTTGCCTGATCTAGGCATGAACATTACTCCAAATTATACAGATAAGAATTTGAATAAAGGTAAAGTATCTGGCTTTCTAATTAAATTAAACATCTAAAAATAACTTTGATTTTCACAAACTTTCAACACTGAACTAACAAAATATGTCAACTTTTAACATCAAATTAATAATAATATGAAAAACTTTTAACATCGAACTATCAAAATAAATACAAACTTTTAACTTTTAACTACTAAAATAAATGCAAACTTTCAACTAATCAAAATATGAAAATCTTTAACTTTGCAAACAGAATAATCTTATAAAAAAAACTTATCATAACAAAATATATATATATATATATATATATATATATATATATATATATATATATATATATATATATATATATATATATATATATATATATATATATATAATAATAGTTGTGGTCACCGAGTTGGAACCCGTTCAACAAAAAGCTCAGATAAAAACCGCAGAGATCACCTTACTTCTGCGGAGACACAGGGATAAGCCAATGCATGGGGTCTTCTTCAATAACATTGGAGACCTTGGCTTATCAAAGCGCCTGACGTTCGCTTTTCTCAGGTCGAGTGGGCTGAAGTCGGAAACTGAGGGGTTCATCATGGCTTGCCAGGATGGTGTCTTCAACACCTTAGTCTACCACAGTCGCGTGATGGGTATAGAGGTTCCTGAGACAAGGTGCAGGGCCTGCCGCGAGGCGCCCGAGACCCTAATGCACTTGCTATCAGCATGTCCAGCATATGCGGTCTCGGCCTATATCCATCGACATAACGCGGCCCTAAGAGTGCTATATTGCCATCTACGGCACTCTTACGGTATTGACGAGACACCGGTGTTGCCCTACGCTCCGGGGGATATTGAATCCGTTGTGGGGAACGAGAAGTGCCGAATTTATTGGAACTATTCGTTCCCCACCCTCAGGCTCATACAAGCTAATAAGCCTGATGTAGTCCTTCTCGACCACCAGAACAAAACGATATTTGGCGTGGAGTTTTCAGCTCCTGACGAGACGAATATCGTCAGAAAAGAGGTGGAAAAACGGATAAAATATCGAGATTTTCTCTTCGAACTCCGCAGACTCTATCCAGATCACTCTGTCGAGATGGTTGTTCTGATTATTGGAGTCCTTGGTGGAATGATGTCTTCTCTACTCTCGAATCTCAAAATCATACCGGCTTGCCGCACTAAGGCAGAAATCTTAGCCGCACAGATGCAGAAGGCTATCATTCTTGGCTCACTGCGTTTGCTCAGGGCACATGATTTTCGGACCCAATGATCACTTACCCCACGGTGTGGGGAGTGGTCATTGTTTGATTATGCTGGCGCGCCCTCCCGAATGTATCGGGGCTTCGGGGGATAGGGCCTGACCAGCGCACACTACGGTGAAAAAAAAAATAATAATAGTAATAATAATAATAATAATGTCTTTTATTTATCAAGGTGAAAAAGAAAGTACATAAACGAAAATTCAATGGGTTTGGTAAAATCCTGGAGCGGAATTCAGGAGACAAGCGTGTGCAACTAGCCGAATCCTGCTCTTCCATTCAACTCCTTTACAATATACAAAACTCAAAAGTATTCATCGAACATATGATGTACAAAAAAATCATAGTATCTATGTAGTAAGAGAGAGAAAAAAAAATAAAAGGAATAAAAGAGGGGTAATTCATAATGCTTCCAGAATAACTTGAATTTTGCATTTTATGCGAGACTTTAGTTGCACGATAGCTGTTTTTTATATAGCCAGCTACGAGCCTGAAACTTGAAAAGTGGTAGTTTTAATTTTTTTAGATGTGTGAGTGTAGATAAAGAAACTGAATGATCTCTCGAACAGTGCTCTGCTGTGATGGGGGGCAGTTATTTCATTTTTGTATCGGATACTCACTGTATGTTCATTTTCACGAAATCGAACTTTATCATAAAGATACTGCGGTGATTTGTTGATGATTATATTGTGAAATAAGTTAGACAGCTAGCGTAAATAGGAATTTTGGACTTTTTGTATCCTACATAAATCTAGACTATCCAAACAGGGATATTATACAGGTGAACAGTAGGTGAACTGTGAAAGGATGAGAGTCTGGCATAAATTGATTTTTGTCTGAATATTTAGGTATGCTCGGTGAGGCTAAATTAATCTTAAGTTCGCGTAAGCTCTCTGGATATATAATGAAACTTGCTTTTTGAACCTGAAATTTTTATCCAACATCAAGCCAAGATTTGTTACCTCCGGTACTATATTTAGAGTTGTACCATTCAGAGAAATATTCACTTGAGGTAAATACCTTTGGCATAATAACTTGGGACCAAACATAAGAACCTGTGTTTCATTAGGATTGAGGTGCAGTTCGTGCTAACAGAAAAATCATAAATGTTCTGAAGTTCAGTATTGATGTTAGCAACACATTCATTCAGCAATTCTGGTTTAAACGATACATAAAGTTGGGTATCATCAGCGTAAGCATGATACTTACAGAGATTGATCTTAGTATATTTGAAGTATATAAACTAAAAAGCAAAGGCCCAAGTATAGATCCTTGCGGAACACCGTGCATTAATCTCACCGATTCAGATAGTTCGCCTTCGAGTTTCGTCATTTGATGTCTATTTGTGAAGTATTCTTGCATCATCTTAACGGCTGTTTTAGAAAAGCCAATGTAATCGAGCATAGATATAAGTTTTTCTGGATTCAATGAGTCGAATGCTTTACTGTAGTCCAGTAAGATCAATAACGAGATGTCTCCTGTATCTGTTGCTGCCAATATGTCATCCGTTATTTTAAGCAAAGCTGTTGTACAGCTATGTAGAGGCCTGAAACCCGACTGAAAGAGAGGCATTAGATTATAGTTATTCCCTGATTTGTTTGTTCAAAATGCGTTCCAATAACTTGTACATGGTGGGTAGAATATTTATGGGTCTAAGATCTTTGTAGTCTAAAATATCAGCTGTTTAGGGGACAGGTATAACACACGCAATTTTCCATTGAGTTGGGAAAAAAATTTCAAGAATACAGCTATTGACCATATGTAATAAAGCATATATTTATCATTGTCATATTAATACCATCTACTCCAGTTGCATTAGTTTTCAAGCAATTTACTGCATCTATAACGTCTTCTTCAGATACAAGGTGAAATTCGAAATTATTTCCGTCCAGATTCGGAGATAAGTTGTTATTATAAAATTCAATAAGTTCTTTGTTGTCATTATTGAAATTTGGGACAGTGTTTACAAACTGGTAGTTGATATGATTGGCGTCATTCAAATTTTCTGGGATTGCAACGTAAGGTTTTCTGCTTGTAACATTCAGGTTTCTCAGCTCTTTCCATAGTTGCTTCTGGTCTTTATTGGCATAAACACGGTTGAAATAAACTTTTTTTTAATGATTTATAGAAGTGTTGGTAATGTTTCGGAGATTTTTATAATGACGAAAATTATCCTCTGATTTAGTTTGCTTGTATTTCAGTTTGGCTTTGTCTCTGAGGTTCATTAATTTTCTGAGATTATCGTTCAACCATGAAGAAGGGGCTTTTGTTAATTTTACTAACCGCATTGGGGCATGACGATCAATTACTGTTAGGATAGATTCATTGAGTATTTTCAGCTTTTCATCTATATTTTCAGTATAGTATATTCTGTGTAAATTCATTTTCTCTAGTTCGGAGCGAACCTTATTCATATCAACATTTTTAAAGATTCTACAGTATTTCATAACAGGTGCCGGCTTTGAAATACCAAGATCTGCAAAAACCGCATCGTGGTCCGATATATCACAAACTATGACTCCAGAATTAGATATAAGTTCTGTGTAACCATTATTAAATCTATCAGTGTCGAACTCTTCTCACACACTCTTGTTGATAAGTTTATCGCCCATGCAAATAATATTATCAGACATATTTAAGGAATGGAAAAATGTAGTATCCAATTCATCGAAGAAGGAAGCAATATCTGAGATAGGTGGGCGATAGGTTACACCACAGATGAAGTTCACGGACGTTGGCAATTGAACTGTTAACCATAACTGCTCAATTTTTGTACAGGTTTCAATGAGTTTGAATTTAAGTTTATTGGAAATATAGATTCCTACCCCGCCACCACGCGAACACCTATCTTTTCTTAAGAACTTATATCCGCTAATCGTAACTGCCGACGATTTTACTTTCTCATCCAACCATGTCTCGCTGATAGCAATAATATCACATTCATTTGTTAGGACAAAATTCTTGAAATCAGTGAATTTACCCAAAATAGAACGAACATTTAAGTGCATTATTCTTAGATTATTCTGTATCATATTTCAATAATAACTAAAGAAACAATTTAAATATCAGGTACTATTTCTGAATGGCTGAGAAATAAAAGAAATAGATATAAAAAGGAGAAAAGAAAAAGTAACTTTTTCTGATTTGCAGTCGCTACTCTCTTCTTTACCCAAGGGTACTGTGCAAATACAGTCTGCTCATTCCAGATCAGATTATTTCTGTGTTAAGGTTTGGGTGAATTTTGCGATGTCATCATGGAGAACAATTTTATTTACCTTACCATTAATTTTTGCTCGAACTTGCCCGCCCATACTCCAGGTGTTCTTATAACCAAATGCAACAGTTGCCTTAGTTAAAAGTCCATAACGAGTGGGCGTAAGATCTTCTTTGATGACGACATTCGTTCCTTCCAGCTTGAATTTGTTGTAGAATACAGAATTTCTTTTTTCCTTTGAACGAAATTTAACCAATAAAGGTTGTGGCCACCTTTCTTGCTGACAGGCAGTCGGTAACTGAATTCTATATCTTCCTCATTGACATTGTGTTTCATTTTGTTTTTTAATATGGCAACTACTTGTTGGACATGGCTTCCATCCTGACTTCTGTCTTCCTTATACCATATATACGCAGGTTATTTTGTTTAGCTGCCTGTTCCAACTGACCCACTCTATCTTCTAATGAGCTAACCTTTTCTTTATAGACCTTGATGCGTGCCTCGATCATGGCGGAAATTTGCGTGGTCATCACTTCAACTAATTTTTGCAAGAACAACTCAGATGATATAATTTTTTCACAGATTTGCTGTACTTGTGTTTCGATATCGAGTTGGTTTTCTCTTCTTGACCTAGACATTTTGGTTCAACACAGAAGTTTGAAACTAACAACGAATATTGGGGAGCGACCTGAAACACGTCTACTCTCTACCACGGAACATTAACTAATATTACCTGTGATTCCATATTTGTATAAGATGTTTAGTGGTGTGCCATGGTGAACATAGTCAAAAGCACGACTGAAGTCACGAAAGATTCCTGTCGGGCACTCACCGTTTTCAATGGCTTCAATAATTTCTTCATAAAACGATATTATCGCAGACATTGTAGAGTGTTTTTTGCGAAAACCATGTTACCACTAATTATTTGGTACTTGTTTAAGAAGCATATTCAATTATTTTCGATAAAGCAGAGGGTACTGATAGTGGCCTATAGTTTTCGATGTTTTCTGAACATCCTTTCTTCAAAATCACGGAAGTTTTCAATTTAGACGGAAATTTCCCTACTGCAAAAGATGAGTTTATAATATGCATCAATCGTGCGAGTATGTGGGGTCCTATCTTCTTAATGACAGTTCCAGAGATTCCATCAAAGGCATAAGGTGGTTTATTTTTCATCTTTCGAATCGTTAAACACAAATTTTTTCAATAATCACAAATAAACAATCAATATAGCAGATTTTTCAATTGAATTAAAAGTGAAAGTTATATTTTTTTTCAAACTTCTAAAGTATATGATGTTTCGTGACTGACATTCGAATACTGAAGTTGACATTTATCCCCTACATCGTCATCGTCACCTCCGGCGGCGGTGAAAGTGACACTTTACTGCCACACTAGTTTGAAGATCATTATCTTGTTTGCAGAAGAAATAGTATGTTTTATTTGGAGAAAAAATTGTGTGACTCGCATAGTTGTCGATGACATTAAAAATAAAATATTTCTTTTTTTTTCAATTGGTCTGTTTTATCGCGTTTGAAGTTGTATTCGGAGGAAAAGTTTTGTGTAGCTCTCATGGTTGAGTGACTGCCTATATAATGTCTGTCAACTCTACGATTAATTCTTAAAGGACTTTCATTGGGTTTATAAATCTGATTTCGAGATATTGCAATTTTTCTGGAAAACCACATGAAGTGAATCAGGAATGAAGAATACTTTTCTGGGATTGGCTTAAGAAGCCTTTTCTCAATGAATTCTTCTAGTCAATCCAACCTGTTTCTTCACAGTGTATTCACAACAAGTCACTTCTGATCATATTCAAACTCAATTATCTTAGATTTTTTTAATAGAACACCCAATATATTGTGACTTCGAATTGAAGGTTCTTTTATTTTCATTCAAATTGTGTTCACTGTTCGTATACCCAAACTTGACAGTTCTTGAGTGAATAACGATTCAAGTTCAGTTCTTAATTTTCGATACTTCCTCAAAGTTGAGTCATGGCTTATAATGTATTATCGAGTCGGTGTTGGTTTTTTGATGCTATAGTTCAATTCTGATTTCATGTTACTTTCAATGGCTACTTGCAATGAAAAAATATACATGTCATATCCATTTTTTTTATTCACACAACTCATTTCATAGATGAGACTTGATGATGAAATGATCAATACATAAGAATTTAAATTAAAATTTTGTTATCATTCTCAGCTCAAACTTGATTTTCTGTTGCATAAAACCTACTATGTATGAAAAAGAAACATTTCAACGCTCTTTCAAACAAGTTTAATTCAATCGTAGTAATATCCGTGTCCATTGAGGTTTTCAAGTTTGATTGCGAATCATTTGATTGCATCTCATTTCTTGGATTTTTTTAGGAGAAAACACAAGCACTACAGAGAACTACTTGAGGCGTTCTATGAGCGGTGCCTGTGCGAAAATAACGAGTAACGTTGGATTTAAATCGCTCCAAATGAAAGAGTTTTTAATTAGTGAAATTAGAGGTGTACTGAGTTGAACCTCAAAACGATGAGTACCCACAATCCATCGCGTATTGCTGATATGTACCGCTCTGGGTGGAGTTAAATGTGCCAAGTCACTTGAACACCAAGTCCCAACATCTGCCCCAATCAGGCAGATGACTCTTTTCTAGCTGGAATGCAGCAGCTTCACGGTATGCTTTGGGGCGGAGCACCATAAATGAGAAAAATGATCCAAAGAAGGTCTGATCTGAGCTTCATAAAGCATGAAAAGTTGCTGAGGTGTGTACAGTTTTACGATTCGGAATAGTGTTCCAAGCTACTGAAAAACAGCTTTTGCCATTCCAGTGACATCATTGTGCCAAGAGGTATAATTTTAACCTCCAACAAATTTATCGAAGCTGACAGGCGGAATTGTCTGTCCTGACATTATTATATCCGGTTCGGAGACATTATTCTTTTTCCCTGGGTTTTCATGGCATTGAATTGAACCTGGATACTTTCAACCCAATTCGAATTTTTTTCTAGATCCTCATTGAGATGTACAACCTCCTGCTGCCGGTGAAGATGTGCATCTGCAGCCGATGTCCTGGAATCCAAATGCAATGACGAGACAAGTGTGTTGTCGTCAGCAAAGTAATATATTGAGTTCTTGATTTTTTACAATAAGTCGTTGATATACAATAAGGAGAGTGTAAGAGAAAATATGAATTCCTGGGGAACACCAGCGTTGATGGTAAAAGTATTCGATAGAAATTCACCGACGACCATTTGCAACGAACGTCCTTTCAGGAAGCTGTAGCATCGAAGTTTGGTCAGCAAATCCTCTTGCCACACACGGTCAAAGGCCTTAGAAATATAAAGCGCAACAGCTTTCGACTCTCCATGTTTCTCGATTGCTTTATTCCAAATATGGGTGACATACGATAGAACGTCGCCTGTTGATCTTTTTTTCCGAAAGCCATTTTGATGATATTATGTTTCCACATGATATTATGAATAACAATGGTGGACCAATACCTAATAGTATACTATATTACTTGTTGAAATAATATTTTATTTTTTAGATTTACCTGACTATTACATAAGGACACATTGTAAAATTAATTTAAAATTAGTAGATGAGGCAATATTGTGAAATTAAGACGCAGGTATCTAGAACAGGTATCTATGGTATAAATAAGGATAGCTTCGTAAGTATGATTAGTTTGATCTTCCTTTTGAAGATGATCACTTGGTGATCGAAACACGTGTCGAGGTGTAAAAATAACGATTTGGTATTGGGAAAAAAACTTCAGTAATATGCATTACTACATGAAAGGTTCCAAACAGTGCATCACAAGTACCAATATTTTTATGTGCTACTAACCCCTTTCCTGAATAAGACCACACAGTAGAAAACGTTCACTAGAACATAATTTGATATCATGTGGAACAGTTTGACTCGCAAAACTATCAATATAAATCTTTTGAAGTGATTCAAAGTAAATGAATTGACTTATAACGAAACAGATTAATTCCAACCTTCGCAATTCTTATCACAACATTTAAAGTATTAGAGTCTACGGTTGTCTTCATGAGATGATCGTTTACTATTTTTTCTGTTACATTTCCTCCCACCTGTTACATTTTCATTTCAAAATTTTTTCTCTAACTCATCCAAATATTTGAATATTATTACTTTTTTGTCCATTTCATTCATTCATCTAGACTCAGGTTTCGAATCTGTTGATACTCTCAAACAATGGAAGTTCAAAACATTAACATTCTCTTTCATGAAGGTTTCAATGGATTCCAAATGCCAATAATTTATTAGTATTCCGCTTTGTGCTTTTATATGATTCATTATCAACTAGATATGGGTAAATAGCATTGTAACATTTTGATTCGAGTTATTCATTGAATGGTATGCGAATAAACAAACTGATATCAAATTGATTATAATCGGAAATTGAAAATCAGTATTGAATCAGCTTCAAACAGAAACGAAACAAAATCGGAAATTTACCTGGTACCTACAACTTTACCGACAACGACTGAGGTATTAACAAACAAAAGAATATACTAAATTCGCATGAGAAATATGAAGATAGTGACCCAAGTTATTAAACCGCACACTTCAAAAGAACCTCATTTATTGACAGAAAGAGAGTTATACGATTTAGTACGTGATTTGAATCTGTCTAAAAAAACAGGCTAAGCTTTTGGGGTTTACATTGAACCACTGGAATTTATTTTTTCCGATACAAAAGTTACTTGTTTTCCACATCGTATAGATGAAATAAAACCAACTTCTCTAAAGCAAATGATATAGTTTATTGTAGTAACAGTTATGTTGTAATGAATTAATTGAATTTTTAATATTGTTACGTTTTTCCTCGTGAATTTAATAATAATTGACTACACTAAACAATAATCAAACTCAAATCAATTTCACTTCAAATGCAACAAAACACTTTTATTCAAATGTCTTATTATATCGCTACGCATACCGCACTGTCGCGAAATTTGACTACCTCGACATGTTCGTGAATAGCGTACATATACGACAAAAGAATTTTCCCGAAACCAGTGGGGAATTCCTCAAATTTCAATCGAAGCCGGTGGAATATTCGCCGGGGTTCCATCGAAGCCGGTACGAAGACTAGAATAATCGAGGCTGCGCGCGGTATTGACTGACAACGTCATAGTTGACTTATGGCTACCAGCGGCGGTCGGCGTTATTTTCTTTAGGGCATGAATACAGTGAACACGCTTGAAAAAATTTGTGGCCATTTCAAGCTTGGTTACACAAGCTTGGTTACACAAACTCAGCATCGTGAAAATTAAAGATGGAATATTTGTAGGCTAACAAACACGACAACTAATGAAAGTGACTAAATGACCAGGAAATATTCGCCTGAAAACGTTTTGCAAGTGTTGTACAAAATTTTCTTGGGAATTATAAAGCAAAAAACACAAAGGGACTAATAATTTCATATAGAGCTTTGGGGTGTGTCCTGAAAAATACATATATTGGACTCTCATCTGGATTTATTTCTCGCAAATTTGGGTTCTATGGGTGACCAACAAGAAGAGATATTTCATCAGGACATTTTTTTGATGGATAAGCCTTATCAAAAGAAATGGAGTCCAGGAATGCTAGCAGATTATTGTTGGAGACTTAGAAAGTACCTACCAGAAGACAAATATTCACGAAAAATCATAAGTTTTTATTGTACATCAAGTAATACTTTTTTTGAGTATAGTTTATTTAGTTTATTTGTGTATTCTTTACGAAAATATATGCTTTGATGTGAAGAGAAAACCTGATGTGTCATTTTTGTTCATTGGTTAGTGGCCCTAGTAGATTCAAGGTTTGGTATAAGTTTTCATGTTACAAAAAATAGTTGAAATTTTGTTGACCAGTATTATTGATGCTTCTTGGCGCAAAATTTAATTTTTTAAATTATTATGTCGATGGTGAAGTTCACAGAAAAACGTATCGAATAATCAAAATGGAAAATCTGAAACAATTGATCGGAACAAAGATAACATGACACCTATGTATTCACACATAATTTAAATATGTCGTTCTTTCTCAATATTTTTCATGAAATCATGGCATTTCAACCTCAAGAGCATTTTTGTCCAATAAAATCTTTTGGATTCATATCTAAACACTTTCTATATTTTTATTTCATTTCAGGTTAGCTTCCCAAATTTCTGCTACCGCAGTTGTCGGTTGATTGATCAAACCACCAATAGGCTGAAACAGCTGTGGCTCTTAAATTGAAATCAATACTAGCCTCACTAGTGACTTCTAAGTAGCCCCTAGCATTCGTATCCTATCGAAGCAGTGCTGTTTGGTGGTCGGCAGCACGCTTAACTCAAAGTGTAATGGATACGTCGTAGTTTGGCGGCTATTCGCCGCACTGAGGGCGTAAAAGGCCTCTTGGCCGCCCTGTAATCCATCATACATTGGATACGGAATTTTGTCCTTCCGGTTTGGAAAGCGATTGGAGGACGCTAAACACGGCGGTGTTGATTTGCCAGATGTCAGCCTCTTCTGTTAGGATACTATGAACTTCCGCAACCAAACAAGCCAGTTCTTGTGGCTTCAGGGGCCTAATTCTGTGTGGCCTGCGTGTTCTGATTTACTTCATTGGTGGAATGATGCGAGTCTCCTCTCCAGACGTGCCAACGGGTGTGGGAGAGCTGCCGCTTTGTTAGCAGGCCGTGAAGGAACTATATAGCCCTTCCGCCGAAAATAGGATACGTAATTCCTTAAATTTTACGCGGAAAAGGCGGCATGCTCCGGATGTGATTCACACCACAGAGCATGCATTCTCGCCATGTACCCTCTTCGCGCGGGCTTACTACTCTCGTAGCAATGCATAAGACTTAGCTAAGTCTTAGCTAATGCGTCCACTCAAAGTATCCGTTGTCATTGCCATGGTTGTCATCGGTAGGCAAATCATCGTTATGGTTCACACCACCTTGCCTTTGACCTCTTCGAGGGAACGATTGTGGGGGCCCCTTCCTTGATTCTCAAGAACCAAATTTTGGATCTACCGGGTGGTTAGTCTGTGAACCCACGGCCGGCACCGGAGAAAGAATAGTGTTCTCTTTCCCGAATGCGCCTGGGCTGCCGGTCCGGTTTTGTACCAGTTGCTCAAGTAAGTGGTGGCGTAACTCACCGAAGGCCTCGGGTATTAGTGGCCATATCTGCTTATCATTATTATTATTATTATTTTTATTGATGAAGTATGATATTTATATATTCATTATTATCCTATTCCTGAAGAGAAGACCAATCCAAAGACACAAAAATCAGAAAAATTGGTCCAGCCGTTCTTGAGTCATGGTTACTGCAAATGCTAAGAGCCACAATATAGGGCACTATTTTCTTCACCTGCGAATACCATTGACTTTTTGCACATCAATCATGCCAGTGCCAAAATTATTTTCGTATTCCGTGACTTCAATGTGCACAATATCGAATGGCCCAAATTTTCAACGACGAACAAGGTCGCGAAGATGAGGCTTTTGCCATTAATCAAAACTTTATAAAATCCACAATTATACCACCAATACAAGCGATAGTTTAATTGCAACAACAGCTATAGAGAAAGCAAATATACTAGCATAAAAATTTGCATCCCACTCCACAGTCGATTTTCTGGAAAAGGCACCACATAATATTCTCACAATAGAATTCACAACGCCGGAAATTACTTTTCGACAACGTTGAGTCATGCAAATTTTTAAGGAGGAGGTACTGGTCTTGATGAAGTGCCCGTCGTCACCATACTAATAAAATGCGCAAATGAACTGGCACCAGTATTTTGCAGACTTTTCAGCCTGTCTTACACGGAAGGGGTTTTTCCTTCTTATTGGAAGATTGCTCGCGTTTAGCCCATTCCCAAAAAGGGCACGAATTATTGGAGAAAACAAAGAATCCGATATATTGCTTTGCTGACGACAGCACACTTGGCTGCGGATGCACATCTTCACCGGCAGCAGGAGGTTGCATATCCTAATGAGGATCTAGAAGTGATTTCAAATTGGGGTCGAAGTAACCAGGTTCAATTCAATGCCACGAAAACTCAGGCATCGGTTTTTTTCAAAGAGATAAATGTTTTCGGATATAGTAATGTCAGGACAGACAATTCCGCTTTCTGCTTCGAAAAGTTTATTGGGGTTTAAAATGGACGACAATTTGTCTCCGTACAATCATGTGCTGGAATTGCGAAAGCTGCTTTCAAAAGTTCGGAACACTGTTCCGAACCAGAAAACTGTACACACCTTAGCAACTTTTGATGCTTTTTGAAGATTAGACTTTCTTTGGAGTATTTTTCTCATGAATGGAGTTCCGTCTCTAACCATACACTGAAGCTGCTGGATTGCAACCAGAAAAGAGCCATCCGCCTGATTGGAGACGCGAACATCACTTGCAACCTTTATAGTCTGGAACATCGAAGAAAGGTTGGAGATTTGTTTCTCTTCTATAGATACTTCCACGGAAAGTAGTCAAGTGACTTGGCACATTTGATTCTATCAAAAGCGGTACATATCAGAAATACGCGATTGCCTGTGATTGCTCATCATTTTGACGTTCAACTCAGTACACCTCGAATTTTTCACTGAATAATAACTTTTTCATTTGAGGAACTGCGTTTATGTGGAATACACTTTCTGAGAACGTTTTTCCAAATGGATTTAATCTCCAGCGATGCAAATCCAATGTGAATCTCTACTTTCGCACAGAAACTGCTCTTAGAGTGGTTATATAACTTTCTTTGGATACATGATTACTGAGAGCACATGTCTCAGGATGTAATCCACTATCAATTTTGTGTGAACTGATCCTATGTTTGAGTAATATTGATGTTTGACCAATATATTCAATCAAAATTCATACATGGAATTGAATACACTGATTTTGATTGAAACTTTTTAGGAGTTTCATCTCTAAGTATTGAAAACAATTTTTTTATATTTAAAATGGTACTGAATGCTATTTTCAAATTTGAATTTTTGGGAATTCTGAATAACTCATCATGAAACTCCTCATGACACGATTTAAGTAACAAATAATTCCATAGTTACCCCGGAACAAATTGTGCTCACATTCAATGATATACGAATATATCTTGCAACATTATTGCACGAGATAATTCTGCGTCTCTTACACTCGGCCTAAATCTCAATCAAAACAAGGACTTTGAATAATGAGTTCCTACATCACGATAGTTTGTCACTGTTATTAGAGAATTGTTCAAGTTATAAGTACAATCATTCTACTGCTCATGGTTCTACGGAGATATTACGATTATGATTTGAGAATAGTTCTAGTTCAGGAAGGAAAGTTGGGAAGCTCAATATCAGGATTATATAAAAAAGCGAGTGTGCTTTAGACCAGACGATTGAAGTAAAACTTCTTCAGCTCCATATAGTATATGTATGATATACACATGTATATTCATATACATTCATGGTGACAATTTGAAAACTTACAATGGTTATTTATATCTGAGCAACCAATTAAAATATGAGAAATCGCTAAAAACAACTTCCATAATAGGGAGGGGAAAACAAAATGATGTGATAGCTAACTTGTTTTCACTTATCCCCTCGCTCCCAGCCACGCCAACTTCATAGTCTCAAATTACAACCAGATACTTGTGATACTTCATTTGAAAGCTCTTAAGAAATTCTTCTCAATGGTACCCTATAAAGATACATTCGATGTAGTTATTTTTGGTTCATTAAATAAAATACAAGGGATTTATTTAAATCATACATTTATTTTCTTTTATTGATTCAAGAAATGTTCAGAATGATCTCCATTTTTTTCAAGATGATAATAGAGTCTTTTTCCGAACTCTTGACGTAAATTGGCAAATGGAAATAGCTCGGCATTCCTGGATTATTCTTTCCTTCTTTCCTTTTGATGAGCCGAGAATTTGCGACAAATCTAGCTGTCATATTTTCACAAAATTCATTTCTACTGTCGAGGTCATCGTCACCAAGTCTTTGAAAGATTTGCATTTAAAATGGATGAAATTTAAGTAATTTGAGGACTTTCCTTGCAGATTCGCGGGATAATCGGGTTGCAGTGGCTGCCTGACGAGTCGATAAAGAATGATTCATTGCAAAGTGTCCGAGTACTTCAGTTTGCGTTGCTTTGTCCAGTTATCTTCGTTGATCCCTTTTTTATTTGTGACAGTATCAGTTTCTTGAAATTTTGTTACTAGTTGGCGAATGTACACGTGACTCACATTCCTCTCCAGGTGTCTCGGGTTGAATACTTCAGTTGTTCTTAACAAACACTGATCTTCTCTAACATAGTTAATAATAATTTCCACAAGTTCAATTGTAATGTAAACCATTATGCAGATAAAAATTCTGTTCCTAGTTTACAACGTATCTGAATAAAAATAAAATGTATTGATAATGAGAGTATCGTTTCCCGTCTCAAAGTAACAAATTCAATACAAAAATACCTCTAAAAATGGATATTTCAAACACCCATTTTTTGCTAGCTTTTTTGTTACTTTCACATATCAACTAAATCCAATTTTTTCAAGTATAAATAAACAGATAGTGCAGGCGTGAAATGTTTAATAATAATAGAAAATAAAATTTCAATTTGGATAAATAATGTTTTATTTAATAAATCAAAACTCACTACATCGAATGTAGTTTTGTAAGGTACCATTAAAGAACTCTTCTGAAGAGCTTTTAGATAAGATATCACAAGTGCGGGGTTGCCATTCAAAAATATAAATATAGGGTGACTGGGGGCGAGAGAGTGAGTGAAAACAAGTTAGCTTTTACATCATTTTGTTTCCATCTTCCTGTAGATCATTTCAGTAATATCAAATCACCCTTGGAATATATAAATGTTATAGGAATCGTCAACAAACTCTTAATTTAATTATTGAGCAGGTGAATTTATAATTGAAATCTACTATTATTTCTTCGAAATTGAATTGTCTACTGAAAAAATGATAAATATCTACATTTCGGGTCAATGATTGTTTTTCGATATCCTAACTGAAGGCTTATCCTCGTGACAAGAGAGTTTTTGGAGGGTTAAAGAAATATTTGTGGAAACAGAAAGTGTCAAACATTAGAAATGGCAAGTAGTAAGTGAATGAAATATCAACAAATGAAAAAAATCATTTTGCGGTGATGCAGCGGTGATGCTTTCAAAAGTTGAAAATACTCACGAAAGTACGAGGGAAATTGCAAGAGACTTGGATTCAAGTCATACTTCCGTGAACAGAATGTAGATCAAAAATAAAGTTCATCCCCATACTAAATTTTATTGCATCAAGAACTCTAAGGAACGGATTACACCCGAGATTGGTATTGCGAACATTTATGGAATTCAATTAGCGAAGAACCGAATATTATTAAATATAATTTGTTTTCTGAGTCCGCATTTGAAAGTGATGTCATAGTGGATAGACATAATATACACTACTATTCAACAGAGAACCCTCATTGGATGAGAGAAATTGATAACCAAAACAGATGGTGGATAAATGTTTTGGAGGGTCTAATTGGGAATCAGGTCATAGGACCATATTTCTTTGATGGGCCTCGGAATGGAGAAATTTATAGAGATTTCCTCCGAAATGATTTATTAAATTTATCGACATAAGTCATAGGTCATATAACCATTATGATGGCGCGCCTACCCACAACCAAAATCGGTTAAGGAGGTTTTTGAACCGATGAAGTAGGAATAAATGGATTGAAAAAAATGGAGCCAATCATTGACTTCTATCTATGGACATATATGTTGAAGGAGAGATCTGTCGAGAGAAACCAACGACACTAGAAGAGACGAATAATAATATCAGATAAGTTTTTCGGTTCAGTACAAGATCAAAACTTGATTTGAAGTTCAAAGGGAAATTATTGATAGACTACATTCATGCATAGCTCAAAATACAAAATTGTTCAAACGTCAATTGTAAATTTGTGCATTTTAAAATTGTTTGTTTTCATTTTGTTACTTGTTTTGTCAAGCACTGAATAAAAAAACCAATTTCTTCTATTCAATGACATTTTCATAATTTCCTTAGGAATTTATGATGAAAAAAAGAAGTCAACCCCTACATTTTCTGAAAGCTAATAGTGTGAACTTTTTTGGGATGGTTCTATATACAGAGTGTTTTTTATGAAAAAACCGAGAAAAAAGTGATCCCGAGTTTTGTTTAACACTGTATAAAAAATCGACGTTCAGTGAACTTATGAAGAAAATATGGAAATACACTATCCTTAATGAACCCATTTTTTGACACAAATGTCACTATAACTTCTGAACCACCCGGTATAAATCCAAACATATGGGAATTTTTTCAATTAGCTGCACACCCAAAATACAAATATTGCCAAAAGTTGGTGCACATTCGATAATCACATGGTACACTTAGGATGGCTGCAAGTCAACCAGCATACAGGATAGATCACAAACAATATAGAAAGTACAGAAGTAAAGTATACTTATTTCAGAAAATTCAGCAAAATGTTATTGGGAAAAGTTGTTAACAAACGGAAGTTATATCTAAATACCAAAACATAACCACCCAAGTAATTTTTTTAATTTTTTTATTTTTTTCATCAATGATTTACCAACTTGTACTTTTTTTATAATCTCAACCAAACATAACTTTGTTCAAATTCAAGAATATTCGTGAAATTAAATTGGATTTTCAATTTTTAAGAAAATCACAAACTTAATGTTTGTTGCAACGATATTCAGCTTAAATTTAAAATTTCGTGAACCATATTTTTACCAAGGTAAAACATCATGCATTATAATATGCATATTCAAAAACTTTCATTTAATGTGAACATTTTGTATTTGAAATGTTTATGAAAAAGCTGTACAAATTAATCGACAAATATGAAGTATTTTCAAAACTATTGCGGATATCCGTAGCACAAAACAAATAAGGCTTGAAAAAAACATTATGACAGCTTGGTGACATTAACTTCTCATTCTTAGATAATTAATTTTTTTTTCGATTATTGAGTTTATTTGATTTCAAATGCCTCATCAAAGACAGTTAACGTTAGCCGAGAAAACCGAATTAGTTTTAATAAGTGGAAATAACTATAAACCAGATGTTGAAGCAGCAGATATATTCAATGCACGTCATCCAGACAAATGAGAGCATAATTTCAAATGATTTCAAACAGAGTAAGTGTTTAGATTATAAATATGAAAATGAACGTACCAAAATTGTATATACTGAGAAAATCAATTGGAAGTACTTCAAGCAGTTGTTGAAAACCCTAAAAGATCCACACAAAAAATATATAGACATACGGGTGTAAAGCAAAGCTCTATAAGAAGATTCTTTGAAAAAGTAAATATCACGCCTATAAGCCTATGTTTATCTGCACGTTTCAAGAACGAGACTTTGACTTACTATTACTTCTGCATGTGGATTAAAAAAAAACAATGATATTTTTGATCTGAAAAGACGTTATTTTAGCTTCTCAAAATAGGAAGATTTTGTCCTTGTAGGTCTTCCCGTTTCCGAAATAGCAATAGAGGGACCAGATAAAAAAAACGACCTGTATAAAATATAATTCATTAGAGTTCTAGAAAAGCAATATGAAATATTTTGTGTTCCATCGAAACTTGTAGAGGGATAGATAGATAAATATACTTTATTGTCCAAGAATGAATTCTCATTGACAAAATGTGATGAAAAATATAAATATATGTATATATATAAAATCTAGAAAGGTTAATGCAGTCAAGCTGCTGTAAAATAATTCCACGAAAATCAAGAAATAAATAGATAAGAACTCTTTCATCATTCCCATATTGATTTCAATTTAAGAGCCACCGGTAGACAGCTGTTTCAGCCTATTGGCCATCGTCAGTACCGGGCAAGCAGTCCTCGATTGAAGACAAAATGAGAAAAACCAAGAAAGTACTTGGTAAAAATACCTGCGTAAACGCAAGCGAAACATAAGTGGAACCACCTATTGGTGTGACACCCAAGTCAACTTGCCAAGTTTTTATGTCAGTGTTGGTGGTTTGACCAATCAACTGACAACTGCGGTAGCAGAAATTTGGGAAGCTAACCTGAAATGCCATCGGAAAACGAATCCACAAGTTTCTAGAAATGATATGAAATCTAGAAAGGTTAATGCAGTCAAGCTGCTGAAAAATAATTCCATGAAAATCAAAAAATAAATAGATAAGTACTCTTTGATCATTACCATATTGATTTCAATTTAAGAGCCACCGGTAGCCACTTATGTTTCGCTTGCGTTTACGCAGCTATTTTTATCAAGTACTTTCTTGGTTTTTCTCATTTTGTCTTCAATCGAGGACCGCCTGCCCGGTACTGACGATGCCCAATAGGCTGAAACAGCTGTCTACCGGTGGCTCTTAAATTGAAATCAATATGGGAATGATCAAAGAGTACTTACCTATTTACTTTATATATATATATATATATATATATATATATATATATATATATATATATATATATATATATATATATATATATATATAAAACAAACCTTGCATGTTCATTATAAATGCAATTGTATCACAATTTAATTCACACATACGAGTACACATATAAATATGAAATAAAACAAAAACATATGTATAATAATGATAATGATAAAAACATGATCGTTAATACATAGTATTGTTAATTTTCGGATTGATTCGGCCGTTACTTGATGAAGATCTATAGTAATTTCAAAAACTACACCTCACGATTTGATCTCCACAAACTTTATTTTAAATTTAAGTATGGAAAGTGCCCTAAGGTGTATATTGGTCAAACTGGCAGGACATTTAGGAATCGAATCCAGGAGCATCTTACGAGCTATGTAAATAAGAAAACAAATTCAACATATTCATATCATCTTCTAGAAGAAAATCATATCTTCAACGAAGAGTTCGAAATTTTACACATAGAAAATAAAGATTTGAAACTGAATCATTTGGAAACCATGGAAATTAATGAACTTAAAAAATTCAAACATTGTAATGAATGACCAACTAGATTTGAATAGATCAACATTATTGAACTTATTTTCTTAAAAACCGAGAAAGAATTATCATTGATGTAGATGTGAGGTAATATGCTACAGGTGATCATAATTTAACAGGTACATTATGTCCAGGTAATTTTTTGGAGGTAGTCTCAATTATGGTTACCTGTAGTATATAAATAATAATGTAAGAATAACTTAAAGTATAAATCACTTGAAAAAGCTGATGTCTTAGCAAAACATGTTGTGATATATTTTTCAAATAAAGTTTGTGGAGATCAAATCTTGAGATGTTGTTTTTGAAATTAATATTGTTAAGCTTATCTTGGCAGAACACTGAGAATATTTACAATTTGTCATCATAATATTCCTGCAGGCTATAATAAACTTTCATGAGTAGTATATTTTTGACCGACTCCCTGAAACGTCTCTGCTCTATTATATTCCTAACTACCTGTGGAAAATGGTTGAACGATTTTTTCCCTTCGTACATATTAGAGTGTTTTGTTAGAGTCAATCTGGGTATTGGCAGATGGATATTATTACTACTGTTCTGTCTTCTGTTGTGGATTCTATGTGAATCTAGAGAATCAGTGTTATATCTTTTATGAATCAGGCAAACAACTTCGAGAATGAAGATGCTAAATAAAGTGAGAATTCGGTATTTAACGAAAAGTTGAGTCGAGAACTATCCCTATGGTTTGCACATAAAAACCGCAAATATCTCTTTTGCAACACGAAGACCAGACTCAATAGTTGTTTACTACAGAATCCCCAAAATGCAATGCCATACCTTAGATGAGACTCTACTAGGGCAAAGTAAGTCGATCTAGAAGTGAATATATGAAGTTCATTGGAGACAATTCTGACAGCAAATGATCCTGAAGCCAATTTTGTGCATAAATATGTGATATGTTTTTTAAATTTTAACTTATTGTCTATACGCAGATTAAGAAATTTAGTGCAAGTCGTTTTTTCTATCTTCCTACCATCTAATAGCAAGTTGTCATAGCTAAATTTGAAGTTTACAATTTTGTTCTTGTCTACGTTGAAGGAGAGTAAATTAGGATCACACCACTGTTTGACTTTTTCTAAATCTAATGATATCATTTACTTCAAATTGTTAGTATTTTTTTCATGCCATAACAATGTGGTATCATCTGTATAAATGACCAAGTGTGACCAAAAATTACCTTTTTAACGATGTGTCACACTTACTACTTTTCCTATTCAAATTGTTTGGGTGATAGTCACCGAAGGGCGGGGGAAGAGGTATGACAGTTGAGGTTATGATAGGAAGATGTCCCCCTTGGATTAAAAATCGACGTGATTTTGCATTTTTTTTTCAGAACACATGTGTTTCGAAGATATTCGATCTGTTTCGTTTTCGGCGCCCCACCCTGTATATATAGAGTATAATAGTTTCAAAAATAATATACTCATGATTCAGATAAAATAGCTTCATATAGATCGAAATTCCTCAAACATCTCGTTTGATCCTGATCGATACAAATGCTGCGATAAACTGAAATATTTAGCAGTTTTTGCAGTTCTATTCGTGTTTACAGAGGGATGCCGATATTTAATTTGGTAGAATTTAGTCAGTACTAACACTTCTGAGGAGGCTATCGTATAGTAATACACGTGTCACGGTTTTGTAAACTGTTTATTGAAAAATCTTATTGAAATTTTTGTATTTTCATCAAGAAGATATGCAGAACTACATATCATGATCTACATATCTTCATGAAGGTATGTAGATCATGCAAAGAAATGTGTATTGCTTTTGGAGAAATTATAAATGCGTATACAAAATCCGACGTCACGACGTATAAAGCTACCCTCCGTCAACTTCTAAACTGAATTAGATATATATCAAGATCGGAAAAATGACATAAAAGAAAACATTTTCAATACTATTTTAGGATAATAAAATAGTGTGAATCCACTTGTTGTCGAAAAGGCGTAATCAACTATTTTTTTTAATAGGAACAGGGATGCAATCGTAATTAGACAATGCAAGTAATTATCAATTTTATATTCTTCTTAGAAGGTGTATGTTTAGAATAAAACATATTTAGTGGAGCGCCTGGGGGTTTTCACCTCGGATTAGAGTTATAGTGAATGAATTAATAAGATCGATGTGGGATATTGTTTTTTAAACTATAAATTGCAATGTTTACCCAAAATTTTTTTGTGCACTCCTTTTTTTCATTGTTTAAACAAATTATTATAAAAAATTAATATTTGACCATATATTTTCACTTCAAACAGTAATTTTTTTATTTATATGTTAAATCTTACCTGAGTAGACATATAGGAACATTTTTCAAAGATACCTGTGCATAAAAATAGCAATAGGGATCTCGAACAGGTAGAAAAACGTGGAGGGGAGAGCGGAACGACAGCTGCTATGTACAATGGAATTTCTCGGCCAGTTCAATTATAAATGAAACGTACTCTATTGTGTACATTTAAAAAATAAGGTAATTAATTACGACTAATGGAAAGAAAAAAAATTATTAGTACAAAATATGTTTATTTAAATATATTACATTGTTGTCTACATCAACTATTTTCTTCTACTTCATCTATCTGTATAATAGGTAAAGTATTGGATATTTATTTGAGTATTTTATAATAATTTGTTTGAACAATGAAAAAATGGAGTGCACAAAAAAATTTTAGGTGAACATTGCAATTTATAGTTTAAAAAACAATATCCCACATTGATCATATTAATTCATTCACTTTAACTCTAATCCGAGGTTTTACGGTTTTGAATGCTCCAGGCACTCCACTAATTTTGTTTTTGATCAGAAGTATTACAAACGAATGTTTGCAACACCAACAAAACTTATTTTCAATATCCCCTTCATTAAGAGATATGTAGATGATTTTATATCATCAGTTCCATTAAATAAAAAAATGATATCTATATTCAAATCATTCAATTCCAAAATTCAGATTACCGTTAAAAAGAAAATCCATAACAGTATACCACATTCCAAGATACGAATCTTTTGAGAACAATAGATAATGAAATAATAACTGTATGGTATAGAGAATCGATAAACAGTTACCGATTCCTCAATTATCACTCATATCATTCTCAAAAAATGAAAATCAGCATGGCAACATCTGTAAAAAAAAAGTAGTTGAACTGACTCACCCTAGTTTTGGACAAAATAGTTTAATAGAATCAAGAAATATACTTATTGAAAAATACTCACCGGAAACACTTGATTAACGAATAGATATTTTGTTATCGATACAATAGTCTCAACACAAAATAAAGTAATAACACCTGTTTTCATTTACCATTTGTACGTGGTACTCCAAAGTTAATTATCTTCAGAAACGAAAACTTTAAAATGCAAATAAAAATTTCTTAGGTAAGAACACCACTTTTTAACAAACATAAATCGAATTGAGTTTATAAAATACATTGTTTAGACTGTGATAAAGAGTTCATCTAGGAATCTCGATAGTCGCATCATTTCTCATTAGAGCGACTGCATACTTGATGTAAATTCATGTGCCTTATCAGAACATGTCAACCAGCATGCTCATCGAATGGATTACAATAAGGAAGAACTTTTGGTTGGGGAAGAAAAATCAATGAGCAAACGCATTGATGTGAATAACCTCAATCAAATATACACATGTTTATTGAATCATGAACAAGTAACATAATCTGACGAACTAACACCCTTTTAACGAAATTTTGCGCCTTGATTGAAATAACTATTATTGTTTTCGTCACTGACACCTTGTGAAATTCGTTTCACTACACATCAGTTAATGTTTTTTCTATTATTTTCAACCAATTCTTTTCAATTCTCACGTTAGTAAGTACTCCTTTTTAATAAAACTAGATTTTTATATTGAATAATATCATATATTACAATTGTCCTGTCGAAAGCTTGGCAGATATCAAAGAGGTTCTTTGCATTCAATGCAAACGTAACTGAATGCAAATCCAGTATTTATTCAATCCAGCAAGCGTTCCTATGAAATGTCTCAAAGAAATTATGTCGGAGAACGTACTCTGTATGCATTTCAAAATTAAACGACTATTTTGTACAAACTCTATAAATCCTACAGCTGCAGCTGGCATCTTATATACCTCTATCAATTCTACATTATGAAATGGCCCAATCGAGACTTGGTGCAACCTGCACCACTTGCGTTCTAGTAATTCATTTCAGAACTACTGACCCGGTCGATTGTACACATAGGCAGTGTTGCCAAAATTATTTACGTTTGCAATAATCGCATATTAATATAAATGCTCATGAATGAATTCATGACAAAATTTTAACTTTCAGGTCTCAAACTGAATGCTGCTTTCCCGATCACGTACCGTTGTATTTTCGTTTGTTTTTCAGGATTGCTGACCGTCATTAATTTTCAGTGAGTTTCTCAAAGTTTCGCCCACATGAGATTTTTTAAAATATTGTTTAATGGAATTTCACTGGAATGCATACTTCACACTTTTCATTTACGGAAGCCCGCTTTTAACAATAATCGGACCTTCAATTTTTTTTTCCAGTTTCCAGATTTTATTCATTAGATTTCGGAAGAAAGTTATGAAAATGGCATCACAGTTGAGATAATTTCATCAAGCTTGTGATGAGCAGACCAAACCACAGGAGGTCAATCATTGGCTTTTTCAATTTGTGTATAAAATCGTCTGTCTCTAATTTGATTTTCCTTCTGAAACTTCCATGTCTTATTGGATGGAACTGATAGATAGTTGATGAAACCACATATTAACAATAACTACAAAATTTTCACTATAAGGGTTTCACAACAACCGCGACACGTGTTTCGTTACAGAATAGTTTTATCAAGCGAAAATGCTGAATCTATATATCTACATATACTAATATCATAAATATGAAAGTTTGTGAGGATGGATAAATGTTAGTATGTATGTTTGTGGCTCTTTCACGCCTAAACGACAGAACTGATTCAGATGAAACTTTACATAAATACAGCTTATAAATTAAAATAACCTTTAGGCTACAATTTACGAAGGTGCTGTGTAATTTTGGTCATAATGTAACGATAAGTATTAAGTGAGTCGCAAAAATTATTGCTCCCTAAGAGCTATCTTGGCGTCCGCTGCCTATAGCGGATTCTGGGTTCAATAGCTTCAACTGTGCGTTAATATAAGAGTGTCAGTCAATCAATAGGTACCCACTTATACAATACTAGCAGTTCCCTGCTATTTTACCGGCGTTACCGTAGGAACCTATCCTATGAGTTATTCCAGGTCATGATATATTTATATATCAACTTACATATGAATCCGTTGAGCTGTTCAGGTGTGAAAAAGTAAAAAACGTAAATACATCCATCCATCGTCAGAAACTTTACGCATTTATAGTATTAGTAGGAGTGGAATTAGTAGAATTACCAATGTATTTCATTTTAATCCTTTCTGTTTTTTTTGCTGATGCTATTCAATATTGTATGAGTGGCCTATTGATTGACACTCTTATATTAACGTACAGCCTGAGAACCTAGAACTAGAACCTAGAACCTAGTCTGGATGATTCGTATTATAAATTCTTGCAACAGCTTTAGCACATTCATTATTTCGATAATAGGTTGCAACAATTTCTATTCTTTCTTCAGTAGAATAAACCATGTTGGAACACAGTGAACAAGGATGACTAAATAATAATTCGTGAAGAAGTGACAGTGGCCAATTATCTACTTTTTGTTCTGCGACAACTAGATTCAACAAAAACTACCAGTGCAGAATAAACTAACTGTGTCATCCATTTCAAAATGTTTACTACTAATTGAATGAATTTTACAAATCTAGACCTGCGACAGAGAATTGTTCCGGAATGCCGATTTCTGACTCCGAACATCTTCAATAAAGTAAGGAATGCTTTCGAAAATAGACTGTATTATTGTATGGGACTAGATAGAGTTCATTTTGAACCCTTTATCCGTTGATTGTGTTGCCATTGATATTGCTTTGGTTGATTTTCTCAATAAAATGGGCGACACCGATTTTTTTTCCTTAATAAAACGATCAACATTCAGTTTCTCAATAACGAATGAACCAATTTCGAAAAAAATTACAATAGTAATAGAGGCACAAAAAACTTCTCAAATAATGTATCACTCAAACCCCCATGCCATTGACAAAAATAGGACAGAGCTGCTGACCGCAGGGGGGTAAAGTTTCGAGTATGATTTCTATATCAGAATCAGTCCCCCTAGAAATAAAAATTGACGTGTTCTTTGAAATTTAAGATTACACGTCCGTTTCTGACTTACAGGAGGGGTCAACTTTTCTTTGGAACGTCTTGTAGATACGATTTCTTGGTAAGAAAATATTGAGTAGAGTCGAATTATTCCACACTTTCCAGAAAGTTGAAATTTCTCTTGTGGAATTGAAGTGATTTGAATTCATGATTGAAGTCATGTTCCTGGGTAGGAATTCATTTTTGCATTATGAGATCTGTTTTTATGTTCTTCAATGCGTACTCCGAATGTTCTATAGGTTTGACTTATGTGAAACATCTTCATATTTCTCTATTCTGTACTAGATCGGTAGAGTATTATCGTATAAAATTGATGAATTCACAGATATTCGCACATTACCAATCAAAATTCCTAAGGGCACTGTTTTGGGTTCCAACATGAACTTTACTCAAAACGCGTTTCACAGTAGCTTCTCAATTGAACTGAACTACTAATGCATTTTATACAACAGTAATTATGATACAACATTGATTTTAGGTGAGCAGGTAAATTTCAATGGCTGAAAATGATTAATCCTTTAAATTTTATTGAGACAAATTCAGTAAGGGTGACTGTTTAACTTGTCGTTTATTGATTTCCAGGGGTTCCAGGAGGTTTAATTTTTGTCTTTCATTTTGTGTATTCATTATATCGTTATTCGTGTCGAAATCGTGGTTGTTCTTCAAAAGACGACGTTAGTTTTTTTCAGTTCAAAACTTCATTTGTAGTGCGAAATTCTCGGTCCTATTTCTACCATTCTTATAGCATTTGAACGTATTGTTTTTGTTGTTAACATTGTCCAATTTTATTTTTTGAGATGTAAGTATATTGATTAGTTGTAGTTTAACGTTGTTAGCCAGGAAATTATCATTCCTATATTATATGTTTTCTTTATTAGTCTTTGGAATTTCAGTACGTAATTTGTAATGAACATAAAATAAAAATTGGCCACTGACAGGTATATTGATGAAAACTGTTTTGTATCTTCACACACAAACTTGCGTTTGTGAGAACTCACTTTTTTTGCACTGTATTCCCGTTTATATATTGTGTTATGATTTATTCAGGGTGTCAATTTGAAAACATCCCATCGTTAATATCTTCCTTCTAGTAAACAATGTGAGGAACCGAAGAAAAAGGTCAATTTTATTGTCAAGGGGGACATTTTCAGTGACTATTTGTAGCCCTCGTGGTGCAACCCCCTAGAAGGGAAAATGTTACTCTTAGAATTTTGAATGGAAAGGGGGTCAAGTAGGACATTTTGATTGGCGTTCAATTTTGCTTCCAATGGTACCATGACTTATTATATTTTGATGAGTATTTTCTGGAAAATAGCGTTCTAAACTAACAGAAATAATTATTAGTAGGCCTATACTGAAATGCATGGTTTGACCAGAACTGGTGATAATATTAGGTGTTACCGTTTCAATCCTTCATCAGGGGTAACATTAACCATTGGTTCCAATCAATCTACATCGAAAAGTAATCCAATAGTAAAACGTAAATGGTAGTTGAATTTTGTTAAGTAAATGCAGATTTTTTTATTCTCATCACAGAAAGTGTACTGATAGCCATCCTTTTTTGCTACTTTTTCTGTAAAAAGTGCTTTTTCTGTAAAAAGTTTCTGTTTTCAGACAAAAAAATGGTTCGCAAATTTGAACGACGTGTGGTAGTATTGTGCATACAGTTGTACCTGTTGGGGTGTTTAGTGATTACTTCAATATATTCTTCAATACAAAATTAAAATGATTGTAATTTATTGAGAAGTTGGAAAGTGTGCACGAAGGACGCAATATCCAAATTGTAATGTAAGTCACCGGTATGTGCTTGATTTGGTGAATAAATTCTACTAAACTGGTTCAGTGACAAATAAAAAAAGAAATAACCTCAGAGTACTGAATGAAGCAGCTCAAATTGAAGTTTTGGGAACATTTGCTGCAGATCCCTCGAACTCCTTACGATCAGTATCAGAACAGACTTTAAGAAAAGCATTGAAAATTCATATATTTCATCCTTATGTAATGCAGATTCTTCAAGAGATCCACGAGATTGATTATGATAGAAGAATAGAGTTTTGTGAAATCATGTCTCATTGAGTCAATACCATCCCTAGTTTTTTGTTAAACATCTGTTTCAGCGATAAGTGTTAATTTTTTCATCAATGGCAATGTTAATATTATTTGCTATTTTATAGGTTTTTTTTTTAATTTCATAAATACCTAGGTTAAGTTGAAAAACAGCATAAGCTGAACTTCGCCTTTCATCGATTGTTACACTGTGTTTAATTTGTAATTAATCGATGAATAAAGCCGATTATTATTATTATTATTATTATTAATAGACAAAATTCTCACTATTGGAATGACAAAAACCCACATATTTTTCGAGAATGGCATACACAACACCCACAAAAAGTTAATATTTGGGCTGGTATTCTTGGAAATGCCATTATCAGTACATTATTCCTGGAAAAAAACATGACTGGCAATCTGTACCTTGAAATGCTTGAAGAGACTATCGATCCTCCTAAAACTCATGAGCTAGAAACTCGAATGTATGCAGAGGGTTATAAACTTTTGCAGGATAATCTGTTACATTTTCAGCAGATACTCCACCTTATCATTTTCTTTCCGTCCAACAGAGGTTAAACGAACGATTTCCGGATAGATGGATTGGTAAAAGGAGACCAGTTGAATAGCCTCCTAGATCACCGGATTTAACACCCTTAGACTTCTTTCTTTGAGGGCATTTCAAATTCGTTGTTTGAAAAACAAAACCTTCTGATATTGGAGAACTTGAAAGACGAATTACAGCAGCGTGGCAGTCAATTCCTAGTGAAGTTGTCCGTAATGTTAGAAAACAGACTTTATAATTGTTTAGAGCAAAATGGACGACATTTCGAACAGTTTCAAAATTAGCGTAAGTAGATTTTATGTTCGAAATGTTTTTCTCGCAAATTAAATTTTATTCTGTAAACAGACAATAACTAACAAATAAAAAATCCCACTCGTAATACATTCATTTCTGTCATTCAAGGGTTGAAACTAAGCCACCTAATCTTCTAACCATCTTTAATAAAATGAGTCAATACAAAAGGTAAATTATAATTACGTGTGTAATTTTTCGGAAAATGCTCATCAAAAAATAATAGGTCAGGGTACCATTGAAAGCAGAATTGAACGCCAATCAAAATAATAAGGGTAAAATCTACTCCTCCTAGGCGGTTTAACCATGATGAGTACAAATAGTCCTTGAAAGTGTTTCCCTTGACAATTGAATTGACCTGTTTTTTCGATTCCCCATATTATTTACCGGAAGGAATATATTAAGTTTAGGAAATTATCAAATCGACATCCTGTATGTTTTTGTTGAATGAATTATCATCATCGTAACGCCAGAAATATGGGGATGAGTTATACGAGACTGAAAATCTGGAAGATCAGTGAATTAAAGAACTTGAAATATGAAATATTGAAGAAAAGATAATTGAAACTTTATATGTTTTTTACCACTTTTATTTGTAACTTCAGTCCTATAAAGACGAAACTACAGTAACAAAACTACAGAAAGTGGTGAAAACATAGAAAGTTTCAATCATTTTTCCTTCATAATGATTTCCTACCACGTAGCAACGTCTACATCCATCAATTTAGTGAAATATTCAGTTTGAGAAAAAAGTATTATTAAAAAATTGAAACGAACAATTGCTGAAAAACAGTCACAGGGTTTTCATTAGCTCTGCTTCCTTCATTTCTACGAGTATATTACTATTACTGCTACTTCCGGCTATTCACTAACTTTGATATTTCATCCCATTACTAAACATCTATAACCCCAGGACACCGAATGAATATTCACGTGATTAGGTTTCTGTGAACTATATACTGTTAGTAAACTTTCCCTGACGAAATTTCTGAATAGCTATAAGAATGAGCATCTTTTGTTATTTTGGGGTTAGCTTCATGCTATTGTATAGATCAGTCCTGACAATTCGTCTCTTCAGACAAACACTCGTTGAGAACACGCTATGCTGAAAATTAATCAACGACCCTACGAATGAATGTGACTAATTCATATTCTGGTTGGATTGTGGAAGGAAACAAATACGGATTAAAACTTTTGTGTTCCTACGTATACTTAGGACCAAACAAGATAGAGTATAGGGCATCGTGAACGACAAACAACAAATGGCAGTATTAATCTCACTTCCTTCTTGTAAAAGATTAAACTGTCTGGCGAGAGACCTGTTTTTGAATTACTACTAGACATAGATGGATTCCACAGAAATTTTGAGCATCATTTATTCTGAATTTTACAGGTTGGATTTATATACAATTTAGAAGGATTCGTTTATGTTCATATTTTATATTCTAGACAACTTTCAGACAATGAAGATAATTAGCAAATGAAAAATATATTGGTTCAATACCCGTAGAATTGTTCATTTTTGTGAGTTTTGAAAGTAGTGTTCTGATGCAATATCGATTCTTTACTCACAAATATCACGAGTACTAGGCCCACTGGTATCATCACATCACAGTTAATTACTTCAAATGAAGGGTGTATGTCAAAGGTGACTGATTATTAAAAGCCCAGTAGCGTAATTCTGGATAATGGGTTGGTTGATATTTTGTTCCAATTGATTTGCTGAATTCTTTATACTAACGTCGTCAAACCTGCTAAGATCTCTAGAAGAATATCAGAATAACGATATGAATTCTGATGGAATGGTGGTGACGAATTGCTAACTAGAATTTTACTTGCACCGACCCATTAGCAAGTACGCGTTGAAAAAGGGGTTTGAGAAATATTCAGAACATGGTGAAAGTTATTGATTTTGCAACTAATACGTGTAGGTAACGTCAAGAAACTAACGTACCCGGATCATCTTTTTTCCTCTCACAATATTTCCTTTAAACGTTTTGCGTTTCATGGTTACCGCCATAAACAGTCAGTGACCAAATAATAGTGTAATGTGAGAAGTCATGAAATATATGAAATATTCGTATATTTTAATATAAATAAACACTATAGGCAGTTCATCAGCCCGGGGATGGCAAACTTTCATGGAAAATTTCGAATAATGGACCTCAGAGCAAGCGGCCATAAAACCATATTGTTGGCTGCGCTACCTTGATGACACGTACCTGGTATGGCAAGATAGTGAACACTAAACTAAACTCTCTCGACCCAACAGATCAAACTCACGATGGTACGAGAAACCCAGAGGACTCTAGCCCTGACGTGAAGATAGTACGTTGGGGGGAACATAGTGTACAGAAACCCAACGTACTCAGACAGGTACCTTGAAAAAAACTAATCACCAACCTTAAGAAAAGATATAATTGGGAGAGAGCGACGTATTTGTGCACCTGAGAGTCTTCCTGAGAAACTTAATCACCTGAGGAATGCATTTAAAGGGAATGGGTACATTCAAGGAGATTTCAAGAGGGCCATACGACCTAGGAGAGAAAACGCCAAAGTAAACCCAGCTAGGCTGGTCAAGAAAAGAGCTTTCCTTCCCTTCGTTGAAAATGTTCCAAACCAGATTGGAAGAATCTTAGAGAAACACGACGTGAAATTTTAGGCCAACAAAAACTATTCCTATCATACGAAGTTTAAGGTCACCTAAGAACCCCCAGAGAACCTTTAGAGCAACATAAGAGGGTATATCGGATTCCTTGTGGCTGCGGGTCATTTTAAGGAAGATGGAACTTCCTCTTGAAGATGATCACTTGGTGATCGAAACATGTGTCGTGGCGTTGAAATAACGGTTTGATGCTGGGATAAAACTCCAGTAATATTCATTACTATACCAAAAGTTCCCAACAGTGCATCACAAGTACAAGAGAAATTATCGACTCGGACAAACCGACAAATCCGCTGTAGCCGAACAAATTCTCAACAAAGAGGGCACTTATATTATCTTATTCGAAGATACAGTAAGTTATACTTGAAAAAACTCAAAATCACTATCCAAGAGTATATAGAGATGCAATAGAAATTCAAAAACACAGGAATAGAAGAAGAAGAGGCAATTAATAAAAATAACATCTACCTACCTGTCCTTACAGGTACACTAACAATGTGAGGTACACCAATTAAGAGAAACCAAGCCATGTCCACTAATAAAAATATAAAACCAGAGTCGAATACCAACATTGTAGTTAATGCGGTCAGAACGACCGGAACAACGACTCGAGCACCAACGCGGACACTGCGACCGTTACCACATCGCACGTTTTATCTACTTACGCAGTAATAGACAAAAAACGCGAATAATATCTTTTACGAAAAACCCGACTAAAAACTTTTACAAATACTATACTTGTTAGTGAATTCAACTTCCGAACGTCATGTATATATTTGCTTTTCTATTTGAGTTATACCTGCCAAGAGATATTGTGTCTAATGAAGTATGGAAAACAGATTGAATAGAACAGAAGTAAAAACTACTGTATCATCGTGAAACTACCAATTATAGAACTACCGACGTTGGACTACGGCAGCAGATAGCAAATATAGATATATAAAGAAAAGATACTGCTAATAAAAAAGAAACGGTGGAAGTTAGTAACAAAAGACTCACCAGAAATAGAAATTTAAAGTTTGACAAAGAAAGATTGTAAAGCAAGGTAGACAATCAGATTATTTACTGGAGCGTGTAAATAAGTATGCTGAAGAAGCCTGTAATAATCTTGAAGAGCAATTGGAAGAGTCATCGCAAACAAAGTTTTTCTGTTGAAACCCTTCCAGGAGGAATGAAAATTCGAAAAATGTGAACAATTTGAGATTTTATTTCTGTGAGAGCTCCGGTTATCTGCAAAATACTATTACTATTGCAAAAAAAGCTCAATTCAACCACTGGATCATTAAATGAGACTATCAGCTAGATGACAAATAATAATGATATCAACACTACACGCGTCGTGGAAATTGATTTGTTCGAAAGTGATAGTGGATAATAGATCTGTATTTTGAATCAGAATCAGTAATAACAGTGAACTATCTTGATTAATACAATAAAATAATGGCAATCAAGGCTATTCTTCAATCTGACACAAATGTTCCAGTCGTTAACATTAAAAAGTTTTAGTTATTATAATATAGGTATTATATCAAAAATGATATATCGGCAAGAACAGTGGACGGCATGAATATAAAGACTTATGGTCATATTATGACATACGAAACATACATTACAGAAAAAGTGCCGTCTTGGTTCAATTTGTTCTGCACTGATGAGAAAGAATATTCTGAAACGCGATGATCTGTGGGGAGACTTGCATAAATATATGTGAGATCATTAGATGAAAATATACGAAAAGGTGGTTGGGTTATAATCTTTCATCCTGACGAATCTCAAGATGTTAGGAAAACAATAATGAAATTATTAGAAATAGTGTTAAAAAGTTAGTTCTACTTTATGAATGTTCCAATTCATTATATTTCTGAATTTCGTTAGTACGGACATCCATTGTCTGATTATATAAAATTATTTGATATCCCTGAAAGAACTAATAAAAAGAAGATTAAAAAAAATAGCTGAAAATAACAATTATATTAGGCAAAAAAACCCTGGAATGAAATAACAGTGAAATAAAATACAAGTAAAAATGGAAAATTGGGTCATCAGTCATCACCATAAGACGATTGTGGATACTAAGAATCGAAACGTCGTGAAGTAACTTGGCTTGGAATCTCTTAACTTTTTATTTTTAATTTTTTGTTCAATTGTCCCATTTTTACTTGTATTTTTCATTTCACTGTTATTTCATTTCAGGTTTTTTTTGCTCGATATAATTGTTATTTTCAGCTATTCTTTTTTGATTCTTCTTTTTATTAGTGCTTCAGAGATTTCAAATCATTTTATACAATATCAGACAATGGCAGTACGAACTAATGAAATTCATCATGAAACATTGTCAATCACCTTCAAACAATCATTCTATTTCTTATCTCTACACCTGTTCATTAAAAATCATGAAGTTGAAAAGAGCTTGTTGAGTGAAGTATAACATTTATAATCGAATTTCTCTGTGCTGAGAACAGAATATTGTGAAATCCTAATAAATATCCAAACAATATTAGTTGAAGTAATGAACCGTAAGCTATACTCAATTTCATGGGAGTCATTTGGTACCTCCAAAGGTTTACGCCATCAGCCGTAGGTGCATCTAATAATCTTATAAAAATGAAAATAATAACCTAAGTGAGTGGTAAGTAATATACCAAAAGTTATATAAAAAAACAGGAAACTAGGAAAAAAATTCATTTTTTGAAGAGTGACCTCGTTGTGCAAAAATAAATTCCTGTACGTTTTTTGTGAATGAAATTTTTATATAAGAAAAAATCATTTATTTTAGTATGTTGTCTGAGTTCGAAATGTTATCAATGAATTTTCGTTTATCAACACAAATTTCAATCAACAGAAATCAAACTTTGTCTGAAGGAGAGAAACACACGTTCTGGAAAATCAAAACCCATACAACGTAGGTTCTGATAAATGCCTGCCAAGGTTCTGATAAATGCCTGCCAGAAAACAACTACTTTCCAGGTTAATACCGCGCTGGATATTGAATTATATCCGGCAGACATTTATGCAAGATGCCTCACAGTAGTTAATCTCTGAAATGTTTCTCGTTTATGTTGCAAGATGACCATGATGAAATTATTCCAGAAGATCACCTACAGACCGGTTCATCAGTGCAGGAAAGAGCCGATACAAATAGCAAAATGCCTGGGACTCAATTGATTTTAACGCGACTCAACAGCATGTATTAAACCTTAGTATAGGAGAAATATTGTCAACTAGTAACAGCTTCAAATCGTGAACAAAGCCCCAAACGGGGAATAAACATCCCATACACCAATACTCAAACAGAGATCAAACCTTGTCTGGAAACTGTATCGAGGAGACATACTACATACTCACTAGAGAATTATTATTACCAAATTCTCTCAATATTCATTTCTCCCAACTACCTAAACGAGAAGTACCCGACCGAACGAAGAAAACACAAACATTTTAGAAAAACATATCGTATCCATACATTTATTATGTTTAGAATGTCGGTCGGTAGCCAAGCGGTTCGGCGTGGGTGCTTTGTTCACTCACTCGAATTGACTGCCGTGTTGGTCGGTGGTTCAAGCCCTAGTCTGAACGATCGATCATCACTTGCTATCGTCCAACCCGTGTTAGGAATCACACGTTAAAAGGTAAGACCTCGTTAATCCTTAGCTCGCACAAGTTTCGATTTCTTAGGGTTATCGTTCGTAGGGGTGCGACAGCTGGCTAACGGAAAAACAGATTTTAAACAGATTTTTAAAACAGAATTATATTACTGAAGTGCAGTGTGTCGGGACGCGATCTGTCGTGACGGCGATCGGTGGGTTTATGACGCGACAGAACTAGCCACACTAGTATGTCTCTAATCTGACGCGTTATTTAGCTAGAGAATAGTCGTTTGCATTTATTTGTGCACAAGATGTCGAACGAACTTATTGAACTTGTTAGAAAATATGGGTTTGCATTTTTTTTAATATCATTTTCTACCATAGAATGTAATATCCTCAAATTGATTTTTTGACATCCTGAAATATTGATGAAATCTTTCTTTATCACCAGTCAATGATATTCGCTTCGACTACCTCTCAGATAATTTACTGGATGAACCCAATATTTCCTCTTCTCTTTTTACGTAAACTTCACATTTGCAGACACGCAAGGTTTTCTTCAATATCACTATCCGAATCGGAAGAAAACATTGTAGATGTTTCCATGCGTTTACTCCAAAAGCCACCACTGTATTGACTCGAAATAACGCCAGAAAGCGCCTCGACACGACAGAATAGTCTGCACATTCGCCGTCACGTCAGAGAGTATCACAACACACCACGACACAATAATATAATTCTGGCCGTTATTGCGTTATTGCGGCCGTTATTGCTTGCTTTCTTCACTCAAACGTTGTAATAAGTTCGCCTAATAGTCGCCGTTAAATTATCCCATGCGCATCCCAAAAGGGAGCCGGGTCTCCCTTTTGATCCATTGATTTGACTGTTATTTTGTTTCAAGTGTGAAGTGATGGACCCATGTTTCATCCACGATTATGAAACGACGCAAGAATCCTGCTTTGTTGCTATGAAACTTCGCTAAACACTCAACTGAAACATATTCATGACACCCGGCACAACACGCGGCACCCATTTTGCACACGTTTTCGCATGTGCAAATTTTCAGATAATATACGATGTACCGCACTTTTTGAATTATATCTCACACTCTTTCAGTCGACAATCATTCAGTGCCGCTTTAAGGATTTTCTTCACTGTTTCTGGAGTTGTCACCTCAATTGGTCGACCACTGCGCTGCTCGTCTTGGCAGCTCGTACGGGCTCGTTTTAACTCTGCTAACCGATATTTTACTGTTTTAAACTCACACAGAGTTGAATCCAGTTCAGCTTTTATATTGGTTGGGTTGAGGCGTTTCAAATGAAAGTATTGAACCACATATTTTGAGATTTTTTTCCAAATATTTATTTTCTATTATTGACAATATCATACAAGTGGGTTTATCCATTGCAAGTTGCTTGATTAGTATTTCTTGAATATAACAAAGTTTGAGCTTGAAGAATGAACATTTATTTGAGAAAATTTTTAGATTTAGCATTATTTATGGATATCATTTCCTGTATTTCCAGCTGAATGCTTCGATCGATATAAGAATCAAATTAAATCAATTTCAATAGTGACACATAGGTATTAATTTCATGACATCAGTTTTATCGATGGAAAGAGCGTTTTATCGAAAGTTATACCACAGAACCTCAAGATTTTATCGACAAATTTTCAATGTTTTCAATTTTCAACAAAATATTTGTTCGAAATATGTGAACTGAGTACGTAAATGAATATAGTTCAATATTAAAATCTGTCGTGTCATAACACGACTAGATGCGTCACCAATACATCGCGTATTCTTTAGGATTTAACTGAAATTTAGAATAACGTTTCCAGTCTAACTATACTGTTAAGTTTTTCCCCGTGAGTTCACCAATAATTGACTACACTGAATAATCAATCACTTCAACTAAAAATGTCAACTATTATTTGAATGTCTATCACCTTACTAGATCACTTCGCGTACCGCACTGTTATGTTCACTTCACTGTGTACTTAACTGCCCCAATACGCTTGCAGCCAGCGTTTAAATATCGCAATGTAACATCGTAGAATTTCTTCGAAGTTCTATCGACATCGGTAGCATGTTTCTTGCCCCTTCTCAAGCGGCAGGTAACATTGGATATTCCCACGCTCTCAGCTATGTCTTGTTCAGTTTATGGTTACCAGTGGCGGCCGGCGTTATTACCTTTCGAGCATGATTTACAACAATACGAATAACTTTCGATTATGATCCTGACATTTCTGTATATCATATATAAATTATTGGTATTAAAAGATGAGTTTGAATTGATGGATTGTTGTCCTATTTTCTCGAGGTTATGTGAATCAGTGAAGAGTGGCAATTTGGTTTTCATTTCGCTTGTACTCGTATCTGTTCACTGTATTAGTGAGTTTAATTTAATTCACATATTCATTTGAGCTGTCTCAGTGGAGTTAGTGTCTATTTGTTGTCATAATCATAATAACCAATGAAACCTGTGAATTCCTGTTGAATTATTTATATAAAGTTTCAGTATTTATTCACAATAATTATATTTGAATTTCGATTCCATCCATTGAATTTGAATATGACACTGAGAGTGATTGAACTTGTGAGAATAATGTACTACTAGACTCTGAGGATCACATATGATTTAAGGATAATGACACCTAGATGTTAATTTCATGGCTGTCAGTAATCACTGTTGGGAAGGAGCGTTTCATCATCATTTTTCGGTCGGAAGGAAATATTCGCTGTGAACCTCCGTAACTGATAAAAAAAAAGAGTCACAAAAATCTTTCAGGAATTATCACTTGCGCATACAGCGGCCACTTTTCCAATTTTTTTTTCTGTTTTTTAGCTGTTTTTGTACAAGGTTTGGCTAGGAAAGAAACCAGTCACAATAAGCCTTTGAGGTTATTGAAGCTATGCAAGAACTTTTGGTAAATTACATCCCTCTTGGGTCATTGATTTCACTTTTCTGAAATTTTCATGTACATCATGAAGCTGAAACTTGTTTACTGCTTCAGGACTACAAAAATAATACATTTTTCACCTATAACTCACCAAAATTCAGCAAGCCTTCAATATCTATATCGCTAACAGTTGATATTCCACAAAAATTAAAAAAAAATAATATAGTTGTTGAAAAGATAATTGAGATATGTAGCAAAAATATGAGGCAATTTGTACATCAAACAATTCACTTATAATTTTGAAACAAGTATTAATAATGAGAAATGCTTCATAACATATTGAATTGATTGATCTCTACCAGAAAATACATCTCTTTCATGAACATATTTTTTAGTTCAAGAAGGGTTAGTTGGTAACAGAAGAAAAAATTTGTGGATCACTTAACCAGTTAACTGATTATATTTTTCAGTATTGTAATAATATTCTACTACTTCTTTAATTTGTCTTATTTTATCATTTCACCGAAATGTAGGTATATCTGAACATCAAGACACACACTTACCTTTTTTCAAGAGATCATTGGAAGTCAGGAAAATACAAACCTGAAACAAAACAAAAATTGATGAATTATGATAAATTACGAAACACTCATATATTCATATGAGCTTTTGGAAAATAACAACTTTTTTGAAGGCTTTTGGTTGAAACAGGACAGGGCTCTGGTTTTGAATTTTTAAATGAAGCACCCCGTATATTTTAATTCTCAACTAGAATGTGATATTTTTTAGTGAAAATGAAATCGTATACAGCCCTTCATAGAAGCGGTTGTCATGTTCCCATTTATTGTAAACCTTATAATATATGTGTTTTTAAAATCGTTTATAAATACGTTTTAAATCGTTAAAATGTTACTACAGAGTTCATGATAGTTCATGATGATTCATGAGCATTCTTATAATATCCAGTTTTCCCAGTCCGTACATTTGACTTGAAAGTACTTTAAAAGATGAGGACTTTCTCAGACGAATGCTTGAAAAGGATATGCTTGATCCTTAAGTTATTTTTAAGCGATTCTGGTTCGAAAAAAGAACCAAATCGAAGGAGGGTCAAATAGTAATTGCGATGGATAAACAAATTTTACCAGAACTATTCAGAGACAATATTGACAAATATGAAACTGAGCCGGAGTTATCATCGTCAGAATATTAACCATACCATGGTAATTAGGAGCAAGCAAACAAGAAAGCTAATTTCGTACTCAGAGTCAAATAAATCGACAGGTTTATCAATGATTATCAAATAGTCAGCATCAAAGAGGAATTTCTCACTCGCTCGGTTGGAACTACAGGATTCCAATGGCGATGTTGAGAGAGAGAATAAATATCTATGATTTTCGTGAATATTTGGCTTCTGGTAGGTCCCTTCTAAGTCTCCAACAATAATCTGCTAGCATTCCTGGATTCCATTTCCTTTGATAACGTTTCTCCATTGAGGAAATGTTCTGATGGAACATGACATTATAAGTTCATGTATTGAGTCTTCGTAGTTTTCCGCTTTATGATTACCCATAAAACATTGCCAAGTGATTTTTTTCTAATCATTCAATTTTCCCTCGAAGCTCTTATCCTTTATTAGTTCCTGTATATGTAGGCCTACAACTATTTCCTCTTTAATTTTTGCGTGACTAAGTTTGGAAAGTTTCTCTTTCAGATATAAAAATCCACTGTCATCTTTGCGCAAAGCTTTTACAATTTTTTTTTTATCGGGACGAGCTTTATGTGCAACCATGGTAAGTATATCATCAGGGTTCACTAATGGTATATTTTTAATATTTTTACGGCCTGAGCCACACTTTTTCTGTCTCTGCTATAACATTCGTAAATAAAACAGCAAAATTTTATGTAACCAAGCTGTAGTTCAAGCAAAAATGAAATTACTTTAAAATCGCCACAAATTTTTGAAGCATGTTCACTGTATTTAAGTTTTTCAAGAAGAAATCCCACATTTTGTGAGGAGTCAATGAACAGTCGCCAGGGACTTGGATAATATTCAAAATACAATAAAATCATCACAACAGAAATGTTACTACAATGGACTAAATCATTTGCTTTAGAGGAGTAAGGTTTTATTTCATCGTCAAGATGTCGAAAATAAGAAATTTCCGTATCAGGAGAAACTATATTCCAGTCTAGATCTAATCTAGACCCCAATAGCTCAGCCAGTTTTTTAGACAGATTCATATTACGTACTGAATCGATTATATCACTTTGTGTTAATAAGTGCAGTTCTTTTGAAGTTTACGGTTCATAACTTGGGTCAACATCTTCATATTCCTCATGCCAAGTTCAAGCCAACAAGTTCTGGACTGGAATACCGACTTTCTGGTTGATTTGGAGGCTTCGCCGTAGGCAGATCGGCACTAAGTAGAATCGGTCTGTTGGTCAAAGACAAGTTTGTATACGCCGTTGTAATGCCTTTTGTTTGAGTCAAACGATCAAACTAGTAGGAGTGTCATACACGTTACTTGAAATTACTGTATGAATCCACTCTGAGGACAGGTGATAGAATTTTGTACCAGGTGAAATATAACTTAGTATATTGCCGCAAGTTAAATTTTGGTATATAACACATAGGTACCTGTAATACTTGGAACAAAACTAAATATGTTTTACTGAACAGAAATCATAATTCAAATAAATGTAAAAACAATTCGAAAAGCAATGACCGAAGCCATCACTATCAACAGTTCGCAATTACTTTCAATATCTAACGGCAGTGTCGAGGCTAACGATCAAGTCTATCATACCAACGACCTGTGTTCAATTCTCCAGAAAAAACTTTTTTTATGACGTCATGAAATAAAAATGTGTTAAGCAAAAAGGTGGGCTGACGTAAGCGCGCCATGTGACTGGGTGGTCTGTCTCGTTGCCTGGTTATCTGTTTGAATTATTCATGTCCACAGAAAATTCAAATCTCCCGCCACGATATTCTGAGATACAAAAGCGTGCGCTCTGATTAGATGGCGAGCTGCGTGACAGTTTGAGGACGCTACGTGACAACTTGGTACACTCTGGTTGGTTTACCGCGTAGCTAGGCTGGGCGACAGGACACCACGTGACAATTTGGTACACTCTATTTGACTGGGCGAACTGAAAGACAACCTGACTGCTGTGATACGTCACTGTCTGCCTGAACCGACCCAGGATGAATCCTGGGTACTACATGAATGTGGTACCCAGGATTTATCTTCATGCTACACAGGAAATCCAAAATATTCTAAATAGCATTATTCTATTAATGGGGTGAAATTTCGACGTTGAGATGTACACGTTAACTCCCCAAACACATAACAAAAACTGTCGGGGTTATCGGAACACTTTTATTTATTTGCGATGTAACTAACGAAAATGAAATATATGTTAGTTTATGCAATAGTTATACAGCCGTCTAAATGACGTTATTCAAACAAATATACGTATATAAGGTCAGAAATGAATATATAGCTGTCACAAAAAAACTGGAAGTGATTGAAACAAAATTATTATATATTTATGATGAGAGTACGCCAACATAAACGGAAAACATCAAGTTGAAAAAACAGTGTTGATCAGTGGAATTGGACAGGCTTCTTACACCAATTCAACATAATTCATGTCAACGAAAAAATTGTAAAAAACATGAATTCCGATTACTACTACTCTTAATGATAGTGTATCCGTGTATCATGTATAGTGTATCATTTTCAGATGATTTAACAACAAGCTTTAAGCTTTGCACGGACTGGTTATTAGTCATATTAGGAAACGCTAGATGAAGTTCCAGAAACTCACTTGAGTTTTCGCTAGGTACCTCTTGAACATTTACTACAAAGTAAACAAGTAGGAATTTTCCCGGCAAAATATTTACAAACACAAGACGAGACAGACTGTATGGAATCATTCAATCCAGAGCGGTCAGGAGTATTGATTCTGCTATTGTTTTGCCCAGGAAGAGTATTCAACAAGAATCCCAAAACTTCAGAACAATCCTCTTGTTGTCCTAACGACGTCAAAGACTCCTGGAAATCGGTTGGAGGAAAATATGATACATTCATACGAAACTACAGCTGCATGAACAGGTGTTTGAGGTTGGTGAATAAGTAAGAAATATTCTCGTTGTCATTCACCATTGAAACCTCGTTCTTGAACATTTTCGTCATGAACAACACTTGTAAAATGCTGTTCATGTAGCAAATGTTTCCTAAATTATCTAATCCAATTTTCTTCTCAAAATTTTCAGGACAACTCACTACTGATTCGTAAGGAAGAACATGTTTCACATAATCTGCATAACCATTCCCCAAGCTGCGATTGATCCTTTCAAGTGAAGTAGGGTTTTGTGAAATATTTATTTTGAAAAAGAGAAACAGTACTGTGTTTCCTTGAGTTGAAGAATACAAAATATCATAAAAGTAACAAACTTGTACTTGAATGCAATTCTAATAACTTTTAACTGATTTATTTCGTCACTCAGGACAGTATTTACAGTAAAATAATTGAAATTAAAACAAATAGAATAAAGTCTTTATGTCGTGTTTGAAGAACTGCGTATGAGCATGTTTTGATTCGCAGCATCAGCGATGACATTCAATCTTGTTTACTCCATGTCATCTTGGTTATAAATAGGGAAGGTCAATAAGCAATATATAACAACTCCCTTCATATTCAAAAAGTTGATGCGATGCGACAACTTTTTATGACTGGGAATGAAATGGAAAATTACGGGACTTATTTCCATTCCGTTGAGGTCAATTTCTTCTTCCTCGGGAATTTCGTTTCTGAGACTGGGTCTTCGTCTTGGGAAAATACTGGCTAGGGTTTTCAACGGCCTGAAAGGTCTCGGTGGTGGCGATGAAGGGTAGCTTGAATCTGCGGCTTCCTCTGCGCTTACAGAGAATGTACAAAATTATTAGGACAATTAGTGTGATAGTCAAATAGGTAAATCATGAGATGTGTTTGGTTAGATAAGGTTGACTTATAAAATCGCAAGAGTTTTCGAATAAGAATCCAATTTATGCTTGGCGATATATTCCGCTCAAAACGTATTTTCGCGTTTTTCTATTTTCCTTTTTTCTGTCGATCTTTTCGCGTGCGACTTTATAATAGTGAGATATTCTATTATTGATATCTCTTACGTATTTAGTACCTAATAAGTTGTAATTATACAAGGTTTCGGGAGGTCTACTAGCTGTGTGACCCAAAGAGTAGTTCGTAAGGGGTAAATCCATGAGATTTATTTACAGAATTGTTATGACATATTACGGCATATGGTAATACGTTAAGAGGGTGGTCATTAGGGTGCTCTGCCAAATGGGCTTTTATCATTACAAGTAGAGTTGCGTGAACTTTTCACTGATCCGTTGGATTGAGGATTGTTTACGCTAGAGTATGTCAGTTTTATGTTGAATAGGTTACAGAGGCTCCAAGTCGGGCATTATCGAATTCTCGTCCGTAGTCACAATGAATTCGTAATGAAGTACCATAATTGCCATACAATAATAATTATGCCATACATAATTACCAACCAATTTATACTTGAATGGACAAATTCTTGAGAATGAAAAGCAATTCAAATTCCTGGGAATCTTCATGGATAACAAGTTAAAATTTGATCAACATATTTCAGCTTTGAATAAAAAATTGGCATCAGGATGTTATGCACTTCGAATAGTTTCAAATGAACTGAGTTCTTCCACAACAAAAATGGTATATCATTCCCTGATTGAGTCCCACCTGAGATATTGTGTTGCCTTCTGGGGATTTTGCAGTCAACAACTTTTTCATTCAGTGTTTGTTTTGCAAAAGCGAGCGATTAGATACTTATGCGAGGTGGAAGTGCGTGAGTGATGCAGACCATTATTTTTGAAAGAAAAAAATTCTCACTGTTACTTGTATTTTCATACTTGAAACTGTTTGCCTGATTTACAAAAATACATAATATGGTTTGAACTCTGGAACCTACAAATTACATAACCCGGCAAGTAACTGAAAATAAAATACATCTTCCTGTTCTAAAAATAAGCCAGACAAAATATTCTTTGATTTATGAGAGTAAAAAGTTATAAAAAGTTCAGAAATCATGTTAAAGATGCCCTTGCAACTAAAGCGTACTACAATTTTGATGAATATTACAATGGAACATTGCTGTGATTTAATATAGGTGTTTTTTTGTTGTTTATATTGACACCAATACTTTAAATTATATTTTATACTGGGATAGATCTTATTTTATTGCTATGGCATGTGAACTTATGATCAAATTGTATATATTTGTTATTTACATCTTTTGAAAGGGACTATACAAAGTATTTTGTCTACATTTTGTTGAATTTTATTCTCTTTTGTTATATTTTATCTATTAGATATGTGAACTTGGTTTTGCTCAAATTGTGTTTCTGTGTATTTGTGTTTTTGAATTTTTTTTCTTTTATTTTATGAAGTGCTATATATACCAGATTTTTCAACAAGCTTTGTCAATAAGATTGTATTTTCTTGGACAATAAAGTATATGTCTAATGTTGAAAATATAAAGGAAGAGTGTCTAATATTGTTCTTGTGGTTTCATCCGGGATTGGATAGACTTGTGTGAATTTTGTAAGTTCGTCTCGAATACTAAGGACATAATTTTTTGTTAGTATTTCGATTATGTCGATATTTATTCTTTCAAATGCGGTTTTCGGTCCTTGCCAAATGTATTTTTGCGTATTCTTCGAACGATTCCGTTAAGTCGGATGTAACAATAATGTTACACAGTATTTCCAAAATTGGTAACTCTGGACTGGTTTCTATGCAATTTGTTTTTGAGGGTTCCAAGTCGTTTCGACTTTCATACAGGGTGAGAAATAGATGTTTGATGACCGATTCTTGGTCGCAACTGAAGGGAACTATGTAATTTTTCCTATTTTTGATCGTTTTGCTCGATACTATATTTATTCGTAGATTTTGAAAATCATTATCGTCTTCGCGAATGCCTTCAAAAATGTTATAATGAAAATATTTCGAGTTCTTTTTGTATGGGAAATATTGAGATGTTTTTTTTTCCTTGTCAAGTAATTGACAATTTGAATATTCGACTCTTGAATAGTCAATGGAAGATTCGATTTTGTATAAATTAACGAAAGTTGAATTGATATTGATATTTTTGCGAAATTTGGAATGAATCTTCTGTAGTATTCTGCTAAGCCACGAAAGGATTTTCTACCTTTCTGGTTCTTAGGTTCTGGGAAGTTTATGATGCAATTGAAATTGTTGGGGGTTTGATTTTACTCCGTTTTATTTTTGGGATTAAATAAGGAATTCACACTTATCTGGTTGGATTTTGTGGTTAGCTTGACGAAGTCTATTGATACCTCTTTTAGTAAGAATATGTGGTCGTGAATGGTAGGGGAATAAATGATGATGTCATCCATGTGAACGAGAGAGACATCACTTATTTTGGATTCATCACTCTTTGAAACGTTGATGGGGCATTCTTAAGGCCAAAGCTCATTCAGAGAATTTCATAATGGTCATTTTCTACCGTGAAAGCCGTTTTTGAAATGTCCTTGTCATCGATTTGATGGAAACCAGAAGCAAGGTCAAGGGTAGTGGAGTATTGATATTTGCCAAGTTGCTCGAATAGGTCTGATATCGTTGTCGTCTACAGTCAGTTCATTTAACTTTCGATAGTCAACAACTACTCGCCATATCTGTTTCCCACATGCGCCTAATTTTTTTGAAACAACCCATATTGGGTTGACCAGGGAGAAATAGAAGGGCGTATGATTCCGTCTTCTAACATTCTGTTTATTTGTCTTTTGACTTCCTCTTTATGGATTTGGGAGTAGCGGTATGATTTTGTAAAGACCGGTTTTAGGTCTTTTGTATCAAAATGTCCGAAAATGTTAAACATGTTTCTGTTATTAGTTTAGATTCTTCTTCGTTTGAATGGTCTAATGGTATTTTTTTTTATTTCAAATTCTCTATCAAATTGATTTTGTTCTGTTTCTGTTTCTGTTCGGAAAAATTTATTATTTTGGATAAAGCGTTTGAATCTATTATTGATGTCAAGAACTCCTCTTGTTCATCCACTCTTACTAGGGCATTTGGTAAACCAACGTTTTCTTTGTTTTGTGCTACCAGTACAGCAACAGTGTTCAAAAGGTTGCATTTTAATTTGGAAATTATTTCAATTCGAGGTTCTATGTTTAAGGTATTATTTGAAATTTCATCTTTTGAATATTGGTTGTGATCGAATTTACTTTCACGGTACGTGAATAATATTCATTCGCTTATTTGATCGAATCCCAGCCATGAGGATCTTAATTGAATTGAAAGAGTATTTTTATGGGGAGAGATTAATTTTTGAGCAAGAAAGGTTTTGGATTTCTACTTCTCGTCTTGATGCAAACAATGTAGTAATCTTTAAAAAAAGAAGGAAGTAATCTTAATTATTAATTAAAATTAATTCTATACAAGATGTAAAGATAATGAAGATAATGCAACAAAGTAACTTTCAGACACAAACTGGAAGGAAAAACTTTCTCGGAACAGTTATTTTCTTCCAATGTGTGTCTGAAAGTTACTTTTTCGAAAAATGTCCACGTTTTTTGTATGAAGATGGTGAAGTAACAAGCCATAACCTTTCTTTTCCACAACATGAATGTGTTTGTGAATCACAGTAAAGTACAAATGAACATCAAACCTTCTGAGTTCATTAACAATTAGTCATAATTTTTTGCAGAATACTGAATTCGTCCAGAAAAAGGTGTACCTTTTCAATCGTCCAGTAGACGAATTGATATAATATACCTAGTTCTTCTTTGATCGAAAACTGGACTGTGAAACATCGAAAAATATTTTCAATATCTTCACACTAGGTATTTTATGATATTATTGAGTTAAAGGAAGCTATTTTACAGTAGAGTAAAAACTCAGAAAAAAGTGTTATTCAATGAATTTATCGAAAATGTGCATCAACTATCTGATAATTCTCGTTGAGTAATTGCCTAAATCTAAATGAAAAAATTCAAAACCTCGAACCATCCTCAAAATATATTCGAAACATAGAGATCTGATATCAACCAACAAAAATGATAAAACAGACCGTAACTCAAAAATATTTTAAAAACTCTTTCGAATGTAACCTTGGTATATCGCGAGAGTAACATCATTGAGTTCCATTACCCCGAAATTCCGTAACAAACACCATATTATGACAGAGCTAAATTTTGATATCTGCGGTTGTTTCATCGAGGAAAAAATACGCGAACTCTTAATTGAACTACAAATCGGAATAATAATGAACATTACTCTCTGAGTGGAGTTATTCGAATGTGACCTAGTGACCTGGCGCCATACAATCTCGAAACGAGAAATTTATGTGTTGGTTGAGTTGAATATTTTGTTTCGGTCATAAAGTTGATATAACTCATTATGATTTTTCATGACACTTGTTGTGGATTACCTGACCCAATTCTACCGAAATATAGTATCGAAACAGGAAATTATTCAATTCTGCTAAAGGGAACATCGGTAAAACCGATATCGCTGTAATTACATGAAAGACAGTAAAAATAACCATAAATCCTGTACTGAAAATGCATTTCAGAATGATGAATATTTGAAAAGAGCAGCTGCATTCGCACTTTTAAACTCCTGTCCTTGTTAATTATCATCCGAGGATGTAGTAGTCTATGTGAGTATAAAAAAGCACATTCACGTTTTTAATTTTTCAAAGCATATAAAGGTGATAAGATATGGCATTTGTCTTTGGGGAAGCTCTCCATTGGCTCCATATGTATTTATTGTCCAAAAAAAGATTATACGGATTTTAGCAGGCGTTAATCAGAGAACCTCCTGCAGAGATTTATACAAACATTTGAAATTCTAACTTTCCCGGATATTTTCATTTTTGAAATTTGTGTATTCATTCACTCCCATAGGTAGAAATATGATAGCATTTCATCTTAACATAATGAAAATACAAGAAAGTGCAATGATTTTTACATAAATCACGTCAAATATAATATAACCGCTAACTCACCTTCTTACTTGAGGCTAAAACTTTATAACAAACTACCCGAATCATTGAAAACAACTGCTCAGAATTCATGTTTTCAAAACCACCCTTAAAAGGTTTCTATTAGAACATGATTCTTATACCATAGATGAATTTCTCAATCTTCCGTAATTTTATTTCTCTATTACATTAATTTAATGAAGCTGGAGTTAAATGAAGTTGATATGTTTTGTATGCGTATGACAATCTTTCATGTATCTTTGGTTTAATTTTACTCTAAGTATTATTTTATGTATATGTACAAATTATCGACACTGATGACTGAACGAGATTCGTGCTCTTTTAGCTCCACTAACTTTCACTGAAAGACAAATAAATGAAACCAATGCTTGTAAACAATGCATTCGTGATCCAACACCTGGTGTTGGCCTTCACTCACTCAGATCTTGTCCTTTGAGGACAAGATGAGACGGCCGAAACAGTGGTACTGGAGCACGAATGCTTCGTTTTCTGGGCTCTCATTTCATCTGTCCAGAATATGTTTCATTCAACTATAATCCCAGAGTATCATCGAAAGTTTACTGACCACCGGCATGTCTGAATAAATTGGATCTCAGTGAGGAAGAGAATAACTTCCGAAACGTAAACCATGCTGAGTATAAAACTTAATTTTTTTTATTCTTAGATAATTCAATTTTCAGGCATGTTACTGACTAATTGGACTCTTCAGTAGTTTATATCATGTAGTAATTTTTCAGGGTGAACTTTTGAGTCCAGAACTCAAAAACTGATAACACGGCAGGAGTTATTTACAAATACCTCGACATTGAGGGATGGCGCTGTCACCTAGCATGCCAAACGTTCTGCAGACAAACCAGGCTCATTTATATTTACACTCGTCGTTCAGAACATCGCAAGGAAAACCATATTCATATGATGTACGCTTATCATACTTCTCAACGCATGCAGCCATTAGATGCGTCATTTTTTGGGACACTCAGAGCGGTATACAGAAGTTAAATGCGACTTTCTCCTGAGGAGTTGACTTGCAGATAAAGAAAGCCTTATGGTGTAGCTTTTTTTTATCAAAAAAGCATTCTCAAGTGAAACCTTCATGGAAAATGGCGAAGCAGTACTGGTAAACAAGCTAAGAATGTTAAGCTTTCATTGAGATGCCGAAGAAAATACCAAAAAAATAAAAAAGAATAGCATGCGATGTTGACTACAACAGCAATGAAAGAAACTTACTTGAGAAAGAAGAAGTTGAAAGGGAAATAATAAGATGAAAACAATAGCAGCGGTGTGAGAAATATAGGTGAGTCACATGAAACCTGAATCCAGCGTAGGTAAAGAAGCAAATCCTACAGTAATCGAATGATACATGAGACGTGAATACGGACGACGTATGCTAGGATAACTCTAACGATGATGCACCTGATGCTGATAACTGTTGTCTTGTATGTGATGAATTCGGAAATAAAATTATATTACTTGACCTAATATTTTTTTTATTTGAAAATTTTGTCACATATATATATATATATATATATATATATATATATATATATATATATATATATATATATATATATATATATATATATATATATATATATATATATTCGAGAAAGGTTAATGCAGTCAAGCTGCTGGAAAACACATTCCTGAACATCAAGAACTGAATAGACAAGTATTATTTTGACCATTCCCATATTGATTTCAATTTAAGAGCCACCAGTAGACAAATGTTTCAACCTATTGGACATCGTCAGTACTGGGCATATATATATATATATATATATATATATATATATATATATATATATATATATATATATATATATATATATATATATATATATATATATATATATATATATAAATCAAAAATTAAACAATTTGTGGACACAACACTCAAAAAGGGGGGACAAACCGCGGACACGTGTTTCTGGCTGTGTTGTGTCCACAAATTGTTTAATTTCTGATTTATATCATGCACACTCGATAAAATCTCTATTTATATATATATATATATATATATATATATATATATATATATATATATATATATATATACATATATATATATATATATATATATATATATATATATATATATATATATATATATATATCGTGATATTTCTCAATTAGTCACAGATAATACAATGAAAAGATAATTATTGAAATACTCCCCAACCATCGAATGAAACTTCTCTTCAAACAATACTTTTATTAAAGCTGAAACATGAACTGAGAATAATAAACCCATAAATTAATGAGTTAATTCAATCTCCATTTCTATTTAAACAAACATGTAATCTCTTCAAAAGATTGTCATGTGTAGCGCTTCTGATCAAGTCTGGAGTCAAACTATTGAAAGCAGTTGTAACTCTCGATTTCATATCTTCCATTTTTGTTATTGCAGTAGAGTAAACCATATTTTTAATGAAACCCCACACAAAATAATCTAATGGATTGCCATCTGGTGTTCTAGGAGGCCAACGAAAACGTCCATTATTACTAATCCATCTGTCTTCGAAGATTTCGGTTAAAGCTTCGCTGACTGAATGAGAATTATGGGGTTGAGCACCATCCATTTGGTACCATACATGTTCTCTTCCTGGTCTATTATTTAAAATCATTTGAATTCCATTCCTCAGTAAATCTTCATATTTTGATGCATTCAAATTATCATCATATAAAAAATTCACTCATTCTTTATGGCACAAAATACATTGAATTGCCATCTTTCTTGAAAACCCCTTTGGCGGACAACATGAGGATTTTCTGGCGCCCAATAATGACTGTTGTGTCTATTGAAAACTCCATTTTTTGTGAACTTGGCCTCATCTGTCCATATGATATTGTCAAGGAAATGTTCATCCTCTTGATTATTGACAAGTAGCCATTCAAAGAATTCCACTCTACGAGGTAACTCAGTCTCTTTCAAATGTTGGACACAGTAGAACTTATAGGGATGCCGGTAAATTTTCGTTATGTAGATACCCGGCGATTTTGAAAAAATGTTTGACTGTACTTACGTATTTTGATGCGTAGATTACGAATCCGAAAGAAAAAAGCGGCGCTCTCCCTTATTTAAAAAGTTACGGCCCTTCAAAGTTCAGAAATGGCAACTTTTCAGCCTTCTTTTTCACTAAATAAACTATTTAAAAACACAAGCATTTATTCACTAGGTCACTTACACCTTATTTCTCCTTCTTTAACCATTTTCATTTCAATAATCAACATTTTTCTTATAAAAATGTTTAAAAATGTACGAAGCTGCTTTTTGGTCACATACCACTGTATTTTACGTTTTTAAGGTTAATGATATGGTTGGTACGACTGATGCAGTCCATATTCCTGAAGTAATTCAACTGTTTTTTACCTTCATTCTTTAGATCGTAAGTTGGTTTTTGGTGGTGTATTACGAATTTGAAATAGTAGGCGACAGCAAATACCAACCGCTTTTTTCTGAAATGTCACTAGTAAGTAACCTAAAAATAGAATAATGTCACCAGGAGAAGCATTCGTTTTTAAATTAAGTTTTTTATAAGAAAAATGTTGATTATTGAAGTGAAAAGTGTTAAAGAAGGAGGAATAAGGTGTAAAGGTGACCTAGTGAATAAATGCTTGTGTTTTTAAATAGTTTATTTAGTGAAAAAGAAGGCTGAAAAGTTGCCCTTTTCTGAACTTTGAAGGGCCGTAACTTTTTAAATAAGGGAGAGCGCCGCTTTTTTCTTTCGGATTCGTAATCTACGCATCAAAATACGTAAGTACAGTTAAACATTTTTTCAAAATCGCCGGGTGTCCACATAACGAAAATTTACCGGGATGCCATTTATGTTTATTAAGAATTCGACAAATTGTCACGTAGGGTATACCTATCTCCCTTCCAGCCTCGTGTAGAGAAGCATTTGGAAATGCATGAAAGTATCCCAAAACTGTTATACCATTGTCATCATCATCCACTTTAGTCTTCTTACGAATGATTTTTGGACGGAAGGTTCCATTCAACCTACAGTTTTTTAGTAGTCGATTTATCACATTATTATTTGGCTTCGGAAGTTGTGGATATCTTTCATGAAATACTCGGCATGTTCTACTTGCAATTCTATTGCACTCACCATAAATTATTAATAAATTCAAGAAATCTTCATTACTGTAACCTAATCTTGACATTATTCTATTATAATTGGTAGCTATCACAATCAGTCAAAACCACCAACGAAAGTCTGACATTGAATAATTGGTTTATTTATTTTTCCAAAGCACACTATTAAAAAATATTAATGTGTACTGTTGTACGTTAGAGACCAATACCTTAATGATCTCATTGAAAAATTGAGTTCCACTCATTTTTTCATGAGATCAAAGTATCTGCCTTTTTCGAAGACCTTGTATGAGGCAAATGAAAATATGACTCGAAGTGAAGATCCTCATAGTATCACTCCACTCCATTTCAAATTTAATCGTTTTAGTGCAAGAGAGTTCAAGATTATCAGCATTTATAAAAGTTCATGTTTGGTAAAGAAAATATCGAAATTAATTTATATCTTCTAAACGGTAATAGATAGGTATCGGGAAATAGTATATCAATTTGTTGACAAAGTGATAATGAATCATAATATGATATTATATACGGGGTGTTCTTTTTGAAAAATCAAAGAAGCCGCTACTTTATAGTAGAAACGACAACGCCGCTTCGTCTAAAATATTTTAGGCGTGTAGGTCATATTGATTTATGCATACTGTGAAATTTTCAGGTTGATCCGTTAAATAGTTTGTCAGAAACGGCTAATTAACGCTCATCATGAAAATCCCTGTATATATATATATATATATATATATATATATATATATATATATATATATATATATATATATATATATATATATATATATATATACATATATATAAAATAAAAATATTCTAAATAATGGTGAAAGAACAAGGAAAAAGTATACGGAGTACAATAGAGCACATTCACGACCAAGGTCTCATCAGACTTTACTGAAAATGAACTACAGTATCCTCAGAGGACAAGGCCTGAGTGAGTGAAGGCCAACACTAGGTGTTGGATCACGAATGCATTGTTTACAAGTACTGGTTTCATTTATTTTCCTTTCAGTGCAAGTTAGCGGAGCTAGAAGAGCACGAATCTCGTATTTGGACGATGGCTCAATCGCTGGTGATGAAAATAGTGTTTCAAAGAATTTAGAAAAAATCATTGATTATTCAAAACATCTTGGACTTGAACTAATTTTGAAAAATGCGAGTTGATTACTATTTCAACTCCGAATAATATTTCCGAATCCATCATTTTGAAATTGACTCCTGGCATAAGAATTTTGGAAAAGTCTAAATGGAGTCTTCTGGGTACTTCTTTTTCTAAAGATTCACTTTCAGAACATCTTCGAGAAAATCAGGAATCACTGAAATTGCTGACCTCCAGATTGAATGAACTTCCAAAACATGTTGCACTTTTTCTTTTGAAAAATTGTTTGGCGATTCCAAAACTCATGTACGCACTCAGATGTTCCCCCACTTGGTCAAGTCAGTTAGAGCTTGACGAATTTGATAATTTACTCCGCAACACGATGGAATATGTTACAAACAATTATTTCAATAAGGATTTATGGCTCCAAGCAACGCTTTCTGTAAACCTTGGCGGACTAGGGCTACGTTCAGCTTCTTCCGTAGCTTTACCAGCTTTTGATTTTTGATTTTGATATCCTGGACCCGGATGTCACGCAGGTAGCTATATCTGCCTACGTGGTTATGTTAGATGTAGCCTGGAAATTCTAATAACATCTTTATCTCTGTGTATATATATATATATATATATATATATATATATATATATATATATATATATATATATATATATATATATATATATGACACTGCTGTTCGCCCTTCTATCACCTTTGTCGATAGCCATTTCAGTAATTCAATCATTTTAACCCTGATCATAGATCAGTTATTAGCGCCAGGCGTCTACCGGTGTCACTTTTCAGTCAGTAAACAGCACGGAATAGGGATGGAACGAAGTCGATTTACCGCCTCTCTCAAACAATAAGCCTTCTCTCACTGCCCACACAGTTTTCGGCCACTATTATTGTTCATCCATCGAGCGTAGATACAGTTTGCGATGTCACCGATGCCAAGCTGTGAATTATCCAACAGATTGTTTGAACTCATTGGATTTGCCAGGCATGCCACCGCATAATTTCCAACACGAGGTTGGATCGCTCCGCAGTTTGAATCCACCACGCCTGTGCAACGGCACACGAATAGTCAGTAAAAAATTAATTATACCTGCGTATGTGCGAATTCATTTGAAACGTGTGCAATTTCCAATTGAATTGGCATTTTAATGACTACTAATAGGTCCCAAGGCCGAACAATGTCCGTTTGTGGCTTGGATTTGAGTTCATAATGATTAAAGCATCCAGTTTGTTTGTGTTAGCTAAACATGAACCAACGAAAAATATTGTACACAGAATAGCATTTTTAAGTGTCATTTTTCTGATACAACTATTTAATCTGGTAAAATAACGTTTGTCGGGTCAGCTAGTTTCTACATAAATTTTTGTTAAACAATGCAAAATAAGTGAATTTTAATTAAGTATTGAATTAGTTTTCAAATGTTATTTCATTGCTGAAACAATGTTTCTATTTCAGTAGATATTCAAAGACCAACGATCGATGATGACATTTGTTGAACTCAGCAGTTTACGGCCAATTAACAAAGTTACCGCACACAACACTGACATAGATTCCATAACACTCCATTTACTCTGGGAAGCCAACTTGTATTTTATCAGTGCGGTGTTATCCTCGGTGTTTCAAATCGTAACTTCATTTATCTCAAGCTTATATTTCGGCTCTGTCTAGACTAACTCAATAAAAAATGATCACAAAAAGCTGCAAATGGATTTTGTAAAGGAACAATGAGCGACCCTTTGTAGATGAATGAACCCAAAAAGCTTTCGGCTACGAGTGTACAGCTCTGTTCAACGACAGTTCATGAAGTTTTCATGCAGTAAATATCAGATCCGCGCTGTGACTTTTATTTGGAAACATGTGGACGATAAAGAAAAAAATGGAATGAATAAATAATAATTTTGAGAGTAGCCCGAAAAAGGTAATAATAAAATTCAAATCATTCAGTGGTTCATATAACAAATAATTACATATCAAAAATTCATTATTCACTATGTTTACAGAAAGCTACGAAATGAAAACAGTTTTTTGATTGATATTTGTTACAACAAATGTAAATCGATACGGTAATTGATTCTTCAATTCTGCTTTTGTTTTGTCTACTGATAATTCACAAAATGACATTTTATTATCGCAGTAACTTTTCAGACTAGACAAATAGTTTTAATATATTCGATAATCATATTCTCTTAGAATATGGAAAGGAAGAATGAATATTGCATCTCTTTCAATTGGAGAGTTTCGTTTATGTGAAATAAACTTCCTGATAACATTTTTCCAAATGGATTGAATCTCCAGCGATTCAAATTCAACGTGAATGGCTAATTTCGCAAATGATGTTTGCATCTCCAATCAGGCGAATGACTCTTTACTGAATAAAATTCAGCAGCTTCAGGGTATGCTTAGGGGCAGATCTCCATACATGAGAACAATACTCCAAAGAAGGTCTGATCTGGGCTTTATGAAGCATCAAAAGTTGCTGAGGTGTGTGCAGTTTTCTGGTTCGGAACAGTGTTCTAAGCTTTTGAGAAGCGTCTTTTGCAATTCCAGCGACATGATCGTGCCAAGACATATTGGTGTCCATTTCAACCCTCAACAAACTTATCGAAACAAAAAGTGGAATTGGTTCGGAGAAACTTATCTTTTCGGAGAAAACCGATGCCTTGATTTTTGTGGGATTGAACTGAACCTGGTTACTTCTACCCCAATTCTAAATTACTTTTAGATCCTTATTAAGATATGCAACCTCCTGCTGCCGGTGACGATGTGCATCCGCCACCTATGTCCTGGAATCCAAAAACACGTTGCTGTCGTCAGCAAAGCAATATACTTGTTTTTTTTTTCAATAAGTCATTGATATACAATAAAAAGAGGGTTTTCCTAGGAAACACCAGCGTTGATGGTAAAAGTATTCGTGAGATATCCGTCGATGGCCACTTGCAGGGAAAGTTATTTCACGAAGCTGAAGAGCCATACAAAAATGATCTGACAAGCCATAGCTTCGAAGTTTGGTCAGCAAACCCTCATGCCACACATAGTCAAAGGCCTTATGGATAACAAGCGTTTCAGCTCTTGACTCTACATTTTTCTCGATTGCGTTATTCCAAATATGGGTGACATACGATATAAAATCCCCTTTTTATCTTTGTTTCCGAAAGCCATATCGATGATCGTTCAAGATGTTGAGGCCTTCCAAATATTCAAGGATATGGTGGTTTACGGCTTTCTCCATGATTTTTGATATCACTGATAGCAAAGCGACTGTTGTATAGTTATTTGGACGGTTTTTCTTGCCCTTTTTGGCAATATGCTGATTGCGAGCAATCTTCCAACAAGAAGGAAAAATCCATTTCTTGCAAGACAGGTTGAAAAGTCTGCAAAATACTAGTGCGAGTTCATTTACGCACGTTTCAAGTACGATGACGGGCACTCCATTGATATTGAGCTGTTTCAGAATTCACCTGACCAGACGTTGTCGAAAAATTATTTTCGGCATTCTGGATTCTAGTGTGGGAATAGTTAGTGGTACCTTTCCCAGAAAATCGACTGTGGAGTGGGACGCAAATTGTTCAGCTAGTAGATTTGGTTTTTTTATGGCTGATGTTGCAGATCAGACTTTCTTTGGAGTATTGTTCTTATGCATGGAGCTCTGCACCCAAACATACTCTGAAGTTGCTGGATTCCATCCAGAAGAGAGCCATCCGCTTGATTGGAGACACGAACATTACGTGCAACGTTGATAGCCTGGAACATCAAAGAAAGGTTGGAGATTTGTCTCTCTTCTGTAGATACTTTCACGGGGGCTGTTCAAGTGACTTGGCACATTTCATTTCACCAAGAGCGGTACATATCAGAAATACGCGACGGACTGTGGCTGCTTATTGTTTTGCGATTCAACTCAGTATACCTCGAACTTCACTGTTCAAGAACTCTTTTATCTGGAGAACTGCGTTTATGTGGAATAAACTTCTTGAGAACGTTTTTCCCAATGGATTTAATCTCCAGCGATTCAAATCCAATGTGAATCACTACTTTCGCACAGGCACCGCTCTGAGAGCGCCTCAAGGATTTTTCTGTATTGCTTGTGTTTTGTCCTCAAAAAAATAAACCATCCGCTTGTGTCAGTGGTGGAATTGTGGATTTTGTAAATTTTTACAGAAGGATCTAAACCAGTTGGGATTGCTAGCAGTTTATCCCTAATTCTCTGATTGTAGAGTTATTTGCTAACATTTATTCTGAGTTTGCATCCATTACCATATTCAAAATCACACCATGAATATTTTTTCCAAATTTCAATATACAATGCACAAGGCAAATTGTTAATGATATGGATCTGCCCTTACAGATCGATAAACTATTGATACGACAAGACCGTGGAAATAAATTAAGATATAAATAATTCAACGTCAGATGAGTATTTATATTTTTTATATTCATATGAATAATCCAACTCATTTCCGAAAAAAAATTGTAACTAGGAGAATAAAACTGAAGAATTCAAATAAAATAAAATTAAAATTATGTGATACATGAAATAATATCACATTGTTTGAATAGTATGTTCAGTGAAGTGGTAGACAAGAGGATAAACAGAACAATCATTCCATTTTTTGAAAAAAAAAAAAACATTCTCCATAAAATGTTTCGCTTGATGAAAAATTAGTCCGTTAATGCAGAATATAAATTTGAATACAGGTTGTTTGTAAAATTCAAAACTGAATAAAATTCACAGAAGTAAAAAAACTGTATTTGAAAGATTTTGGCAAAATTATTTCAAATCAGATTTTCTAGTGAGTTTTCATCAAATGAGGAATAGCATAACATTTTTTGCTTGAAATTTGTATTTCACTTAGGATCATGGAAGGTGTACTCTTGATTTTTGTATAACTACTTTTCAATAACACCTTTTTTTTGGGTCGCCATTTTCATTACCTTTTGGGAATGTTATTAGTTCACAATGTTAACAACGGAGCAAAGAATACACTTTTTTTTCGAATTACTTTGAAATATTTAATAAAACAATTAACGAAGTATGATGATCTAAAAAAACATAATTCAAGTCACAATTAAGAAAATTATAGCAAATTCAGCATAAACATAATCGATCATGCACTATTCCACCATGTGCTCCGCATGGGTACAATAAGGTCTGCAATCCTAAACGACCTAACTACAAAGTGAATGCTGAGGAAGTTTCCGCTGATTGGTAAGATTTGCAGTTCTTGAGCTGTACATAGTTTATGTACGATTTCGTGCATAGTACGTCAAACCTTTGATTATTACTTGATTATATGTCTAGAGTCAAAAAGTTGAGTTGTGAACCATTTTCTAGGCTTCCAATATTCTGACAATGGTAAACAACTTCAAGAGTTGGTTAAATATGAAATCAATGCTTTGGGAAAAACTGTTTGATCTTCCCATTTGATTTTTCCAACAATATGCTGGAAAAGATGAAATCAATATTCCATTCGAATTTCATATGAAAAGTGTTAGTATTCAAGAAATATTCTGCAACTGTCAGGTATAGTCAGTTGAAATGCTGAATCCTCAGTTGGCATCTCAAGACCGAATTCAGTAATGAAATTAGCATGAAGGGGCTTACAGAAGGTTATAGGAATTAGTATTTCACGCCCAGAGGGCAATTCATTTAGGAAGAACAGCTTAAAATCTGGGAAAAGCGTCTTGAATTAATTACCTACACGTTCGCATGGATATCTTTCTAACTTCGAACAAATGTTTATGCCAAAGTGTAGAAGAAAAATGATACAATTTTTTTGGTAAAATCATGGTTATTATGGTTTTGGTATATCGATTTTCAAACACGATGTAGAGATGGACATGAGAGGGACAAGCCTTGAATGGTTCAAATCGTACCTAAAAGGTAGATCCCAGCTGTCGAAAGTCAATAGTGTGTATTCGTACATTTCGGCTATAGATTGCGGGGTGCCCCAGGGATCTGTTCTAGGGCCCATTTTATTCCTATTATAATAATAATACGTTTATTGGTCCTTAATATGAGCATACAAGAAGCTATAGGGCAAGTCAAGGTATACAAAATTGTAGTAAAATATATTAATATAGGTATATATATGTAAGTGAATAAAATGAAATTAATAAATGCTAGCGGACAGCACAGTGTATTTGAAGACGTGACAAAAGTTAGTACTAGCAATTGCGACAATATTCAAAATACAGTATACATCAACGATCTTGCTACAGTTGATATTGAAGGGTCGTTCACAATTTTTGCCGATGATACCACATTGTTATGGCATGAAAAAAATACTAACAATTTGAAGCAAATGATATCATTAGATTTAGAAAAAGTCAAACAATGGTGTGATTATAATTTACTCTCCTTCAACGTAGACGAGACCAAAATTGTAAACTTCAAATTTAGCTATGACAACTTGCTATTAGATGGTAGGAAGATAGAAGAAACGACTTGCACTAAATTTCTTGGTCTGCATTTCGACACTAAGTTAAAATTTAAAGAACATATCATATCTTTATGCACAAAATTGGCTTCAGGATCATTTGCTGTCAGAATTGTCTCCAATGAACTTGATACATTCACTGCTAGATCGACTTACTTCACCCTAGTAGAGTATCATCTAAGGTATGGACAACTATTGAATCAGGTCTCCGTGTTCCAAAAGAGATATTTGCGGTTTTTATGTGGGGCAAACCATAGGGATAGTTGTAGACAACTTTTCGTTAAATACCGAATCCTTACTCTATTCAGCATCTTCATTCTCGAAGTTGTTTGCCTAATTCATAAAAGATATAACATTGATTATCCAGATACACATAGAATCCACAACACAAGATAGAACAGTAGTGATAATATCCATCTGCCAATACCCAGATTGACTCTAACAAAACACTCTAACATATACAAAGGGAAAAAAATGTTTAACCATTTACCACAGGTAGTTAGGGATATAATAGAGCAGAGACGTTTTAGGGAGTCGGTCAAAAATATACTGCTCATGAAAGCTTATTATAGCCTGCAGGAATATTATGATGACAATTTGTAAATATTCTCAGTGTTCTGCCAAGATAAGCTTCACAATATTATGTATTAACGATCACGTTTTCATCATCATTATTATACATATGATCTTGTTTTATTTCACTCGTATTTATATATATTTATATATATATATATATATATATATATATATATATATATATATATATATATATATATATATATATAGTAACAAAGAGGATCCTCATATATGTTATGTTATGTGTTAACTTCATTTTAACCTCACTTTCGTAAGTATGAACACGTTGTCCATAACCGTTTGTTTATTCAATGATTATTGTAGAGTTCCCGACGAAGAGACAATAAACGCCTCGAAAGCTTGAACAGAAAAAAGAGTTTTACAATCTTTCTGCCTCTGACTGCTATACCCGATTCATTCCCTTCGTTATTCCTTAACTTAGCCAGTCGAGCTAACCTTTCCTTCTATCTATATATATATATATATATATATATATATATATATATATATATATATATATATATATATATATATATATATATATATATATATATATATTTACATCACACTTTGTCAATGATAATTTGTTCTTGGACAATAAAGTATATTTATCTATCTATCTATCTATCTATTTCTGAAAAGATTTTAGGTTTTGGGAAAAAAGCTTTTTGGCTTTCATCTTCTCCATCTTCATACAAAAAATATAAGAAACTTTCGAATGATAAAACGAATCAATTTAGTAGAAAATAAACTATTCATTGAATGGTTTTATTTATCTTGCTCTGTTTGTTTGTTTGGATCAAATTCAGTAATTGTAGTTTTGGTATATTCAGTTTTCATGATATTACAGTCCAATAAATTCTGAATCATTGTATACCCATGATGGCCACAGCTACAAAATAGCGGATTACATATTTTCTCATACCTCACTACCTCAATATCAAGGCTCGACAGTATCAAATGACAAGGCTCGACTAGTAGAACGGTAGTACACTTTGAAAAGATGCAAATTCAAGATGGCGGAATCTACAAAATGGCGGATTACGTAACACCTTGTAATATTGAGGCACTACATGAACTAATCAGAATGAGAAGAATTGCGTAGCAAAAGTAGAAACTGAAAACTTGATATTGAACCTGAATATGAACCATTGAGAACTTCCAGGTTGACGTAATTCAACAATTCCTGAGCCATACTCCGCGACTGTTTCTTTGATCGTATCCTCAGCATCTTATTTAATAGTGATTTCTGACTCAAGAGTACAATCACTGTAAGCTACTGTCAACATTTCAAGTATTTTTGAGCAATTATATCCATTTTCCACACAAAATTTCTCTGATCCATTTTTGCAATAGCACAATTCTAATCGCTGAACACGCAAAATACTTCTAACTATAATGACTCTCACCAACAAACTAAACATTCTTAATAGCTGAACATATGTTCGAGACAAATGTACCAATATGGAAAAATGCTAATCGAATGTGCGTACTCCATGAAAGTTGAACATTCACTTTGTTATTTCAACAGTTCACGTATATAGACCAAATTGGAATATAGAAATTAGTACAGAAGTGTATAGTAACAAATTTGTTCCCTTAGAACTTCTTCCATGATTTATTTCATGTCAAAAATGAAGAATTGGAACTATTTCAACAATATTTTCCAGCATGTCGCAAAATTACAAACAGACTTCACTCATAAAATATCAACTCACCTTCAAACTCTGTCGTCGGTAACAGCGTGTCCTTGCTAAATAATATTTGTAAACATGAGGTGGCATGGAACGTTTTGTTTCCTCTCCAATCCAAAGATCTTGACATGCTGCAGGAGGTACGGAACACGAAGGTGATTTGGGAGGGTAGTAGTCCTTAGTCAGTGGTATACGGCTGACCATACCAATTTACATGTACGTGTATGTCACAGAAGTTCAACATTTCGAAAACACATAGCACTGATTTTAATTATTTTATCACTGGTTCAATTATTATTTATATGTAGATTGAGATACCTTTTGTGCATTCACTGAAGCCTGAGAGATAATGAGAAATAATAAGAAATTTCATAAAACATTTTGAAACAAAAACCTGTTTTCAAAATCATAGGTTTTAATGATGAAACAGTTATTTCGTTTCGGTAAACTGTAAATAATATTTATGAATTTATAGGAAACTAGTTGTTGCCCGCGGTTTCTATCGCATATAATTCGGTTTGTATAATTAAGTTTTGTGAAAGATCATTTTAAACAAGCAGTTACAATACTTTTTTTTTGTAAACACAAAACTTCAGGTTTCCAACTTCAAAACTAATAAAATTCAATACAATCTTTAAATCTCTATATTCAACCCTTGGGGGTGGAAATTCCTGAATTCCTTTCTTGATGCTTATCTACGGTATATCAAGAACCTACGATTCAAGGTTCAGTAGCTTCGGTTGTACATTAATATAAGAGCAGGCAACAGCAAGTAGTTTATATTTTTTATGTAAAAATACAGTAACTAAAAAAATATGACTACTGCACCAAGTAATGAATAGCTTCCAGAATCGAATTATGGATTCGCAAAATTCGCACAACCGTCAACGACGTCTGCGCGCACGCGCAGGTCATAGGCAGCGCACGCCAAGATAGCTCTCAGGGAACAAGAATATCGTTATATCGTTATATTATGAACAAAAGTACACACACCTTCGTAAATTGTAGCCTATATATTATTCTGATGTATAAGCTGTATTTATGTGAAGTTTTATCTAAATCCGCTCAATCGTTTAGGCGTGAAAGAGCCACAACCGAACATACATACATCCATCGTCACATCATATTCAAAATTTCACCAAAAAGCTACTCGATTGTGCATCGAATTCAAATGAAGAATTTATGAATTTATTAATGAAAGTAGTTTTCATGTTAAAAATATTCTATAGTTTAGTAACAGAACTATACTGAATGAAAAAGTCTCGTATTATATTTATTGTTCCTTGATAATGAAACATTTGAGCATTTGAAAACTTTCAATGGTATATGTCAGTTTTGTTTCTTTGAAACTGAGCTATGATGAAAAAACCATCCAAATAAGATAAGATGACTATCTGTATTGATAGAAATGCTAAAAATTTCATCATCTGAATCAATCATGTGAATATATTTGAATTGAAAGGGGTATATTTTCAGGTTAGGTACATTTTTTGAACAAAAACGTTCTGCTTCTCTACTAGTATCGATACTTAGCTTTATTTCAGATATAGTTTTGATTACAAAATTCAATAAAGTATTATCCTTGAATAAATTCTTGAATATTGTGTTTTCCGTATGAAATCAACGTTTTTATGAATATCACTAACCACAATTTTTATCGTGTTAAAAAATTATAGTCAACCCTGTCCACCAATATTCAATAATAATTACCCGTATATATCAATGTGTAATAAACCATTCGCGTATCCATCATTACCAAATTTCCTTTAGCGTATATCTATATCTGTATCAGCCGTAACGTACGTATTACCTATAAATTTATGGCTGATACAAAAGCAGTACCATTGCATTTTATTGCGTTTTCTCTACCCGTAATTCAACATGTTCGCGATTACGTAATTAAAATAAAGGATTTTAATGGCAGACTGAAATCTTTCAATTTTGGATTAAATAATAGCTCAAATCTCCCTAGTCCTGTAGTAAGATAAAACCGGAAACTTGATAGGGTAACGCACAGTTCAAATTTGGTATTTGCTGAATTTGTTTCCGTTGATAATATAACGAATTTGAAGCCGGCCCTAACCGATATCTCAGCCAGAAAACACATGACTCATCGCGAACCACCGCAATGTATCTAAACCCCTAGAGAGATTGGAGCGTTCGTTGACCATATAAAAAGGCCGCTTTCCGTCCCGAGCGGCAGTCAGTCAGGAGAGTCTGTATTCAGAAAGCGAATCGTGCGTTAAAATAAGGAATTCGAACAGTGAAGATAAATTAAGCGTTAGTTGTTAAGTGTTGAATATAAATTAGTTGTGATAGTGAAATATTGTTAAAAATTAATCTGTTTAAGACAGTTAATTCTTTAATTCGTTACAATAATATAAGATTTAGTCAAAAAAAATGCATTCAAACAATATGAATAGTATGAAGTCATGATGCTCTTGATAGAAATTAATAGTATATGTGTGATTGATGACTTGTTTACTTTATGGTAATTCATGATCACTTAACTGAAATGAATAAAAAATACTTTTGTTTTAATACCACTGGTGGAATTTGTTTATATGACCGGTTTCGGGTTTGACCCCATTATCAAGTATAAAACTGAAATCTGAAGTTTGAAATATCGTTTATATTAGACTTTGCAGGTATGCTGCAAGGACAGGTATTTGAGAAACAGGTAGTTAGGCGAATCAAGATGCCAACTTTCAAAATTCTAAGCTGAAAATTCTAGGGGATGTTAAAGTCATAAATTCAAGAGAGGAGACCTACATAAATCGAGTTGCTCGTTTGGGAGTGTATGTTTCTGGTTTTTAATTTATTTGTTAATTTCCATGGCCTCCAACGAATTCATTTTTCTCCCTTCATTACATATATGTAGGATTTTGAGGTTATCTTCATTTATTTTGTTGTTTGATTCTTGAAGATGTTCGTACTTTGCAGATTTTTTGTCCAAACAGACGTGTTCAAGCAGTCTTATGTCAAAATTTTTACCGGTTTGGCCTGTATATACTGCAGATCCTATATATACCTGACTTTTTCATTCTATCCCGTTTGGGTTTTGCATTTGCGGGGTTCTACCTAAATTATAATTACTTGTGAGAGCTGTTGATATATTGTATTTAGAGAAATAATTTTGAATATTTTCTGAACGATTACCTGAGTAATTGATGCTACTGTACTTGACTATATTGTGTTCTCGACAGTTTGGGTATAATTCACTCATAAGTTTTTTGTGAGTTTTACCTGATATTATTTTTTCTATTAGGGAAATTGATAACTGATTGTTCACTGCAATTTGCTCAATTATTTTCATTTCACCTTGGAAATTATTTTCTGGTGAAGGGATTGAATTCAATATCTACCGGAAAAACACGTTCACAGACTGTACAATTCCTTTTGACTCTTTCAGTCCGCTCTCACATAAGTTATCCGCGTTTAGGTCAATGATACACAGAACTTCCGCTCATAGTTTGAAAAATTTCAAAACTGTATGCAAGACTCCTTCTTCTATACATCAAACGCATATGTGGTATATCGTATATCTTAAGTAATATTAACTTATAACTTAAGCCGATCTGTGGCAAATTTTAAAAATATAAAAAATGAATGTTGTCAAGAGGATTTGCAAACTGTATTGGGTACTAAACTGTCGAAGTTCACTAAAAGTGTCAGAGTTCTTGGAATCAATTTTATTCTGACTGATGATTGCTCTTGTCCAATATTCTGTGAAATATTTCCAATTTGCGTTCAGGATACCAGTAATACTATTTTTTGTGTAAACCTCAGATTACAAAAGGTTTCGATAAAAAAACAAAATCTTATATTGTAGAAAAATCAGAAGTTTATCTTTTGTGGAAAAATAATAGCAGATATCATTGAATATGTCAAGACGGAATTTTCTTCTGAAAAAATTTTGTAATTTTCCTTCTATTGCCAGTAAGGAATTCATTGAAATTCCTATACCCGTTGAGATATTCCAATTTTTGAGTATTATTTTTATTTTGAAAACATTTTTCGGTGCGATATTAATATTTAGTTTATTAAGGTTTTTATGTTATTATGGTTATTTGTTAAAACATATTATAGTCTATTTCAAAAGAGTGTAGAGTAATAAATCATGAAGTGTCATAAAATTTGCCTGAATTTCGTTGTCGTCCATGGGCGTAGGCAAATCTTAGGATTATTAAACTTAATAATTAAAGTAAATTAAAAATTACAGACATAGATAATAATAAAAGGCCATTTTTGGGAAGTAATTTGGTCTAAAACTAAGTACCTACATGTATTTAGGTAAGTAAAATTTCTTTAAAAAAGATTAAGATTAATTTTAGTGGTTCTTGTAAACTTATTTAATATGCAATTTGGGTTCATATACTTGAGCATGACTTCTCAAAAAAGGGTTAACACTAAGTTCCGAGGTGCCATGTCATTATAATAATCCCTTTTTGACCCTGCCCACCAATCATGCAATACCTATTAAACCCAGGTAATTAAGAAAAAGGGTTTAAATATATTGTAATGGTGTCTTAAACATTCGAGTTATAATAGTAATTGTTACTACACCAATTAAACGTACAGTGATATTGTGATATAGAAATAGTGAAAAAGTTATAAAATGGGGACATTTACTCCAAAGAAAAGAAGTGTAAAAAATTCTCCGCTATCTGTTTGCGAAAATGTTATAATTTTAAATGTATATGATTGCATAAAACACGATCACCCTAGTTTGTCTGTGCAAGAAAGTGTTGAGCGATGTGCCCGAATGACTGGAATTGGACAGTCCACGATTTTTAAATTATTGCGAGAAAGAAAGATATCAGGCCAGGTAAGTCCATGCAAGAGAAAATCAGGAAGACCAATAAAAATCTTAGATGAAGACACCAAATGTGACTTTCGAAGAAAAGTTCATTCGTTTTATTTTAAAAAGGAAATACCCACTCTTGAAAAAATATTTATCGAGATAAGCCAAGATAACGATATTCCTTTGATATCCAGAAAACTTTTATGGAAAACTTTAAAAAGTATGAATTTTGCCTGGGAAAAGCACAATCGAAAGGCACTATTACTGGAAAGTGATGAAATTGTTTGCTGGAGACGAAAATATTTGACAACTATAAAGCAGTACCGCAGAGAGCAAAAGAAAATTTTTTATCTTGATGAGACGTGGATAAACGAAGGTTATATAGTCAAAAAAATGTGGCAAGATAAAAATATAACAAGTTCTCGCCAAGCTTTCATAGAAGGCCTTTCGACGGGTATTAAAGTGCCTTCGGGAAAAGGGAAGAGGCTCATAATTGCTCACATTGGAAGCGAAGACGGATTTTTAAAAGAAGGTTTGTTAAGCTTTGAGTCGTGCCGGACGGGAGATTATCATGAGGACATGAATTCGGATGTCTTCGAAGACTACTTCGGGGAAATGTTAAAATTTCTTTCAGCTGATTCGGTCGTGGTTATGGATAATGCAAGCTACCATTCAAGGCGCTTAGAGAAGGTACCAACTTCAGCTTGGAGAAAGCAAGAAATTATTAACTGGCTGTCAAATAAAGGTATTCAGTTTGAGACGAATTCAGTAAAGAAGGAACTACTAGCCATAGTAAAACAACATAAATCTCGCTTCATGAAATATGCCGTAGAAGATGTAGCAGAAAAGTATAAAGTAACTGTGCTGCGCCTACCGCCATATCATTGCGAATTAAATCCTATAGAACTTATATGGGCACAAGTTAAAGGATATGTTGCAAGGCACAATACCACATTTAAAATGAAAGATGTCAAGGTATTGTTTGATCAAGCCATTATGGAAATCACATCAGAAAACTGGCAAAAAGCAATCCAGCATGTTTTAAAAGAGGAAGATAAAATGTGGGAACTGGACAACTTGGTCGATCAGGTGGTTGACCCTATAATTATAACACCAGGGGATGATGACAGTTCTTCGGATGAAGACTATACTGATGTAGAATAATTTGATTGAATTGTAAATATACTGTAGCGGGATAAGCAATCTGGACAGAGACCAGTGTATCAGTGACAGTGACACTTTTGCTTAGGTTAGGGTTTAGAATTAAGGGTAGTCTGAATAATTATTTTCTCGGAAGGTTCTCGAAAATTGTACCTAGTAATCTCTAGAACATTCAATTAGGGTATAAATAGAGTGTTGTTAAACGTTAAGGGAAGTTCACAGTTTTAGTATTGTTCAAGTGTCAAATTGTAATAACGTATCCAGTAAAGTTCTTGTCGTTTTTGTGAATAAATTGATTTAAAGTCCCCACAAGTGTTTCAATACCTAAAGTTCGTTCGTGTGTGTTTGTGAGTATTTCCCGATTTCGGTTCGTATATATTTTATTGTTACATTTTATATTTTTTTAATAACACTGTTCTGCTGTATTAAATTTTTATTTCCTTCAATATAATTTTTATGAATGTATATTCTTTCGGCAATTATCCCACTAGCGCGCCTCTGGCTCAGTATTTATCCGTCGATAACAATGGACAAATCCCTTAAAACAGGGTGATACCTACCTGCTCTTTATGAAACGACATAATTTTGCAATGCGGACTAGGGAAGTGACAGAATTTATTGACGGATCACCCTGTAGCGCTTTTGAATACTTAATGAGATTTTATTACTCTACACTCTTTTGAAATAGACTATAACATATTAACTAATCTTAATGTGAAAACTACTTTCTTGAATGGAGATCTGTCTGAGACAATATATATGCAAAAGCCTTCAGGTTACGTCTGTACAAATAAAAATAAGTGGATGGTTGCATGCTATTTAATGGTTATATTAAGTCTAAAGTAGAGCCATGTTTATATATAAAATGTGCTGGCAGCAGTAAAACCATCGTAACATTATATGTTGATGATTTCTTCGTATTCTCAAATGACAGAAATTAAAAACTAATAATCCTAAGAGAATCCTTAATAAGAATTTTGTGATGAAACACTTAGTAATTGTAAAGGAATGTCTTGGCATGTCAGTTGTTTTTGATAACAAAATTGTACTGTAACTTCGACTCAAGAGAAATATATTGATAAATTGTTATCTAAGTTCAACGTGATTGATTGTAACACAGTAAATACTCATATGGAGGCTAATTATTTAAAATGTAAGAGGGAAAATAATTGCAGTAATGAAAATCCCTATCAGCGGCTTATCGGGATGATGACGTATTTAGTTGTTTTTACACGACCCGATATAGCTTATGCAGTGTCATATTTAAGTCAGTTTAATAATTGTCATATTGAACAACAATGGGTTTATGCCAAAAAAATTTAAGGTATTTGAAAGGGACAAACAATTTAGGTTAAAAATATAGTAAAGGTGGAAACGTAAATATTGAAAGTTATGTTGATGCAGACTGGTGCAATGATGTTAATGATAGGATATCCTATTCAGGATTTTGTTATACTTTGTCTGGGTCTGTTATATCTTGGAGTAGTAGTAAGCGAAAATGTATATAAAACAATTCTAACAATATTAGATTGAGAAACTGATAATAATGTTGTGATGAATTCACCACAACTCAGTCTTGATTCAGTAATAATGTATAATGAAAATCCTCAATAAACTTTGCTAGTTCCACCATTGAAAGTTGTAAAATAACAAAAAATATTGTTGATATATCGTTTCTCAAGTTGAATTAATAATATTTTTGTCGTTGAAATAGTAACTTCTTGTGCAAACGAAACTGTTTTTAATGTGTTACATTCATTCAAGTAAATCCACAAATTTTTGTATGTTAACATTTTCAATATCAAATTTTGTCATTTTCTCAAAAAATCCTAGTGGACTTCATTTTGTTGATTTCAACATTTTCCTTACAGTGTAGGAATTCACAGGCTTCATTTGATTTCATGGTTAAGACAGTGACTATACCGTAACTCTACTGAGATATCCCAAATGGATATGTAAATGAAATGAAACTCACCAACACAATGAAATCTAGATGAAAAAAATAAATTGTCACATTTCACTGATACACAAAACCTCGCAAAAATGAGATAAGAATCCTTCTTTTCAAACATTGTTGATTATGAACAATTCATATTCAATATTTACAAATCTCAATATTTCAATCGAAACTCATTGGTAAAATAAGACATTTTAGTTTCGAATCAAAACATTATTCTGAATTTAAACAACGAAATTTTGTTTGCGTCCGAAAAATGCCGGTTTAATCATTTACGTATTTTGTTCATATATATATATATATATATATATATATATATATATATATATATATATATATATATACGAACATTGTACCTTCAATAATTGTAATTTAAAAAAATTCATGTTGTTATTTATTGATTTGTATGTAATAAAATTGATGCAATGCAAGAATTGATATTCTGTTATGATATTACACTTGTTCCATTGATGACCTATTTATTTTGAAGACATTTAAAAAATATTACTTTTGTTTGATTTCTACTAAGTTTTTTATTTGTTACAACCGGTTTCAGTCTTTCAAACCATTTTCAAGTAAACAATATAGAGCAGTGGTTTCTAAACTATGGGTCGCAACCCAATGGTGAATCGCGGAAACAGATTAAAAACACTTAATACTTTTGAATTGTTTTTCCCATTTTGGATCAAGGCTAGGGGAGAGTATCCAGTTCTTTTGAACATAGCTTCGAAAGAGCTGATGGGGTTTTCAACCATATACTCATTTGTCACTTTGGTGTATTTAAAAAATCAATATAGAAATAGGCTTTGTGTGGAAAGTACCCTGCGTTTAAAGCCTTCAACTTTCAACCCAGATATAGAATCTCTTGTAAATCTTAAGCACCAGCTCCACAAGTCACATCAATTACATAAGTCTCATGTTTTCATTTTTTGTATTTGTTTAGTTTTAAGATTCTGAATTGAAAGTCTTTTTTCGTACTGTATTTTATCTTCAATTATATCATCTTTACCATTTTCTTTTAGAGATGTGAATTTTCACGATATTAGTAATGAAAATATTATTAGTAATAATAATTATACTCAATTTCATTTAATATGTGGGTCGCGGAAAAAATTCCACAATGAAGGTGGGTCCCCAGGCAAAAAATTTTGGGAAACGCTGATATGGAGGATGAAGAAAATAACTTTCGTCTGATTTCTACTGAGTTTTTCGTTTGATACGACCTGTTTCGGTTTGTTAAACCATTCCTAACAAATAAAAAACTTAGTACTCGTAGACATCAGACAAAAATTATTTTCTTTATCCTATATTCGATAATATTTCAGGAAATAATTTTCATCAATACCACTTGACCTACCAATTTTCTCAGATGAATGAACATTTTCCTAAACTCAAACTTCGTTATTTTTGAGCAATTCCAATCGAACAAGATAAAACCACTAGTCCTACGTTCTACGTTTCATCATGCTGGTTATTCTCACGCTATAGCTAAATAACGAAGTTTTCTTTAAAAAATGGAAATTCATCGATAAAATTCTGAGGTATTGTGATATAACTTTCGATGAAAATTTATCAATGTTTCGAAAAATAAAACTGACTTCACGGAATCGGAATGATTATCTATGCGAAAATAAATTAAAATAAAATTAGTTCGTCCCATTACCATCTATCTATGTCATAAAATCCCTCTAGAGAAAAGCCAGATTCCAAGCACCCATAAAAAGCAATTCAGTAATAAAATTGGGGAGAAGATGTAATCTCAAGACATAAATAACTAAGCTTCAAGATATTCATCTTTCCTTATCGTTCACTTTGCTCTATAAAATTTATAGAAAAAGTATTCGTAGTGTACAGATGGTGTCCAGGTTAATATAGGCTATGTTTAATGATATTGTGTTTTTTTTTGAGGTCGGAAATAGGCAAAAAATTTAAGTTTTTTTCTCTGAAATGAACGAAGATTTCAACAGGTGTCAAAACCATGCTGCACATTTTACAGTAAACTATGATGATAAAACCTGAAGCCGTATTTGGCAGATTATATGCGATTTGATACCAAAAAACATTAGTGTTTTGAGTTGACGCTCATATGAACCATTCAGAAGAGTCGGGTATTCAGGGTACAAGTAACGTGTTTTGGAATATTTGTGATCGAAATATTGCTCAAAAATTGGTCTTTTATGAGACGATATTTTTAATCGAGTTATCAAGAGATGTGTCGTCAGAGAATGAAGTTATCCATTTCAGAGATTAAGCATGTCATTTAGATATGGATGTCAATTGCACTGTTCGTTCGTGCATGGGTAAAGTAGTATGTCAGAAAATCGTTCAGCGAAGTGATTTCGGTTTTCTGCAAAACGGTGTACGTAAATCGAATTGAATGAAAAAATGGAATAGGAATGATGGCACTAATTGCACATTTTGTTATCACACAGAGTCGGTTAGTTATATGTCAAAGAAACAAATAACTATATGGTTTCGTGAAACAGAGTTGATTCAGAAGAAGATACAAAAGTAATATCAATTTCTAATATATACGTGAAACTCGAAACAAATATTTTAAATTCATACATGGATTGAAAGGGGTATATTTTGTTGGAGAGATTAATATACCCCTTTCAGATTCCTGTAGTTTGGATTCAATCAAATGAGCCAATGAATGTCATTACATACGGTCATCGATGTCATGAGTAGGTAGATCAAAGTCGTATTTTTATGAATTTATAATATAATGTTATCCAGATTCATTACTGAAGAGCTGCTAAGGCAAGTCTTACGGCGAAACATACGATATCCAACAGTGAGGGTGACAATGTTCCATATGAGTTCACTTATTATATTGTGTATAAATCCAGCGAATGATATCTGATTCAATTTCCTAACAATTGTTTTGAATACGGACTGGATATCGAAAAGTGTTTTTTTATATAATTTATTGTTCATATATAAGTATTTGTTTTTTTTTCGTGTAATTGGATGTTACATGGAAGTAACTGTTTTGAGAGGGCTTTTTCTTTCAGTTTGTCTCTGAAAGTTACTTCTCTGCATGATCTACATATCTCTGTATGGGGTTACTTTTTTTGAAATTGATTACTTCTTATATTCTTTTGGATAATTTTTACTTTTTTTGTAGAAAGCCAAAACCTTGTTTCTTTCCTGAAAATCATGAACAAAAGTTATTGTCAAGAATGTTATAGAATATTTGTGAAATTTAATCATGTGGTAGGGTAGGTGAAACGTAATGTCAAATTTTTGCCATATTTCAAATATGCGTCTTTTTTCACTAATGCATTCCTATTGAAATATAATTTACTTATTGATTTCTGTTTTAATAAATTTTTCACTCATTCAGTTATTTCCTAATAATCGAAGTTATTTCCTAATAATCGGTTGAATCGACTATCAAGATGTTGAAAATATCTCTTTATCCCTTCATATCTCTGCTTCGGAACGTTTTTGACGGGTACAAAGGTGGTATTATGATGTCTTTAGACATACTACTAGACAGTTAAGTTGCATCGGAGTCAATCAAAATTACTTTTTTGGCAGGCAAAATTATAAGAAATCGGTGTGAACTGGAAGTTTTCAATTTATAAAACTTTTATTGTGTTCACTTTTTTATATATTGTTTTCAGTTAGTTGATGGTGATAAAATGAATGTTTTAAAAATTTCAATAATTAATAGTGTTTTGTGACATTTATTAAGCATAGAATTGTCGACGGCCGATATTTTTACTCTGTTTAAAAAAAAAATCTGTTTAAAATCTGTTTTTCCGTTAACCAGCTGTCGCACCCCTACGAACGACAACCCTCAAAAGTCGAAACTTGTGCGAGCTAAGGATTAACGAGGTCTTACCTTTTAACGTGTGATTCCTAACACGGGTTGGACGATAGCAAGTGAAGATCGATCGTTCAGACTAGGGCTTGAACCACCGACCAACACGGCAGTCAATTCGAGTGAGTGAACAAAGCACCCGCGCCGAACCGCTTGGCTATCGACCTACTCAAACTATTTAATTCTTCAAATAAAACTCACTCCGTTGATATTTGCAATGGTGGGTATCATCTTCACGTCTTTTCAAAATGGCGGAGGTCAAAGAAATTGGCTCGCTTAGATCAATGTTCTTTCTGATTATTCACTTTTTTGTGCTTATGCCGTCGGTCAACATTTTTTTCGTCATGCCGAATAAATCAGTTGGTTCGAAAGGTGGTAAACGTAAGATCACCATAAGTGCAATAATTTTCTCGACGCGCGCTTCACTTCAGGAAATGAAGACGCCAATTTATGAGACCTATGTCGTGCGAAAGAAAGCTGGCGTTGAATCATAAAAACGTTTTGTTTGGGCTCTCGTTTTCAACTAGTTGCCTTGCGGTGAAAGCTGCAGTAGAAGATAGGGGACGAATCTTGTCGTTGCTAGCTGTCGAAGCGTGGCTCCGCAACTGAACGCCTTGGTGAGCCTCGTTTATCTTTGATATTCGAGGATTGATTTCTATGTCGATCTCATAGATGACGTCTTCGTAAGACAAGATGTCATCAACTTTCCTTACTCACGCTTGCCCGTTGATTCCAGCAACGCATTTGTGGTTCAGTCTAGCATCACTGATGAAACCTATGGCGGGTCAAAACAGGGCTGTACGGTGTTGGATCACAAATGCGTTGTGTTTGAGCTCTGTTTTTCATTTTAATATTTTAATATCATTTAATATTAATATTAAATGATTTTTACACGTATTCAACTCATTTCGGCTATATCAACCAGATGGACTGTGCAATTGTATTCCCGTTTGATATGGAATAAAACACCATAATTTTTAGTTGATACTACCTGAGTTATACATTTTCGAGTCAGTCTTGAGGTTGAACATTTGTAGGTACTGTATTCTTAAAGTTTCAGTTAGGATTAGATGGCGCTAATCTCATTGCAGACAAGTTTCATGACATTCTACTCATAAACTGGTGAGTTATTGTGCTGAGAGTGACACTAGTAGATCAAAACAGTAGATCAAAAACAATTTCGTGTTTTGATTTTTCACTGCTTCTTGATAGAAAAAAATACCGTTCAAGAAACAACAATTAAACATTGGTGTGCTGACTTCAAACGTGGTCATAGAGACATCAATGATGCGAAACGCAGTTGACGTCCAAAAGAGGCAGTAACACCGGAAAACATAAAAAGAAATCCCCAAAATCGTTTTGAATGATCGAAAAGTGAAGTTGCGTGATTTATACCTGAATTGTAAAAATATCAAAAGAACGTGTTGGATGATGATTTGACTATGAGAAAGCTCTGTTCAAAGTGGGTGGCGCACGAGCTCACTGTTGACCAAAATTAATTCTGAACAGTGTTCGGTCATGTTTGAACATAATATACCGGAATTTTTAATCGATATGTGATAATGGATGAAACGTGGATCCATCATTTCACTCCGGAATCAAAACGATCGTCATCTGAGTGAAGAGCAACTGGTGAACCTCGTTCAAAGCACCCGAAAGCACAACAATGGGCTGGAAACGTTATACCCTCGGTATTGTAGGATATGTGTGGTGTAATATTTCATCGACTCTCTTAAGAAGGGAAATAGCATCAACAGTGAATATTATATAGCGTTATTGGAGTTTTTGGAGGCCGTAATTACAAAAAAACGACCGCATACGGCAAAGACAAAATTTTTGTATCATTAAAACAACGCACCATGTCACAAGCCAATCAAAACAATGGCAAAACTACATGAATTGAATTTCGAATTGCTCCCACACCCACCGTATTCACCATATTTGGCTTCCAGCGACTACGGACTGTTCGCAGACAGTCCGTAGTCTGTGAACAGTCCGGTGAAAAATTTCTCTCGAGTGAAGAGGTTATTGACCAAACTGAGGCCTATTTTGAGGCAAAAGATAAATCGTTCTACAAAAGTGGTATTGAAATTTTAAAACGACACTCGAATGATTGTGTGGCTCTTGATGGAGATTAAGTTGATGAATAAAGCCAATTTTGAGCAGAAAAAACGCGTTTTCTTTTTACGCTCGGGATGTTTCAGCCCATGTGTTATTATATCAAATGAGCCTTCATATTGGTCAAGCATCACCTCAAGTTCGTACATTCGTGTAAGATATAAAAAACATGTACTACCCTCCATCGGATATGAATGCATTTGTCATCTCATATCTCTCAATCGGGTATGAATGCATTTATCATGTTCCCAGACACAACAGTTGCTACTTCTGATATAAGGAAATCCTTTGGATAGGTGTCCATCTCGCTGTCATTGAATCTAACTTCAATCAAGAGTTCACAAATATCTGATCCGTTTGATTATTGTATATCGAAGAAAAAATAACAATCAAGATATAGTATAATTTTCTGTTGCTTCTAGTAGTTTTTGGGCTGTAATTTACACATATTTCAACAAATTTTTATTCTCTTATTATTTCTGAAAACAGAAACAACTTTCACGATCATACCCATAATCACTTAGACAAATGTTCTCCTGATTGATTTACAAATTACTTTTGATCATAGTGTCGGTCTCTTCTAAGACATTTGTCACAACCCCCCGTACTAGTTGCCTATCAGAAGGAAGTGACAGAATTAATTGCCAAACTAGTGGCAATTGGCTATGATCGCGACTAAGCTGCAGTGGAGAAGGGAGTTGTTCTTTCTCAACAGTATATGATTTCAATGCCAGGCGCCAGGTAAATGTGACTGCCGCATACCCACAAGAAACTAATACTATACCTCATCTACCTAGGAAGTATTCAGAAATGAAAGACAATTATTTCTTAGAAATCGTGTCACCCAATGTATTTTCTATTTTTTTCTTGGAAAGAAAAATAATATTTACAGATTATAATTTCCAGAAATCACCATTGTATCCTATTTCAAGTAATGGATAATATTCTAAAAAGGTGTCCCCCACCATATAGTATATCAGAATTCCCCAGTCATACTATTTTTAGGTATTTACACTTCAAATTCATTGAATAACAAATATTCTAAAAGTCACAATCCTAACTGACACTCAGATCAAACTCAATTCAGTTCCAGGTTAGACTAAATCTATGGTAAAAATTCATGTTCCAACCAATTCCTGGTTCCCAACAATAATTTCTCTATGAAAGAAAATGTATACAGTAGAGCCCCTATATACAATCCTTACACTCCTATGAAATCCTTTTATGCAGTGTAGGCTGCGAATACCCATATCCAGCCCTTCTAACGTGGTATTATCAGTACCAACACTCAATTATATCAACCAATTGCCCATCATTGTTCAATAATACGAATTATCATGAATAAACTCATGTGAGTAAGGAAATTTCGCAAAGCGCAAAGTCTACACTGTGCCCATTAGGTTACAAAAGGATATACATATAATTCTTAAATTGTCATACTAAGTAATCCCAGATAATAATAAAAGTCAGTTGTTAAACTTGCGTGTCACTCCAACTGCAGTCCCGAGATGAGATTTCACCCCACCGTTTCGGTTATCCAAACAGTAGCTTCAGAAGTCACGACAAATGTAAAACTACAGGAGTCTGGCAGGCAATGGCATGATACTTCGTAGTTCAGGAGACAGAGAATATGGGTAATCTAATAACTTCTAAGATAGGTCCAGCATCGATAGACACATCTGCATACTAGGCAATAATGACAAACTCCAATATCGGGAGACACAACCTCCTCTTAAATTAAGGTAATTAAGACATCATTCTCAGTGAGTGGGGTGATTCAGACACCCTTTGACACCACCAGAAACACCCTGAAATAATAAAACCCATGTCAACCAATGGTCATCCGTTTCTGATTATTAGGTAACCAACTACATACCTTTTCTAAAGTCACAGCAGCGAAAACGTTTTAAGAGGTCCATTTTGAAGGATATATTCTTCCGTTGATTTGGCCAACAAGTCTAGACGATGCCCTTGGGCCTTAAGAAAAGGGTGGCGTGATACGTTTCGTGGAAGTCCCAAAATCCCACAAATGTGGATTATTTCCTCAAAAATAACAACACAAATGGTTGGTAGACTCGTTGGTAGACATAACCGTTGTGAAGTTACTCCCAGGCATTTGTCAAATCATAAACACAAATCAACTGTACCCAGATATAAACAATTGCTGGAAGGATGAGAAACCCACTGTGATTAGTTCTAATTGAAGACAATGGGTAATGATTTAAAGGAATGATGACATTTATAGAGGTACTGAAGTTACATAGACAGCATAAGCAATTTCCCCAAAATGTAGCAAGTAAGTTTCTTAACAGCTGATCACTAGAAATCATAAAGATACTTTCTTATTTAATCCTCCTAAAATAGACGAATATATCTGGAGAACAGTCTCTCAGAATCAAAATAATACATATTACACTATTTACATATGAAATTACCTTTAGGTATTTCATTCCTACTGAACAACTGCAAAAGTAATCCACTGAAATTAGCAGATACATACAATTACTAAGAGTCCATCAGGGACTATTACACATTGTTAAGTCTTCAAAAATATTTTCACAGAAATTTTAACAATGAAAAGCGACTATAACGATTAGGTACTGGCCAAATGTCCATTACCTCACTTTACTTTAAAGAAACTCATTATAGCCAAGTATTTCTCTTTCGCAAACGACAAAATTTTATTATGCAAGCGTAAAGAAAGCTTGCTGCACAAAAACACAATTTCAAAGAGTTTGTATTACATGAAATCACATTTTATACAAGCGTAACAAAATTATTCAGCTGAATATTTCTTCTGAAGTGCTGGAGTCCTTACTCCAGGTGTGTGCATTTGTATTATTATTCGCAATGTTGCTTGTGGATCGGATCTCCTGTGAATCCTTGAATAATTTTGCTTCAATAAAACATATTTCCCAAAACTGTTCAGATTTCACGTAATGAAATTTAAATTCATGAATTATTAGGATCCATATACTGGCGTTTACGGGATAGATACTTCCATTCAAATATTCACATAGAAACAAAGTTGATTCACAACAAACACAAACTAACACATACTTGACGACAAACAAGGATGATTGTTTTTGATTCACGAAAGTAATTCAAAGAAATCGGGGTAAATATTCATTCATATGCATATATAATCCGAAATAATATTTTATGTCAGTATCATCATAATTCACAATTCATATCTATCTTAAAATATACATCATAACATTCTAGAAAATTTGTTATTGATTGGGCGTCGTTATGAATTTAATATCCTGAATAATATACTTGGTAGATAATTTTATCCCGATTCTGTGACAATCGACTTCCTGTCGTTAACATTTTACGAAAGGACAATACAGGTGATTGTAATAAAAAGTATCCAAGACATGTTTATATTGCATTATTATTTAAAAAAATCCCAACTTATACTAAATTAATAGCATATGCAGATGACTTAATGGTAATGGTGAAAGAAACTGATATAACTGACATTAATAATAAAATTAATATAACCTTAGATATTATTCAGCAATGGAAGGAAGAACATGACTTGAATATATCATACGATAAATGTGAGGGTATTATATTTCATAATAATAAAATTAAAAATAGTCTATTTAATATTAATATAAATGAAGCGATAATTAATTTAAAAAATGAAGAGAAATATTTGGGAATGATTTTACAACATAATCTGAAATGGGATAAACATATTGAATATATCATTAGGAAAGGAAGGGAAGGAATCAATGTAATGAAATGTTTTGGTAGAGTATGGTGGGGATCGGACCCTAGAATAATGATGCTAATGTATAAGGGGCTAATACAATCACATTTAGATCATGGATCCATTTTGCTCAAACCCACAACAAAAAAAAAATAAAAATAATCTAGATAAAATACATAATCAAGAATTAAGATTGGTAACAGGAACAATGAAATCTACACCTATTAATGCTTTATTAGGAGAAACCGGGGAAACTAAATTAGAAATCCGTCGTCAATGTTTAACAATTAAATTCCTGACCAAAAGATTATCAATTAAATCAACTTACCACTTAAAGTTATTTGTGATGAGAAACTAGGGTACTGGAAAAATAGAGGAAAATCTTACATGGTAACCGCTTTAGAAATCCTGCAACCACATAAAACATGGATATATACCAATGAGATTCTTCCATGCTTTAGTTCTAACTTCAACCCATATATACATGAAATGAAAATAATAGATTTAAATATAAAAAAGTCAAATGTTAATAATAATAAAATTTAGCCACCGAAGACTTAAAAGAACAATATACTTTCATATACACAGACGCTTCAAAAAGAGAAGGAAAAACGGACATAGGAATTAACATCCCAGAAATAGATTTCTCCTTTTCGGCCAGAGTAAATGACATGGCAAATGACTGTGACGCAGAACTAATAGCCATTCATGAATGTATGGCAGTATGCTTGAGAAAAAACTTAATATTTACGGACTCCAGAAGTGCTATAGAAAAAATTTTGCTAAAAGAAATAACAGCTAAAAATGATCATATAAGTTTATCCATCAGAAACCTGGCATATCATGCTTCATTAAATATCACCTTGTTTAAATTTGCTTGGATACCAGGTCATGCTGATATTAAAGGAAATGAAACGGCAGATACTTTACCAAAAATAGGGACCAACTTAAATATTCCATTAAATATTAAATTAAACAGTCAATCAATTTATTTAAATATTAAACATACAATTAAAAATAATTTTAAATTACAATGGGAAAAGGAAATCAAAAAAGCAGGAAAAACCTATAATAAAATTTATGAAAAATAATCTAATAAAACAGAACTTTATACCTTCCCATACATCGAGAGGAGACACATAACAACAATAATCAGGATGAAAACCGGACACTGCCATACTAAAGAACATGTATATAAGATAGGAATAGTTGATAATCCATATTGTGAATCCGGTCAAATAGAAGATTTAAACCACATTTTTCTGGAATGCCCTATCAACAATCTCCCAAATAAAGATATATATTTTGAATTCAATAATAAAGGTGTTGAAACTCCCTTCAACATATTCCAAGTTTTCAGTAATTTGAACTTACAAATCATAAAATTTATTATACAATTTTCAGACTATAATAAAATCAGACTATAATTTTTATCCCAAATAATCTATCTCCCTTATATAACCGGTATCAAGTAACCTAGAACCTATTGTTTGTGTATTTTTGTCAACCTAATAACCTTTAAAGCACATGAAGAAAAAGACACACAATACTAAGAAGTGGACAAATAGAATAGAAGAACTGAACAAATTCAATGGGTTGTTCATGGGCTAAGCTCAGATGAAGACAACCCCAGATATTGAGCTGGACCCAATTGCGCCTGAATAAGAAGCAGCGGCCAATAAAGAAGGAAGGAAGGTAGGACATGTGTTTATTCACGAAAAGTTCGTCCATGTGTCCATCTAATTCTACTGAATACTTAGTTCAGAATGTGTTAGTAGATGGAGCACAAACTGAATGGGAAATCGTGATTTTTGTATAGTTCAATGTTCATATAAGAGAAGTTGTTTCAGGAGGGCTATTTCTTCCAATTAGTATCTGAAAGTTACTCTTGCTTTTTTCCTTCCTTTGGGAATTTTCCATAATTTTTTGTATAAAGATAGAGAAGTGAAAGCCGTACAGCTTTTTTCCCAAAAAATCATTAAGATATCTTTATCTTCATCAAACATTCGACTGTGAGAGATAACTTCTTGCGCTGGGACGATTGATTAACAAAAAAGGTGACGGTGTTGCAAATGAAAATGTGTTGATATTGATTTGAAGCGGTATAATGAACCACATGAAATCAAAGTATTGAGGTTCCAGTTTCTTCTCTCATTGGCAAGCAAGAGTTATCTTCGTATAACCGTGGGTACTTTGCTCCCTCAGTCAATCAGCCGATGTGTGGGTCGATGGTTCAAGCCCCAGGCTGAACGCTCGATTTTCACTTGCTATCGTCCAACCCGTCAAGGTTTTTAGTTTAAGAATTATCAGGTTTTTTGAATTTACATTTAAAACTGATAAAAATTATTCAATTAACTTAAGTATATCTAATGAAATTATCACGGGAAAATTTGTTTTCCATGGATTCTCGATTATTCAAATATCTAGAAGGTATGTGCATTTTTTTTCTTAATAATGATATTTACTGGGTTTAAATAATATTTATTGTTCAAAGGTCCGTATCGGTCAGCGAGTGCGGGACGCGCATCGCCCACTTTTAGCTCTATTTTCGCCTCTAAACAAAAATTATAAATATTGGTGATAGAGTTCCGGGAGGTGGGACTTTTTTCAAATTTCGGATATCTTCAATGTTTTCTGAGATATTTGCAAGAAACCAACCCCCTCTCTTTTACTAAATTGTTTATTAGTTTTGTAACTTTTTCGATCCCTTCTTGAGATTTTTCCAAATCGAATGAGCCTTGGATCATAATTTTCGGTGCCCTTGGACAGAAGTTCCAAAAAAAGGATCTTGTGACCCAGATTAAATGTGAATATTTTGTTTGTACGTTCATATGCATTTGTCAATTTTTATTTGAATTTCTTGGTATGTAGCACGGCACTACTGAGAATGGTTCTCGAAATGTATTGCGTTCAATCAATTCATATTCAATGTTTTGAGCTATTTTGATACCGGAATATTATTTGAACTGAAAGAGGTATATTTTCAGAAGAGATTCACTTTTGGGATGAAATATATAGCTTTCAATTTAAACAAGATTTCTATGGCTGGGATTAAATCAAATAAGCGAATGAATGTCATTACATAGTGTCATCGATGACATAAGTAGATTAAACTAATTCAAGAGATGAAGTGGTAATTTAATAGATGAATCGGGTGTTTTTTCTCAAAATGTTATCCAATCACGCACAAGCTTTTAAAACTTTAGTGATCTTTCATGCATTTTTCCTCCTTTATATTAGTACCGTTGAAAATGAACATAATACTTATATTTGGTGCTGAATAACCAATAAGGCAAGTATCTTCCGGCGAAAAATTGGATGTACACCAGTGAGGACGACAGTTTTCCATGTAAGTGAATTTTCACCTTTTTCATTTACTATATTGTGTATCAATCCTATGAATCATATCTGATTCAATCCCATAACGTATGTTTGGAATACTAACTGAATAAAGAATTTTTTTTTGTATAATTCAATGTTCATTCAAAAGTATTTGTTTTGAAAGTATTTTTATTTCGTGTGACTCAAAGTTCACTAGTATATGACAGTATCTGTTTCGAGAGGACTTCTATTTCAGTTTGTGTCTGAAAGTTACTTCTCTGCGTGATCTACACATCTTTGTAAAGAGTTGATTTTTCAAATTAATTGCTTCCTTCCTTTCTTTGGAAGATTCCCACATTTCTTTGCATAGAGATGGATCCGTAGAAAGCCAAAACCTTTCTCTCCAGGAAATTATTTGAACGTTTCACTAAAATATTACCTTTAATTAACACTCGACTTGTTCAAATTAGAAAACTTTATTTGTAGTATATAGACAGCAGTGTCAGTAAGAGACATTGAAGAAAACAAAAGTATTCAAGTAACACTATATTGTGGGACTTTCACTGAACAGTTTACAAAACCGCTGTTCAGTAAAAATTTCAAAATAAAGTATTACTTGAATACGGCCAATTCCATCACATAATAACAAAATTTTGCCATCTCAAAGTCATTATATCCGTTAACCTAATAATTCTTGCGACGCAATAAAATATTCTTTATCATTTCCTAACTACCTAGAGGGACGGTAGCCTGGTGGCTTGCTTCACTCACTCAATCGACCGCTGTGTATACCGGCGGTTGGAACCGCAAGCCCAGCCGATTGATTTTCATTTCCCATCGTCCAACCCGTGTTAGGAATCACACGTTAAAAGGTAAGACATCGTTAGTCCTTAGCTCGCACAAGTTTCGAGTTTTGTCAATGAGATAATGTTTGAGGGAATTCCCATGGTTATGTTGGTTTGAACACTTCAATCAGATGATGTGTAAAAAAACTATTTTATCACCAATAAAGAATATACAACGCAAAAAACTTTTTTCTGGTGTCATCAAAATTGTTTCATTTCAAACATCACAGAATAAATTTTGATAACACAAGTTTTCATCAATGTCGTGCTGAAAATTTGGAGCGTTGAAAACATTTCTGGGTCGATTGTGACATGAGAATCGTGAAATAAATGAAGTGGAAATATAGTTTTGTCTCAAGAGCGGAATACTGATATGATGAGGGAAGGGACAATTCAAAATGAAATATCGAGAAAAAATTATTGTTCCATTCATTCATCTTTAGAAAATTGTATTGTAATGATTATGATGTTCTTCATATCATCTTGAAGTTTGTTTCTGTTTTATGTCCTTCATGTTGCAAGTCTTAATGCAAAGTTGCACCTATCCATGAGCAATCATATAAATTCAAACAATGAAAATGACTCCCCCGTGATTCTATTTAAAATGCTGCATGAATGCCGTTTCATTTCCAATAGTTCGCCGTATCGTATAAAATCGAACGGAGTTGAAAGCATGAAATAGAATTATCATGTTGAAAAACGATTTTCATTCAATGCTGAACGTAAGCTAACTGTTCTCATATATATCATGCTATATTTTTTATGTCTAATTCATACGGTGGAGATATAAAACATATTTCCACCACAAATTGTAAACGATCCGCAAGGTGCAATTAATCATACGGCAGCGTTTTCGTTCAGCCAGAAGAAATTGATGTATCCAACTTCAGAAATAATGAAAATATATCTATCATTTCCCTCGATGAGAACAAGATGTCGGAATGATATATTGAATATTTATATCAGACCACGTAGCAGCACCCAGCAGATTCATGAAATAACTGTTTGAATTACTCAGATATTTCCTATTTTGAAAATCATACTCTAAATGTCAAAACTGATTCATCAATTGAAGTAATTCATGAACAAGAGACCTACATAATTCTGTATCAACAAAGTAATGAACATTTTGTTCACCCAGATACGTAATACAGAAGTATCTATTGAAGAATGTGGTTGTAATTCCCAACAGAAAATGCGTAGGCCAGTAATTGGGGGTCTAAATTTTCAAAATAAATTATCAACATTGAAAACACAATAACAGTATATTGAAGTTCTACAACAGTATTGCTGTGGCTGATAATCTGTTTCTTTCAGTCATGTTCATACCTGCACTTTTTTCTATTTCTCCATCATAACAAATATTGACTAAGTATTAAAAAAAAACTAGTACAATTTATTCTATATCCATCAGAATGAAATGAAAAGTTGCCGCTGCTTTTACAAAATGTTTGGATCTCAGAATATGAAAGGAATAACCGAAAATAAAGAAAACATACCTTCTTATATTTATTATTCCTTTGTACCGTTTTGACTTTGAAGTGACTTGAATTCTTCAAAGGAATTACTTACTCTCTTTCAATAAGATGATTATCATTTGACGATTTCACTCTTTATATCATAACTATAAAGAAAAAGTATTTCAAAGTCAACATTCGCTAAAATAGTTCGCACGATCAGAGCATAATCACAAGTGTTTTTTTATTTAAACGTGCTGCTCACTGTTTATATCTAGATGTTAAAGTATCAGTCGATCTTGGTAACTTGTCATGAAATTTCGACTGAAGATCAATCATAAGCTACAATTTGTTGATTATATTCAATGTCCTTATTGAAAATCTCTCTGCCTGAATTTTGTGAAACAAAATTAAAAAATCGTAAACCATTTCAGTGTTCATATAATTTTTTGAACAAATATTTGATCCATAACATTGTTACAGAAACTGTTTCTTCAATTCGTATATACGAAATGTGACTGAAATAAATGATTTTTTGATTCGAAAATGAACAAAACATATTTCCAACTGTTTATCGTGTTGAAAATAATTGTCAAAAAATATAAGCTTGTTTCCAATATGAGGTGAGACAGAATATTTTAGTTCGATATCGATTTTTTCATCAATATGTACAGACGGATGGTAGCCGATATGTCAATGAGAGTGTTTTGTTCTACTTTTTCAGTCAACCATTATGGGGAACATTAGTTCGAATTCAACTGCAAGATTTTAGATTTTTTTCACTGTGAATCGTCTGATCCGTGCACGTTGAAAGATCTCGTTGATTCTCAGCTTTCATAATCCAATTCACAAATAATAGTATTAGGTTTCCGGTAGTTGTGTTCACTGAGAACAATCAACGGTATCCATTCAAAAAAGTACAGGAGTCAGTCCGATTAAATCTCATCAATTTAAATAAAGAATATTCGTTTACAGAAATTCTTTGTAGAGTAGTCGATGTTTCTTGTCGTTCCTTTGGGTATTTTCAACCTTCCACAGACTGAAAATATAGATGAATCTAAATCAATAGAAAATCTGCTCAATAGGGGCAAACTGAAAAAACTATAGAAACCATTTGAGCGACCAGTTGGTCGATAACTTTTACGAAAAAAAGATTCTTTTATATGCAGAGCAAAATTTGTAGATATTACAAGCTACTGACTTATCGTGTGATTTATATTGCACAATAACTTTTTGGGGTGAACTTTCAAGTTTGATCTTCACTACAAGTTAGCAGATTCTCTATTAATTCAGCTTTGTTTATTTTTCAAAACGTGGAAGGTTGAATACTCAAAATACTATGAAAAATTCAATAAGGAACGTTCGTTATTGATTATTTTGAAATTGTTATTTCACAATTCATGATAATAATTATAAAATTTTCAAGACTGTTGCCTCATTACTTGAAGTGACGAAACTACTGTGTACTGAATCGCATCGTAAATGAAATGTATTGTGTGAAAATTGTGGAATTATTATCATTGATTTCCATCAAATAATGGGTCAGTATATTCACGAGAATTATTTCAGTTGATATAGATCGGTGAACCTTTTTTAAATTTGAGATATGTTATCAAGTATTACAAACCACTTGAAAGATGCAGCTTATAATACTTAGTAAATAATAAGGAACTTATGTTTATATAGAATACAAAAAAAATAAGACTTTTTTATGAATATGACAAAGATGTTCAAGTAATTCCGGTGATGAACACTCTAATGAACACCTCGAATGAGAGATGTACCACCTCGAAAAATACAAAAACAAATTTAATGTCTCCACAGCTTCTGTTAAAAAAATATTTTTTTCCGTTAACCAGCTGTCGCAACCCCTACGAACGACAAAACTCAGAAGTCGAAACTTGTGTGAGCTAAGGATTAACGAGGTCTTACCTTTTGTGATTCCTAACCCGGGTTGGACGATAGCAAGTGAAAATTGATCGTTCAGACTAGGGCTTGAAACATCGACCAACACGGAGTTAATTCGAGTGAGTGAACAAAGCACCCACGTGGAACCGATCGGCTACCGACCGACTATGGTTGAACTAAGCAATGAAATTTGTATTTCTGTGAATAAGAACATGTCATATATACGTGGACTATCGCTGAGATAATCCACATCAAAATTTGTAAGGATTCCATTCTTCTTCATATCCGAAACAAAATATTCAACTCTACCGTCAATAAAATTCTTATCCAGTAATTTATAATGTTCATTAATTATCCGATTATTTTGTCTCATCATCAGTTGGCTGATTTTTCTTTCTTGATGAAGCGAACGGTAACATCTGAATCTGAATGCTGACAATGAATGCTTTCTACAGCCTTGAAGAATTTGTGAACTATTGCAAAAGTACCTAATTTATGTTAATACTTGTATGTAAGTATGCCACTGTATGAATATTGTACTTTCAAAATAATTTATTGAATTTCTAATTTAAAAAAAAATTATTTGCATAACATTAACAATGTGCTACTAATTATAATATGACTTGCCATATCCAAGCACAGCTTGGCTACAAATGGTTAATAAAGAATCTGAATCTGAATCTGAATTTAATTCTCTCAAAATGGAATGATTGTAACGTGATATGACGGAGAGGAACCAAGATAAATTACTTATAAGAATCTAATGAATATGGAATTCTCTACCGTTTAACTATTATTATTACTGCACAAAATCAACACTTTGTTATTTATACTATGAAAACATTTGTATTCATTTATTACACTATGGATATACGTTACATACCTAATACTTTTTTCAAGCACTTAACTATATTTATGTGGCGTTGGGTGTACCCTACTTTCAAAATATGTAATGAAGTTTCATTTTTACTATCAATACTCTTATTCATGGGAAATTAGTACTGGAAAATTTTCAGAAACTGAATTCCGTAATTTAACATTCGAAAAAATTGTATTTTCCATATCAGATATATTTAAACCATCAACATCATTCTAAAAGTTCCAGCTCAACATAAGGTCCCGGCAGAAAAATGCTTTCCGAAAAATTACTTCAGATACTGGACTTTATTCGTCATTTGGAATGGAACCACCAATATGAATTAGAAACTATAGAAAACTAGAAAGAGATGTACTCTGTCAATCTAAGCAACAGAGTGCTCCAAAACATTATCATGCATGATATCCCAGACAAGGCTGCTTATACAGAGTCGCACTAAGGAATGACCCAATTTTACTTTTTTTAATAATATGTGGCTGGGTATAGGAAATTAAATACTTTCGAATGTATTATATTCAAAAAATATACTAATCATGAAATTATAAAACAACAACAAAAATTAATTGGCGCTCCGAGGCGACTTCATTGATTCTAACGGCACATTTTTTGCCTTTTCAGCCTCAGGAAAACCCAGAAAAACCTGCAGCACCACATCATCTGAAGATATTGATCTGCCAATGACTTCTCATTTATAAAACAAAAAGTAGGGTGTCTCCAGTGGCTTCAATAAACTGAAGATATCGCCAGAACACTTAGTGACACGACTATCGTCAAACTGAAACCAGTCCGTTTCGTCTTTGACCAATGCGTAATAATGGCCAGATTCAAAGCCAGAACCACAGTGAACAATGACTGCATGAAGATTATAACAGTGGTCTGCTAGATTGAAGTGTTCCTCTATTTCGAACCTTCGTAAGAGTTTGATGCTTCCGTCAGAGGTTGAGTCATGTTTGAAGATCATCAGTGTTATTATTAGATGAACTGGTGCCTCAACTATACTTGTTTTCTTATAATGGTCAGTTAGGAAATTGTTTTAGGTGGAATGTGTTGAATTGGTAAACATTTATCAACTGATATTTTGTATTGCGAAACAGTGGGTTGGTATACATGTTTAAAATTGCCACTTATCTGTCAGTTGTCAAGTTGTCAATATGTATGGATATAAAATTGAAACAAAACTGCAACATAATATACATGTATAAATAAAATTTGTTCTTTCATTCGTCCTTTATGAAGTATATGTAATGATTTTACATATACAGTGTGTCTCAGATCTCATGGATGCACCCTCGTAACTTCCGTAATTTTCAAATAGAATGATGAAACTCGCAGGATTGATGAAAATGCTGAAACCACACTTACCAGCTAAGTGATATACACTGCCTGCCACTCGCGATGAAAGAACCCATTTTTACGAAAAATCATACTGAGGGCACAATAAGCTGAACATTTTTTCAGATTCGTGATCAGAACCCCCAAATTACTACAGGTACACTTTTTTCTGAAAAATATCAGCATTGAAAAATACAGTCGTCAATATGAAGAAAATAGAGGGAAATACCTTCATTGCAGAAAATGCAAAAGAAATAACAATCCTTGAAGGATGGCACAGAAAACTTGGCCATCTAAGTTACACTCAAATGAAGAAAATTTCAGATCTCTGTGATGGAGCAGATTCCAAGATAGATAAATGCCAAGCAAGTAAACCTTCCTTTCAAGACTACAAGAAAAAGGCCAACTCGCTCACTGGAGATCATTCACACACAGGTGATCCAATTGACTCACCAACATTCCACAATAAGAATTATTTCATTGTTCTACTGCATGACTACACACACATTTCTGCACAGTAGATTTGCTAGAAACCAAAACTTCAGATGAAGAATTCGAGTACATCAAGAAATGTATAAATGAAGAAGAAACTCATTTCAAAATGAAAGCATGCAAGATAATGAGTGATAATGGTACAGAATTTGAAAACCACCTTCTCTCAGTTTGGTGCAAGGAGAAAGGTATCATCCAGGACTTTACAATTCCCTAAACACCACAACTTTATGGAAAAAGTGGAAGAATTATGCTTACACTACTCAACAAAGCTAGAAATGATATTTGATGCAAACTGTGACAAAGAAATGTGGGAAAAACAATAAGAGTGGCTGCATACTTGGGCAACAGGAGTCCCACTAGATCATCTCAAACTCCTGCAGAGTTCGGTAAGAAACCCAATCTATCTTATCTGAAAAGTTTTGGTCAGAAATAATATGCCAAAATGTCCAAGCCCCATAAGAAATTAGACAGAAGAAGTAATGAAGACAGGTTATACATCAAATGGATACCGTCTATGAAATTACCAAGAGAAATTTCCACAGCAAGAAATGTGATTTTAACAAATACCTCCTTCCATCCAGAACCAAAAAAAAATCAAACTATTGAATTCCATTATAAAGGAGAAGTAGAACAGGAAGAGCTAGAAATACCAAGAAATGAAGAGGAAGAAATTCCCAACAATCTTCATGTCAGAGAATACAAAATCCATAGAACTAATAGACAAGACAAGAAGAGAAAGAAGACAATTTTCAGGTTACTTATTACAATATTTCAGTGATGAAGAAGAAATAAAAAATCAAGCTTTTTTAACTTATAATGACGCTCTTGAATCTGATGAGAAAGTGAATGGAATAAAGCTATAAAAGAAGAAAGATATTCGATTTTGAGAAACAATATTTGGATCCATGTGAATGAAGAAGAAGTGAAAGGCAAAGAAATACTATCAAGCAGATGAATACTTAGGTAGCAAGAGGATGTATTTAAGACAAGGGAAACAAGGACTACAAAGATATTTAACAGTCCAGTGGTGGACCCAACATCTCTAAAACTCTTATTTGCAATAACAGCAAAGAAAAACTGGATAATACAAACTCTGGATGTCAAAACAGCCTTTCAATATGAAGAATTAGAGGATAAACTTTATATGACAGTGCCAGACGGTTTCAGTCAACCAGGCAAAGTATGCCTTGAGTTTTTGTATGGCTTAAGACAAGCGCCTTTTTTGTGGAACAAGAGATTTTCTGCATTTCTTGGGAAACAAAATATGACACAATTGAAAGCAGATCAAGACATGATCTCGAGATGTAATTCAAAATGACTTTCATTGAACATCGCAAGACAACACTGATTGGGGAATTATCATCTCTCAAGAAACTTATGCTAGAAATTTTCTCGATAGATTCCGAATGCAAGACTCAGAACCAATGAAAACACCTATTGCTCAAGATATTTACAAGACTGAAGATGATGGAAAATACCCAGAAAAACAAAGATTTGATTACAGAGAAGCAGTCGAAAGCTTGCTTTACTTATCTTGTAAGACACGTCAAGATCTTGGTTTAGCAGTTGATTTTAAAAGCCGTTCCATGGAAAATCTAAAGAAACAAGACTACACAAACGTGAAGATACTTAACAGAAATACCAGATGCTGGAATTTTCTACACCAGTGAACAACTATCTACAGAGAACTTATATCTATATGCATTGTGTGATTCAGATTTTACAGCAGATATAAATCCAAGACGAACAGATTAGAACAAAGAAATAAAAATACAAATCACATCGGGATATGTAATTACCCTGTTCGGTGGATCTGTAACAATGTCGTCCAAGCGTCAAAGTGTGGTGACGTAATCAACTATGGAAGCAGAACTTATTGCTGCATGTGAATGTACTAAAAACTGAAGTAACTCATAGAGTTGCAGAAAGAGTTGACAGAAGAAGTTGAAGTATCACTCCACATTGACAATTAGAGCACAATGAAATTGATCAAAGCAGGAATGTTGAAATCATGTAGGCATATTGAAATTAAATATTTTTTATGAATGATGAGTTTTACAAAGGTCTTTTCAACTTGGATGTGTACCATCAGAAGAAAATGTCAGTGATATGTTCACATTGTCTATTGTAAAATTTGATGAATTTGCTGAAGAGTTGCTACATTTGCTGTTAACTATTCTCAAGACTTGCATATATCATGTTGAACATATGTTATATGGCTTATCATTATATTATCTGAAGTGCTCAATGACATTAAGAAATACCAAATCTTCCAAAACAGGTCCCAGGATATCGATATGTAAAGTAAATTCCACATAAAATTTAATTGATTTTATTAATCTTCACTCTTGAAATTCGAAAAGATTGGGAGAATTGATACTTTCTATTCTAAAACAAGCCAGTTTGATTGGTTTTAAGCCAAACTGTTGTCTGCTATCTAGAACCTAAATTGGTTATTGATCCTCAAAATTTGGATTTTTTTTAACCAAATTATTACCATATCAAATAAACCACATTTGAAAATAGAGTGTTCAAGTTATCAATTGTATATCATATTTTTTCAATTTTCAATATTTGACCTTCTCGGCTCCAAGTATTCAAGCATTTTCATTCGATACTCTCAAAACAAAAGGATCAAAATAACCGCCAGCGTAAGGACGTCTAGAGCTTTCACGGCAGCAAATGAGTGTTGAAAGTGAAGAGTGATGATGGTTTGAATATGGATGAATGAAAAGCTGTGGGAAGATATTCGAGAACAGAAAGCGATACATTTTGCGAAAACGAGGACAATCCTGCTGAAGTGCTGCTTCAAGTAGTTTAATGGGACTTTGAAATAAAGGATACATTGAATGCGAAATGAGTGCCGTAAGGTATATTTTTCTTTGTACCGATACGAATTTAGTCATCTCTGCAAATATAATATGAAACATGGCAAATTATTCATGAACGTACCAGAGAAATTGTCAATAGAAGTTTGATTATAGATATGCTCAGATGACATTTACAATGATAATGATGTATTCATTCATAATATAATTCAGCTCACCAATCAATTGAGTTACGTTATCAAAAAACAAAGTTGCACACCAGTCAATTTCACATTACGAAATTGAGAAAGTGAATACAATTGATTTCACTTGTCAGGTGAATATTTGATTGCAAAATACCCCATTATTAATATGACATTAGAAGAATATTGTATCATTACTGTTTCCTCTGAAATGCAGCAAGTGGAGAAACACTTCAATAAAAGTAATGTTCTGGGATGTACACATCTGAAGCGGAAGGCGGCGCAACCGTAGAATGCTTTCAGATGAACCTCACCTTTCTCTTACCAAATTTAAAGACTATAGTCCAATCTACTGCAAAATATCTTCATTCTATACATATACAGAAGCGGCTCCGATGTAGCTCTAAAGCAACCGTGGACAATAAACTGACAACGAGGAGTAATTTATAATATGACATGAAAACCCAGTAGTACGAAGAAGTAAAAAAGATAATAGGTGAGTGTAAAAACAAATGTTGATGCAAATTGGGGAACATATGATACTGCATTGGATAAAGATAAAATTACATAAACCATAGGATCACAGCGAAGCAGTGTATTTCAAGTAATCATTGAATACTTTCGCAAATATTTTTGCTGTATTGTGCCTAGAGTCAAAATAATTATATCCCAGCTGAAAATATCCGCCGCAATTGAAATACTGTGCATGTTTTGGAGAAACACGTGTCTGTGGTTAATATATGTGCACAAATAAATTTGATATAGAGTGCAACAGACTGTTGGTTGACACTAGAAGTCACGGCTACCTGGAAATGACCTCTGACTTTATGCCCCCAACTGTCAATTACGAACTGCCTTATAAAGTACTGTTCCCGAGTAGAGAGGACTGGATCCTCCGGGAGAAGGAAATATTAAGAGCAGATAGTTGTTGGTACATAGATGGATCAAAAAAACCTTTCGGTTCCGGTGCAGGTGTTTTCAGTCAGAGACCCAGGACAGAAATATTAACCTGCCTAGGAACCTATGCGACAGTATTTCAAGCGGAAATTATGCGCGTAGAGATTGGAAGAATCCAACCTCATACACAAGTCAATAAAAATGTTTTCGGACAGTCAAGCGGCGTTGGAAGCTCTTGGCTCCTACCAAGCAACGTCTGATTTGGTAGCAAATTACCAAAAGTGACTCTCCTCAATCGGAAGACTTAACATATTGTGTCTGGATTCCTGGACATACTGGCCTGGAAGGCAATGCGGCTGCTGACTTCCTTGCAAAGGAGGGTGCCGCAAGCAGCTTCATCGGACCAGAACCTGTCATTGGCATCGCAGAATCTTCCAGGATTGGCTCACTCCAAGGCGTTTATTCACCCTTCGAAGTATGATACCAAAAAGGTGTTGGACTGCAGCAGGGATGAACTACGATGTCTAACAGGCCTTCTTATAGTCACTGTCATTTTAATCATCATATGAAGAGACTCGAACTGTCGGAAGACAGTGTTTGTTGCCTGTGTTTGGAAAATGATAAAACAGTAGAGCACATACTTTGTGCCTATCCCGCTGGAGACAGAATGAGGTTTTAAGAGTTCGGCGCAACTCATCATATTTTGTTTCATTGTCAAACAGTTCTTATTCACTCTCACTGGTATCTATTCCAATATCAATCATGAATTCTTGCACCTCATCCATAATGTTTCAATATACCCTTCTTTAATCTTCTGTGCGTGTTTGCAAATGTTTTACCAGTTTTGAGTTATCAACTTTTGAAATGTGTCTTCCGCACATCAGCTATCACGGGATCATTCTTTTCTAGTGCCCATACATTTTTTATGGGTTTCAGTTCCGGATGTTACGGTGGTAGGCGTAGTATTGTAATGTCACGTTTCTCTAGAGGCGTATCAATTATATATGTTGTATAAGCTACGTTATGCTTTCCAATTAATGCATAAAATTCAGCTTTTGAAGCATTGACTCATGTGAAATACCTCTTTCGTTAGCCAAAGCTGCATCACTGTTTTTCTTGAAAAATCTTGACTATTATCAACCTGAACATTGTGGGAGGAGGCAATATCCATAACTTGAAGGCATTTTTTGGAATATCAGGTATACATTTATTTTTAAACCATTTCGTCAAGGTGACTTCCTTGAAGTAAAACAGGCTACTGCCTGTTTCACATTTCAATATAAATATGTGTTAACGCATTAGGTGCGAAATCTGGTATACCTCCAGCTTGTGAGATAATAATTTCTTTCGAATTTGGACCTTTTTAAACATTTCGAACAGTCATCGTCATACGACTTATATTTTTGGTAACGAATTACTAACTGGTGCAAACTATTTTGAAACACGACTAAAATTATTTTTCACGAAATGTAGATAAGACCTTCTTGATTACCAGTACAGTCGTATTATTGGAGAAGTTTTTTCAGAATTGAGAATATTCTGGAAAAAGTTTCATTAAAGCCCATTTACAGGCGTATTTTCAGACATACCTGGCTAATAAGCCTACTTCTCATATGGTTGTCTATTTTATGTTACATCAAAGCAAACGAAGCTGATATTTTTCGACTGCCAACCAAAAAATATTACTTTCATTGTGTGAAATGAATGCATTCAAAAGAATTTCACCGATTCCAAAAGGCTACTGTTACTATGAGCAGGCACGACCACTTTCATAAATTAAGAGCTCTGACGTACAAACACAAAACTTAATTATTTACATCAATGCCTCGAATGCAACGACAATGCCGGTTTGTTTTAGCCTTTTGTTTGCTTGAGAATCTTTCCATTCATACGGAAGTTTCTAATTATTTCGCACAACGCGGAAGGTAATAAACTTGAGTTCCTTCTGGCGAAGGACATATTCAAATTCGCGCAATATTCGGAAAAATGCTCAGTATTGTCTTTTGCTATTTTCATCTTGGAGAATAAGCGGGACTCTGGTTATTTTCAGTTAATTAGATGTCAACGACAACTTTGAGATATAATAGGGTCGTTCAGCCATATCTAATTTTATATATTTTGATATTGTTTGTCATCCAGAATATAATGACGAAAGATTCATATCGATGACATTTACTGTTATCAAGATACACGTTTATCGAGAGCTAGTGTGACGTCACGAGATATGTGCGATTGTTGGTATATCGTCTGAACCCCATCTGAACTGTTTTAGAGTGAAGCACTCGAAGTTTGAATGAAGATCGATGCATTCAAAAACAGTTGAGGTAAACACACTTAATTCACCAATGGTGAACTTATTCATGGTTATGGAAAATTTTAATGGAGTTTCACCAAATTTAATGATTAATTTTGTTTGTGAAGTTCAATTATTCATATTTGATTTTTTGCAGAATAAGAAATGAAAGTGAAGCGACATAATTAAGTGAATTGCTATGTTTAGTTGATAAGAGAAGTTTTGTCCACTCTTTCCATGAATAGTTATGAATTCATCAATTTTTTTCATTGCCCTAAAATGCATGTGGATTTATTTACAATAAAATGATCCTTGCAACAAAAATACATTTATTCAAAGAAGAAACTCTTTTCTTTCCATAACTATTTGTAAATCTTCATTACTTTTTCATAAGACTTACAATTTGTTAAGTACATTTCTGGTTGACTAAGTTCACCCACGTACTATACGGTATTGTTTGGAACTTTTTTATTTTCCATACTTCTACCACATAGGCAGATACATACAAATGAACAACACACCACTTACACGAATTGGCGCAGTGTTACTGCGTCCATCTCACGATTGAAAGGTCGTGAGTTCGATACCAACCTCGACCAGATATTTTTTTCGGACGAGCGTATCTAGTTGAAATTAGGGTGAATCTGCATCGTTACATGGTTGACCAACTGTGAATAGCCATGGCGCTCCTAAGGTGGCTCATGGAGTTATTAACATTACCTACCCAGAACACAAACTAATGACCAAGCAGTCGATGTCATTGACACCAAAGAAAAACAAACGCCGTTTACATGAAAATGACCGACACTAAAAGCAATTTCTCAGCATCTCGTATATCTGGTGGCGATACGCCCCTTTTCACTGAACCGCTTCTTTCAGGCTATTTTCTGAAGCATCGGAGTTATTCATTCTTTTTCGCCAATATTCATCAAGGTACTTGCTGATTTCATTTTTGGAATAAAAAAAAATGAAAAAGGGACTGTTTAAATAATTTCAATGAATATTTTCATGAAATACTGGAATCGTGCCAGATGTTACGATTCCAGAAATATTGAGAATGATTGACAACCTTAAAATCAATGCCGCTTCAGGAATGGACAAAATATCAGTAAAAACCATAAAAATGATAAAAACAAATATTGTTGACATTTTAGTTCACCTAATAAATTCGATTTTCCAAAGTGGCGTTTTTCCAAATAGTTTGAAAGACGCCATCATTATTTCTGTATTCAAATCTGGAGACCCACATTTTGTCAATAATTACCGACCAATAACTGTTAATAATAATATTGCAAAATTATATGAAAAAAGTTTAGCAGGTTACAAAATCATGTCGATCACCACCAACTAATCTCTCCTAAACAAGGTTCAAGGCAGGAAATTCCACTGAGGTTACACTGCATTATTTCACAAATGACATTTACCCGCACCTCAATGAAAATAATAAAGTGTTAGGCATTTTTTTAAATTTAGCTAAAGCTTTCGACAGTATTTCAAACGATAAACTTTTGAAAAAGTTTGAAAAACACGGGATTAGAGGCTTATCACTATCAATATAAAGAAGTTATTAACCGAAGAGATGATATTCCGTTTCTATATCAATGAACTGTTGAATATGGAGGTAGGTGGATATATCATCTCATATGCGGACGATACGGTTCTCCTGTTCCATGGAACAAATTGGAAGTTACGAAAAACGCGAAAAAAGGTTTATATCAAGTCAAATGTTGTATGGACTGTAATCCCCTGAGCTTAAATGAAAACAAGACTAAATTCATAATTTCTACAAACAGCCCAAAATTACAACCCAACCTGAAATCAATTAAATTTCATGAGATATGTGATGTGACCAACTGCGATTGTAAGAAGACAATTCAAAACTTCAGAAATCAAATATCTAGGAGTTATCATCAATGAAACGCTCAGATGGAATAATCTCATTCAGTATATTTGAATTGCAAACTTAAAAAACTGGTATTTACATTTTATATAAACTCAGGGATATACTTCCAGAAAAAAATTTGAAAGTAGCCTATAAATCTTTAGTAGAATCTAAAATGTTCTATGGAATAGCATGGGGAGCTGCATATACTGATCAGATAAATTGTTTGAAAGTCAGACAGAAAAAGACGCAGATTTTCCATCGAACAGCTCTTTACAGAAAGTAAAATGCTCGATTTGACACATCTGTATATTTTTCATATTGCGAAACTAATGTACAAAAATAAAATGCAACACCAAGAAATTCTCCACAATCACAATACAAGACAGTTTCATTCATATAAACATTGAATTACACGAAGGAAAAATACTTTGGAAACAAATACTTCCATATGAACACTGAATTATACGAAAAACACTTCTATATTCCGTTTCTACTCCAAACATTTGTAATGAAATCAAATCAGATATCATTCACAGGATTCTTACACAATATAATTAATGAAAAAAGTAAAATTTCACTTACATGGAACACTGTCATCCTGTTTTAGTAGACATCCGATGTTTCGCCGTAAGACATTTGCCTTATCGGATTTTCAATAGCAAATACGGATAACATCATAAAAAAAAACACTCAATTCATTCATAATTACGACTTCATTCGCTTATTTGATTAAATCCCACCCATAGGAATCTTGTTTAGATTGTTGTTTCGAAAATATTTTTCTTTCGTGTGATTCAATGTTTATATGAAAATAGCTGTTTCGAAAGAGCTTTTTCTTCCAGTTTGTGTCTCAACATCTCATGATCTACACATCTTTGTATAGAGTTAATTTTTTTAAATTGATTGCTTCCTTCCTTTCTTTGAGAGATTCCCACATTTTTCGTATCAAAGTGAAGAAGAAGAAGGCCAAAAACTTTCTTTCCAAATCTATTATTTAGGCTCATGATATATTATCTACCAAATTTTCAAACACTATTAGTTAATTACTACTATTTAGGCACACAACGATCTCATTCTGAAATCAGGTGCACTCAATTTGTATCTAACTGTATTACAACTGCAACTGTAATAGAGTTAAGTGAAGTAAATTTAGTCAAAAAATGGATAATCTACTAAAAAATAACAAATGATTCGAAAAGTTCTAGATAGCAGTCATCACACCACTCTCCAATCTACGATATTGATCAGATAAAAAATAATAAAATTGTAGGCATAGTATTAACACATTTACTCAGGTTACGCTACGCTCAACTATTTTATTATTTTTTTATCTGATCAATACCGTAGATTGCTGGACCTAGGACCTTCCGAATTATTTTTTAGTTTGCAGTACATCATTATTTTTTTTTCAATAAAACCTTTTAACATAATTTTTTTACTATATTATTCATATATTACATTTTTAACTACAAATATCAGTTTGATTTTGTATGAATCAACAAAAAATATACGGACTTGTAAGGAATACAAGCAAATGCATCAGTCCAACACATGCTTGACGACTTCTCTGAAGATGAAATGTCAAAATGTTTCCAAATAACAAAATCGTATCGTCAACTGAAACATATCTACAGACCAATTGCACTTACCTGCGCAATGTGTAAAATTCTAGAAAAAATCATTAATAAAAGATTAATGTGGAGTCTGGAAAAACATAACTTCTCATACCCCAACACAGCGGATTTAGAAAAAAACGATCTATACTCGATAATCTGGTAGACCTCGAATCTGAAATCCACGAATCTTCTGCCATGAACCAAGATTGTATTGCCTTTTTTTATATACAGGGTGTCCCTGGACTTCCTCTTTTCCTCTCGGGAATGTATAGATGGGGTCAAAATATCACCAGTACTTCATATAACTTTTTTTCCTAAAATCCTTCGTTACCAAGTAACGGGCCCTCGAAGTTACAAAATGAAAAATGTTTTTCTTTGATAACTTTTCAAGTGAATATTCAAAATCATCCAAATTTTGGTAATTGACTAAACAAATGAATTCCTTCGATGAGCTTTCATGCAGGAAGGAGTCAGTTGTTTTGCTACAAAGTCAGGAACGGACTACCCCCGATGGTCCACACCCCAAAACTTTGAAATGACAGATATTTTTCAACAAATTAAGGTTACTTGGACAATTTTATGAATAAAAGTACTCGTGTGGAAAGTCGATCGGAGCAACGAGTCTTGATAAAAATGTAGTTTCACTCGACGACATCAAACCCGCTCGTCCACCATTATTTGAAATGAATAATTATCAAAGCAGAAATAATAATGATAACGTTAATTCAACAACATTTATCCTGAGATGTCTACCATTATTCGAAAATATTAGTTTTTAAGGAAAATGAAAATGATAGGTAAAATGTTCATAACGAATTTTTATAATGCAAACACGTTTAACTTACGAAACTCAAGAGCCTAAAGAGCAAACAGAAATGAAAAATCCGCTACAGAAACTGCTCGATATGACCACCTTCTCTCTCTATACATTTTCTTAGTCTGCGAAGACAACCTCTCTGTACTTGAAATAGCATTCCAGGGTCGTTTCGTATGGCTTCACAATGTAATGTTATTCTATTCAACAATGCATCTCTTGTGTGAATAGGTGTAGCGTAAACAAGGCTTTTTAGATGCCCCCACAGAAAGAAATCCAATGGATTTAAATCCGGAGACCGCGATGGCCATGAATATGGCCCACCTCTACCAATCCATCTATTGTGGAAAATATGGTTCAGATGGTCACGCACAATCAAACTAAAATGAGGAGGAGCGCCATCATGCATAAACCACATATCTCTTCGGGTTTGCAATGGAACATGTTCCAAAAGTCCATTCAAATCGTTCTGAATGAACTCCAAATAACGTTCTCCATTCAATCGGTCCTGTAGAACGAATGGTCCTATAAGATGGTTTCCTATGATACCAGCCCAAACATTCACGTTGAATTTCCGTTGGTGTTTGGTTTGCAATATCCCATGGGGATTTTCTTCGGCCCATATATGGAGATTATGAGAGTTGATAACTCCATCTCTACTGAAACCTGCTTCATCAGTGAATAAAACTCGATTAATAAAAGTCATATCCTCTCTTTGCCTATCCATGAACCAATTGGCATATTCCAGTCGTGCTGGAAAATCTTGAGGTGTCATGGCATGTACCTTCTGGATGTGAAATGGGTGGAGCAGTTGTTCCCTAATTATTCTATGAATAGTGGACTTGGATGTATGGAACTGTTCTGATAGATTTCTGATGCTCATTGAAGGATCATCAGCGACGGCTTCCAAAATATTTTCCTCCAATACAACGGTACGTACAGTCCTAGGAGCGCCCTCACCACCTCGTTTTGGCAAAACTGTACCTACAATAATATCGAAATAAAACAACGTGCTCAAATTAATTATCAATTATTACATACCTGTCTCCCTCAAGCTGCGATCGATACGCTCGAATGCTTCTCTTGACGGTACCGTTCGATTGGGAAAATGCTCGGAATACAGACGACGAGCTTCTGCAGCATTACAAAATGCTCGTCCATAAAATACATGCATATCTGCATAGTCATTGAATGTAAACTGTTCGTCCATATCAAAAAAATTCAAAATATCCTATAGAATATTGACAATACAATGATAGTCATATGACAACGCACCACTCAACAAAACAAAATCGCATTCCAGTTTCTCATTTTTTATCAAAACTTTCTAAAAGGTTTTTTTGTCAACATCTGTGAAAGAAATGGAACATAATTATTCCCTGGATATTTTTCACCTGATCATGTGCAGCCGTTTTTGTAGTTCATTCGTTTGCTTTTTATTAGTATAGTAAATATTTTTTCCGATGTGCGTTTTTTCAGCTAAATTTAGATTCGTGTTAAAGAATTTCTCCCATAAAATTATAATTATCAGTGAAACTCCTCAACAGTTTAGCTGTGAAGAAGAATTTGAAACATTCGAATGTTGAGTTTCATGAGATTCAGATAACTGATCAACACGAAACGTGATTATTCCACACGTATTATGTACATACAAAATATGGAATGAATTCGATATTTCATAGTAGAGTAGCTTGTTAGTTTAAAAACACCACGAATCTACAGAACTTGATATTTCTTTTGAAAAAATATCTGCTATCACAATTGTGACTTAAACTTCCATATAGGTACTGTACTTTTTGTTTACGACTTCATTTTAGCATACTTTGTATTATTCCTGTTATAAATGTTGTTGAATTAACGTTATCATTATTATTTCTGCTTTGATAATTATTCATTTCAAATAATGGTGGACGAGCGGGTTTGATGTCGTCGAGTAGAACTACATTTTTATCAAGACTCGTTGCTCCGATCGACTTTCCACACGAGTACTTTTATTCATAAAATTGTCCAAGTAACCTTATTTTGTTGAAAAATATCGAAAAATATCTGTCATTTCAAAGTTTTGGGGTGTGGACCATCGGGGGTAGTCCGTTCCTGACTTTGTAGCAAAACAACTGACTCCTGCATGAAAGCTCATCGACGGAATTCATTTGTTTAGTCAATTACCAAAATTTGGATGATTTTGAATATTCACTTGAAAAGTTATCAAAGAAAAACATTTTTCATTTTGTAACTTCGAGGGCCCGTAACTTGGTTACGAAGACTTTTAGGAAAAAAAGTTATATGAAGTACTGGTGATATTTTGACCCCATCTATACATTCCCGAGAGGAAAAGAGGAAGTCCGGGGACACCCTGTATATCCAATTATCAACACACTCCGCAAGTGGAAATATCTTAAAATTTATCACACATTTTTGGCATACCGTTGTTTTCGAGTCCGTGCGAATGGAGCCCTATCTTCGAACAGATTTCAGAAAAACGGAGTTCCTCAGGGCTGTTCACTGAGTGTTACCCTATTCTTGAATGGCCGTTAACAATATAATTGATGACTATGAGGCCCTCCTGAAGGCAAGGCTCTATCCGGACGATCTGTTTGTATTTGGTAGAGGTAAAAACCTAAAGACCGTCCATGATTACCTTCGACATTTTCTAGTCCAGTTACAAAAATAATCCTCAAGCTACAAATATCTTTGGAAAAGATATTTCAAAGATAAATGTATAACAAGGGTTGTTTCCAGTTCAATCCAAATCTGAACTGGAAACAACATATCCATTACCTAAAATGTCATGCCAGAATGGTTTGAACCTGATAGAACCATCTCTAGAAATGGAGACACAAATATGTTGATGACAATCTACAGATCCCTAATCAGATGAAAGTTAGACTACGGATCAATAGTATATAATTCGGCGAAGAAATCGGTTCTGAAACAACTGGATACTGTTTACAATAATGCTATCAGAATTTTCCTTGGGGTATTCTGTACAAGTTCAACCGAAAGCCTACAATGTGAATCAGGCGAACCATCTTTAGCAACCCTCACCTATGCTGCTTCCATTACAGCAAACTCTGAAAACCCAGTATACCATAATGTGATTGCCCATAGATTTTCGTCAACATATACTAAAAAGAAAAGACCTGACCTTCCTTTTGACAAGAGACAAAATCAGTATTTGCATAATTTGAACCTCCATCAACCACAAACCTCGTCCGACCCGATTATCCCTAACCCCACTCCATGGACTACCCCAAAATTTTTCATTGATACAAATGTTAACCAGTTCAAAAAGAGGGGCATCAATCACGAAGTCATCAAATGTAATTTATATGAAATGATTCTCACGAAATATAAGGAGTTTGACACAATCTACACGGACGCATCCGCAAATCTGAAGACGGCGTAGGGGCCGCATTTACCAGTCTTCAATCTAGTTCATCATTCAAACTCCCCCTAGAAAGCTCAGTGTTCACTAGGGAACTTTACGCCATATGGAAAGCACTGCAGTACATAGAGAAGAACAACTCCATGAAATTTTTGATTATGTCAGATTTTTTAAGTGCCCTGGAAGCAATCAACCAATTATACTCCAAGCATCTCATCATTCGTCATATAAAAAAACTGATCAATATACTCTATGGAAAAGTAGTAGTCATGAAATTTATATGGGTTCCTTCTGACGTAGGTATAAAAGGAAACGAAAAGGCTGACAGATTAGCTAAAGAAGCCACTATCAGTCCTTTAAACAGTACAGAAAACTATGTTGTCCATACAAATATGAAACCGTACTAAAAGAAAATCCTCACTTAATTATGGCAAGATCAATGAAGTGGGTCTTACAGTAAACTTTCCAAAGTGTACTTCCATGGATACATCTCCCGATAAGTAGGAAAACTCAGGTCATAATATCTCGCCTGCGAATAGGCCACACTCGCCTCACCCATGGATACCTCATTGCCGGCGACACCAGCCCTATGTGTGAAGTGTGCGACTCTCCCGTAACTGTTTACCATATCTTTACAAAGTGTGTGCTATATTCCAACGAAAGACTAACTCATAGTATCCCGACTTCAATTGGCAACGCAGTAGGACCTAACTGTAATATTGAAAATATTGTAAAGTTTTAAGAAAATGTCAACTTGTTCAACCTTATAATAATACCATTGCAATTGATGCATTGTTCAGTCGCTAATAAAGTATTAAAGTATCAAAAAAAATCGTTATTTGTATTATAAAGAATTGAAAAAGTTATTCCATTCTGTCATATTCATTTTTGGCTCTAACTATATCATTCTCATACGTCATGAACAGGAACTTCATCACGGAAATTCCCAGGAGAATAATAACAACAACGATGGAATTTCGAATGAACCGGGTGATGATAGATTCTGATTAGGGTCGAAATAAAGGTAGGAAAGTGCATGAACTACAATGTTCGACCTCGGCAGGGCTCACAGAAACGCTAATCTCATTATGCATGAACACATCGAGTGGGTGCTGCATACTTAATTTATACAGTTTACGGCTGAATCTCCTTATCTGCTGGTTTTCAAATCACACGATTCGTGGAATCGATGTTCAGCCACAATAAAAACAGTGAATTTTAACTGGAATTTTTCTAACGAAAACTGTTTTTGTTTTTTAAGGTATTATAATCACGGACTAGTTAAATTTGATTGGGGACCTTTTCATTTTTTTAAGTTGGTGAAATCGTCTCGAACATATGTTCACAGTTATAGCTATTCAGCATGTTTAATTTGTTAGTGAGAGACATAAAAGTTAAAAGTATTCGGCGTTTTTTGCCATCGAAAAAAATGGATCAATGAATTTGCTTCTTCTCAAATGTTGTTTAAAAAATATAATCAAGTGTTCAAAAACACTTGAAATGTTGACAGTGGCATACAGTGATTGTACTCTAAGTCAGAAAAATGTTCACAAGTGGTACAAGCTTTTCATTGTCATTTTAGAAACGGCTTACTCGAAATTTCCTCTGGTCTCTTCTAACTATTCCACTCATCGAAACCTAAATATAATCACCCCAATGGAAGAGCCCAGGAAAGCCGAGGCCAAAAGAAGCACTCTCAGTTCCATCAAATATCATGGTAATGCTCTCTGATCTTCGATTACTGTAGTGTGAAGTGCATCAGGAGTTGCCAAAGTGGTCATTCTGTCAATAAGGAGTTATGCGCCACTTGCCAGAAGCAATACGAAGAAATTGACCGGTATTGTGAGAAAAAACCTGCTCACTCGTCATTGGCCGAAAAAACATCATAATCATGCCACAGCCACAGTATTCACCGGATTTGCCTTCCTGCGACTTTTTTCTGTTCCCAACATTGAAGAGACGGCGTTTTGCGACAGTAGTGTACTTCACTATTTTTTAACAATAAGACACGGTTTTCATACATTCCATTTTATTTCCCAAACTCAACTGAACTGCTATCTGCAGAAGTCACGGCCTAGCGCATACAAAAAATAAACAGTTTTTATCTCAAACAATTCGGATACACTACACGTTTCCTCCTCTAATATCAAATAAAAAAAAACTTAAATTGCTGACTACACTATATAGAAAAAAATATATAACACTAATAAGGAATGAATCTCTCTGGAGGATTTCGAATACGTTTTGGCCTTTCTGTTACAACAATTTGTTTTGGAATTATTTCGGTTTTCTCCCTCAATCTGGAATTATTTGAGTCAAAAACTGTCTCCTGTGAATCTATAGAATTTTCTCTAGTTTCCGTTGTTAATTCGAAATCTTCCGTTGAGGTTTCCGGATTCTCAGAAAGTCCATTATTGATGATAGGAAGTGAAGTTTCTAAATGACGATACAGGGGCAACAATTGATTCATGTGACGTTTCCATATAAGTGTAGTATTTGGAATTCTTACATAAAAAACTTTTCGTCTAATCGATTTTACAATAATTCCCGTAACCCAAGTAGGTTTAGATTTTCTATAATCTCGTACTAACACATATTCCCCATCTTGCACAAGATTTTTGTTTACTTTGCGCTTTTTTCAAAGTTTCCCTCACTTCACCAATCGATTTATTTTCACGCACTCCGATATAATTGGGTTTGAGTAAGTCTAATCTAGTTTTTAAGGGTCTACCCAACATCATACGGGCTGGTGACTCCCCAGTACTGCAGTGTTCTGTATTTCGATAAATTAAAAGAAAATTATTCAAAGATTGTTCAGTCAAGTTCTTCTCCTTAAACAAGTGACCTATAAAATCATATGAGCTCTTCAACTCCTTCATAATAAAATGTTTATAGTTTTAACACTATTTTCTGCCGCCCCGTTTGATGCTAGATGATACGGTGGTGACGTCACATGAATAATTCCATTATTTCTTAAAAATTCTTGAAATTCTGTAGACATAAATGTCTTTGCATTGTCTGATACAATTTGGTCGGGTAAACCAAATTGTGTAAAAAGACTCCGCAGTCTCATTATAGTACAGTGCGATGTTATAGAATTTAGAATAGAAACTCCCACCCACTTTGATAAAGCATCTAGAACTACCAAAAATATTTTTCCAATAATTGGACCTAAAAAATCTAAATAAAGACGTTGCCATACTCTGTCAGGAATTGGCCAAGGTTGCAATTCACTTTTAGGAGTGACTTGGCGAATACTGAGGCAAGCCTTACACGATCGACAGGTCTCCTCAATTTCTTCATTCAAGGAGGGCCAATACACATAAGATCTAGCTAGTTAGTGTGTTCGTTTTAACCATCTCCAAATGATTTTTGTGTAGCTCAAGATAGAATTTTTGTTCGCAGTGAGCTCGGTACTATTACCCGGTATCCCCAAATCATAATATTATTTTCCACTGATAATTCATATTATCTTCTGAAAAATGGTTTATACTGAATATCTACTTTTTCCGGCCAGCCGTTCAATATATAATTCATTACAACTTTCAAAATTTCATCCGATTTTGTTTAATTTTTCATAACATTCACATCAATTGGTACTTGTTCATTCTCAGTGATATAATTTAACGTCATATAGTTATCTTTCTCGGTTAAAGAATAATTTGTCATGTTTTCAATTGGGAGTCGTGACAAAAAGTCCGCACAGTTTTTATTACTGCTGACATACTGGATGTCAAAATCAAATGAACTAAGAAACAAAGCGTATATCTGTAGTCTATTAGCGGTCATAGTAGGAATACCCTTTTTTCACCAAAAATTGAAATGAGTGGTTTATGATCGTACCTAAGCACGAAATGTCTACCCCATAAATATGAATTAAATTTCTGCACCCCACTAACTATACTCAGTGCTTCCTTTGTTATTTGTGAATAATTTTTTTCAGTATTTGAGAGAGTTCGAGAAGCGAACGCGATTGTTGTCTCTAAACCATTTGGATACTTGTGAGAAAGGGTTGAACCTACCCCATGAGAGGAGGCATCGACCGTCAGTATCAACTCAACGTTAGGATTATAATGAGCTAATACTTGTGGAGAAATTATTTTTTCTTTTATTTTTTCAAATGCAAGATCACATTCTCTCGACCATACAAAAGGAGACCCCTTTTTTAAAAGTTGATAAAGAGGGTGTAGCACATCTGGTATATTAGTGATAAATTTTTGATAATATTGTATGAAACCTATAAATGATTTTACTTGAGACACATTAACTGGTTCAGGAATTCTCAATATAGCTTCAATTTTTTTTTCGCTTTTATGTAAACCGTTTTTATCAATTCTATGACCTAAATATTCTATCGAGTCTTGAAAAAAAATACATTTTGATTTATTAATGGTCAACCCACAATTTAGTAATCTACTCAACACTAATCTTAACCTTTCCACATGTTCCTGCTTACTTGCTCCCGTAATTAAATAGTCATCCAGAAAGCAGCACAATCCTGGTATTCCTGTTAATGTTTGCTCCATTACCTGTTGAAAATAACTAGGTGCTGAGAAAATCCCAAACGGAAGTCGTGTGGAAACAATGCAAACTTTATGTGTTGAGATGGCAGTGATTTTTTTGTTTCTTCATCTAATGGCAATTGTTGATACGCAAAAGTTAAATCAAGTTTTGAAAATTGGATACCCTCAGATAACTTACAAAATAAATCTTCAATCTTAGGAATAGGATGACGACACATCTCGATAAAAGGATTCACCGTGATTTTATAATCGCCGCAAATACGAACTGTTCCATCGTTTTTTAAAATAGGAACAATTGGTGTGCCCCAATCTGAGTATTGAACTTGTTCTAATATTCCCAACTTAAGAAGATTGTCAATCTCCATATCTACTTTCCCTTTCAATACGTGAGCTATAGGTCTGTGTTTGAAAAACTTAGGAGTTGTCCCATGTTTTAATCTGATAGACATTTTTCCCCGATTAAAAGTAGGTACCCAAATCATTTTTAAATACTTCTGGATACTCATTTATTAATTTATCAATTATCTGATCATTTGATAGTTTCATGTAATTTAGTGGACTAAATCCCAAATTAAATATTTTTATGAAGTTCCTTCCTAAAAGTAGATTTGCTCCTCGACTTATAACAAAAAATTCCAACTTTTTCATCTCATTATTGAATGTTACATGCATAACTATTTTACCCATTGGTACTATTTCATCCCCGACATAGGACAGAAATTTCAGTTGAGTTTCGATTGGTTTTAAATTTTGAAAATGTTTTTTTCCACAGAATTTCAGAAATAACTGATTTAGAAGCCCCTGAATCCAACTCTGCTTTGAAAGGTAAATTGTTTAACTTTACATTTAGTAATACGGGACTTTCTTGTGACGATCTTAAACAAAATAATGCCCTTTCATTTTATAAACAGTCTTGGTTTTCCGATACATTATTCGGATCAGCTGTGGAACAGACGGGCTCATTGACTGTTTCAATAAAATTAATAGACTGATTTTTATTTGCCTTTCTACATATTCTACGGAGATGTCCCTCTGCGCCGCAAAAAGTGCAGGTGTATTCGCGGTAAAAACATCGCTGCGTGTCGTGATTTCCACCTCCGCACACTTTACATGAAGACATACCTGTTTGACGCCAGGAGGACCCGCTGAGGTGTTGGTGTTTGAAGGGTCTGCCCTCCTGAAACGGGTTGTCTGCCGTCTGCTGCTTTGCTCGCGGTTCCTTGGACCTGGTCTGTATCCTGTCCTCTGATCTTCCATCCTCTGATCTTCCACTTTCTAGTAATCGAGTTTGTGAATATTTTCTGCTTTCGATTGCACTGTGGCTGGTAATCGATAACTGCGATTTGCAACATCTGTTGCGGTAGCCGCTTGTATTGATTCTTAAAAAGTCAGATGTTCATCTTTGGTGAATATATCCAAAATTTTACCTTTTTCAAACCCACAGATGAATTTGTCACGTAGTGCATTATCTAATGATGTTCTGAATTGACAATGCGTTGCTAGACCGCGAAGACGAACCGCATACTCTTGGATAGTTTCGGAATCCCACTTTTTGGTTGCATAAAATGCAAAACGTTCTGCAAATACCGCACGGGTGGGTTTGTAATATGTTTTATAATAACACGAATGCATTTTCGGATAATCCGTTCAATAATATTGCACGTTTTCTCTCTTCATTATCGATTGCATTTGCCACGAAAAAAGACTTCAGCTTCCTAATAAATATATCAAAATCTTGGACATCTGGATTGAATTCAGACTGAATTCCAAACTGCGTTGCCATTTTGTTTATTGGTATCTGAACTAAATGATATCAATTCTTCAATTATGAATGCACTTTACATTAACCACTATCCTCGTCGCCAACTGTAATGTACTTCACTATTTTTTAACAATAAGACACGGTTTTCATACATTCCATTTTATTTCCCAAACTCAACTGAACTGCTATCTCCATAGTTCACGGCCCAGCGCATACAAAAAATAAACAGTTTTTATATCAAACAATTCGGATACACTCCAGCGACGATTGAAGAGATAAAACCAAATCGCCGGTATTGTGAGAAAATACCTGCTCACACGTCATTACTTGTTCGTAACTTTTTGGCCGAAAAAACATCATAATCATGCCACAGCCACAGTATTCATCGGATTTGCCCTCCTGCGACTTTTTTCTGTTCCTAACATTGAAGAAACGGCGTTTTGCGACGATTGAAGAGATAAAACCTAATCGCCGATAGAGCTCAAGAACATACTAAACAGTGTTTTCCATCTAAAAGGTAGTTGTGAATATGAATTTCGAAAATGAGATGATAATTAGAATAGACGGCACATATCAGAATACTGTGAGTTCATGCAGTTGCTGAATGGAACTTATCGATCAGTTTGACTTATAGAAGACTTTCAGTAAACTGTTGTAAAGGAAAGGCTAATAATTAAGAATCGTTTTGGGCAGCTGAAACGACGCTTTCCTTTTCTTCAATATCGTTGTCGCGTTGCGCCTTCAAGGGGTATACATTTAGCTTGAATCATTTCACACAACAGTGTTACATATATCCCCAATTATTTCGAAAAGCAAACCGGAATTTAGGAAAATGCTATTATTCTCTGATTAATTCCAAGCGCTGGAAGAGAAAGCCTTTAAAATTTGTAATTTCCTGCGGCGTTGAGATTTGCACGAATATTCCGAGTAAATGACTGGTGTTCTCGCTCTGAAAGAAGCTTATTCAATTGTGAATCACAACCCTTGAAAGGACGTTTGATTTATGCTCCATAATCAGGTCAGAATCATAGGAGAACTGAGCGAAAAACTGAGTGATTTATGCAGAACATTCCCTTTCAATTAACCAGGTTTGGGTGCCAAAGTATCTGTATGAATAATGAATACTTTGTTTGCAAAATTTGTTGGAGTGTGACAAGGATTCATCACATGAAAATGCTCATACAAGTGTTGAATTTGTTTTAAATAGAATGTTTTAATTCATTGCATAATCGAATTTTAAAAATCGCTAAAGCTGTGCATTCTCGGTAAAGAAAGCACTTAGAGTGGCTTTAGTCCAAGAGCAGAAGTGCAAATGCAAAAATAAAATTCTTTCAAGAATGAAGTACTTTGATTTCAAATAATAGAAATACTTAGAAACGTTTGTGCTGAAAATGTATGCCCAAATAAAAAGTATGAGCATGATTTTTTGTGAAACATTGTGAAACTAAGTTGCACATGAAGGAGCTTTAGATATGTTAGATTAAGTAAATGAATCTGATATTTTTCATAAAGCATTCAATTCGTAGGTAATTCGGGTTTGCACTTCATTTTATTGTAGGCATGACTATTATTTAAATTATTATTGAACGTGATTTTGCTCAAACTATTTTTATCAAACGGTCATTTTCATTGATGCATAATTCCTCGACATATCCCTATCAGCATAAAGTAGCAGCACTGAATAATATGCTTCACAGAGTATTGAATATTCCACTGACAGAAAGTAATTTTCAGGAAGAGCTAAGTCTCATCAAACACATTGCTATCAACAATAGTTACAAAGTAACAAGTAACGTCTACATTCTATTAAAGAACCTTCGAAACCGAGCAGTTACCGAGCAATTCACCGGATCTATCCTATTCCTAGAAACTATAGTAAACATGATAGGACATTGACATACGTTGGTAAACCCACCAACCAACCCAAAACTGTATATTAGTCAAACAGGAAAGTTTTTTCCAAAGAACGAAAGAGCGCAGGAGTAGTTTTTTGAATATGAAGACCAATTCCATATTTGCAGACCATTTTCTGGCAAAGGCGGAAAAAGTGTGAATTTTTATGCGAATATTTCAATTTTTAATTATACCTGAACTCAGGTGAAATTATTGGTCATTAACCAGATAGAAGGTTATATATATAAAATTCAAATTGTTGTTTTATATAAAGGTTACATATAATTTAGTCAGTACGAAAACGTTTGAGGGAGCTATTGTACGAGTATAGTGAAACACATGTTGCAGTTTCGTAAACTGCTCAGTAAAAACATGAAAATTTATTAATAAAATGAAGTAAAGCCCTGCCTTAGGGAAGTTGTATATTCGTTATATTCTATTAAAATTATTTATTATGAGTTAGTTAATTGAGAATTCAGCATTGTTACTGATTGGAAATCATGTAAATTTTTATCAATATTAAGTAAAAAGACATAAATATCGCTGAGGTGATCAATGTCCGATTTTTTATTAAGACAATTATTTGATTGTAATATAAATGACATTTCCAAGAACAACCTTTTAGATGTATTTCTTTCGATTGCTAAGATTTTAGTTGAATTGTAGTCCATATTGTGACCTTCCTTAAAAACGTGATTGCTAAGAGCACATCTCTCAGGATATTTTCTACTATCACTTTCGTGTGAAGTGATTCTATCTTCAAGTAGTCTTGACGTTTGACCAATATAATCATTACTACAATCAAAACATGGTATGGAATAAACTGAGTGAGATTGAAAATTTGAAGGAGTTTTATCCTTAAGTTTTGAAAATAATTTATTTATGGTTTAAAATGGTTCTGAATGCTATTTTGATATTTAAAGTATTAAAGATTCTGCATAGTTTGGGTGTCATATCACTAATATATGGAAAGGAGGTGAAAACTATAGGAACTGGAGGTGGATCAGTCCCAATAATTGTGGTATTATTTGATTGTAAATGACTTCTATTGGTTGTTATTATCAAACTGAACGTTAATGGATGACGTACTAAATAAGATCTTCTTAAGCAGAGGATCTGAGTAAGAGTTATAGATAAATAATTGGAAAAGTATCTTTAAGTTTTTTCAATGAAATGAAGGATCAAAAATCTGTAAAATGCGGTTCTTCATTTGTTTGACCAAGTTAATTTTCGTTGATTGTTTGTGGTATGACCAGTAGTTCAAGAACCTTCCAGAACTGATAGGTTTACGATTCCAGAGTATGAGAAGGACATTATCAGGTGTTCTGATAAATTCAGAATCCAGCAACTGAACCCATTGTTCGTTGTTTTCAGTTTCGATGGTAAACTGTATATAAGGGTCATAACTATTGAAGATATCCACAATTTCAGATATTCCATCTTGAAGATGGAATATCTGAAGATGATGAAGAATTACAGTGACATTGCCTTCTTGACCGTGAACAGTATATTTCTCTGTCTACAAACCTAATTGAAAACTGAGATTCTTACACACAAGTAAGTAAAGATCCTACATTAAAAGTTCAAAGAAATTGTAATGATTTAATCAAAAAATTGTTTGAAGTCAAACAAATTGACGAAGTCACGAAAAAACCGGGTCATCAATTATACTGGGACTTTGCCCAAATTTTATGCCTTGCCAAAAATACATAAACCAATTCTGTCTGTCATACCCATTATTGCTTCAATTGGTTCTCCAACCGAAAATCTTGCATCATTTATCACTGAAATTTTAACTGAAAATCAGTATTTCATTAAAGACTCTTTTGATGTTTTCTCTACTTTCAACAATATGAAATTACCTTCCAACTATTTAATTGCTAGTTTAGATGTCGTATCTCTTTTCAGCAATGTCTATTCAGATGCTTGTCTCAGATCTATTGATAGAAAATGGGGACGTATCAGTCAGTTTTGTGATATCAAAAAAGACGAATTCTTCCAACTTATAACTTTCCTCTTCAATAACACATATTTTTCATTCAATGGTAAAATTGATAAACAAACTTTTGGTACACCAATGGGAGCAAAGATTAGCCCTATTTTAGCAGCATGATTGTCATTAGTTGAATATATTTTACCCGTTCCGAATGTTCAGGAACTTGATTACTTTTACAAAATATTTGAGTTCTATGACACTGTTCACACGTAGACTATTATCAATGAAAACCATATGCCAAAGCATGTGGTCTTCATCAACAACAAACGAAAAACGAAAGATCCAAATCAATATCCGAATGGCCATATATTATCAATTCAGTTCACTTCCACGAACCACATTAACACGATTTTCATCCCATCCTATTTTCCATATTCCATTCAATGCCTGTCACTAAAAATGAATGCTTGTCCATCATGTTGCCAGCCAAATTTTTTCTTGTCTAACGGGAACAGTAATCAACAGTAACATGAATGTTGTCTGGAATTGCAATTGCGTGGTGAATTTCCGATTAATGAAAATCCAACACGTCCACAAATGATTAGACACTTGTTAGTTGGCACTAGTGTGATTTTCAACCCCATAGAGATTATCAATTAAATTTATTTTGGTGAATTACTGTACTTGTGAAATTATTCATTACTGAAACACAATTTCAATCGCTACAGTCACAGCGATGAGTCCTCAATATTATATATATTTAACAGATAGGTAGTATCAAAGTTCAATTATAAAATCCATGTTTAAAATAAAAGGCGTATATTTTTTAGGAGACATCAGTTTTTGAAGAGAAAATGGAGAAGTATGAAGCAAAAAACCTTTTTCCCATGGAATTTATATTTTTACAAATTATTTTCTATCAAACGTTGCCAAAGATTTCCACAATTATTTGAGGAACTGTAGAGCCTAAGTTATTTTTCCCGTGTGAAAACCATCATAATAGATCATTTATGTACAATTTTGATCTATCCGAAAAATTTTTTTTCGAAATCTAATTCGTTATATGTACCTATACTGTAGAGATAAAAAGATATGGGGTTGAAGGTTAGGTGATAATAATGCTCACCGAGCGACACTTCGCCCTTTCATGTGACTTTCAGTTACGATGAATAAGGACGTATTATTTTTTTGTTTCAACGTGAATTTGCGCTGGTCAGGCCATATCCTCCGAAACCCCGATACATTCGAGAGGGCGCGCCATCATTATCAACCAATAACCAATCCCCACACCGTAGAGTAAGTGAATCATTGGGTCCGAGAATCATGTGCCCTTAGCAAGCACAGTGAGCCAAGAATGACAGCATTATGCATGTGTGCATCGGAACAACCATTTTGACAGAGTGGTCTGAATAGAGTCTGCGGAGTTTGAAGAGAAAATCTCGATATTTTATCCGTTTCTTTTCTTTTCGGACGATATTCGTATCGCCAGGAGCTGAAAACTTCAGAACAAATATCGTCTTTCTTTGGTGGTCGAGAAGGACTACATGAGGCTGATTAGCTTGTATGAGCAAATTCACCAAATTCAGACACTGAGGGTGGGGAACTCATAGATCCAATAAATTTGGCACTTCTACTCGGGCAGCTGCCCTGAAGAGAAATGCTCCAATTCCTGCTCCCTCATAGTCACATACCATGCAGAGAAAGGGAACCGAACTCCTGACGACTTTACAGGCTATATCCAGTACCATTCTGTCATGTAGACACTCCAAACTCAAAAGTCCACGGCCTCCTTGTTGTTGGGCGAAGTACAACCGTGGAACGGACGATTTGGGATGCAAACTCATTTTTCAGGTCTTTACGTCGAGTTGATACAGCTCCTCCCGAGTCCACTTCACTACTCGAGTAGAGAAAGATTGGAACGGCAAGCATATTTGTTGCAGCAACTTTGTTCTTCCCCGACAGTTCCGATGACCAGATGTGTCGAAGTTTGTGGTGATACTTGCCGCGGAGAGAGTTCTTCACTGCTGTTACCTCTTGTGAGTGGCGTTGTTCCACCCCGAGGTAAGTATACGTCCCTCCGGCATCCAGATGTTGTAGGATGCTACGATTATTAATATTTTTTTTTTCCCGTAGTGTGCGCTGGTCAGGCCCTATCCCCTGAAGTCCCGATACATTCCGGAAAGGCGCGCCAGCATTATCAACCAATGATAACTCCCCACACCGTGGGGTAAGTGATCATTGGGTCCGAGAATCATGTGCCCTCAGCAAGCGCAGTGAGCCAAGAATGACAGCCTTCTGCATCTATGTGGCTAAGATTACTGCCTTAGTGCGGCACGCTGGTATGATTTTAAGATTCGAGAGTAGAGAGGGCATCATTCCACCAAGGACTCCAATAAATCAAAACAACAATCTTGACAGAATGATCTGGATAGAGTCTGCGGAGTTTGAAGAGAAAGTCTCGATATTTTATTCGTTTCTCCCCCTCTTTTCTGACGATATACATCTCGCCAGGAGCTGGAAACTCCATGACAAATATCGTCTTGCTCTGGTGGTCGAGAAGGACTACATCAGGCTTATTAGCCTGTATGAGCCTGAGGGTGGGGAACGAATAGTTCCAATAAATTTGGCACTTCTCGTTCCCCTCAACGGATTCAATATCCCCTGGAGCGTAGGGCAACACCGGTGTCTCATCAATACCGTAAGAGTGCCGTAGATGGTAATATAGCACTCTTAGGATCGCGTTATGTCGATGGATTTAGGCCGAGACCGCATATGCTGGACATGCTGATAGCAAGTGCATTAGGATCTCGAGCGCCTCGCGGCAGGCCCTGCTCCTTGTGTCAGGAACCTCTATACCCATCACGCGACTGCGGTAGACTGAGGTGTTGAAGACACCATCCTGGCAAGCCATGATGAACCCTCCAGTTTCCGACTTCAGACCACTCGACCTGAGGAAAGCAAAAGTCAGGCGCTTTGATAAGCCAAGGTCTTCAATGTTTTTGAAAAAGACCCTATGCATTGGCTTATCCTTGTGTTTCCGCAGAAGTGAGGTGATCTCTGCGTCTTTTATATGAGCTTTTTGCTATACGGGTTCCAATTCGGTGACAGAGTTGTGGTCACCTCGTTCAGTGTCGAAAACTAAACCGAGTTCATCAGCTGCTCGGGCAGCTGCCCTGAAGAGAAATGCTCCAATTCCTGATCTCTCATGGTCACGAACCACGCAGAGAAGGGGATCCGAACTACTGACAACTTTACAGGCTGTATCCAGTACCATTCTGTCATGTAGACACTCCGAACTACTCAAAAGTCCACGGCCTCCCTGTTGTCGGAGGAAGTACAACCGTGGAACGGACGATTCGGGATGCAAACTCCTATAAAGATGTATCATTTTTCGGGTCTTTACGTCGAGTTGATACAGCTCCTCCCGAGTCCACTTCACTACTCCAAACGAGTAGAGTAAGATTGGAACGGCAAGCATATTTGTTGCAGCAACTTTGTTCTTCCCCGACAGTTCCGATGACCAGATCTGTCGAAGTTTGTGCTGATACTTGCCGCGGAGAGAGTTTTTCACTGCTGTTACCTCTTGTGAGTGGCGTTGTTCTACCCCGAGGTAAGTATATGTCTCTCCGTCATCCAGATGGTGTAGGATGCTTCCATCTACGAGCTGCACATTCTCTCCGTAGTTCCCGCATCGTCCTCTTTTGAGATGGACAATTGCACATTTGTCTATCCCGAATTTCATACCGATAGCATGCGTTTACTGTTCCACCACCCTCAAGGACTGATGGAGATCCTTCTCTCCATAGGCATAAAGTTCAAGATCATCCATATAAAACAGAAGGGTGCCTCCGGTTTCCGGGGGTGTCACAGTTATACCCTCTCGAGTATTTCTGAGCGCAACAGATAATGGCTATAGTGAGATGCAGAAGAGAAGGGGACTGAGGGAATCGCCCTGAAATACACCCCTTCTGAAAGTGACCCACCCTGTTTGGACTATTGCTTGACCAGATGTTATGGTGAAGCGAGTTCGCCAAAGTGGTATCAGTTGTTCAATGCATCTCACTATGTTATCGGGTACCGCAAGGCATCTGAGCAAATGCAAGATGAGCTCATGCGAAATTGTATGAAATGCCTTACGGTAATCGATCCAGGCCATAGAGAAGTTACCCTTACATTGTATCGAGTTCTGCGTTACATATCTATCGATGAGCAGGTTCTCTTCACATCCAGCGACTCCACTCTTCAACCCTCTCTTTTCATATATCCGTTCGAACACCCGGTCAACTGCGGTGAGTATTCGTGTGTCCAAGATGCTTGTAAACAACTTATAACACGAATTCAAGCACGTTATCGATCTGTAATTCTTAGGAATCGACAAATCTCCGCTTTTGGGGATATGAACGGTCAGCCCCTCGACAAACCAATCCGAAATTGGCTGCTCTCCGTCCAGCCATGAGTTGAAAACTCTGGTCAGATGACGGTGAGTGCTTGGTAGTTTTTGGAACTCACAAGGGCTCCTCGAACGTCATCCGGGGTTATCGGGTTGCGCAGTTCATTGAGCTCAGGCTGTCGACAGATAATGGCTATAGTGAGATGCAGAAGAGAAGGGGACTGGGGGAATCACCCTGAAATACACCCTTCTGAAAGTGACCCACCCTGTTTGGACTCTTGCTTGACCAGATGTTATGGTGAAGCGAGTTCGCCAAAGTGGTATCAGTTGTTCAATGCATCTCACTATGTTATCGGGTACCGCAAGGCATCTGAGCAAATGCAAAATGAGCTCATGCGAAATTGTATCAAATGCCTTACGGTAATCGATCCAGGCCATAGAGAGGTTACGCTTATATTGTATCGAGTCCTGCGTTACACATCTATCGATGAGCAGGTTCTCTTTACATCCAGCGACTCCTCTCTTCAGCCCTCTCTGCTCATATATCCGTTCGAACACTCGGTCAACTGCGGTGAGTATTCGTGTGTATAAGATGCTTGTAAACAACTTATAACACGAATTCAAGCATGTTATCGGTCTGTAATTATTAGGAATCGACAAATCTCCGCTTTTAGAGATAGGAACGGTCCGCCCCTCGACAAACCAATCTGGAATCGGCTGCTCTCCGTCCAGTTATGACTTGAAAACTCTGGCTAGATGGCGGTGGGTACTTGGTAGTTTTTCCACCAATAAGTGTTCAGCCCATCTGGGCCTGGAGCAGCAAAGTTCTTGGAAACAACAACGGTCCTTTGAACTTCATCCGGGGTTATCGGGTTGCGCAGTTCATTGAGCTTAGGCTGTCGAAGCTCTCTGTTGAAAGCTTCGAACTGCGCTAGGGCTGGTGTGTCTAAGTTGTCAAAAAACTATGAATTACTTCTTAGCAAGAGAAATCGTATGTTTTTTGACTGCTTTACACTTGAAAAATAAACTGTAACCCATCATGAATGTACTGATTTCACCTATAGAAACCTTCAGGTTGATGCGGCCATAAAAACGAAATTAATGACTCACTAAGATTCTGTCCCGTTTCTCATCCAATCTCGTGTCACGGTGTTTGTTGTTCCGTTGACCAGTTGTCGTTCACTTACGAACCAATCCTCAGAAGTTGAGGGTTAAGTTTCATGATAAACATTATTTTGCACTCCAATTCAATTTTTTTTGAGAAAGTGCCGCAAAAACACCTTTCCCCGAAGTGGACCTAACTTTTTCATTTGAAGAGATATACCCGTGGGTACTCTGAAGACGATGTTCTAATCAAAAAATTCTTTTTTTGGTGATTCTAACGCTTGTCTGTCAGTGCGCATAGCATAATCGGTAATCGGCACTCTATCTTTTTGTGAAATCAATTACGTTTCGCAAACATTTTGAAAATGGGTCGGATCGGAAAATCAGAAAGTTATTTTTCCAGTACTTTCCCGAAAATAATTCTTAATGAATTCAGTGTCAAAAATTTTGTTCTCCTAAGAGAGTTCTAACTTTTGATGATTGTACACATATCATGCGCACTCCATTCAACTCAAAAATCAATAAGCCATACATCTGTTTTTCAGAATCATTAGCCAAAGCAATTCTGATCTTATGATGCACTGTTTGGAACCTTTCTTGTAGTAATGAATATTACTGGAGTTTTATCTCAAACCGTTATTTTAACACCTCAACACGGGTTTCGATCACCAAGTGATCATCTTCAAGAGAAATATTAAACTGATCTGTTAACAATAATGCCTATCTGAAAAACGCATTAACACGGAGCAGAATCAGTTGTAATTCTGATTTTCTCACGCGATATTCAGATATGGCAGATAAATTGTGCTTGTAGTATTTCAGTAAATATAATAAAAGAAAGTGTTTTTCTGATGCTTGATTTATTTTAATATTGCCGAAGTTCAATTTGTTGAACTACAACTGCCATATAAATAAACATTTTCCATATTCAATAAATAATCGAAGGTCTAAAAAAAGACCTTATCGATGGATTGAATCTGTATTTACTATATCATTCATATTATTATATTATATTATTATTACTATTATAATAATAAAAACTTTTCAATATTTCATTCTTTATGCACTGGTTTTTCTGCCACATCATTTCTAGAAATGTAATATTGGAAATGAGGTTGAGATGAACTTTCATGAACTGATTTACGTTCTGAAATTATTTCAACCCCAATGGATGTCCTCTGAAATATACTGAAATCCAATTCCGAAAAGCATCCTAGATACTAGAGTTAACTGGAAAGTCTGAAATCCACGTAAGTAATAACTCGTCTTGTCAGATACAGAGGATATATATCGAGAATGGTTACGGCATGCTTCCCAGAAGCCTCATAGTCGTATTGCAAGCCTTAAACCAAGTCTTGACTGCTTGCTGTTTATCCAGGATCACAAAATCTTAAGAACATCAATTATATGAATCAGAAGTGTGACATTCGAAAGCTCTAAAAGATATTTTATCACTTGTTACAGCAACAGGCTAAATGGAATATTTTACAGCAAGCTGAAAAATCGCACGTGAACCATAATTCAAGTTTATGCACGTAAAAACTAATTTATTTCACAGTTACGGCACGTGGTGCTCGAATATGTATTTCAATTGTTTACCCTGGTGAGGAATAGTTCGATTCAATGAAAGTCGGAAACTTACTGAGGGACAATTACGAGGGCAACGAAAGTTCAAAATTTTGAAGTAAATAAAAACTCATTCTAGTGTTTATAACAAGTCTCTATGAATCAACTTATTGAACATCGCTGACTTAAGAACTGAACCCTTTAGGTTTGTTCTGGTTCTAACATCCGAAACTGTTTGGAAACTGCGCAAGACATGATACGTACAAACAAAAAATCTCAAACAGTCCGAAATAGTATCGGACACTTAGTTAAACTAGAACGCATTTCGAGGAGACCGCTGTGCCACCTATCGTATATATGAAGAGATGAAGACGAGAAAATACTGTTAATCATGTCCATTTTGTTATGTAACGTGTCCTTGTAGTCAGTTCAAATGTTATCTAACCTCAATCATCAATTATTTGAATCAAATAAATAAAAAAACCTCCTAGAAAATAGCCCAAACAAATTTCCACATGAATGCGCATGAGCAACGGGAACAGTTCTCAACAGTTCATCTTCGAGAGCAAGAACGATTCGAGACGGTTCAAGACAATTTAGGATTACTTCGCAGTAGAAACCAGAACAGAGGATATATATATATATATATATATATATATATATATATATATATATATATATATATATATATATATATATATATATATATCATTTTGTCTTCAATCAATAGGCTAAAACAGCTGTCAACCGGTGGCTCTTGAATTGAAATCAATGTGGGAATCATCAAAGAGTACTTAGCTATTCATTTTTATATACACACATCGAAAAAGTCTAGGGATATTTTTAAAAATGGCAATAATTTTTTTTTAGATCGCTTTAGGGAAAAAAAAAGTTGACGGGTGATTATTAAACGAATGTAACTTACAACAAAATTTATTAAATGGACGAAAATACTGGGTGCGCATATAAGCAAAACTAAAAAAAATATGGCTCTTCTTTGGCACCCCGAAAAAAAATCATAATACAAGACGCGCGACATGTGGACGAGCATTATCGTGCATTAGGTGGAAGTTTTCACTAACAGCACCAGCAAACGGACGGACGATAGGTAGAAGAATGGTGTCGAGGTACTGTCGAGCTGTGAGGGAGCGATTTGGAAAAACGAGATCGGTTCTGCCGCCGATCATGATTCCGCCCCATAGCATTACTGTACCACCTCTGTATGTGTGGACTTCCTGGACGTGTCTCAAACGTTCATTATTTCCAGGTCGTCTCCACAGTCTTACTCGACGAGAATCTGGATGAAATCCAAATCTGGATTCGTCTGTAAACAAAACTGTGGCCCAATCATTTGCATCCAAGTTTTGATGTTCTTGACACCACTCTAATCTTCTACCGCGATTGCCTCTCGACAAAGGTGGACATCTAAGTGGCCTTCTGTTGTAGATATCTGCTTCATGCAGTCGATTTCTGACAGTATCACGACCAATGGTTACCTGGTGCGTCTGCTGCAATACGTTAACCAACTCCGGTGCTGTGATTGTCGGTTATCTTCTTGCGGTTAAGACCAAAAATCGGTCTTGAACTGCAGTTGTAGCGCGTCCTCGCCCTGAATGTTGTTCGGCTGGACTGCCAGTTTCATAGAAACGTCGCCACAATCGACTGATAACACTTTGGGAGACCTCCAAACGAAGAGCTACATCATTTTGTCGCATGCCACCTTGAAGAAGCCCTACAGCTCTATTCATCTCAGCCAATGGTAAGTGATGGCGTTCCATGTTAAAGCACAATATTTCCAGTTCAATTGCTGAGCAAGAACTGCATAGAATGTACAAACTCGACACTTTCAGATTATTCATTTTAGCCGAAAACCTACAGTTTGTAAAGAACTTGATAAAAGATTAGTTACCGTTTTTGCAGGCTTTGTTCAACCCATAGAAATCTACAGGGTGGTCGAGTGTACCAATTTAATCGAAATTAAACGACCTCATGCATTTATTTTATGATATTTACTATGTTATAAAAATATCCCTAGACTTTTCCGATGTGTATATATATATATATATATATATATATATATATATATATATATACTGTAAAATGGAATAACGGGGTCTCTCAGTCAAAAAATCAAAAATCAAAACTCAAAACTCTGCTTTACTTTGCCAAGCTCTCGCTTCTAGTGGGAAGCTTCTTCAAGGCAGTAAAAATGAGTAAAAAACAATTAATTGAACATATAAATCGACGAAAAAAGTTAAATATTGATGAAGTATTTTGGTTTGACAAATATATTTATATATATATATATATATATATATATATATATATATATATATATATATATATATATATATATATATACCGGGTGTCAACGAATCTATTAGACAAGTCATAATTTCTAGACTATTAGGAGAATTGAAATGAGATTTGGTATAGTTAAATGGTATGTGGAGAGGAATGTTTTCACATATTTTTCACTTTCCGGCCACTTCCGGTTTCAGCGGAAATGGCTCCGGTTCTGAATTTTTAAATGGAACACCCTGTATATTGTAACATTTTTGGATTTCTGAGACAATTCTGGATCAGAAACTGACATTTCCGGAAGTTTTTCAGCCTACTTGATTTTTTCAGAGTCACTTTTAAAATTGCATCTAGGTGGCCATGATCGGACGTAAACTAATCTATGGACCTCAGGTGATATCAGAAAATTGCAATAGCGGAGTTTTAGTGACTAGTGTGTTGAATATGAATGAGACAAGTTTACAAAATAACATTTTCGTGTCTAACTATTATTTTTCAAATGGCGACCATTTTTTGACAAGCAATTTCCGAAAAAAGGATTTTTTGACGAATCTAACGTTACTAATTTATTTGCGATTGGATCAACAAATTTAACAAATTTAACTAATAATTTCAGCGATGCACTTAGATTTTTTGCAATATCCTAAGTTCTTGAAAATTCCACTATAGTAAATTTTCAAAGTGCTTCCCTCCTTGTTCAAGACACATTTCAGCTCGTTCAATTGTTTCTCTCAACACGTTTTGTAACATTTGAGGCGATATACTTCTAAATGCCTGTTGAATCCTTTCTTCTAAGATTTCGAGAGTGGCTGGGGCTGTTGCATAGTAGACCCTTTCTTTTACATATCCCCAAATGAAGAAATCTAACACAGTCAGATCCGGTGAGCGGGCAGGCCACCGTACTGGACCGTTGGTTGCAATAACTCTATTATTAAAATGCTCTATTAAAAAATCAAGTACGTCTCTGCTATTATGGGGTGGTGCTCCATCTTGCTGGAAGTAAATTTGCCGTAAAACTTCTAAAGGAATATCATTAAGATGATCCTCGATTTCATTTTGAAGAAAACCCAAGTATCTAACCCCTGTTAACTGACCTTGAAACAATATTGGACCAATTATTCTGTTTCCAACGATACCAGCCCAGACATTGACGCCAAACCTTTCTTGAAAATTGCCCTCTCTCATTGCATGTTGATTTTGTTGGGCCCAGTACCGACAATTCTGCTTATTAAACATGCCATTATTTGTAAACCGTGATTCGTCGGAAAATAGAATGAAGTTGATAAAATTTGGGTTAACTCTATGATTTTGAAGCAACCAATCACAAAATACTACTCTTCTATTGCCGTCGTCAGCATACAAATGTTGATGTAACTGATATTTAAATGCTCGATATCCGTGCTTTTTCAGTATTTTTCTTGCTGATTCGTGACTTATCTGCATTTCTCTACTAATTTCTCTTAAAGAAACCGTTTTATCAACTTCTACCATAGCAAGAACGTTAATCTCAGTCTCCTAATTTATGACAAACCTCTGTTCTGCGTCTCGATTTCCCTCTTGCCTAAAACGACTCTCAACATAGGGAAAATACTGATAAGATGGGTGTTGCCTATTGGGATATCTCTGAGCATACAACTCAGCAGCTTTCCTTGAATTTCTGTGGCATTCTCCAAACAATAACAACATATCCACTTTTTCACTTTGAGTATACATTATTTCGACGAAAAATTAAACTAAAATTAACGAAAATCAAGAGAAACTTCTACTTTCTGCTCATAAAGCTTATGTCACTGTCATAACCTAGGTGAGCGTTTTGTTCTCCAAAGTGGACTTGATGGAAATAACCGCAAAATATTATGCATCATTCCTATCCATGGCACCCTTGACAAAAGTAAATGAATTTGTATCGAGTATTTTCCTCAGTAATATTTAATTTATGTTCTTATTTGTAATCCAATCGCAAATAAATTAGTATCGTTAGATTTGTCAAAAAATCCTTTTTTCGGAAAGTGCTTGTCAAAAAATGGTCGCCATTTGAAAAATAATAGTTAGACACGAAAATGTTATTTTGTAAACTTGTCTCATATTCAACACACTAGTCACTAAAACTCCGCTATTGCAATTTTCTGATATCACCTGAGGTCCATAGATTAGTTTACGTCCGATCATGGCCACCTAGATGCAATTTTAAAAGTGACTCTGAAAAAATCAAGTAGGCTGAAAAACTTCCGGAAATGTCAGTTTCTGATCCAGAATTGTCTCAGAAATCCAAAAATGTTACAATATACAGGGTGTTCCATTTAAAAATTCAGAACCGGAGCCATTTCCGCTGAAACCGGAAGTGACCGGAAAGTGAAAAATATGTGAAAACTCTCCTCTCCACATACCATTTATCTGTACCAAATCTCGTTTTGATACACCTAATAGTCTAGAAGTTATGACTTGTCTAATAAATTCGTTGACACCTGGTATATATATATATATATATATATATATATATATATATATATATATATATATATATATATATATATATATATATATATATCTCAAAATTAATTTATCCATTTGCACTGAGAAATTTCTTGCTTTCAGCTTTTCAATAAGTGGTTTTTCAATATCTCCACTCATTTCGTTTATGAGTGGAACAGCTTTTACATATTGACGGTTTTATTGAATTCACTCCTATACCTAGTATAATTTTTTCAGGTTCAGCGATGAATAAAGAAATTTGGTAACTAGCCTCATGAACACGATTATTAGTTGAAGGTCGGGTAGTAAATAGAGACTATAATGTTGCTCTCTTTTCACAAATTTTCTTCAAAGTTCTGAAATAATTGAAATCTGAATCAATATAAGCACTATGTTTCGCCTTGAAATGCGTCACAAGACGACCTCGTTTCATTAATTCGTTAGTCAAGCATTGCTGGCATGAAAGACAAAAAGCAATCCAATCATCGTGGATAGCGGGTATGAACCCAAATTTTAAATATTACTCCGAATATTGACGAGTTTTTCTCCTACATGCACCACTTATTTTACTATGGGCTATCTGTAAGAAACAAATATAAGATCAATTGAAACTGAAATCAAAATATGTGTTAAAATTTATTTATCGTGACATAGAGTAAACTTATACTGCAAAATCAATAATTATTATATGTATATAACAGATGTAACTGCAACCGCAAAATAATATATTTTTCCATTTGACAATCTTTTTTTTGGAAATTCATGCGGAGCCTGCGTCTGCCGCAGGGGAAGTTTACTTGACGACGCCAAGCATTTCATTTAAATGGCCCGAAGCGAAAGGGTCAAACTCGTGTCGAGTCCGTTTTCGAATTGCTCCCATTAACAATCAAATTGCCCCCCTGTAGGGCGTCGTGCTCACGATGGGAAACACGCGTGTGACATCTAGATATTACATTCTTTTGACATGTGTCAATAGAAATTACAAATATCACAGTTTGAGGCGAAATTTCCATAGTGAATACAGATTTAGAAACCGAAAAGAATTGTTTTCCGTAACGTTAACCATTGAAAAAAGCTAAGTATCAATATTTAATTTTTTCAATCGATTTTTTTTCAATTTGTAGACAAAATTTATGAATACAAGTTACTGACCAACTGGACTCTCCAGTTAGTTTATATTACGCAGTAACTTTTCAACTTTTCAGGGTGAACTTTTCAGTTTGCCCATCACTACACTTCAGCAGATTCTTTTTTGATTTATCTTTCATTTTTTCAGATTGTGAAAGGTTATAAACTCAAAATAACAGTAAAAAATGTCATTTATATTTTTTATTGACTTTTTTTGGTAGATATTTTTACCTTCCACAATCTGAAAAATATGACAATTATAAAATTATGTTCATTTTTGGGATTGATAATTGGGATTAGAATCTCAGTTTCCTATTTTCAATTAATCTGCAATAATTTTTACAATCATTGAACGAACATCTTGTTTCAGTAACAAGCCTAGCAGTTTATGCAACTAAATCCTAATTGAGCAATTATGACCAAAACTACAATTATGACCAAAACTACATATATGTTATGTATATATTTGCAATTTCTATAGACAATTATATAAAAATTAGGACCATTGAAGCCATCGAATCAACCAATAGCAATGGCCGATGGCGAATGGCCAACTCGTTCGCAATTAGTTTTGTGGTGTAAATCGGTCTTCAAGGCAGCTAACTGTCTCAAAATTTCACTCAACATTATAATGCAGAATTCTGAAAATAGGAACAATGAATGAATAAACTCAAGTATTTCATAATATTTAGGTTTTTTCAGTATCATAAGGATCTCCTTAGATCTTCAATGAGTTCTAAACTTCAACTTCCGCCGTTATTTCCACATAATATAAGCAAGCACATGGACTATAGGATTATGTTATGTTATGATATGTTATGATGTTTTACGTTGTGATGTGATGAAGTACGTTATGAGGCGTTACAGTTTCTTCCGATTACGAAAATGATTGTTTGATATTATGATGCGTTGCTGTTATGATGGAATGATTTTATGATGCATCGTGTTTATGATTGAATGATAGCATGATGCGTTAGCGATATGGCGGAGTACGTTATGATGAAGTATATTATGATGGATTACGTTATGAAACTATACATTATGCCGTTGTACATTTCTATTTTGTACTATGTGATCAATTGCGATTTCTATCGGTTCATGTTATGACGGAGTCAATTTCTGTGTATATCCTGTACATTATAATGCATTAGGTGTCCCCTGTTTGATGGACATAGTATCTAAAAGTCTAGAAATGAAGTATTTTATTGTATAGGGGCAACAAGAGACCGTATAGGTATCCTACAGACGAATTATATAAAGAATCGAAATGCTTCGATTTAAAACAATAATTTATTTTATAGTATTTTAGAACAAACACGAACTGAAAACAATAGAACATAAATACACAACAAGACAAAAAAGTAATTCTGATATTCGTACGAAATCCTCAAAAAGAGCGGTAGAGTATTGCCTCATCATTTATGTATGTGGTCGTTAACAGTGAATTGTTGGATTCACCATAAAATCAACAAATATTTCCTCTACTTACACTAATTAACACATTCTTTTTTTTTTCAGCTCCAGTCAAACAACCAGAGGCGGATTCGTTGGAATGGGATATCCTTTTATTTTAAAATTGTATGTACAAATGTGCTGAATAAATGAGATTGATTTCACATACAGGGCGTGTAATTACTAATGTACTCTTAGAATAAAATTTGAACGTTACATTTTGTTCATAAATTCGACTTTAAACCCATTGTTAGGTTTATGTAGATACAATTAGATATTTGGACTACTTATATTGCTTATATTTGGTCGGTCGGTAGCCAGGCGGTTCGACGTGGGTGCTTTGTTCACTCACTCGAATTGACTGCCGTGTTGGTTGGTGCTTCAAGCCCCAGTCTAAACGATCTATTTTCACTTGCTCTCGTCTAACCCGTGTTAGGAATCACACGTTAAAAGGAAAGACGTCATTAATCCTTAGCTGGCACAAGTTTCAACTTCTGAGAGTTGTCGTTCGTAGGGGTGCGACAGCTGGTTAACGAAAAAAACAGATTTTGAACAGACAGATTTTTTTGAGTACTCGAATTCAGTGGGAAAGTAATGAATTTGTTTTTTTTTTGACATTCAAACTGAGTAAATTATCACTTAGCCACATCAGTACTTTCTGCAGTATGTAAAACATCATGCCTTGTTTCACCTTTTAATATTAAGGCTGTGTCATCAGCATAGCAAACTATGTGCCCCTGAAAATCTCTGATCTGTGTAATACTGTTTATGTAAGCAACGAACAGAATTGATCCCAAAATTGTTCCTTGAGGCACACCAACAAATATATTCAACTGCTTACTGATTTCATTACCGATTTTTACTCTCTGTGTCCGCTGTGATAAATAACTTTGCATCAACTGTAAAGCGTTTCCCTGTATGCCATATCCAAAGAGTTTTCTCAGTAGTATGTCATGTGACACAGTGTCGAATGCTTTTGCAAGGTCAAAAAACTGCTTGGCATTTCGACGACGTTTCCAAGGCTTCCACTGTTTGTTCAACAAAATCTAGTATGGCATTTTCAGTACTTTTGTTATTTATAAATCCAAATTGCTGTTCAGTTATTACGTGATGTTTATTGAAAAAGTCCACTAATTTTTTTTTTACTGACTCTTCGAATGATTTCGCGAAATTTTTAATCACCGAAATTGGTCGATAATTATATAAAAGTATTTGTTTCGAAAGAATTTTTCTTTCGTATAATTCAATGTTTATATGAAAGTGGCTGTTTCAGGAAGGCTTTTTCTTCAAGTTTGTGTCTGAAAGTTACTTCTTCGTATGATCTACACATCTATGTATGAAGTTACTTCTTTTGAAATTAATAACTTCCTTCCTTTTTTTGGAGAACTCCCACATTTTTCTGTATCAAGATGGAGTAGTAGAAAGCCAAAAATTTTCTTTCCTGAATATTAGTAACTCCTGAAAATATAGCCCTTTCAAATTGAACAAACTAATGAGAACCTCTACTAAAATTGAGTGAAACTCAAGCGGTACAAAAACCTTTACCAGAAGCTGCAATAGATCAACGATTTGTAGAAGTGCAGTTGTAAAACTGACCCCTATCTGAAGCCAGATTGAAGTTTGGGAATCAACGAATAGTTATTGATGCGAACCTTCGGTTTAGAGCTTAATATTTCTATAAAAATTCAACAAATAATCTGTTGGGTTCGCTTCATTGTGTAGATAAAATACAGGTTCACTTCATTTTTAGTACGCACAGACACACTTTTCATTATCATTTAAAAGATTTTACGTATTTTTTTAAACAATTACCAGATTGTCATAACTGATATAAAATAAGGTGTTTTTTCACATGTTATCCGCAGTCTTCGTTTCTTCACATCCCTATTGAGATCCGTCTCTTGTTTTTATCATCTCTCTGAGTTTATCTGTCAACCAAAGGTGCACGGTGTTTGCTTACTCTGTTATATTCAATATAGGTGCGTAGCGATCAATTACGCCATTCAAATAAGCCAAATAGAACTGAAAAAACATTTTTATAAAACAACAGAAATTGAAGTACATTTATTGATTTCCTCTATTAATTTTCTCTACGGAAATTTTCCTAAAATGATATTAATTGCAGTCATATAGAAAGTGATGTGAATTCTTCAATTGTACAATCACCTCTAAAGGACATTGATAATAATTAAATGTTTCTTTATGGTTACAACAAGTTTATTCCACAACCACCATGCTAATGGAACATCCCAATAATTTGAAAATTCATCTCTTGTTCATTCATGCGTTCACTGTCTGTGATAATACCTGCATCTACCTCTCATAGTGGAAGAAAAAATGTTTCAATAAAGATTCGAGTAATTATCAAAACTTGCTCACAGTTGGTGAAATATACATAGTTGGATAAACACGTGAAATTACTTTTTAATGCGAGTTTTGATTGCATTTTTACAATGTACTGTAGACAACTGCTGTACAAATGCGATACAAACGTTTCATAGCATTAGCCTCAAAAAACAAGAGCGTAAAATGTTTTAGGAGATATGATGTATTGCAAATTTGATCCTGAATTATGAAACTAGCGGGAGAGTATTCGATAGGGATCAAAATGAATTATTGTTAAAGCATTTGCAGGCAGAAATGCATTTTATTTGCCTGCAAAAAAAGCGAATCTCTGACGGTTTTATCATCGTCTCTGAAAACACTATGCAAAACTCAATTCTTTACCTTCGATAGAGAATACCCAAGAGTTCAGTTGAAATTGCAACAATATAAAAATAATATTGAACGAAAGTCATTTTTTGTGGAGGAAAATCAGTTTTTTATCGACCTTTTTTTGGGTATTTTACCTTTGCGTTGCTGAAAACCAGCCCCCCACTTTTACTCTGATGTAGCGGCGTGGCATCCAGTGTACAGTGTTATATAATAATAATAATATTTATTTACCAAAAATTTCAAATCAAGTTTATATATAATATAACAATGGTGAATAAAGAAAAGAAGAGCCACAAAATTAAAACTTGTGCGTGGGCAGAATATTAAAATGTATAAAGTAAAACAATAATAATGATGATATATATAGAGAACTCTCCTAAGTTGGACATTATTAAATTAACAATGTAATAGTACTAATATTTATTGTTGTGAATATAAGTTTCTGTACCATTCTAAGTACAATAATGAATATCAGTTTCTTCGATTTCCACGAATAAACAGGGAGACCCACAGAAACCTAGGTTGTGCGTGGAGTTTTTTCTTTTTTAATTTTGCTGTTTGATGTAGAGGTATTTTATAGTTTTTTCAATATTGTAGTCAACATAGGGGAAATAACCCTTTAATTTTCAATTAATTGTTCTGTACTCTTAATATATCGTGAATACTTTTCAGTGTAGATTAAATGTGTACGATTTTAGTTTTTTTCTGATTAAAGTGATAGAGTTGGTTGTATGTAGGAAGTTGAAAAGCCGAGATACGAGATAAGAATAACATCGTTGTATTTCAGTAGCTGCAGAATGAGAGTCATAAAGGTTTTTGTTTATTTGTTTTCCTTAATCGAAAATCACTGAACGTAAACATTGTTCCGATCAGCTGATTCGAGTCGGACATCTAGCTAGCTTCTTCGAAATCTAGTTGATAGTATTTTATAGGTCACGAGAGTCTGTAGTTCCTTGAGTAGCCGTAACTCGAAGAAAACTTATTATATTACATAGTAGATTGCATATTTGTACATAGAATAATCTTAGTAACGAGTATTTAGAAATTTAGGACACGAATATACGTAATGTTCGGATGTTTAGGTTTGTTTTGGAATTATTATTTAGAATATGCGTGAGCCATCTCTGTGTAGAAGTGATAGGTAGGGATTTGTCATTTTTGATTAGGTCGAAAGGTGTTCACTCCCGTCTGGATCGTGTCCTTGTGAAAGTAACCACTGGTTGAATTCGAGGTGTTTAATGATTTTTCAATCATCCTCGGTTGGGATAATCTCGAAATTCACCATTAAAGAGTTCTGTAGACTGTATAGTGTGTTTGTTGGGTTGGTTATTTTGAATACAATTCAGAACTGATCTCGTAAGAGGATTTTTAGTGGTATTTTTTGTACGACGACAGAGTACAACGTGTACACGATCCTGTAAAGCTGTTACCATCTTGTGTGATACGTGGCAATTCTCTACAGTTCACGGAAGTGATAAAACTCCTTAGAAAGGGTAAATTAACCTTTGTATATATGTATTTATTGAGATTTGTGTTACATTTCTGTTTCAATAAAGAGACTACTGTAGGGCAGATTTACCTGATCCTCCACCTCAGCTTGTTCTCTGTGGTTTAGCTGTGGTGAAATTGCAGTCTTTCGTCTTACGAAATTAATTGTCGTTGTTTTTCTTGGTTGTTTTGTGAACCGACAGAAATGTGTTAGAATCCTGTTCTGTTGGGAATTTAAATTTTTTTAGGGTTTTTTTTGGGGTAATTTTCATTTTCGTACCTGTTACGCTAGATTCCAAGCATTGGAAGCACCACCGGTGTGATTTTCCACTGTGACCCGGAGCATACTACAGGTTGTCCCGAGTTCTGAGGACTTTGAAGCTGGTACTCAACGCCGTGGGAGAGACGCAAGTTTAGATTTCATTTATCTTAAATATCTATAGAACGCTATTGTGCTTATATATCTGCTTCATTGCAGAGGTGAAATTTAATGCAAACTATTTGATACTTTATTATCATACATGTGAAGGGGAAATTTAATGCTTACTATTTTATGCTTGATTATGATACTGTGCGCCTACGCTTGAGCTCTCGCGACGCCGCCCTCACTATGTTGCATGCATTTTGAATTCGGCCCTGATATTTTTCGACACGATTCATGCTCGTCGTTAGTAGGTAGTGACATATTGAGTTGACGCTTACCAGGTTTGCTTGTGCTTTTATTCATTAGTGTTCGCATTGCTTGGAACGTTAGATTCATCGTTGTATAAATGTATATATATGTTTAGCTAAAATTTTGCTTCGTTTATGGAAATTGGTGTTGATGCTGTGAAATATAGTTTATGGAGTATCATGGTATCACGACTGTATATATAATTTGGATACTTGTGATCAGAGTTGCACATTGCTTTTTTATATTGCTATAAATTGCTACTGCAGTTGAGATTTCAAAAACACATTACTAAATTACTTCAACGTGTTTACTTAAATTTCAAAATATAGATGTTGATAGGCATACCCTGCCTCGAAAAGTTCAGTTATGCAGTTACGGCTCGAACTTGACAATGTAATATCAGGAAAAAATCCGACGCTAATCTATTTCCCATGAGTTGAGAAATACAAATTGGTTGAATATATAAGGAAGAAAACTGCATCATACCTCTGGAAAAATAAGTTTTCGGGCAGATGTACGTTAACACGTTTGTTATTAACATTGTTATTCGTACTGAATAATTCAAGAGATCATTAAGCTATTAGATAAGATTCATGATGCAATTCCCTGGACTTCAAAATATTACCTAGAAGTAATCTGAAAATTCAGCTCAACAATACTTCAATTCTATGAATGTTGTGAAATAATATTGTCGAAATAGTGAAACTGGAGAATGAGATAATCTTTTAACAGACTAATTGGAAGAACAATCAGGTGCCCTGATAATTTTTTAACTTTGCCTTTGACATCATTACGTGTATTTTATTGAACCTAATTATGTTCAAGGAGAGATATTGATCTCAATAAAAACATTTATTAATACCTATTATTATTACATTATTCAATTTCATTGTCTGAAGGAAACTAAGAAAAGTTTGACATTTCGAAATACTTCGGTTGAACAATCTCTTCTACAACGATTACAACGAAAGTGATAATACACCTGTTGTAATATTAGTTTGATTGGTCCATTTTGACAATGTGCAGGAATGCGCAAAATTAAAAGGATTCTATTTCAGCTAACTATTTTCGTTGAAATAAATTCTTCAACAAATATAATTTTCATCATTAGTAATTAAAAATACTGTCAACAACGTGGGAATTCTGACTTTCAGAGTGGTTGAAAATATGAATAAAATGATATACCGCAAATAATTTTCCATGATTGCTTGTAAATGTTCAGCAGACTGTTTCGTACCGCCTTTTCATAATAGCTGGAGAAGATAGCGTACACATCAGCAAAGGAAAATATGAAATCGTCGAGACGTGTAACGGGTTTCTTTGATTATATTTCTCCAGTCCCCTAATTCCCTCTTAATATTCGTTTCCATCTGACTATTGGAAACAGGAATATCTACATGTCATTCAGGACTTTTTAGAAATACTGGTTACAGCACTCATGATATTTCAGATAAGCACACAGATAAGCACACAAGCTTTTGTTTCGAGGACTGAAACATCTAGGTTCTCAGGAAGGGGTTCGAGACGTTTGATAATTTTCAACAGAAGGGGTTTTTAAAAAAGAAGAACTTCATAAAACTGAATACATGAAAATCAAATTTCTGATAAGACCATAGGAAATATGGACAAATTTTTGAAATTATTCAATTATCATAGCTGAGTTTTTCAGTCTCATATTTTGCAAAACCTCAAGACGTATTTTACTATGAAGTACAGATGTAACTTCCATTTTGTGCATTTAGAAACTCCAGTTTCTAACAACTTAACCATGCCACGCTGCCCCCTACGGCACTGAGGAGTTATTCTCTACAGCCTACGACTCCAAAAAATGATTCTTCACAGCCCCCTATGACTATGAGGAATATATCTGATAGACCAGAGCTTCGGAAAGGATACACCAAAATATGTCCTGTGGGGTCCAATAAAATAATTGGACAGATGTACAGATGTAGTCTATCATCTCAACTTTTGAAACGGAGGAGATATCAAGATTGGACAAAATTTTTATAAAAAGCCGTCGTTTTGAGTACCTACTTATCAACAAGAAAGACCATAGTGATTGTTGCATTTCTCGTCGCTGAAAGGGTGCTACCACCGTCTTTTTAAAATGAAAGGGAGCGGTCTTATGTTACCTCTTTGATAAGTACTTTGATTTCCTATCTTTTTATTTATTTATTGATTATCCGTTTGACATATAAGTATGTATAGGATTTGTCCAGCAATGAAGAACACATGAAAAACGCAGTGTCCGTATCAATATAAAAATACTCTAAAATTAACACATAATATAAAATACAATACAAAAGAAAACTATTTTATGATATAATGAATTCGTGTAGGTTATAAAAACAACTATCAATTAAATACTTTTTCCGATTTCGGGTAAATTCAATAATTTTATTTAGCTCCTTAATATCTTTTGGTAACTTATTAAATATATTTGGGTCCATCACATAAAATGTTAAATTGTCTAATTAAACTTCTGCAAGAGGCCCTTTTTGAGGCTTTGGCTATTATTCTGAAAATAAATTTCTGCACAACGAATACATTTGATATCGAAGTCGAGTTACCCCACATACATATGCCATGTCTCAGCCTGGAAGCTACTTGAGCATGGTATAGTGCCAAAAGTTGCTGATCTGTCAATATATCTGTTAGGTTTCTGAAGAGATAACCTAATGAATTGATTTTACTCCTTAAATTCGAACAGTGTTGTTTCCATGTCAAACATGCATCAATGGTAGTTCCCAAAAAATTTGTCTCTTCTTTTGCCAGAATTGACATGTTCTTAATTTGAAATTGAATAGGCACGCAATGTTTATGTCGATTATGAAATCTAACCGATCTTGTTATGTCAGTATTGAGATAGAGAGAATTAGCTCCGCATCAGTTCATAATAGATTGCAAAGCATTTTTACATTTGTCTGAAAGTGAGTTTTCATCCATGTTAGATACTATTAAAGACGTATCGTCGACATACATTGTTGAAGAAGTATTCCCGATATGTGATTCCAAATCATTTGTATATAAAAGAAACAATATAGGCCCTAATGCCGATGCTTGCGGAACACCCATTAACATATTTAACAAACTTGAATTACATTTATCATAAGTACTCGTACCGTGGTTACTAATTGTAACATATTGTTGCCTATTTTCTAAAAATGATGAAATCCAGCAATGTGTAACTTTGACAACAAAGCATTTTGATTGACGCAGTCGAATGCCCTGCTTGCTGAGATTACAAAAAATCCCACCAGGACACTCGCCTGCCTCCAAATATTCAAACAGTGTATCGAAAAAAGAAATTACTGCAGTATTGGTAGATCTATTAACTCGAAAACCGTGTTGATGATCTGTCAAGAGTTTGAACCTATTTAAGAAATCCAAAAATCTATCAAGATATGCGTGTTCAAAATATTTTCTAACTGTTACACTTCAAGAAATGGGATCAGCTTTTCATATTAAGAATCTACAAATAAAATTTTGTATCATAATTTTGAGAAAAAAAGTATTCAAGAGTCACTTCCCAGTTCATTGCAATAGATGATTAAAATATTGACTATTCACTAACTGGCAAGTTAGTGAATAGTCAATAGGCAAGTTTATAAACAAATATATTTCTTATATTATGAAATGTTCTTTGAAATCTTGATCCGTTTAAAAGTTGAGAGGAGATGATTACTCATTTTCGCGTTGCATACGCTTTTTCGAAAGTGTATCCAAATTGTGAAACCTTCATTTCATTGTAGAGGATTTTATTGGGGAGTCCGAATAAATAGAAATTGAGTTATTTTCTGTTCGATGCCGAAGTTTACTTTTTCTCAATATCTCAGGAAGTATCTACGATGAAATGAGTAATTATTTTTCCGTTTGATATGGAACTTTCTATAAAAAAGTAGAAGAAGTCAAGGTCAACTTTTATAAATTATCATCATTTACTTAATATATAGGAATACTTATTATGAATACTCTGACCCCTTGTGTTATGAAAATTAATAACACTATCCATGATGATAATCATATAATTACCATACTGAAGATTTTATTTAAGACGCGTTTCACAAGACGGTAGCTTCATAAGTCCAACTGATGAAGCATTATCCATTGTGAAATATGTAGACTGTGTAACAACGAAAACTTAACAGAGCCGTTTTTGAATATAAAAAGTAAGATTTTTTAAAAAAAGCTCGGACACGTCGATTTCTAATTGAAGGGGGACACCTTTCACACTAATCAGATTTTTTTTTGTAGTATGCATCCCCTCGGAGGGGTGCGTCCGACGACCCTTATTTAGATAGGGAAAGTAGATCGAGTGGACCTTGTTTTAAAGGTCTTTTGAATACATCTCTGTTGAAAGAAAATTTTTGTAATGATTAGTTTTCGAGATGATTTGAAGACTAAAAGGTATTTTTATTGAGTTCAACTCTTTTTAAAATAAATCAAATTGTTTTTAAGGTACAATTTACGTTCAGAACTTTCATAAAAAAAATAATGTTTGCTTTTTATGACAACCTGCTAATACGTGTCCATTTGATTTCGTAAAAAAGTAAGAATTATTCGTTTATTACGAGGAGATTTTTTCGGGGGATGGGGTTGGTTACCACCCTTACATTTTAGGTAAATTGAGTGGCACCTCCTTATGAAGGTTGCCTTTTGACGTGGATATTTTATGCTTCTGATAAATCATACTAAAAACTTACCTACACAACGAATACAACCTGCTGATTTCCTTGAATGCTGATGACACAAAAGTTTGAAAAACTGTTTTAGGGTTAATGAATCCCAATAATTGTTTTTAAAGCACACACAAAAAAAGTAACACCTTATAAGGGTTACTCACATAGGAAATTTAGAGTAAATGTTCATAATGTGCGCCATTTTGCTCCATGCAACAATAAAGATTTTGTTAGAATTTTGCTCTTACATTATTCAACATCTCAGGAGTTATAGCTCGGCATTCATCAATAATTCTACGACATAATTCATCCAAATTAGCTGGCTGTGTAGCATAAACTTTAAACTTTAAATATCCCCATAAAAAGTAGTCCAGTGGTGTTAAATCTGGTGATCGTGCTGGCCATTCAATTGGACCTCTTCTGCCAATCCACTGTCCTTCAAAATGACTATTCAAAAAATTTCGAACCTGCTGGGCATAATGGGGTGGTGCACCGTCTTGTTGAAAATGGATAAATTCATCTTGACATCTTGGATCCTGTTCAATTATTTCAACTATACGAGGTGGTATTGCCTCTTAAAGAAGTTGTAAATAAGAATCACCAGTTGAATTTCCATCAATGAAAAATGAACCTATAATATGATTGCCTACTATTCCGGCCCAAACATTCAACTTTTGGGGATGTTGGGTATGTATTGTCTTGGGTTTTCATCCGATCAATAACGGCAATTGTGACGGTTCACGCAACCATTTAAATAAAATGAGCTTTCGTCGTTAAAACCGAACCTGTCTCCCTGAATTTTGTGACCAAATCCAGAACGTGATTTCTTCTTAGGTGTTTACCAGGGTTTTGCTCGTTAAATAAAATTGATGTTCTATCAGCATTTTGGTCGTTGCCAAAAAATAAAACAATAACTGAAACTTTTTCAGCAGTAGTGTAAGGCATTTTTAAACAAATAGTACCTAATACACGACCCGTTTAAACAAAACAATCAAACAATGTACCAATGAAAACTGGAAGAAGAGGAGTGGATATTAATTTTAAATAAGGGATTTCATTTAACAAAAAACTGATAAGAAGAACTGCTCGGATTTTTTTTATTTAGGCATACAAGTTACCGAGTGGTCTGTCTAATGTATTATTAACATGGCAATTTCAACTTCAAATTATCTCGAAAACTAATCGTTACAAAAATTTTCTTTTAACAGAGTTGTAAAGGTATTCGAAAGACCTTTGAAACAAGGTGCCACTCGACCTACTTTCCCTATCTAAATAAGGGTCGTCAGACGCACCCCTCCGAGGGGGTGCAAACTACAAAAAATCTGATTAGTCTGAAAGGTGTCCTCCTTTAATTAGAAATGGACGTGTCCGAGCTTTTTTTAAAAATCTCACTTTTTATATTCAAAAACGGCTCTGTTGGGTTTTCGTTGTTACACAGTGTATAACTATTGTTATTGATAATATAGGTGTTAGGAATCACACGTTAAAAGGTAAGACCTTCTGAGGGTTGTCATTCGTAGGGATGCGACAGCTGGTTAACGGAAAAAAACAGACAGATAGGTGTATAGCAACTCAATTGCCATAATAGTTGTTTGATTTTAACTTATCATTATTTGACATAAGATTCCCGTTTTGAAACAGTTGATGTAGTAGATTGATAACAGAATTCGATATTTATATTGTGTCAACTATACCGTGTGACACAGACTTATGGTACACCCACTTTTTCTCCTTTATTTCTCTAGCGATATTTCTGAAACTTGGAACATTGAATATGCTCACTAGACGGCACTTTTTGAAATATTTGTAAAACAAATTCAACTTCCGGCTTTTCCGGAAATGACAACAACTTTTGATTTTCAAATGGGAGGTCCTATATATCATCACAAGAACGGTTAGGGAAGATCATGAGGAATCCAACGATATCAGGTTTGATGGTGTTATCTCTAATGACTACGGAGATATCGCCATTTATTTTATACATAAGCTTAATGAGTAGGATAGAGAAACTTTTTCTAGAGGGTCCATCCAACTCTCTCTCTCTCTCTCACACTCATTTCATATTTTCAAATATGAAAAATAATCATGAAATAAATCAAATTCATTTAAGTAAATACATGAATTGAAAGGTGTTCCAACCTCAATTTCAATATTCTGAAACAAACACACTCAATATTGAGAATTCCATCTTTTAATATTCCAAGTTCATAGACATCAAAATTGATACGATTACGGGATATAGAAATATAAAACAATCTCTAAATATGCAAACTTTGCACAGATTGCATACTAAGCATTTTACCTTAGTACAGTGACCGGATCAAAGTTGCAATGTAAGCGTATACATCTTCATAAATATTGAGGACGGTCAAGATCTGAAGGAGAAATTCATTAAGTATCTATTGATCATCAGTAATAGTCCGGTCAAATTATAATAAAAATTAAGAGTGAAGGTACATAAATTTACAACAAGCTGCAAATGCGTGTAATTATTCAAAACATAGTTAAAATGGGATTTTAAAATTCCAAATGATTGCGATGCCTGGAAAAAAATTATTCGAGGTCAAAGATCAAAAATCTCGAAAAAAATTGGTTTTTCGCAATTTTCAGGAAAACGGTAAGTTTCGTCAAAAAATAACTTCAGATAAAAATTGTGATCATAAAATTCTCTACAAAAAATATATCATTTTTTTTTCTGAGAGCCACCGTTTCTGAGATACGACGAGTCAAAAAGTTGTAAAAGTTGTAATCGTCATTGTATGCATAATATGCATAGTGGATACTTACTACATCCCGTTGTGTGGCATAGTGAAGAAACATTTAGCATTATTTTAGATAAATACGTTCAGTATGTAGGTACGTAGAAATTTTGGTGCCGAATTACGGTCTTATTTGATGGCTATGATGATTGCACGAGAAATATTAAAGCTGCAGAACACCGTCGTCGAACTTTAGCAACATATTCATCTTCCGATATTCTATTTGATGAACAGTTCCTATGACAGTTCCTATCAGTCAACAGAAATTTCTTGCAAATACTCACAACAAATCTCGGTTCATTTCAATGTTGAAGAATAAGTTTATTGGCGAAAATATATTGGTACGACGTACTGATTATTGAAACATCTATAGAGCAATTTAACTTGACAAATACAACTATTGTTGTTGGTGAAGATGTAGACTTACTCGTACTTCTTACTGCTCGAACTCCACCTGAAAAAACTATTTTCTTTCTGAAGCCAGGAAAAGCTCAAAGTCAAACCGAAATATATTCTTCAAACAGTTTATCTACTTTTGCAAAGAGTCAAAATCATTTACTATTTTTACACGCAATAACTGGCTGTGATACGACGTCTGCATTTTAAAGGAGGGGTAAAGCATACATTACTCTTGACGCAGTTTACCTACACCCAGGATGAACATCAAGAAGAAGATCAAGAAGAAGATCAAGAAGGAGAATAAGACCAAGAAGAAGAACGACAAGAAGAAGTATTTGAAGGTTATGACTCAGATGAATAAATTTTTACATTTTTTTAATTTCACTAGCTTTTATAATTTCCAACCCTTCCTAATATATTTTATTATGCAAGTTTTCAATTTGACAGAATCACAACAGACATGTGGAATAGGCCTACTGGGGAAATCACGTTAAAAAAAAACGCGCAAAGTACACTAACTCATAGGTGGCGTGGCATAGGTGGCGTGGAAACGTGTGCATATAATGACGATTACAACTTTCTGACTCGTCGTATCTCAGAAACGGTGGCTCTAATAAAAAAGTGTTGATCAATTTTTTGAAGAGAATTTTATGGTCTACAATTTTTATCTGAGGTTATTTTTAGATAAAACTTACCGTTTTCCTGAAAATCGCGAAAAACCAATTTTTTTCGAGATTTTTGACCTTTTGAACTCGAATAATTTTTTTTCAGGCATCGCAATCATTCGGAATTTTGAAATCTTATTTTAAACTATTTACTTGTTGTAAATTTATGTACCTTCCAATGACTAGATTGACCGGATTATAAAGGTTTCAGCAACGTAGCACATCTCTCTTTCTTCGATCCTGCTGGGTGGCAGTATGATGTGAGTTTTTGTTGATTTATTGTATTTTTGATTAACAATTTAGTATAAGTTTATTCCTGAAGTATTTCTCCCGTTTCTTTACAATAAATATTTAATTGAGTTTTCAAATGAGTTCTTTCATTATTTGGATGAATGATGAATGGGTGAAACAGCGAATAAAATCCTCTCGTTAATAAGCCAAGCGAGTAACTAAGTTGCAACACTATCGTATAGCGAAACACGTGTCGCGGTTTCGTATATTTTTGTTAGTGTTTTTTTAGAATACGCTATAATGGATTTTTATCAAGTACCTATCAGTTAGTTCTATCATATTTTTGAACTGTTATTAGGTTAGTTAACTAGTGTGGGACAAATCTTTCATACACACGTTTGCTTTTTGTGCAAATGCCGCCATTTCAAACCCAATATAGCAGTTGCTTCACAATGGTGATTTATCATTTCCATTGTAACCCCTATATGGATACCAATTGGGAAAGTTTTATGAGCGGAATGTGCTGAGTAAATGCCATAATTCTAAATTCAATATGGCGGACGCCTCAACATGAGATGATTTATAATTTCCATAGTAACCCCTATGATATGGGGAATGCGAATAAGAAAAATGATATTATTTTATATCCGAGTACCGCAATGAATAATTATAATCACCGATTACGATATTCAGCAAGTAGGTATAGGTATAACTGATTTCACTAGAATTAATTATCTGGAAACAAAACATTTTTAACTCACTTTCTTATTTCTTGCATTAGCTTAGTACCAACAAAGGCTTGTTTTTGAAAATATTTGCTTTATTTTCATTTCACGATTTTCATTGTATTACTAATTTCAAAAAAAATAAAACATTAAAATTTCAACATCGTGGATATCAAAGGTATATGTTTTATCGAAAAGTGAGCACATTGCATACATGAAAATGTAAGTCATTGATGAAAGCCTATTTTGTATAAAAACTTTCATATCCATTTCATGAAAACTGAAACAGGAATTAAAACCATCACCTATGGTATACAGGGTATCTAAAATTCGATCCTCACCGCTGGGATCTCGGAAACTATGAGAGATACGAAGATGGTTGAATTGGGGCAAAGTTGCGCATTTACCTGACTAACAATATGCCGTTGAGAAAGTTTTGAAATTCCGAAATTTAGAAATTTCGGATGGTTTTTATTTCTGGCTTTTCTGGCTTTATTTTTCTAAGGATTCGAAAATAAATTGCACTTCCACATTGCCACCTTCAGCCTGTACATAAAGGTGTTTTCAGATCTGCTATCCGACGTATCGTCTTCCGGCCACCATCATCAAGTTAATTTTTTCTTATGGACGCTATATTGGATTCTTTCTGTTTGAAATAGAACCAGATTTTACCGATTCAATGATGTATCATGAGTTATCATTCTTTTTCTAAAAATTGGAGATATTGAAAAAAATTAATTCTTATCATAACAGGCTTTGATTTTGATGTTTCCAAATTTTACTTTCAATTTGTTACACTCAATGACTTTTTGTTACTGTCCTAACAGTGTTAGGACATCGGAAATGTATTTGAACTTGTATCCTGAAAAACGACAACCACATCGAACTATGTTCAAGTTATTGGATATAAATCTCACCGAGTTTGGTTCGTTTAAAAAGCCAATGAAAAAATACGGAGACAGAACCAATGATCAAAATTTGAGAAATGAGGTGTGTTTGAGGTAAATTGGATGTTGTGTCCTTTTCAATGAAAATAGAATTGTGAACAACTAACAATAATTAACTAAAATGTAAAGACAAAAGTAAATCACAGGAAATGCTCAAAATGCTGGTCTTATTCTTGATAACACAACTGTGCCCTTCGTCGAATATATTATTCACTGCAGGAATAATTTCCCTCCTCCTCAATCTTCCGAAGTCTCTAACAATGCTGTGTTGAAGGTCCTCAATATTTTGATATTCCCTCTGACCATAAACTTTATTTTTCAGTATACCCTATAAGAATGTATCCATAGCACTCAATTCTGGAGACCTTGCTGGTTACCTCACCGGCCCATTATTCCCTATCCATTTATCACCAAACCTTTCAGTCAGGTAATTAGATACTCATCCGGTAGTGTGCGGTGGAGCACCATCATGTTGAAACCAGATGTTGTTATAGTTAGCCAAAGGTAGATCATCCAAATAGTCTTCGAAAATCAACATTAAAAATTGGTGATGGGTTTCTCCATTCAGAATTCCGTCAAATAAATGAGGACCTAAGATTTTATCTTTGTAAATTCCTGCCTACACGTTAATAATAAATCGCACTTGAGGTCGAATTTGTCAGAACTGCCTGTGATTGTTTATGCTTCAAATGTGTTCGTTATTTCGGTTGAATATCACACAATTCGTAAAAGTGCTTTCATCTGTCGGAATTAAATTTGCCAGGAACACAGGAAAATTGGGTCTTTTTATTAGCCAGTTACAAAATTCTAATCGCCTTTCGGGAACACCCAGATGCAATTTTTGAGATATGTGTATTTTGTAATATTTTAAACCGCTTCTTTGATATGTCTCCAAGCACTTGTATGACAAATAATCATTTCGGAGTAGATTTGACGTGTAAATTTTTCCGGGTTCATGTTTTTCTGTAAATTAATAATTTTTATTGAAAATGTATAACTTACCTCGTACATACCTCATTCATGAAATTTTCTATAGTTTCCTGGCCCATTCTATCTCCTTTTTTTTCCTCGGCTTTTCAAATGAACCAAACTTGGTGAGATTTTGTTCCAATAACTTGAACATACTTCGATGTGGTTGTCGTCTTTCGGGATACAAGTTAAAATACATTTCCTATGTCCTAACACTGTTTCTATCGTATTCGTAATAAATTACTCTTTTTTATTCATTCGTGAAAGCCATTTTTCGCCAAAAATTCAATGACTTGTTATTGAGTGTAACAAATTGAAAGTCAAATTTAGAAACATCATGATAAGAATCAATGTTTTTCATTATCTTCAATTTTTCGAAAAAGAATGTAAACTTATGATACATCATTGAAAAGGTAAAATCTGGTTCTATCCAAAAGAGAAAGAATCCAATGTAGCGCCCATAAGAAAAAATATTAATGATGGTGAGCGAAAGACGAAACGTCAGATAGCACATCTGAAAACACCGTTATGTAGCAGGGTAAAAGTGGTAATGTGAAATTGCAATTTATTTTCGAATCCTTCGAAATATTAAGCCAGAAAAAAGTAAAAACCATTTTCCGAAATTTCTGTTTTTTTCCGGATATCTCCGGATATATTAGAAATTTCAGAACTTTCTCAACGGCATATTGTTGGTGAGGTACATGCGCCATTTTGCCCCAATTTAACCAATGGTGATGATTGAATTTGAAACACCCTGTAGAGGTACCATGCGTAATAGAAAATACGATGGGTACTTTCCGAGCACGCAAGGAGTTGAGTTGATCACACGTTTTCATATAATTTAGTTTCCTGAGAGGTACCATGTTCATATCCGGTTATTTTAGAGTTAAGTAAGATTAAAAAAATTCATTTGAACACTCCACTTATTACGTGCCTTTGAAGAATACTATGCCAGGTGTTCATTAGTATATTATTTTCGATAGCCAAACAAGCTAGAAAACTAGCTATTTGATAAAGTAGCAAATTAATCGTAAGATCATAGTATCTATAAACGAATAAATTCAAGTTATTTCAAAAGTGACAAAAATTAATATAATTAAGTTAAATGTATTCAAATTCAGGTCTATCCATGTGAATGGTAACAGTAAGAGAATAGGTTGAATTTTCGACTACCATTGAATGATACCAAACAATTCACCACAGCTCTTTTGGTTTCTAAGATATACGCGGAAATCCAGTAATTTTCAAATTATATTTTTGGCTATATCTCCTTTGTTGACAAAGATAATGAAAATCTATCTCATCTTTGGGACTGTAAGTTCAAATTAGTGTCCAGAATGTGCTGATGATAATTTCGTACAAGGTGTCATATACTTTAATAACCGACATGGGTAAAACGTCATTTATAAAAATCTACAGACCACGGCTAATAAACCCGGAAAAATCATCATAAATAAAGCTTCAGATATATCAAATGTAATTTCCCAAAAAGACGGTTTTTCATCATATAACCCCAAAAAATCGAGAAAATAGTAAAGTAAAAATAAAACTTTTTTCCTATTCCCACTTCATGAACCACGGTTTCAATGTTTGTTTGGTATATGATGATTCGGTGTTCAATAATAACAAACTGACGTTACTTATCCTATGAATAGATTCATTTTTCCTAATTTGAAGCTTATAGGGAAGTCGTGTCAAAGCCGCATCCGGGGGCCGCATCCGGCTTCCGGGCTTTATCACTACGAATCGCATTCGCAATATGTCACAGAAAGAAGAATCATGTTTTTTAGAGGTTTTAAACTTCACTCGATTCCTCTATGGAAGTTTTAAATGGCAGCGCGTGCCTAGACAAGCGAGAGAGTGTTAGTTAGGTACCTATTCAGTTCTAGTAAACAAAATTGAAACTGTGGGAAAATCAGGTAAAAAATCGAACTTTGGATCATTTTATTCATTTAAAATCATTTGGCACAGAGAACCAAAAAATATTTGATCAATATTCTCAACTTCTGCAAAATCTGATCATGGAATTCAACAACCGTTTTGGAGTCTTCCAAAAAATGAATGAAATGAAATTCCCAATTTTCAACAATCTATTCAATTCTGAAGCTTCTCAGACACCAGTTCATTTGCAAATGGGGTTGATAAATTTTCAATCGAGCAGTATTTTGAAAGAAAAATTTAAAGAGGTTATTATACACAATATTTCAAGAGTTTGATAACTACCCGAAATTAAAAAAAGCATGCAGCACGCATTCAGTACCTATTTATGTGAGTAGATATTTTCCGTCATGACAATAAATAAAAAGAAACGTCGCGCAAGACTTACGAATGAACATCTCCAATCAATTCCTAAAATAATTACAACGAATATGAGCTTGTCAAAACCAAGATAAATCAGGTATCTGGATCCTCGAGCTCAAAATAATTACCCTCTTTTATAACTTTGATATGATTTTCACCAACCGTATCCTTTTTTTGGAACTTCCGTCTAAGGACACCGAAAATTATGATCCAGGGTTCATTCGATTCGGAATGACCTCTAGCAACTTTTTGAAAAATTTCAAGAGGGGCTCGAAAAAATTGCAAATGTTATGAACAATTTAGTAAAGAAGGGGGGAAATTTCCTACTGAAATAGGAGGAAATTTCTGAAAAAAGTGTCACCTCCCGAAACTCAATCACCACCATTTATAATTTTGATTAAGGGGCGAAAATAGCGCTAGAAGCGAGCGATGTGCGTTCCGCACGCGCTGACTGAAACGGACCTCTGAACAATAAAAATTGGTTCAACCCATTAAATATCATTATTAAGAAAAAAATCGCACACTTCTGGATACTTGAATGAACGAAAATCCATGGAGAACACATTTTTCCCGTGATTCTTTCTAATATATAAAAATGTTGGTTGGTTGGTTGGTTGGTAAGTGATAAACTTCTACATCGCTCAACCGATCATGATGAAACTTGACATGTATAAGTAATTTTCCATAGAGAAGGTTTCTGAGCTATCAATTTTTCTGTAACTAACCACTAGATGGCGGTGTAGAAAGCACTGTTCTATAACGCTGCGCACACCTAAGTTCGTTGATTCTGATTCTGTCAAAACATTGGAACAGCAGCGATACTGCAACATACTACTAATTAGTACTACAACTACCAAATTCTACGCGGGCGAAGCCGCGGGGAACAACTAGTATTATATACTATATAACAGATTAAATAAAATGTTATAATATTTAAGTACACTTTTTTCATTTGAATCTGGCCCGCCGACACATTCTGAATTTAATATATGGCCCTCTGCGAAATTGAGTTTGTCACCCCTGTTATAGAGAGTGCATGAGAAATTTTAAATTTTGTTTGTGAAATTTAGCAAAATAAAACATATCACCAAACCTTATCAGACCAATTTCTTCAAAACTAATAAAATGTAGAAGATTGCATAATTTGTTTCAGAAATTGCAATTTTAGCCTGAAAATCCATATAGGCTTAAAATTAGAGGAGACAAATTCATGTACCTACAGATTGAGGTTAGTAATTTTTTTTTAAATTGAAAGGGTTATATTTTTAGGAGTGAATAATTTTTTGGGAAAGAAAGTTTTTGGCTTTCTACTACTCCATCTTGATCCAAAAAATGTGGGAATCTTCCAAATGAAAGAAGGAAGTAATCAATTTGAAAATAAGTAACTCTATACATGGATGTGTAGATCATGCAAAGAAGTAACTTTCAGACATAAACTGGAAGAAAGCCCTCCTGAAACAGCAACTTTCATATAAACATTAAATTACACGAAAGAAAAAAAATCTTTCGAAACAAATACTTTTATATGAACACTGAATTATACAAAAGATACTTTTCTCTATTCAATTTGTATTACAAACATTCGTTATGGAATAAAATCAGATATCATTCACAGGAGTTTTACTTCAAATGAATGGTAACAAATTGCACTTACATGGAACACTGTCATCCTCACTGGTAGACATGGATGTTTCGCCGTAAGACACTTGCCTAAGGGTTTTTCAGTACCAATATGGATAACATTATAGAAAATACACACAATTCATTCATGAATTACGATTTTTCATGTACCGGAATGAGTGTGATCTACTTATGTCATTGATGATGACATAGCATGATCTACACATCCATGTATAGAGTTACTTATTTTCAGATTGATTACTTTCTTCTTTTTTTTGGAAGATTCCCACATTTTTTTTGTATCAAGATGAAGTAGTAGAAAGCCAAGAACTTTATTTCCCAAAAAATGATCTTTTTTACTTATTGACTCTTATAAAAGTTAAAATACTCAATGAATACTAACGACAGCTGAAAAGGGGAAACATGAAACTTCACTCAGTACTTGGTACTGAGTGATAAAGTAGTTTCTTCTAATAACTTGAAGAGAACCAATAATTCATTTGATGATTATCAAAACTTTCAAGAATATAGGAATCAATTTGATTTCTGATTATCATGAGATTTTGTAGAAATAATATTTGCTACAAAAGTTACAAAAGGACTTTTTCGGCATCATGTATAAACATTCTATGAACATTTCCTGATAACCCACTGAGATTTCATGTGGCCAAGTATAAACAGATTTTCAAATCTCTGCGAAAAAAGAAGATACAGCAAAAAATTAAATTTCGAAATTGTAGAGTTGATATCTTGATATCATTCAGTAGTACTCTAGAGTTGTTCAACAGACTTTCTTTTTCTTACCGTTCACAATATCCCCATGGACAGACCCGAAATTGGATAGCCCTGTATATTCATCGAACCACAGACTTCAGTGATGCTTCTGATACCAATGCTATCAAAATATTCAAGATGAAATGAAGATGTACTGAATTACCCAAAGCCCCCACTAACAGGTGGCTAAACTGAGAAAAAATATCCGGTATAAGTCCTTCGATGACCACTGGCTGTAAGGAAAAATAGATGGAGCTCCTTCGATTCTATATTCAAATGTGGCAGTGTCGTCGCTTTGTAGCACAAATACCGTTTCCTTATTTAGGTCATGTTTATGGACCGATCGTAAGAAATGTTGCACGTGCAGAAATTCCGGTAGACCACCACTAGGGTCGCGCCGATCTCTATGCTGTATATTATGGAAGGAGCGCGCGGCAGCAATCCGGGGCTTTGCTGCCGTACTGGGGGCTGCGCCGACCGAGTCACTGAATGAGGGTCGGTCGGTCGGTTGCCGCATAGAAGCGCGCTCTCTGATACAATGAATGGCCGTGCTGCGAGCTACAATCAAGGATTTTCTGAGAATTTCGCCGAAACACTCACGACGAATTATTTATGAGAGATAAATATTATATTATTCCTACTGATATATAACTATTTTTTATTCCATTTATAGTGAAATTATAAAACAACGATAAAAATAAAAACAACAAAAATTAATTGGCGCTCCGGGGCAACTTCATTGATTCCAGTGGCGCATTTGCTTTTTCAGCTGCAAGAAAACTCGGAAAAACCTGCAGCACCACATCATCTGAAGATATTGATCTACCAATGTCCTCTCTCTCATAAAACAAAATGTAGGGTGTCTCCAGAGGCTCCAATAGATTCAATACATCGCCAGAACACTTAGTGACACGACTATCGTCAAACTTAAACCAGTCCGTTTCATCTTTGACCAAGGCTTAATAATGACCAAATTCAACGCCATGTGAACAATGAACAACCACAGTGAACAATGACTGCATGAATATTAGAAAGAGTTTCTTGCTTCCGTCAGAGGTGAGTCTTCTTTGAAGATCATCAGTGTTATTATTAGATTGACTGGTGCCTCAGCTATACTCGTTTCCTCATAACAGTCAGTTAGTTTGGCACATGTTTGGCAATACAGTCGATCATCACCTGTTGAAAATTCGATTTTCAGATGATTTAACAATAAGCTTTGCACGGACTGGTTATTAGTCATATTAGGAAAAGCTAGATGAAGTTCCAGAAATTCACATAAGTTTCCGCTACCTCTTGAACATTTACTACAAAGTAAACAAGTGAGGATTTTTCCAGAAAAAGATTTACAAGCACAAGATGAGATGGACTGTATGGAATCATTCAATCCAGAGCAGTCAGAAGTATTGATTTTGCTATTGTTTTGCTCACGAAGAGTATTCAACAAGAACCCCAAGAATCCGGAACAATCCTCTTGTTATCCTAACGAGTATCTAGTGGACTTCAAAGACTCCAGGAAATCGGTTGGAGGGAAAGATGATACATTCTTACGGAACTGCAGCTGTATGAACAGGTGTTTGAGTTTGATGAATAAGTAGGAAACATTCCCGTTCTCGTTCATCATTAAAACCTCGTTCTTGAAATTCTTCGTCATGAACAACACTTGTTAAATGATATTCATGTAGCAAGTGTTTTCTAAATTATCCAATACAATTTTCTTCTCTAGATTTTCAGGACAACTCTCTACTGATTCGTAAGGAAGAACATGTTTCATAGAATCTCCATAAAAACCATTTTTCAAGCTGCGATCGATCCTTCCAAGTGAAGAAGGGTTTCGTAGAGGGATCTATTCGGCTCTTGCTTCATGAAGCTCTTTCACTGAAAGGGAACCAGAACTACGAGGACTGCAACTCATATTTGGGGGGCAAGAATGACCTAAATCCATTGACCGCACTGAAAAAGAAGAAGGTGTATCAATCACTTGTGAATTAACCTTGATAGGAGACTGATGCATATCCACATATCTCGGCTTGTTTCGAAGATATTTCAGTTCCGTACTGAAATTAGGGCAATGCATGATCTCATCAAAATTATGTGAAGGAGGAATAGTTCCAAGGACCGAAGCAGCATTGCCACGTTGAATAGTTGAATAGCAATATTAATTATTTCTATCAAAAAAGAGGTAGAACGGTGATCTTTCGTTGCTTGGCCTATTCTCCTTCCGAGTTGAAGAACGAATAACAGAGACTCCGGGACATAAACACCAAAAGTTTCAACCGCTACTGGATGAAACAGATAGTTTTCTTTATTTTCATCGTTGTTTTATAATTTCACTATAAATTCCTACTGAAATACTTGTTCAACTAGTCAATACACTGAGAGGAAATTTTCACAAATTTGAATAAAAAATATCCACATGATAGAACACTGACAACTGCTGGTGTACCTCAGTGATCTATTCTAGGGCCGTTATTGTTCACCATATACAATTCAGATCTCACAGATTCTCTTGAAGGCAAAGAAAGTACCTCCATTCTCATTAATACAGTCAATGATGCTTTCATTAAATCTGTCTCAGATTATTGTTGGATGATAAATACCAGTACATCCAATATTATTGTATTAGAACCAAAAAACAACCGTGACTCATGTTATTACATGAACATCAATATCAACAATGAACCGCTGGTATTGGTTGATAAAGCTAAAAGCCTCGGTATTCTGATAGATACTCGGTTAGGCTAGGTCAAAAGTTAATGGGCCTACGTTTGTTTGAAGGTGATTGACAATGTTTCGTGATGAATTTCACTAGTTCGGACTTCCATTGTCTATTATATAAAATGATTTGAAATCCCTAAAACAAGTAAAAAAGAATAATTAAAAAAGAATAGTTGAAAATAACAATTATATTAAGCAACAATAAACCTGAAATGAAATGATAGTAAAATAACCTACAAGTAAAAATATAATAATTGAATAAATAAAAATTAAAGGAATGCAAAAAAGAAAATAATATTATTTATGCAAAAAAGAAAATAATTTATTATTTTCTTTTTTGCATTCCTTTAATTTTTATTTATTCAATTATTATATTTTTACTTGTAGGTTATTTTACTATCATTTCATTTCAGGTTTATTGTTGCTTAATATAATTGTTATTTTCAACTATTCTTTTTTAATTATTCTTTTTTACTTGTTTCAGGGATTTCAAATCATTTTATATAATAGACAATGGAAGTCCGAACTAGTGAAATTAATGGGCCTATTTGTACCTGTGTGGCTCACACCTATTAAAAATCGAACAAATAAACCCAGCTTCTTGACGAAGCTGATTAGTTTATATGGTGAGTGATCTTTCAGGTCATATGGTAGAAGTGTGGTCCTACCAAATTCTACCTGATTCGGTCCTTTACGAAGCAGACATGATAGATATTAACTTAACTTAATATCCAAAAAGTATATCAATGGTCTATTACAACGAGTATATTATATTTTGAAAACGATATACGGAAGTAGAAAAGCTCTAGAACCGTATGTGAAAGCTATTCTTCGTGAAACCCTGGTGCTGTTATTGTTCAATTATTGTGTTTCTTTTTATGGTCCTTGCTTAACAAGCTATTATCAAAACAAAATTCGGATATAAAACCAATTTTTGGAATTCGAAGACGTCGAAGGATATCACATGAATTACGAGCCAATAGTGCAAATCTGTATTATCACAAATAAAAACCCGTGTTCCCTACTCAGAAAAATACTTTTCGTTTCAACATCCACAATTTGAATGTGAGGTTCAAATGTACTTTCACTCCTCCAGCCTTCACAACATAAACCTTCAAACAATCATTCTCATTTCAAATCACCAGAATATATAATGAAATCCCCCTCAAGATAAAACACGAAAACATTTCACATTTCAAAAGTCACCTAAAGTTATATTTACTTCAAAATTAACTTTAATCAAGTAGTACGTCCCCAGCAATTCTTTATTCTTTGAGCAATATCAATGAACTTTATTTTGTTCTTTTTTGTCTCCCCCATTTTCATTCTGAAAATGAAACACACTATCTATATCTGAAATCCTTACAGTGAATTCATAAAAATAGTGGAAGAACTTTTTTTTAAAAAACCCGTCTCTACAAAAAGTGAACTCTGGCTTTTATTTTCATTCATATTGAATTATATTCAGATTAAAATAATTTATAAGCTTCTGATAAATGGAAAAAATAAAGACGTTGATTATAATAATTATTGTTATACTTGTACATTGTGTATCAACCTTTTGGAATTAATTGAAGTAAAAAATGACTCGTCGATTGGTATTTTTGGTTGGGAATTTTTTCAAACAGTAACTTTCAGAATGGGGTATGACCAATCCCAACTTTTTCATTTTCATATAAGAACATAGGTTTTCGTGGTCGGAATCACGACTAAAGAGAAGAAAATCCATGCAGTTGTGCCTTGATCGAAAGGAACTTGCAATGCAGTGTAATACCAAGTGAAACAAGGTTAGGAAAGACCGGGGCAAGATAAGATAGCTAAGATAAAATTCGTTATACAAAAAAATTAAACTCTTTGATGAAATTTTCACTTGCCATCATCCAACCCGTGTTAGGAATCACAAGTTAAAAGGTATGACCTCGTTAATCCTCACAAGTTTCCACTTCTGACGTATGTTACCTCAAATCCTTTAATGGACGGGATTAGTTAGTTGATGTAAAATATGGGTTTTTGATTAAACTCTTTGTTTATAGCTTTCTACTACTCCATCTGATACAAAAAAAATGGATGAGAGAATCGTCCAAAGAAAAGAAGGAAGTAATCAATTTGAAAATAAGTAACGCTATACATGGATGTGTAGATCATGCAAAGAAGTAACTTTCAGACACAAACATAAATCACTTCTAAAAATATAACCCTTTCAATTCTTTGTTTATATACACGAATATTTTGCAATCAAAATGAAAATATTTGAGGGAGTCCATGAAATCAAAGTTTGGCCTAAGTTAGGAAATCTTGGGGTACCTAACAACAAATACATGAGTATGAAGCGCACCCGAATTGAGGTGAAATCGGAGGCATAAGTGGAATTACTTTGTTCAGTTTTGTCCACTCATAGTTTCGTGTTAAGATTATGAAGGAATTTTATGCAATGTTTTTTTTGTTTTAATTCGAAAATACATAGTATATTACCACTGCTACAGACCTATTGTCTCGCTTTCCTTTACGCAGATATTTTTCTCGTCTTAGTTTCACACAATTTGTCTTCAATCGGGGACCACCTGCTCAGTACTGATGATGCCCAACAGCCTGAAACAGCTGTCTTCCGGCGGCTTCTAAATTGAAATCAAGTTGTGAATGATCGATATCGTACTCATCTATTTCCATAGAAGGGTACGATATGAATATTCAACACTGAAAAATGAATACCAAACCAAAGTTTTACCTAGAAATAGAAAACAGTATTCACATGACAAGTAACAATAAATAAATATAGTTTAAAAAAAAACTAAAAAATCCGCTTTTAAAGAATATCTAACTAAAAAGTTTTTTTTTTTTTTTAACTTGAAACAATAATAAACGAAAATAATAGTATTGTGAAAAAAACGACGGGTGCTTGATATACAAAAAATATGGCACAAAGCGCCCACGCTTTTTTCAAATAATACTAGTATTTTTCGTTCGTTATCGTTTTAAGCTCATTTGAAAAAAACATTTTTAACTTTTTAGTTCGATGTTCTTTGAAAGCGTGTTTATTAGTTTTTTTTAAATTATGTTTATTTTTCATTTTTCAGTTTCGTATGCTATAAAAGCGTGTTTTTTAGTCTTTCTAAACTGTATTTATTTTATCTAAACTCTGAGATAAATGAATTTCACTAGTTCGGACTTCCATTGTCATAATAATAAAATAAAATACGAGTAAAACTAGAACAATTGAACAAAAATAAATAAAAATAGAGAAATGAAAAAATAAAATAAAAAGTTGAGAGATTCCAAGTCACGTTCTCTCTCAACTTTTTATTTTTATTTTCTTTTTTCATTTCTTTATTTTTATTTTTTTTTTTTGTTCAATTGTTTTATTTTTTCTTGTATTTTATTTCACTATTATTTCATTTCAGGTTTTTTTGCTTAATATAATTGTTATTTTCAGCTATTCATTTTTAATTCTTCTTTTTTAGTTGTTTCACGGATTTCAAATCATTTTATATAGTCGACAATGGAAGTCCGAACTAGTGAAATTCATCATGAAACATTGTCAATCACCTTCAAACAAACTTTGAAATCATTCATATTGTTTGAATAAATCACCATTGATATTTTCCGATTCTGGATTTTCCTGAAAATCAGCTACCTAGCCCAAAGAAGACAGCAGGCGCGCAAAAGAGGGTTACAAATAGCGCGCGTGTTAATAAAAAATACTTTTTTCAAATGAAGAAATACATGTAAAGTGAGTTCGAATTATATCAAGGAGGTTACGTACAGCGCCATCTGCCCGCGAATAGGTCAAGCAATAATGCATTTAAACGGGAATAATTATGAAATGAAAAGGGGAGTTGCAAACAAACAAACATACATACCTACAGGTGAAACTAATAAAAGCGTAAAAATAAAAAAGAAAATGATTATTACGATTATTTTATTTGTAAACCTTTCAGTATTTTTTCAGTTGTCATTTCATAATTCTCTCTTTCAAAAAATTATTTTTTGAAAGTCTGTGTCATTTGTAATCATTATTTAATCTTGATTGTTATATCACGGCTATCATCAAAATGTATATGATAGTTGTGAGAACAAATACTGAAAACATCAGATTGAAGGTATCTCAAAACTTTCTGTATTCCTGATGTTGTATTTTCAGAACGTATCAAAACGTGCCCAGTTTTATCTCCATTTAAATTCATCATTGGAAGATATTTTAATGCTGTTTTGATATTATCATTATTTTTTTCATAACTCATTATCACAAACTACTCACTAGATAACCGTCAATTCAACTTCCATGAATTGAATTTACTTCTTTTCTTGGGATATTTCAAAGGATACCTTTTTATGATTCAGAGGCATGTGTTGTCTTATTAAAATTTTATATTTTTGTTTTTGTTCACTGAAGGTTTTGCAAGGGACAGCAAAACAACGCCTTATTTTTTCCACTAAACAGAAAACGTTTTTATCGTGATTACAGATCAAATAATATTTTGTTCGTTTCATTCTTTGAGTGATTTATCTTGAATTAAACGTCTGTTCTGTTTTTGCGTTCCGTTCAGATTGGCAGAATTCTAATTGAATTCCCGATAACCACTAAACTTCAAATGGTTTTGATCAGGGAGTTCAACAATGAAAACCGATAAACAAGTACTGAGATGTTATCTGTTTTCGTTTGAAAGAAGTAGGTTGAGAACCGAGACATTGCATGGCCGTTTTGAAATATATGAAAAACTCAGTATACAGGCCGTTTCCTTTAACAAGTGTAACAGATACGAAGACGATTAAATGGAAAAAAAAGTAACTGTCATCTGGACAATACAATGAAATACAATGAAATTGTTATTCCCGAGGATATAAAAAAATAGAAAAGGAAAATGTTATTTTATTCAAAGTATACTATGACGATGTATTAATAAATACTCTATGAAACATTTCGTGTCAACATGGCCACCATCAACAACAATTATTTTTAAATTATAGTGGTTATATCTAATGTGTGGAAATTGTGGGCGTTGTATTGACATATTTACTCAAGTTACGCTACGCTCAACGATTTTATTATTTTTCTATCCGATCAATACCGTAGATTGCTGTGGAGTGCGGTATGATGACTGCTACCTTCTGAATCATTTTGTAGTTTCAAGTCCATCATCCACATCATTATTATCTGTTGGTTTTTTCAATAAAACCGTTTGATATAAATATTCATCTATTTTTCTTTCATGCATTAACTGAATATACTGTTGCATTCGCTTTTCACAATGACAGAAACAATGATTTCATTATAATTTGTAATCATTTTTCAGAAACGTGCTGAAATGTGTATGGTTGAAGAACTAAGTGGAGGAGTAGAGAATACCAGGGTTGATTGTTATTGTGGCTGGTTGTTGAATTTAGTCTACTAAACCACTTTCATCCATTCAGTGTACTGAACTGCAGCTTCTCAGGTACATAAATGAACAGTTTATTTCTCCATTATCCTTGTGCGAACCCTAGCACTGTCTTCTTACAGCTTATGTAAGTGATATTTCTATTTCTCATTCATTCCAGTAAAGTTATGTTGATGTGAGTTTGTTGGTACCAAACATGCAATCGGAGTTGGTGTTAATATCGTCAACAAGGTTTATTGTTAAGTAACAACCAAGCACGAATTTGGTTTACATGAATGAATTGAATTGAATATTAATTTATTGGAAGTATTTGAAGATATATACCTATATTTTTCAATAGGCAACAACATGAGACACTTCAAAAGAATAACAGAAACAGTAACTATAGCACCAGTAGATACGTCTCGTACTGGTGCACTTTGAGAAAATGAAAAATAAGATTAGATAATATTCGTTTCTCTGTTGAAACGAGGCCAAAAGTTTGAAAAACTAATTCATTATGAGCAAATGGACATGCTGACGAAGTAACTGCTTACAGGCACCAGCAGATACTTCTCGTGCTGGTGCTAAGGAAGTATTAGAACATGAAACATTTTTCAGGGAAGTTTATGAGAAATATGGTATGATTTCAACGATTTCGCAGATATTGTGTGAGAATGAAAAATAAGATTGAGTAATATTTGTGTTTCTGTTGATCGAAGGCCGATAGTTTATAAACCTAATTCCATATCAACAAATGGACTTGGTGAAGTAACGAAGTAACTGCTTACAGGGCTTAATAAACCGGAACCTAAGGATGCCTAAAATAATCATCGACAAATTCCCTCTTGATGCGATGAAACTTGAATTGAAGAACTATTTAGTGGACTGGTTCATCATGTATTTGGCCTGTCAACTGAAGAAGTTTGAATATTGGTCTTTGAATTTGCTGTTAATATGATATTCCAATTCATAAAGTTTGGCATGAAATGTCAATAGCATTAGCCGACTGGTTTCTTGAAATGTTTGTTATTTTGCTGCTTCGTCAACAGAGTACTAAATTTCCATTGGGAAAATGTGAACAAGATTTTTAATCTCTTGCAGGAAGTCACAGATCGGTATAGGTGTGAATACCAAGACAACCTTAATTAATCTGACAGGATAGTAACAGATAAATAAATGAGTTAAACACGTCGGGTCTCTTACCTCTGCTGGAAGAGGTACATGAGTCACAATAGCTCTAGCTGTAAGTGATAGTGAATATACGGTTATCCCAATATTTTTTCTCCGGAGAAATTGTGAAAGCTTTATAATTGTGAACAGTCCACATGTTTGGTGTATCAGAGATGCAAATGAATCAGGTTGAATGGTACAGGACTATTTTGTCATATTTCTTGAACATTTTACAAAGCATTCAAGGTGTTGCTAATTTTGGACAATCATGATTCTCACTTTTCAATTGGGAATGGTTTAATTTCATCTCCATACCCACACTGCTGGCATAAGTTTCAGCCTTTTGATACATTTGTATGCGGTTCACATAAAAATTATGTAAATAGCTTATGCAACTCTTGGCATTGTGCATGATCTTTTGCCACCAGCAGCAAGTTCAAAAACCATTCAGTTCGAATTGCGAATGTCAAGAATATATACCTTGAATAGGCATGTTTGCAATGATAATGAAATCCTCACAGGTTTCATTGCCTAATCCTCGTAACATTCAATGAACTGATAATGTGACATCAATGAATGTATATTACTGGAGTTCTTTCCCAACACCAAATCGTTATTTTTAACACCTCGACACGTGTTTCGATCACCAAGTGATCATCTTCAACAGGAAGATTAAATCAATGAATGTAACTAATTGTTACAATCTTCCTAAAAATACAAAAACTTTTTTCAAAAACTACACCTCACGATTTGATCTCGACAAACTTCACTTGGAAAATATATCACAAGACGTTTCGCTAGCACAGTAGCTTTTTCAAATGATTCAAATCACTTGCACTACATTGCACAACACATTCCAACATATTGAACAACTTCAATCTTGCTAGAAGTCTAACTTATCATTATATTAATTATGATGTATAATATATTGTGTCAATATTTAGAATCAATACAAATATTTTTACTGTAGGAACTCTAACTAAAAAAAATCTGGACCGGATTGTTTTCATATACAGGGGTGCGCAAAAGTCCGGAATAAAATTAATATCTTTTTAAACAGTAATTCAGGAAAAAACGCTGAAAAACGTCACTTGATTTCACGTTGTACGCATTTTTTGGCAATAAAATGAAAATTTTTTTTCAATCTCTAAGCGGCAACCCTCCCCAACTTTTTTTTTTCAAATGCAAACCTATGTCGTATATGGGTTCATCGAGAAGCTCGTAAAAAATGGAATCTGACCATACCCTTAATTTTTTTTACTCATGCGGTTACCACGAAATTCTTTTAATACCAAAAAAGTTAGAAATAGCTACTTAGTGCTATCTACGGATGAATTAACGTTGCAAAAAACAAATAAGTGGTGATGATGTACATTGCTCAACAATTGCAAAGGATCACCAGTACCTCCTTTCTAAAAATTTACAAATTTTAAAAACAGACCAACCGGGCCAGGCACCACAACAAATTTTATTGATTTATGTGTAAAACTGATAACGTAATATAGCATCAACATTCTGTGGATTTATTTTTTTCACCAAAAACTTCACATAAAATTAGTTCCATCCCAAGCAATCGTTGACCAGTGTACCTCAAAAAGAGAAAAAAGTTGTTGTATTTTTTGTACCAAAATGAATGCCCTGATAAAAACTATTGTCTTGACTCAGTTTTAAAATTGGGGCATTTCTAGGTGAAATTGACAATATGTATGTTCAGTTTATTAATTGGGTACCTTCAAAGTGTTTTTTTTAATTTGCTAAACAAAAATGGTATTGTCAGAGAGGCAGCGTATTGAAGTCTTGATATTGTTGGGATGTGGGGATAGAATGCGGAGTCAAAGTGAGATGTGTACTTTATTTAATGCAAATATCCGGAATATCACATTTCCCGGCTACTGTGAGTAAGCTCTTACACAAATTTGAAGAACATGGTACAGTGAAGGACTTGCCCAGAAGTGGCCGGCCACATGTTTTAGACAAAGATCAAAAATTGGACTTTGCCATATCTCTGTAGGAAGAACGGTTTCATTAGCCCAAAACAATACTGGGTCTAGACGTACGATTGGGAGGTTTTTGAAAACAGAAAAATACCACCCATATAAGGTATGTCTTGTCCAAGAGCTCTTGGAAGATGACTATGACAGTCGTTTGCAATTTTATGAGGAAATAATGAGGCAATGTGACGAGAATGATGGGTTTCCACTCAACATACTCTTTTCGAACAAAGATACTTTTTATTTACATGGAGTAGTTAACAGGCACAACTATCGATTCTGGAGTCAGGAAAACTCACACTGGATATGCGAATCTCGTACGCAGCTTCCTCAGAAAGTAAATATATGGTCAGGCATCATTAACAACAGAATATTATGCTTTGAATTAGTCCCTGCTTTAGCTGGTATGTTTCCCAATGAAACAGATCCAGATATTCCCACTGAAACACTTTGGTTCCAACAGGACGGCGCTCCCCCACATTTTGGTATTAATGTCAGGGAATATCTCGATGACATATTTGCAGGACGCTGGATTGGACGACGTGGTACAATTGAATGGCCGCCAAGATCCCCAGACTTAACACCATTAGATTTTTTTATTGGGGATATATGAAAGACAAGGTTTATCAAAATAGGCCGGCTGATATTGAAGATCTAAAAAGCAGAATTAGAGTGGAATCACACGGCTGAGGCCATTCGGAATTCCGTAGACGGATTTCACCATCGCCTAAGAGCCTGCCAAGTAGAGGGTGGAGGCCAATTTCAGCATCTGTTACGTTAATTCACCCGTAGATAGCACTAAGTTAGGTATACTCAGAATCCATTTTTTACGAGCTTTTCAATGAGCCCATACAAGACATAGGTTTGCATTTGAAAAAAAAAGTTGGGGAGGGTTACAGCTAAGGGGTTGAAAAAAAAATCATTTTATTGCCAAAAAATGCGTACAACGTGAAATCAACTGACGTGTTGCAGCGTTTTTTTCCTAAAATACTGGTTAAAAAGATCTTAATTTTATTCCGGACTTTTCCGTACACCTGTATAGTGATAAAATTTTCTATTGTACAACATAATTGTGAATCGTAAATGATAGATACTGGTCCCACCCGGCATCGCCCGGTGAAATACAATTGCAACAGAATAGGCAACGTGAAGTTTCTTTTGGGCTAATGTTTCGTTGCTGTGCGCTGTTTTCGATTTCAAGGAAATACAAGGAACAATTGCATGATGACGCTCCTAGGGTCAAAATACTCCGGAGGTGAAATAGACCACCAATCGAATCTCTGGGTGGGAGATGATTCGAGGGCTTCATCATGCAGAAGTTATCCGAAAACTACTGGGAAATAGCATGATAACTGCAGTTGCTAAGAGGCAACTTCAGAAACCAAAATCAGTGCTTCAACAAATCCCGTCAATTTTCTATATTCCGGCTATGATTTTCACTCCCGATTCAGATGTAACTTTGGAATATCTCTTTTTACCAGAAGCGAGTTCTCCTGTCAACAAGAGGAAATGCTGGAACCTCAAAACTCCGATGATAATATAACAAACAGAAGATTACTAAATTCATGTGCTGCGTTTATCGACCACTTGGCGATACACAATATAGGGCACTTTTCTATTCACTCGCAAACACCTTTGATTTTTAGTACAGGATCCCACCGCAAAATCACTATGTTCATACTCTAGTGAATCAAACTCAAATTTTTACTTACATATATGAACAGGAAAATACATTTATATCAGGTTGTCAGTCAAAAAATAAAATACTTCATTTAGTAAGAGCCGGGTCAATCCCTCTACGAAAACCTTCATCATTTGGAAGGATCGATTGCAGCTTGAGAAATGGTTCTGAAGCAGATTCTGTGAAATACTGTAATGAATTATTGAATTCGTTACAATATGTTCTCCCTATTACTGGAGTTTTTTTACCAACACCAAAGCGTTATTTTAACACCTCGACACATGTTTCGATTGCCAAGTTATCGAAACAAGTTCAAAGACATCAAAATTATTACGATTACAGGATATGGAAATATAAAACAATCTCCAGATACGCAAAGTGGCACGGATGCGTATTAAGCATTTTACCTTAGTGAATTGACCAGAGGGAAGTTGCAACCCCAGCATATGAATCTTCATAAATATTAAGAGAGGTCAAGATTAACAGAAAGTATTGAGAAGTTCAGTCAGTATTTTTTGATAACTCTTCAGCAACGGTTCCAGAGCATTTGAAGAATGCAACACATCTCCTTCTCATCGTTCCTGCTGGGTAGCAGTATAATGTAAGTTTTTTGGTGAATATTTGTATCTTTCTTAACTATTTTATTAACTACCCTTAGTGTAATTTTTTCGTTTTCATCATAATGAATATTTCATTCAGTTGATAATGAGTTCTTTCATTATTTGTATTGAAGAGGGTTGGTTGAAACAGCGATAAATCCTCTCGTGATGAGCAAAGTGAGTACTGAGTTGCGACAATACAATAAAACTCTTACATTTATCTTTCAAACTCCAATCGGAAATGTTAATGATATCCTATTGCTGATATGTGCAGTTTCAGACTACTTGGACTGATTTGAAGAGTTTAAAATCATCAGCAAAAAGAAGACAATCTATGTATTTCACTGCTGACGGTGAATCATTGATGAAAATTATGAACAGAATGGACCTAGATTCGATCCTCATGGTAGAGGAACTGCAGCAAATTTGGAATACTGGTTTGTTTTTTGGGAATAAATAGAGAAGAAAATGGCTCAGCCCAATAAAAAATACATCAAATGGTTAGAAAATTAATGAACTTCAATAATAGAAAGAGTAAAACAAAACGAAAATTGAGAACATTATCCAAATTTCAATCAATCTAAAAAACTCCAAAAGCGTTATTTGAGTTATGGTGCAGATAATTTGGAATATGTTATTCCAAATTATGATCACCTTTTTTTATTTGACTTTGCTTACACTTTTCCTTACTATCTAATAAATTTCTTATTTTTGTAACATTTTTGTAGTTTTCAGTTCTCTTTGTAATAATTTTCATAACAAAATAGCTCACACTAATATAATTATTAAGTAATAATCAGTCACAATAATCACAGATGGAATATCCCAAATTAAATTCACTTTCGGTATTCCAAATTAACAAACATGACATCCTAACCTAAAATTTCATATCGCATTTTCAATTTCAGAAATATTAACAAAATAAAAGTAAAACCATTAACTAAAAAGTTAGTTTGAATAATTACAATTAAGATTTTATGTATCATAGTAAATGATTATCAATGATTGCTTTCTTACCAAAAAAAGTTTGAAATTTGAACGTTTCGCTTCTACGAGACTGGCAGCTGGAATGTCAAGATGGCGGTCGGTTTTTAAAGCTCATTAGCTCCGTATGGCGTGTGACGATAAGTTTACAAGAAGAAAACACAGATGGCACTTATAATAATTAGGTATCCACGGTATTCCAACTTACCTGCAGTATTCCAAATTTGCTGCACTTCCTCTACACCTGACCTAGCTGGAAATTCATCTGAAATTTTTGTTTGACAATGAAAAACCGATTTCAAAGATAATTCTCCGTTAGTTCCAATTTTCTTAATTTCATATCTACTCAATTGTTATGAAATTTGTTTTCAGATTTCTTATACTTTATTTGGTTTCCCCGATATAGCCATTGTAAGTACATACATACATATAGATGGAGCTGAAGAAATTTTACTTCAGTCATGTGGTTCGAAGCACATTCGGTTTTTTTAATTAAAAATATTTGCGACCACATTTTGCACCCTGTCGTAAATGTATTCTCCTATTCACAAATGTATGTAGAAATCTGAGTTTGGTTTAACTACGCTATGGACGTAGTGATTCTGCAGCGGGATCCTAGACTATTTCTGCAAATCAATCATCCCAGTTCTGAAATTTCCATATTCGGTGACTTCAATGTCAATAATCAGCAGACTCACACATATTATAGGTTTGTTTTGGTTCACAATTCTGTACAGTTCGATCATGCGCAGTTATTAAAATGTGTTTTGGTTCAGTTAAAATCGTTCTAGTATCGTTCACAAAGTGTTTTGGTTTTCTCCGAACCGATTCGGAACTATTCCAGAACGGTAATTATTAGTTCGTACATTTGAGTAGGGACTGTTTAGAACTTCGACTTTGCTCTTGCGCTCTAATAAAATTTTTCATTTGAGTTATTGTGGATTTTGGTAGTAACGTTTTCTTAATCTCATTTTTATCCGTATTTTAGTTGGTGTTTCATTTGGTATTTTATCTACAATACTGTCTCCGGTATAACAAAGAAACTCGGAGAGTTCATTGCGACCTGTAAATGAGACAAAATTATATTTCAACATTATTCTTATACCATAACAGACGTAAGATGTATGTAGCAATAATAATAATCGTTATTATTATCACATCTTTTACAATTCCAAAAATTTATTCTTGGCATGTTTGTGTCAAACTCATTAGTATAATAAAAGATGGATGAAGCCGTTACTACGTGGTAGGAGATCATGATGAAAAGAGAAATGAAAATTTCTATGTTTTTTCATTTTCATTTATCTTTTCATCATTAGTATAAGATTACAAAGAGAAGACAATATATATTTCCAATTTAATTTTGGATAACCGGAGATAATGTCTTAGTTTATTCCTGTTACTCTCATTTTTTCAAAAACATCATTACACTTTGATTATATATTTGCTTAATTTTTCACTCTTGTCTATAAACTCAACTCAAAAGTTCAATGATCATTATATCAGAGTAGAGGTACCTAACCTCCAATCTTTGTTTATACACTTGTCAGAATATTTTTTTATGTTTTGGTTTTTTACTTGTTTGGACCGTTCCAGAACTGTTCTGTGACTATAATGTTCTGCTTATTGATTCGGCGTCGATACGGGACGGTTCAATAACAGTTCGAAATACAGAACCAAAACAAACCTTATAAATGAGCCAACATGGATTCCTGACCGTAATGGAGAATATGCTAGTTTTCTGGATCTATATTGGTTCAACAACCAATCCTGAAATTTACACAGTCACCGTAAGGTCTCCATTGGGATCTTCTGATCACAAACTCGTTTCGGTGTTGAGTGAATTTAAATATTAGGGAACAATCTGAACCGCGCAAAGATTGGCATTACAGATCTGCTGAGTGGGAGGATCTTCAAGACCGTTTCCGAAATTGTTCCTGGCTAGATGTTTGTTTCAGCCCTATAGATCCATCAACTTGTGCTTTCAATGAAAAGAACTCCTAACCGGCAGTGGCGTAAAAATCCCAGTGCCGAAAAACAAACTAAGTTTGTGGATGCTCGCAACAGCTACAAACTAATAATAAATGAAAGCAAAGAACTTCACTATTAGATCTTTCTGGTTGGTAGCTAAAGCTGTTAATCAAATCCAAAGTGAATCACTACTTTCGCACAGGCACCGCTCTTAGAGTGCCTTAAGGATTTTCTTGTAGTGCTTGAGCGATCTTGGGCGATCATCAATATGGCTTTTGGAAACAAAGATTAACAGGCGACCTCCTATCGTACGTCACCCATATTCGGAATAACGCAATCGCGGAACATGGAGAGTCAAGAGCTGTTGCGCTCGATATTTCTAAGGCCCTTGACCGCGTGTAGCATGAGGCTTTGCTAGCTCCCTGCAAGTGACCGTCGATGGATATTTCTCAAATATTTTTACACACATTCGTCTTGTCATTCCATTTGGATTCCAGGACATTGGCTGCGGATGCACATGTTCATCGGCAACAGGAGGTTGCATATCTTGATGAAGATCTAGAAGTGATTTCGAATTGGGGTGTAACTATCCGGGTTCAAATCAATGCCGCAAAAACCCATGCATCGATTTCCTGCAAAAAGATGAATGTCTCTGAACCGGATATAATAATGTCGTAACAGACAATTCCGATTTCTGCTTCGATTTTGTTAAATTGTTGGGGGTTAAAATGAACACCAATATGTCTTGTCACAATCATATCGCTGGAATTGCAAAAGCTGCTTCTAAAAAGCTTGGAACACTGTTTCGAACCTGGAAACTGTACACGTACACACGTCAGCAACTTTTGATGCTTTATGAAGCTCAGATCGGACCATCTTTGGAGCCCCGTGGAGCTCCGCCCCTGAGCATACCCTGAAGTTGCTGGATTAACGAAAAAAAAAGATTTGTTCAATGAAAGAAAATTCACTTCATTCAAAGAAATACAAGTGTCATATATGCACGACAAAATATTTTGTTGATGCAAGTAAAAGGAATTCTTGACTCCCAACTATTTCGTCAAGTATATGTTCATTGTATCAAACGAATATTTGATTGAAACAATCACATCCATTAGTTATTTCAATTGAAAGAAGAATTGAATTCAAGTAATATTTTGTCTAATTGACAGCGAGAGTGATTTAGAGTAATTCGAATATTCTATTAAACAAACAAAATTTAAAAATGGGTGAAATAGTAGATCTGATTGAAATAATCAAATGTATTTTCTATTTGAGTAAAAGTTATGTTGAAGGAACATAACATATCTGCAGGATGATGGAGAACTATGCTTGTTTTGATAATGGGAAAATTTCCACTGAAGTAATGATTTTGTTGAACAAATAATGAATAGTAGTTGAACGAACAATGTTTATACATCATTCTGAGTATCTTGCTGATAGAGTAAAGCATTTCGAAAGTTCAAAACAAGTATGAATAATGATGAACCAAATGATATAAAGTTACAAATCAAAATCCTTTCCTCTAATTTGAATTTGGTTATTGGATTCAATCAACCAAATATTATACTAATTTGAGTACACCATCATCTCGTTGGTAGTAATGGAGCTTCAGATCGGTTCTACTAAAAATTACTTTTCTCTTCTCTAAAACTTCAATATGCTTTTTACCATCAAATCTCTTGCTGATGCTGATTCGATTAGTACATGAAGTTTGTAGATAAAAAGCATTCCGTACAGTTTTAGTATATTGAGAAAAGTACTTTTCGGCAGAATCAGAAATACAGAGTCAGTGATTGAATTTGCATGAATCTCCAATCGAATTAGATCAAGTTATTGAATAATTGTAAGAATATATTATAGTTTGTTCAACAACCCGATTTCTTGATACCTGAAATACACTTTGTATCATTTTCTCGACTGGATTATTGATCTACTTACGTATCACGATTTTTTAATCAGCTGCTGATGGAAGTCTTGTGGATAATATTTCATATTCAATACAAACGATTAATCCTAATCTAAAACATTAACATATTTTATTATTTATTATTATTGATGTTATCTACTAAAAAACAATTAGAGTTGATTTCGAAACCTTTCAGTGAAGTAATGTTCCAAAATGAAAGAGAACAGAGATTAGTGATTGTCTATATTTTCGCAATAATACTATTGGATCAATTTCTACTAACTAGCTTGGATATTATCTCACAGAAATATAAAAATATATTTTTTTTGTACAAATCCAATTTAACAAACGAAGGTATCCTTATTTTTTGATAATAGGAAAAAAACATTGACGTACTTCATCACAGAAAAATTTGATTAGAAATGACTGTGATGACAAAATTTACTTAGCCCTCCAACCATAACATTCAGGGCTTCAAATCTATTAAATTTGAGAATTCTAGCATTTAATTACTTAGGTAGATGCCTGAATAATAATACGTATCTACAGCAAATCGCAAAAATATATAGTTATTTGAGAAAACTGAATATGTTTTTAATTGTAATGGTATACATATTTTTTACAAAAGTTATGAATCAAAGACATACATCTGTTACATATGATTCTTAATTTATTCCATCAATTGCTTCCTTGATTGAATATTTTCTTTTGCCAATGGGGGGAATCATTTCTTTCATTTCTTCATCAGCTATATCTAAGGTTACATCATTTTCTGTTTGAAAAGTATGTGTTTTATGTATATTAGTGAGAGATAAATAATATATGTATTTTTTTTTATTTTCAAAAATGCCAATCAGGTCATTCAATCACAAATTATTAAGAAATTCCTCTATGTCTAAAAATAAAAGAGATTATATTGCATGTTTTGAGTTCGTTCAGTTTTGTTGGATGTCATCATTTCTGTAAATTTGTTACAAATAACTTTCCTTTTTTGATCTTACTGATTTTAATAAAGTAATACAAGAGAAAACTGTGATTATTTCACAATGTTATTTGGAAGAAGAATCTTAAAAAGAGGTTCCTTCAAGGATTCAGTATATACTATCATGATGAAAATTAAATCATTGTTTACGTCACCATTCAATTATTTATGATGTAAGAAATTTACAATTCGAAATAAAAGTACACTTCTTCGCTGACATTGTATACCTACACCTATTTCTGTGGCAAACACCTTAATTGTATTTATTGTGAAAATGTCCAATTCCTTCGTATCCAAAGATCAAAGGTCAACTAGGTACCCAGTGTATGCATACCTACCTACCTCTCAATGGTAATCATTTCACTCGACAACTTCTACTTTCTTAAAAACAGAATTGAAAACATGGAAGCTTTCCTTCAGTCATTACATTAAACAATAAGAACTTCAAGCCACTTTTATAGAGGATAGCTGTCGAGAAAAATGTATGGGCACGTGCTTGATAAAAACGATGTCCGTTTATCCAATACATGCTATTCATAATTATTTCAAAATATGGAATGAAAGGAAGTATATAAATATCAACATACCTGTGAAAACACCGAAAAACTTCAATACTCACATAATCAAAAAGAAACCGTAAACCTCTTCGTCATTTCCTTGAAAAACACAAAACACATTTTTGATTCTTATTTCATTCGTGATTAGTTTACGGTTCTTGCGCAAACGCAAATGGGCCGACCGGCACTCTATTCCTTAGAAGTAATTCAACTATACCATTTCTTTCAAGGAAACAATTTAATTTTTCAAACCAACAAATAATAAAAATATTGAAATGAAATTATCCATAGGTTTGAAATTATTTCCAAAATTAGTTAAATGTATTGATATGTATTGTTGAGTTGAAAACAAATAATCAGTTGATTCAATTATATATTAGTGTCAAAACAGCATTCCATAGTGCTAAACTGAATTGGAAAGTTTTCATTCAACAGACGTAATTTTGATTTGATGAAATTATATTGTTTGACTCAACCGAATTATTTTGAGAACTCAATAAATGTTATTCTTGAAATGATCCACAATTCATTTGACTAAGTAAATGACCTCTTGAATTGAAATATTAGAGAAATTAAAATGAGAATTTCATTTTGTCTCCGCACAATTTTCGTCTAATCGATACAATACACACTTTTTTGGGAAAGAAAGTTTTTGGCTTTCTACTACTCCATCTGATACAAAAAATGGATGAGAGAATCTTCCAAAGAAAGGAAGGATTAATGAATTTGAAAATAAGTAACTCTATACATGGATGTGTAGATCATGCAAAGAAGTAACTTTCAGACACAAACTGAAAGAAAGTCCTCCTGAAACAGCTACTTTCATATAAACATTGAATTACACGAAAGAAAAAATTCTTTCGAAACAAATACTTCTATATGAACACTGAATTATACAGAAGATACTTTTCTCTATTCAGTTTGTATATCGAACATTCGTGGAGGAATAAGAATCAGATATCATTCACATGAGTTCTACTTTGAATGAATGGTAATAAATTGTACTCACATGGAACACTGTCACCCTAACTGGTATACACGTGTTTCGCCTTAAGACACTTGCCCTAAGGCTCTTCAGTACCAAATTGGATAACATTATAGAAAATACACACACTTCATTCATGAGCCTTAGGGCAAGTGTCTTAAGGCGAAACACGTGTATACCAGTTAGGGTGACAGTGTTCCATGTGAGTACAATTTATTACCATTCATTCAAAGTAGAACTCATGTGAATGATATCTGATTCTTATTCCTCCACGAATGTTCGATATACAAACTGAATAGAGAAAAGTATCTTCTGTATAATTCAGTGTTCATATAGAAGTATTTGTTTCGAAAGAATTTTTTCTTTCGTGTAATTCAATGTTTATATGAAAGTAGCTGTTTCAGGAGGACTTTCTTTCAGTTTGTGTCTGAAAGTTACTTCTTTGCATGATCTACACATCCATGTATAGAGTTACTTATTTTCAAATTCATTAATCCTTCCTTTCTTTGGAAGATTCTCTCATCCATTTTTTTGTATCAGATGGAGTAGTAGAAAGCCAAAAACTTTCTTTCCCAAAAAATTAATCACTCCCAAAAATATAACCCTTTCAAATCAAATACACACTTCTTTTGAAATGAATGATATTTAATCAAAGTGATGAAATAAATTAGACTAAATAAATTTCTTTGAAGTAACAAATCTTTTTTTCCGTGTTCCATCCAAAAAAGAGTCATCCGCCTGATTGGAGACGCAAACATCACTTACAACCTTGATAGTCAGGAACATCGACGAAAGATCGGGGATTTGTCACGCTTCCATATACTCTTTCATGGGAAGTGTTTAAGTGACATTTGATTCCATTTACATTTCAGAAATACGCGATGGACTGTGGCTACTTATCGTTTTGAGGTTCAACTCAGTACACCTCGAAGTCCACTATTTAAAAATTCTTTCATTTGGAGAACTGCGTTTATGTGGAATAAACTTCCTGAGAACTTTTTTTCCAATAGCTTCAATCTCCAGCGATACAGATCCAATGTGAATCGCTACTTTCGCACAGGCACCGATCTTTGACCTCGTGCTCGTATTTTGTCCTTAAAATAAAGAATATATTCACAGTCAGCCAATAGTGACTGAAAAAAAATGAGAAGGAGAAATTGATTTTCTTTCCAAAGAATGATTCGCTAGTTTAAAAATTATCAACTTTGGATATTTCAAAACTACATTCAATTACTAACCGGTTTATCGAAGATATTTATCTATGAATTAAGGCGGTTTAGTCCACAGGTCATAGGCGATTGAAAGAAAAAACTCCATGGAAATTTATGGAACTCTATAGGAAAGTATAAAGTATGGAATAGTTATAAATGATTGTATCAACACCCTCTCGAAGAAACATTCTTTAGATGGGGACCTCCTCATTTGAATTACTTTTTTAAACCATTTGTATCCTGTATATATTCACAAATGGAATTCGAACGAATGTCATTTATAAAACAAGTCATACACCAAGTGATATAGTATATGATATCGACATGAAAATTCTATAACTTGCGAGTAATAGGACCTGTAAATGAATTAGGTGATGGCAATTCGCATTATTGGTTTCAGAAGCATGTTGTATCAATTAAATATATCCATGCAGTTAGACTTATTCATGCGTGGATATAGCCATGATGAATTATCTCATAGGATACAAAGCGTAACCGCATTTTTGAAAAATAGGTGGAGGCGGTGAAAATTTGTTTTGTGCAATAAAATTGTGGAATAGCTGGTCGACCACAGATTGTTATTCATCGAATAATTCGTGTATTGATGATCCAAACCATTCACACTTCAGAATGTAATATGAGAATGATAAATCGGCCCACAATGGATTTGGAACAACTCATTTTTAACAATAGATGAATGAATTGGTAACTATTTTTCGGGCTTCGAAAATATTTGATTGCGGGATTATTATAAGAAATGAATGATTTCGACGAAATTATATCTGTATCTTCTGAAAGTTCAAATCTTTCTGAATGTATTGCATCGCTGTGGCCAAAGAATTCGAAGTTTGGGGCAGAGCTCCATACATGAGAACAATACTCCAAAGAAGGTCTGATCTGAGCATTATAAAGCATCAAAAGTTGCTGAGGTGTGTACAGTTTTCTGGTTCTGTATCCAACCCTGTAGAAATGTAAAACCTTCAAATTTGTACCCGGTAGTTTTTTCCGGTACCTACATCATTTACAGTAGTTGGATGTGTCTGACAGACTTTTTATTTCAACTATTTCTATGGAAAAAGTCCAGTCAAGTCCAATAGGAGAATCTGGGTAGCCATTGTGTAGAACCTTTCCTTGTCTCGATTATTCATCAAACTGAAATATCCTTCACCATTTGGATTTGTTTTCAAAAATGATGGTCCTATAATATGGTTCCCTGAATATTTAGTTTGTTAGTTCATTCAGGGTATAAATTTAGCGTGCCATATCGACTATTTGCTTGCCCAATCAGATAAAAGGAATATTCGTTCGAGAAACAAAGCTGAATTATGATTGAAGCTTTACGAGAGCATCTCACAAATTTAAGATATTCTGTGGAAATCATGTTCGTTCAATTCATGAATCATTTCTATTTTTTTAGCATGAAATTTGTGTCGATATTTTTTTTTAATGTTCATATGACTTATTCCTGATATTTGGGACAACTTAGTCAAAGAGTGCCTATTTTCCATCAGGTCATCATGTTTGGTCTAGTAGATGTCGAGCAGAAGAAATTAAACCATTTTTTATTAAACGGTTTTATTTCTCTTGTCCTGTTTGTTTGAGTCAAATTTGGTAACTGAAATTTAAACCCTCTTCCAGTTGACAGATTGATGTGATATTTGGTACACACATTTAGTTTTGATGGCAATACAATTTCATAAATTTTGTATCAGGAGTAGAATAGTAGTACAAGTTGAAAAAGATGCAAATTCAAGATGGACGCAGCTAGAAAATGGCGGATCACATATTTTTTACGACTACCTCATATTGGGTATCGAATAACAGGGTTTGACTAGTAGAATAGAAGTTCACTTCGGAAAAGATGCAAATTCAAGATGGCCGCAGCTACAAAATGGCGGATTACATATTTTTCCACAACTACTTTAATATGGGTATCAAATAACAGAGCTTGACGAGTAGAATAGTGATAAACTTTATAACGATGCGAATTCAAGATAGCCGCAGCTACAAAATGGCGCATTACAAATTTTTTCTCAACTACCTCAAATGACATGCCTCGACTAATAAAATAGTAGTACACTTTGAAAAAGGTGTAAATTCAAGATGGCCGCAGCTACAAAATAGCGGATTACATATTACCTTGTAATACCGAGGCACTGAATGAACTAAACAGAATAAGAAGAATTGAGTAACAAAATCAGAAACTAAAAATTCGTAAATAAAATAAGTAAAAAACTTTTGTTGTTGAACAGCCTTATATAATGTTCTAAAAATTAAATAATAATTCGGATGATTCTAGGCAGCAGTCATCATATCACTCTACTCAGCAATCAACAGTATTGACCAGATAAAAGAAGTAATGAAATTGTTGAGCGTCGTATTTACATATTTACTTAGGTTACGCTATGCCCAACGATTTTATTATCTGATCAAAACGGTAGATTACTGAGGAGAGTGATGTGATGACTGCTACCAAGAACCTTTCGAATTATTTGTTATTTTTTATTACATTATCTATATCAATATTGTCTTTTTTTCAATAAAACCGTTCAACATAATTATTTCACTTATTTTTCATGCGAAAAGATGAGATAACCACGAAACAAAACTGCCCCATGTGGAATTACAGCCTTATAGTAGCGAAACAATTTTGAAACAATACCCTTAACGATTTGCATAACGCGCATATTAAAATAGTCAAGATTAAATTATTAGCACAGTCCTATGTGTGGTGACCCTTGATTAACAGCGACATTAAAAAAATTGCCCCGACTTGTGTGAAATTGTTCATTTAGCACAACACCCGCAAGTAAAACCAGCAGTTCGAGAATGGTCGAGGGTCAATATTTTTTTTGGCTATCGAAAATTCGAACTCTAAAATTGATAGGGTGTTTTGAAATGCCGAACATTAGAGTCACAAATACCATTGAAATTTTTAGGGAGCTATTTGCACGGACCATGTAATTCCAGAAGAGTTCCAGAATTATACATTGTTCAGTTGTAATAAACATTTAACGACTCCAGCTACGAATGGGCAAGCGGAAAATGCCGTGAAAATAATGAAAAATGCAATAACCAAAGCAAAACATGAAAACTGAAACCATCATTAACCGTTTCGTTTTTCAAATAAAAATATACTCCACATATTTCACATATCACTACAAATGAGTCTACTCCAAAACTTCTTTCAGGCCGGTTGCGTACCAAATTTGATTGCAATTCAAAAAAAAATTGTCCATTCAAGGCGAACAATATCAAATGTAGTAGTTTATTATTTATGTAACAATCTGGTGATTCACATTTTAACAATGAAGTTATATAACGTTATGAGTTATATATAAATAAACAAAAATATGAAGCTTGACGCTTGTTCATGAGGTAAACAATATAAGGATGAAATTCAAATTTGAAAATAAAAAAAATTATTGAAAGAAGATACATATGATTATGAGAAATGGAAAAGAAATTATATGTACAGTTTTAAAAAATATTAGGAGATATATTGAGCTAGTTTAATCGATAAGACCATGATTGAGTTCTCGGGGTTTGTCATGTATGTAAGATAACAGTTTCTTCCTAAATTGTCTTTTGTTGTTTTCGTTTTTCGAATCATTTGAGAGAGAATTGAATACTTGGTCCTTAATATTTGTTCATATTTCCCTCACGTATATATAAAAATTAAGTTAATTCAATGGGTCGAATATGAGTGAAAATATTTTTCAATTTTTCGAAAATAACTTTCTTTTATTTTGTTTTTTTTGGAATGATGTTATATCTAATTTAACTGGTCTGATCTGCTGCGATACCGATCGACAAGTCAACATATTTCGATATTCTTAAAATTCACCAAAACACTCCGTCAATCAAAAAAACAATGATTGTTATTTGAAATTTTGATGTGCACGGTCTCGACCGTAGAAAAAGCCTGGATTGGAAATTTATCGTCACACAGGGATCCGCCCAGAAGAAAGGTAAGGTGAACAATTGTGAACCCACTTTTCTTTTTTCTATTATTAATCGGTCAAAGCGCGGTTGGTTTTAAGGGTTAAATCTCTTGGATCAATCATAGGGTCCTTCGAACCGGATACTCTAAAAACAGCAGATTGGGCCATCTAGAATGTTGTAGTAAATAATAATGAATTTCATTTTATATTTTTAGAAAACAATGCAATTCAATGCTAGAATAGATTTGTTTGTCCATTTTCGCATTATTTTTGCTTTTTTTGAATATTATGAAAAAGTTTCGAGATATTTTACACATTCGTTTTGTCTTCGATGTTTTTCAACTCTATTTTCAATATCTGTAGTACCCATTGAATATTACTGGAAATTTTTACCAACACCAAACCGTTATTTTAACACCTCGACACATGTTTCGATCACCAAGTGATCTTCAAGAGGAAGATCAAACTTGCCTTATCTACTATGCCTTATTTACTATGTAATAATTGTTAACAATTTTCACAATATTTGTGAAATAAAAAAACAACAATTAAAATTAATTGGTGCTCCGGGGCCGCATTTGCTTTTTCAGCTGCAGGAAAACCCGGAAAAACCTGCAGCATCACATCATCTGAAGATCTTGATCTGCCAATGTCTTCTTTCTCATAAAACAAAATATAGAGTGTCTACAGAGGCTCCAATAAATTCAGTACATCGCCAGAACACTGTGACACGACTATGGTCAAACTTAAACTAGTCCGTTTCACAAATTGACTTATCTACTAGACCTAAATTAATTTTATAATGTGTCCTTATGTAATAGTTAGGTGAATTCATAATTAAAAGCTATATACAATAATTTTCACAATATTGCCCTATCTGCTTGTCCTAAATTGATTTTAAAATGTGTCTTTTCGAAGTTTTTTGTGCATTGGTGGTATGGAACTGAGATATATTCATCTTGGTTTTCGTCGTTTTGAAAAGTTGAGAAAAGTTACTGGCTGCTATTTTCTGTATTGTACTTTTTTCTTTTGTGAACCTCTCATGTATGAGGGAAAAATTCAAAAGACGATGCATTACAAAATTGAGCCCAGCACGTTTGTGCTGTCCACAGTGATGTGAACTGTCAGGAATATACCTGTACGTGATTGTTTATTTTCTAAATACATTGTATTGTAACCCTCCATATTGGCTCCTCATTACCAAAACATCAAAAAATGGAAGTTGTTCTTTATTTTTCAACTCATACGTGAATTTAATTGATGGAAAGGAAACAAAGTCCTCAATATTAGATTTATTGTTATCGAATATCGCGAAAATATCATCCACATATCTTAGCCATATCCTAGGAAAATACTTCGACTTTTCTTTGATTTCCTTTTTGAATCTGCTCATGAACAGGTTTGCTAGGTAGGGGGATAAGGGGTTACCCATAGCCGTACCCTCCTGTTGTTCATAAAAGCAATCTTCTGCCTGGAACCGGTACAATACAGGAAATAGCAGCCACTGACGGACCAAAAATCTCGACTTTTAGAAAGGACAAAAACCAAAATAAATATATCACAGTTCCACACCACCAATACACGAAGAACTTTGGAAAGAAGATTGGAAAACATCCTCAGGAAGTTTATTCTACATAAACGCAGTTCTCCTGATAAAATAGTTCTGAAACAGTGAAGCTCAAGGTGTACTGAGGTGAACCTCAAAACGATGAGCAGTCACAACCCGTCGCATATTTCTGATATGTGGATATTTCTTGGTGGAATCAAATGTGCCAAGTCACTGGAACACCTCCCGTGGAAGTATCTTTAAAAGAGAGACAAATCTCCAACCGTTCTTCGATGTTCCAGACTATCAAGAATGCAAGTGATGTTCGCGTCTCCGATCAGGCGGATGGCTCTTTTCTGAATATTATTAATTCCGATTCGGAGACATTTATCTTTTTGGAGAAAACCGATGCCTGGGATGGCATTGAATAGAACCTTATTACCTTCACCTCAATTTGAAATCACCTCTAGATCCCCATTAAGGTATGCAACCTTCTGCTGCCGGTGCAGATATGCATCCGCACCCGATGTCCTGGAATCCAAATGGAATGATGGGACGAGTGCAAAGCAATATATTGGATTCTTGGTTTTTTCCAATAAGTCGTTGATATACAATAAAAAGATGGTTGTAGGGATACTTTGGGAAAACCAGCGTTGATGGTGAAAGTATTAGAAAGATATCCATCGACGACCACTTGAAGGGAACGTTCTTTCAAAAAGGTGGAGAGCCATACACGAACATGATCCGACAAGCCATAGCATCGAAGTTTGACCAGCCAACCTCGTGCCACATACGGTCAAAGGCATCAGGAATATCTCCATGTTTCTCGACTACGTTATTTCAAATATGGGTGACATACGATAGAAGGCCGCCTGTTGATCTTTGTTTCCGAAAGCCATATCGATGTTGAAGCCTTTCAAATATTCAAGATTATCGTGGTTAACGGCTTTCTACATGATTTTTGATATCTTATTCATAAATCTGAATTCCATTCTTTGCTTTCATTATTTTCTGTTTTGTGAATTGTGAATTTGAATTGTTTCTTGATATATTTCAGGTAACTATCTCAAAGATTTGAAAATAGTGGTGAACCATTCAGAATTGAAGTGGTTGGCCCAAATGATATATTCTGGAGAACTTCAACACATAGTTCTCACAGCAAAGGGAAGTCATCGTGCTTCATCTTGTTACGAAACAAGGTAACGGAACAAATTACAATTTCTTCATATTATAAAAATTATTATTATTTTGTAAAAAATACTCTTTGGTGAGGCACAGTAATTGAATCATTATAATGAGTTAATAAGAACTTGAAAAGCTACTGAACGATACTGTACAGCATAGTTCATCTATTGTTGGCGATAATTTGGTTGAAGAAATGAGCGCCTAGAAAGGCATTGCAGTTCTCGTGAGTGAAAGTAATGTTTGTTAGACTCTTTTAAAAATATTAGTGTTTCTTATGAGAATGAAAAACGTTATACAAGACACGCATATAATACGAGTATTCAGTTGACAATTCCTTTTCTTCTGAATTGTTGACTAATATGTTTTTCCGAAGTATCATAAATATACTGATGCGTGTACTTGATGAGCAACACATTTGATATAATAACAAGTGGTTCGGGAGCAAATTTTTTTTCAAACCACTCTTTTTTATTGAAAACTTGAAACCAGAGTTTCAAATGACACACTTTCATTTATACCAAAAACGTTGGTAATAATCAGTTCGACAACATCGACATTCATGATATATATTTCTCTTAATATGTCTATGGCCTAACAAAAATTATGAACTGGAACACACTGTTGAGACTCTCAAACTCTCAGATAAATACAGATATTTGATACTCACAATATTATTTGATTAGGCATGAAGTGATCTTACCTGAAACAAAAAGCATCTGGTTAATATCATTAAAAAATACCAATTTTAAAAATAACAGGCAGTAAACAGAATACTTTCGAAATAGAAAAGGACGACGTAAGTAATCGAAGGATTCGTTCTTCAGATTGTGCACTCGCCTTTCATCCTGCAGAGAAAACCCTAGGAAAACTCTTTAGCACCATCTTCACATGAAAAAAACTGTTGAATATGACATATCAAAAGCCCTCACCAATCCCATGTGTGCTGAAATATAAATTCGAATTTATAGGTGAGTAGGTACAGAGGAGTAGATCTCGAGCGGGCGATATGATCCAAGAGAGAACGCCAAAGTAACCCTAGCTAGGTTCGTTAATGAAAAAGCTTTCCTTGTTAAAGAAGTACAACGTGAAACTAATTTTTAGATCAACAAAAATTATCAGATCAGGTAAGGACCTCAAAGAGCCTTCAGCAAACACTGGGGGTACACCGATTTTTTCAGCTGGGGTCGGTCTACATTGGAACCATAAAAAGAGGTATAAGTTCACAGTTCTCTGATCACCAGAAAAATTGTCGCTTCGGATAAACCGACAAATGAGCTGTAGCTGAACATGTACACAAAGAAGGTACTCAAATTATCTAGTTGAAAAAAAACTAAAAAATAAAAAAAAACTCAGAGTTACTGTGAGGGAGTATATAGAAAGGCAAACGAAGAGAACACATTGATTAAATCTGGGTACTGTAATGCACACATTACATTGCACATAAGGTTATTTAATCCATACACCAAAAATAAAAACAAGCCCAATACTGATGGAATCAAATTAGAGATGAATTCCAGTAATATAGTATCTATCGTAAGAACAACCCGAACACTTCGTCCAGTCACCCTATCGTCTTTTATAATGTCTACCTTGTAGACACAATATATAATTAGTTAGTGACAAGGGTAGTACGAGTATACATGCTCGAAGTGAGCCGCAAAGACCCATACCCCAAATTGGTATGAAAGAGCATTTGACAATACGGATCATCTTCGGCTGAAAAGACTTGAAGTAGATCTGCAAGCCTATCCAGATGACTATGTTATCCTGGCAAGGACAACGTCTGAAAACGCGGGACGATATGAATAGTTGGTGACACAACAACAACTGCTGGTGAACTTTAGCAAAACTGTGCTAAGCCTTTCCACAAGGAAGAGGGATGCGAACGATTCACTTTCACTTTTCATCAGTGGTGGGATCATTTGCAGAGGATATGAAATTTTTGAGTATTATCAGCCCTATGGGCATGTCAAATAATTGGGGAAAATGTTGGGTTGGAGGCCCCAAACGAATCCATTGGATTAATGTGATGATTGTCAGACAAATCGTAACGTTTTTCCGTCGGTTAGCAGCAAAGGATTTCACCAAATTGCTTTTATCTGGTTACTGAATTCGAATCGTTTCTTTCACAGAGAACAACTGAACATTGGTTCATTCCAAATTTTCCGAAAATTCGAATAAAAAAATCGAATATTGCTGTTTCTAAAAAATACCAGAAAGAACAATTATGTACACCAAAACTGAAAACGTATATTCAAAACATTATAAAACTACGTTACCTTGTATCTTATTCGACGTCAGTGGCCACGTAGATATGGCTCAAGCAACGGTGGTAGGTAAGATTATTTAGTTAATGATAGCGACTGTCAAATAACTGAAACTACTGACGTTGAACTTCAATTGAAACACTCAGAATGACTATCTACAGTGAGGCACTTTCCCAGAATTCGACGTGATCACGATACAGACCTGTAACGGTCAAAACCACGAGTCTTTCCCAATCGCATATTTAGAGCCATCATGGAAGTAGGTAAAAGAGTAGGCAAGAAATGATTGCAGAACCATTGTTCTCCAGTATTTTCAAAACCGAGATCAAACATGAAGTTGTTCACCAATTGTCCCATTTTTTTAATTTCCAGACAACTACCATAAAGTGAAACCAATAACAAAATGAGGATTTGTGATACAACAAAACAAATGATATGATGAAGGACATCGTAGAGTAGCGAGTACTAAAACGTATGGTTTCAGATACAGTAATGGTATAAAAAAAACATTATTCACTTCGAATATGCTCTTTTGATAGTTGAATCAGGTTGCTAGGACTTTTCTCACTCATTACTTACTAGTACTACTCAACCAGAATTTTCATAAACCTCAGATTCTTCAAGTTGACAAATTTATACAAATCATGAATTCTGCAAACTATCTTATCGAGTTTTCAGAATGTATTCTATAATACCTCTACACTAAGTTGAGCACAATATACAACAGCAAATAGTTCTCGTCAATTTATGATTCAAAGTTGTATCGAAGCACTACTTCGCGGTTTCAGGTTGTTGGCAATGCCAAAGACATTCGAAATTTGTGGAAAGTTGTACAAGGCCTTCATAGATAATCAAAATAGGTAAATATTTGTCAGTGAACTATAAAAAAAATAATAATTATAGATTTCTGATTCTTTCGATTGACGAAGTAATTGCCTGGTGGCCGAAAACTTTTCAGTAAACGACAGACATTACTGGCTTTCTCTATTGTTATCTGCACTAGTGTTATCTGCACTACAGGGTCAGAGTCCATGGCTATCCTTCTAGATCTAGACCTACCTTCCTCCACATCTTTCTGGAGAGAGGCTACACTGACAATCGTTAAAAACCAACCTCATATATGAATCAATTAAAATATTTTCAGATAGCCAAGCAGCTTTGAAAGCGTTTGGAAGCCACCTTGAAACATCCAAATTTGTATAATTTCTGTCAAGAGTTTGGGCGGCGTGACCTTATGACTAATCATCATGAATAATCATAAAATATTCACTGCTGTCGAAAGCTTATGAAAAAATTGCACAATATATGAAATGAAACAATAATAATACTGAATTGAAAGGATTATAATTTTCAGGAGTGACTAATTTTTGGAAAAAAAAGTTTTTGGCTTTCTACTACTCCATCTTGATGCAAAAAAATGTGGGAATCTTTCAAAGATAAAAAGGAAGTAATCAATTTCAAAATACGTAACTCTATACATGGATGTGTAGATCATGCAAGAAAGTAACTTTCAGACACAAACTGGAAGAAAAAACCCTCCTGAAACAGCTACTTTCAGATAAACACAAAAGAGAAATTCTTTCGAAACAAATACTTTCATATGAACAGTGAATTATACAAAAACACTTTTCTCTACTCAGTTTGTATTCCAAACATTCCTTATGGAATTAAATCAGATATCATTCACAGGATTTTTACACAATATACTGAATGAAAGCTCAAAATTCACACACTCGTAGAGTTCGATTTTTCGCCGTAAGACACTTGCCTTATGGCTCTTCAGTACCAATCTGGATAACATTATAATAAAAAACACACAATTCATTCATAAATTACGTTTTTTATGTATAAGCTAGAGTAGTAAAAAGCCAAAAATTTTCCCAAAAATTAGTCACTCCTAAAAATATAACTCTTTCAAATTGAACAAGATTTCATTTGGCTGGGATTTTAACAAATAAGTCATCGATGATATAAGTAGATCAAACTTATTTCGTGTCATAAAAATCATAATTAATGAATGAATTGTGTGTTTTTCTTTTTTCCTAAGGCAAGCGTATTAAAGCAACACATCGATGTCTACCAGTGAGGATGACAGTGTTTCATGTAAGTGACATTGTTACGTTTCATTTAGTATATTGTGTAGAAATCCTGTGAATGATATCTGATTCAATTTCATAACGAATGTTTGGAATACAAACTGAGTAGAGAAAAGTGTTTTTTTTTGTATAATTCAGTGTTCATATAAAAAAATTGTTTCGAAAGACTTTTTCTTTCGTATAATTCAATGTTTTATTGAAAGTAGCAGTTTCAGAAGGGCTTTTTTCAAAATTGTGTCTGAAAGTTACTTCTTTGCATGATCTACATACGTATAGAGTTACTTCTTTAAAAATTGATTGCTTCCTTCCTCTATTTGAAAGAATTCTAAATTTTTTCCATCAAGATGGAATAGTAGAAAGCCAAAAACTTTCTTTCCCAAAAATTAATACTTTTCCAAGAAATACCTTGCGAATGAATCGAGAATGTGAGTCCACCAGATTTAGAACTATATACTGTATTAGGTAATTTCTTTCTTCAGCCATTCATCAGGTTTTTTTTTATTGAAAATTCAACCAACATTTATCAGTTTTCTTCTAGGCTTAGGTACTTTCCGTCCTTCAGAATAATTCTGATGAATGGCTTGGATGTATGTTCCATTCTATCAGAATATTTGAATAGACTTCAGGAGAACATTAAAGTTTTCAAACGATTTTATAATTCCTACGAAGTTTTTTTCGATTGAATCGCCTCTCAATGTAGGTTTTCAATTCCAGAGAGCAACTCCTAGTTTTCCTGACTGTTCATATCCTGAATTCTGAAATTGTTGTTACAGTGCGGTATTCGCAAAGAAAGTTTCACCATAACAGCTGCTGCGATGGCAGTCGTAATAGAAATTTCATCAGGACTGGCCGGGAAAGGATTTGCATATTATCTACAGCATATAAATGAACTAATGAAGTTGGCGACTTTGGTTATTACGCGAAGTGGTATGTTTACTTTGCTAACTGTAGTTAACACAATTTCACGAAAAAGATGACTTGAGTTTCCCCCATCAACATGAATGAAGAATAATTTATTATTTCAAACAGTTTGGTACTTCCTTCACATTCAACCTAACTCAATAATGTCTTATTTAGCAAATATGCAATGCAGAAAGAAATTATGAATATGAATAAAGATTCATTTTGTGATTTCCCAGCACAATGTTCTTGAATTGCTTGATAATATAATGGTTGTCATGTATTCAAGGACTTGACACTTTCTATCAGCCACAGACATTGAGCAACCGAATCGAAGTACATTATAAAAATCGATTAGAATTAACTTGATTACTAATTTCTGGCATTACTTGAATGTAACTAAGAATATGAAATGAATAGTAGAAAATATATTTGAAATTCGTCGGTATCTGATAAAGGAGGAAAAGATCAAGACTTAATTCATGGTGAATATTATTTTTTTAATATCCTGTTCACAAATATTGAAACAATGTGAATGACTGTAAACTTCAAAAATAACTTTTCAAAACGCTCAAAGGTGGGAACTCGCTTCCTCCTTTTCATATAAGAGGATGTATGCATCTCCACTTACAAACGATTTGGTGACACGTGTGAATCATACGTACCAGTATAGGGATGTCTGCATAATGCTGTATAATATCCGCTGTAGGTAGACCCACTGTGATTCGAAAGTGCATATAGGTTATAACGACAAGGAGCTGCATAATTGTTCATATCTAATCCATCTAGAGGAAATTAGATGGCAATATTTAACTTGTCTCTAAATATTTCTGTTAGAGAGAATCTTTTAAAATGAATTACTAAAATACGGGAAAACTTATGGATCGATACAGACTTTGTGCCGTTTCTTCTTTCCTTGCAACTCGAACACGTCGGTTTTTCATGCTCATCGAAAGTTTCCTCTCTTGTGAAGAAATCCAAGCATTGTGTTGAACTCGATTGGCCAGTTTTTTGTGGTATGGGAAGTGACTAATCCCAGAAAGGATAGAAAGTTACAGATGAGTGTCCACAGTGTGTGCATTCCATCGTGTATTGACCAACGAAATTATCTACAACCTTTGGGTTATATGTACTTAAATAAATCAGCCATGACTCTTGTGCTTTTCTGCTGTCGCTCAATTTTTCGTTAATCTTCGTTAAGGTCGGTTTAGGTTTCTCAATAATTCTATTAACGTCATCATGTAAACATTCTGAAAGATAACGAAGGAACTCCTGGGCGTTATGATGCACATGACACATGGATCGAGGGGCAAAACTCTGAACCTGACTTTTTAAAGAGACTGTGTTCACTGGTCTATCAGATGAATCTTCTGGCCACAATTCCTTGATAACTAGATGATATTAGAAGTATTAGTATATCTTTCATGTACTCATCATTTTTCAAATATTCCAGTAACCATCTCGTATTTGATAAACATTGGATTACACTGTTCATGAAACAGGTGTTGCCAATATTTTTCAACCCATTAGGCCCAAGGGTTTTGACTGAGGAACGTATCACTGATCTAATTGTGTTGTGGCTGTTGATGATACGTTCGCCACACGGAAAAAAAAGATTTGTTGAATGGAATAAAATTCACTTCATTCAAAGAAATAAAAGTGTCATATATGCACGACAAAATATTTTGTTGATGCAAGTAAAAAGAATTCTTGACTCCTAACTATTTCTTCAAGTATATGTTCTTTGTATCAAACAAATATTTCATTGAAACAATCGCATCCATTAGTTATTTCAATTCAAAGAAGAATTGAATTCAAGTAATATTTTGTCTAATTGATAGCGAGAATGATTTAGAGTAATTCGAATATTCTATTGAACAAACAAAATTTAAAGATGGGTGAAATAGTGGATCTGATTGAAATAATCAAATGTATTTTCTATTTGAGTAAAAGTTATGTTGAAGAAACATAATATATCTGCAGGATGATGGAGAACTTTGCTTGTTTTGATAATGGGAAAATTTCCTCTAAAGTAATGATTTTGTTGAACAAATAATGAATAGTAGTTGAACGAACAATGTTTATATCTCATTGTGAGTATCTTTCTGATAGAGTAAAGCATTTCGAAAGTTCAAAATAAGTATGAATAATGATGTACCAAATGAAATGAAGTTACAAATCAAAATCCTTCCCTCTTGTTTGAAATTGGTTATTGGTTATTGGATTCAATTAACCAAATATTATACTAATCTGAGTACCAGCATCTCGTTGGTAGTAATTTTCAGTTCTACTGAAAATTACTTTTCTCTTCTCCAAAATTTCAATATGTTTTTTAAGTTTGTAGATAAAAAGCATTACGTATAGTTTTAGTATATTGAGAAAATTACTTTTCGGCAGAATCAGAAATACAGAGTCAGTGATTGAATTTACATGAATCTTCAATCAAAATAGATCAAGTTATTGAATAATTGTGAGAATATATTATAGTTTGTTCAACAACCCGATTTCTCAATACATTAAATACACTTTGTATCATTTTCTCAACTGGATTATTGATCTACTTACGTATCATGATTTTTTAATCAGCTGCTGATGGGAGTCTTGCGGATAATATTTCATATTCAATACTGATTATGTAAATGCCATGGAAAATTGTTCAACGTGAAAATGAGCAAAATATAAATAAAAATCGAGAAATTTCAGTACCAAATTTATTCAAACAATCAATAAATTATAGTAGACTTCTACAAATATTTAAATGAAAATATAAATTTTTCACAAATGGTTAATCCTAATATAAAACATTAACATATTTTATTATTTATTATTATTATTGTTGATATCTACTAAAAAACAATTAGAGTTGATTTCGAAACCTTTCACTGAAGTAATGATCTAAAATGAAAGAGAACAGAGATTAGTGATAGTCTACATTTTCGCAATAATACTATTGGATCAATTTCTACTAACTAGCTTAGATATTATCCCACAGAAATATAAAAATATAATATTTTTTTTTGTACACATCCAATTTAACAAAAGTAGATACCCTTATTTTTTGATAAATAATAATCACAGAAAAATTTGATTAGAAATATGACTGTGATGACAAAATTTACCTAGGTCTCCAATCGTAACTTTCAGGCCTTCAAACCTATTAAATTTAAGAATTCTAGCATTCAATTACTCAGGTATAGACCTGAATAATAATAAGTATCTACAGCAAATCGCAAAAATATATAGTTATTTGAGAAAACTGAATATGTTTTAATTGTAATGGTATACATATTTATTATTAAAGTTATGGATGAAAGACATACCTCTGTTATATATGATTCTTAATTTATTCCATCAATTGCTTCCTTGATTGAATATTTTTCTTTTGCCAATTGGGGGAGCCATTTCTTTCATTTCTTCATCAGTGAGCCTTTTAGCTATGTCTAAGGTTACATCATTTTCTGTCTGAAAAGTATGTGTTTTAAGAATATTATCAGGAGATAAATAATATATGTATTTTTTTACCTTTAAAAATGCCAATTAGGTCATTTAATCCCAAGTTATTAAGAAATTCCTCCATGTCTAAAAATAAAAGAGATTATATTGCATGTTTTGAGTTCGTGCAGTTTTGTTGGATGTCATCATTTCTGTAAATATGTTACAAATAACTTTCCTTTTTCGGTATTACTGATTTTAATAAAATAATACAAGAGAAAACTGTGATTATTTCACAATGTTCTTTGAAAGAAAAATCTTAAAAAGAGGTTCCTTCAAGGATTCAGTATATACTTTCATGATGAAAATGAAATCATTATTTACGGCACTATTCAATTATTTATGATGTAAGAAATTCACAATTCGAAATAAAGGTACAGCTCTTCGCCGACATTGTATACCTACACCTATTTCTGTGGCAAACACCTCAATTGTATTTACTCTGAAAATGTCCAATTCCTTCGTATCCAAAGATCAAAGGTCAACTAGGTACCCAGTGTATGCATACCTACCTACCTCTCAATGATAATCATTTCACTCGACTTCTACTTTCTTAAAAACAGAATTGAAAACATGGAAGATTTCTATCAGTCATTACATTAAACAATAAGAACTTCAAGCCACTTTTATAAACAGCTGTCGAGAAAAATGTTTGGGCACATGCTTGAAAAAAACGATGTCCGTTTATCCAATACATGCTATTCATAATTATTTCAAAATATGGAATGAAAGAAAGTATATTATCAACATACCTGTGAAAACACTGAAAAACTTCAATGCACGTATAATCAAAAAGAAACTGTAAACCTCTTCGTCATTTCCTTGAAAAACACAAAACACATTGTTAATTCTTATTCCATTCGTGATTAGTTTACGGTTCTTGCGAAAATGCAGATGGTGCCGACCGGCACTCTATTCCTTAGAAGTATTTCAACTATATCATTTCTTTGAAGGAAACGATTCAATTTTTCAAACCAATAATAAAAATATTGAAATGAAATTATCCATAATCTTGAAATTATTTCCAAAATTAGTTAAAGGTATTGATATGTATTGTTAAAGTGAAAATAAATATTCAGTTGATTCAATTATATATTAGTGTCAAAACAGCACCCCATAGTGTTAAACTGAATTGGAAAGTTTTCATTCAACAGACGTACTTTTGATTTGATGAAATTATATTGTTTGACTCAACCGAATTATTTTGAGAACTCAATAAATGTTCTTCTTGAAATGATCCACAATTCATTTGACTAAGTAAAAGACCTATTGAATTGAAATATTAGAGAAATTAAAATGAGAATTTCATTTTGTCTCCGCAAAATTATCATCTAATCGATACAATACATACACACGTCGTTTGGAATGAATGATATTTAATCAAAGTGATGAAATAAATTAGACTAAATAAAATTCTTTGAAGTAACAAATCTTTTTTTTTCGTGCACCGCTGTTTTCTTTCCAGTAAACACGGATGCGATGATTTTCCCCATCATTGGACCAACGGAATGAGGAATTTGAAGTTAAATTGCTTGAAAGTATAAAGTTAATCAACCAGCAGATAATTGTTCATAATGAAATCCGAAATGGGCAAAATATAAACTTTTTTATAATGACACATAAACTTATTTCTAACATACAAAGAATGACAACGATGGTAGACATTTATTTCAATGGGGCAGTTTCCGCTCAACTACAATAATGGGATTCAACGAAAACTTTCAATCCCATTAAGTGATATGTTTGTTCTACGGCCTGGCCACGGGGATCGGCGGTGCGAACGTCGAAGCGGGGGACGAGGCGACCATTAGCGCGGCACCGTTTGCAGGCCACGCCGCCGCGATCAGTAGTCCGACAGCGAAATGTCTTTATCGAAATTATCTCGATATTGCTTGGAGAGTAACAGTTTTTTGATTCAAGACCTAATATTTAGAAGAGATTATGGAGTACATGATTTGAATAAGAATCGGGGTATAGATGGAGGATTCAACAAGAAGTACGAGAAATACAGAATATATCCAGAAACATTTTTTGAGTATACCAGAATGAGTATTGAAACCTTCGAATATATTCTTATGAATATTCAACCAGAATTGTTAATGCAAATAGAGTTTTAAGTGCCGCTGACAACTTGTTTTTGACATTAAGGTATGTAGGCACTTACCTATCTATACATATCCATCTATATTATTCTACAGTACCTATTTTTCTATATACCTATGTATAAAGGTAATATTCAATTAGCTGATCATTTTTTCGAAAATTACCTATAATATCCATCAGTATGAACAACTTTTTCCAAGAAAGTAATGGTGGCAAATGGATTTTTTATAACTAAATTTATTTGGAACTATCTTTGCCCAAAATATCATCAGCTAATTAAATATTACCCTGTATATTGATATTTCATTAACTAAAAACAATTTCATATAATTATGCAAAAACTAAATTATATTTAATTATTTTATTCATTAACTACATGTTTATGCTGCGGATGGCCAGACTTCCAAATAGCTGGTCTAGCTAATATTTCAGCAATAACAGTCTCGATGTTTATTTTTCGCGGCGAAAACAACTAGGTAATAAAAGTTTCAATGAAACGAAATGAAGGTAATAGGTATTTTTGAATCGATTCAGTGGACCCATTTTCACACCGGTACAGTAAGTCTGCTTCGTTATTTGCTAAATTTGTACCCAGCCTCAATAATGTTTTTAATTTCACGTCAACGGGAATGATAAAAAAGGTTAATTTGGAAAATAATGGTACGAGAGTTCACATGTGTTTTGATGAAAATGATGATGATGACGATAAATTAAAAGTATCAAAACTGTCAGATTTATGTCATAACACAAACAACTATGTTGATGTCTGAGTTTTTATTCGTCATTTGTTCTTCTTTATTCATCTCAGCCATTCCTAAAACTAGTGTTTTCGAAGAATTCTTTTCAGTATGTAAAGCTATAGTATCATTTAATTCGTACTATGGTCATTCTGAATAACATGCTCTGCCAAAGCATACGATTTGAAATTCATCCCACAATCTCTCTTATGAGAGATAATGCGAACATTTAATGTTCTAGATATCTGACCGATATATGACTTTTCGATTTCGACAAGGAATTTTGTAAATAATATTCGATTTATTTTTGTTTTCTGTAGGAGTTTTCATTTTACTATATAATTTCGACATGATCTCAGTATTCTTTTTAGCAATTTGAATGTTTTCATTTGTTAATAAATGAATTAATTAAGGAGTGAATTCTCGAAGATATGGTAGGGATATTGATGTGACGATGGTTTGGTTATATGTAGTGGTCTCTTGTGAAATTTGTGATGAGATAGGAGATATGTCATTTGAACTGCTAAATGATAATTTGTTAACTAAATTAGTTGGATAGAAATTCTCAAAAAGTATTTGTTTGAATCATTCAAGATATTCCTGATATGAATTGGAATGTGAAGTCTTTCAATTCTACTCTTGAGAGATCTCATCGTATTTATTTTCATTGAATGTTATAAATGATAATTGATGTCCATTGCTACTTATTGATTTTCTGTACCATTTTGTCATTATTATATTTTGATCAGTTCTATATAATCAACTTCACATCAAAGAAATATATGCTTCTGCCTATCTCTTCTCCAACTCTATCTTTTATTACATAGGGTGTATCTTTGGTATCGGCCGGTATCAAATATGAAAATTTAATATTTTCATTTTATGAGTTGAATACCGAAATAATTTTATCATTCTTTCCTGCCAAATTCTAGTCATGAAATAATTTTTGATACAAGGTATTTTGAAGTAAAGTTTGCAAAGACAATTTTTCAGTACCTCATCTGAAACGAAGCTGAAAGAATAATAGGTACAGTGCAAACTGGTAAGTTCACCCCAAAAAGTTACTGCATATTGTAAATCATTGAAGTGGTCAATTAGTCATTAACTTGTATTAATTTTGCAAAATTTTTGGGTTGGACTTTTCAATTTGTCCTTTATTACAGTACAGCAGTTCCTAGATTGTGGAGGAATTGAAACCCTACTGTAGATAAGTCCTTAATTTAATTGAGTACCTGAAATTTGTTTAAGCTGATTTGAAAACCTGGTGAGTAAACTAGATCGATTTGATCATTTAGCAGATTGATTTCATTAGTTAGGACGTCCATTGTCTAATATTATATAGGATGATTTGAACTCCCCAAAAGAACCAATACAAATTAAAAAGAATAGCTGAAAATAACTGTTATATTAAGCGCCCTATGGAGTGGCAGCGCCATATTGAAAATCGCTTTGTGAAGAAATGGTACGTTACATAAAAAATATGTATAGGGGAAAGTTATCGATAATATAACGAAGAATGTAGCTAACTCATTATTTTCCATTTATTTTTCCAAACATCTTTTTACCTTTTTATTCCTTTGACGAATTTCTAAATTTTTAAAATAGCGACATTGTACGATTGAATATAGTCAACTTCTTTAAAAAATAAAATATGAAATAATGTTTGACTGATCTATACAACGTGTTTTCCTTATTCAATGAATTTTCACCCGTCAAGTGCTACCATCTTATAAAAATTGAATCCATATTAGAGCAGAGGTTTGGCAAGATCGCTGTTAGTGAAACGCCCGTCGAATGCAAATAATAATTGGTGTCTACAACAAGGTTAAACTTTTACACCATCCAATCTCGCTCAATCAATTCGGTCATTTCTATATCTTCACAAATATATGTTATTATAATGTATTCTTCATATAAGTTGAACTCCATTTTGTTCAGAAAGTTAGTGTCACATTTTTATTTTCCATTTGTAAACTTCACATGAATAAAGTCGATCATCATCACTTTTTCCATCTGCTATTTTATTTCTATTGAAATTGATAATGAATAAGTGTCCCAAAATATTAGTGCTCCATCTTTGAAGATTCTCTCAGTTTCATTTTATTTTTTTAGTGTTATAGTTTATTGTATTTTATAAAAATTAAATATATGTTTGTTTGAAGGTGATTGACAATGTTTCATGATGAATTTCATTAGTTCGGACTTCCATTGTCTGATATTATATAAAATGATTTGAAATCCCTGAAAGAACTAAAAAAGAAGAATTAAAAAATTGAAGAACAAGAATAAAAATGAATAGCTGAAAAAACAATTATATTAAGCAAAAAAACCTGAAATGAAAAATAGTGGAATGAAATACAAGTTAAAAGGGAATAAATTGAACAAAAATTTTAAATAAAATTAGAAAGTTAAGAGATTCCAAGCCAAGTTACTTCACGACGTTTCGATTGTTAGTATCCACAATCGTCTTCGGGTGATGACTGGAATAATTCCTCCGTGAGCTGACTATTTATAGGTAATTTCAGTACTTTCACTTATCTCTGCTTTCCTTTTTCCGCTTCACTGGTTTAATGGGAGATGACCGTTTGGCGAAAGTTGTCCATTTTTGGCTTGATTATGGGTTTCCATATGTTATGTATTCCTACGCTAGCTTGCCTGAATACATTGTTGGATAACATGTATGCGGCATCTTTGAATTTCCTCCTAAACCAATGTTCCTCTTTATGTATGATCTCAGCTTGGGACCATTCGATGTTATGTTGATGGGTCCAAACATGCTCTGCTTTTCCTGATTTGCTGGTTTCCCCTCGCTGTGTGTGTTTCTTGTGATCGGCAATGCGAACTTTCAATGGCCTCTTAGTTTTACCGATATAGGATTTTCTGCACTCACAGGGTATCCGGTAAATGCAATTCTTGGAATCGCAGTCCGCGTTTGGGGGCCTGGTTTTCGTGAGACTGCTACGGATAGTGTTACCGGATCTGGAGCGGTTGTGATGTTGTACTTGTACCGAATTCTTCTTATCCATTCCGATAATCCTCTGATGTAAGGAAGTGCATGCACTGGTTCTGACGGCTTCTATTCCTTACCAGGCTCTTGCTGTCTTTTAGTCTGTTCCACCATCGCTTTGAAGTAGCCATTCCGCTGAAGATCATTTTTGATGATATCTATTTTTTTCTCGAGACCTTCTTTCGTATTACGTAGCCCGAAATCATGGTCCAATAGAGTCTTGATGATTCCTCTTTCAGTCGATTGATGGTGGTTATTTAATTATAATAATTATTTCTATAGGTGAGTTCGTTTTATCTTCCAGGTCCCCGTCTTTGGATAGCTTCCACTGTGTGAAACAGGCGAGAATATCGTCTACATATCTGTACCAGAAATGAATATAATTTCACTCAGGTAGGAATTTACTATAGTGGCCAAGCCAAAGTAGACCATATCATTTCTTTTGAAATTTTGGCAGATTTCGATGTATGGCTAAATCAGAGTTATTTAAAGTTCAAAAATTTTCCTCATCTGTTGAGTATAATTTGCGTACGTCACTGCAAGAGACAGTGTGAAGCAAAATAGTCAGTCATTTCTGAGGATTCAGTGTCTCCTATTTTGGAATTATAGTATAGCTTGTCAAATTACATTCGAATTCTAATGGAGGCATTTTCATATTCACATTAATTTAGAAGCAATACCAGCATAAGAGATTGAACGCAAACATCCTCCACAAAACATTGATCCTTCGGACCCAGAATATACAGCAAAAACACTGGTCCTTATACTGCAAAAATTGAATTGGATAAGATGAGGAACAAATGGAAAGAGGATGAGTGCTGGTTTGGTCTCTATAAAAAATTTTATGCATAATTCGAATATTTCTGAGGCAAAAGGTGTATGTCATTCTAATTAATATCCAGATGTTAAAATAAATACGCTTATTATGTTGATCAAGAACAGCTTGAAGTTTTTTGGAAAGTTTAAGAAATTAATTCTCAAAAAGATATTGTTTTCGATAAACATTTCGTTACTACTTTCAAAAGCGACTACGATGGCAGAATCATTGTCTCAATAATTGTCAATCAAGTTCCCATTGAACTAAGAAATATAAAAAAAAATTAATGAACGCAAGAAAGTAATTACACTTTTCGTTAATCACAACTTTGATTTCTTAAAAAAGACATTTGAAGTAAATACCTAAGACCTGCCTCGTTTCCGCCTGATTGTTTGGTCTAATCCTCCTGGGATTCATCATTGATTTCTATTAATTTATATTATTTCTAATGAATTTTCATTTCTTACTGAAAAAAATGAATAGATTTTATTTTCTTATTTATATTTATAATTATGTCTCGATACAGAAAAATACGCAACACGAGCTTTGCTTAGGCGTTTCTCAAGAACTGAACACCACCACTTATTTATTGTCATTTATTAATTCATAATTCATTGTAGATATGTTGCATCCATTACAGACAAGAATATGTATCTGATTTGATTGACTGACTGAATTCACTTCAAAGGAGATTTTTTCAAAATATATCGAAAATATTGTTGGAAATGGTGAAAAAAGTCCTGTGAAAGCCACAGCCCATTATATTAATATTAAGATATCCCGCTTGGTAAATTTCAATTTCCCGTATGAGTATAATAGGAAAGCTTGTTTTTTGAGTTTAGAACTTCAAAACTCTTCAATGGTTCATCAAAAAGGCTGGACCAAATGATTTTATTGCATAAAATTGAACGCTCTGCAGAAGAGCTCTCTTATAATTCTATTCATACGCGTTTCGGAGTTATTTATTTGTAATATTTTCTCATTCATTTTCCAATTTTTTTACGAAACTTTCAAGTTTATCGAAAACATTTTGTCGACTTTTTCAAATTTTGTGAATTCTGATTATTTGTGGTTTCACAGACCCTTTCATTTACTTGTCAAATTTCTAATACTATCGTATCTTAATTTTTCAATAAATTCAAATTTTTTCAACTAAAAAGTATTTTTATTTATTATTTATTTGATTTTATAAGTTCATAATATTATATGTTTCAAATTTATGCAATTAATTTTATTATTCTGATTAAAGAAACAAAAATAATCGAAAAAGTTGCGCTCCGGGGCGACTTGATTGATTCCAGTGGCGCATTTGCTTTTTCAGCTGCAGGAAAAACCTGCAGCACATCATCTGAATATCATGATCTGCCAATGTTCTCTCTTTCATAGAATATAATGTAGGGTGTCTCAAGAGGCTCCAATGAATTCATGATATTGCCAGAATATTTTATGACACAACTATCGTTTCGTCTTTGACCAGATTCAACGCCAGAACCACAGTGAACAATGACTGCTTGAAAATATACTGATATAATTAGCTCATTTATCACAGCTACAAATAGTACTACCGACGTATTTTTTGTTTCGCACTTCGATCATTTCAACTGTGAAACTAGCTTTGATATACAGGGTGTCCCTGGACTTCCTCTTTTCCTCTCGGGAATGTATAGATGGGGTCAAAATATCACCAGTACTTCATATAACTTTTTTTCCTAAAATCCTTCGTTACCAAGTAACGGGCCCTCGAAGTTACAAAATGAAAAATGTTTTTCTTTGATAACTTTTCAAGTGAATATTCAAAATCATCCAAATTTTGGTAATTGACTAAACAAATGAATTCCTTCGATGAGCTTTCATGCAGGAGTCAGTTGTTTTGCTACAAAGTCAGGAACGGACTACCCCCGATGGTCCACACCCCAAAACTTTGAAATGACAGATATTTTTCAATATTTTTCAACAAATTAAGGTTACTTGGACAATTTTATGAATAAAAGTACTCGTGTGGAAAATCGATCGGAGCAACGAGTCTTGATAAAAATGTAGTTTCACTCGACGACATCAAACCCGCCCGTCCACCATTATTTGAAATGAATAATTATCAAAGCAGAAATAATAATGATAACGTCAATTCAACAACAGTTATCCTGAGATGTCTACCATTATTCGAAAATATTAGTTTTTAAGGAAAATGGAAATGATAGGTAAAATGTTCATAACGAATTTTTATAATGCAAACACGTTTAACTAACGAAACTCAAGAGCCTCAAGAGCAAACAGAAATGAAAAATCCGCTACAGAAACTGCTCGATATGACCACCTTCTCTCTCTATACATTTTCTTAGTCTGCGAAGACACCCTCTCTGTACTTGAAATAGCATTCCAGGGTCGTTTCGTATGGCTTCACAATGTAATGTTATTCTATTCAACAATGCATCTCTTGTGTGAATAGGTGTAGCGTAAACAATGCTTTTTAGATGCCCCCACAGAAAGAAATCCAATGGATTTAAATCCGGAGACCGCGATGGCCATGAATATGGCCCACCTCTACCAATCCATCTATTGTGGAAAATATGGTTCAGATGGTCACGCACAATCAAACTAAAATGAGGAGGAGCGCCATCATGCATAAACCACATATCTCTTCGGGTTTGCAATGGAACATGTTCTAAAAGTCCATTCAAATCGTTCTGAATGAACTCCAAATAACGTTCTCCATTCAATCGGTCCTGTAGAACGAATGGTCCTATAAGATGGTTTCCTATGATACCAGCCCAAACATTCACGTTGAATTTCCGTTGGTGTTTGGTTTGCAATATCCCATGGGGATTTTCTTCGGCCCATATATGGAGATTATGAGAGTTGATAACTCCATCTCTACTGAAACCTGCTTCATCAGTGAATAAAACTCGATTAATAAAAGTCATATCCTCTCTTTGCCTATCCATGAACCAATTGGCATATTCCAGTCGTGCTGGAAAATCTTGAGGTGTCATGGCATGTACCTTCTGGATGTGAAATGGGTGGAGCAGTTTTTCCCTAATTATTCTATGAATAGTGGACTTGGATGTATGGAACTGTTCTGATAAATTTCTGATGCTCATTGAAGGATCATCAGCGACGGCTTCCAAAATATTTTCCTCCAATCCAACGGTACGTACAGTCCTAGGAGCGCCCTCACCACCTCATTTTGGCAAAACTGTACCTACAATAATATCGAAATAAAACAACGTGCTCAAATTAATTATCAATTATTACATACCTGTCTCCCTCAAGCTGCGATCGACACGCTCGAATGTTTCTCTTGACGGTACCGTTCGATTGGGAAAATGCTCGGAATACAGACGACGAGCTTCTGCAGCATTACAAAATGCTCGTCCATAAAATACATGCATATCTGCATATTCATTGAATGTAAACTGTTCGGCCATATCAAAAAAATTCGAAATATCCTATAGAATATTGACAATACAATGATAGTCATATGACAACGCACCACTCAACAAAACAAAATCGCATTCCAGTTTCTCATTTTTTATCAAAACTTTCTAAAAGGTTTTTTTGTCAACATCTGTGAAAGAAATGGAACATAATTATTCCCTGGATATTTTTCACCTGATCATGTGCAGCCGTTTTTCTAGTTCATTCGTTTGCTTTTTATTAGTATAGTAAATATTTTTTCCGATGTGCGTTTTTTCAGCTAAATTTAGATTCGTGTTAAAGAATTTCTCCCATAAAATTATAATTATCAGTGAAACTCCTCAACAGTTTAGCTGTGAAGAAGAATTTGAAACATTCGAATGTTGAGTTTCATGAGATTCAGATAACTGATCAACACGAAACGTGATTATTCCACACGTATTATGTACATACAAAATATGGAATGAATTCGATATTTCATAGTAGAGTAGCTTGTTAGTTTAAAAACACCACGAATCTACAGAACTTGATATTTCTTTTGAAAAAATATCTGCTATCACAATTGTGACTTAAACTTCCATATAGGTAATGTACTTTTTGTTTACGACTTCATTTTAGCATACTTTGTATTATTCCTGTTATAAATGTTGTTGAATTAACGTTATCATTATTATTTCTGCTTTGATAATTATTCATTTCAAATAATGGTGGACGAGCGGGTTTGATGTCGTCGAGTAGAACTACATTTTTATCAAGAATCGTTGCTCCGATCGACTTTCCACACGAGTACTTTTATTCATAAAATTGTCCAAGTAACCTTATTTTGTTGAAAAATATTGAAAAATATCTGTCATTTCAAAGTTTTCGGGTGTGGACCATCGGGGGTAGTCCGTTCCTGACTTTGTAGCAAAACAACTGACTCCTGCATGAAAGCTCATCGACGGAATTCATTTGTTTAGTCAATTACCAAAATTTGGATGATTTTGAATATTCACTTGAAAAGTTATCAAAGAAAAACATTTTTCATTTTGTAACTTCCAGGGCCCGTAACTTGGTTACAAAGACTTTTAGGAAAAAAAGTTATATGAAGTACTGGTGATATTTTGACCCCATCTATACATTCCCGAGAGGAAAAGAGGAAGTCCAGGGATACCCTGTGTAGGATAATTATATCAGTACATTTTTAATGAGATAATAAAATTATAGGATATGCATAAATTCAAAATATATTATATTATGAAATGAATAATAGATGAAAATAATTTTTAGTTGCAAAAAAAATTTGAATTTATTGAAAAATTAGGATACGATAGTGTTAGAAATTTGACAGATGAATGAAAGGATCTGTGAAACCAAAAAAAATTAGAATACAAGAAATTTGAAAAATAGTTCCGTCAAAAATTTGAAAAAAAATTAGAAAATTTTATAAATTATATTTCAAAGTTGAATAACTTCGAAACGCGTCGGTTTATCAAAAAATTATTTGAGAGCTTTTTTGTATAGCGTTCAATTTTATACAAGAAAATTATTTGGTCTAGTTTTTTTGACCAATCATTAAAGAGTTATTAAATTCTAAACTCAAAAAAACAAGCTTTCCTATGTTAATCGTATGGAAAATTTACCAAGCGGAAAGGGATGTGTCTTTCACATGATTTTTTTCATAATTTTCAACAATATTTTCGATATATTCAAAAAAATAGTCAATTTTTCAGAATGAGTCTAAAGGAGAGTTCAACTTTTTTGGCTAGTTATCAAAACTTATAAGTTTTACAGCAGTACTGAGTTACCCTTCTGCGACTAGAGTTACTTCCTCTCTCCTTTCCTTGTAACAAGATGATTAGATTACGTAAGTGTTTTCATTCAGAGCCATGAAAAATGAGTTATTACAAACTCATCAAAGACTATGTTTACGTCGTTTTATAGCACGTAGAGGTAAACTTTTACTCATAATTTCTGAAAATGTGACATATTTTTTTGGCACCAAAAATGAGTTGGTCAAATTCCGTTTACTTTTATGATTCAATGAAAACCAAATTGTGGAAACTTGTACTTCGGAAGGTATTAATTAGACCTTGTCTTCACCACATTTCGGGGGATTACAGGAGGCAGGGGTGAAATCAATATAATTTCATCACAAATGAACGCTAACCTAACTCATGGAAATTTCTGCACTATTTTGATAGAGGAAGTAAGTATATTGACACCTTTTGAAGCACTTTCAATAATAGAATAACTACATACTACATGTTGGACAGTACAACAAATATACTAGCGACCTTTACGGACCGCCTGCGTCTGTAAAGAACTCACGGTACGAATATTACTGGCGTTTTTTCATCAAATCGTTATTTTGACATCTCGACAAGTGTTTGGATCAACAAGTGATTATCTCCAAGGGGAAGATCACTTGGTGATCGAAACACGTGTCCAGGTGTTAAAATAACGGTTTGGTGTTGGGAAAAAAACTCCAGTAATATGCAATACTACACCAAAGGTTCCAAACAGTGCATCACAAAAACTCATGGTGCATTCAAACTCATAAGCCTAATATATGGCCTTATTGACTTTCAGAAAAAAACGCTTTAGTTAAGAATTTCTACAAGGTACAAGAAGAAAATCGTTGGAGAACAAATAGAAATATGTACATACAGAATAATGGTATTTAGTCTTCGAACCAAGCAGTTTTTACCAAGGATCCATTGTTGAAATGGTTTTTCTGATTATAAGAAGTGATTTTTTTTTGTTTACTCTCAAAGATCAAGATTATACCGATTCGCCTTGGATCAGTAAAAATAGCAGTCCAACGAATTTTTGGACTCAATGACCACTCACTCAGCAGTATGGATGACAGTTATTGCTGCATTACTTAAAGCTACAGTGTCTGAACACCAAAAATCATGAGCCAATGACATGGTGTGGCCTGTTGGAAATTTTTGAAAATCTCATTTACTCAGATAATCTCCTCAGTTAACTCGGTATTCTATAGATAACAGAGTCATGAAAGGGAAGTCAAGGAAATAGATAGTTGGATGTAAGGAGAATCTACACAGAGATAAATGTTTCAAGCAAGATGTGTAATAAAAGCTCTACTTTTTCGTGACCCAAATCGATTACCGCAAGCCATTTTGTGGTACTTGGCAAAAAAGAGAATACAGTGAAGATACGCAGCTCGTAGACTGCGTTCAGTATCATTTGGATACCTCTGGATGAAAGACTAATCATGAAAAAAGCCATTGAGTAGAACCAGCTAGATCGAATCGATATGAAGTCATTCATCGTTAATATTTCACCAGACAACAGAAAAACCACGGGCTCATTGGCTACTGCTAAAGCAACAGATAATTTGGTTTGCATTTCGACACAAAGCGAAGTAACCAGAACTTTTCCACCGGGTTGGTTGAGAGAAGTACTGGTTGTACTTTGGGTAAATAGTTTCAGGAAAAACGATTTCAATCTCTGAAAGTATTGAAAATAAATAGAAATCACAGTGCCGTCAAGGTGAAAAGCATTCTCCTAACTTCCTTACGATTAAAAACTGATAATAAATGCAAACAATCAGGTACAGAGGATACTTTCATAAAATATACATTTCACCTCTGGAAATTGCTTAAAACACAATCTCATTCGTTCGGTTAAGAACACTGAAATATGGCTTTCGGAATAGGATAATAGGCCACTAACCGTCGGGCTTCCTGTATATTGAACTTTATAGGTGAACTAAACTTTTCCCCCTAATTACTCTGGACAAAGTACCTGTTCCAATAAATTACACTTTGTCTGAATAACCCCAGTTTCGTAACAACTCCGAGAGCCCGATATGTATTCTGGCAAGGAATTTTCGAACAAGACAAATACAGACCAATATTTCTAGATAGTTACGTAGTTCAAGTCAGGACAGACCTTTTGATTTACGGTGTGTTTCGAAGGAAAGCAGTTCGAGGACGCGTGAAAAAATCATATCTTATATCTTTTGTAATGTATTTTTTGTCACATTCAAAAGGAAATATCAAATAGGAGTTCTGCGAAATCATTTCATGAAAATGCGAATAACGAGTAGTGGATATACGTCTGTAAAATCCAAATGGAATAAATTCATTATTTTGGTTATTGTACATATTGACGAAACACGACAGATGTAAATTATAATTTGACATTCTTCAACGTGAAAATGTCACCCCTACCTACCACACCCTTCGAATGACAGGTACAACTCCCCATTTTTTGAATGAGGAATATAAGTTTCTAATATATAGTTTGAAAGTTCTCTTCATTCTCTATTCAAAAATGTTATCACTTTCAAATTTATTGCAACAATTGAGATAAAATAAGTTAAAATCATGTTACCGAAATTCAATAAAATACACTCAAAAATTAAAATCTAATACAACACGTAATGAAATAATGAATACGAAAAAGAACTATGGATGTTTACGAAGAAGATTTTCAAAATATTCATCATGAACGTCTTGGCAACATGCTAATATCAAATAAAATTGTCTTCAAACATTATTTAACGTATCATAGGTGACCGACCTGATCGCAAGCGTTTTTCGTTGTTTAAAGTCATTCAAATCTGAAGGTTTAGTTTTGTACACATTGTTCTTTATATCCCATAAAAAAATGTAATGATGAAAGATCAGGTGATCGCGCTTGCCATTCAATCGATCCTTGCCTCCCTATCCAGCGATTGTGAAATGTTGTATCGAGGTATTGCCGAACATTAACTTGGTAATGTGATGGTGTTCCATTCTGCTGAAACCATATCGGACCTTGAGAGTTTCCTGGATCAGGATATACATTTGCTAAACTTGGAATGACATCATTTTTAAATAATGCGAAATAATTATCGCCATTAAAGTTGCGCTCAAAGAAAAAGCGACCAATGATATGGTTTCCTACAATCCCTGCCCAAACATTTACCTTTTGAGGGAATTGCGTGTGTTCTTCTTTCATCCAGTGACGATTTTCCGTTGACCAATAGCGGCAATTTTGCCGATTAGTTGACCGTTAAGAGACAAAGTACACTCATCAGAAAACATTTTCTAATTGGATAATATTGTTATCCAACATGTCCATCATTTGCTCACAAAAAAAGTTCGTCCATCAAAATGGTCTTCCATGAGCTCCTGAGTAGGTATCATTTTAAAGGAATGCATTTTATTTTCTTTCAATATGTTTACTATCGATGTATGGTTAACATTGAATGTAGTGGATGCCTGTCTACTCGATGTAGGGGGTTTTCCTCAAACTCAAGCATCACATTTAATTTGAGTTCATCACTCATTCGATTGGCAGCTGCTTTTTTTTATCTGTCCCACATGACCAAGGTCGCCAAACTGCTTCTCTATTATTCTTATTATTCCTTGAGATATGGGCAGTGAATTAGGAAATTTCTCATTAAAAACGCGAGCTACTTCCTGTTGTGTTCGGGTTTTATCTCCGTAACCAATCATTTGTAAAACTGTTATTTTATGCATTTCCGTTAATCTAAATATCTGTCAGACTTGAAGTTAATGAACTCTGACTTGAATTAAAATACTGACAACTAATGTTGTAACATACAAAACAAGTTGACAAGGCTTTTTAAACTAACGTTACCGCGGAAATTTAAAGGATACCATCTAAAAAAACATTGTTATGGTTTTTGCTTACTTTCTTATTATCAATATCTCAATATGAAATAAGTTTTGAGTATATTGCAATAAGTTTTGAGTGTATTTTATCGAATTTCGGTAACCACGTGATTTTAATTAATTTTATCTTCATTGTTGCAATAAACTTGAAAGCGATAACATTTTTGAATAGAAAATGAAGAGACCTTTCAAACGATATATCACAAGCCTACACTTCCTATTTAAAAAATTAGGAGTTGTACCTGCCATTCGACTGGGGTTGAACGTAGGGGTAGGTTGAAGTATGTCGAATTATAATTTAAATTTGACGTGTTTCCGGATTTTGTGAAAATATGTAGAGTAAGCGAAATAATGAATTTATTTCATTTGGCTTTTACATACTGTCTATGTAAACTGATGAATGAAGCGGTTAGTTAATACGTGGTAGTAGATCATCATGAAAAATGACAATTAAAAGAAAGAGAAGAAAAAGGAAGTTAAAACTTCCTATGTTTATAACTTCTTTTACTTGTAACTAACGTTTCTAATGAAAAGAATAAACAGTTTATTGTATTGGTTTTGAAAGGTTTGTTCTGGTTCTACGAAATTCAGGTCCTAGGACGTCAGGATCATGCGCAGTTGATATAGAGCGTTCTGGTTTATTGAGGATAATTTCAGACTGATGAATCCTCTGTTCTGGTTTCGACTGCAAAATGATCATAAACTGTTTTGACCGTCCCGAATCGTTCTTGCTCTCGAGGCTGAACTGTTGAGAATTGTTCCCGTTGCTCATGCGCATTTATGTGGAAATTTCTTTGGACTATTTGCTAGGAAGTTTTTTATTTATTTGATTTGAATAATTGATGATTGAGGTTAGATAAAATTTTAACTGACTATCAGGATACGCTACATAACAAAATAGACATGATCAATAGTATTTTCTCGTCTTCATCTCTTCATGTTCGGTAGCCAAGCGGTTCGGCGTGGGTGCTTTGTTCACTCACTCGAATTGACGCCGTGTTGGTCGGTGGTTCAAGCCCTAATCTGAACGATCGATCTTCACTTGCTACCGTCCAACCCGTGTTAGGAATCACACGTTAAAAGGTAAGACCTCGTTAATCCTTAGCTTGCACAAGTTTCGACTTCTGAGGGTTGTCGTTCGTAGGGGTGCGACAGCTGGTTAACGGAAAAACGGATTTTAAACAGATTTTAAACAGATACGATAGGTGGCACAGTGGTCTCCTCAAAAGCGTTCTGGTTTAAACAAGTGTCCGAGACTATTTCGGACTGTTTAAGATTTTTTGCTTGTACGCATCATGTCTTGCGCTGTTTCCAAACAGTTTCGGATGTTAGAACCAGAACAAACCTCATATGTCCGTACAGAATGAAACTACAGTAACTACAGTAATATATATATATATATATATATATATATATATATATATATATATATATATATATATATATAGAACATATTGTCAATACCATTATCAAAAACATAAATAATATGGGGAAAACAAGAAAATTGTCTATTTCATTCGATGGTTGGAGATAAAAATCAACTTCACAACTTTGTATTATGAAATATATTTCACTTCTTTATTAATTGTCAGGACAAATTGAAAAATTTTAATGAACAGTCAAAATGTTGAGAAATGAAAAAAATAAATGGAGCACTGAAAACAAATTCGAATACCCTTTTTTTTCTCGTCCTCTCGAAAAAATGTTATAAGTAAAAGCATTGTTCACGAAATAATCGAGACAATTTTTCAATCTAATTCCAGAAAATATTAATATTGAGAAAACATTTTTAACAAGGTATTTTCTTCTTCAGTCTTCAGGAAAAATCGTTAAAAAATGCTTTTGAGGAAATAAAGAATTGTTACAAGCAAATATACTTTCACACTCTCACATGCTAGTTTTTTTTATTTACCTTCATTTCATTTCGTATACAATTATTTATATTTATTTCTTTTACTATAAAAAATAAAGTGAAAATTCATTCTTTTATAATGATTTTTTTTTTACTAAAATGAAAGATTTAGAATACGAAAGCCCTGTTCAAATAAGCAATAAAAAAATGGATGCGATAATTTTTTTCAAGAAACGATGTGTTTCTAAAAATCATTATTGATATGAATAATTGGAATGATATCAAAATATCATTTGTTCATTATAATTTTTCAAACGGAAAGAATGAAAAATTAAAAGAAATATTCGAAACAACTTTGATCAATAAGAAGACAAAACAATTGGGATATTTGAAAAAAATTATGTTTTTATTTCTCATCTTCGTTTGGTCATCCAAAAACGTTCTCCTCAACAAGAATATTTAATGAAGCCTTTGAATGATAGCTGGAAAAATGAACAAATGAACAAAAATATTTTTGAAATTCTTCACATGATGTGGTGCTGCAGGTTTTTCCGGGTTTTCTTGCAGCTGAAAAAGCGAATGCGCCACTGGAATCAATGAAGTCGCCCCGGAGCGCCAATCCATTTTTGTTGTTGTTTTATAATTTCATGATTTTTATTTTGGAAGGGTTCAAAAAAATATTTTCAACGATTAAAACAAATATCAATTATCTCAATTTTCAAGAAAAAATTGTGATATTTTTTGCTGTCGAGTTTTTTGTTGAAGGAACCAAATTGGCATCAGAAATCACGGCCACATTATGCATAATTGACCGTTATTTCTCAAAACAGTATGCTGAACATGAAAGGTCCTTCAGAATAGGTGAAAAAGATTCAAGGTTTTCAAACCATTCTTTAGAATGCAACCACAAGTTCCCGAATCTAAACTATACAGAAATTTTGCACTATGCAGGCAACGGTTGGAAAATAAAACTATTTGGAATCCATGGAAATTCATAAAATTAGGCATAGTGGATATAAGTTAATGAATGACCAAACTGAACTGGTCTACTCGCCGCTTTTCAGATTAACCTAGCCACATTGTTACAGGTAAACAGAATACAGGTAATGAAGTCATTAAGGACCGTCTATCATTACCTACTGTCCTTGTAAGACAAAATTACAGTAACGTTAGTTACAAATGGAAGTGGTATGAAAACATAGGAGGTATTTGGTGCCATCATCATGAACTACTATGTAACGTAGCAGGATCAGTCCATCTACCACCAGTTAGATAAATTATTTCCATTTGAATCATGAGTCAGGTAAACTACTAGTGCCATAATTTCCCCCAGCAAATTACTCTACAAAGAAATACAAAGCCATCTTAAGAGTGAACATAAATAAACCGAAACATTCAGTACCGTAGACTACAAGACGGCCAAACTTCTCTATCATAATCTGAAATTCGTTCTCCAATAAGTTCAACTTTGATTGGACGCTACTTTGATTCAGTTTTTATATCTTGAGTTTCGATTCCATTTTTTTTTTTCGCCTACTCATTGAGTTGCTCAACTACGAGCACGCCCAGGAAGGTTGTCTGAAAGTTAGCAATGAATTATCTTATCACTATTTTCATAACCGCCTGCTGTAATATTCGTAAATAGAATGACAAACAGCCCCAGTTTTTGATTCTGTATATTCACAAAAGTGATTTTTCGAAGTGATTGACATTTATGTTTTCTACTCATCTCATTTTCCAATGTTAACGCAAACTTTATATAAATTCTGAATTTTCTCCCAAACTGAAATCTGAAATCCCAACACTGGAAAGAATCTTAGAATGAAATCTAATTACTTCCACAGCAACCTCCGACCTACATATGCCCGATATGTTTGACTCATCCGAGCCAAGGAAAACACAACGCCTGCTTGTCGACAACATACTATTAAACTTCTCCCTTGAGGATTTCGAGATAATAAACATAGACCTCATTTCGTTTACGATTCAAAATCACTGATGCATCTGATGAAATACACATAATCTTAAGAAGTTGTCTACGGTGATAGATTATAATATGAAAGCCACTCAATATTTTATATTATTCATGAATGATAGTGTTGTGCATATTCTGTATATTATATTTATTACAAAATAATAATTATCATATCTAATTTTTGAATTTTGACATTTCTCTCGCTTTGTTACAGAAATTCACTTCTGTCCATATACAGGATGATCAAAATTTTACCCTTTTGAGCGTTTTCCTGAGATGTTGAAAAACTATATATATGAAATGAGTGAAACAATATTTGGGTGTGCAGCAGGCCAAAACACTGTACTCTTCTGATACAGATTCCAAGTTTTTCATTATCTTCATCATCATCAGGGATACTACAATATGGATAAGAGAACAGATAAGACCTATAAAAAGAGATCAGTCAAAACACAGGTAGGCGGCAGGATGAATAAAATGTGGACACAACATACATAGGCGTAAAGACCAAAAATAACCTAAGAAAGCTAAAGACAAACACAATTGATTTACATCATAAATTACATATCATTTTTTGAAAAAGAAAAATCACCTGTTGTTCCTTGGAGAGGACCATGTGGAAATATCAAATTTTGAAGTTGACATATGACATGTAATCATTTCGTACATGTGTAGTACCAGCCAATGGCAAAGCTCAACTTGAAATTGACATTCGACATCAACAAGTATATGACTTATGACACCAGCAATAGCCCTGTTGCCAATTGGGTGTTGCTTGGCTGTAGCTACCACTTACTTCAAAACTAATGTGACATCAGAACCCCAATGGGTTCTCCTCTCTCTCCAGTCCTTGCAAACCTCTACATGGAAGACTTCGAAACCAGATCCATTGACACGTCTCATCTCAAACCCACATGTTGGCTCCGATAACTGGATGACATCTTCGTTATATGACCCATGTATCCGAATATCTTCATGCATTCCTGAGCCACATTAACTCCTTACACCCCGACCCAAAGTTCACAATGGAAGTTGAAAATAATAACCCACTCCCTTTCCAGAACTTTCTCATCACAAAGTCCAACAACTTCTTCTCACACAAGGTCTACCGAAAACCTACACATACTAACCGCTACCTAAATGTCCCATCATCATTCTGCCCAGCTGAATTCCTTCTGAATTCCCTCATACATCGTTCTATAAGACTCACTGACAACCACAACACATCCAGAGAAGTATACGAACTCAAAACCGCCCTTCACCAAAACGACTATCCCTCCTCCCAAATTCAAAGATCCATTCAACGACAGCAAACACAAACCCCAACACCCAAGGACACGATACGCAATGAAGCACAGGGCATATACGAAATACCATGGTCTAACTGTCCCAGAACTTACAAAGGCCAGACCAGCATGAGAATTTCCTACAGAGCCTATGAACATGACTGGCTGTGCGCAAATCAGACTCAGCATCACCTCTATTCACCACCAGAAAACAGGCCACACAATGAGTTTCGAAAACACCAAAACCAATGCTACAGAGAGAAATCTTCAGACCAGGATAATTCGTGAAGCAGTCGAAATTGAAAAACGTCCCAACTGCCTTAACAAACGGGTTGATTCACAGAGAATACCACAAGCATGGAGGTCATTGTTGTCACGCACGATACCTGAATATAACTCAGGTAACCTGTCCGGCAGACCGGACACCTGCCACAATACATCCACCTCTCTATACCTGTCCAAACATATAAATATTGGTCCCGAACAGCAAAGTGACCAGTGCGAACTTAGAGCTGAACATATCAAGCATAGAGATAGTCCTCGAGTCATGTAAGTACAGCTCAAAATTATTCTTGAAAATGGCTTCAAAGCAGGAGCCGAAACGTCGAAAAGATGAAAGTTACAGACGCGGTTCAACTCGGTCAACATATATGTATAGTAGAATCTCTTTCTTTCTTTCATAAACACTCGACAACTGGCAGCCTCAGATAGTAGACCACCAGGAACAAAGGGAGCAAAAATTCTTCAAGTCTTATATTTTCCTATAATGATGAAAATAACGGAATCCATTACCCAATCATTTTGCCATTTTGAAAACTACAGACACTGAACCTCCGAATATTTGAGAAGTCTTATCACATACATGATCTCATCTTGGGCGTCCACTAAGTATATATGAATTGACGGAATGCTTTACTGCGCTTTTTTCAAAGCTATGATTCCGAGAAATATTCAGAGCAGTTTGCACAAATATTTCTTTTCATTTCTGGGATATTCAATGATAATGAATATTGAAATCGTACGTTACAGATAGAGAAAATACACGCATAGCTACATATCTGCCTGAATCTATTAGGCAAGAAATTACTTTTTCTGCACCAGCTTGAAACCAATTCTCGAGAATCCAGCTCTATATATTTCTGCACCTCAACCAACAGCAAATAATGAAGACAAGTTTATAATATTAGATATAACAAGTGGAGAAAAATCGGCACGGCTACTACCCGAATTTCACTGATGAACTCTGAGTAATCTATATCAAATGATACTGAACCATCTTCCTCAATGTGGAATCAAGTCGTTTAGCTATAAGACCCTATCCAAAAATAGATTCAAGAAAAGGCACTGCAAATAACAGCAGTGCTATTTTAGTTAATAGAATCGGTATCATCGTTGATTTCATTTACAAAAAAAAGTGTACACAGATATACAATATAGCAAATAAATTACTGAATCTAATGGTGCGTATTCACAAAAAAAGCGAGCACGAGCGAACATGAGCGAACACGAGCAAACATACACGAATGTTCGCTCATACTCGCTCGTGCTCGCTTTCTCGGTGAATACGCACCTTAATATTCTACTTTGATCATCAGCAACCCAGTTGAAGTCCCACTCAACAACTTATATGAAACTGAATTCACGCTTTGCGCACTATATCTTTCCAGAATGGAGTTCACAACATTATAATCTAAAGGTGCGTATTCATCAAAAAACGAGCACGGGCGAGCATGGGGGTGTATTCGTGTATGTTTGCTCGTTTTCGCTCATGTTCGCTCGTGCTCGCTTTTTTGGTGAATGCGCACCTTAAGACAGCATGAATATTACAATTTACCAAAAAACGACAGATTTTTCAAATGACTCATTGAAGTTCAGTAACTATGATTCAAATATTGTAATTAATTTGTATACCATACTGAAATTATTCGAGTAGATCACCTACAGACCGGTTTCGAAGTCTAACCTCTCATCGGTGCAGAAAATATCCTACCCAGACAGTAAAGTACCTGGTACTAAATAAATTTCAACGCGGCTTCACTGCATGTAAGAAACCTTCGTCTGAAAGGAAGATTGCTAACTGCAATAGTAACAGTTCCTTCTCGTCAACCCAGCACCAAGCGCGAAAGAAACATCCCATGTAACATTACTCTAACAGAGATTAAACCGTCTCTGATAGTGCAAGGTAATATGGTCCTGCTGCTGGCTGACTGAGAAACATCTGCGAGACAAATTTTGGTGAGGTATCTTGCATAAATGTCTGTCGAATATAATTCAATATCCAGCATGATATTAGCCGGCGAAGAAGTTGTTTTCCGGTAGGCAGTTACCAGAAATTACGGTGTAGTTAGTTGACAGAGATGAATATTTCGAAATTTTATTTAAAAATATTCAATTTATAGTTCGTCTGAATCTCACCTCGATACAGTCTTCAGATATGGTTTGATCTCTGTAAGTTAAACTTTTCCTCTCTCATATACCATATTGTGTAGAAATCCTATGAATGATATCTGATTCAATTCTATAACGAATGCTCGAAGTATTATAGGAATGTAGACTTTCACGGATGACGTCAATCTTTTGGGTGATTTCCACGTTTTGCCATGGTCTTTTTTGGTTACAATCTCGGCAGTCATCTTCAGTGGCGTGGTCGAAGTACTCTTCTTGACGTATCAACTGATATTCAGTTGATACGTCAGTCAAGAAAACCAACCGAAACGAATGTTTGAAGTACAAACTAATTAGGAGAAAGTGTTTTTTCTATAATTCAATGTTCATATAAAAGTAGTTGTTCGAAAGTATTCTTTCTTTCTATGTTTATATATTTCGAGGTTTGTATCTGAAAGTTCCTTTTTTCGCAAGAACTACAAATCTTTGTGAAGGGTTAATTTTAAAATTAATTCTTTCTTGGGAAGTTCCTCACACTTTCTTGATAAAAATTTCTATGTTTTTTACCACTTTTATTTGTAACTAACATTACTGCAGTTTCGTCCTATATGGACATTTTCAAACTTAAACTATTTCAAACTTAACTTTGAAAATGTCCATTTAGGACGAAACTGCAGTAACGTTAGATACAAATAAAAGTGGTAAAAACATAGAAATTGCTTTCATTATTACTTCATTGCTTCATTACTTCATTGCTTTCATTATTTGAGGTATGAACTGAAAGGGTTATATTTTTAGTAGTGATTAATTTTTGGAAAAGAAAGTTTTTGTCTTTCTACTCCATCTTGATACAAACAATGTGGAAATCTTCCGAAGAAAAAACGAAGCAATCAATTTTGAAAGAAGTAACTCTATACATAGATATATAAATATGTAGATCATGCAAAAAATAGTTTCCAGACACAAACTGGAAGAAAGCCCTCCTGAAACAGCTACTTTCATATAAACATTGAATTACACCAAGGAAAACAAATATTTTATATGAACACTGAATTATACAAAAAAACTTTACTATACTCAGTTGGTATTCCAAACATTCGTTATAGAACTGAATCAGATATAATTCACAAGATTTCTACACAATATACTAAATGGAAGGTAAAAATTTCACTTACATGGAACACGGTAATCCTCACTGGTAGAGATCGATGTTTCGCCGTAAGACACTAGCCTTAGGGCTCTTCAGTACCAATCTGGATAACGTTATAAGAAAAAACACAGAATTCATTCATTAATTACGATTTTATGTCACGGAATGAATTTGATCTATTCATGTCATCGATGACATCGCAATGAAATTCATTCGCCTATTTGATTAAATCCCAGCCATAAGGAATCTTGTTTAAATTGAAAGGGTTATATTTTTACGAGTGATAAATTTTTGGGAAAAAAAGTTTTTGGCTTTCAACTACTCCATATTGATACAAAAAAAATTGGAAATCTCCCAAAGAAAGGAAGGAAGCAATTCAATTTCAATGTGTATGATATCTGTTCCATAACGAATGTTTGGAATACAAACTGAGTAGAGAAAAGTGTTTGTTGTATAATTCAGTGTTCATATGAAAGTATTTGTTTCGAAATAATTTTTCTATCGCGTAATTCAATGTTTATATGAAAGTAGCTGTTTCAGGAAGGCTTTTTCTTCTAGTTTGTATCTGAAAGTTACTTTTTTGTATGATCTACACATCTATTTATAGAGTTACTTATGAAGTCGATTGCTTCTTTCCTTTCTTTGGAAGATTCCCACATTTTTTTTATCAAGATGGAGTAGTAGAAAGCCAAAAACTTTCTAGTTCAAGATTTATTTTGACAATCACCTATACAAATATTCCAAATTCAAACTTGTTATATGTCACTCTCACCACAACAAAATCATCGAATAATATTTTGACGTTTGGTTTGCCATTTTTGAGGAAATCGTGTTCTATATGTAACCAGATTTTCAGTAAAACCACGGTAGCGGTTAATTCAGAAACACTAAACCACATTTCTAGTCACTTTTGAAACATATCTTAAACACTGGAATAGTCATAGGTCACAAGGTTCGATATTAGATATAGCTATGGTAGGCAATGGAAACAAAAATAAATTCTGCCGGTAGAATATCTGCCGCGTTTTCAGGAGCTAAAACATTACATAGAAGCGTTCTCTATGATAAATTAAGAGAAAATCGAATAGGTTGAAGGGTGGAACCCAAGGAGAATAATGGTTTGAAAATCATTTGTCTTATGAATTATTGATAGAACTCATATTAAAACGCCACGCAGTAAAAAATAGTACTAAAAGTACCGGTGAGTACTTATTATTGGGTGAAAAAACCTAGCGAGCTCTTATAAGATCATAATTTTGACTCTAGTGGCTTGGTTGAAATTATTCAATTATGAAATTGGAAAAAATAATGGATTGCAAGCAAGTCAGGTAATAACAACCTGAAAAGACAAAATAGCACCATTTACATGAAAACATAATCAACATTTACGTTGGGTACTTCAATAATGATATCTTAACCTTTGAACATGTCTTTCACGCCATTTCCATTTTATAGGTCGACAATTCAGCACTGGATACAAGCCAAATACGGAACAATGAGAACCAAGCAAACCTAGCAAGTCGATCGAACGGTAGAAATCGACTGATGCCCGAAAACGTGATTGTGTCCGTTTGCTGCATAATTTAAGGGTCCGTAAAACATTCAATATTTGGCGAGTACACCGGCACCTTCTGCCTCATTTGTTAATTGTGTTGGCTGAACAAACATTGGAATAAATTCAAACCAGTGTTAATATTGCCTCATTCTACATCATTTGATTAGTATGTGGTCATATGAGACCAAAACGGAGAGAAGGGTTAAATTATTGCAGTAGTTAACTATTGGTGGAACATTCTAACGACACAAGAAACGCATGTTATTCATTTCAATTAAAGTTCATGTAACACATTGTCTGATGAAAAGTCCCGGGCCTGAGAAAGAAAATGCGTTTTTTTTTCATAATTGGCTTTATTCATCAACTTACTCTCCATCGAGAGCCACACAATTAATCCAGTGCCGCTCTAACATTTTTATACCACTTTTGTGGAACGATTTCTCTTTTGTCTCAAAATAGGCCCCATTTTCTGCAATAACCTCTACATTCGAGCAAATTTTCTCACCTATGAGCAATTTTTTGAGGTCTGCGAACAGTAGTCGCTGGGAGCCGCATCTGGCGAATACGGTGGATATGGGAACAATTCGCAGTTCAATTCATGTAGTTTTTTTTGCCATTGTTTTGATTAACTTGTGACACGGTGGGTACTCTTGATGAAATTTTTTTCCTTTGCCATATGCGGTCGTTTCTTTGCAATTTCGGCCTTCAAACGCTCCAGTAACGCTTTATAATATTCACTCTTGATGGTATTTCCATTCTCAAGATATTCGATGAATTTTACACCACGCACAGCCAAACATCTTGAAGCCATACTCTTTTTGGCCGATTGTTGTGCTTTCGGTCGCTTTGGACGAGATTCACCAGTTGCTCCCCACTCAGATGACGATCGTTTCGATTCCGTCGTGGTGAAGTGATTATTCCATGTTCCATCCATTGTCACATTTCGAGGCAAAAATTCCGGTTGGTTATGTTCAAGCATGGGCAAACACTGTTCGGGATCATCAAAATGTTCTTGTTTTTGGTCAACAGTGAGCTCGGGCGGCACCCACTTTGACCAGAGCATTCTCATTGTCAAAGTTCATGCAATATGAAGCCAACACGTATTTTCATATTTATAGAAGGTCTGCTAACTCACGAAACTTCACTTTTCGATGATTCAAAACGATTTTATGATATTTATATGTGTTTTGGTGTTACTGCCACATTTGGACGTCCACTGCGTTCTGCATCATCGGTACTTGTGATGCACTGTTTGGAACCTTTGGTGAAGTAATGAATATTACTGCACAACGATTTATATCACCAACTACTAAATATACACACAGTGTTATCTTTATTTATACCATAGATACTTTTGGTAGGTACCTGCGTCTTTATTGTCTTAAATTGATGTTACAACGTGGCCTTATGTAACAGTCAGGTGAATCTGATAATTGAAATAATATTTCAAAAAGCTATATAAACTATTTGGTATTGGTTCACCATAGTTATTCATGATAATATTATGTTATCTTATTTCTACATTCCCGTAGGCATCTAGATGTCTGTTGTTGTTTACTTGTCTAACTAATCTTAATGAACTGAAGACAAAACACAAGCACTACAGAAAAATCCTTGAGGCGTTCTTAGAGCGGTGCCTATGCGAAAAGTGATTCACATTGGATTTGAATTGCTCGAGATTAAATCCATTTGGAAAAACGTTTTCAGGAAGCTTCATTCCACATAAACTTCTTCACTTGGAAGAGGTGAACTGAGTTGAACATCAAAACGATGAGCAGATACAGTCTGTCACGAATTTTTATATGAACCGCTCTTGGTGGAATCAAATGTGCGAAGTCACTTGAACACTTTCAGTGAAAGTATCTATAGAAGACAGACAAATCTCCAACCTTTCTTCGATGTTCCAGACCATCAAGGTTTCAAGTGATGTTCGCGTCTCCAATCAGGCGGATAACTCTTTTCTGGATGGAATCCAGAAGGTTCAGGGTTTGTTTGGGGCCGAAGCTCCATACACGAGAACAATACTCCAAAGAAGATCTGATCTGAGCTTTATAAAGCTTCAAAAGTTGCGATTTCAGCGACATGATTGTGCCAAGACACATTTGTGACCATTTTAACCCCCAACAAACTTATCGAAGCAGAAAGCGGAATTGTCTAACCCGACATTATTATATCCGGTTTGGAGACAGATATTCAACCTCCTGCTGCCGGTGAAGATGTGCATCCGCAGTCAATGTCCTGAAATACACGTGTAATGACGAGACAAGTGTGCTGTCGTCAGCAAAGCAATATATTAGATTCTTGTTTTTTTCCAATAAGTTGTTGATATATAATGAAAAGAGGGTTGGAGACAATATGGAAACCTAGGGAACGCTAGCGTTGATGGTAAAAGTATTCGAGAGATATCCATCTACCGCCACTTGCAAGGAACGTTCTTTCAGGATAATAAACCATGTACTGGAATACCAAATAGAAGAAAAAAACAAATACAAATCAAGATAAAAGATTGTTCGAGTTACACATTTATTCTCAAAAGTCTTGTCAAACAAAACAACAAACTGTAACTGTTTTTCTTTTTCTTTAATACACTCATTTGCATATACACGTCAAGATATATTGTTAGATAGTTGTGCTAGGAATCTGACTTGAAAGGTAAGATGTCGTTAATATTTTTTCAATTAATTATGAGGATAAAAGCAAATCTGAAAAAAATATTTCACTTTACTTCATTCAAAGCTGAATGGTATTCTCGATTTAAAGTTAGAATGCAGGACTATATACGACAGTTGAGTGATTGGGAGCCTGCGGACACATCGAAGAAAAAGGACAAATGGTAGTTTTCTGAAAGGATTGTCAGAATATTTTCTGGGAAATAATAACAGTAGATGGATTGTTCCGTGAACGAAACAGAACAGTACGTTCAGGAAAAATGGTGCCCAAGTAATTTCAGGATCTATTCTAAGAAATAAAATGAGTCCTCACTCGATGTTGTTTGAATAGTGTTGTTTTTTATCTGAAAATAGTTTCCCTTCATCATGGCATGACAAACTTGTTCATTTATTTACAGTTTTATTTCAGGTATAGACGTATACATTAACTTACCGATGAACTAGATTCTTCGATTGAGTCGTTGACATTATAAATAATTTAATCATAAAATACATTTATAAATAATTTCATTAATGTCAACACATGAAATTGAAAAAAGTTTTTTCGTTATTTGAAGATTGCTATGAAACCCATGAGTTCAAGTATCTCTTACTTATCATTTTTTTAGTCTACCGTTAACCTATGAAAATGTCAAATGGGCGATAATTTGCATTTAGTAACACGAATGAAGTGAAATGAATACATCGAATATCATCCGTGATAAGAACTATAAAATTTTACACAAAATATTTTATTTGAGACTGGTTAAGCAAACTAATATAGAGTACTTTGATGTACCAGTCTAACTGATGAAGCTAACGTGTAGCAAAACGTGTCTTGAATCAAATTCATTGTGAAAAGTCTATAGTTTTCATCATGGATAGTGTTATTCATTTTCATCAAGTAACAAGTCGAGAGTATTCATAACATCGAATATTGTGCATATTTGCCATCATAAATCTACTCGTTCTACTCAATTGTCAAGTGAAAATACGTACTTGAATTATTATTAAAAATATTTAATTACTGAAAAAAAACACTAACTCTTCGACTAATAATATCATATGGAGATATCTATAATGAAAATTAACTTAAACTTAACAGTTCTACAAAAACGCAACATGTGTCTCACAATAAGGTGTTTTTTTAATACGTTAGTTATGGATTTTCATCGAGTAGATATCGGTTAATTCCATCATATTATGACATTTCTAGGAATATTCTAAACGTGGTCTCATATAAGTCTAATGAAATCTCTTGCTTTCGCCTGAAGTTATTCAAGGTCAAAGGTCACAAAAATCTATTTTTCGCGATCATCTCGCTTTTTTCATCAGTTCCAAGGCTGTTAACATTTACCTGAAAAACTGTAAAGCAGCGCTCAGCCACACTCTCAGCTAAAAAAGATTTCCGGTACCGGGAATCGAACCCGAGCCTCCTGGGTGAAAGCCAGGTATCCTAGCCACTAGACCATACCGGATGATGAACATTGAAGTTAGTCAACAGTATCTCCCATCTCGTAAATCATCTATTTAGGCTTGCACCTTAGAGTGCTAAATGAGCACGAAGAACATATGCAAACCGCAGACACGTGTAGACACGTGTTTTGGCTCATTAGCTATCCTCAGTACGGTTAGGCACGTACAAAGTTAGGCAACACTCAATAATAATAATAGAACAACTCAGTAGCACTTGTGCTAAGTTGAACTTCGCCTTTTGTTATGTCAGCAACTAGCTCTCTAATTTATTTAAATATTTGTATGTAACTACAGCTGGGTAACAATAAAGACGATTATTATTATTATTATTATATTAATAATAAAGGTCTTCATTTCTCATAGCTGATACATATGCAATTAAAATAATAAAAAAAACAGCATTAATACATTGGGAAAATGCCGTTGATCAGGTGGTATGTATGTCTAGTGACAGACATACCTCTGTTATTATTCTTAAGCGTCTGCTTCGTTCATGAATTTTCCCTGATTTTTATCATATCAAATCCACTCGCTGAATTATCATCTATATCGTATACGAAAGCTGCCTCGTGGTGACTTTAGTGATATCTCTAACCTGAGGTGACTTGTCCAGAACCACAAAGTGCAACCTAGTGCACATATTGGTTAGGAAAATTATTTCAGTCGTATACAAGACCTTGTTAAAGGGAAGTTGATCAGAATTATAAATTACATTCAAATTTGTAACTGCAATACCTAATTTACAAGGAAAAATCAGGTTTTGTCATATTTCGTCTACATTCTGACTTTGCATATTTATTTTTATACCATTGTATTGTACCTACGCCTAAAGATGCTATTGTATTGCGTGTCGTGGTTTTGTAAACTGCCAAGTGGAAATCTCACACTGAAGTGTTATTTTTTTTTCACGTTTCATCAACTTCAATAATGACCCAACAAACAATATTCTAAGGGAAATCAATGGCCTGTTACAATTTCCCCACACCTGATATTAAGCATTTTGTGGTGCACGCCTAGATAAAATGTCAAATGAGATCAAAGATGATGTTAACTACAAAATTATTAATCATCCGGTATGGTCTAGTGGCTAGGATACCTGGCTTTCACCCAGGAGGCTCGGGTTCGATTCCCGGTACCGGAAATATTTTATTATTTTTTCTGCTGATTAGGTCATAGGTTATTAGTTTCGAAAAAAAGTGTGGGTAGTTAGTTACATGGTTGAAGTAAACATTTTTCCACATTTTTTTAATAAAGTTGCTGATGAACAAATCCAACCTCACCTTTGACGGTTACCTCTCCTGGTGTTGATATTTTAATCAAATCACCACAATTTAGGATACAGCTCGTGATTCAGTATATTATTTTGCATACAAATATTCTATTTTGCTAGATTACCAAATACTGTATTGGAAAAATACTTTCATATATTATGTGATCACTGTGAGAAACATTTGCTTTGGTTTCATGAGTTTTTTCAACAGTTATTGAACATAGAATTACATTTCATTCATATAACAATTTTATGTTTTTGTTTTCAGGAGGAAAGTCTTGGTTTCCTATTTCTCCATCATTATACAAAAAAAAGTGAAAACCTATTCCAAAAATGTTTCTCTCCTAAAAATTCCCCTTTCAATTCAAACAATAGTCCTAGGGCTGGGATTACCTCAAATAAGCGAATGAATATCGTTACGTACGATTGGTGATTAAATTTAGTGTGTAGCAACCCTGTGAATAACATTTGAATCAATTGTATGATAGAAAAAAGGAATTTTTGTATAATTGAATCTTAACATAAAAAAAAATTCTAAAGTATTTTTCTTTGGGAAATAAAGATTATGGCTTTCAATTTCTTCATCTTCATACAAAACATATGTGGGAATCATCCAAAGAAAGGAAAGAAGCAAACCAAATTCAAAAAAATTAACTCTTCACATAGATGTGTAGATCATGCAATTACTTTGGATGATCCTCATATTTTTTTATATTAAGATAGCGAAGTAGAAAAACCTTTCTTTCCCAAAATTAATCTCTCCTAAAATATAACCCTAAAATATAAATGAATTGACGCCTATCAGAAAACAACTACTCCACTGGCTAATACCACGAACAGCGTTCGATTATATCCGACAGACGTCAGTGCAGGTATCTTCACAGAAAATTTCCTTGCAATTGGCAAAACAACTGAAAGAGTCTTTCTTCAATTTTGGAACGGGCATACTTGCAGACCGGTTTCGGGCTCCTTAGCCACTCGTCAGTGCAAGATAGTGGTCATCATCGACCTGAACTCAATGATAATCCATAATTGAAAATCGAAATTTTTTCAGAGTATTTCATTTCTCATCTCAAGCTGAAGCAAACAACAAAAATGTCATTCCATTCAGTAGACGAGATACTAACCAACTGCATATCCAAAATTTGCCCGATTCCTCTGAAAAAGGAAGAAAAACTTTCTTATTAGTCAGTGAGCTATGCTTGAAGACAGGCAGAAAAAAAATCTAAAGAAATGAACTTTATATGTTCAAGCCCGTCTCGGATATACCTACACGGTAAGTTGAATGGACTGACCCCTATCAGAAAGGCTAAGCAGCCCAAAACCAGTCTGCAAGTGTGCCCGTTCCAAAATTGAAGACCGACTCTTTCAGTTTTATTGCCAATTGCATATGCAGGAAATTTTCTGTGAAGATTCCTGCACTGACGCCTGTCGGATATAATCCACCGCCATTCGTGGTATTAGCCAGGGGAGTAGTTGTTTTCTGATAGGCGTCAGTCCATTCAACCAATTGTGTAGGTATATCCGAGACGGGCTTGAACATTTAAAGTTCATTTCTTTAGATATTCTGAACATTCTATTTTCCAGATTTGTTAACTGTGATCAACAGGTTTTTTCTTAACGTTTCGTCAACTACTGCAGTAGACGTTATCAAAGGCAACCTTACCTCATCGCCTTAAATAGTGTCTTTGACAATGTTTTCGCAACCAAGTTCATTTATTGGTTAAGAAAATTATTTCAGTCGTGTTCAGACTTGTTAAAATATATAAATTTTTCTCACGGGTGAAGTATCTTTATTTCTGACAATATTGAAAAATGAATAGCAGTTTCGTGGTATAAGGATATTTTCAAATTAATACAATATTGTATAGGAAGTTTTATTTTTAATTTTTCAATATCGAAAATGGTTCTTGAAGGAAGTTGATCAGAATTATAAATTACGTTCGGATTTGCAACTGCAATAATTCACAACGAAAAACCAGGTTTTGTGATTTTTACCCACATTTTTACTTTGCACATTTATTTTCATTTTATTAATAGTATTGAGATGCCTAAAGATGAAATTGTATAGCGAAACACATGTCGCGGTTTTGTATACTGTCGACTGTGATTGTGATTGATTTTTCGAATACGTTTCATCAACTTCAATGACGAACATTCATTCCTGAAAATCAATGAATTATGATAACCATTCCGTTCCTTAATTTTTTGAAAATATCATACATGTACAATGAATACAGTTACATTTTCGTTTTCATTGTTAATAAAAATGTTTTACTAATGGCTTCAACATACTGAGACATAGTTTAGATATATGTTGCTAATTGGACAATAGATCAAACAGCGAAATCGTTACATCTGAATTTGGAAAATATCTACATATCACATTTCGAAGTAAGTTTTCTCACAGACAAGTTCTCTCTTTGCAGTTTGAATTATTGCATATTGAGCACCAATTACTTTTATCTAGATGGTGTCAAAACATTCAAAATTGAAAACAAAGTTTGCCAATAATCCAAAGGAACGAAGAAAGCAATCAATTCCAAAATTAACTCTATACAACAATGTGTAGTTTATGCAAAGAAGTAACTTTCAGGTACAAACTGAAAGAATCAGCTCTCTCAAAACAACTACTCTCATATAAACGTTGAATTTCACGAAAGAAAAATACTTTTGAAACAACTGCTTCTGTGCGAAACTTGTGCGAGCTAAGGACTAACGAGGTCTTACCTTTTAACGTGTGACTCCTAACACTGAATTATACAAAAGATACTTTTCCAATTCAGTTTATAATCCAAACATTCGTTATGGAATTAATTCAAATTTCATTAATAGGATTGCTACACAATATAGTATATGAGACGTACAAATTTGCTCACCAATCGTACGTGATAATATTCAACTCATTTGAGTTAATCCCAGTCACCGCAATCCTGTTTCAATTGAAAATGATATATTTTTAGCAAAAAAAGATTTCCAAATTGTTTTTGTATAATGATGGAGGAATAGATAACCAAAACTTTTTTCCCAAAAAAACGTAAAATGTTTATATAAATGAAATATAATTCTATGTCCAATAACTGTTGACAAAACTCATGAGACCAAAGCATATATTTCTTAGAGTGATTACGGAATATAAGAAAGCAAGTATTTCGCAGTACTCTTCTTGCAAAATAGAATATTTGTAAGTGAAATAAAGCACTGGATCACGAGTTGTTTCCCAAGTTGTCAATTAGATTATTAATACCAGGATAGATACCCGTTGAAAATGTATTTATTTGTTCATTGGCTGTTTATCTAACGCACATACATTTTTCTTTGAATATTGGGATTCTGCATATTTGCCCCCCTAGTCCTGTAATAAATATTGTTCTGTTAACCGAACCGCTCATTCAGTAGTTTCATTAACGATATACGAACTATAATTATTTTTGAAAAGGTAATATGAAAAATTAGTTTTTTGGCTTTCTACTTTTGCATCAACATACAAGAAATCTGGGAAAATCCAAAAAAAGAAATAAGTAATTGACTTCAATCAATTGAATTAGAATTTTGTAGTCATACTTCAACTTCATTTTTTAATAAAACTATTATGTACAATATTATTCTTATCATTCTTACCGAGAGGTTGTGCTGGTCGGACTCCATGAAATGAACACCAGCACAGACAACCGTTAGATGAGTTTAAATTTGTTTATCAGCAACTTGATGAAAAAAATGAAAGTGAATGGTTACTTTAACCAGGTATATAACTACCCACATTTTTTTTCCGAAATTAACGACCTATGACTCAATCAGCTGAAAAAAATAATAAAAAATTTCCGGTACCGGGAATCGAACCCGAGCCTCCTGGGTGAGAGCCAGGTATCCTAGCCACTAGACCATACCGGATGTTAATTATTTTATTAATCAATATCTTCTTCAATATCGGTATTCGATTTATTCATGCGTGCACCACACAGTTCCTGAATACAGTTAGATAATAAAGAGAAAATATTGAAATAACAAATATCCCTATTGAAAAAAAAATTAGGGCAATTCACAAAGTGATGATGGAGAGTTGTAAGTTATTAGGGATTTGAAACCTCAAAATAGAAAAATTGATTAGGAAGCATAATTCATTATTATTCAGAAATGAATGTTTATTATTGAAATTGATAAAACTTGACAGATTACAAAACTGCGACACGTTTTTGCTATACGATAGCATCTTTAGACGTCAAGATACTACCAATAAAATTAAAATAAAAGTGCAGAGTAGAAATGTATGCAAAAAATAACAAAAACTGTTTTTTTGCAGTTTGCAAATTTGAATGTGATTTATGATTTTGATCAACGATCCTTAATTTATTTTAATTTCATTAATAGTATTGTGATTTATTGTATAGCGAAATACGTGTTGCGGTTTTGTAAACTGTTAACTGGAAATCTCACATTAAACTGTTATTTTTTCAATACGTTTCATCAATTTCAATAACGAACATTCATTTCTGAATATCAATGAATCATGATAAGCTTTCATGTGCAATGAATACCATTTATTTTTACATTAATTATCATTAAACACGTTTCACTTATAGTTCCAACTTACTGATACTGATACATAATTGGACGAATAACAGTGAAATTGTTACATCTGAATTTGACACGGGTTTTTTTTCCTGTCATTCGTGGATTGAGATTTCTGTTGATCTCATAGATGGCATTTCCATAAGAGGAGGCATCATGACACCTCTTGGTTCTTCTTAGAACAAAACTGATTTGAACGTGCTTCCATGGCTCAACCTCGTACCACGAGATCTTATGCAGATCAAAGCACTGCCTGGTATTGGATCATTGATGCAACATTTCTGCGCTCTGGTATCATAAAACCAAGTTTAATATTTGATTCTGAATAATAATAATAATCATTCATTACTGAAAAGAGAGAGAATATATACAGCAAATACAATTTTTTTGCATAAATAATACTTCCTCGATAAGTGACCAAACACTTTATTCGAGATAAAATTTCCTTACTCAACTATATGAAAAGAAAAATATATTCTATTCAATACAAAAACATTACGAAAAAAAGCTTCACACTTAAAAAATATATATGGAAATGACAGTGTAATACAAAAAGCAAACACAATAATGAGAATATTTATACAGTATATATTTTTTTGCATAGATGATACTCGATAAGTGAGCAAATACCTGTTTCGAAATATTCAGTCCAATACAAGAACACCACGAAAAAAGCAATACGCTTAAAGAATATATATAGGAATAACGTAGTACTTAAAAAAGCAAACAAATTAAAATAAACATTTTAAAAGTACAAACATTTTGGAATAAGTGATAGTTATGAAAATAAAAATTAAATCCGTGCATGAAGAATTAAAAATGCTAGTATAAATGAGATAAAATGAAATGAATCAAATGAAGAAATTTGGTTCGACGATCTCTTTACATTTGGTTCTTGGTGTTTCGTATACGAATCGTTTTACCTTAATTTTTAAACATGTTTAAGTTCATTATTTATATGGTAAGGAATAAAATTAAATGCCTTGGGTGCGCTATATAAGAAAATGATAGCTGACAAACAGATTTGCTCATCTATGGAACAACAACAGATTTCAAACAGATTTTTTTTAAACATAATGTGTCTTTGTCGGGTACCATAATTATGCGTAGGTAAACTGGTGTGATTTTTTAGTATTTTATATTCCAATATAACATTCAAACATAGTTACCTCAGGTCCAGTATCCCGTACTCATTAAATAAAAGATCTGTAAAATATCGGTGGGGCTTTTCTAAAATCAACTTCAGGAATCTGTTTGGGAAACTGGTACACGAATGAATACAAACATATTTACCAATTTCTTTTGATTTTATTTTTATGTTCTACAAAATTCATTCCATATATTCCATTGTAATATAATCCTGCTTCATTTTTTTACCAATTCCCCCATAACATTTTGGTTCCCTACTGGGGAGTTGATCCATTATTTGCTTCCTAATCAATTTCTCCATTTTGAAGTGTCAAATTTCTACTAACCTACAACTCTCCATCATCACTTTGTGAATTGCCCAAATTTTTTTTACAATAAGGAAATTTCTTATTTTGATCTTTTCTCTTATTGTCTAACTATATTTAGGCCACTATATTTAGGCCACTATATTTAGGCCAATTTTCCCCATACACAGCTCTGATTTATTACAACGTCTTGAAAACAATTTCTGCCTGCTTATAAGCCAATATTAACTATCTGGTACTAATAATTCAACAATAAAAGATGAAATGTTCCTGTTCAAATTCTAATAGTGTGAATGAACTTTCAATGCCTGCAGTTTTCTTGTCTGATTACTGCGGTAGACATTACCGAAGACAATGAGGCAACGTTGCCTTCGATAATGTCTATCGCATTTGTGAACGAAACATTATAACAAAATTTCAGACCACAGTCAATAAACCCGAGAAATAGCATGTTCAAAATCTGTTTTTCCATCAAGTAGCCATCACTCTCTCACGAATAACAAACTCTCAGAAGTAGAAAAATATTATGTGAATTGATACTTACTTAGATACTACGATACTTACTAGAGAAAAAAGATATAAACAGTAAAGTGATGAGATAAATTGTGTCATGGGCAACAACAGAAAATCCTAAACTTTCTCAACACAAGAACAATGAGGTAAGGATTAGGGCCAGGTTTATTAACAATATATTTATATACGAAATAAAAAAGAAGTATTCGACCAAAACGAAAAAACTGTATGTTAGATTCAGAAATCTACAAAGGGTGGAGATCTTAGAAGTAGCTTTTGCAGACGGCATTGTACTGTTCAGAAAAAATAAAAAATATCTACAGAAAAATTTGAAATATACAATTTGAGAACGTTAACAATGAATAAGTGAAAACTTTCGAGTATTTGGGTGTTTGCGAGTCCTGGGTACTAACACAACGACAGAAGAACAAAATACAGATGGCAGAAAGGAAGTATCTCGGGAGAGTGTTATCATGAAAAGAAATAAAATGAGTGATGGATTTTATCGAAACAAGGCAAATGAGTTGGTGGGGATATTCACAAATGATCGCGAATACAAGATAGGTGGGTGAGACGTGGAAAGCAAAAATAAAAAGGAGAAAGAAGGAAAACCTGGGCAAACATGGAACAGAATACTACACAGTGTTGGGAACAGAAAAGTCACAGGGGTGCAAATCTGGTGAATACGATGGCTGGGGCATGATTACGGTATTGCTTCTGGTCAAAAAATTACGAACAACCGGACGTTCTCTTCGTATTTTTTCTCGCAAGCGGCGCATAACTTCCAAGATAATACTTCTTATTGACCATACGACCATATGGCAAATACTCATGATGAACTAAGCCACTGTATTGGAAAAAAAATGAGCAAAACCTTGACATTTGATCGACCTTCGCGTGTTTTTTTTGGTGTTGGCTCTCCTGGGCTCTTCCATTGGAACGATTTGCATGGTTTGAGCCAACCGATATGCCTACATCTTCAGCGACTTCTCTAATAGTGATTGGACGATTCTCCACAATAATGTTCTACACTTTCCCAACATTTTCATTGATTGGTGATGTGCAGGGGCGTTCAAGGCGAGCGTCGTCATTTACATCTTCTCGACCTTCTGTGAAAAGCGTGTATGACTTGTAAACATTTTTCTGACTCAGAGTACTATCACCGAGTATAATCATCAAATTCAGGTATTCCGCGAAATTTGAACATTCACCTTATTTTTTTAACAGACCTAGTATTTCATGGATTGCTTACTGAATTTCAATAACTTGTGTGAAATCACGTTGAATATTCCCAGGTAAGTAATGAGTAGTGATTTCATTTTAATATGTAAAAGCATAAATATTATCATGTAGTCAAAAATATATACGTCAATGAAGATCATATAGATATTTCGGTAAGTAAATCTCATTCGAGAACGCAGCCATAAGTGTTCTTCATGTGATATTCCACCCTACCATTATACCATTAACAAGCCCCAGTTCTGCCTGTCCTATCCAATTATAATTTAATTGCGACTAAGAACTCCGACACGATCCATCATTTATTGTAACTGTATAACATTACAGTAATTAAATGAACGTTATCCTGATTATTATGACAAACTTTCAATTCAGGCACTGTGCCAAAAATAGCATTATGATGTGCAAATATAGAGTTGTCAGAATTTTTTCTGTCTTCTGATTCTGCCTTGAAAAATTGATTAATTGAAAATTATAATATTCATAACTTTTTTATACCACCACAAAAATAGATTTTTTTAAATAAGTAAGAAAAAGTCTAAAAAAAAGTTTTGCCAAATTTGAAAAATTCACTCAAAATTCATTTGCCACCAATTTTCGAAATGGAAGACGTTGCACTGGGGCCTGAAAGTTTTACTTCAGCTTTCTGCGCGGCTATAGCTGGGTTGTTGTCTTTCCTTCAGGTATCAGCCACACGTACCTACAAAGATGTAGGTTCACATGACAGGCAAGGGTAAGGTGTTTTCACCTAAACTTGAGCATGTCATATGCACCTCTCCGGAAAATATTTACTTATTATTCTGACTCCCACCCCGGAGTATGTGTTTGTGGAGTTATTTCCGGACTTTGTCTGCAGGTGGCGCAGTGTAACATCCTACTGAATCAACTGCAGAAAGAGCTTATGATTAGTTGGAATTTTTTTTTTTTTTTTCGGAATACTCAGATGGTCTGAAATGACCCTCCCGGTACTGACGAGGAACTAGTACTCCGAAACCCGTCTATTGGTGGTCGTATCGATCAAATAAAATCAATTTCAGCTTTTATATAATATAGGAAGTTACTCGCAACAAATTTTCCAAATGAAAGATGTTGCACAGGTGCCTGATGGTTTTACTTCAGGTTTCTGCGCGGCATTAGCTGGGTTAGTTGTTGTTTTTTTCATCTGGTATCTGCCACTAGTACCTACAAAGTCGTAGGTACACATGACAGGCATGATTGAGGAGTTTTCATCTAAACTTGAGCATGATATTATATATAAAACTGAATGAAGGATTTGAGTGTGGTGATAATAATCAGTAAATAAAAGTTTTGGACAATCACTCATAGAAGTTAGGCAAACTACAAACTAGCCAATTAGCCTTCGTCAGTACCTTACAGGCAAGTGTGAAGGATGGGCAACACATGGTAATAAACCGTAATAAACTCGGGAAAATAAAATCAGCTTAACTAGCAACTTGAATTTTATTGCACATTTGTATAAACATGAATTGCTAGATGTTCATTACTCTTTTTTTGATATTTTCATTATTGTGGTTAGTTGATTCACTTTTCAGTTCTTTTTCACACTGCATGAGGGATTTTGGAACCAATAAACTGTTCTGCTTATTATTACACCTACTATACATTCGAACATAGTGTCATTGTACTCGTATTCAGGAAGGAAAAAACTACTTGGTTGATAAAAAAATAATCAACACACAACCGTACAGCAGTCAAGATAATATTTCGAATTGAGGAAATACCCAGTGACAATTATTTCTCTAACTTCTGCAATTACCGCAAATGAGGTTTTCAACAGACGAACTTAATTATTCACAAATGCACTTTGGGTGCAAATAATTAATGATTTGGGGAAAGCAATCTGATGTTATTTCACTGAATTATCCTACATTATCGAACAGACGAAATATTTAAAATGTGTCTTCGAATGCTTCAGCTCGACTTATACAGTGATCAAAATGTTCTGGTACGTGTCTAATGTTTGAAATATAAGTCTTTTGTGACTTTCATAAATCACTTCAAAAGTTGCACCCCTATGGTGATTCTTCTCAACTTATCGTACGAATAGGAGGAATTATAGGAAGAATACAGACATAATTATTTTTGGCAACACTGCATTTGATATTCATTTCAATATCTGAAAAATGTGAATAAAAGTTAGTGAATTTTAGGAGTCACTTTACCGCCATGCCCATATCTGCCTAATCACTAAATTTCTCTTTAAAAAAATCATCAAAATTAGCCAAAATGTTTTTTGCAAATTTCTTTCACACTATTCTCATATCTGTTTATGTTTGTCTTGGTCTACAACATATTCAACTCGTTGGACCAACTCTTCGGATCTTTCTGTCGCCTTTTGAAGTTGAACCATTCACTATCCATTTCAATTTCTCTTTCAAACGGGGGCTGTCTAAAAAGTTTTTGCCTAACAAAGGTACAAAAAAATTTTTTATTTTTTTTTTATTTCTCAACATAGTCTCCTTTCAACTCTACACACTCCAAGCGCAAGTTTTAGATCAACGAAAAATCTGGTTAAATCTGGTGAGTAAGGCGGATGGTCAAGCAGTTTACACCGTAATTCTTGGAGTTTCGCCGTGGCAACAGCTAAGGTGTGAGATGGTGCGTTGTTTTGGGGAAACAGGATCTTCTGTTTCTACAAATGTGGCCGTTTTTCCGCAAGTTCTGCCTTCACCTTTTCAAATAATGGTGCGAAGTATGCTCCTGCGATGGTTTTTCCTTTTTGAAGCCAATCGATTGAAATAACTTCACGATCATTCCAAAAAACAGTCGCCATCATTTTCCCAGCCCAAAAACAGTTGGAAAACGTTGGAAATGTTCATTCGAACACGTTTTTGGTTTAACGTGAGCAAACGCGGTACCCAAGACGCGGACATCTTTTTCATGCATAAATGTTGATTTAATATATGAGAAACAGCTTTTTTTGATATGTTCATAACCTCTACTATCTCTCTCACTTTAATTCGGCAGTCATTTAGCACCATTTCCTGAACTTTGGCAATTTTTTCGCCAGTAGTTGTAATTTTTGGACATGCCGAACATTCATCGTCTCCCAAGTTCTCACGGACGAGTTTGAATTCAGCTGCTTGAAATTTCACTGTGGTGAATAATGGTGCAGAGTCCCCATACACAGAATCCAACTCATCTTAGATATGCGTAGGCGTATTGCCTCTCAATAACAAATATTTAATGACAGCTCGATACTCAATTTTGTCCATTTTTATAGAATCACTCACATCAACTCGGTATAAGAACTGCGCGTCTCAAAAGACTGAAACTTTGGTAAATAACTATCAACAGGTGACCAACAAAATTCACTAGCTTTTTTTACAAGAGTGCTTTCTTCATGTCGAGGTCGGAAAATAAGAGAAGATACATTCATTCTCAAGTTGATCAACGAGAACTGAAATGGGGGACTGGACATGAAAGTTTCTAGAATTTGTTCGACATGGGCAATCCACACTAACATAGAGGTTTGCAATATAAACTTATTTCAGGTGTTTGGTAAAAGGTTTGTGAATAATTTGTAGTTTATGAAGACGAAGTAATCATATGTAAATTACCGATCAAAAAATGACACAAAAAGTATAGCCCTTCATTTGAAATTTCAAAGTTATTTTATGAATATCACCGATAGAAAATTGCTACAGGAGATACAGATCTGTAATTGAGTATTCAAAGTTTAGGTAGAACCAAATACAACGGCACTCAGTCAAAAAATATATGATCATTTTCTGAAGATAAAATGAAAGTTCCAATGGAGAGTTCGAATACAGTTTTAATATATCTGGAAATAAGGAATATTCAGCCAGAAACAGAATTTCAAGATGTTTTTCGTGAATCTAAGGAACCAAAAGAGCTGATTTTTTTATACCTTTCGTTCAATTTCACCTGAATATAGGCCACTTGCCACAATTTAAGTATCTTTCTATCTCTTACAGTTCACGAAATTCCCATGCATAGACTTCGTTTAAATTTAAGGTGAATTTATTCCTATCTTTGATTTGTATTGATTTGCTTATTTCAATCACTCTGTAGGCCTTTCATCATGAATACCTTTTCTTTTAACCTATTAGGAATATGTACTATATTCATACCAGGATTATTGTAATGGAAAATATTTAGAATTATGTTTTTCAGTTTGGTATTTCTTTTCTAGAAGAGCGGAGTGAAATTAACAGTCGTGTGAGATTTTTCATAATTCAGCCTAATTCACATATTTTACAAGTCCAGTTGGGTATCGTTGTCAGAAGTACATTCTTTATATAGTTTTCTTTCTTATTAGTCAGTGGGCTATGCTTGAAGACTGACTAATAAGAAAGTTTTTCTTCCTTATTCAGAGGAATGGGGCAAATTACGGATATGCAGTTGGTTAGTACCTCGTCCACTAGATGGAGTGACATTTTGTGATGTTCGCTCCAACTTCGGAAGAGGAATGAAATACTCTGAAAGAATTCCGATTTTCAATTGTGGAATATCATTGACTTTAGGTCGATGATGGTCACTATCTTGCACTGATGAGTGGCTAATAAGCCCGAAACCGGTCTGCAAGTGTGCCCCGTTCCATAATTGAAGGTCGACTCTTTCAGTTGTATTGCCAATTGCATATGCAGGAAATTTTCTGTTTCCTGCACTGACGCCTGCCGGATATAATCCAACGCCCTTCGTGGTATTAGCCAGGGGAGTAGTTGTTTTCTGATAGGCGTCAGTCCATTAAACCTACTGTGTAGGTATATAGAGACTGGCTTGAACGTTTGAAGTTCCATTTGCTTTAGATATAGTTTTCTTACCAATGAATGCGAGAGTCGTCCAATATATTTATTAAATTCCTCAATATTTCTTGTCATCTCTTTTCCACTACTTTTGCGAAATTTCAACAGATATAAAGAGGAGTACCGCATCAAAGGCACCATTTACTGCTATGCTTTGATTCAGTGTCCTGCACTTGAATGATTGCAGTCCGCAAGATGAATTCAATGTCCTGCATTTCAATCATACCTCTCGTCTGTAGAACTGAATCAGTGTCTTGCATTCCGTCCGTCTGGGTATGTGTAAATTTTGCTAGGATTTTCAATATCAGTTTTTTTATTCGCTGAGTGTTTCTCGTGATTAATATGTACCATTTCTAAAATTATTGTTTTGGTTGTAATTATTTCTCTACCTATAATATGTCGGTTTTCAAAATTCATTATATGACCCTCCGAATTAACATTTTGAATTAGGTAACGCACAAGAGTTAATATTTCGTCAGCAGTCGCTCGTGTGGAAAGTACTGCGACTACTGAGTGGCCCAAATTTTTGTCCTATATATGTTTCAGAACAATCCATTCCAAGAACAGACATGTTCCGAGCATGGCGGAGCAGACCTTACTAGAGTTGTTTACTAGCTACGATAAGATTGTAGAGGCCATCAAGCGTCTGAGAAAAAACAAAGCCCCAGAGCTTCAAGGAATCGAGGAGGTTTCACTCTGCAATCTCCCTCGTAAGGGTCTTGTAGAATTAATGCATATTGCCAACGCTATAATGAAACACCAACATTATCCAAGCTGTCTGAAGCGCGCGGAGGTTGTTCTCATCCAGAAGAAGAACACTAAAGCTAGACACCTGATTGATAGTTATCGCCCGATCTCGCTCCTCAGTGTGGTAGCGAAGGTCGTTGGCAAAGTGCTGCCAAGTAGACTTCTTCGCCTAGAAGGGAGGATGTAAGTTATCCCGGAAGAGCAATTCGGTTACCGACGAGGTCGGAATACGACTTCTCATCTGATCCGAGTTCACGGAATAGAGGAAACGTTTCATCAGGTGAAGAACACAGTTATGATCCTGTTGGATCTTCAGAAAGCCTTTGACAAGGTGTGGAGAGTAGGGTTTATTGCCAAAATGTGGTCGGCGGGCATGCCTTTATTCTTGATTAGGATTCTTGAATACTACCTGACCAACCGCACCTGTATTCATTGTACACGTACGACTTTCCCATGTTCTCGAGAACGAATCTGGATATCTATGCGGATGATGTCGCAATTTACGCGCATTCATTCTCGAGCGAGGTGGCTGAGTAGCAACTGCAGATCCACCTCGACAGGATGGTCGTGTCGTACTTCGACGGGAACAAAATAGAGATGAACTCATCGGAAACTGAGCTCGTCAACTTTTCGAAGAAATTTACCAACGTAAAGATCTTCGGGAAGTGGTAAATCAAAGATGTAAGCGTTGAAGAGCACAAAAGCGCGCGGTATATGGAGGTTATCCTGGATACGCTCCTGAATTTTCAGGAACACTTGAGTCTAGCGATCCAACGAACGGCTGCAGCCATAAAACGCACGTATCCGCTCGTTGTACGGAACTCCGAGCTCAGTGCTGACAACAAGTTGTATATTTACGAACAAGTAATAAGACCAGCTACGCTGTACGCCTGTCCTATATTCTGCAGCCCAAGAGATTTCCTTTACAGACATGAAAGGATGCAGAAATGGGTGCTCCGTATTTGCACGAACAGTGACAGATATATTTCATTGGTTGATTTGTTAGATCAGGCTGAAGTGGAGACAGTCACTGACCATATCAGGAAGCTGTATCAGAAATTCTTCGAATCCTTTTTGCCAAAAAGTCCGCTGACAAGGAACGTCACGGCTATTAGGAGTTATCATAATCAGCCCCGTAAACACGGGCTGATTTATATTTCATTGGATATCTTTCATAAGTGGCGAGAACGTTATCGCGCTTAGTCCATGAAAAAATTGGATGAGATAATTTACGCTTTAACCTGATAACAGAATTACCCTTACCTGGTTTTTTCATGAACTTTATCAAGGAAGTTCCAGACAATTAACATTGGCTTACATAGTTAAATGAGATACAGCAATATCAAAATTGTACGATACGTCATAAACGGAAGCTAAAAGACAAAATCTGTTGAGTGGAGAACTACCCGTTAACACCAGCGGTGGCGCTTTCCACTGTCCAATCGAGGGTCCGTGTGCCGTCGGCGTGTCTTCTGTTGTCTTATTAAGCTCAACAAAACAGTTATCCTCCTGCCATCACTCCCTGTACCTATACCCCTTCCTTCCCTAACCCTGCTCCCGCATGTGCGGTAATGTTTGTATATATGTAAATAGATTTTTCGTGAATTTTTAATCAGAATGGACAAATAAAGAATTTTTAATGTATAGTTAATAGGATTTTTGTTCATTTGAAATTGAAATTTTGAGTTTACTTTATAATTTGGATCTAGTGGTGGCATTTGTTTTGCAACTTTTGAGGCATTTCGGAACACATCAATTAATTTTGGTGTTGAGTGGTGCATATATGAAAGCGATTTATATATAAATGTATGTATACAGTATTATGCTCTACTTCTTTACTATTTTGAAAGTTTGTTTTTTCACAAAATGAGAGCTGTTTACTAAAAAACTTTACTAAAATTAGATAATTTTTGGTTTAGTGAATAAGGATGGTTAATTTTAAAATAGGACAGTCATCTAGGCTTTTCTGTAGTCACATTACTTGGTATAAGAGCGTCTGCAGACCAAATAATACCTCTCGTGCATCAACTGAACATATTGAATTGGAGGATCATGGAATGAATTTTGAAAACCCACATATTTCAGATAGAGAAATTAATACAAGCAAAAGAATATTTATAGAAATAGTATCTATCAATCACGAGGAATACTCAATGAATAAAAAACTGACATTGAACATTAACACATACCTAACAGAATATGACAAACACAGTTTGCAAATTTTGATAACTTTCGATGTTTTATATTTTTTTCTATGCTATTCTATTCGATAGCTGAACTTCAAACTGAAGTCGTCCTCTCCGATTGACATCTTGAGTTACGACAGATTAGAGCCTGGCTCCCTGACCTTTTCGGCGTGTGTTTTTCAGAAAGACAAATAGGATATACTGACTTTGGGATGGCGGCTTGAAAGTCCTAAGACGTCAGTACCACCCTACACGGTGTACCCCTACCTGGCTAGGATGAGTGGATGAAAAGATTGTTCATCCGTTAACGGAGGATATGGGCCTCACACGAGTGTCGGGACCTTCTATATCGATAGGGATCGTCTACAGCATAATCAATAGCTTCCCTAACTGAAAAATTAATATTTGTTTTCAGTCCTGGACGGAATTTGAACTGACGCCTGGTGAGGCCGTTGCTTCGCGGCAATTAAAACTTGCGCATTAACCCACTCGGCCAATGGACCAAATAAAAGTTGTCCTTGTCAATGCTTGTCCATTTATACGCTGGCCTAGGCGGTAATTGTGACAGAATGTCCTGATTGGTCGACGTATCTGGCCAGCATAATCTCTGTTGAAATATGTTTTTTGTTATTCTATTCTGTTCTATTTCAAATCTGTTTTCCGTTAGATAAATTGGTTAGGGCTTTCGCCCTAACCATTGTGGTACTATCTCCATTCGGGTTTGAAGGCCTTCATAGTTTGGAACTGCATCCTAACGTTTCGCCAGCACGAGCGACTGGCTTCTTCAGAGGTTTATTCATCTTCATGATTCACCGATTTCTAGTTCGTAGGTTGTATTTCTTTTGACTCAAATAGTCCACCTCTCTTGTTGATGCGTTGCTATTGACCAAAGTGTTATTCCCTGTTAATGATGTAACATTGCATTGCGCTGTTACTACTTTAGCATCTTTCAGTATGGGATTCCAAATCCGGTTAAGCGTTATCGCCTTCTCTATTCTGTTGTAGTTTTCCAAATGCTAATGGATTTCTATGGCTTCCCGTACAAGCCGACTGCGGCATCCATGATCGGAGGCAAGTATTTTCACATCTTCAAACAGTATCGTGTGATCTCCTACTGCCGATTTGTCTATTTGACCTAATCTACAGTTTTTCCGATATGCATTCACCCTTGAACCCATGGATATTCTGGTGGTACCGATATAAACTTTTCCGCAGGTATACGATATACTCTCGCAGCTGATAGTGGATCTTTTTCGTCTTTCGCTATCAGCTGCGGGGGTATATCCTATCAGCTGCAGGGGTATATCCTATCCCTGCGGAAAAGTTTATATCGGTACCACCAAAAGATCTATGGGTACAAGACAGAATGAACTTCGGCGAAACTGTAGATTAGGTCAAATAGACAAATTGGCAATAGCGGAAGGAGATCACACGATACTGTTTTAAGATGTGAAACAACTACAACAGAAAAGAGTAGGCGGTAACGCTTAACCGGATTTGGAATCCCATACTAAAATATGCTAAAGTGGCAATAGCGCAATGCAATGTTACGTCATTAACAGGTAATAAGTACTTCGGCCAATAGCAACGCATCAACAACAGAGGCGGTCTGCCTGAGTCAACATAAATACAACCTACGAACTCGAAATCGCCAGTCATCGGTGAATTATCAAGATGAATAAACCTGTTTAGTAACACTGATTTCCGTTGACCAACTGTTGCATCCCTACGAATGATAACAAGTCTGAACTTGTGCGCCAGATGAGGATCAATGAGATCTTACCTTATAACGTGCGATTCCTAGCACGAGTCGGACGATAGGCAGTAAAAATGTATCGTCCGGCCACTGTGAATTATGATGATACAGTGGCCGGATGATGATACTGGAATTATTCTTAAACTCATTTTTCAGGAATCGAATCAGTAACAAAAGTATATGTTGACAAGAAGGTAAAAATGAAATACTTGGCAAATAGCTGGCAACTGCAAATTGGTGTGATTCAAGCCAATGTACTCTGCCTGTCACAGTTAACTGACCTCCATCTGATTGCTATCTGGTTACTGGAGTCTCAAGGAAAAACTTGTACTAGAGGGTTTGATTTACAAAGTTTCTACTCTGTGAACCATCCGTGAGCGTAATTTATGTACGGGTTTTGATCACAGCAAAATATTTTACACAGTATGTTATCGATGACTAAGGTTGACTTCTTCGCCGGGTATCTTTTGCTCTTCTTGGTCTGCTCTGTATCGAAAATCCAACAACTCACACGGACATAACCGTGTTTTAAGTAAGATTAAAAACCACCATATCTGTTGAAAAATTTCAGCCGACTGTGAAGCAGGGGAATGACAAATAGCTTTGATGCAAGCTGAATTTCCCTAGCGAAACGAATTTCATTCTTCTTCCAAACATTCTAAGTCTACTCACTAGATGATCTTATCAATCATCTCGGTGACGAAAAAGGGGAGTGAAAGCTTTTTACGGAATTCCAGCTTCCAGAATATGAGAAATGAAACTAAACCGGCTCGGCATGGATAACAAAACACATGTGCCTGAATTTTTTTCTGCCATAGTGTCACATCAGTTGGTAACTAATAAAAATGATCTTTGATAAGTTTCGCTCGAAAGAAAGTACGTTCACAACTTAAAATAGACAAATATCTACCTAAAGACAACACCAAAAATATTTTTTTCAAAACGGTTCACTACATAAAATATAACCAACGTAACAATCAGAAAAAAAAATCGGCCTATTGAGATATTGTTTTGATATATCTCAAAGAGATTGAGAAGCGTTTTCGATGAAAGCTAGCATGGGAACTAGCACCGACTTCTCATGGATAAAATCGTCATATTTCAACCAATTCACGAAAAACATTGATAAATCAATACAACCAATGAAAGTGTAACTGATCGGTGTCTGTTCTGTTCGTCTGTAGGTTGGTATGTGCTAATTTCAAACACGACATGACCGATCTTTGTGCGGTTTTCGCTAATATACTGTGATAAGCTTCACTTAACACTTACCGTCTGATATATTTCAATCAATTCATGAATAACAAAGTTACGTCACTTCAATGAATCATTTCAAATATTCCTTTGGATGTTTCTTGGTGAATGTAACAGGACAATCATTGTCGAAAAATTGTAAACATATCAGGAAACTATGAATTACAGAAAAAAAGTAATTACAATGAATGAAAAAGTGAAACTATACTATATTAACCGGACCGAATTATTCGAATGAGTTAGTAAAAACATACACACGACGGAACTGGTAGGCAACAGCTATAGAAAATTAGTCATCAATACCTGTAATAAATGTGAAAATTTACATTGTTCAGTTGATTTGACTGAAACTTTGGCTAATTATATCTGGTATATTTGGTACATGAGAACTTTTTGCAGTAAGAAAAAGAGGGAAATCCCAAAAATTGAGGTGCCAGCAATCGAAGTCACGACAAATACGAAATATGTTGGTAAACAATTTATGAAGAGATTATTTTGATTTTTGTAGACGTTTATATATAATCTGAATGAATGTGCTCCTGTTGAAAGGTAGAATTGGCATCTCTGCCAAACGAATTAAAAAAAATCTAATTTCATCAAATGATAGTAAGACGTGAATGCAGGCGATTTTATTCGTCTTATGCAACTTTCCGAATTAAAAGTGAAAGAGCGACAGAAAATGGTAGCATGTTTTTCACAATAGTGTGCTTTCTTTTCTAACATTATTGTCATTGTCATTACTGGGACAACAGATTATTTATGTGGTACACAAGCGCACTCATACACGCATGCACACATACATACCCACCCATACCAACAAGCAATGAAGATTTGCGCTAGAAATAAGACCGCATAGATCCCTAGGCATGTTGATTGATGCCTTTATGTATGTATACGGGTATAATATCGTTCAAATGTCTGCCACGGCTTCTCTGGGTGGAACACATACATCAGGCTGAATTTGACAGATGGCATGGGTTATGTTGGCATTGGGGACCTCTGTGGTTTGTGGTTGAATCGCATACACCTGCGACCTAAGAAAACCCCACAGGAAAAAGTTAACGGGGTCAAATCGCATGATATCGGTGGTCAGTTAACATCATCTCCACGTGAGGTGATCATACTTAGGGCGCTCTCAGAGCGGTGCCTGTGCGAAAGTAGCGATTCACACTGGATTTGAATCGCTGGAGATTAAATCCATTTGGAAAAAAGTTCTCAGAAAGTTTATTCCACATAAACGCAGTGTACTGGGTTGAAGCTCAAAACGATAAGCAGCTACAGTCCGTCGCGTATTTCTGATATATACCGCTCTTTGTGGAATCAAATGTGCCAAGTCACTTAAACATTTCCCGTGTGAAAGTATCTATAGAAAAGAGACAAATCTCCAACCTTTCTTCGATGTTCCAGGCTATCAGGTTGCACGTGATGTTCGCGTCTCCGCAATCAGGCGGATGGCTGAATCGATGGATTCAAGCAACTTCAGGGTAAGTTTGGGGGCAGAGCTCTATACATGGGAACAATAGATACCCCAAAGAAGCTCTGATCTGAGCTTTATGAAGCATCAAAAGTTGCTGAAGTGTGTACAGTTTCCTGGTTCGGAACAGTGTTCCAAGCTTTTGAGAAGCAACCTTTGCAATTCCAGCGACATGATTGTGCCAAGACATATTGGTGTCCATTTTAATCCCCAACAAACTCATCGAAGCAAAAAACAGAACTGTCTGTCACGACATTATTATATCCGGTTCGGAGACATTTATCTTCTTAGAGAAAACCGATGCCTGGGTTTTTGAACCTGGTGACTTTCACCCCAATTCGAAATCACTTCTAGATCCTCATTAAAATATGCAACCTCCTGCTGCCGGTGAAGATGTGCCTCCGTAGCCGATTTTCTGGAATACAAATGAAATGACAAGACAAAGCAATATATTGTTGCTTGTTTTTTCCAATAAGTAGTTGATATACAATAAAAAGAGTTGGAGACAATATGGATCCCTGGGGAACATCGGCGTTGATGGTGAAAGTATTCAAGAGATATCCATCGACGGCCGCTTGCAGGGAACGCTCTTTCAGGAAGTTAAAAAGCCATACACAAAAATGATTCGTGCAGAATATCCAATGTGGCATGAGCTGTGTAGCACGTAGCGCAGTCCTGTTGAAACCACATGTCGTTGGTGTCTGGATCATCTATTTCAGGCCGAAAGAAGTTAGTAATCATCGACCTATTGTGTTCGCCTTTGTAATGGCCAAGCCAACGTCGTTCTCGAAGAAATATGCACCGATGACTTTTTGGAATGCATTGGACGCTCTTGGTATCACGTACCTATTTAACCAGAAATAGGCCTAAACCCTGAAGATGAGTTTTCAATGAAAATTAGGATAGGTTGCCAACTGCTCAAGAGCCCATTCAGCAAACACACGTCGTTGTCTATAGGCGTTCACCTTCAGTTTCTGGGTCAGTTGAAGACCGAGTTCTCATGAGCGACGCGAAATCGACTGCCATGGATTCTCCTGCAAACTCTCACAAACAGCGGCGATGTTAGTCGATCCTTTACTGAATCAGTGGACTCAAATTCATCTACCACATTGCGAGTAGTCCCTGTTGGAAAACCCTATATTATCAAATTAGTTGATGTAGTCAAAAAATATTTAACTTACTTTTTGTTAAATAAACTGTTCAGTTCATTTTTCTGTGTCGGTGAAAAAGTAGCTTATCATAAAGTAGTTGTTGTCGAAAATGAAAAAAAGCAAAAGTCATTGCACAGCTATATTGAAATTTGAGAATAATGCTGCCACGCCATTGAATAGAAATGCTCTCTTTTGTCATATCGTTGAAAACCGAATCCAACATCCTCTTAGATGGTCTGAAAAATATATAGGGGTTTTCAATTGTTTTGTCATTAGTAATGTCGGCTTCAATGAACTCATTTTTTTTCATTTCATGTACAATAATTGTGTTGTTGCCGTGTAGAAAGCCCTTTCTGATGAAAAATCCGTTTTTTCGTTAATCATCTGTTGCCCCCTCATAAACGACATAAATCTAAACTTGTGAGAGCTAACGAGAGCTTACCTTTTCCACATGCAATTAATTCCTAGCATGGGTCAGATGTTTCCCAGTGAAAATATAAAATCCTTCAGTTGGATTTGAACCATTCTCCACATAGTGATTGATTGAATGAGTAGAATGAACCAATCACACTAATCTAGTGATTACCTACCGAACTCAATAAACTAGATATTTTCCCATTAAAAATGAGAATGATATCCTCGCCTAGATTATTGAAGGTTTTGCACAATTTGTTTGTCTTACAAACAAACTCAACTTGTTTTTGAATTTTTTCGAGAAGTTATTAAAGATAATTCTGAATTGCTCACCCTGTATGACAACGCGATTCACATTTTCACAAAAACAAAACAATGAACACTTAATTTTGGCATAATTGACTCACTAAAACTGATGAAATAACGTTGATGAAATTCGAAAAAGTACTACCCAACGATGATTACAAATGGAAGAGAAATTATTAAAATTCTTTTCACGATTTCTATTTGATTTCAGGGGATTTCAAGTGAGTAAAATTTGAGTTCAAATAACTAATTTCTATGGTTCAAGAAGTCAACTGATTTTAGTATATTATAATGGATTACAAACTTCAAATAGTAAATATACTTTCTCAATATAAACTTTCATTTCCTATAAAATAATGATAAAACATAAAATGCAAGAACTTAAATCTATTGATTTAGCATAATTTTGTATTATAGATATGTGCCACTTCTGACACCATAGAACCTTGATAAAACTTTATGAGGACGACATCTATCTGTGAAAATTCTCATTTGACAATAAGCATAACCGAACGAAAATTTTACCTTGAAATGTGGCCGGCATAACAGATCTCTCAGCTCTTGCAGATCTCTATGGTCGGTGTCCCGTCGATGTTCTAATTCTCGAAGTGCGTCAGCAGCGTCGCGGGCGCTCTGCACCGCGTCGTTCAAAGGTGCTCTAATAGGTGTCACTACTCTACTTGTGATACGGTCAAAAAGCTGAAACAAAAATGAACGTTGAGTTATAGAGTAAATTAGAAATGATAAAATATCCAAACAAACATTTCATATGAAAAATATGTTCCGGATAAGTTACGTTTTATGATACTATATTACTATCAAACGACTTGTTGATTAACCTTCCAGTTGTTTTTTTATATGTTTGAATTATCACCGAAATCTCGGAAATTTAGTCGTGGTGTACCTAACTAAAGATTCATTGACGACAGAGTTCCCAACTCAGGGGTTTCCTCCCAAATTTAGGGGGGGAAATTGGTACGGGATTTTTTTAGGGGTTTAATATTTTTAGGAGTATTTCTAAGGATTTTTATAATTTATATTTTTTATGGATCGATTCACGGAATGGTGGATCCTACACATTTCAACCGTCCACCAAAATTTTAAAATTATTCAATGTAAACATATATATAAGAAGCGTTAACAGCATTGAAACTGAAAGTTGATGCAGCTAAACAAAAAAAATGTGATATTATTTGTAATTTAATTTTTGATAAAATGTCCATTCGAAAACAAGTTGAATGGACTGGCAAAAAGTTTTGTGGGTATGTAGATATTGGTACTGATTTGGATAGCGATCAACTTCCTGAAGCTAAAGAAGTGTCGATGTTTATGCTAGTTTGTTTGAACAGTTGTTGGAAAACACCTGTTGGATATTTTCTCTTAGATGGTCTCTCTGGATCTGACAAAGCTGGTCTTGTTAAGAAATGTTTAGAGTTGGTTGATGAAACTGGGGTAATTGTGTCCTCTATAGCATTTGATGGTACTGCAGCCAATTTCAAGATGACTTCAATTCTGGGAGCAGATTTCAATGTTTCACCAATGAAAACTCATTTTGATCATCCTGTTACGAAGGAAAAGGTATACTTATTTCTAGATCCATGTCATATAATTAAATTGGTAAGAAATTGTTTGGGATCTTATAAGAACTTGCAATACTCTGATAAAAATCAAGTGAGTTGGGATTATTTTGACAAATTAGTTAACATTCAATATAATGAGGGGTTACATGCCGCAACAAAACTGCGAAAACGTCACATACTGTGGACTTGAGAAAAAATGAAAGTCAAAATCGCCACACAAACGCTAAGTAAAAGTGTAGCAGATTCTTTGATATATCTATGTAAAGATTTATTACTGCCTGAATTCCAAGGAGCGGAAACAACTGCATTGTTCGCCCGTTACTTCAATGATTTATTCGACATTTTCAATGCAAAAAATAGATTTGCTAAATATAATTATAAAAAACCTTTCTCTCCTGTAACGAGTAAGCAATTTTTCGACTATCTTGACATTATTAAGAAATATATATTGCATCTGTCTACAGGAAAAGTTGAGGTATTGAAATCAAAGAGAAAAACTGGTTTTTTAGGATTTCTTATTTGTATAGAGAACCTCAAAGGCCTTTACAAATCTTGTGTCAAATCTGGAAAACTGAATATATTCTAACTTATAAATTATCCCAGGATCATGTTGAATTGTTCTTTGGAGTAGTTAGAAGTCGTGGGGGATTCAATAACAATCCAACTGCTAGACAATTTGAGGCAGCTTATAAAAGGTTGATAGTTCATTCAGAAATAAAAGGGAAATTCTTTGAACTTAGATGCAACCTCGATATTATTTTGTAACAGTGGTCGAGTTACCATCAGTGAGAATGGGGAAGGTCTTTCTTCGACTACTGACCAAGCAATATTTGAGAATAAACTGAGTGAAGACATACGAGCGTTGGATTTTCACCATTCTTCTACTTGGTGTTTAACAGATTATGTTAATGATATTGTCTGTTATATGGCGGGTTATGTGTCGAGGAGCCTGGAAAATATTGTTTCATGTTTTAGATGTAAGTCACTTTTATTTGATGAAAATGATGAGACTACCTCTACACCTACACCTACACCTCGAAACCTCACTAAAGCATCAAAGTTAGTAGTAGAAGTTTGTGTTGTTGCTGAAAAGTATTTTAGATTTTTCCATAAAACTAACAACATATTCAGTAATAGAATAAAAAAACTTAATGAATGTTTTGGTGAATAATACTCTGAAAAACATGCCACCAAAAATATATGATTATTTTGGTGATCACTTGTATGATGAAGATGCCATTGGTGGTCATTCATTGCAGCTATTGAAACTGATTTTAAATAAATATTTCAACATTAGAATTCATCATGAAACATCCTCTAAATTAGATTCATCAACAAAACAAGTTAGGAGTATATTGACAAAAACTGTGTTGTTTCGAAATCAATAAAACTCTTAGAAACTTCGGAGAAGTTGAAAACCCAAACACCAAACTGTAATCACTCGCACTCGACGCCCGTTTCACTAACCAAGTTAGCGCTAACTTGGTTAGCGAAACGTATGTAGAGTGCGAGATTCCAGTTTGGTGTTTGGGTTTTCATCTTCTTCGAAGTTTCTAATTTCAAACAACTATTTCTGAAAAATATTTCCATTCATATTATCGAGTGGGTTATTTATCAAAATTATTGGGTAATTGATTCAATATGATTATATAATACTATATAATTGTAAAAGGTTAATTTTTAATTGACTAGTTTCAATTGTGAACCGACACTATTTTTCATATAATATTATTCGGTATGGATTCATGGATATATTTATATTTGGTTCCTTTTCAAATTGTAATAATTTTTTTTATTGTTGTTTATTTTGTATTGTTTTATTTGTTTCATTACAGTTATTCTTTGAACTCGAGTTGTTTAATTTACAATCCTACCTCAGAACAAGAAAAAGATACCATCTGAGATGCAAACAAAGACTTCCTCTTCGTGCAGGAAGCCGAATTCAAGCTTTTTCGAAAGCCTTATGAAGTTGATATAGTTGCAAAATATATCTGGTGATAGCACAAAAATAAATAGTTAATGTAAAATCTAACAATGAGTTTTGATTTCAAAGAGAGGCAATGACACTTTTGATGATTTTCGTTGTTAGAGAGAGAAAGTCTGCTACGACAAAATAATGGTGAGTTACAGAAAATTAGACAGTCAAATTGTAAATTGAATCAAAGGGTGAATATTATCTTCTTACTAATTACTTTAGTAACCCATCTACTCTTGAAATTATAAAGAAATACCGTTTTGTGATTGTCATTTTGTACCTTCAATATGATAGAACTAGAATAGATCAAAATACTCAATTCAAAACATTGTCCCTTTTTCCTCATTTTTTATTTATCAATTTTCAACAGTTTTTTAAAAGAACCGACTTTTTCGAGTAATTATATTTATTTCGAAAACAATGAAGTTTTTCTGTAATTGATATCGGAAATATCTATAATCTCTAACAATAATTGATGAATAGATCTCTGAAGTTTTCATAAGTATATAACATTTTGCATATTTTCGTTTACATTGCCCATATTGAATTTATTGCGTGCGCCACTGTCGTTGGAGGGTATGTTACAAGTCTATCGCAAGATTCCTCCTTCCCCGTAACCCGCTCGCCAGCGAACCGAGCGGCTTCAAAACATTATGTGTTGAAGGTATTGGTTTGCCGAGTCCATTTATTTTTCTACGTCCATGTGTGAAAGACCCATTGCAAAACTTTTTTACAGTTAACTCATTTCGCTCAAAAATAAAAACAAAATTGAATATAAAATGAACTTGTTATCAAGGGATATCATAGAAATAGTTTCGGTATACTCACCTCGAGGAGACAATGAAGTCGGGTGTCCTCCAGAAGAGCGAGAAGATGTGCACGTTCGTGAGGCTGGGTTTCCTGAAGGCAGTTGATGTCGTCCAAGGAATCGATAATTGACGATACCGCTAAAAATAATATTGACCAAATCAACAATTTGACATTACAAATACTCTGAATATAGGCATTGGTTATCAATTTAGCTAGAGGATGACAGAAATCAATACAAAAAATTGAATTGATGGATTTTGCGAAAAATACCGAAAATGTTTTTCTTCACGACACATTTCAATGTAAAATAAAAATCAACATACAAAAAACACAATAATAATAATTGGTTTTCATTATTTTGGTGGAGTTTATAGCTTACGCTACCCTACTACTCAACCAAGAATGAATTGTAATAAATTATTAACGAACAGCTTTAATTTTTCATATATCTCATATATATGGCTTCATCTTCAGAAACTGTAGGAACTGTAATAATAACTGCACTCTCATCTCTTTTCTTCAGTCTAGTAAGGTCTAAACTAGAATATGTATCTATCATTAATATGGGATCTCATTTATAGTCAATCCTCAATAACCATCAAAAAAGGTTCTAAAATTCCTATGCTTCCAGGTTAATGGAGATTCTCCTTCAAGAGGCTCTGGTTACATGAATATACTACGCAGATTCGATTTGGTATATTCAGAAAAGCGCAGAAATCAAGCATCCATCATATTTCTACATAAGCTATTGAATGGTGAAGTTGACTCCCCTGTACTATTATCACAAATAGATTTTCATTTACCGAGATTGGAGTCTAGATCAAATATCACTTTTAAGTGCGAAAGAGCACAAACAAATATTATGTCTAAAGTTTCAATTAACGCGATGTGTTCAAATGCCAAAAAATTATCAAATATGTGTGACACTTGTAACTGCACTTAGAGTGAATTATAAAATGAATCTCGAGTACATCTATAAGCAATTTGGGAATCAATCATAGATGTAGTCTTTTTCTTTTTATGTTGTATCCATACTATCTTTTGTATGCTGTAACACTGTTACTATACTTCTAATTATATTGTATATGCTATGCTTTAAAAATTGCCTTGTAAATGGTTTCTTTTGTGCAATAAATGCAATATTATTATTATCTCCGGTTCGTGCACTTTTTGTTGCTACTCGTGTCCACTGTTGTAAGGGTAGCCATAAACGGCAAGATCCTGTGGTACAAACATATGAGAATTAAGAGGCGACGTCTGAAAAAGAGCATTGTAATCAATAGCGCTCAATTGGAGATGAGGATACAACAGGATTAGCTGTACCATCACATGCCATGCTGGTGTTATATAGTTGTGGAGATCACAGTGTGCGGGTAGTTGGTCATGAGGCGGAGATATGTCTATAGACTGGATCCCCGCAATATCTTTCCAAATTTGCACATTTTTCCTCTTTTGTAGTTCTACTGGTATGATATTGAAACTGCTGGTGCTTAGTTTGCCCCTTCTGTATCCTTAGATGAAATATAGTCTGATTTACTTTCATGTCCATTTTGATAATTTCCAATAGAAGCTGTAGAGAAATATGTTCTATCGGAAATTTCAGTTATATCACATCAATTTTTGATGCGAAACGAAATTTCGTGAAGAATTCGAGAAGGGGAAATTGTTCCAAGAATTCATGCAGCGTTTCCTCTCTGCATTGCAATGCTGAATCATTGTTTAAATAATAATCTTGCTCTTGAATCTTCCGTTACTATGATGAGTTGTTGAGCAATATCTTTGAAAAAATCGGAAGCAAAGGAATCAAAGCGAAAGAATATTTTGACGCCGATTGGAAAGAAAATATATTGATCTTTCATTCAATTGTAGTTCCGAAGTTTACGACATAATCTGCAGCTCCACCAACCGGTTTCGAAATTGAATCAAGAGTCAGTTAAGGTATCAATACAGGTGAAGTCCCATACCGAAGGGCATCCATGTCTCTAAGGAATGAGAGACATTTCCTCCTGATGTTTTCCGTCATATTGGTTGACTTCCAGATGTTTATTCAGAGAAGGGACATTGGCTGTTGACAATGCACGTTCAATTATGTCATTCACAGAATAATGCCGAGAGAAGCGTTCTGCACTAAATTCACAACTGAGGCCATGAGCACATTGTCATATTGTCATGAAAAATAGAACCACATCGACATTTGTAATTAACAATGGCAACTGCGTTTAGCCAGGCGCCAAATTCCTTAGTTGTTATAGCTTTGAGATGAACCTTAACTGCACAAGTGCAAGGATTTTCCTGTAGTGCTTGTGTTTTGTCTTAAAAAAAAATGAATTCTGTAGATAACTAAGCGTTTCAATTCATATCTGTATTCTGTTCTGAGCTTCTTAAAAATGCTCAAATTCTCCACTTTTTTTAATCAGAGGAAATTCATGTATCGCAAGATAAATTGTCACGTATTTGCCTAAGAGAGTATCATTAAAACATGACACTGACGATTTTATAATTGAGTAACCTTTTTGCAGAAGAAAAATCGAATAAAAAGTTTTTGAGGGCCATAAGATAGTGAGTTGTAGAGCAAAACTTCAGTCTGAAACATACTCTGACAAATTACATTCCGATTGATTTCGAATGGCGCCCTTTTCATTTTCTCGATGTTTCTTTTACCGATACATCTTCACTGAATAGTTGGTGGTTCGGAAACCTTGATATTCAAGTTTACGAACAGAGTATAATAAACAACGTGTGTGCCAAAATATCGAAAATTTTCAATAGGATTTGGTGGCACAATGTTTCCTGTTTACCAAAAGAAGAAATATATATGTATATATATATATATATATATATATATATATATATATATATATATATATATATATATATATATATAATATATATATATATATATATATATATATATATATCAATTTTTTTCACAAGCACTGAGAAAGTTACAATATTGAAATTAAGCTGACGTTTTGTACTACCAAAAAGACACTTAGCCAGTAATTTATTTGGTTGACCCCATGGTTGGAAGGGGTGGAAAACGCAACCCCTAAAATTTATTTCCAATGTAACTTTTTGTCTTATTATTTGTTTCAAACAAAATATTCTAAACAAAAAATGTCTCTTGGGTTTTTTGCCCAAAATAAACCAGTTCGCAGCAAAAAATTATTTTAGGAACAACTACAGAGATACATCGTTATAAATGCGAAAAAACGAAACTAATCTATCAAGTAGGTCGCTATTAGCGTCATACCAATTAAATTGGTATGACGCTATCAGTTTGTGAATTTTCGAAATTGAATTAATACTAATTGTGTGTTGTTGTTCTGTTCTTAATTTGTTACTTTAATAATTCACTTTTTATTGAAATGGCATACACAAATGAGGAAATGGCTGATATGCATTACGTTTACGGTCTGTCGCAGGGGAATGGGTTGGAAGCTTCTAGAAGATATGCTGAAATGCTTTCTGAAGACGATAGAATTCACAGACGAATGTAGTTGTTCTCGGGACAAGATTATTAATTTTCATAATTACCACATATGGGCTGATGAAAACCCTCACGCTATTGTCGAAACAAACCATCAAGAACAGTTTTCTCTTAACGTGTAGCTCGGAGTTATTGAAAATGATTTAATTCGGCCTCATTTTCTACCTCCTCGATTAAACGGCGAGGCATACGTTCAATTTTTGAAAGAAGTGCATCCAGTACTGCTGGGATATGTTTTTTATGCATGATGGGGCTCCCGCCCATTTTAGTCAAGTAGCACGTCAGTATTCAACTGAAACATATGCAAATCAGTGGATAGGTCGAGGAGGGCCCACAGAACTTGCCCGCTCGATCTTCGGATCTCATTCCTATCGATTTCTCTATTCGGGGCCATGTACAGCATTTGGTTTATCGTACTCCTGTTCGCGATGTAGAGGACTTAAGAAACCGCATCATCGATGAGTGCAGGGTAATCAGAGAGACTCCAGGAATATTTGAGCGAATACGTGGCTCAATGCGCCGACGTCTAGACGCATGCGTAATGTCTGAAGGTAGACATATTGAACATTTACTATGGTGTGTGTTTTGTTATTAATAAATTAGTTTTGTTTATTACCCTTCAATCGTTTAATGCAGGTACTAACACATCGACATTTGTAATTAACAATAGCAACTGCGTTCAGCCAGGCGCCAAATTCCTTAGTTGTTATAACTTTGAGATGAACCTTAACTGCAAGGATTTTCCTGTAGTGCTTGTGTTTTGTCTTTAAAAAAAATTAATTCTGTAGATAAAATTAACATCAGTCAAGGATTCCAAAGATTCCCCAGATTTCATAACTTTTCAAATGAATGGAATCGTCAATACCAGAAAAGAAATTTAATGAATCGGAATGAATCAGATGTCTAATACTATTTCAAAGAGAGAAAAACTAGCAAAGCAAGTAGAAGCTTTTTGTTTGCTAATACGATTTAGATTCACCGGAAGCGAAGCTTGAAATCATAATCGTTTTTGAAATGATTATTGGTGATTTTCGATACTTCGAAAAATCTTGAAGCCAAAGATTTTTCTGAAAGCTGTGCACCCAGCAGTCTATTTGTGCCTACTTATCGTTCTTATTCTTGGAGTTTCACTGTTGAATTTTTTTCTTATTGATGCTCCTTGTGAACCCAAAAAAAATATTTGGAGAATTTTGATAAGAGATCCTGGAGGTATGAAGGCGAAGGTGAAGGAATACAAAAAGGTCCTGAATACAAAATGTATTCAGGACTCCAAACAATTCGATTGAATACGATTATGTTTGTAGGAATCACACACGTGTTAGGAATCACACGATAAAAGGTAAGACCCTGTTAGTCCTTAGCTCTCACAAGTTTCGACTTCTGAGGTTTGTCATTCGTAGGGGTGAGACAGCTAGTTAACGAAAAAAAAAACATCTGATTTAGTGTTCAGTTCCCCAGCAGCCCCCTACGACTAATGAGGATAGGATTTGGACTGCTGAACCGGAAACCTTTGTTGAAAGTACACGGTGCTATGACATATTTTAACATTGACTAATGAATCAGCAGCAAACATCCCCGATGATTTGGTATTCTCTTCAAAATGCAATTATTCTGTTTCAGATATGCTGAATGAGCATTCAGTGTTTCAGATGAGAGATTTTCATCGAGCAGAAATGTTTAATCGCCCAAAAGTTCACTAGAATTCTGAGTAAGGGGTTTTTTTCATCAAATGAATTTTAACATCACATTTTGTATTAAAAAGCCGAATTTCTAATTTAATTTGGACTCAGGACATATAACAATTCAGTTTCTATCTAATTTCTTGACTTTATTTTTTGACATTTTTTATTTTGGAAAATTACATATGTGATTATTATATAGTATCACTTCAAATATATGAATGTGTCAAATTGATAAATTTTGAGAGGATGATGAAGATAAAATTCAATAATATTTTCCTCAAATAAATATATTAAAGTGACATTTTTCACAGGCGTTGACATTTTTGTTGACATTACCAATGTCACTTTTTAATATATGGTACCAAAACTACCAAAATTTTGGTGAGACTACAATACAAACAGCTTTGCATCAAGACCCTATTCTGTATAATTTATTGGGAGTTTTGTTTTCTTATCTATTTTCAACAGACGAACAATTACTTCTACATATGAGTTACATTTGTTCAGGTACTCGGTTTCATAACGTTACAATTGGTCTCAACACATAACTATCAAAAATATTCTTTTTGTAATTCTGCCGCCATCACACAAGTGGTGACTGCAGAGGCTGATTCTTCGCAATAATGTTGAGCGAAAACTAATATTTCTTTTTTTATTTTTATATTCGTTTCGTGCAAGGTTCGTGCAAATAAAACTCTAGAAAACGATAATTCTGACCTTTTAACTGAATGGGGTAATGAAGTAAATTGTCGTTTTGGTAAATACCTCTTTTTTTTATCTCACGGACTTACACGGAATCAATTTTTACACGAAAACTCATTGAGTTACAACCAAAATCTGAAGAATAAATTAGTTGTTATTATTAAATGACAATATACTCCAGAAAAACTAATGATAATAGTTTTCACTATATTGATCTGCATGATACAGACATTCAAAGTGTAATTATAATTTACAAAAATACTTTTGAACAATCGATAAAAACCGAATTTTAAGTTTTATGAAAGTTTCGATAATACAAACATCTTTCATAAAATATCTCAAAGTATCCCCTGAAATGAAAAATTATAACTCATGATAAACTATTTATATACAACTACTACCTGACTACTGTTACGTCACTACACGTCAAGGGTCTTGTGGCGCAACGGATAACGCGTCTGACTACGGATCAGAAGATTCCAGGTTCGAATCCTGGCAGGATCGATTTTTACCTTTTTTTCGGTTTTTCTCGTACATCCGCATTACCGAAAAAGATAAAGATTGATTTTTTTTATATCATTGTACAATACCTAAAGATAGTTCACTTTACTACAATTTAACCTACTCTCTATATGTAATCACTCATAATAAACTATTTATATACATCTACTACCTGACTACTGTTACGTCACTACACGTCAAGGGTCCTGTGGCGCAACGGATAACGCGTCTGACTACGGATCAGAAGATTCCAGGTTCGAATCCTGGCAGGATCGATTTTTACCTTTTTTTCGGTTCTTCTCGTACATCCGCATTACCAAAAGAGATAAAGATTGATTTTTTTGATATCATTGTATGATGCCCAAAAATAGTTCACTTTACTACAATTTAACCTACTCTCTATGTGTAATCACTCATAATAAACTATTTATATACATCTACTACCTGACTACTGTTACGTCACTACACGTCAAGGGTCCTGTGGCGCAACGGATAACGCGTCTGACTACGGATCAGAAGATTCCAGGTTCGAATCCTGGCAGGATCGATTTTTACCTTTTTTCGGTTTTTCTCGTACATCTGCATTACCAAAAGAGATGAAGATTGATTTTTTATATATTGTATAATACCCCAAAAATAGTCTACTTTGCTAATATTCAACCTACTCTCTATGTGTTACCGTTTACGATATCAACATGTATTGACTCGAATTTGAATGCGATTCATTTGAGTTTTTAAGTCAGAAATTTTTCAATGATTCAATGGAAATTATCGGCCGGACCAGCTTCAATATTTCATAACTTTTCTGATACTATTTTTTGTTACTTGATCCTTCTGAATTGATACTTCACGGTACCATCTTGTTGAAGCTACATCTGTCAAATTACTTGTCATTTATAAATCGAAAAATTGTATACGATGTTGCTTTCAGGAACAGGTCTGATGGGTTGGTGTTGCCTCATTGAGTTTGGTGCGGAGTATATGGGTTAGATATAATGTATCTGAATCTATATGTTCGAATTTGATGAGGAAGCTGGCTTGTTGGATGGGATTTTTTACCATGGCTTGAAATTTATTGGTAGGAACTCTTGGTGATGTTCCAGATTTGCTGGATTATATGAAATCACAAGTTTTGTTGATGTGGATGTCATTAGGAATTGTTACCTTTTCCTGCTTTTTTGAAAATGATATCGTTGTTCGGGATTTTCTGTTTCATTGACGTTCGTGTTTTTCTGTTACAAATTGTGTTTTCGTGACTTTATAATACTATTCAATGATGTGAGCTCCTCTAAGTTTGAGGCTACTATTAGGGGTTGTAGATATTAGTGCAATTTCTGTTTTTATGCTATTACAAATTGTGTTTTCGTGACTTTGTAATACTATTCAATGATGTGAGCTGCTCTGAGTTTGAGGCTACTATTAGGGGTTGTAGACATCAGTGCAATTTCTGTTTTTATGCTGAAGATTTTCAGGTTATTTGATAAATCAGTAGTTCATATATCTGCTGAAAAATCGGTTTTCCGTTAACCACTTGTCTCCCTCCTACGAACGACGACTCTCAAAAGTCGAAACTTGTGCGAGTTGAGGTCTTACCTTTTAACGTGTGATTCCTAACACAGGTTGGACGATAAGAACCGGCCTTGCGGTTCGAATCACCGATTCACACAGCGGTCGATTGAGTGAGTGGCTACCGTCCCATTTGGAACCTTTGTTGAGTAATCGAATTTTGTTTCCGAAAATTGTGTGTTGGTTGAGTTGACGAATATTCGTAGATAGTGAAGTCGGTAATTCGTATAAATTACATTAATATTAATAATACTAAATTGATGGATGTAGCCGTTACTACGTAGTAGGAAATCATAATGAAGAAAAGAGAAATGAAAATTTGTTTTTTACCACTTTTATTTGTAACTAACGTTACTGCAGTTTCATCCTATACGGACATTTTCAAACGTATACAATAAACTAACAATGGTTCATTACATCTATTACAATAATAGAGGTACTTGGCTTGATTGAGTACCTGAATTTACAGTTTACAATGCGAATGTGTCAATTTACAAACCGGTAAGTAAACTTAATCAATTTGATCATTTAACAGGTTGCACCCGCAATGTTTATGCTTGTGAATTTCCAAGGATTCTAAATAATTGATTTTGTAACCCTTTCTTGCATAGTGCAAAATGCCAAGGAATGGTTTGAAACGTCGAATCATTTTTTCCTAGTCAGAAGGACCTTTCATGCTCAGCATACCGTTTTTGTAAATTTCGGCCACATTGTCTCACATAAACACTATTACACTCCGGACACTTAAGCTTATAAACTCCAAATTTCTCCAAATTCTCCACGTTATCTTTGGCATTGAAAAGAGAATTAGATGATCTGGCATGTGGTCTGAATGCCACTTCCACATTATTTTTTCTGAAGAAACCCACAATTATCTCTGTTCTTTTTCCAAAATATGCTAGAGTTACCCATTTCTTGATTTCTGGTTGTTTGACCTTAGGGTATATTACTCTGTAAGTAAATTTCCGGCTGTGTTTCCTGACTAACTTCTGGATAGTATCACACATAATGATTTCAACGCAGATACTGTCCAGAAGTTAGTCAGGAAACAAAGCCGGAAATTTACTTACAGATTAATATACCCTAAGGTCAAACAACCAGAAATCAAGAAATGGGCAACTCTAACATATTTTGAAAAAAGAACAGAGATAATCGCGGGTTTCTTTAGAAAAAACAATGTGGAAGTGGCTTTCAGACCACATTCCAGGTTATCTAATTTCCTTTTCAATGCCAAAGATAAGGTGGGGAATTTGGAGAAATCTGGAGTTTATAAGATCAAGTGTCCGGAGTGTAATAGTGTTTATGTGGGACAATGTGGCCGAAATTTCCAAAAACGATATGCTGAACAAGAAAGGTCCTTCAGACTAGGAAAGAATGATTCGACGTTTTCAAACCATTCCTTGGCATGCAACCACAAGTTTCCGAATCTAAACGATACGAAAATTTTGCAGTATGCAAGGAAGGGTTACAAACTCAATTATTTAGAATCCTTGGAAATTTACAAGCATAAACATTGCGGGTGCAACCTGTTAAAATGATCAAATTGATTTAGTTCACTCACCGGTTTTTAAATCGGCACATCCGCATTGTAAACTGTAAATTCAGTTATTCAACTCATTTTTCTAACGGGGTTAGAGTACCTAGAGATTTATTGATTGGACTCAAATTTATATCACTCATGAATTTTGTTTTTGTTGATGATGGGAAGTTGTTGATACTATTTTTCTTATAACTTTTAGATATTCACTCGTAAAAACCCATACAAAAAGTATCAAAATTGATAAATTCCAAAATTCCCAATATCTAATGAATAATCAAATTTATTTGAAAAACTTCCCTTTGAGGATTTGTGTTTACCAGAAAATCATATTTCATCTCCTTAGAATAACTACCACGTGAAAATAATTTATTTAATGACCTGTTTCTACTAGTAAATTGACTCTTTATCAGCTCTTTACATGCACTTCAATATAGCTTAGAATTAATCATCTGATTGGACTATAGGTAATAGCTAATGTTTCAGTTTAAAATTAAGAGTAATTTACCATTTTCATTTGAAGAAGGTATTGTATAACGAAGCATACATAATATAAAATCCAGGTTACTAGGCAGTCATCCAAAGAAATTTGTAGTAACAAACGTTTCGTCTACTACTACAGCAGACAACTTCAGGTGACGTTGACTGCAAAAACGAAGGCAGTATCTCTCAGCAACAGCTGACAGCAACAAATAACAACAATATTATGAAAACTGAAAAAATAGAGAACCTCACATGAAGTAAACATTTTCACTTGTCTCAATTCCATTTTCAATCTTATTTTTGATAGTAATGGTTGATAGTTATCTGTATATTATAAAAATTTATCAAATTAGAATCCAACCGAAAAGTAAAAATTAACGCTCAAAATTAAAATGGTTTCAAACCCAGTCCACGTTTTATGGCCTGCAAAAGTCAGTTTTTTAATAAAATCTTTTATATGTCGAAAACTATGAGACTCAGGTATAGAATATATTTAGAATGTGTTTTGTAAAAAAATATTCAAGTGGAGTGCCACAACGGTAATTGAAAAAATATATAATTCAGAGCTATAAACCACACAGAAAAGTTAATTCACTTCGATTCGTGTAAAATATTCATTAATATCGCTATGAAATTCTTTTGTGTATTGGTGGCAGATGAATTGAGACTATGAAAAGGTGCATTTCAGTGTACTCAGCGTTTGCACAGCATATTTCCAGATAAACAGCTATCCAGGCTGAAGTTTTTCATCCATTTGTGATCTAAAGAAAGAATGCTGTTGTATCGCATGTTTCTAGGGGAAAGGCAGGTTAGGTTCTCTTCTTTTTGTGAATCTTCGATAGTGAAATAGAGAAGTAAACAAATTCAATGAACGAAACAAAATATTTTCCAAACTACATATTGTTCTTTTGAAACGTGTAATCGACAGGTCAGAATAGAAGCTAGACACATAATTTCATCACTGTAATAATATTATTGTTCAATGTTCAATAATATATTTATTGAAGTACCTTCCACAGATATCTGTGATGTGAGTGAATATAATAATATGTTAAACCCCAAAAAATTACCACTCAATAAATCTGCCTAAATCGTCCTGGGAATTTGTATAGAGCCATAATTTTTCATTCTAAACAACTATTCTCTGTAACATTCTGAAGTATCATGACTGACAATGTATAATATCTGACGATAAAATAATTTTCGCCAAAACTTCTAGGCTGACTTGTCTTTAAAGAACTGAATTTTTTGAAATTCATTTCTTATCAACCAAAACCTAATCCCACTTCATTTGTCAATGTTACACGGCATAGTGTTTTGACAAGTTATTGTCTACAACTAATCCTAAATCTAAATGAATATCAAATAATTCTTATGGAAAAAATATAGATATCGAATTTCTAATTAATTTAAAAAATGTTCATTGATACATAAATATTAATATTTATTGAAAATACAGTCAGAAGGTAGAGTTGGGCAAAGATAAAATAAATCTTTATCATATGGAAAAGCTTTCAGAATTCCGCGAAGATTCCGTAACTATACATTAATGACACTTGAACTAACAGCTGAAAAATAATAATTTCTGTGGTCGAGGGTTTGACTAGATTTTCATGACATCGGGCTGTTAATCCCCTCAAAATTGGTAGTTTATCTGTCAAATTCCCACTTTTGAGCGACAAATTTAAAATTATTATAAAAAACGAAAATCGTCTTCATAACCTGAATTTGTTTGGTTACTATTCAGTGAATGGAAACCGGAAAAGAGATGGGATGGTAAATTATTATTCACATATCTGAATGTTTTCCAAAGAAATAAAACAAGTATTCGTCGTGTATCCATTACAGAAAATCGAAGAATCGGAAATTAGCTTTTAATTTTCCAGAATAATCTTTAATTTATCGTGTATCAGTCGGAAATATGGAATTACTCATAGTTTCCATTCCCATACGAACAGCAATAACCCTTAAAAATCAAATCTGTGCCAACTATGGCTCATCTTCCAACATGACTCGTTTTTAAACGTGGCCTCCTTTTATGGAAACTAAATGAATACATCTGATGGCCAAATTTTTGGTAAAAATGTTTTGTTTCTCCTCAATTCAGTATAGGTTGAAGGCTTATAGATATACTATAGAGAATAAGCATAATAAAGAAAAATAACCCTCTACTGAAAATACGGAAACTTTTTCATCATGTCTTTGGTGAGATTTGAACTGACAGTTCATCCCACTAAAACTAACCAAATTAGAAAATCCCAGGTTCCCTTTCTATCTACGTACGTATTATAATCAAAATGAATGCAATAAATCATGTTGTCAAGCATTATCATCTTTATAAATGAAGAACATTTTATAAAAACATTTTCGATATTGTTTCTCTTTGATTTCATGGAGTCCACTTGTTTTTTCGGATTGCAAATAAAAAAAAAACATTTTCTCTGAGTTTCAATATTTTTAAACTATATGCTACAGTATAAATAAGTTCTAATGGAATGTATTTTGATGGAAAAATAATATATGAGTTTTGCTATTTTATATCAATAATGACGAATTATTTGAAGATAAGTAAAAGAAACTAGAAAAGTCTAATTGAGAATTCAGTGCATTTGGAATGTAATTGCATTATTCTTTTTACTTTACATCGCATCATAAAAACCAGATTGAATATTGAATTACAAATTTATAGTCCAATCTAAGGTGCCATTGTTTTGGCGGTAACTGAAGTGTCACTACTGTATCGTTATGGAATATTGTGACTCAACACCAAATAAAAACAATAACCACCAGTATGTAAAATACTTTGAGCAAACTTTCAACATTTCAGATGTGTAAAAATTCGAAAATTTGAGTGGTGATTCACATGCCATTAAACATCACTGAAATGTTTATGAATAAATATCACAAATGTTCAGATATCTAAAATGTTTGCTCAAAGATGTTACATACTTGTGGAAATTGTTTTGTGAGAGCATGTACCTGTCTGTGTTTGACGGACTCCTCATGAACGGTAACACATGCTAAAATGTCATCCAGGGTGTACATCGGGAAGATTTCATCTACCAAATTTGTATGTTCTTGGTAGCTGAATTCAAAACCTACCAATCAGAATACATACATAGCATAGCAGAATACATAGCAAGTGAGATCGTGCCTCAACCTGATTGTGTCAAAGATGAACACCTGGAATAACACTTCAACATAGAAGCTCGGTCATCATGCGCGTAATGAAGAAGCGTCCTGCGATTTCTGCAGAATTATGTTCAGTTTAACCTGAAACTCGTATCACGAAATGAAACTGAATTTTTTATTGCCGTGATATTCTCAGTACGCAACTAGCTTTCGACATGAGCACATTCATGTGTGAATGATATGTTTGTTTTCCATGCGTTCCAGCGATATTTCAGGGAAGGAGACACTGAAATATATCTAATATATTGGATTAGGTAGTTTCAGCAAATAATAGAATTTGGTAGAATCGTTTAAATTCAGAAAAAATGTCTTAAAAGGACATTTTTAATGGTTGTCAAAGGTATCAAATGATGATGTTTACAAAGTAGCGTGTTACAAATATTTTTAACACTGGTGTTAAAAGTATTTTAACATGATTTTTTCCGGCCAAACAGTAATAAACAAAACATATATATTTAATTTTCAAGGAAGTTTTAATATGAACACTAGATATACATTCGTTACATTATTATTGTTATTTATGAACATTAATATGAAAAGTTCAATTAGAACAATGGCTGATATTAATATCTTGCGATATTGAAGAACCTTGTAATATATATTAGACCTATCTGAGTTGACCATTTCATGGGCATTAATATTTAATTCTTGAAGCAAAGAGGACGATGCTGTATCGCTGGAGATAGCTGTTGAGATTATTCTCTCAGCAATAGCCTTTTTATTAGAAAGTAATCCTCAGGTACTGTTTAGACTTTCATCCTTTGTGCTTCTTAATATCCGTTATATTTGCTCCTGATTCTGCTAGCGAAGAAGCAGAAGACCTTATGAAATTGTAACCTCTATAGTCATTTGGTTCCGGGAGGTTCAGAAACTCAGCAATGGTTGGCACTGCATTTATAATTTGAGTATTTCAGAAAAAAAACGTTGATGATTGTTAATAGAAGGCCGTAATGCAACGTATTTAATAAAATAGTCAATGTTTTTTCCAACAATACAAAAAGAACGATCTATTTTCGTTTTTGGGTTTGGAATTTGAACAATCAATGATTTATCCATTAATTCAATGTCATCTATTAATAAATGGCACAGCTCTTCTATTCACGCCAGCAGGCTCCATATATTCCGAAAATAGTAGCAACTTTTATCATTAAATATTTTTCATCTGGCACCTCATTTATAAACCTGTGGACTTGTTCAAACGTAAGAGTGTTTGTTTCTTTACTTTTATTTTTACACGCTTTATATTAGCTCCACCTGTATGTATATATTTTTGTTTGTAATTCTCCTTTTTATTTCATTTCGGGATCTGTATTCCACAGAACTATCGACATTAATGCTTGATGTATTCGCGGGCAGATGGCGCTGTACGTAACCTCCTTGATATAATTCGAACTCACTTCACATATATTTGCTTCATTTGAAAAATAATTTTTTATTGACATTAACACGCTTTATATTAGCTTGACCTGTATGTATGTTTGTTTTTGTACCTCTTCTTTCCCGTTTGAATGCTCGGGATCTGTATTTGCCAGAATTATCAACATTATTGCTTGATCTATTCGCGGGCAGATGGCGCTGTACGTAACCTCTTTGATATAATTCGAACTCGCTTTACATGTATTTCTTCATTTTAAAAGAGTATTTTTTTTTAATTTTAACACGTTTTTTATTAGCTTCACCTGTATGTATGTATGTTTGTTTGTTTGTAAATTTTTTTTTCATTTCATATTTATTCCCGTTTGAATGCTCGGGATTTGTATTTGACAGGATTATCGACATTGTTAGTTGATCTATTCGCGGGCAGATGGCGCTATACGTAACCTCTTTTATAGAATTCGAACTCACTTTACATGTATTTCTTCAATTGAAAAAAGTTTTTTTTTATTATTACCACGCGCGCCTGCTGACTTAGTTGTAACCGTCCTCTGCGCGCCTGCTGCCCTCCTTGGGCTTGGTAGCTGATTTTCAGGATCCCTCTCCGGAATCGGAAAATATCAATGGTCATTTTTTTTTATAAACAATATATGACTGATTGATCCAAAAGTTTAGATAAAATAAATATAGTTTGAAAAGACTAAAAAACACGCTTTCAAAGAACATCGAATTAAAAAGTTAAAAATATTTTTTTAAATGAGCTTAAAACCATAACGAATGAAAAATACTAGTATTATTGTGAAAAAGTGAAAAAAGCGTGGGCGCTTTGTGCCATATTTTTTGTATATCAAGCGCCCGTCGCTTTTTTCAATATAATACTAGTATTTTTCGTTTGTTATTGTTTTAAACTTTGTTTAAAATATTTTTAACTTTTTAGTTCGATGTTCTTTGAAAGCGTGTTTTTTAGTTTTTTAAACTATATTTATTCCGCTTTGAGAATTGTATTACCTTGAAATATTTGCTTGTATTAACACCATTTTTAACGAGCGCACTCGACTTTATCTTGCTCCACAAAGTTGTTGAGTTCCATATTTTTAATTTCTCTTTTAGATAGGCTAAGAAGACGGTTTCGCTGAAATTTCCTTCGACGTTTTTAAGTCTACACCAGCTAAGAAAATTAGAATATGCGAAGTCGTACTGCTGAGCCGATTTTTTTTTTGGGTAATAATTCAATTGAAGCTCTTTTTGCAGCCTCTTCAATATCGTCAGGAACACACAATAGAAATATTAAATTTATCTATTTTATTATGGAAACAGGACAGTTATAAAAAAAAATTTGTATGATATTTGTGTTAAAAATAAGTCTTATTTTGTTGATGAAATTCCTTAACTCGCTACGCTCGTTTCGCAAACTTTTTCACTCACGAAATAAAACGTTACTTTTAACACTCATATCATAAATAGCTATTTTTCAGTCGTCAGGGGAATCATGCTCTCTTCTAAGAAATATTGATTGATGTATTGATTAGAAATTGCCTGAAACCAATAATGTATTTCGGCTTGATTCTTTGGGAAAAGCATATTATGGTATTATACTTCAAAACAATATCATTAGAAAGATGAAATCTTGTTTTTTCGCAAAAATGCGGAAACCGAGTCGATAAGACGGTTATCATTTGCAGCAGTTCTCAAGAAATCGTGCATAGAAGGAGTGCGCTGGAGATATGATATTTGAGGCGTTCACCGAAGGAACATTACTGTTTACTATATATTGAACGGATTTTAGCACTGTAACCTTGAAGAGGCACAAGCCTATAGCAGGGCCTCAACTTATAAGTAAAATTTTTATTGTAAATCAATAACACAACCCCAAAACTGAATAAAAACTTGATCAGCAGCAGCACGGAAGGGACTTGCTTTGCTGACTTCGGATTGTATTATTGTTCGTTTCCTCAAATTTTTCACGGATTTCGTCATAGAATTGGATTGGATTGCACTATTTGTGTATTTCTGCATACGTAATGTCACTCATTGTTTAGTTTTTGTAAGAACCGTTCAGTGAATGACATTTTTAGGTCGTCTTAACCGTTACATTTTGCAGGTCTAGTGCTATTCAGAGTAGTACGTCGAGGAACGCGCATCGTCAAGGTGGGTCGCGAACAAGGGTGAACTTAAAATTTGGGAAAAACATTAAATCCTTCCCTATGATTATTTCCACATCAGGGCCATTTCAGGGAAATTTTTGCGATTTTTTTGTAGGTTAGGAACGAACAAGCGTGAGCGCAATGAATAGCAACCCAAGTTCAGCAGGCCCAGTATTCTGGCCAACTTTCTATATCAGGTTCGATTCGATGTTATGACAATTCCCGGGAACTCCCGATATCTGTCATCACTCTCAGAGATCGTTTAGCTAGCCAAAACGCGCAGAGTTCCTCAAAATTCCATTTCGTGAATAAATCAAGAATTTTTAATTTTTGTGTGAATCGAAATAGGGTGAATCCTCAGCAAAGAACAGAAGACGTTTATCGGAACGCAACGAGGGATTCTACTCCAACACTAGATCACCTAGAGTCGCTCAGAGAGACGTTACTCTCGACTATGGAGTGAAAAGAGCAACGATGGAGCACTTCGCCAAAAGTTCACACTATGTCGACGACGCCCGCCAACACCAGGTGTTGAGGACCAAGTGTTGTGCAGTAAATGCATATCTTGTAAGTGAGGTACCACAGCTGCATTATCATTCTGTTCATAGTGTGAGGCGAGGATTATGACCGAGATTATACGGTAGAACATTGCGAAGCCGGACCAAGAGTTGAACGCAGAACCGAGGCGACGGCGAAGATGACTTCGGACGCCCATCGTCTCGATGCGCCCAGATGGGCACCCTCAGAGGTCTCCGGGAGGTGAGCAAATCGCATATAGGAGAACCGTGTGTCTACGGAAATGAGTAACTTACGCTCCAGTGAATGAACTAGGGGTGAAGATAGGCTAAGGGGTAGTCTTGAACTCCGATCTAACCTGCATACCGAACAAATTTGTATGATTTCTGAAATTACGTACATTACTGAAATCAAACATTATCGTCAGGTTTTTCCGGGTTTTCCTGCAGCTGAAAAAGCAAATGCGCCACTGAAATCAATGAAGTCGCCCCGGAGCGCCAATTAATTTTTATTGTTGTATTTATTTTATTTTTATCGTTGTTTTAACATATTGTAATAATTTTATAAATTTTTAATTAAGCTACATTATTCTCCAATATATTTCAATTCTTGAAAATCTTTACTTTCATTGGACAATATTGACATGTTGCTATGGTGACCATGCGAAATCACGAAAGAGACAATGTAATAACTGCGGACGGCTTTGTCATCTCACCTACATATCAAAATCCCATAGTTTGAACAAGGAACATAAACGTCGCTTTGCGAAAAAAATCATAAAACTGGTGACGACTTACAATGCTTGAATCTTCAATGTTCGAATATCAACACTGCACCAAAATGGGCAAAGTCTAATAGCTCATCACCTAGATGATTAGAGATGTATGTTCAAATCAAATATCGGCTTTACAAGATTAGTTATTCGTGTAAATTCCGTACTGAAACCTGTGGAACCGACGAAATGGAACTTGGTGCTGCAAAATGCTATTCGATAAACTACACCAATACAGAAAGAAACTCTTGTACGAATCCAGTAACCACAAAAATATATATGCCGGTTGCAGGGGTTATGTCATTACCACGGAGAAAACGACTTCATTATATGACCAACAGAAAACTTTGACGATCACTAAAGAAAAATATGATGTGGAGCAGAGCAGACCCACTTTGGAAATTTTCCACTCAAATAAAAAATACCATATTAAAGACAAAAAACACTCGGACAAAAAGTCAGTTTTCCACACAGAAACGATTGTCAGGAAGAATTCTCCGTAGTTAAGCAACAAATCGACATATTTTTTAGGAGTCAATGACAAATGCATTTTTATAAGTCATGAATTCTATTTCAATTTGTGTCAACTGGTACTAAATAGATGAACTGACATTCGATTCATTGTGGAGAACTGTTTTGTTGGTGATGAATTTATTATATATTTGAGTGGAAAAAATTTCAAAATGGTTTATAACAATATCAACAGTAATATGGAGACTCAAATAATTGGGTGTACATTTTTTGAGAGGTGCTAAAGTAGGTGATCGGTTTTTGAAACTAAACTCTAGGACACGTTGTTACTTACCACAGGAAGACACTTCATCATCTCCAAAATCGGAAAACGTATCAGCATTGGCATCGTCATATGGATACCACTTACTAGAATTGACGGCACAAAGTATACAGCTTTTTAATTTTCTACGAGCGTTAAATTTTTTCAATTCTTCTATTGTGTCATTCAAGTGTATTCGTAGACCCTTATCTCTGTCCTGTAAAAAAAACGATGTTAAGTGAATGAATATTTTACTTTGCTGACATTTACATTGAAGATTATGAGATGTAGTGTCATAAATGATAATTTTTTTTAATGAAGTAATACGGATGATTAATGAATTCAAGAATATAACAAGCTAACTTTGCAAATTGTAATGCTAGTGGTTTTTGAATAATCATGTGTTCTTCAGGATTTTTTGACACATATTTAGCAGATATCGCACTGGTTGTGTTTTTCGATATCGGAATTCATGTTCACTTAATAACATGAAGATTTGGCTCTACTCTGGCTCTACTACATTAGTCTCAAATGAGACTAATATGAATTTTCCATTATTTTTTGATTGAATGAATGTGATAAAAATAAACTATACATTCTTCAAAAATAATTTTATCTCGATTATTGAAGTAAAATTTAATATTTTTGGTATTGAAATGAATGATTATGTTAACTTTTCGAAAATTATGTATTTTGTGTCTCTTTTCAGATGCTTAAGAACTACTACGAGCTATCTTATTTCGAGTGACCGCTTGTTCTATATATTGTATCCAAACAATTGGTGGATTGACATCGTTCCAAATTCTACAATTTTGTTTGTCCACGTACCCATCCATTCAGAAATGGGCCTCATCGCTGAAGATGATTTTTCGATGAAAATTAGGGTCAATTGATAATTGCTCTAAAATGACAACTCAAAAATCATTATTCTTGAGTTTAGACTTTAAAAAAAATTGGTAAATATTTCTTTATCTAAACTGTATCAACATCTAAACTGTATCAACTTGAAACAGTTTAGATGATAATGTATCAACTTGATACAGTTTAGATGATCGATAAAGAAATGTTCACCGATTTTTTTCCTAGGCTTAACTCAAAAATATTGTATTATTTTAGAAATACTAGTGCGATATGGTACCTTTAGTAGTTTAGTGAACTACTAACAGGCCTTCTTACAGGTCACTGTCATTTGAATCATCATATGCAGAGACTCGGACTGTCGGAAGACACTGTGTGTCACCTCTGTTTGGAAAATGATGAAACAGCAGAACACATACTTTGTGCCTGCCCAGCTCGGAACCGAATCAGGTTTTTAGAGTTCGGCAGAGCCGTACTCTTACCATCTGACCTGAAAGACCACTCACTATACAAACTAATCGGCTTCGTTGAAAAGCTGGGTTTATTTAGTCGACTGTGAATATGTGAGCCACCATAAACCCTTGCGGGTTGCGGTAGGGGGTCTAATAGACCCACTCACTTTGGACCTAACATAACCATAACCTAACCTCCAAATCATTCACAAAATGTGCGCAATGATTTGAACGACAAATTTCGTGTAGAAGGGTAAAAAACGTTAGGTACTTGGGCCTTCCCAGACTTATAAAGGAAAATCTGAAAATTATGTTTTTGGATTTTTACGAATAGAATTACCTATTATTAAAATATTGTTTGATGTAGCCGGTACTACGTTGTAGGAGATCATCATGAAAAATGATAAATGGAACTTTCTATGTTTTTTACCACCAGTAACTATCGTTACTGCAATTTTGTCCTATATGGACATTTTAAATTCATTAAAAAATAAATTGTTTTTCTGTTTGATTATTGTTCTTGATGATGATATTTATTTCAAATGAAACGCTATAAAAATGTCAAGTGTGATATACCACTGAATTTTGATATTATCACTTTATCAATATTTATAATGCAAGAGAAAGGTCATATTTGGAAAAAAATTATTGGAGGCCGTATTGACATGAAACGTTCAATCAAAGATTTCTTGTTACATCGTTACAATGCATTTCGAATACAATAAAACTGTATTTTCCATTTTTTTATAATTCCAGAAATAACAATTCTATTCGTAAAAACAAAAAGAGCATTTTCAGTTTTATCTGTATAACTCAAGGAGAGCGAAAGTTTCTATGAATTTTCTTTAAGGATTGTACTGGTTCCCACGATAGTAACCTTTATAAACGGTATTGCACTGTTTGTTTCTTCATTTAGGTCAAATTTAGTAATTGAAGTTTAACACTCTTGCTATTGACAAATTGACCTGATCACATTTAGTTTCGATGACAATACAATTTATTGAATTATGAATCATTGTAAATTCAAAATGGCGGATTACATATTGTTTCACAACTACCTCAATATGGCTATCAAATGACAATACTTTACTATCAGAATAGTAGTACACTTTGAAAAAGATGCAAATTCAAGATGGCCGCAGCTACAAAATGACGGATTACATATTACCTTGTAACATGGCATTAAATGAGGCACTAAATGAAACAAGCAGAATGAAAATTTGTTAAATTGTTTTATTGAAAAAAAAAGATGATATTGATGTAGATGATGTACTGAAAACTAAAAATAATTCAGAAGGTACAAGGTAGCAGACATCACACCACTCACCTCAGCAATCTACGGTATTGATCAGATAGAATAATAATTAGATCGTTGGGTGTAGTATTTACATATTAACTCAGGTTACGCTACCGAGGAAACTGACCTATGTAGAACGATATTTGAACAATTACTCCAACCATCATCCGCAACAGAAAAAACGGCCCATTGAGAGCAACACGTATTTGTGAACCAGAAATGTTTCATCGGAAGAATCCATTCATACAGGTCCAGAGTGACCAAAATCAACAACCTTTACGAACAAGTCAGAAGCACTCTACTCTGGTACCGGAACGGACTATAGTAGATATAACTTTTTTTGTCCTCCATAAGTGGTGTAAACAACCAGTCAATTAGTGTTAGATCAGTCAAAAATCAATCTTTATCAAAATTAGAAAAATCGCGATACGAAATCCACTTGAAATTATTCTTTCTAATGCTGAAATTCTTAATAGTGCACAACATGACCATATGATTAAAGATTCCTTAAATATCAGTATTATCCACATTAAAAATTATTTCAGGATGAGAAACAATCAGAAGATCAAGTAAAGTTTGACTTCGAGTGGTAACTGTAAAGGGTATCTGGGACAAGTTGAAGGTCGAAAGAAATTGATTGATATTCAAGTCACCCGCCATTATGAATTAGTCACTCGCAGGTAATAGATTTAAAACTGTTCCTTTTAATTCATTGGGACATGTTGAAATATTAGACTTGGGTGGACGATACAATATTCCGAAACAGATGTTTTTTCCCGCCGAATTTATTGAGATCCAGAGTTGTTCGAGCCCAGGACTAATTTTGAAAAGCAACATTATAGGTTAAAGTGTTCTTACAAAGCTATGCAGCCCCCTCTACCATACCTATCGGCTCTGACGGTATGATAAGTCGCGATAAGTCTGCTAAGTCTGCTAAGAGTAGTATAGATAAGGCAAAATGTGAAATTGATTTTATATAGCTTATAATATTTCAATTATTAGATTTACCAACTATTACATAAGGACACATGGTAAAATTAATTTAAGACAAGTAGATAAGGCAAATTGTAAAATTAATTTATGACACTCAAGACGCAGGTACCTGAATCAGGTATCTATAGTATGAATAGGGATAGTTTTGTGAGTATGATTAGTTTGATCTTCCTCTTGAAGATGATCACTTGGTGATCGAAACACGTGTCGAGGTGTTAAAATAACGGTTTGGTGTTAGGAAAAACTTCAGTTATTCAAGTTGAACTATGATTCGACGTGGATTAACCATTCATTAATAAGAACGACAATTTTAATAAGCTGTTTCGATCAGAGAAATATTATATATGAAGATGAACAGTTTTCCACTCTTCACACATAGTCAAAAAAGTTAAGTGTTACCTGATACATTACATTCGCCATTTTGTTAAGTTTAAATAATTAAATCAACTAAGAGAACAATTTGTTCAGGCCAGTATTTTAGCCAATATTTCAAAGAATTGGTTGCCTTCTTTATTTACCTTTGTTATTTATTATTATTCGAATCTGCTATATAAAAATCTTGTGTTCAGTGCTTATCAACTGACCCGTGCTAATGATGAATGTTAAAATGTAAGCCCTTGTTGATTCCTAGCTCAATTTTGAGTTTTATTTATTGTTTGAATTACAAATTTTGGAGCAACAGCTGTGCTTCGAATGGAACACCATTAATATCAGTACGTGAGCGTCTTTTCAGTCAGAGCGTTTTATTGAGTGTTTCATCGTAAAATAACAAGTGTTAATCTGTTAATTTGTTTTGTGAAAAAAGAACTTATTTAAGTAAAAGTTTACTATGATATATTACATAAAATTTATAATCTTTTATTTAATAGAATTGAATATATAATAATATTATATATTATATATAATAATTATGTATTATATCATATATATATATATATATATATATATATATATATATATATATATATATATATACAGCTGTTTCAGCCTATTGGGCATCGTCAGTACCGGGCAGGCAGTCCTCGATTGAAGACAAAATGAGAAAAAACCAAGAAAGTACTTGATAAAAATAGCTGCGTAAACGCAAGCGAAACATAAGTGGAACCATCTATTGGTGTGACACCCAAGTCAACTTGTCAAGTTTGGGAAGCTTCCCAAGTCAACTTGGGAAGCTTCCCAAGCATCGATCAAATCTACATTCAAATTGGAAAAATTACCACCGACGGAAGGAGCTGCAAAGCAGCACATTTTGCGTGTGTATCACCAGATAAAAGAAGAAGTAACCTCCTTCTTGCAAAACTTATACTCGGAGGGAGCCACAAAACACAAACAAACCTAATTTACTGGTCGTGGCTTTTGATATTTTGAGATATTCAAATGCGCTCAACACAAAATCACAAGGAAATTAATATATGATCTGCTTTTCGTCGCAAGCTGGATATATTTAAAAAAGATATTGCAAGACAAGAATTTATTCATATTCCGACAACTCTTTAATAAAAAAATAACTCTCCGTTTCTTAAATCGTCATTTGAAGTTGATGTAGCAGCAGAATGGGCAGATGTGGCTGCCAAAGATATCACTTCAAATATAGATCATTGATTTGCAAGATGTGTATTTGCAAAAATATAAAACGGTATTCACTGAAGAATTTTGGAGCAAACATGTTCCAGAAAAATATGAAAATTGCAAGAAACTAGCTGTGAATTTGGCCACTATGTTTGGCTCGACATACGTATGTGAAACATATTTCGCAAAGATGATTTTTTTCAAAAACAAATATCGTACGAGATTAACGAACTCCCACATAGAAGAAACACTTCTAATTTGCTGTTCCTCTCGAGAACCAAACTATAAAAAACGGACTCAAGACCGTCGGTGTAATTTCTCACATTAATTTTTGGTCTTGTGTTTTATAATTCAGAATTTGATTTGAAACCAAAATAATACATAGGTGGGACTTAATTTTTATCAGTTTTTTTTCTGGACCTCGTAGAAATTTTCCCACAGTTACCGGACCCCACCTTAAACTACTTGCCGATCCCTGATCTAGTGTATGTGAGTGTGATTTCAAATACATGTATTAATATATCTTTATACGCCACTGATATCGATATTACATCAAGAAGCACATATAAAAGTAATGGAATATTTCCGTTATTATTAGTTTTTTTGCACAAGGATAGTGAATATTCGTGGAGCGTAAAAAATTAAATCTAATTACCTTTCTTCAGGTATCTGAAAAAATATTTTTTCCAATGTGTAAGAACTGGAAGAAATCTGTGTTAGTCATTTGGAAATGACTAAGGAAAGCTGGAAAATGCTTAAATTGCTTATACTATATATATTGAAATGTTCAATTCGAGTTGAAGTATCAATATTTTTATTCTGAAATTCTAATAATTTTCGTCAAATTCATTCATCTGCCATGCTCTTCGGATACCTTTACATCTTTAGGGCTTTGTATCAGTATGCTATTTTGAATGAGGTTTTTACATATTTCGAAATATTTTTGGAAAATATTCTGAATTAATTATTATGAATCATATACCATATGGAAAGACTGAAAGTGCTTATTTTGAACATATTTCAGATATATTCTATTTCGAGTATATAGTGGTTTCCACTTAAATAGAGCCACCCTGAGTAAACCATTTAATATTGAGACTCGAAAAAATAAATCGTAAAACAGGTCAATGTTGATTTTCAGAGAACACATTTCTAGGTTAAGAATGGTCCCCTCAACAGCCACTTCTCCACATATCAACCCTAATTTCAATAATTTCAAATGGAAATAATAGTTGAGTAACATCTCATTTGGGAGGTATTTTAATTATGTATCCAACTTCATCATTTGTTTGACATTACAAATATAAACAGTATCAGAACAGAACATTCTTTCGAGTTTTTATTGAGTTCCAAATTATAAGGTTTGATCATTTGCCAACGCAAGTGTCTTGAAGACTTCAGAGAATGCCATTGGAAGACAACAGTTGGGTAACCAATAATAACCCATTGTTACCCTTTCAAAGAATATGTGAAATATTCTCATTTTTAATTAGTTACAATTATATTCTTTGAATATATTTAAAAGATATAACATTTCGAAAATACATATTTTACATATTTCCAGAATAATCAAGGAATTCAAAGAGGTCTCAGAGAATATTCCAAAAAGACTCGAAAAATATTCAGACCGGAAATTATTCAAAAGTTTTTTGAAATGTATTCAAGACTAACAAGCAATTATTCAAGTTCATTGTATTCGTTCGAAAATGTCCTTATAGGACGAAACTGCAATAACGTTTGTTACGAATACAAGTAGTAAAAAACATAGAAAGTTTCATTTCTCATTTTTCATGACGATATCTTCACACGTAGTAAAGGTTACATCTATCAATTTGATTATTCAAAATATATCAATTGAGGAATAATTTATTCTTCAAAGAATATATTTTGAATATTCACTTGTTACTTGAGTTGGCTATTTTGATGTCCAATGAAGCTTTACTGGAAAACTTCACATGTTATGCAATTATTTCAAATTTAACTCACCCGTAACCACCTATGATTCAAAACTTCTTGTATTGTGATCCTTTGTTTCGGATCGACACTCAACATTTGTTGAACCAAGTCTTTAGCACTATCACTGATGATCTGCCACTGTGGTGCATTATCCATCTGTAACAAAAATAAAACCTTATTGACATTTTGAAACTAAGAAACTGTCATTCGACTATGTAGAATAAAATCAAAAAATGTTTTATTTGATTATTGTATTGTAGAATTTCTATTTTGCTTTGGGTGCAATAAGTATTAATGGAATTATGTTTCTCGTCCCATGCCCTACTCTCATTTTATATTCAACTAGCGATACGCCCGGCTTCGCACAGGTACCAAAGCGTATATGTTTACAATTAGTGTCATTAACTTCTAAATAATAATAATGTCATTTAATAAAATTCAATCAAACAAAAATATGTTCACAACAACAAATTTCAAAATGGGTCAGTATTTCTTTGTACAATATCGAACAAAAATGTGATAAAAACCACTCAGTATACAGTGTGTCTCACTTCACATGGAAACACCCCCGTATCTTCCGTAATAATCGAGGTAGAATGATGAAACTCTAAGGACTGATAGAAATGCTCAAAACACACATACCACCTAAATGGGGTTGCCCAAAGTTGCCCGCTACTCGCGATGGAACAACCTACTTTTACGGTAATACATGCTAGGGGGCAAAATAGGCTCAGAATTCCTTCACACTCGTGATCAGAACTACCAACTCACTATAAATACACTTGAATTCCAGTACTGAAAAATCCTAATTTGTCTCATTTCTCATGGATTCACCCTAGTATCTTCTGTAATAATTGAGGTAGAATGATGAAACTCCCAGGACTGATGGAAATGCTCGAAATGCACAAACCATCTGAATGGGGTTGAAAAAACTAATTAATACAGTTTATTGTATGATTTTCACTAAAAAGGGTTTTACAAAAACCACGACATGTGTTTCGCTATGCAATAGCTTTCTCAAGCAGTTTATGCTTGAGAAAGCTATTTGGAAAAACGTTCTTGAATAGTGAAGTTCGAGGTGTACTGAATTTAACCTCGAAACGGTGAGTAGCCACAGTCCGTCGCGTATTTCTGATACGTACCACTCTTGGTGGAATCGAATGTGCCAAGTCACTTGAACACCTTCCGTGAAAATATTTATAAAAGAGAGACAAATCTCCAAACTTTTTTTTTTTCGATGTTCCAGACTATCAAGGTTGCAAGTGATGTTCGTGCCTCAAATCAAGCAAAGGGCTTTTTTCTGAATGGAATCCAGCAGCTTCAGAGTACTCCAAAGAAGGTCTGATCTGAGCTTTATAAAGCATCAAAAGTTGCTGAGGTGTGTACAGTTTTCTGGTTCGGAACAGTGTTCCAAACTTTTGAGAAGCAGTCTTTGCAGTTCCAGTGACATGATTGTACCAAGACATTGGTGTCCATGTTAACCCTCAACAAACTTATCGAAGCAGAAAGCGGAATTGTCTGTCTTGACTTTATTGTATCCGGTTCGGAGACATTAATCTTTTCGTGGCATTAAATTGAACCTGGTTACTTTCACCCCAATTCGTGATAACCTCTAGAGTCACATTCAGATATGCAACCTCCTGCTGCCGGTGAAGATGTGCATTCATAGCCAATGTCCTGGAATTCAAATGAAATGACAAGACAAGTGTGCTGTCGTCAGCAGAGCAATATACTGGATTGTTTTATTCCAATTAGTCGTTGATATACAATAAAAAGAGGGTTGGAAACAATATGAATCCTTGAGAAACACCAGCGTTGATGATAAAAGTATTTGAAAGATATCCATCAACGGCAACTTGCAGGAAACGTTCTTCCAGAAAGCTGGAGAGTCATACACAAAAATGATCAGACACGCCATAGCATCGAAGTTTGGTCAGCAAATCCTCATGCCACACACGGTCAAAGGCTTTAGAAATGTCAAGCGCAATAGCTCTTGACTTTCCATGTTTCTCAGTCTCGATAAATAACACTTGACATGATTTGACCATTCAGAACTCGAATGATGATGAAACCGTCAGCTGACGATAACAAACATTACGCTCATGAAGTTTGAAGCTGAGGTACAAATTAGGTACGGATAAATGTACAATGACAACCTGCAAAGACGTTTCCAAAAAAAAATTCAATAATTTTCCTTGTTAGTCACATTTTATGATACATTTATTTCAATCCACTTTTATCCTTCACTGTCGTTCCAGAAACTCAGAATTTCCATCTAAAAGATATAATTTTACGCACTTGAGTTTATCACCGGAACGATCTATCAATACATGGCTACCTAATGCACGTGTTATTCGTTCATTTTTAATGCTTGTGCTCGGAACGGCCCAATGAATTACAACGATGTATTATTCATCTAGCGTTGCAAGAAAATAACCATCGAGTAGTTCTTGTTTTATTATCCACTCTTTTCTCCAAATTGCACGATGAACTATATATCGTTCACGTTGATGGAAACTTAATATATTGACACATTGCCAGTGTTTAATTCGAGGTGTTCCTCCATTCCGAGTGTTACAAATTGGAACTAGAGATGGGGAGAGTGAGAAATCCGTGAAAATAAACAAGCTCGCCCTGAAAGGATTCTTGGTGGTAATATATCTGTCTAGTATTTTTATATTTATTAAGGTTGTTAGATCTGGAATAATCAGAATGGACAGAACACCATATTGCTTTTCTAAATATGAATTGATTCTGAATCGAAATATTTTTCGAAGTTGTTGCAGATGCTCAAGTGTATTGTTGCCTTTTTTATGAAAGACCCCAAACCGATAAGCGGTTAGATGAACATCATAGAAATAGAATCGATAATTTCCTCGTTTGAAAAAAAACGTAACCAACACGATAGGAAATTTCATTTTGAGTAAATCACCTAGTTTGCAAGAAGTCTTTTCCTAACTAATTATTTCAATAGCTATTTAAATGTATTGTGACTAGTTAATGAATTAACTGTCTTAAACAAATTTATTTCCAATGATAATTCAATAATCACAAACTAATTTATTTATTACAACACTTAGCAAGTATCGCTTAATTCATTTCCAATATTTGAATTTCTTGTTTATCCGCTTGATTCACTTTCTGAACTGCCCTCTTGAGTCGGAAAGACGGGCTTATATCGGTAAATGTACTTTCGAGAATTCTGTAGTCGGTTGAAAAGTATTGATTTTGAACATTCAATGTTGTATGATTTGATTTAATAAATTTCAGAAGACTTTTTATAGTTATATGTATACGGTGGGTAATAAAAATATGAAATACTTGCATTAATAAATAATAGCTCATTTTTAATTAAACAACCATAATTGGTTTTACTTTCGTATGGCAATTGGAATTTTCAATACTTTTCAACGAGAGCATTTGTTAATGTATCACACACCGGTACAGCTTACCTGTTCAAATGAGGCATACCTGATTATTTTCAATTTTCGCTTGGAAAGTTGATGACATCACGATTCAATCCGATCTGATAGTGCTTTAATTAGGTACGTTACTATCTGAAGAATATGAATTGATCATGAAGCTCCTGTCTATCCAATGAAAAGCGAAAAGAGATTGTGAAAAACTTGAAAGGATTCAAATATAAGTCGGAAAAAAAGAAACAGAAAATCGCTCTTAATCAAAAATGACTGACTCTCTTTCTGACATATCAACTGAAATGACAAATCTTGTTATAGAAATAATTAGTTAGGAAAAGACTTCCCACAAAGTATGTGAGTCACACAAAATGAAATTTCCTAACGTGTTTTTCAAATTCTGATAGAAAATTGTTCTTTCATTATTTTTCCAATGATGAAATTATCACATCTATTTCCATTTGATATGTTCATCATACCGTTTATAGATTTGTTGTCTCTCATATAAGAGTCCATAAAAAATGCTTTACATGTTTCTACTTGGAAAATATATGATTCCAGTTTCGAAATTAGTTAAAAACCGAATCAACTTTTCACTCAATAGTTATGAAATGAACTTTCTGTAACAGGTTACAGGCGTTTTGGCATCTGCAACAACTTTGATAATAGTATATTATGCAACGATCATGTATTGATGGTTATTAAGACACGAGCATTAACCGGGATACGAAACGAGCCGAAGGCGAGTTTTGTATGGTATATGCGAGTGTATTAATAACCAATACATGAGAGTTGCATACGCTATTTTTTCTAAACCCGATAAATAATGAAAAACTATAAATATTATATTTGTATTGAACACATTTACAGTAATCAACTCATATTTAAAAAAAAAAACACAAACTTAATGGTATTATCATGGATATATGAAAACTAAAACGATTCTAATTATATTTATATTGAATATAACAACTGTAATTAATCTGATCTTTTAAAAATATTGGAGTCGATGATATTATTCCTTCTATATCGCTGTTTTCAGACATTTTGATAATATAGGAAGGTAATATGAAAACTGATTTTGACAAATAAAGCAATTAGTTACTTAGGTTAGAATCTAGGACAAACAAAGGAACAGGATTCTTGATTGAAAAATTATGGGTTTCTATTGGTTGATAATCTGTATCGTTATGAAAAATCTGTATCATAATGGATATTATTATGAAACGGATTATGGTCATATAAGTGTATTGTTAGAGTACGGGTGTAGAAAAATATCATTTTATTGGAATACATCTTCCATTTCAGAAACAATTCATATTTTGAAAAGCAATATGACCATGAAAGCCCACATTCCGACATTAAAAGTGTTCTTGTGATGCAGTTTGGAACCTTTGGTGTAGTGATGAATATTATTGGAGGCCTTTTCCCAACACCAAACCGTTATTTTAACACCTCGAGACGTGTCAATCACCATGTGACCATCTTGAAGGTAATCAGTTGGTGATCGAAACAAGTGTCGAGGTGTTGAAATAACGGTTTGGTGTTGGGAAAAAACTCCAGTAATATTTATTAGAAGAGTTGATGGTTTTGTTGAGGGCGTTTTATTGATATTTTAGTTGAAGCATTCTGACTATTACCATGAAGACATGAACAGCGACGTGTTTGAAAAATATTTTGAGCAAATTTCGGACTTCATTCTACCTGACTGATACCGTCGTGGCAAGTTATCATTCCAGTGAAGTTGAGAGAACAGCATATGAGTGGTTTCGATAAAAAACGTACCGTTTTATGAAAGTATGATTAAATGAGAACTATTGTTCATAGTACCTATGCTCAAATGAAACTCGCTTCACGAAATATCGAGTCGACAAGATGGCACAGAAATGAAATATGATTATTCTGGGTCTGCATCATTATCATTACGAACTCAATCCCATTGAATTCGTTGGGGCTCAAGCGAAGGGTTTAACTGCAATAAAAAACGACATTCGAAATGAAAGATGATGAAATACTCTTTGAGGAGTCCTTAAAAAATGTCGATTCTAATAAATGACAAACATTTATTGAACATGTTGAGAAAGAAGAGGATAACATGTGGTAATTAGACCCTTCAGTAGAGGAAATTGTAGAACTTTCAGTCATAACATTCGATGAAGGTTCATTGCATTCATCTAACGAAAACATCATAATTTTCACTTATACCTCATATTTTATTGAATAAGCATATAGCTATTCATTATAATGGGAATATTTTAAATCGAACTGTTGATTTCAATTCAATATTGATTGTATATAAATAAATAAACATTGTTAATAGTTTCGACCAGTATTTTTGAATAAATATCCAAACGCATGCCACTGCAGATATAAAACAATCCAAGACCTCATAAAAAATTTAAGACCCACCTATACTAGCTGTGGCAAAGCATAACGTAATGACAATATTTTGTTTGAGTAATTTGTTAGCGTTTTCAATATATATTGAGTATTTATCATTTGTCACCATTATGAAACAGAGTATAATTGTGTTGAAGTGAAGGCATCAATTCAAAAGAAATGGGAATATTTTCCAGGAAAAGTTTTTCATAGCATTTTATTTAGATTTGGAACCCATGGAGGATGCGCAGTATCGTTCATATTGTCCATCCTTTTTTACATCAGAACTCAATCAAATCCTGAAATATGCAAATTTCCTGGCTCAATACAAATTTTATTGAAATGTAATTTCAAATTGAACTTCGAGACAAAAACAAAAAAGCAAATCCTAAATGAATTCAACATTGAACAGTATTGATTTCTGTTTGAAATCCATGTCAAGAACCAATTGGTCCAAACACTTCTCTTCTAGTCCAACTTTTGGCAGAATATTTGGATCAGGAATGAAAACTTTGTGGAAAATTTAATGTGCAAACAAAAGTATATTCACATGGTTTTCATAAATCTTAGACTTTTAAACAAATTAACGGGTCTAACTCATTTCATCCGCAAAGGCGTTCACAACATTACTGACAATGTCACATATTGCCGACACAATGGATTTACAAGACTACAAACTAAATCAACTTGACTATTACTGGAGTTTTATCCCAACACCAAACTGTTATTTTTAACACCTCGACACGTGTTTCAATCAACAAGTAATCGTCTTCAAGAGCAAGATTAAACGAAATTACATATTTTCAAAAACTTCACCTCCCAATTTGATCTCCACAAACTTTATTCGAAAAAATATAATCAAAACATGTTTCGCTAGCACAGTAGCTTTTTCAAGTATATGAAAGTGTATGAATTCATATACTTGAAAAAGCTACTGTGCTAGCGAAACATGTGGTGATTATATTTTTTCACATAAAGTTTGTGGAGATCAAATCGGGAGGTGTAGTTTTTGAAATCACTATGGATCTTCTTCAAGTACCGGTCGAATCAATCAGTATATTACATATAATATTGCCCTTATTTATACCATAGATCCCTCTGCTAGATACCTGCGTCTTAATTTTCTGAAATTAGTTTTACATGTTGCTTTATCTACTAGTCCTTGAATTAATGTTACAATATTGCCTTATCTAACAGTCAGGTAAATCTGATAATAAAATATTATTTCAACAAGCTATATAGTATACTATTAGGTATTGGTCCACCATCGTTATTCATATTATTATTATGCTTACCTACTTATTTCTACAGTGTCATAGGCATCTAGATGCCTGTTGCTGTTAACTTGTCTAACTTATCTTAATGCATCTTAGATTCATTAAGATTAGTTAGTTAGAAATAAGTTAATGTACACTAGTCATCTTAGTCAAAATTAAGTAAGCATCTCGGAATTCGAGATACCAGCTATTAACTGGTATAAACTTGTATTTTGATGTCTTGAAGTTTACTCAAAACCCACATATGGTAGGGTATAAGCGACTATTAAAATATAAGGTAAAAGGTAACAAAACTCGATTTTTTGCATATCTCGTTTTTCGCTTTTTGTAATCAAGTATCAATTTATTTAATAACATTTACCTGCCCGCGTAGTTATAGATTTGTTAAGGAAAATACTCAAATGATATTTCAATTCAGATTTAAATTCTCCAAAAACTGTGGATGTGATAGATCATCTTAGTTATGCACAATACGTCGAATATACAAAACTGAATAAAACTTTGCAGTTCTCAAATATTCCACCAACAAGTGCAGCAGCTCACCAACATTTCAATCGTGTCTATTATCAATTCAAACTTGGTTAGGGCATGATTTGGAACCTCAGGAATGGGGTTGGACAATGCGTAAAGAATTCCTGAAACCTATCATAACAGTGTTAGCACCTGCTTCAGATAAACTGCATAATATTCTGCAGCATAATATGCTGCAACTGCGAGAGTGATTGTGGTTTGCGATGTGGATGCAGGAATTCGAGGTTGCCGAACTCTTCAGCTTAGGGCCAATGTAATGGGCAAGCTTGTTTCAATGCTTTACCATACCGAAGCGTTGTGAATGAAGACAACCATTGACCCCGAAATTATGGAAGACCTGGAGTCAAATATCGTTGAAGACGATGAAGAAGAGGACTTTGAAATACTAGGGCGGTCGGAAGACGACGATGAAGAAAGAAAAGATAATTAGAATTATAAGTTGTCTTCTGTGAAAATATAAAAAAACTGAACATACACTAGATGCAGTTCAAACTATTGCGATGTATATGAAAAAATGATTTAGTAAGCAAAACTTAGGGCTAACTAGGAATACTCATTGAATGCAAATCATAAACGAGAAGCTGCTCAGGACCATAAAAGTTCCAATAGAACTAATAATAAAAATGAACAAAACGATACCATGTCAAATGAGGATTTCTCTATTTACTTTCAAGACGTTGTAAATCAACTAGTGACTGATATGAGCAAATTGAATAATATTTCCTACAAAAACTTTTTGAATATTATGCGACAGAAGAAAAAATCGTTAGAATTTTCAATACATTCGCATGAAAAAGAACATGTAATGTCTTTATGGTCTGGGAGACTAGAAGAGCATTTCTGCACGCTGCTGCATCAGCGTCGTTTGTATTATTAAATCAAAATCATCAGCTACAATAATACTTTTGCTAAGATGCATCTCATTAAGACTCTCAGTAGATTTATGTAGTGCAATATTCATAAATCCGTAGATCGATACAAACATAGAAGAAAAATATTTTCAACTGTGATAAATGACCCAGCAATCTCATAATGCCACTCGAGATAGTCCTGTAACATATTTGATAGCTCAAATCTTAGCTTTTCTCTCGCAAAGATACACACACCCCCATGCAACATTTTTTGTCTTGTAAAGTCAGTTACGAAATTAAAGCCAGTAATTACCAAGATGTAGACGGCATCTGCATGCAACGAAGTTATCCAAGAGCTAAATATAATCAGGAGGGACACATCATTTTCAATCTCATTTGATTTCATAATTTCATCGGCCGCACTTCCAATGAACCCTCGATTGTTTCCCAAGTATCGGGGTAGAATTTTGATAGCGGTACGAATCTGTCAACTGAACAGCAAATTTAATATTCCTACCTCATCTTAGTTTGGTTGATTTGATATTCTTGAACCAACTTTCGGAGTCGTTGAACAAGATTAAAGATTAAATGCCACTTGTGAGCCTGACTCAACTCCATTATTCATTTAAGGCACAGAAGATGGCAATTATTATATGAATCGAGATGCTAAATGAATATAAATTTCGATTTAAGTATACGAAACGGAACTAATGAAATTCCATTTACATCAATAACTGCTTGAGGAAGGAAAGACGGTTGAAGATAATTACTTCGTTTGAAGAGATGTATCCTTAGTAAATTTTCTATTCATCCAACACAGGAAGTGAGTTGAGGCAGTGACATCTTACCCTAAGAAAACGCCATCTATAAGTTCGACAGAAGATTCAATCCACAAATATCAAAGATAATCAACCATCCCCAAAACAGTTCGTTGCAAAGCCAAGCTTCGACATCCACCAAAGAACTACTTGAAATGATCATTTTCCGACGTAAATCTCCATAATGAAATCTAAGGCCGTCCTGTTATTTTTTTCTATATTTGCTCAAAAGTTACTAGATTTATTGAAGAAATATTGGATGTGTTACCAGATTTGCCACTAGATTTTCACAGACCGTCAGAATTTCAAGGAATTCATCAAAAGTTGAAGCCACCATCTTGTAAAAACTTGTATGATAAGTATTTCTATTCTCCATCCAACATTTTCATTTTTCATAATTTCAGGAGAAAATACACATTCAAGTTTATCTCAAAAACTGTTTGAAATGTTCATTCGTAACTATCATGTTGAGCAGGTTACTAAAACATTGAGGAGCACACTTTATAAATTCAAGTACTTACGAAATATACTAGATACCTCGCGAATGAAAACAATGTATTATGCAATTAAAGAGTCTCGTCTTGCATATGGAATAGTAGGCTGGGGCGGAGTAGCAACATCACATTTGAAAAAATTTGATGTAATATAGAAACAATTTAAAAAAATTCTCCTCAGAAAACCAACAGAATACTCATCGGAAACACTTTTCAAAAATCAAAATTGCTCGACCTCAGACAACTTTACCTAGGAACTGTTATGGAACAACACAAAAAACGAACAAAACTGAACTATGTAGATCACAAGCATAATAAAGGATTTAAAACCAGTGAGCAACTGGACACGACATGCTCAACAAAAACAATCGTTCAGAGAACATATATTCATCTTGCAACTATTTCATTAAAAAAAAAAGTCAAATGTTTTATTTCAGAAACACATAGAATTTCTATGCATCGATTAATTGCTCCCTCTAATGCATGAAATGCGATCATGTTCATGATCATATTCCTTATATTTCTGTATATTTTTTCTTATGCTTCTTTAACCGCATACATTACTTAAGTGTTTCTTAAATGCTGCAAAAATGTGTATATGTCTACGATCAAATGCACTTTTCAATGTTTAATGTCACTACTCCACTCTTTTTTATTTGGTATTATACCTATAATTATTCAATAACCATACACGATGAAAGAACACCCTCGCCCAGGCAAGGCTTTGGCTTCATCACTAAAATTATTTATACCACGCAGGAACACTGTTAAAACTACCTAATAAAATGGGAATTAGTAAATTGGGACATTAATTTGTCAAATATATGTATAAGATTCCTTCCATCATTAGTATTGTAAAATCTTGGCAAATAATGGCACATTTTACAGCCTAACATTTGTTGCAATTTTTATACTTCTTAGATGTTTGCATTTTCATTTTACCATTCACCATTTTTATTTTTTTTTGCATTTTATTTTTACATATTACCTTTTTACATTCTTACATGATTATATTTTTACAATTCATCATTTCCAACATTTAAGATTTCCACATTTTTACATTTTCATAACCTGAATTGTCAAATCCATTTCACTCTCACTGTTCTGACTTATAATGTGAATATTGTGAATAAAACAGTAATACCCACGCAAAGGGTGTCCTTTGTGGGTTTCCAGAATTTGTTCAGATTGTTCAAATTGTTATTGACTGATCCTTGTACTGGAAATTGAATAAATTCATGTTATTATTATTATTATTATTATTATTATTATTATAACTCAAAGGCAATAATGAAGTTTGTTAAATATTCATTTATCACATTATGGAATGTTTCTGAGGCATTTTGGACAGGTGTTTTGATTGGCTTCTGGGTTTTGCCGTGGTCCAAACGTTTCAACTGCAACGACGGCAGTCACCTTCAGTAGCGTGGTCGAAGTACTCTTCTTGATGTGACAACAGTTGACGACATTAACGCCAGCCGTGAAAACCTACATTCACATAATTAGGAAAAGATCATTACTTATTCTATCTATAACCTATGGAATAGATTGCCATTGTGTAATGTATATTTTCTCCACAAAAAATCTGGGGGCATCATATCCAGTAATCCAGCAGGCCAGTCTAGGGAAACACATTTGCCTAAACACCTGCTGGGATAATTGCCATATTTCCACTTTAGAATCAGCCTGTCGTGAAGAAGCCTAATCTTACTGAAAGGTATAGTCGAAGTGAACGGTATTGTGCACTCTTAAAGTTGCCGACACTCTCAAAGGTAAAAAAAAAACAATATATAGAAATGAACCGGCAGCAAACTAGTCCAAGTGGACTGTAGACTTGGCGGTTCGTATTGGACAATTTTTACTAACAGAGTTTTATGATGGACTGAAGAGTCATGAAATCAAATTTGAAGTCATGTTACGGTGGCAAATCGAAATCAGGAATGCGGGGATGGTTATCGCCGTCGTTTTCAGTTCAGGAACTGATCGCGATTCGAGTGTTGAAATTCGATATTGGTGCAGTTATAATTATTCAAAACTTTTGATATCTATTTGAAATGTGGCGTCCTTGGACAAGTACTAATAGTAATAACGAGTGTGATAACAACGCAGACTTTTTCCACTGTAGTGATTCCAAAAGCGATGGTGAACAATGCGAAAAAGAGATACCAGTGAATGAGAATTGGATGCATTTGAATATTGAAACACAGATAATATATTTCAATGTATATAAGAATCTACATCTCAAGTTTGGTTTCGGAACAAACTATTACAAACAACGTCAGATTTGATCGAAATTCCTTTCTCAACTGTACATAAAATAGTCAAAAACAAATCTTATGAACGCAAGACGCGATGTGATACAGGATTACCAAAACCTTCGGATGTTTGTCTAATAAAATCATTGAAAGAAACAATATACGACTGTTGAAAAAGCAATGAGATTCCTACAACTGAAATCATAAGGAAAAAAATTTAATACTTCCGGCCATAACGTAAGCTGCTGTGACAAACTCTTCAGAATTGGATAAAGAAACTGGGATTTAGATTTAAAATAATAAACAAACATCAAGCAGTTATGGAAAGCAGAAGGATTGAGAAAGTAAGACTATATGGAGATTGAACACTTCCAAATTGATGGTGGAAATGAATTCGTTATTGATGTAAATGATGACAGTGATAGTGAAACAGAGAATATGGAAGAGGCATTATCATAAGCTTTCGAAGAAAGTTCGTGAAGTGTTTTTGAAGCGATCGATTGTGTGAGTAAGTAGTATTCAAAAGTATTTTCAAAATTGTCACCGTGTTATTTGAATCCATATTTTCCCACTCACCTAAATAAACGAAATATTTATTATACATATTTTTATATAGTTATTGTTATTCTTCCCGCGGAGTGTTTGTTTTTCAGTTTCGCAAAGATGTGGATCATATCATTTTCTGTGAATGGCAGTAGCACCATGGAAGGTTCTATTGGGCATATCTGCAGAATCTTCAAGGGGGATTTTTGGAATGTCATTAATGATTTTTTGGGGGGCTGATATAAAGAAGTTGTTGAATATATTTGCAACTTTACCAGGGTCTGTAATTTGTTCATTCCCCTGCAGAATTTGTATATTAGGTCGCATTGAATTTTCCTTATTTTCAAGTTTATTGATAATTGACCAGGAGGCCTTGTTTTTGTTTTCTGAATGTTGGATTACATTACTGAAGTGTAACTTTTTAACGTTCTCAATAAGATGTTTATGTTCAGCGAGCCTTTGCTTATATATAGGTTTTAGATCAGGGTGGTATTTTTGAAGAATATATAGATCCTTCAATAATGAACTAGAGGCTTTTATTTCCTCCGAAACCCAGGTGTTGCTAGCTTTACTTTTGTTTTGGAAGTGTTTCAAGGGAAATGCTACATTGAAGTGAGATGCGAGAATATTGTTAAAGTTTTTATATTTGTCATTGCAGGATTTTGCATCATGAACAGAGATCCACTTTTCAGAATCGAATAATTCTGCCACGTGCTGCTTATTGTTTTTGGAAAATATTCTTTTGTACCTACAAGCTTTTTCTGTCGCAGCGAGGTTCAACAGTGATTTATTAACGGAGGTGATAATAAGTCTGTGATCAGAAATAGGTGTGTCTACTACTGAAGAGATCGCCTGTACATTTGTAAAAACATTATCAACTATGGTTCTCGAGTATGAAGTTATTATTGTGTAGTCATTTACTGTCGATTTTAGTCCAAACTGTTCAGTGATATTCAAAATACTATCAGCCTCTATAGAAGGGGTACTGAAGTCAATGTTGAAGTCTCCGCTTAACCATATTTGTGAACTAACTGTGAATATTTCATTTAAAAGCATCTCAACTTTGTATAAGAAATTTTGAAGATTACCGGTAGGTGGTCTATACATGGAAACTATTTTGTGGGCTTCGAAGCCTCCACCACAGACCTCAAAGTCTTTTTCAGTACATATATGATCTAGAGAGATGGAAGTTGCTTCATAACCTTTCTTTGCCCATAATGCAGTGCCCCCTCCTCGATATGTGTTACGACAAAAACTACTCACCAAATAATAATTTTCAAATGGAAAGCTACCTATTTCATTTCCTAATAGCCAAGTTTCAGTTGACGTAATGAACGGTGGATATGAGTAATGCTCAAGTTCTACTTCTATTAGGGTTTAATTGTTTCTGATACTTTGGAAGTTAAGATAAAACATAAAATGTACATGTTCCAGTTCCAGCGCCTCACTTGTGTCTATATTGGGATGATTTATGTTGAAAAATCGTTTTCTTCACTTGTTCTATTGTAGTTATTGTATCGCTTGAAGTCGAATCTTTTGAATCCAACTCCCTTTGGCCAAAAGAAGATATCGTATAAGGTTTCCTTGTGTATGAAGTCGGTGCCTACCATGAAACATTTAAGACGTTGCTTATCAATTGCAAGTTCCTTCACTATGACTGTTTCATTGTTAAGTTTTTCCTCTATAATTTTTTTTTATATTGATGTCCTCCATATTTCTCTTGACTCTGTATGAATATATCCAGACTTTTGATTTTTCTCCAGTGAATTCTTCGTCATTTTCATCAGCACAGCCAATATTTTTATTTTTTGTGTTTTTGCGTGTTTTTCTATTGCTTTCAGAAAAGATGAAAATGTCTTCAGGTTTTTCAATGCTATCCTTGTTGTTGAAAGCGGTTTGAGGTTCAATTTCACTTTCTATGTATCCAGTTCTTTGTTTATTTATGGTATTTATGATTTGTGGTTGATCTTCATATGAGTCACTTGTTTTTGTAGTATTTGGGTATTCCACTTGTGATATTTCGTTTTTGTTACCAGTAGATCTTTTTTGTTATTTGTGTTTTTATCTGTTGGTAAGTTTTTGTTGGCCTTTGTTAAGAACATCACTTTTTCCCCAGCAAATCAATTTCCATTAATGAGTTATTGATGTTGCTATCACCGTTTGTACCTTGTTATTGACCTTGTTGCTCTGCTGCCACATATCCTTGGATGTTTTTTGATTGTTTCTCACTGCAGCACACTATTCTTGTTTCATCTAATGTATGGTATTGTTTTTTTTTCCACACAACTTTTGTGAAATGGATTCCCGCATTTTATACAAACTGTAACACAACTAGTTTGGATTTACAACATTCAAAAGTCTTACTGTTTGCTCTTTTATCGCAGAGCTCTTTACCAGCTTGTGTGCTGGTCAGCCATTTTGAATGGCGTTTGAATTAAGTTAATCAACAACATACATAATCTTGAAATGTAATTGATCTTCCAACAAAGTTTGATTAATTCTTCAATTTCAACATGTTTATATTCTAAATGGCTAAGTGAATTCATTCAGAGACAAATTCATTTTTACATTTTAGACTCTGCTATAAGAAGGGCGGCATGGAAATTAGCCGATCTCACTTTTAATGATTTGATAGTATATTTTGATGCGGCGTTTTAATACCGTTGTGTTGTGATGTTTTGATATCATTGTGGCCCCAAGGTAATGTTTTGGTAGTTTTGGAACTATAAATCACTTGATATCCTTATATAACAGAGCGACTTCATTCCACATCAGCGTATAAATATTCGGGAGGGCATCCTTCATATTTTCAATCACCGATTAGCTAACTGGCACACTAAATTCATTACCCAACGCATTGTTGGAAGTATCAAACTTATCAACATTCCCAAAGATGAAATCATAAAAGTTGTATGTCAGTTTCAAAGAATCCTTGTCGGTATAGAGAAGAGAAGCTTGAGGTCTATAATGGGTTTTGATGACATCATAGGAAAAGTCGTAAATGACTGTTTTGACATATCTAAAACCCTAAATGAAATGGTTTGTTATGACAAACTCTAACTTTACCCATATGTATGACGACAGAGTCTTCCGAAAATATGGATAATGTTTTGAAATTAGGGCGAGTTATTAAAGCATTGGCACCTATACCTCTTCGTATAGATTCCCAATGTATACCAATTCGAATGTCTCTTGTATTGTTTACGTTCACTATGGTCTTACCGTATATGTAATTGACATTCAATTTGAAGTAATTCTTCTCAAACTTATTCGAAGCCTCATTTCCCAGAATCAAATTCAAATTAATATACTTTTTCAACCATTGATCGAATCTGAGAATTACACGAGTCCTCATCACCATCAAACAATTACGGATCGTCTGTTTCAAGTTTCTATAATGAGGATATATTTCTTTATCATTTATATTCGGTACGAGTTCATGTATTTTGGACTTCGAACCAGGTGGTATGATACTTTTCACCAAAAATGGTAAGTCTGAATAGTGACCATGCAATTCGACAAAATAGTGCACATCTACTTCAAGAATATATGCTTGAGGGTTATCATCTGGAATACTATTGATATCTAGCTGAATTATTCCATCGGAGGTCAACCAAGTGAATCCGTCAGAAGCTAGTGATTGAGACATACTATGACCATTTAGATTCGTTATATCCAAGTACATAATGAATGATGCTCGTCAGAATTATAATTGAAAAGAAACTTATATTAGCTGTTTTCTCGGGTTTCGCTCCGTGTTCTGTGTATTTTATCCCCATAAGTTTTATTTACGGAGACGAAACAATAGTTGGAACTTTCCCTGGAAAAACCTTTCGTCGAGACTTTCATTGCAGTAGTATTTAAATGATAAAATTCAGAGTAGTTGTTTATGACTCAAGCCGATTATGTTTTGCCAGGCTTATAGCGGTATACCTGGGTCCGAGGTGAGACATCTGGTCACTAAACGTAACCACGGTCACAGGATAGATAGTTTAATAAGAAAAGTATAAGGTAGACAGTTTGGGATGTTTGATAATTTTCACCTGGGAATGCCGAAGGGTATGAAGTGAGGTACCGGGAGTGCGAGTTGAACCTCGAACGAGAAAGGTCGTGATCCTGCTGACCGTGGATTCGTTATTGAACTTGCGGGAGTTACGTGGTCATAGTTCCCACGACACGGCCATTCACACGGAGATTCAGCTGAGTAAGAGATATTCCAGGAATCCCTTATCTCGACATGCAGTTAGCATCCAGTTAACATTATATTAATTATCATTCTGTTTGTAGCTCTCGTAAGAGAGCTCTAGTTTGTAAAATAAATTCTTTTTAAAAAGTTATTTTCTCGTTCCAATCATTTAATTGGCGCAGTCGGTAGGATTTGTGCAGCGTGAAAACGAACTTTTTGCGTCGTGGAGTTTCAACCCCTTCAGCACAAATTCAACAAGAATCCTTCGAGGACCACCCAGAACGAGCGGACAAGGAGACGACAGAGCCCCATGGAAGCTGCAAGGAATCAACGGAGAAGGAACTGGAACTTACAAGTAAGTACCAAATATTTCCTTCTTGCCTTCACGAACCCTCTGTTTAAGGACTTCGGCGAAGATATATAGTATCGTTCATTGCGAACAAACTGTTGTCTATTCGAGACGAGTTATTTTAAGAAACTATTTATTGAGAAAAACAATTATTTATTTATGAGTGAAATTGAAGATATTTTATCACGATTGAATAGTTTATCATTTCAAGAAAGTTCAGCAAATAATACTGAAAATTTTTATAATACTTTTCAACCCACAATGGTTCCACCAGTTCCGCCCCAACCAACTCAAATAAATTGGAACCTTTTCAAATCTAGAATTAACAATTTAAAAACTTTTGATGGTGATAGCAATACATTGAACAAATTTATCAGTAGATGCGATGCTATAGTTAACGCGTACAATGTGTTTAAGGATGCTTCACTTGATGAACACGTTCTTGAATGTATTCAAGAAAAATTGACAGGTAAAGCCGAATATATGGTTGGTAACAGAACCGAACTTAATACTTGGGACGCCTTAAAATCTGCTCTGAAACAATGTTTTTCGGATAGGAGAGATTTGCACTGTTTAGTTTAAGAATTAACTAGAAGTCGACCCCTTAGAGGAGAAGACCTAATGACTTTCGGTAGTAGAATTCAATTAATCAAAAGTAATGTAGTTCAAAGAGTCAGTAACAACCCAGACTTAACTCCAGAAGAAAAACTTTACCAAACAACTCACTACGATAAAGTAGCCCTCAGTACTTTCATTGCTGGTTGTCTTGGTATTTTCAGAAATAATATGCATCTTAAAAAGCCAGCCTCACTGGAAGATGCCATAGCATACGTAAACGAGTTCGAAATTTTTGAAAAAATGTATGGTTCGTTAAACGATTATAAACCAAAGTTTAATACTTTCGGTAGACAATCCATCATGCCAAACGTCAACCAAAATGGCCTAGATTCATACAACCTCAAAGACAAAATTTTCAAAACGAAAATGATGATCAACATTTTTTCAATCCACAATTCTCAACTAGACCTAATTGGCCAAGCCAACCTATTAATATCCAACCCAGACAAATACCACCGCAAAGATACCCTACAAACCGAGAAGCTTTCGAACCCCCTCAGAATGTTTATAAACCAAAAAATATTCCACCTAATCAATTACCGAAACCGGAACCCATGTCCACTATATCAAGAAACCAAACAAAAATGTCTCAAAGACCTTTTTCTCAACAAAACAGCACTTTTAGGAACCCTAATAATTACCGAAACCCTCAAAAAATGGTTACCGCAAGTCAAAAACCGAATTTTATATCTGAGGAATTATTTTCTAACGAATACGATGAATTTCCCCAATATAATGACACTGATCAACAATTTTATGATAATCCCAACCTCAGTGAAGAAGCATACATTTCAGAAAATGCTGTTTATTTAGAAAACGAACCAAATTTTCAGAATGAATACTTAAGAGACGTAGATTGTGATGAAACTGGAAATTTTCATTTAACAACCCAATGCGAAAATCATACTTAGCCGAAATCAATGCATTTTGTAACAATGCATTACCGTATGTCGAAGTTAGTCACAAAAATAAAATTATTAAACTACTAATCGATATTGGAAGTTTAAGATCGATTATTAAACCATCTATTATTGAAAAATTATTCCCAAACAAAATTTATCACTCAAATACTATTATCAAAACGGCTTTAGGAAGTCAGAAAGTAAGGTACCAAGCCTCGATACCTGCTTTTCCAGAGTTCAACACAAACTATGAAATTACTTTTATTTTATTTGATTTCCACGATTACTTTGACGGAGTTTTAGGATTAACAGACTTGGTAAATATGCACCTGAATATAGACCTTGTGAATAAGAGACTGATAGGAAATCATGTTGAAATTCATTCCAAGTTCAGACAGTCTACAGATACGAATTTTTCTTTCTCTGTCAACCCACAAGAAAGAGTACTTAAATATCTGCCTGTCACAGTTCCTGAAGGTGAAATTCTTACCCTTGAGGGAACACTCAATGATCTTTTCATTCCGCAAATATTGACAACATCAAAAAATGGTTACGCCCTTATGGAAGTACAAAACCCCACCGATAGAACAATATCAGTGAAATTGATACAACCGCTTCCTGTAGAGAGCTTTCAATCCTCTACTTTCGAAATGTATTCTAACGAAACTTTCGAAAATACAGAGACGGACTCACCTAAATTGGCAACCGAAATTAATATCGCTGATTTGATACGTACAGACCACATGAACAAGGAAGAAACAAATGCTATACTGAAACTCTGTAAAGAATTTTCAGACATATTTTTGAAACCTGGAGATAAATTAACATTCACCTCCAAGGTTAAACACGAAATCAAGACCACAGACGAAATACCCATACATACCAGACCATTCAGGTATCCATACGTTCATAAGAGCGAAGTTCAGCGTCAAATAAAAGACATGCTTGAAAAATACGACCAAGCTGTAGTCCCTGGTCTTCCCCGGTCTGGATAGTCCCAAAAAAGATGGATGCTTCCGGAAAGCCAAAATGGCGTGTGGTAGTCGATTATCGAAAACTTAATGATAAAACCATTAGTGATCGTTACCCACTCCCAAACATAAACGACATTTTAAATAAACTGGGACGAGCTCAGTACTTTAGCACCCTCGATTTGGCAAGCAGTTTTCATCAAATCGAGATGGCCAAAAATTCAATCCAAAAAACGGCTTTTAATGTAGAACACGGACGCTACGAGTATTTGAGACTTCCGTATGGCCTTAAGAACGTTCCATCAAGTCTTCAACGCGTATTAGACCACCAATCCACAAATTTAACAACTCCGAAAATAACACTACCATTTTTGGCGCCTTTGCAGGAGTTACTATCACAATAATTGTCCTGATATTGGCAGCTTTCAAGAAAAATTAGATTAAAACCCTTATACTGGAATATTGTTGCTTCAAAACACCCCAAAAAGAAGAAAATACCAATGACGAAGATATGGTTCCAAGCCGCCAAAATAATTCCATTATTTTTTCGGCCTAAGGAGGGAGGAGTTACGTGGTCATAGTTCCCATGATACGACCATTCACACGGAGATTCAGTTGAGTAAGAGATATTCCAGGAATCCCTTATCTCGACATGCAGTTAGCATCCAGTTAAAATTATATTAATTATCATTCTGTTTGTAGCTCTCGTAAGAGACAGTCGTCTCTAGTTTGTAAAATAAATTCTTTTTAAAAATTTATTTTCTCGTTCCAATCATTTAATTCGGGTCTATCGTGATAAGTGCTGGTTATATTTTCTAATAACGATCTCTTCAAAATGTTGTATGCCTCTATGTGGGATGGTTATTGTGGTAAAGGATAAACATGGGTTCATCCAGAGGCAGTGTATTGGCGCCCCCGAAAGTGATTTTTTCGACATATATGTTAGCTATGTGATTTATAATTTGTAAAAGCTCATGGCTTTACATTTTAGTCAATTTTTATAAGATTGGAATTTTATTTTGTTAAATTGTATTTTTTTGTAAATCTAATTTACCTACAAGCATTTTTTTAAAACTATATTGACGAATCTTATCCTTTCAAACCTATTTTAGAAACTGTATTGACGTGTCTAAAAACTGTGTGTTTCTTGAGAATAATAAAATTATTATTATTATTCATTTTATCATAAAGCTGTATGGAAATCACCTTTCTGTCTCATGTTTATGATTTTCCGGAAAATATTTTCGGGTTTCCAGAAAAGGTTTTTCATCTAAATTATCGCCTAACTCTTGGAGAAAAACAGCAGTTCATCGATAGATACATCGATGAACATCAATTTCAAAGACATTATTTTATTTGCTAATATTGATTTAATTTATCTTCCATGAATGAATGTTTCGTGAAAGAAACATATTTATTTCTTTTCAGTTTGAGCGATGACATCAGCTTTACTTTCAATAGTGCATTCATCTGTTAAGAACAAATGACAATCATACACACTGTGATGATAGGAAATTATCAGAATGAAGTTAGGTTGAGGTTACAAACGGAGTATGTATCTCCATTTCTTTCTTTTTCGGTATATCATCCTCTTTAAATATATTATCACATATACCACATGTCGTGGCAATTCCGCTCTTCTTCAGCAGTCAAAAGACTCATTGGAAAGAAATTTTTCAAATATTTTTGAAACAATCACTTCAGACGTATCAACCCATCTATATAATACGAATTTAGAAATAGATTCATCAAAAAAGCACTATCAAACATGAGAATGCGTGTGTTTCATGAAGATAAGTTCCATTTCTGAAAGAGTTAGCAGAATTTGGCTAATTTGTATGCTCTGGCTCAAGAATAGATTCAAAATCAACGTATACAACTAATGGAACTATCTCAAGTGTTTCTCGATATTTTCCAATTTCAAAATATTCTCAGGTACACATTAACCAAATACACCAATTCTAAAATGTGTTGTCGATATGTGATTACAATCGTTCAATTTATGTCGCAATACTCATTACTAAAGTACAACCATCACAAAAATACTTTTTATGATCGTGTGCATATATTTGATACCGACCACGATGAATCTTCAATCACGAAAGAATGACTATTACCAGCTCATCCGTTATATTCAGCAGATTCACGTGTCTTAAATCTATGTTCCGAATAGCATGACGGGTCCACCTCTTCCTATTCAATTCTATCATTTCTGAAATCATTTTCTGAACGATAAACATTGATAGAGCAATCATTCATAACCTCAAATTAAGGAATATTTTCTAACTCAACTGGAGAAAATCCATACCTGCTACAGTCAACAACGTGGAGAAGTGAAGGTATGAGAGAATTTCACATTCTCACATTGGCAGGATACAAAACTGAAGTTACAAAGCGGTAAGTGACCCTAATTGACAACATTCACAACACTTTTCTTAATGTAAGAAGAACCTCCAAAGAGGCCATGCTTACTAATATTCGATCATTCGATTGATAAATAACTTGATTGGGACTATTGAATGCTTTCACTTTTACAAACACGTTAGTTTGGAAATAGTAAGTCCAAACACCTTCATTTTAATATCCACATTTTTATGGATCACTGACTGAAACGTCTTCGGGTAGTTTCAATATTGTCTGCTTCAATTCATTGAAACATGTGAAATTATCCATCTGGTGGTTTTGACCATTCACCTTGTAGCTCACACTTCAACACTTGAATGCACGTTATAACAATGTACAACATCGTTCCCTAAGTGAAAATATTCGTGCGTCCCATACTGCAAAGTACTCTTATATACATTCATCTGATCGCTTGCAATAGTCGAATAGTCGAATTGCAGCACAAACATGTCTGCATTTGTGGAATTGTTAAAGGGTTAAACCTCTGCCTTTTCGATGTTGATGACTCTTCATCATTCGCGGGAGTATCTGAATCTCGCTAATTACAAGGTTTTCATTCCGAATGAAACTTTTTCCACATTCACTACACGTTTACATCTCGTATATATTACCAGACGATCATGAGGAGAATTTGAAATAACTGAAATATTAACATCACACTTCTTATAAGAGCTCAATCCCTTCCACTTCAATCCAACGTGAAGCTACGAGGTTTTATTCCAGGTCATATGGTAGGGCTCGAGCTCAAGGTGATGAATCAAGAGCAGAATCGGTCGTCAGGGTCAAACTGATTGCTCAACGTCATATGTCGTGCACTTTGCTCAAGGTCGTATATGATCATTCAAGGTCATATAGCGTGCACATCGCTCAAGCTCATGTGGCGTCATTCAAGGTCAAGTTTGAGTGGCAAGGAGGTTCACAACCGTCATTAGTACCCTACTTCTCACTTTCACAGGAATATACTATTTTGATCCTATGATGGTCACTGTCCATAAATATCTTTAAAAAAATGCTACGGGGTGTTATTTACATGTTTAAATACAAGGGTTATATATTCAGAAGCAGCAAGTTGTAGACCAGAATAAGATGGTGAAGAAAATGACTGGAAAAGGAATCCAGCGTATATTCCAGAGCCCCTAGCTCCTCACATGGGAGGATGTTGGAAAAGACTGGTGAAGTCCATGAAAAGAACCCTTTGAGTAACAATCATTGTGAAATTTTCGAAAAAAAAGTTTTTTCAACATTATTGATTGAAGCTGAACATACTTTATATGTATGATGGAATTGGCCGATACTTGATGAAAATCCATAGCATAACTTCATTGCGAGATTTTCAATAGTAAAGATACGTCCGAAGAAGTCATTGTATGGCGAAAACCTTGTTGCGTTTTTGTAAAACTATTTAGTGAAAATCGCACAATGAAGTTATTTCTGAATACAATTTATATGGAACACCACTCATTCATATTTTCTCAGATCACACCGACGAATAAACCCTAACTCCCAACCACTTCCTGATTCGATCGTTTAGAGTAGCGTCTGTTGAATGTTTAACAATGGAAGATTGCAGATCGTTTCTGAAGGCGGTGCATCAAATAATATCTTCCCTGACTGGTGAAAACAAAGTGTTATGATAAGCAGTTCCACAACCACAAGCCGACTACATAGTCTGTAAAATCGATGAAGATTTACCCAGAAATTGCCTTTCCTGGCAATGGCGGCGAAGTAAAAAGGGTGAAAGTCAAGACGAAGATGGAAACCTATCGACGATTAGCAAAAAAAATTTGCAGATTCTATTTGAATAAATCAATTGTTAGCTATAAACATGAGAGACAGTTGATAGATAGAAAGTTGTTATAAATAGATGGTGAGAATATTGTAATTCGAGTTATATAATGCCATGTTCGAAAAGTTTTACTGTCTTTATTGATCCTGAATTAGGTTACAACTATAAAGTATGAAACACCTGAAAAGTCAAAAACACTGCAGAACAGTTGAAAGCAAATTAAAAGGACAAATCACCAACTGTATTATTGAAACATTTCTGAGTACGACTACCATGCGAATCATTGAAAATTTCAATTTTATTGCCTCATGACTGGTATTATTGATTTCGAAATTGACATTTGCAGAAAATAACAAAAATTATTTACCTGTAATTTTCCTCTACAGATAGCTTCATTCAGTCTTCGTCCACTACCGTGAAAAGGAAGAGTCCCCGACAATAGCACATGAAGAAGAACACCTGCAGCCCAGATGTCAACTGGTTTGCCATATTGCCGCCTCTCGACTACTTCTGGAGCCATGAAATGGGGACATCCTACTCTCCCTAGAATCAAAAGATTCGTGAATATTATTTATACAATATCTTTGGTAGAATATATTAATAAGACAGAAAATTAAATATAATCGAACTGAACATGTTACTAGCAACCCCCAAAAAAATTAAATTCATACATCGGAAATATATATTGGGTTCAGGAATAGTGTCACTAAAACTCAGTACCAATACACTAATGAAACCATCACTCACCAAAGGCCCTACCTTCTGAGTATATTCAGATATTTGTATGTTTCGATTGGAAGAGTTATAGCTATCAGTTTTTCAGATGCGATTAACTTTTTGATTGTTTTTAAAGTATGGATATTCAATTAGCCAAAATAACGAAAAAAATTCTTCCGAAATATTGGTTCCTCGACAAAGAACAGTGTATTTCATCAATTGACTAGTAAATTGTAGGTCATTTTAAGGACATTATTACTATTCATGCATACTTATATAATTGTAATGGTTACACATACACATATATGACATAAGATTATGAAGATTCTGAGATATATCATGAACGAACTTATTTTGATATGATTTTTTTTACTGTAACTCAATATTATAAGAATTAATAATAGATTATTTGGCGCGGTAACAGTGCGGATCGATTCTACTACGTAACATGGCTGACGGGGCTGGGGGAAGTTTCAATGCTCTCTTAGTGGCTCGTGGAGTTATCATCATAACCTACCCAGAACACGAGGCTAACAACCACAGTATTCGATGCCGTTGAAATCGAGAAAATGAAAGATTAAAATTGAATCCTTACTATTAAAAGGAACTACCAAGAATAATTTTTTTAACTGCAAATCGTTCAATAAATTGTAGGCACATTTTTCAGACTAAGCTTTAACAATTTTCTGTTATTGATTTTCATTTTGCTTTAGTGCCCAGAAAATGTATGTCGCTCTATTTCCTATGATTTATTTTTAGCGTTTATGTCGAGTTGTTGGGCCACTTCTTATATATTCAAATCGTTTGTCAAAATTTGTTGATGTTGATGCGATATTCACGTTAATTCATATTTCATTCTTTTCAAGATTATTTGTCCTTATACTCTGTTTCCTGACAGTAAACATTATTAAACGCTCATTATGAATGCAAAATACTGATAGAGTGCTCAAACAAAATCCTGTGATTTTGTTATAATTTGCCACAGTTGACATATATAGGTTTATGATATTTTACCCGGTCCCCCTATTTTTGTATCGCAAACGGGTTGCAAACAAAAGATTTTATTAGCTTTCGGGTCGTTTTGTACCTGCAATGTGTGAGTTTGGATATTTAATTAAAAAGTTTTGTTGTTTTATTCATGTATATTCAGTTGATATTGTAATAACATTTTGATTTAAAATATTTATATTATAATTAATAGGTGTGCTTATTCAAGAAGATATTAGGTATAGGCAAAAACTATGGCGTGTTATCATCAGACAAATTAATAATAATAATTGTCAAACATATCGCCGTTTATGTCTTCATGGTAATGAAGACATAAACGGCGGGTTTCATCATGGTTTGCCATGATGGTGTTTTCAAAACTTTAGTCTACCGTAGTCGCATAACGGGTATAGAGGATTCTGACACCATCACACATTACTCATGGTATTCATAACATTGCAAGTCTAACAGGGACAGCTGTAGGGTATACTTCACACAAAATATTCAAAAGTTAATTTACAAATGAAAATAACTCACGATACCATTTCCAATTTCGAGAAAACGTCCAAATCGAAAGGAAGCTCACTAGCATACTTCCTTTCTAGTCATTTCAGACTTCTTTAGAAGGCTTTTTATTCAATATATTCAAGTTTTTCACAATGTTAAGAATGGGAACGTATCAAAATTTGAAAAGATATTGCTAATTCAGTAAATATTCAATCCAAATCTACATGGATCAAACATTCAACTAGTAGACATTCCACAAGACCTTAGCAATTTTTTTGCAAAATTTAGTATTGAACCAAAAAAAGGATATCAATATTTCATGGTTTCTTTCAGATATTGACCTCATTGTTAGTAATATCTATGAAGCTCATAGAAATCTTGTCGTCACTCAACCAATACAATGACTAATCATCTTCACCATGATAGCAACAACGTTAGCCAACTTCATAAAATTTTCCATGAATGGTTGTGCAACTGAGACTTCGTTTTTTAGAGATATATGAAACAAATTTAAAAGTACTACAAATGCTTTCAGGTTAATTTTGTTGGATACAGTAGGAACATTCACTATTGCATTCAGTTGTTTTAAGATGGTTTGGGCATCTGCTGCAATTCGATCTGTATGGGCAGAGCTTCCGAGCAGTCGAAATATTTTGTGTAGAAGATACTGAAAACATATTTGATCGAATGGTATCATTAATAGTGTTCCTGTAATCTCCACATATACGTACTTGATTTTTATCTCACAAACGACAGCAATAGGCGTACACCACTTTGGGTATGACACTGGTTCAAGCACTTCCACATTGGGAGTTCAATTCATGATCTACTTCATCTTTGAGTACAAAAGGTACTTTTCTCGCCTGCAGCTTTAACATTGAGATTAAGCACAAATCATGAAAGGCCCATCTACACTGAAGGATTTGCTTGTGTCTCACCAAAGTGTGATATCCGTCTAAATGATGGAAATTGATCCCTTTATGCTCAGTTTGATTAAAACTTGGTGATTCACTACGTGATGTAGAACGCATAGTGAATAACCAAGTTCTGATTCGATGACGTCATCCCACGACTTCAATTATATTATTTCGAGTTGAAACGAGTGGCATATGTAATCATGATCGAATAGTAACTACAATATATTTTAATAATGTTCCATCATTTCATGGAACAAGTTTAAGCTTTCTAGTTTCTCAGGAACCCTAAGTTTTCGAAAAGTATTACATCCAACAACCTGTATTACTTTTCAAATAATCCAACACCACACATCCAAAAATGTCTCTACATCCTGTATTCAATTCGAAACTTATCAACACATTACATTCATTATTTTCTGCCTGATATGATTTTTCATATTCGTTATAACAGTGTATATTTCTTAAATTCTAATACTATAGATTATGGACACTTTCTGTTTTCAAACTTCTTTATATTTTTTTCTACTCAAAAAAATACGTTCAACTCTGTATTGGTTGTAACTGTGAAACATCTTAAATCTTCTTTCAGCTAGCATTAATCTTTTGAAATTCATCATTTGAAGTTTTTATAACACTTTGTATAACTTTTCAGGTTACCAAGCACTCTGTTGTCTACGTAATTCTTCTAATTTCTTATATATTTTATAATTTTTCTTATAATCTTGTATAATTTCTAAGATTCTCGAATACTCTGCATCTAAGGGATTTTTAATTTTTTCAGTTATCATAACATATCAGTTAGGTAGAGCATTGGGAAACGCGTGTAGCTCACTTCGGAAAACCATACCATCATTACAGAAAAAGTTTAATCTCCCTTTTAAAGATGATCACTTGGTGATCGAAACACGTGTCGAGGTGTTAAAATAACGGTTTGGTGTTTGGAAAATCTCCAGTAATATTCATTACAGAAAAGAAAATCATTCATTTGAAATTTCAATAAGATTGTGACCCTTTTTTTCTGACTTCTGTGCAAGCTTATTTGAATATTGGTTCATGAAATTCAACAAGAGTTAAATTTTTTTTATATGAATCTACAAACTTGAAAAGTAAAGTAACTTTCTCATATCTTTGAAGACATATTTAGCATCGCTCAATGATGAAAAATGTGGAAAAATATTCGCTCTTTATATGAAGAAAATTCAATAAAAATGTCGAGTTTAATGTGCATCAATCCCTCTAAAGAATTTATATTAACGGAAATATGGTTTTCGTTTTTTTTGGAAGACAAGCGTCTTCCAAAAACACACACCGGGAAAGAGACAGATCAATCTGCACGTGCGTCCAGTCGCTTATTTGTTTTATGACAAATTATTTTAAACTGATGAACCCTTTCCAGCTAATCAAAATGGCAAAACAACAGGTTTCGCATGTAAATCGCTATCGCGCTTTACTATTATTCCGAGAGAGAAATTACCGCTTTCGTCGTTTTCTCTTGATTCCTATTTTAGCATTTCTTAATACTACTGTTCTTTTCGTCTCAATTTCAGCAAATTTAAGTGTTAATACTGTCAAATGTTATGTGTGGCGTATAGGTCTGTCTATTCTATCGATTCCAGTCGTCACTAGGCTATACATATTCATCAAACAAAATAACAGATATATATGTATATATGTATATATATATATATATATATATATATATATATATATATATATATATATAATAAATATTTCGTTTATATAGATGAGTGGGAAAGTAGGGATTCAAATAACAGAGTGATGATTGAAAATACTTTTGAGTACTACTTACTTGCATCTGAATAGGTGTGAACCACAATAAACCCTTGCGGGTTGCGGTGATGAGTCGAATAGACCCACTCACTTGTGACCTAACCTAACCTAACTACTTACTCACATATATATATATATATATATATATATATATATATATATATATATATATATATATATATATATATATATACATATATACAATCCATCGCTTTAAATCAATAATGAATTCATTTCCACTATTAATATGGGAGTGTCCAATCTCCATAATATAATCTTTTTCAACTAAAATTACTTTTTTAATTCTTAAGCCTGATACTTTGTTTCAATTTTTCCCAAATCAACTCGATGGGATTGAAAACACAAAAATGGGGGGGTAGTCTCAATATGGTGTGTCCATACTTTTCAGCAATACTCTCAAGGGCATACACTTTTTCAAATGTTTTTTTCTGTAAACTTCAAGTAGTTGGTTTTCGGTATGGTTATCTTCAAAATACAAATTGTTATCCATTTAAAACCTTTGTATTTCATCTTGCCTCAAATTTTTATTCGGTACTTTCATGAGCTGTCGCGAATGATAGGAAGCGTTGTCAAGAACTATTACACTATTCACATCCAAATTTGGAAACAATGTGTTTTCAAACCAGTCCTCAGAAATATTAGCTTCCATGTTCTCATGATAGTCAACATTGCAGTCCTCAAGTTTTTTCACATAATTTCAAGGAATTCGGAATCCCTTTCCATAACTGCTTGACGTTTGTTTATTATTTTAAATCTAAATCCTAGTTTTTTTTTATCCAATTCTGAAGAGTTTTGTCACAGCAGCTTACGTTATGGCTGAAAGTATTCAATTTCTTCCTTATGATTTCAATTGTAGGAATATCATTGCTTTTGTAACAGTCGTATATTGTTTATGATTTTGTTTTTGACTATTTTACATACAGTTGAGAAAGGAATTTCGGTCAAATCTGATGTTGCTTGTAATAGTTTTTTTCCTCGAAACCAAACTTGATATGTAGATTATTATATGCATTGAAACATACTCTATGTATAAATGCATCCAAATTTTATTCACTGGTACCAGCGCTATTGGAATCACTACACAGGAAAAAGTCTGCGTTGTTGTCACACTCGTTATTACTATTAGTACTTGTCCAAGGACGCCACATTTTGAACAAATACCAAAAATTTCAAGTAATTATAACTTCACCCATATAGAATTTCAACACTCAAATCGCAATCAGTTCCTGAACTGAACATTGACAACACGACTCTTCTAACCATCCTCACATTCTATTGGTCACCGTAACATGACTTCAAATTTAATTTTATGATTCTTCAGCCTTTAGCCAATCATAAGACTCGGTTAGTAAAAATTATCCAAAACGAATCGCCAATTAGTCAGCCCACGTGGACTAATTCATAGCGACATTATTTCTCTGTATTGGTTTTTTTGGCCTTTGAGATCGCCGATAGTTTTAAGAATTACTATAACAGTTACTTCGACTATAACTCCTAATGTCACTAGTTTAATCAAGGTAAAAGTATTTACAACATATTCAAGAAACACTTTATTGTGAGATTTCCACTCAACAGTTTCACAAAAACATAACAGGTGTTTCAGATTGACGTTTGGAAAATCAATAAACCCCACCGTAAAAAAAGAAGAGAACGTGTACAACCCCATTTGAGGTAATTCAGTAAATTACTCTAATCCTTGAATCTATTCATTTCCAAATATCCTAAAAGATTGAGTTCCAACCTTTTCTCTTCTGAATGTAAGACGCCTTAGTCGTGATTGAACTCATGTCAAAGATGGTTTGCAAATGTGAAATTGGTCTTTCCATTCAAGAAACTCTTTTATAATCTTTAATTCTTTGAAAAAAGTGGCCAATATAAAGTTTTGGGCAACAGTCACAAGTCAACTTCATTGTTCTTTGTCTTCATTGTTTTTAATGAGTTATTTTGAACTATTATTCCTTCTGTAAGTCACGTCTAAGCATTCCTTAAAAAAAAACGGACGCTAGCGTTTCTTGAATTTGGATAGACCTGGTTCATGACTTGTTTTTTTAGTTTTTTGGAAAGAATGGGGTCGATAATATCTACCTTTCAACCGTTGTTGACAGCGATTTGCTTGATGGAACTCAGCTCTCTCTGAAAATTACTTTCAGACAGTGAGATATTCAATAGTCCATGAAACATACTCTTGAATGTAGCTACTTTTATGCTGGTAAGGGTGTGTGGAGAAATTATGTATGACAATGTCTGTATAAGATGGTTTGTGGAAAATTGCAAAATCATTATTGATTTTCTTCCAGTTAATTTATTGACATCCCTTTCAGTGGTGAATTTTATTGACGGGTGAATGAAATTGACATATTCGACAAACTTACCTAATTGTCTAGCTGTACCAGTAAAAAAGACTAAGATATCGTGTATGTATCTGTACCAGTAGGTACAAGAAACTGTTAGTTAACTGATTATTATGGATTTCATTCTCTAGGTTATCCATGAAAATTTCAGCCAGCAAAGGACTCGCTGCATGAATAAAACTTTTCGTCGAATTGAAAAGTATTATTTATACTTAATCGCGGCTTGAAATTAGTATAGGTTTGAATTAATTATGAGCCGTTAGAAATGACACCACAGATCTAATCGGTAAATTGGATTTATGTAACACAGTTATAGTTGGGTGGTTGTGGAATCATCATCACTGTCCTATATTTATCACTTCCATTCATAACCAGCTCTATTGTCTTGAGGTTTTCCTTTGCCTTTTTCTGGTACAGAGTTGTAGAATAATTCACCAAAATATCGTAGTCTCCTGAGAAATGATCCTACTACTATGATTCCGAAAAAGGTAAAGAAAACTTTTCCAAGAGGGTTAAACACAACTCCGAAATGAAAAACAATCTAGAAATTTCGAGGAAACGAAAAGCCACTTTGAAATCTATACAAATGATTTATATCATTAGATATTATATTCAGTATTTGAATTCAGTATATTTAGAAAAATATCTTCGGCCCCGTTCAAGAGGGTTGAAAACAACCCCAAAATGAAAAAATAATCTTGAAAGGTGAAGGAAAGGAAAAGTCACTTCGAAATTGATATGAATGATTCTCATCGCTACATATCAAATTCTGTTTCAAAGAAATACAACATATATCAAATACTACCTATTTCAAATGAAAATTGAAAATATATTCGTTTTCAGTCTAGTTTCAAGCAGAAAAATGAAATTGCTTTTGGCGCGCTGTGCATGAGAAATATAGTGAACTTATACGACATTACTGATCTCTCGTCTCTTGTCTCGTCTCTCGAGATTTCCTTATTTTGGCGTTAACACTATACTGAATATGATATGTAGCCAGGAAAATCAGTTATATCAATTTTTATAATAATAATAATAAAACGACTTCATTTATCATCATTTACAAAAAATAAAGCCAACAACTGAAACGGATAAAAAAGATAGGAATATGCGTAGTATCACCTGGATCTGTTTTTCAACTCAACCTAACTTAGAAGATTGTAGCGATAGAAAAAAATTGAACAAATAGTATGTGACTGTGTCACACAATGGATTTTTATAATCTTCAAATACACCATATATAAATACATACAGACATACACACATGCATACACATGTATGCATACATATATGTATAGTACTCATTGTCTAGAACCACGTCGCAAGAATTACGCAGTTTCAATTTGACTTCCATTCAACCTACAACTCAGCACTATTACGGACCTTGGATTCAGCAAGTTCAGAAATAGAAGACAAAAAAGTTTCACGCGAAGAAAAGCTATAAAACCAGGAGACGCAAGAGCATCGTCATTAATTTGGTCAAAAAAGTGTTTCAAGCCGCCTAGTTTATGATGTATCTTGGTCGCCTAGTTTCAAGTCGCCTAGTTTATGATGTATCTTGGTTTTTAGTAATAATATGAGAATTCTTTTTTTGAAATATATTTAAAGAACTCAAATGAAACATACATACATATACTCATATATATACACCTACCACCTGAATGGGGTTGGCCAAAGTGATAAACACTGTCCGCCACTCGCGATGGAACACCCCATTTTTACGGTAAAACATATTAGGGGGCAAAATAGGCTCAAAAATTCCTTCAGATTCGTGATCAGGACTACCAACTTACTACGAATACACTCTTTTTCTGGAAAAATTTCAGTCCTGAAAAATCCGCATATGTCTCACTTCTTATGGAAACACCCCCGTATCTTCCGTAATATTTGAGTTGGAATGATGAAACTCTCAGGACTGATGAAAATACTCAAAATGCACCTACATCCTGAATGGGGTTGGCCAAAGTGATAAACACTGTCCGCCACTCGCGATGGAACACCCCATTTTTACGGTAAAACATATTAGGGGGCAAAATAGGCTCAAAATTCCTTCAGATTCGTGATCAGGACTACCAACTTACTACGAATACACTCTTTTTCTGGAAAAATTTCAGTCCTGAAAAATCCGCATATGTCTCACTTCTTATGGAAACACCCCCGTATCTTCCGTAATATTTGAGATGGAATGATGAAACTCTCAGGACTGGTGGAAATACTCAAAATGCACCTACCACCTGAATGGGGTTGGCCAAAGTGATAAACACTGTCCGCCACTCGCGATGGAACACCCCATTTTTACGGTAAAACATATTAGGGGGCAAAATAGACTCAAAATTCCTTCAGATTCGTGATCAGGACTACCAACTTACTACGAATACACTTTTTTTCTGGAAAAATTTCAGTCCTGAAAAATCCGCATATGTCTCACTTCTTATGGAAACACCCCCGTATCTTCCGTAATATTTGAGATGGAATGATGAAACTCTCAGGACTGATGAAAATACTCAAAATGCACCTACCACCTGAATGGGGTTGGCCAAAGTGATATACACTGTCCGCCACTCGCGATGGAACACCCCATTTTTACTGTGGGGTAACTGACCTTATACAGCCAGTACATTCTTGATACTATACTATTTGTTAAGGAAAAAACCAAACTTTTTGAGAACTCTAAAAAGACACACATATACTCCACAAGAAATAAGTCAGACTTGACCTGTAATACTCCAAACTTCTCATTTATTCAAAAAAAACGTACCGCATACTCTAATAACAATTTACAACAAACTCCCACTTACAGTAAGGGAATTAGATAAAACAACATTAAAAATGAAATTAAAAGCATTTTTACTTGAAAAAGCATACTATGCAACTGACGAGTATTTAAAAGATACTATTATTATTTGATCTATTTGACTGCTTTTATTACAATCATGGACTCTAAGAGCCTATATCTACATGTACTAATATTTTTATATGTATGCATATGTTTTTGTGCAGTTTATGTACTGTACATCTTTCCTTCCTCTTTTAACCTAATATTATTGTGATATATTATGTAACTTCAACTACCTAATAAGAAAAATCTCTGGTCTTGTGTTTTCTTGTTCAATATTTCATTATTTCGTTAAATTTGTAAATATAGTTAATTTAGTTGATTCCTATTCACAAACATTCATTGTATCTTGGGATAATAAAGACAATACAATACCTAACGTCACGATCTTTGAAACTACCTTCAACTACCTAACAAGAAAAGTATTTGGTCTTGTGTTTTCTTGTTCAATATTTCATTTCATTCAGCTGTTTAAGTTACAGAAAATCAAAACAACAAACAAAAACTTTTGTACAGTGTAGCAACCTTGAACAACGTCGAATTCGTAGGCCTGGGGAATCTCGTCTTTGTAAAATAACCAAAAAAAACTCACAGTTCTTTACGGAGAATGTCGTATCAAACTTTTCTGGAAAGTTCCGTCTTGAAAGGTCGGAATCCTCCTTGGCGTAGGACTTCTGTTTGACTCAACTTAATGGAGCCTTGAGAAATAATCAGCGGCACCCCGTGTATCCGTTGAGGAAAATATTTATTGCAACGGCCACCTCTTTCCTCAATTCATTTATAAGAAACGCCTCATATTACACGTATGAATTTATCTCCATAAAAAAACCTTAGATTTAATGAGGTTTCTTTCTTTTTATAAAACTCAAGATGGCATCAGCACCACGAATTCCTTTGGACGAGTTCTTTCTTCTCTCTTTTTTTTTGTTTTTTTGAACCCTTCGTTATCAGTTTCGATTCGGAAACTCTCGGGATATTATCTTGAAACCCGCGCCAATGAAATAGTAATTTGAATCGTGGCTTCATAAAATTGGCGTTTATAATTCAATATATTATCGACAAATACAATGTTTTTTTTTATTCAATATTAAGTTTCATTTTCACGGTGCTGTCGCGCAATTATCTTTCCAAATATATATCACGGGAATATAAAATATTTAACAGAAGTATTGAGCCCTACGTTCCATGTAACATATATCAATAGAAACATAAACGCTTAAGGGTACTTACACTGAACAAGAAACGGGTTGATTTGGAAACGGGTGAGAGTTCTTAACAATAAACAAGAAATTGACCGTTACACTATTCACAAACATTCATTGTATCTTGGGATAATAAAGACAATACAATACCTAACATCACGATCTTTGAAACTACCTTCAATTACCTAACAAGAAAAGTATTTGGTCTTGTGTTTTCTTGTTCAATAATTCATTATTTCGTTAAATTTGTATATTTAGTTAATTTAGTTGATCCCTAGTCATAAACATATAATGTTTCTTGGTATAATGAAGACAATACAAAACCTAAACTCATGATCTTTGAATTGTGAGTCGTGCATATCAGCATAGCGCTAATTACCGCTTCGGGAACTTGTTACGAGTATAATGAAATTTATTCCATACTTCTATCAGATATTTTTATGTTTTACATGTATCGAAAACATATTTCCACATAACTGAAGAGAACAAACTCTGGGCTATTAGATCGTGGTCAAATGGAATATGAAGTTCCCAACGTTTCATCTGCTACTGCGGCAGACAATTTTTGTGAAAGATGAAAATCCTCAAAAACGGACAATAAAAAAACTCCGATTTTCTCCACAAAACATGAAATTTGATCAATAATGAGTCTGATGGATTTATCGAGGAGACAAACAAACGTATTAAGGAAATGAATATTTTGGGAAATAACCACGATAAACTGCAGATATTCATGAAAGATACCTCACTGAGGTTAGTCTTACAGATGTTTCTCGTGCATCCAGTGTGCTCAAAACTCAAATGACTTCAACGTAGCTCGACTGTATGTAAAAACCAGTAAGTTCTTTTGCAAACAAACCAGAAAATAACTTCTTTGGATGATACCACGATGGACATTGAATTCGTGCATTCATGCAAGTTATCCTACATAGGATAGTATTGCAGATGCTTCTCATTCATACAGCAGCAGACCGGTTTCAGGATATTTCCTCGTCAGTGCAGGAAAGATTCAAACGGACTATCCTCTACATTTACATGATAACATTGCATGTCTGCCCATCGTCCGGCAGGTCCTACTGTATAGGAATTTCAGAAGAGGTAATTTTTTTTAAATATTCATTTCTCCAATCATTTACTCAATATCAGAGCATTCTTTGAATTCTATGATAAGAAACAAAAGTGTATAATCAAATTCAAGAAAATTAATTGCATAAGAGCATGAGCTCATGCAAACAATTTCTTCGGTGCCCGATGCCAAACTGATATATTTATTTCAGCAGTGACAGCAGAATACAGGGTGTTTCAAATTCGATCCTCACCATTGGGATCTCGGAAACTATGAGAGATACGAAGATGGTTGAATTGGAGCAAAGTTGCGCATTTAACTGACTAACAATATGCCGTTGGGAAAGTTCTGAAATTCCGGATATGTTTAAAAAAATGTTCAAAATATGTTTTTCTGTTAACCAGCTATCGCACCCCTACGAACGACACTCCTCATAAGTCGAAACTTGTGCGAGCAAAGGACTAACAAGGTCTTATCTTTTAACGTGTGATTCCTAACACGGGTTGGACGATAGCGAGTGAAAATCGAGCGTTCTGCCTGCAGTTTGAACCATCGACTCACACATCGGCCGATTGACTGAGGAACAAAACACCCACGTTGAACCACCCGGTTACCGACCGGTTATCCGGCTATCCGGAGATATCCGGAAAATACAGAAATTTCGGAAAATGGTTTTTATTTTTTTCTGGCTTTATTTTTCGAAGGATTCGAAAATAAATTGCACTTCCACATTGCAACTTTATCCCTGCTACGTAATGGTGTTTTCAGATTTGCTATCCGACATTTCGTTTTCCGGCCACCATCATAAACTTTATTTTTTCTCATGGGCGCTACACTGGATTCTTTCTGGATGATGTACCATAAGTTATCATTCTTTTTCGAAAAATTGGAGAGTTTGAAAAAAATTTATTCTTATCATAATAGACTTTGACTTTCAATTTGTTACACTTAATGATATTTTGTTATTGTTCAAGTCATTGAATTTTTGACGAAAAATGGCTTTCACGAATAAAGAAGAAAGATATATTATACAAACTTATTACGGATACGATAGAAACAGTAATAGAATATCGGAAATGTGTTTATGATGCACTGTTTGGAACCTTTGGTGTAGTAATGAATATCACTGGAGTTTTTTTCTCCCAACACCAACACGATTTGGTGTTGGGAAAAAAACTCCAGTAATATTCATCGGAAATGTATCAAAACATGTATCCCGAAAGACGACAACCACATCGAACTATGTTCAAGTTATTGGATCAAAATCTCACGGAATTTGGATCATTTGAATGGAAATGAAACAATACGGAGACAGAATCAACAATCAAAATTTGATAAATGAGGTGTATATAAAATAAATTATACATTGTGTCCTTTTCAATGAAAATAGAACTTTGAACAAATAACAATAATTAACTAAAATGTAAAGTCAAAAGTAAATCATAGCAAATGCTCAAAATGCTGACCTTGTTCATCATACCACAACTGTACCTTTCTTCGAATATTCACTGCACGATTAATTTCCCCCCTCCTAAACCTTCCGAACTCTCTAACAATGTTGTGTTGAAGGTCCTCAATATTTTGATATTTCCTCTGACCATAAACTCTATTCTCCAGTGTACCCCATAAGAATGTATCCATAACACTTGAGTCTGGAGACCTAGCTGGCAACTTCACCCGCCCATCAATCCCTATCCATTTATCACCAAACCTTTTAATCAGGTAATTAGATACTCGTCTGGTAGTGTGCGGTGGAGCACCATCATGTTGAATCCAGATGTTGTTATAGTTAGCCAAAGGAAGATTATCCAAAAAGTCTTCGAAAATCGACATTAAAAACTAGTGATAAGTTTCTCCATTCAGAATTCCGTCAAATGAATAAGGACCCAAAATTCTTTTTCTGTAAATTCCTGCCTACAAGTTAATACTGCCTGGGGTTGTTTATGCTCCAAATGTGTTCGTTATTACGGTTGAATATCCCACAATTCGAAATAAAAGTGCTTTCATCTGTCCAAATTACATTTTACAGGAAAACAGGAAAATCATGTCTTCTTATTAGCCAATTACAAAATTCTAATCACCTTTCGGGATCACCTGGATGCAATTTTTGAGGTATGTGTATTTTTTAAAACGCTTTTTTTAAGGATACCGACTGGTAGCCGGTCGGTTCGACGTGGGTGCTTTGTTCATTCACTCGAATCGACCGCCGTGTTGGTTGGTTGATTCGTCCCCAGGCTGAACGATTGATTTTCACTTGCTATCGTCCAACCCGTGTTAGGAATTACACGTTAAAATGTTAAACCTCGTTAGTTCTTAGCAACACAAGTTTCGACTTCTGAGGGTTGCCTTTCATAAGGGTGCGACAACTGGTTAACGGAAAAACAGATTTTTTTTAAACTTGTATGACAAATATACATTTCGGAGGAAATTTGACGTGTAGATTTACCAGGTTCATATTTGTCTGCAAATTATTAATTTTTATTGAACAGGACATAATGTCTAACTTACCTAATACATACCTCGTTTATCAAATTTTCTTTAGTTTCCTGGTCCATTCTGTCTCCCTATTTTTTCCTCGACTTTTCAAATGTACCAAACTTGGTGAGATTTTGATCCAATAACTTGAACATAGTTCGATGTGGTTGTCGTGTTTCGGGATACAAGTTTAAATACATTTTCTATATCCTAAAACTGTTTGTATCATATTTGTAATAATTTTGTATCGTATCTCTTTTATCTTCATTCGTGAAACCAATTTGTCGCCAAAAATTCAATGAATTGTACAATAACAAAATGTCATTGAGTCTAATTTAGAAACATCAAAGTCAAAGCCTAGTATAATGAGAATTAATTTTTTTCATTGTCTCCAATTTTTCAAAAAAGAATGATAACTTATGATACATCATTGAAAAGGTAAAATCTGGTTCTATTCAAAACAGAAAGAATCCAATGTAGCGCTCATAAGAAAAAATAAAGTTGATGATGATGGCCGAAAGACGAAACGTCGGATATCAAATCTGAAAACACCATCATGTAGCAGGGAAAAAATGGCAATGTGGAAGTGCAATTTATTCTCGAATCCTTCGAAAGAATACAGCTAGAAAAAAATAAAAACCATTTCCTGAAATTTCTGTTTTTTCCGGGTATCTCCGAATATACTCGGAATTTCAGAACTTTCTTAACGGCATATTGTTAGTCAGATAAGTGCGCAACTTTGTCCCAAATTGACCATCTTCGTATCTCTCAGTTTCCGAGATCTCAATGGTGAGGATCGAATTTGAAACACCCTGTATATATTCCATCTTGCTGAGTAGAAATAAGTATATTCTTCAACAGATCATCAAGATTATGAATGTACCTGATATGAACAGAAACTATTATTTTCTGAAACCTTTCCCGTGTTTCACTGGATTTCTGAAACACGGAAATGACCGTTCAACGCAATATGATTTAGTATTATTACCAATAATAAAAGTTACGAGAATTTGTTAGTGTTATTTTGCAGAATAGTCTTCATGAGATTCCAAGTATAATAATGCATTAAATACCTACCGTCCATGAACGTCCTACCGTTCATCTGTATGTTTGGAAGTTTCACTTTATAGTTTACTTGATATTGACAGAGAATAATGAATTCTACTCTCTGTTGCCATCAAACAGACTATACTTCCCAGTTATTTTCATAGAAGTCGCCTCATCGTTCGAAATAATGAAAGTGAGACAAAACATGTTACATTGTATTGCAGACCTACTTAATCCACAAATGAACATTTATGCATGCATTACACGAATTACCTCACATTTGATACTAGTTCGGGAGCTGGTGGAAGTCACAATCATATATTTGATCATTATTCAACAGTCATTTATGTAGAATGCAAAGTAAGAAAATTCTCTAAGGATTGCATTTCATTGGTGCGGACTTCCATTGTCTAATATGATATAAATTGATTTGAAATCCCTGAAAGAATCTATGAAGAATTGAAAAAGATCAGCTGACGAATAACATTTATATCAACCAAAAAAAACTGAAGTTACATTAAAATAAAATACAAGCAACAATAAAAAAAATCAGAAAATTGAACTAATAACACGAGATGAAAATTAAAAATTATTAAAAAGAAATGAAAATAGAAAATTAAAAAATGCCAAGCCAAGTCACTTCGGGTGATAACTGAAGACGATCGTGGATACTAACAATCGAAACGTCGTGAAGTGACTTAGCTTGGAATCGCTCAATTTTCAATTTTCATCTCGTATTAATATTTCTATTTTTTTTTATTGTCGCTTGTATTTTATTCCATTGTAATTTCAGTTTTTTTTGCTTGATATAATTGTTAATTTTCAGCTAATCTTTTTAATTTTTTTCAGATTCTTTCAGGAATTTCAAATCAATTCATATCATATTAGACAATGGAAGTCCGAACCAATGAAATGCACCACGAAACATTGTCAACCACCTTCAAACACACTAAGGATTGTTACATCACAGTTATTTTTCGGGTTTATTGGCAGTGGTCTGCAGGTTATTTAGCCTGACCTTTCGTCTACGGCTGTGGTAAGCATTATCGAAGGTAATGAAACAACAATCAAAGTGATATCGTTGGCCTCACTCCTCTGCATACCTACTGCAGTGCTGATGTAGGCATCCGATTTTATTTCATTGGTGATAGTCACGACTTCGTTTCTATTCATTGAATTGTTTGACCCGGTACATGTTCAATTGAGAGCAGTTAGAAATACTTAATTAAGGATGAATCCTTCTTCCTTTCAGTTGAAATGGTTTCTGGATTTCTATAAGGGTGCTATTTTTAACCTTGTATAAGACCTGTGAGTTCTATCCAGTACTTGGGTCTCTTGAAACGTACCTTCTCTAAGTGCATGTTCAATTATTGCTGATTTGTCGGTATGTCCCAGGCTAAAACAGATCCAGTGAACTCCAGGAATTGCTATAGACTCGCAGGGTACTTAATAGTCTTGAACTTTCTTCGATGATTTTCTTTGACCTTAATATCGATTTAACGGTCGATCAGGTACCTATCGTTCCTCACATAGATGAGAAGCTTTTCCATTGACAGGCCTATTTGGAGTTACCTTGACCTTTTCTTTCCTCTTCAAAGGCATATTGAGTTAAAAGGATGGTTGAGTTTCTCAGGAATACTTTCAGTGTCATATATACATCAAGCCTTCTCAATAGGGAACCAAAAGATGTCATTGTAATGAAGCCTTTATTACCAAAAAAACTATTTTTAAATGCTATTCGTTCTATAGAAACAATTGAAGTTCACTTAAGGTTTAAATTTCGTCACGTGACCAAAAACGCCCAGCCAATGGATGTGACGTCATACTGTATTTCACCCGTCACCATTTTATTTTTGTTGAATTGTTTGTTGGCTCGAAGTTTCTGTTGTTTGTTGTGACATTTTTGTCCAAATCTGTGGTTTTTACTGTATTTAGTTAGTTTAGTTTAATTATTTACTATTAAGTGTGTATTTGAACAATCATGACCTACGACGGATTTATAAAAGGTCAATCCGCTAATCTGCCAGTTGTTGATATGTTCATGGTAGCGAAATTCATTAAAGAAGCTGAAAGTTTTTCTCATGTGAAGTACACGGACTTAAAATAGACAAGTTAGTACAATTATTTTTTGTAAGTTTAATCACTATGTATGAATTCAATATACCTCTGTAATAAAAAATTGATACTCATGTACTTATGTGAAGTGGGGTAAAAGTACATATTTCATATATACTAAATGAAGCAATGCTATTGTTTTTGTATACCTCAAACGTATAAAAATATATATTATATATAGGGTGTTAATTAAGTATGTACCATAAATTTAACAGACGTTCTCAAGATACAGGGTGTTGAAATAAGATATTCGTAAATATCTTAAATATCCTTTACCTAATTTTGTTGTGATTTGGCAATGGTATTTATAACATTAAGGAGCTAAATTTTCCCGAACGTGATTCAATTTATCAAGTCCATTGGCGTCTCGCACTGGACAAATCGAGACAAATCATACAGTCAATTATATGCAAATACTTATATCAAAATGAGCTTCATATACATGAATAGCATTTTTATTCCTTCTGCATGCATTTAACTATTTCTTATAAATATTTCATTGGGTGATTTAATGGAAGTATTTCTGCACAAATGCACAATGCAATATTTGTAATATTGTTTGTATTCCATTGCCTTTGACATTGAAAGTCTTGTTAGATTTATAAATTCGACAACACACAAACAAAGCTGAATCAAGGTTAAACACGAATCACGAAACTATACAACTCAATAATACCAATCTATCAAAAAACCAGACCTCATCACATTTTATACAAAAGCGTTTTGCTGCAGCTGCTTAAATAAGTAGATCTGAACGGCAGTCACAGCCTGCGCCATATGCATGCGCCCAGATTGATACAGTATGACGTCATGACAGTTAGTACCTTTTGACGCTTATTTGAATTGGTTTTTCAACGCAAGAAATTTTTAATTTTTTTTATAAACTGACTTGATATAACACTGCTCATATTTGGCAGTAGTTAAAAGTTATCATAGCAGAACACATTTACGATGTAAAAAAAAATCTGCAAGTTCCCTATTAGCGTTTTAATCACTCCTCTTTTTTGACGTGGGTGTCTGTCTTTGTGCGTTGATTTCCTGAACACTCTTTGATCCAATGTCTTATCTTCATGTACCTTGGGTTTCCCATTCAATTTGACGTTGAAAACGTTCAGATATGTAAGAAATTCGTTCAATTTTTTCACAGTGCTGACATATTACGAACGCTAAGGCGTTTTTTCATCAAAATGTTTGTCACCACATGACTTAATGAGCTGTCTATTGCGGTGCCATTTATTTCTTCATAAAAAACACAGTTCTACATCGATAATAAACAATGAGTGAACATGGCGGTTATATCTACCGAAAATACTTCACTAATTAGTGTTTTTGACCGGAATCATCGTTTAAAAGAAGCCAACGTCAACGATCACTAGAATGTCTGCTTACCTCGTAAATCTCATCTTTTGTATAAAATGTCCCAGTCATCAATAAATGGCTCAGCTTTCCCAGTGATCAGTTGCAGTAAGATCGATATGTGTTTGACCAACTGATTAGTGGGTGAATTCATAAAAACCGGAAATTTCCTACAGGAAAATTTGATATACAGTGTCATCCCCAAAGTATGCACCATATGGGAAACTTATTCATTAAGGGTTTTTCGACAAAATGTTATTCTTGATACAAGTTTGTGCATCCCCTAAAACTAAACATGTATCAACAAAACACAGTACAACAAACGTAAGTAAGTACAAGAGTAAAGTACTCTTATTTTGAAAAATATCGGGAAATGTTAATCAGAAAAATTGTTCAGCATTGAAAAATACATCTAGATTTGAAGTTAAAGCCATCTAAGTGGATTTTTATTTTTTTTTCCCATTTTTTTTTAAATGGGGACTACGAAAAACAAATTTTTGCTAAAACGATAAATAGACAGCATTCTGTATACGACGGTTCATTTTGAAAGCCTGTATTATTACAAATTATACAACTGTCGTGTTAACCACGGTCAATTTTTTTTGAAAAGTAAATTAATTTTCAAAGTTTTTGGTGCAAAGTTTTTATGTTTTGTTATCACCGAAAATCACTCAAAATTATGCAGTATTGTAACAAAAACTTAATATTCAATAATATCAAATCAAAAAATATCAAATGGTGCATGTTTAGTTTTAGGGGATACACAAAATTTCATCAGGAATAACTTTTTATCGACAAACCCTTAATAAATAAGTTTCCCATATGGTGAATATTTTGGGGACGACATATGAAATTTTATAGATCGTGTAGGTCGAAGGGACAGCTTTTGTTGAGGCGACTTGTAGGCAAGTTTTTTCAGTGATACCCAATTAGATGAAATCCAAAAATGTAGAAATTCACAAGTGGATCAAGTTTTCTGCTAATATCCTTCACGCAGTTCATGATAGGTTAACTAGTATAGCTTAATGACCATTTGTTTACTTTACATCATTCAACACAAAAAGAAACTGAATTCTGAAAAGAGTCCTTTGAGCCATGCTACTATATATTTTCATCTATCATATAGAATATAATCCTAAAAATATCATATACAATGACATCTGTTCTGACCTTCAGGAATCTAAACGTTTCAACATCCAACCTACTGACAATATTTCTACTCTTCATGTTACATAATGACTTTTTCGAAAACGAGGAAAAAGGCCGATTGTCGTCTTTCTTCAGCTCCCGAACTATTGAAGGAAAATGTCCATCGTGAAGAACACACACAAAAGCAATCTGTAAATGCGATGAAAACATACCATTATGTAAAAAATTCGAGCCCTCAAATGAAGTGAGCCTACAGAACAGCGGGGCTGCATATGAAAGTCGGGATGATCGTGACAGTTTTACGATGAGATATGACCGAGAGGGTGTATGAAATGAATTTCCATTTGGACGTGTTATTGTACTGCCAATATTTTTATCGAGACCAGTAAATTGATGTTGTGAGCCAAGGGTTGTTAATCAGTTTCAAATTCAAAGGCTTCGGTAAGATAGGGTAAAGATTTTTCAGTTCATTTATTTTCATTCATGTGACTTGTATCGATATCTATGAAGTGGAAAATATACCACTTCTTTTGTATTGATACGATGATGTTTCTCTAGACATTCTCTCTCTTTAATTATATTCCACAAAGCTGTGGGCTTTCGGATTTTTATTAAAAGAAGAGTGCATATTTGATTCCATTATCAATAATAATATTAAATAAGCTTTATTGTCAGAATAATTAATCTTGATTAAGCGTGTATGAATAAGATAAAAATGTATATAAGCATATACTAAGTCTAAATAATTTAAAACCTATATATACACACACATATACATATGAAAATATGCTAAATACTATTACTACAATAATGTCCACATGTGGTGATAAGACATAGGAATATAAAAATCGAGAGAAAAATTACAAAAAACATAAAATTGGTATGAGTTTTTGTTATTGCTAGATGGAACTTATAATTTAGTTTGACACTAACATTAACTTGGGGTAAGAAATATTTCAGAAAAAGTGTTAGTGGAAGTTATCTTCATAACATTCGTCCAAACTATAATAGGGTTTATCAGAGAGAAAAACTTTGATTTCTTTTCTAAATTTTGAGGAGGTTTTCGACACATTTAACGTCGTGTGGCAGGTGGTTGAATATTTTTAGGCCATTGTAGATTATTGAGCTTTTAGTAAGTGTCGAGGTGGCTATAAGCAGTCTGGAATCGTTAGTCTGACGATTGGAATAGTTAAAGGAGACCAAAGTAAATTCATCTGTATGCTTGTTTATCAAACAGACCGTTTCTAATATGCAAATCGCATAATCTGTCAAAAGAACAACTCAGTAGCACTTGTGCTAACTGAGTTGAACTTCGCCTTTTGTTGTATCACAACTAGCTCTGTAATTTATTCAAATATTTGTATGTAACTACAGCTGGGAAACAATAAAGACAATTTTTTTTTTACCGTAGTGTGCGATGGTCAGGCCCTATCTTCCGAAGACCCGATACATTCGGGAGGGCGCGTATTATCAACCAATGACCACTCCCCACACCGTGGGGTAAGTGATCATTGGGTCCGAGAATCATGTGCCCTGAGAAAGAGCAGTGAGCCAAGAATGACAGCCTTCTGCATCTGTGCGGCTAAGATTTCTGCCTTAGTGCGGCAAGCCGGTATGCTTTTAAGATTCGAGAGTAGAGAGGACATAATTCCACCAAGGACTCCAATAATCAGAACAACCATCTTGACAAAGTTATCAGGATAGAGTCTGCGGAGTTCAAAAAGAAAATCTCGATGTTTTATGAGCCTGAGGATGGGGAACGAATATTTTCAATGAATTCGGCACTTCTCGTTCCCCACAACGGATTCAATATCCCCCGGAGCGTAGGGCAACAGCGGTGTCTCGTTAATACCGTAGTAATACCGTAGGTAATATAGCACTATTAGGGCCACGTTATGTCGATGGATATAGGCCGAGACCACATATGCTGGACATGCTGACAGCAAGTGCATTAGGATCTCGAGCGCCTCGCGGCAGGCCCTGCACCTTGTTTCAGGAACCGCTATACCCATCACGCGACTGCGGTAGACTAAGGTGTTGAAGACACCATCCTGGCAAGCCATGATGAACCCCTCAGTTTCCGACTTCAGTCCACTCGACCTGAGGAAAGCGAACGGCTCTTATCAAAGCGTCAGGCGCTTTGATGTTATTGAAGAAGACCCATGCATTGACTTATCCTTGTGTCTCCGCAGAAGTAAGGTGATCTCTGCAGCTTTTATCTGAGCTTTTTGCTGAACGGGTTCCAACTCGGTGACAGAGTTGTGGTCACCTCGTTCAGAGTCGAAAACTATACCGAGTTCATCAGCTGCTCAGGCAGCTGCCAAAAAAAAATTCTCCAATTCCTGCTCTCTCGTGGTCAAGGACCATGCAGAGAAGGAGATCTGAAATCCTGACGACTTTATAGGCTGTATCCAGTACCGTTCTGTCATGTAGACACTCCAAACTCAAAAGTCCACGGCCTCTTTATTGTCGGGGGAAGTATAACCGTGCTGTCACCTCTTGTGAGTACCGTTGTTCCACCCCGAGGTGAGTATACGTCTCTCCGGAATCCAGATGGTGTAGGACGCTTCCATCTACGAGCTGTACATCCTCTCCGTAGTCCCCGCATCATCGTCTTTCAAGAGGGACCATTGCACATTTGTCTATCCCCAATTTCATACCGATAGCACGCGTGTACCCTTCCACTACCCTCAAGGACTGATGGAGATCCTCCTCTCCAGAGGCATAAAGTTTAAAATCATCCATATAAAACAAATGGGTGACCTTGTGCCCCCGGTTTCCGGGGGTGCCACAGTTATATCCTCGAGTATTTCTGAGGGCAACGGATAGTGAGATGCAGAAGAGAAGGGGACAGAGGGAATCACCCTGAAATACACCCCTTCTGAAAGTGACCCACCCTGTTTGGACTCTCGCTTGGCCAGATGTTATGGTAAAGCGAGTTCGCCAAAGTGGTATCAGTTGTTCAATGCATCTCACTATTTTGTCGAGTGCCGCAAGGCATCTGAGCAAATGCAAGATGAGCTCATGCGAAATTGTATCAAATGTCTTACGGTAATCGATCCAGGCCATAGAAAGGTTACGCTTATATTGTATCGAGTCCTGCGTTACACATCTATCGATGAGCAGGTTCTCTTTACATCCAGCGACTCCTCTCTTCAGCCCTCTCTGCTCATATATCCGTTCGAACACTCGGTCAACTGCGGTGAGTATTCGTGTGTATAAGATGCTTGTAAACAACTTATAACACGAATTCAAGCACGTTATCGATCTGTAATTCTTAGGAATCGACAAATCTCCGCTTTTGGGGATAAGAACGGTCCGCCCCTCGACAAACCAATCCGAAATCGGCTGCTATCCGTCCGGCCATGAGTTGAAAACTCTGGCCAGATGACGGTGGGTGCTTGATAGTTCTTGGAACTCACAAGGGCTCCTCGAACGTCATCCGGGGTTATCGGGTTGCGCAGTTCATTGAGCTCAGGCTGTCGAAGCTCTCTGTTGAAAGCTTCGAACTGCGCTAGTGCTGGATTGTCTAAGCTGAGCGGCTTCGGGTGTTCATAAATATCCTTCCAGGAGGATTCTACCTGATCAACGGTCGGCGGATTATCCACAACACGTGGAGGCTTTTGGAATAAGCGAGAAGATTTCTTGCGATACTTCTCGCTCGCCTCACTAGGTGACTTCTTAGCAGCCACTAGCTTTCGTATCCTATCAAGGCAGTACTGTTTGGTGGTCAGCAGCACGCCTTGACTTAAAGTGTGATGGATACGTCGTAGATTGGCGGCTATTCGCCGCACTGCGGGCGTGAAGGGTCTGTTGGCCGCCCTGTAATCAATCACGTCTCGCCGACGTGATCTTAGCCTTCATCTTGTGTACACGCCGTTCAATCTTTCGAACCGCAAGGCCGAAATTTCGACCTTCCGATTCGGAAAGCGATTGGACGGTGCTATACATGGCGGTGTCGATTTGCCCAGATGTCAACTTCTTCTGTTAGAACACTATGAACCTCCGCTTCCAAAAAACTGTCACTTCGTTAGCAGACTGGGAAGGAGCTATATAGCCCTGCCGCCGAAGATACGATACGTAATCCCTAAGATTTTGAGCGGAAAAGGTGGCATGCTCCGGATGTGTTTCACAACACAGAGCACGTAATCTCGCCATGTACCCTCTTCGTGCGAGCTCACTAATCTCGTAGCTGATGCGTCCACTCAAAGCGTCCGTTGTCATTGCCAGGGTTGTCATCGGTAGGTAAATCATCGTTATGGATCCCACCACCTTGCCTCTGACCCCTCCGAGCAGGTCGATTGTGGGGGCCCCTTCCTCGATTGCTATGAACCAAGTGTTGGGTCCACCGGGTGGTTAACCCAATGGACCCACGGCCGGCACCAGAGGGAGAATAGTGTTCTCCTTCCCGGGTGCGCCTGGGCTGCCGGTCCGGTTTTGCACCAGTTGCTCGGGTAAGTGGTGGCGCAACTCACATTATTATATTATTATTTCTGACGAATATATGCCTACAGGAGTGTTGTTGTTTCATTTTGAAGAGATAACGTATCGCTCTTTTCTGAATTACAAACACAGAATTTATGTGAGTTCTAGAACATACTCCCTAGAACGGAATTCCGTATCTTAAGTGTGAGTCTACTAGTGACTAGTAAACAGATTCAACTGCAGAAGATCCCAATTCTCTAGAAGTTATTCTTACCGCATAACAACCCGAAGAAAGTTTTTTAGTGATAATTCTGATGAGGTCCTCAAATCTCAAGTCATTATCTTATACCCAGGAATTTAGTGATTATTTTATTCTCGATAACACTTTCATTGATAGTAATAGGAAAGTTATCAATAGAACCCCGAAAAGATATCAATTTAGTTTTGTTGATATTTGAAGATGAGAGATTAGTATCGCACCAGTCCTTGATAATCCTGATATCTGAAGATATATCATTGTGGAGATCTGAGGTATTTTTACTGTGCCACAGTATCGTGGTATCATCTGCAAATAACGTTAACTTTCCCTTTATATTTAACGATGTCAGATCATTTGTATAGAAAAAAAAAGATAATGAGGCCAAAAATAGACCCCTTGGGGACTGTTTATACTAACTGCAGTTGATAATGAAGTAGGCATTTCAACTATTTGATTTCTGCCGGAGAGGAAGGGACATTCGAACACTTTTTCGGTTGGAATCCAAATTGTTTGCAATTTATTATATTATGTGACATTAGTAAATGAATCGAACAATTTTTGGCAATTTTTTTCTATTAGTTTGGCTAATGAGGAAATAAGACAAATTGGACGCAAGTTTGAGACTTCGTCCTGATTGCCGCCCTTGTATAGCGGAATAACTACAGATGTTTTGAGAAAGGTAGGAAAATATCCGGCTTCGAAAGAGTTATTTATAATCAATGCTTAAACAACCAAAGTCACTATAGGAAGATTATCAATTATATTCATAGATATTTCTTCAAATCCAGAAGCTTTCTTCTTCTTAATGGTTTTTATCGCGTGTTTCAATTCTCTGACATCAGTTGGATATAAAGTAAATTTTTCGTTGACTAATGTATTTCTCAAGTTTATGAGAGGATCGTATGGAATTACGGTATTATTTGTCAGTATTTCAGCTATGGTACAGTAAAATTGGTTTAGGTCATCTGCAGTTACTGAAGTATTCACCTGAGAGTTACTTTCCTTACCTCTGAGTTCATTTACAATTGACCGGGTTTGTTATTAGTTTTAGCAATTCTTTACACATGAAGGTAACTTTTAGCATATTTAAGAATTTTCCTATAGATTATTCGGTAGGTAATGATTAATATATCCAATTAATGATTCATCGTTGTTAAATTTACTTCCATAGTTTAGTGATCGCAAATGTCTAGAAGAAATTTTCATTTAGTAAGCCATTGCTTCTTTTGCTTCATTTTAATTTTCTGATATGGAAATGTTTCCTCAAAGATATTAACAAGATTATTGTAGAAGGTATCAAATGGGTTGTTTGTTTCTAGGACATGATTCCAATCAGTATTTTGGCAATTCTGGCGGAACCTATCATAGTTTGACGAACTTTATAACCTTCCATATTTGAATTTGGGAGACCACCACCTTCAAACATTTCTAATATATTAATGTTAGTAGTCAAATGAACAGCTTCATGGTCATGAGCGTATATCATTCAACACAAAGCTTGAATTGTTTAGAGTCTATTCCACTATTGACTGAATATGTTTCATCCTTTTTGTGGGTGTTTGACATTCCACAATTTGAAAAATCAACAATGCTAAATCAATGGAAAGTTTGCTGAATTGTAGTAGAAGACAAACTGAAAAGTTTACCCTGAAAAGTTTGTACATACTTATAAACCACTGAAGACTCCAACTAGTCGCTAATATGGCATTCATGAACTTTGGCAACAAATGGAAAAATGAAATTTCTATACGCAACGTTCTTTAAATAGCTAACTTTTTGTGAAGTAATACCTTTTCGTTCTTACAACCAAAAAAATTTACTTGTAAATACCGACGGAAATAGGTATATTTCTTTTGACAAAAGTCAAACGTATAAAATATCCAGATGTCACATTTGATAATCTACATGAATACATATTACAGGATGTATTCCTAGAATTTAGTTGAGTTAACCAGAACTCTCACATAACTATGTGAAATACAGTTTTTACCTGTTGGAGGAATATGAGCGGCCCATTTCTGTATTTCCATTTTTTCTATGAGGTTCTTTTGTAACAATTTTGGTTTCAATTCATTTTATTGCGTGATCACCAGTTGATTTTAAAATATGCTCCGCTATACCCAATGGTGTTATTTATCTTTTCTTCATATATTCACGACTAGCAATCAACCCCGGCTTCGCACGGGTACAATGCTGATCGCTGCTAATCATGAAGTGCTATAGGGCGAAGCGCGGCCTTCGAGACACTATTTATAGGCACGCGCCTCCGGCCCCCCAGCCGTTACCGCCGCAACCGCTATGTCTCTGCATTTTAAATTTGTAATATTTTCGAAAATATTTATTTAAATTATATGCTCTGAAGGGCCATATTGATGCTGCATTGCTTAGAATCGCTTCGTAAATAAGCCATTATTTCTTGTGGATGAAGAATGGTTTTGTTGGTTATTCCTAAGAGATAAACATATACCACAGCGGACTTTTTTTGTAGACCTTTTTAAGGTGTACAATACTGTATTAAATTTTTTTATCTATCTCGTAGGGTTCAGCCAGCTCTGCAATGTAAGCACAAAAGAATGTGTTTATTTACGACATCACATTAGAAACCACTAACACAGGTCTGCGATGAAAAAATTTAAGGATATTTAACTAGTAACAGTATTTTGTGTGCAGATTACAGAAAAAATAGTAAAAAATTCTATCACCTATAGATAAGTCACAAATTTCACCTGAAATTTATTTATTAAATGGGATTTCAGGTTCGGTATGGGTTCGATGTTTCTGTATTATACAGCTTATATAAGCGGTAAATTGAGTCTGAATTATGAAGATTTTATGATGAACAAGTTACTAGACAATATGACTGTATATCTAAGATAAAATACGGTTTCAATCTATTTATTTCAATAACAAAACGAATCTAAACTGGGAAAATCCAGTTTCTACTCGAACAAGGCATGTATGTGTCTGCCTCCCTGAACCTACTGTCTGCTGGGCGCCTGGCGTCCACACTGATCGAGGCAGTGACTCGCTGACTCAATCAGTGTGAAGCCAGTCACTGTGGTGTACACATCAAACAGTTTTGTGCTACCGTTTTGAGAAGAAATGGCTACTAGAGGATGTGTTAACTCTCATAACAGTTTCTGTTATATTTGTGGGACTTATACCATCAAGAAGCAGCAAAAAAATATTTCTAATTTTGTTCAGAAGGTGTATTTTGCATACTTTGGTATCAAATTAGGGGTTGGGTTCCCCATATAGTTTGTTCTGTGTTTTTTAAAGAACATAGACAATGGTTTCAAGGTGAAAATCATTTTGTTTTGGAGTACCCATGGTTTGGAGAGAGCCTAACAGTCACAGTGATGACTGTTATTTTTGTTCTTGTTCAGTGCAAGGTTTCAATTAAAAAAACAGAAAGGATATTTCATACCCCACCAACATATTTTCAGCTGTTCGCCCTCATGAAACTAACTTGCCTATTCCTTCACCTCTGGATACCTTGGACAACATTTTAGACGATTTAGACGCAAAAACACAATGACCAATGACCCTGAACTTTTCTCTCAATCAGAGTTGAACGATTTAGTACAAGATCTGGGTCTCCCAAAGGAATCAGCAGAAGTTTTAGGGTCCAGACTTAAAGACATATGTTAGCCTTCGGTGTTTCATTTTCATGGTACCGATTTAGAGAAAGGGAATTTATCCCTAGGGTTATCCCTAACTAGGGTTACCTAGTTTTCTGCAACATTGTACCCGGCGTCATGGAAATGTTCAACATAACATACGAACCAGAGAAATGGAGACTTTTCATCGATTCATTAATAAGCTCAGCTACTCTGATCATAAGTGGACCATTTGTGGAGACTTGAAAGTTATTTCAATGTTACTAGGTCAACAAAGTACCTAGTTACACTGAGTTTCCATGTTTCCTTTGTGAATGGGATAGCCGTGACAGGAAACAACACTATGTCAAACAAGTGTGGCCAATAAGAAAGGGTCTTATTCCTGGAGTTAGAAATGTTGAAAAACATATTTTAGTGGATCCTACAAAAGTCTTACTTTCACCACTCCATATCAAACTGAGGCTAATGAAACAGTTTGTGGAAGCATTAGACAAAGAAGGAGATTGTTTCGAGTATCTTTCTGAAAAGTTTCCTGGTCTATCTGATGCTGAACTGAAAGAAGGAGTCTTGGTTGGGCCTGACATGAGAACACTTTTTAAAGATGAAAGCTTTGTCACTAAAATGGAAATGAAAGAAAAAAATGCTTGGAATTCATTTAAACTTGTTATAACAGGCTTTCTTGGAAACAAAAAAGACCCAAACTACAAAACTTTGGTTGGTGAATTGATACAAAAATACAAAATGTTGGGCTGCAAAATGAGTGTCAAAGTCCATGTCTTTCACTCACATCTGTACTACTTTCCCGAAAATCTAGGGGCTGTAAGTGAGAAACAAAGAGAACGGTTCCATCAAGACGATTTGCTCTTGTTTCGTCAATTTGTGATTCGTCACCTGCCCCAAAATTTCTTGTTTCGTGACCTGTACCTTTTTGACCTTTTCGCAGGTAATAATTGATTCCGCATTCGTCAACTGGGACTACTAGGGCCATGAAAGTCCGTAAACCTAAATTCTTTTTAATGCTTATTTTCAATAATATTATATTAATCAATAATCTACACTAATATTATAAAGAGGAAAGATTTGATTTTTTGTTTGAATTGAATAGGCTCCGAAACTACTGGAACTTGAACCACCTAACCTAGCGCAGGTGCAAAGATGAGGTGACGAAACAAGAACACCTTAAGCAGGTATATTTTGCAGTTGACGAAACAAGAATAAAATGGGTCATAACAGGTAAAATTTCTCTAGGTGACGAAACACGAATTGACGAAACAAGAAACTACCCATCAAGACATAAACGAAATGGAACGCAGATACCAAGGTCGGTGGAATGTTAACATGATGGCAGACTATTGTTGGATGTTAAAAAGGGAAAATTTACAAGAACACAGCCGAAAAAGTACCAAAAAAAGCTTTGACTGAAAAAGAAAACGTTTTTACAAAGACTTATAATCACTTTGCAAACACTTGTGTATCACTATTATGCTTAGTTTAGCTATGTAGCATTGTTTTTTTTTCTTTCATTTCATGTTAAAATGATTAAAATAAATCCATAATTACACGTTTTTTATACTTTTTCAATTATTTCATCCTTATTTTGTAGGCAAATCTTACGTCATTTTTGAAATCAGCGCGAAAAACAACATAAAAATCAGTTAACGAAATCAAAACAATTTTTTTTTCAAGTTTTTTTTGCAGACCTGTGTTATCTGTGTTTCTCTTCTATAATAATCACTCACCATATAAACTAATCAGCTTCGTTAAGAAGCTGGGTTTGTTTGGCTGAGTGAGAATAAGTGTGAGCCGCAATAAACCCTTGCGGGTTGCGGTGGAGGGTCGAATTGACCCACTCACTTTGGACCTAATATAACCTAACCTGACCTACTATATTATGCATGCTATTGTGCATATTAAAAAACCCCCATCAAAATATGTTGTGTAGATTTAAAGATCTAAGCATACATAGGGACAGACAGCGGGAAGCGACTTTGTTTCATCTAGATGTCTTGTTTCAGCTTCATAATTTTTGCCTCAGGAAATTCAATTTGTAGGTGAAATTTGCAAATACGATTACTTGCTGACTAAGTGTACTGTTTGATGATCCATATCAAGCACTCATTTTTCAGAGTGGATTTTTCAGTTTTTCCCTTCATTTCTCTTCAGCAAATATTACATTGATTCAGCTTCGTTTATTTTTCAGATTGTGAAAATTTAAATAAACAATTAACCAGCAGGAAATATTGAATTCTTCACAAAAATGTTTTTCAAAAAATAGCTGAGCATATTATATGTTTAAGACAACTAAAACAAATGTGATTGAATCGACCGATACTCGATGAAAATCCATAACGTATTCAAGAAAAACTTTATTGTGAGATTTTCACTGTGTCTCAACTAACTGAGGTTAGTTAGTATAGACACGCCTGAAAAAGCTATTGTATAGCATTTTTGTACAACTGTTTAGTGCAAATCTCATGTGTTTTTTGAATACCTTCCGAAACCAATTTCATATCTTATTAACCAAATCTCTTGGGGAAAACTGTTTTATGACACTTTCACTAGAGACATATTTGGTCATTTTGGACTATTATCTTCAATTCCTTTTTTTTGAAAATTAATGGTATGTCGAATAAGTCTATTTGATTCATTAGAACGTCGTTTCCAAATCTATGTTAAACTTCAATGCAAAATTATTTCGAGTCAGGGAACGTGGAATTAACAATACCCTTATCTGAAAAATAAACGAAGCTAAATCAATAGAGAAACTGCTGAAATGTAATAAAGGGCAAAATGAAAAGTAAACTCCGAAAAGTTATTGCGTAATATAAACCAATGAAAAGTCTAATTAAAAGTCTACGCACAGTGCGACAGGACGGCACAGGACAGGTACATACCAGGAAGGAAACATGACGTGACGTTAATTTTCTCTTTCTATAGTTTCTTATGGAAGGGCGCGTGCTAAAGCAGGTAACGGACAGGCACTTGCCAGGTTTCGGCTTCAGGAGAGATCACTCCACTGAACTACAGGCTCTAAGGTTGGTCGAAAACACCATCAGCGAGCTTAACACAAACAAGAAAGTGCACATAGTGTTGCTAAACATCTTTAAGGCCTTCGACCGAGTATGGCACGAAGGCCTTCTGCACAAGCTAAATGCGTTCGACCTACCTCGGGGCCTGATCCGGTGGATCGGGTCTTTCCTGAAAGACAGAACTTTTCAGGTCAGAGTAGAGGGCTCTCTGTCTAATAACAGAGAGATCCCCGCTGGAGTGCTACAGGGGGCCGTGCTCTCTCCGGCGCTGTATTCACTCTACACCAGCGACCTGCCTAGGTCCGAGCGAGTGAAGATATCCCTGTACGCCGATGACACGGCTCTTCTCTCATCTTCCATGGGTCGAGAGCTCGGCGTCGTCTACAATGCAACGTGCATTGGACGACCTCGAGCGCTGGTACCTCGATTGGAAGATCCGAGTAAACCCGGAAAAGACTCAGGCGATAACCATGGAAAGATTACTATCTTCTCCGGCCAGAAAAGTGAGAATCTCTGGAAGGGAGATTGAATGGCAAGCGCGGGTAAAGTACCTCGGCCTTCTAATAGACCGTAGGCTCATTTGGAACCCGCACATCATGTGCGTTAAGTAAAAGATCGAGGGTCGGATAGCTAGTCTGTACCCTCTGATCAATAGAAAATCTAAAATGAGCACGAAGAATAAAATCACCATCTATAACACGATGTTCAAGCCTGTCATCATGTATGCTTCAGGCGTCTAGGGACAAGCGGCTCCGTCCAACATTTCCATTTTGGAAAGGTTGCAAAATAAGTTAATTAGGATGATTGTGAATGCTCCTTGGTTCGTGCGGAATGAAGGGATCCGCAGAGATTTGCAGTTGCCTTCCATTCGGCAGTCCATCCAGTCGAGGAATCAGAGAGTTTTTGAAAATACGGAAACTCATGAAAACCCGTTAGTTAGGGAAGCCACAGATTACGCTGTAGACGACCCCTCCCGATATAGAAGGCCCCGACACTCTGTCGAATGAGGCCCTCATGTTCCCCGTTAACGGATAAACAACTTTCTCATCCATCCCACCCCAGCCAGGTAGGGGTATCCCGTGAAGGGCGGCACTGATGTCTAAGGACTTCATGCCGTCATACCATCAGTCATGAACCCATTGGTCCTTCTTGAGAACAATATCAGCCGAACGGGTAGGGGAGATGGACTCCAAACCTGAACGAAACGAGTATGACCTTCTGAGCACATGCCAGGTAACGGTATCTCGTGAAGGGCGGCACTGATGTCTAAGGACTTCATGCCGTCATACCATCAGTCCCATTGGTCCCTCTTGAGACCAATAATCAGCCAAAAGGGTAGGGGAGCTGGACTCCAAGCCTGAATGAAACGAGGATGACCTTCTGAGCACATGCCAGAACGTAAGCCACATCTCGTCCTCTGCCGTCCTGTCGCAGGTCGCAGTGTGCGATGACTTTAATAGTAACTTGTCGTATTCATGAATTCCGCCTACACATTTGTGGACGGTGGTTTATTATGAAGTAATTTTTCGGAGAGCAGTTTGCTCCTAATAACACTTTAACAGATACTCTCTTACCAAAAAGTTTTTACTTCTCTATCATCATTCAAAAAATGTTAGAAACTTCGAAAGGAAAGAAGTCATTAACTTCATAATGAATTTATCATAAAGATATGTAAATCATTGAAGGACGGACTTTGAAGTCCACAATGCATCTTGAAAACTGGCACAACCTAACAAAACCAACGTCGTTAATTCGTTAAATCTTCAATTTCTCTACTTAATTTTCCAAATCAGGTGGAGACATTTCAGAAATCATAAAAATTAATGCAGCCCTTACTGAGTTAAAATGGCTAACATGATTTTGCGACTTTGTTTTATGTATTAGAATTTTTTTTCTTTCATTTTTTAATGTTCCAATAGTTATTCTGCTATTCTGTGGGAGAACAAATCCAACAAATCAAAAGTCATGATAATCTATCCAACCGTTCTGGAGTTATGAATAATGTAAGTAACACAATTTTGCGACTATATTTTATATTTTGAATTTCAAAATGAGAAAAAAATAATTTAAGATAACATGTGTTTTTTTTTCAATTCTGAATGAACTAGTAATAATATTCTCGAGCAAGTAAAGGAAATTTTGGCAGTACAATACAATAGTCAGCATTATTCAGACATACGTGATAATACTATACCATGAAATTGATGGTAGAGTTTCGTCAAGCATACAGTAAAAACCAAGTGAATGTATAAGACATACTTAGAAACTTAGGCCAGCAAAAATAGAGCTCTAACCAGAAGCTATCAGATAAAATTTCAACAAGAAAATGGAACTGATGTGAGCAATGTGTAATCATTTGCAGAATTGAATTACATTTTTCAAATATATTGTGATATAGGTTTACATGGACTCCTTATTCATATTGCAGGGAATGTGAAGTGAAAAATTCCAAGTCCAACATTTCTCAAAAGCTAATACACACAGAGTTCTAATGATTAGGTACTCAAAGCACTTTTTACGCACTCAAAGCAACTTCAATATAGTAGGTCATTCGATGTTCTTTGAATAATGGACTTCACTTCGACCAGTCGAATTCTTTCATGTAGCGCTATTAGTGCCGATATGGAGCACCTTATCCTGATTTCTTTTTCATTCTGTATACATGAATTATATTTGGATTGCAGAAACTCGAAAGATCTTTACGTTAGTGAATTTCTTGGGAATGTTTATAAGCTATATCTTAGCTGACTGAACTCGACCAGCCGATAAGGGTTTGAATATACTCATTACTATGGTTTTTGAAAAGTTTTTTCCGTTTTGATGGCATATGTTTTTGTATCTCCATATCATAATAAATATTTTTGTACTGTGTCGTAGTACATACTGATTGATAGATAATTTCGTATTCTATACATTGATGTTGCTCATTTTTTTCCAAATTTAGATTTTTTGCCCCTTTTCAGCCCATTAGTATAAGAATTTCATTAGTTCGGACTTCCATTGTCTGATAAAAATAAAAACAACAATAAAAATTAATTGGCGCTCCGAGGCGACTTCATTGATTCCAGTGGCGCATTTGCTTTCTCAGCTACATAAAATCGCGAAAAAACCTGCAGCACCACATTATCTGAAGTTCTTGATCTGCCAATGTCCTCTCTCTCATCAAACAAAATGTAGGGTATCTCCAGAGGCTCCAATAGATTCAATAGATCGCCAAAACGCTTCGTGACACGACTATCGTCAAACTTAAACTTTGACCAAGGCGTAATAATGACCAAATTCAACGCCAGAACCACAGTAAATAATGACTGCATGAAGATTATACTAGTGGTCTGCTAGATTGAAATGTTCATCTATTTCTAACCTTCGAAAGTTTCTTGCTTCTGTCAGAGGTTGAGTCTTGTTTGAAGATCATCCTTGTTGTTATTAGATTGACTGGTGCCTCAGCTATACTTGTTTCCTTATAACAGTAAGTTGTTTGGCGCATGTTTGTCTGATAATATATAAAATGATTTGAAATCCCTGAAAGAACTAAAAAGAAGAATTTAAAAAAATAGCTGAAAATAACAATTATATTGAGCAAAAAAAATATGAAATGGAATAACATTGAAATAAAATACAAATAAAAATAGAACAATTGAACAAAGATTCAAAATAAAAACTAAGAGATTCCAAGCCAAGTTACTTCACGACGTTTCGATTGTTAGTATCTACAATCGTCTTCAGGTGATGACTGGACTAATTCCTCCGAGAGATGACTATTTATGGGTCATTCGAGAACTTTTACTTATCTCCGCTTACCATTTTCCGCTTCACCGGTGTAGAAGGAGATACTTTGTTGGATAACATGTATGCGGTTTCTTTAAATTTCCTCCTAAACCAATGTTTCTCCCTTTGTATGATTTCAGCTTGGGACCACTCGATGTTACGTTGATGGGTCCAAACATTGGTCTGCTATTCCTGATTTGCTGGTTTCCCCTCGCTGTGTGTGTTTCTTGTGCTCGGCAATGCAAACATTCAAAGGCCTCCTAGTTTCACCGATATAGAATTTTCCGCATTCACAGAGTATCCGGTAAATGCAATTCTTAGAATCGCAGTCCGCGTTTGGTGGTCTGGTTTTCGTGAGGCTGCAACGGATAGTGTTTCCTGATCTTAAGCAGGTTCTAATGCTGTACTTGGACCCAATTCTTCTTATCCTTTATGATAATCATCTGATGTAGGGAAGCGCAAGCATAGGTTATCACATAATATCAGGCAATGGAAGTCCGAAATAATGAAATTCATCATGAAACATTGTCAATCACCTTCAAACAAATCATCAGTAACTGAAGTCGTTGAGCAATTTTCGGCCTATTTTCCTACACGAATTCAAATTGAACCGAAGCGCTGCCGAAACAGCCCGAAAAATTAACCGGGCGTTTGGCATTGATAGCGTTAATGAACGCACTATTCTAAGTTGGTTTAGCGACATTCCGTTTCAGAGATTCCAACATCGAAAGTGAGCCTGAAGTAGTCGACCGACAGTATTCCAGGACGAGGATTTGAGGATCCTAGTGGAGACTGACCCATCACCAACGTGGAATGGCGAAAGAACTGGCCGTCAGCTCCCATGCGGTTTTGATGAATTGAAACGTATTGGGAAGGTAAAAAAAACTTGAAATGTGGGTGCCCCACGATTTGACCAATCGCAATCGACAGAAATTGCAACCAAAACTATCAGTTTTTGGATCGGATCATCACGTGTGATGAAATGTGGGTTCTCTACGACAACAGATGTTCAGGACAGTGACTGGAAACCAAGGAGCCACCCAGGCACTTTTCAAACGCATAAACCCCAAAAAAACATGGTTACTGTATGGTGGCCAGCAGCTGGTGTGATTCTCTATAACTTTCTGCAGCTGGGCCAAATCATCACAGCGGAGTTCTATTGTGGGTGAATCGATAAAATGTACCAAAAACTGCGTCAGCAGCAGCCGGCACTGGTCCACAGAAAAGATCCGATCCTGCTCCACGACAACTCCCGTCCGCACGTTTTACAAATCACTCTACGAAAATAATGTGTTACGCTGGCAAAAGTGCACTGGTTTAAATGGCGCTCATTTCGATTGAATTGAATTAGTATTCACTATGATATTAAAGTTTGAAGTAGACTTATGAAACGGAGAACATTTTTGAAACAACCTATAGCAACAACTTTCGAAAGAATGTACGTTATAGCATTGTCGTCCGCGTGTATACCCACATTCTTATGCTGAAAGATTGAAACATTGGATACGCTCGAAGTGTGCTAATAAACCTTAAGAGTTCAAAACTGCCCGAAATTGAACAGTAAAGTCGTATACAGCAAATACCTTGGTTTTCACTATATGAACTAAATCTGTCTGATGATCAAGACATGAAGGATGGTAATATGAGTGCAACAAGCGCTGGCAAAGTGTTAGCTTACCAGCTCTATCGGTTTTCAAATACAGCCGACCCAACGTGTTCAGGTCGCTCCGATATTCAGATGCGAGGCATTCTGCAGGCCACCACATAAAATTAAAACCGTAAGCAAAAAAGAATGTATCGGCAACCAATGATGAACAATCATCAATAATTTCTCTACTTCAGGAGTGAGGTGTTCTCTATAATGAACTTTGTAGTTTCTTATTAGTAAATGATGTTCATCACAGATGCTGCAAGATAATCGATTTTACGATAGAATTTGTATGTGATCGGTGACGCTTAATTTTTGATTTTTTGTTAAATAATGAACACTGAATGAAGGACAGTCAAAAGTGGTGGTACCATATGTATTTATTTTCATTATTATATTATCATGGAGGGAGAATACTGAAATTGGGATGTGTACAATCTTCATTGGTCATTCATGGAAAAATTCTTCATGAGAATTGAAATTCCCTCTGCAAAAATGCTAATGGATGGAATTGAATGAATACATATGATTCAACATCATGATCTCCATCAAAACTCTTGATTGAGCAACCTCTATATCACTCAATCAACTGGAATCTCTTTACTATGCCAAATTATAGTTAGGTTATAGATTATTCCGGAAGATAGTACACAAGTATGATTCCAAAGCTGCACATTCCGGCCTGGATGTCTTCTGACTGGTCGATGTAGTTAGTATCCTGCAGCTATTGGAAGAGTGTTTGCCTGAAATGTCTAGAGACGTATTTCCCAACCTACACATTTGTGTTTATCACCTGCCTAATGAAGGTAGTCGCACACTGACCACTGATCAGCTCCTCGCTAGATTCAGAAAATTGAACAAGTCTGGCAAGTAAGGGTCCTGGTACCAGAGTATATTCTTGGCAAATTGATCAGATCATGAATCTCGAAGTCTCAGCAACAACTGACCGTCGAAACGATTTGTACTACAAGTTGGATTCGACCACGGCCCACCATTTCGGGTTTAGTTTATTGTAATCGTAACTACGGCCGTGAAAGCTTATAATCTTATAAAATGAAGATCAGCTGCTGAAAATCTTTCAACAGAATTACTAAAATCAATATTTATTTCAGTGAACAAAAGCTCATATTTCAATTTGAGCAAAATCCGACCACAACATTACTATCCAAAATGTTTATTGAATAGATTTCAAATTTGTGGAAAAACAGTTTTCATAACCTTTCAAAATACTCGTATTTCATGAGAGTTCAAATGTTGATTTCAAATCATCAGAACCTTGATCTATAATTGTAATCTTGGTGTTTCGATTGAATTTTGACATTGAAAACTACATGTCTGATATTATTTTAATTCAATGGCGGATGCGAGTTACATTGGGTTAACTGGATTGAATCTGTTTCGGGTTGGGGAACGATTAATGATATTACAACCTTACTTTCTCTAATCGTAACTGCGGCGGTGAAAACTTGTGTTATGAAAGGATCAGCTGGAAAACAATTTTCAGAATTTGCTAGTTCTTTTTTTTAGTAATGTTACATATTTTACATTTGGTATTCACAATTGAGTTGACAAAGTCGCACTTCGGTGGTCGTCCCTAAACCGGTCAATTAATATTGCGTGCCAGCCAGTAATGAATGGCCTTCATTGGATGTATATACTGATTGTTCCAAAAGTATTTATTATTACATTAAAGTCAACAAGTGTTCAAACCTTGGCGTTATTATTTAATCAGTCCGATACAAAACAAAACATAACAGGTAATATCGACATTGACTGCCAACTTCGTGTTCTGGGTAGGCAATAAGAATAACTCGCGGGCGATCTAGGGTGAATCAAGTCTATTTGCAGTGCAGTCAACTATGTAATGCACTGCTTGCTGATTATTATTTAGGTTAAAACAAAATAAAAACATGAGAAATGTATTTGGCATTCGCCAAATTTCGAAATGAATAGCAGATATCTGATTAAATCAATGGAATTGGCCGATACTTGATGAAAATCCATAATTAAAGTATTCAAAAAACACTTTATTGTGAGATTTTCACTAAACAATTTTACAAAAACGTAACACGTGTTTCGCCCTACAATGGCTTCTTCGGGCGTGTACATATACCTAATTTCACAATTTGAAGTTGGTACGTACATTTCAAGTACCTGATTTTCACCTAAGTTTGTAATGAATTATTTCTCAGTTTCCACGATCCAGATCAGGATTATATAACGTGACTTATGGCTCTTGCCCAAAACTGTATATTGGCCAAACAGGGAGAATATTTTTCCCAAAGAACTAAAAATCATAGAAGTAGTTTTGTAAATGGAAACACCAATTCCACATTTGCAAACCACCTTTTAGTAGGACATGAGTTCAATCACGAATACGACGTGTTACATTTAGAAGAGTAGAGTTTGAAACTCCATCTTCTAGAATGTTTAGAAATCAATAGATTCAGTAATTTGGGTAATTTACTGAATGATCAATTAGAATAACTCCCCATTACTAAATATTTTTTCAAATGTGGGAACTGGGACATAAGCTCGAGTGATTTAATTCATTACAAACTCAGGTTAAAATTAGGTACTTGAAATGAAGGTACTTCAAAATGTAAAATGAGGTATTATTTTAAGCACTGAATATGTAGAAAATAGATAATAAGGACACGCTCGAAGAAGCCTAGGCATTCATCTCGAGTTCCAGACGCCGAAGTGTAAACATCAAAGTGAAAGCTTAGTGTTACCTGAAGTGCAGAGATAAGAATTTTATTCAGAGAGATATTCCAAAGTGTTAGAATAGTGCCGAGTTTAACAAAGCACTAAGACAATTAGTTCTTTTCAGAACTGAGTTTGCGAAAGCACACATAACGAAGAATTCGTGTTCTCTTTTAGGTATTCATTTTAGGTTTTTATGCCCTCAATATAGAGATGGAAGAAAAACTAGAGTGCTTAGAAAAGGAAAACTACAGGCTCAGACAGCAAAGGAAAGAGCTGACAAATATGATTAAGCAGCTAAATGAAAGGCCTAATCAAGTAGAGGGAATACTCGCCCAAAGAAAGAGGACGGACACGGGACCGTCCAGAGCGCAAAAAGAAAAAGAAAAAGGAGAAAAAAAGTCCGGAGAGACCGACACAAAACAACAAGAGCAACCCAAAGGAAGGGAAACAGACGCCGAAAATAAAGAGGAAACGCGCCAAACCAAGAGGCCACGCAGCCCGGACAGCGCGTCGAACTCAGATTCAGAGGAAGACGGGTTCGTACTTGTTGAAAAGGCTAGACCCAACAAGAAAACCAGAAAACGACAGGCCCAAGACAAAGCCGCAAAAATTGACAAACAAAAGGCAGAAAAACAGGCCACCGAAAACATGGAAACGGAAAACACACCTCAGATAAACAACACAGAGCGACAAAATTCAGAAAAAGGGGAATCATCCCCAAATATGACAAGTGGACCACCGATGGAAGCAGGAAAGCCTCCACCAATAGAAATCCACGATGCCAAAAAGTGGAGTACGATATCCAAAGACCTAGAGCAAAGAAAGATAGGTTACAATAAAGCCAAACTCACGAGGGATAGGATATACCTATTCACCAAAGTCGAAAACGAGTGGCGTAAAGCCACCAAATACCTGGAAGGCGAAAAACTGGACTTCCACACATATTCAGTAAAGAAGGAAATCCCATTGCACGCGGTTATCCGCGGCATACCAGAAAATGTAGAATCCGCAGACGTCGCCAACGATCTGACAAAACAAGGGTTTACTGTAATAGAGAGTCACAGAAGGACCTCAAGAAGATATAGAAAGGTATTGCCACTGTTTTTGGTGAAAGTACCAAAAAACGAAGAAAAGATTTTTGCGCTAAGAACATGCGTATACCCCAAAGAATTAATAAGGGACTGGTATCCCAATGTCATCGATGCCAGTTCTTCGGCCACTCGCAGAGATGTTGCCACTCGACGGCACGCTGCGTCAAGTTTGAAGAGAACCACGACACCAGGGAGTGTAAAAAAACAATGGACACGCCGGCCAAATGCGCGAACTGTATGGAGGCGCATCCGGCAAGTTACAGAGGCTGCAAGATGTTGCCGAAGCAGAGAACATCAGCTTGGAACAAACCCAGAAAGGCGGAAAGACCGACGCCGAAGCCACAACAGCAATCGGCTAAAAAAAGCCCCAACAAGACAACCACCAACAAACAACAACGAAAATGATCTAGTGAAAATACTTAGCCGTTTGACAGCCGAGCAACAAAAGATCGCGCAAGCGGTCTTAGCCGCACTAATACAAGCACCCGCCAAACAGTAATGCCAGTACGAGTGCCTGGCAGACTAGTCATAGGATCGTGGAACATAAACGGTTTCACAGACAGAAGAAACGAGGTACTGGAGCTACTGTCGCGTCTAGAAATGGACGTCATGGCACTCCACGAGACACGGATAAGAAGCGGAAAGAGCTACCGAATACCAGGGTATAATATATATAGGACAGACAGGCCAGGGGGGCGCAACGCCGCGGGGGGCGTTGCGCTACTAGTAAAAATAGATCTAGAGCAAAACGAAGAAAGAAAACCAGATGTCCAAATCGGAGAAGTAGTAGCGGTCAGATTCAACGTGAGACGCTACGAACAGCTGAGAATATCGTCGGTATACCTACCTCCTCGAGGTAGAAAACTAGAAAGAACCGACATGGCAGAACTATTCCCAGATCACCATCCTACAGTGGCCATCGGCGCAAAGTCGTCAGACTGGAACTGTAGAATTGCCAAACACAAGAGGCAGAGATATAGTAAGATTACTAGAAGAATTTGAGGACATCGAGGTAGTAGCACCTAACAACCCAACATACTACCCGCAAGCAGACGCAGTCCCAAGCATTCTCGACATCGCGTTAGTACAGAACATCGATACTATGGAGATGGAAGTACTAGACGAAGGATCGTCAGACCACAACCCCATCCTATTCACAATAGGAAGGGGTAAAGTGGAAACAAAGAACCCAACAAGGCGAGTCATAGACTGGACAAGATTCCAGCGAGCCATACACGATGCGCTGGGTGAGATACCACGCATCGAGACAAAAACAGATCTGGAGAACGCCACGAACCAGCTTCAGCAGGCGATCATACAAACAACGGAAAAAAGCGCGCGGGAAGTTCCAGCCACGCGCTATAACTTCCAAGAGCATCTTCCACCAGAAACGATGAAACTAATCAGAATAAGAAGACGCCTGAAAAGACAGTACCAAAGGACACGTGCACCTATGGACAAAAGGTTCATGCATAGATCAAATAGGATACTGAAAGAAGAGCTGAAAGCGATCCGAGAAAGACAATGGACTACCCGTCTTTAAGAACTGAGCATAGAATATCGATCTGCATGGCAAATGCAGAAAAAACTCAGAAATGGACCTCGACGACCCTGCCCACCGATACACGGCGAACAAGGAATTGTCTACACTGACCAAGAGAAGGCGGAAGCATTCGCGGACAACTTCGAAAGGCAGTGCAGAGAGAATGACGTCCCGTTCACAGACGAGGTTAAAAGAACGGTACGGAGGCTTAGACAAAGGACAGATGACGCGCAACCCCTGGCCCCAACATCGCCTGAGGAAGTGAAGGACATTCTGAGACGTCTTGCCACTCGGAAAGCATCAAGCCCAGACAATATAACAAATCGAGCACTGAAAGTGCTGCCGCGAAAGGGTATAGCAGCCATAACCAACATCATAAATGCTATACTCAGATTGCAACACTTCCCGTACCCGTTCAAAGAGGCAACGGTAATCCACATACCGAAGCCCAAGAAGAACCACCTGTTTCCAGCGAACCACCGGCCAATTAGCTTACTGCCATTCGTAAGCAAAGTGGCGGAGCGTGTCATCCTGAAGAGACTGGAAGAACAAACTAGAGAGTTAGGGATCCTCCCCGACGAACAATTCGGTTTTAGATCAGAACACTCAACAGAGCTACAAGTCCTGAGGGTAGTGGACTTTGCGACAGAAGGCTTCAACCTTGGCAAAGGATACAATACTGAAGCTATCTTCTTAGACGTCTCCAAGGCGTTTGACAGAGTTTGACATGACGGGCTACTGGCCAAAATGAGCGATTTTGGATACTCAAAACCAATGGTAAGATTAATTCAGTATTTTCTAGCTGACAGGCGATGCCGCTGCAGAGTAGGAGACGAATTATCAACAGTTCGACTACTGGAGGCAGGAGTCCCGCAAGGTGCAGTCCTTTCGCCACACCTCTACTCCGTATACACGGCAGACGTGCGCAAGCCAGAGAACAACTTTAACAAGTTGGCGCTCTATGCGGACGACACGGCTCTGCTGGCGAGATCTACGAGTCAAGCACACGTTACGAGATACCTTCAACAACAGATAGACAGATTGGAGGAGTGGGCTAACCTGTGGAAGATCAGTATCAACCCTGACAAGAGTCAGGCGATACTGTTCACTCGCAGGTTCGTACAACCGGAAGGCAACGTCACCTTCAACGGACAAGAGATTCCGTGGACAAACAAAGCGACATACCTGGGGGTCATCCTAGACAAGAAACTAACATTCCAGGTCCACGTACAGCAGAGAATAGGAATGGCCAGACAGGCCAGACGACGCCTGGCGCCGATCATAGGAAGAAGCAGTAACATGGCACTGAAAGTCAAGTTACTAATGATCAGAACGATTCTAATGCCAATAATACTGTATGCATGCACTGCCTGGGGCCAGTGTGCGCAGACATACAGAAATAAGATCCAATCGTTTATGAATGCGAGCGTAAGGGCCGCTGTAAACGCACCTTATTATATACCCAACAGATTTATATACAGAGACTTAGACCTGGACACGCAATATGTGGACGTGTATATGAGAGAACAGGCAGAAAGCACGTTCGATAGAATCAGATCGCACTCAAATCCAGCGTTCCGTGATCTACACGATGCGTTAAATATGGATGACTCCAGATTCCGAGAAAGGGACAAACATCCCAGGCCGACTAAACAGAATAACAGACCGCCCCCGTTAGTCGCCGTCAGGCGACTCAGGTAAGTATAAAACTAACCAGATACACTCTCTTCCAGGTAGGTTCAGCGAAGAACACTTCGACCGCGATCGCGACTCAAAAATTTTTCTTGGATGCACTGAGAAACGTTCGATGTATAACACAAAGCCGCCGGTTAGTTTTTGGGGGCCCCCATGCTTAAGTTCAGTTAGGAATAGTCAGATAAAACAACGATTCGATAAGAAAGTAAAAGCACCTAAAGGCTGACTCTCGACCAAAAGAGGTCAGATGTCAATCTTGCTGAAGTACCCATCAGCAAGTTGAGGACCGCTCGGAGAGCGGGGGTGGATGGAGTGGGGTAGTAGGTTCTCCTCGCTAAATAGCTGGGGGGGGGAAGCTTCTACTTCAGGGCACTCAACCCGGGAGGGGGCATGGGGGGAAGAAGCCTAGGGGTGGTGATTGTAAAACAATTTCTGCTAAAGTTCTATCAAGCCGCCTGCAACACTTTCTTTATCATATATTCATAAAACCACGAGTAAGCGGTTTTTACTTCATGAGTACTCATTCCACTAAATTTCTTCCTTTCAATTTGAATTGTAATCGTTCACGAAACCATCTCGTATTGTTATACACACACCAGAGGCGATCTGACCGAAACCACAAAGTGTGGCTGGCTTTTGTTGATGACTTCGTGCATTTGTGTTGTCTCCTGCATTCATAAATTGCCTAACCTTGCCATAGTTTCAAAACTGAAACTTATTTTTGAGCGATTATATTCATGCAGCCAGCGTGGTGGTTTCATCATGGTGGTTGCACTCATGGTATCATTACTGTTTTCGTTAATAAAAGGAGTTTTATCGATACAATTTTGAGGTCTTGTGATATTACTTCGATGAAATAATAGCAGTATATTATGAAACTGTTCATGTACGGTCGGTTAAGTTACCAACTAGGAACAATTGAAATCTTTTTCGCCGATGAAAACATATTTATTTCTAATCAAAATTGACGACAAATGATTTGAACTGGCTTTCATTATAAAAATCACAAAATGTACATGAAATAACTACACTTCACATGTGGGAGACACAAAACACTAAGCGAAACCCGGAAAAACTACTCATCATTCTTTGTCCGTGAGAATCTTCGAGTTCTGTGTCTCCCACAAGTGAAGTGTAGTTATATCATGTACATTTTTGTGATTTTCGTAATGAAATCTGACCCAAATTACTTGACGCCAATTTTGATTAGAAATATGTTTTTAATAATAATGATATTTATTTGTAGTTCCTTACTACATATGAATACAATAAATTTTCAATCTATAAAAATAATAAAAAAAAACTACAAATGAGGCTAGAAACAACATATACCAGAAGGGTACTGTTGATCTTAGGTCTAGCCTTAGACAAAAGAAAACTAAACTAGAGAAAAAACAAAGAAAAAAGAAGAGAAAAAAAAGGAAGGGGAGAGAGAAAAGAGGAAGAAAAAACATATTAAATGTTATTACTGAAAATTTTTCAGATGCATTAAATCTATGAAATCAATGACTTTCTGATTGAGCAGCGATGAGATATTTTTTGTAACAGAACTTAAATAAAGAAACTTTACTAACTTTATATTTTTGTGGAATATTATTATACAAAGTATATATATTATAACTGAAGAATCGTCGATATAGAAAGGTACGATGGGGCGGAGGAGAAAGTAACCCTTTAAACCTCAAATTTAAAGTATGTACATCACTACGAAATCTTCTTTTGTTATACAAATATGACATTTGTTAATCAATATTTTATGGAAGAGGGTAGCCGAGTGTAAAACACGTCTATTTTCCTTAGTTAACCAATTGGTTTCCTTGAGTTTATATGAAATTCTGTCATATTTTCTAATACCATATATATACCTAAGACATGATTTTTGAACTCTTTCAATTTTTAAATTTTTTTTTATCCAGGCATGAACCATACACAACATCACAATATGCAAAATGACTCAACACAATCGCATTTGTCAATATTATTTTCAAAATTATTGATAATAAATGACGATGAGGATAAAGTATTTTCAAACTCATTTAACTCCTTTGAACACATTTTGTGACATGTTTTGTAAACCTCAAATTCACGTCCATTTCGATACCTAAATTTTTAGCCACGTTCGTGGGGCATATTACTGTATCACCAATAAAAATATTAATATATCTTTCCACCAAGCTAAGATTAGTACCAAAAACAAGCAGATTAGTTTTATTTGGATTGATTTTGAGGTTATGAGCTTCAGATGCCGAAATAAGACGAGGTAGATCTTCATTCAATTTTCGATCAGCAGTAGCAACGTCATTAGAGTTGAATGATAGATAGTTGTGTGTCTTCCGCATACGTATGTGAATTACAATGTTTTAAAACAGAAATTAGATCACAAGTGTATACGCAAAATAATAAGGGTAAAAGTATAGATCCTTGAGGCACCCCAAATTTAATAAATTCACTGATTGATTTTTCCTTCGAAGTTTGTAAAAACTCTGAACGATCTTTAAAATAGCTTTTAATTACATTTATAGCAAGTTCAGAGAATCCGATGAAGTTCAAAATTGCAAATGAAATTGGATAACTGATGGTATCAAAAGCCTTGGAGAAGTCTATAAGTATTAAAGCAGTCGTGTCACCTTTGTCAGCAGCTTCGAAAATATCATCAGTTATTTTCAAGAGAGCAGTTGTATAGCTGTGTTCTTTACGAAATCATGACTGGTTGATTGGTAAAATATTAAAGGAATTTAAATAGCATTTGATTTAAAAACTCATTATTTTTTGCAATACTTTTGAATAAACTTCAATCCGCAGCCCTGTCGCATATTCTTCTAGATTTCATTCGAATTTAATATTACGTTTTCATTCGAATTGAAAATGTCTCATTTTACGAAAAAGTTCCGAATTGAGATATTTACTTCACTGAATATCGTGTCTGAATTGTTGGTATTTCAGGTGGAGTTTGGATTTTTTTTAAGTCACAAGCCCTACAGGAAAATCCTTAAGGAGCTCTCAGAGCGGTGCCTGTGCGTAAGTAGCGATTTACATTGGATTTGCATCGCTTGAGATTATATCTATTTCGAAAAACTTTCTTAGGAAGTTTATTCCACATAAACGCAGTTCTTCAGATGAAAGAGTTCTTAAACAGTGAAGTTCAAGATGTACTGAGTTGAACCTTAAAGCGATGAGCAGCCACAGTCCGTCGTGTATTTCTGATATGTACCGCTATTGGTGGAATCAAATGTACGAAGTCACTTGAACACTTCCCGTGAAAGTATCTATAGAAGAGAGACAAATTTCCAACCTTTCTTTGATGTTCCAGGCTATCAAGGTTGCACGTGATGTTCGCGTCTCCAATCAGGCGGATGACTCTTTTCTGGATGGAATCCAGCAACTTTGGGGGCTGAACTCCATACATGAGAACAATACTCCAAAGAAGGTCTGATCTGAGCTTTATGAAGCATCAAAAGTTGCTGGGGTGTTTACAGTTCTCTGGTTCGGAACAGTGTTCCAAGATTTTGACAAGCAGTCTTTGTAATTCCAGCGACATGATTGTGCCAAGACATATTGGTGTCCATTTTAACCCCCAACAAACTTATCGAAGCAGAAAGCAGAATTGTCTGTCTTGACATTATTATATCCGGTTCGAAGATGAATTGAAGAATTATTGTCTTATTATCGTGAGACTTTGTGAATCAATGGAGTGTGACAATTCGTTCATTTTGGTGTCTTGTATCTGTTCATTGTATCGATAAGTTTTATTTATTCAATTATTATATGATTATAATCCATTAAGAAAATTACCATATTTCAGTATGAAATGTGGGGGTGGAAGTTTTCACGTGTACGAGGTGGTATTATGTGCCTTTTACATTAGATTATTTCCAAATGTTAGATCCTTACTCTTCATTAACATATTTCAAGAGAAGCGTCAACGATCACATCAAAATAAAAAACACACATAGTCAAACCTACATCAAGGTTTAGAAAAATAACTACTTCCAAACTCAAATGAGAAATTCACTTACCTCCTATGTTGATAGGGTGTCTGTCCGGCAGCTGAACTGCTACTCCAAATCCACCTAATTTGACAGGTGCTGAATTTTCTCTCGTTGCTAACAAAATACATTCTGGCTTGATGTCCCTGTGGACGATGTCGTTTTCGTGGCAATATCTCAACGCCTCGAGAATTTGCCTCATGTAATGGCTGGAATAAAAAATGGTCATCTTTATACCTGAAAAATGTTCGTGTTGGGAATTGTTCAAACGAATAAATATATATCATTTGATTTAACCAGCTACAGTGGAGTGCCGTACTGATCTGAAATATCGAAATATCAGAAACCAGTTACTTCGAATTATCACACAACCTGCTGGATTGTATTACTGATAACACGCACCGTATCAAAGTTAGCCTATAGAAATTGGTTGCTTTTATTCAACAATAAAATAAATAATTGGAGACAGATATATCCATATGATCTATTCATACATAGGAAGTAACTTGCGACTAATCTTCCAAACGGAAGACGTTGGACAGGTGTCTGATGGTTTTACTTCAGCTTTCTAGGCGGCATCATTTTATTTAGTATGTAATCTACAGAACAAGCAGCTCCAATGATCGATTACAACATCAAAAACTAATTAAATAACAATTCTCAATATAATACAATGACTACAACTAAAATTACTTCAAATCGCCATAATCAAAATCACATTTAGTTGAAAATGACAAATTAAACTTTTTCATTTAAATTGACTCTAAGTTACAATTAGTATCAATTTCTTAGGATGACATGTCAATTCCAATATTTTTTTAAAATGTTTTTATATTACATTTGACAAAGAAATCTATATTCCTCAAACAATCCGCAAGCGAACACATATTGTATAGTGGGGAATTTGAACCTAGGTTGGTTCGAGGTTTAGGTGGAAAAAAAAATATTTCCTTCTATAGTATGTACATGTATGTTTGTATAATAGAGAAGCCATTTTTCTTCTCAATTCTAAGGTTGTGAATTCAAATTCATTCAAGGAAGTATGATAACTAGGATTGAAAATATATTCAGCATGTTTTTTTTAATGTAGAAATCTTAGGATTTTCTCTGTACCTTTTCAATTTCATTTTAATGGACAGAATAATAAGGAGATCATATTATTGCACCATATTCCAGTATATTCCATTAAATGCATTATGGAATTTGTGAATTTGAATGAGTTCCTAATAATGAAGCCAAGCATTCTATACGCTCTGTTTATAATGTTGCTCACATGTTGCGAATAGTGCTCATTGAGATTCCTGAACTACCTCTAGCAGATTAGTTGATCTGCCAGAGGTAGTACCCTAAGGGTCCTAGATTGGACCCTTGGGGTACACCAGATCTTGTGAAGAAATCATCTTATTCTCATTCCTTATAAACTACATACTGTTTCCTGTCTATAAGATACAAAGCTGACAGCCTCAAGAGTCGATCTGTAAGTCCAAAATTGTATAGTTTTTTCAGCATAACCTCATGATCAACCTTATCGAAGGCTTTACTAAAATCTGTAAAAATAATATCTACTTGACTATCATTTTCGACAACTTGATTTGCCCCTTGTATAAAACATGTAAGGTTAGTTATCGTGGACCTTCTAGGTAAGAACCCATGTTGTTTTTCACTTACACAAGGAGAAACGTGATTTGAAATGTTTTCATGAATAATTGATTCGAAAATCTCACTGGGTGCACATCAGCTAGGTTAGTTGTTGTTTTTCCGTCGGGTATCTGCGACACGTACCTACAAAGTCGAAGTTTCTTGTTAATAATTTTTAATTTTCATCTCGTATTAATAGTTCTTTTTTTTTACTGTTGCTTGTATTTGAATTCATTGTAATTTCGTTTTCTTTGCTTGATATAATTGTTATTTCTCAGCTAATCTTTTTAATTTTGTATAGATTCTTTCAGTGATTTCAAATCAATTTATATCATATTAGACAATGGAAATCCGACCTAATGAAATGCACCACGAAACATTGTCAACCACCTTAAAACAAATTCAATATTTGTTCACTGGTTAGAATCATTTTGAGATTTATCATCAAATATGTGATAGAGGATCATTTTGAGGTGAGTTGGCAACAAAGTCCTGTTCAGAAAGTGGTCTACTGTGAGCCCAATGTCATGTTGGCATTTATTTTATTCGAAATCAAAAGGATTTTCCAGAATTGAAATACAGATAATAAGAAATACATCATGAGACTGAATCATTTAGTGTTTGGTCACACTCCTCCTCCAAGGAAATGTCGCAATTATCGAATACTCACAGTGAAGTAGCGTCCGCATACACCATAATATGGGTGGTAACCCTCGTAACAAAATATGAAACACAAATTTATTCAATTCAAAGTAGATGCTCGAAATGACGACCATCCGGTAGAATACAAAGATTCACTCTCTCTAAGGAAGACTGCTCAACATTTGATAACATTTGAGGCGTCGCCTATCAAAAAGCAGCCTTATTCTCTCCTTCATATTTTCTAGTGTGGTTGGAGGAGTATCGTAAACCTCATTCTCCAAATATCCCAAATATCGAGGCAAGTCGAATGTGGTGGCCTCGCTGGCCAATTTTGTGATTCTCCCAAACCAATTCATTTAATCGTATAGCAAATAATCAAAAACTATCTGACACTAAATTTGAATTCTACCGCGGAGCTCCATCCAATTGTAACCACATCCGTTGTACGATATTTAGCAACACATTATCCAGAAACTCAGGCAGATCTCGTAAACATTTTTGACCATTTAAGTTCACATCATATAACTTGTGTACCTATCATTCTGTGTCTGTTCTTATGCAAAGTAGATTTATCAGAAAATGAAATGGAATCCAAGAAATGTTCGTCCCCACTAAACTTGTCGAGAATCCATAGACAAAACTCGATTCGTCGATGAAAGTATATTTCATATAATTTCTGGGACCGTGTCGTATGGGGTACCCCACACTGTATAATACATATAATATAATATATTAAAATGGATGTTTGTTGGTTGGTTGGTTGGTAAGTGATAAACTTCTACATCGCTCAACCGATCGTGATGAAACTTGACATGTATAAGTAATTTTTCATGAAGTTTTTAGGCTATCAATTTTTCTGTAACTCGCCACTAGATGGCGCTATAGAACAATTTTTGAAAGCACTGTTCTATAACGCAACGCTAAGTACGTTGATTCTGATTCTGTCAAAACATTGGAACAGCAGCGATACAGCAACAGAGTACCAGTATAATATAATATAATATAATATAATATAATATAATATAATATAATATAATACAATATAATATAATATAATATAATATAATATAATATAATATAATACAATACAATACAATAAAATACAATACAATACAATACAATACAATACAATACAATACAATATAATATACTATAATATAATATAATATAATATAATATAATATAATATAATACAGTGCATTCCATTTGAAACGAGACACCCTGAATAACTTTTGGTATAATGATTTTCAGGGGAAAAATCAAAAAACACGTCAATAATAGTATACAGGGGGACACATTTTGACATATTCACATTAGACATTACTTTCCTTATCGCACCCACAGAGCATGACACCCTATATTGTTTCGCATTATCAGATAATCCATGATGAGCAGATTTCAAAAAAGTATAGAACATATGGTCTGAAGCTTATGATTCGGGAGCTTCAAATTATTTGAGTTGAAAACGAGCCACCCTGAATAACTTATGAAACAATGATTTGCAGGAAAAATAAAAAAAACAGGTCAACAATTATACATTAGGCCACATTTTGAAATATTAGTTTTAGAGACAAATATGGAAGCAATAAACCAGAAAGAGTTTTTTTGTAAATTCTTGTACCAAAATCTGACAATATCTTGACAATAAGAAAAAAACAATTTTCTATACTAAATGTTCAAAAACGTTTTCACCAACTTCCATACATTGCCGCTCTCACATGGTTGAGAATTTCAGGAGTTATTTCTCTGCAATGCCTTCATGATATTTTCTCTCAAATCTTCCAATGTTGTTGATTCTATCTCATACACTTAAGACTTCAAATGACCCCATAAAAAGAAATCAGAAGTGAGATCCAGAGCCCTTGGTGGCCATTCTCTAGGACCTCTTCTGCCAATCCAGCGACCAGGAAAATGATCATCCAAAAATGCACTGGAGCTGCATAATGAGGAAGTGCACCATCCTACAGAAAAACTATTTCGTTTTCGAATAAATTTATATCCTCCTCAAATGCTCTATTGATGCAAGGTATTATTGGATTCTCCAAAGTTAGATCAAATGTGAATATGTCAAAACGTGTCCCCCTGTATACTATTGTTGAGGTGTTTTTTATATTTTCTGAAAATAACTGGTCCAAAAGTTATTCAGGGTGGCTCGTTTTCTACTCAAATGATGTGTAGATCCCGAACCATAAGTTTCTAACCACATAATTTAAACTTTGTTGAAATCTGCTCATCATAGAGCGAAACAATATAGGGTGATCCATTTTAAAAAAATTGGTGACATACTCTAGGGGTGCCATAGGGGAAGTAACATCAAATGTGAATATGTCAAAATGTGTCCCCCTGCATACAATGGTTGGCGTGTTTTTTTTAAATTTTTCCTGCAAATCATTGTATCAAAAATTATTCAGGGTGGCTCGTTTTAAATGGAATGCAGTGTAAGATAAGATAAGATAAGATAAGCATTTTTGAAAGGATGATTACTAATGAATTTCAACTTCAAAAATAGGTACGTTTATTTTCTGTTTATGATAATTATTAAATGAAATATATTTTTTACCATTTTTAATATATCAGTAGAAAAACAGATTTACAAAAAAAATTAAAGATTTACTATAGGAAAAGCATCAAAAGGCAAATAAAAGAAGAAAGTGAATCCTTTGAAACAATATTCAAACGTTTAACTCACCTGCAAACGGCTTCACTGTAAACAAAACCATCTGAAGCTCTTCGAGCTACCTCATGGCACAAATCTGACCCGTCCATACTGAAAAAAAAATTAAATTAATTCCCTCATTCACAAAAAACATCATCGCTGTTCGAGAAAATATACTGTTAACGTAAATACAATAAAATAAAAAATTTCAAGTCTCATTTCTTGAATATTGTTTGCTGAAAAAATCATTCGCCTTTAGCTAACCCTTTTCCTATTATGTATAAATGTATTTTTATGAATAATATTATTATATTATATATATATATATATATATATATATATATATATATATATATATATATATATATATATATATATATATATATATATATATATAAGATGTGTTGTTTTTCCGGGTGTTCATCCGTTGTGTACTATTCGATAGTCGACGTTTCGCCATCATCTCAGATGGCATTATCAAGACCTGTTACTGCTTCGCTTCGAGAGGTGTATATATATATATATATAGATAGAGATTTTATCGAGTGTGTATGATACAAATCAATAATGAAATAATTCGTGGACACAACACTCATATATATATATATATATATATATATATATATATATATATATATATATATATATATATATATATATATATATATTATTATTGAACAAAAAAAATTATAATATTGGATAGAAATCAAATCTTTTCAATTATACTATTTTTCCAATTCTCGTACAGTTGATTCGTGATGTTATGTTTAGCTATTACATGAGTTGAATTATCAACAAGTGAATTTTTATATTACTGATATTTCCGAAACTGGAATGGTTGGATGGAATAGCAATATCTGCCTTGATTTATCATGTGCAGATGTTGAATTCTGCCATTTTTTAGGTTAGGTTAGGTTAGGTTAGGTCCTGCAGGACTCGAATTTATTCTGATTGTGTGTAAAAGCCAGGTCTAAGAAATTTATTTGTTTCTCTATCTCTGTTTCGAGTGTGAACTGAATGTTGCTATTGAGATTGTTCATGAATGTCATAAATTGGTTCAGCTGTCGTGTAGTACCTCTGAAACAGGCAAGAATATCGTCTACATATCTGCACCAAAAATGAATATGTTTTTTACCCATGTCGGAGTTTACTATCTTGGTCTCCAAGTTGTTCATAAATATGTCTGCTAAAAGTGGACTAAGGGGTGAGCCCATTGGTAAACCTGAATCCTGTTTATAGAATTTGTTGTTGAACTGTAAGTAACTCTGATTCAGGCACACATCGAAAGCTGTTGAAACCTCAAAGGAAGTAATATGGTCTACTTTGGCTTGATCTAATATGTCTAAAATGAGGGGCTTACACTCGTTGTACGGTATGTTGTGAAATAACAGGTGTGGACTTTGATCTCATCTATAGATTGAAAATTATTTTAGAAGTGATCTCTAATTGGCTTGCTTTCAGAAGAAGCTGCTGAAGCCAGGAATAAACATTTCAGAATGTTTCGCTATAATTTTGCGAGAAAGTTTTCCAGGACAAATTGCAACTTTGATGTTCTGTATCGGTTATTGCTTTCCTCTGATCCGTTGTTATCGAGTCTTAGGCCAAAACCTACCAAAAAATCGCAGCCATTCTCGAAGGAAACAATACATATGCTATTACCTGCTGATCCCAAACCTGAAGTTTATAACTTTGAAGAATCGGAAGCAGAAGAAGATGAAGAATCCGATGTAGAACCCTGGCACTTGTCATCATTTGATATAATGCAAGTCATACTACCAGATCTTTCTGTAATTTCATGAATGAATTTATCAGCACATAGTGTTCCTACTTTTGTTCTTAATCAATTTCTTTTATGTTATTGTTTAATAATTAAATATATACTTGGTATTTACTCAAGAAAGAGGTTTCTTCACAGAGAGTTTCTAATTCTGTGAATACTGATTTATTCATAAAATATAAATAAATACTGTTTTTTGTGATGTTTTGTAGAGTGTATTTTGTAAAGATTATCAGCTTTAATATCCCAAGGACATTGATAACTAACGAAATAATTTTATCAGTTTTCGAAAGCACGTTATTTGGTAACATCCCGACGCCGAAGGCGGAGGGATGTTACCTAAAATAACGTGCTTGAGGAAGTTGTGATAAAATTATGAGTTATTTATCAATGTTCGAGGGATATTCGGTGAGAAAATTTTTTGCAATTCGAACAAAATTATTTATTGAACACACAGTTATTAAAAGAACAATTCGTATAATGATATAACTCCATAAATATTTTCCAAGTGTATTTTTTACTATTGACAGTATTTTTTGGTGTATTTTCTTCAATGATTTTGTCAATTGCCGCATCATTTTGAACACCAAAGCGAGGGAGTGACATTTTCGAAATAAATTGAATTACTGAAATGTCAAACAACTTTATTGTGTTGGTTGCTTAGCAATGTCATGACATAAGTGATAACTACCCGTGAAAACTATCCATGGGTAGTTATCAGTGTAATGATGGTTTCATTGGTTATTTCGACACACATGACTAGAAATAGACAAATTTGATAGGATAATTTTTTTGGCAAAAAATTTTCATCATAATCATTATTATCTGCTGAAAAACACTTAGTTTCAACCCAAATCGCAATATAAATAACTCAACCCAACAAAAAACTACAAAAATAATTTTGACCGGCTAGAAAAGTGAAATACCCCTATCCCTGTCGTTCATATGTGGATGACAGCTGGTTATCAGAAAAAATCATTTTGACTTCATCATTAAACATATTTTGAGCCGTAGACTTCTTCCTAATTGCACTCGGTCAAATATACTCAGAGAGATACTGAAAATGTGCATGTTCATCATGGCAAATACAAAAAAATTCAACCCCCATTTTTTTAATCGGTCGAGTAGTTTTTGAGTTTATCCTTTGCAAACAAAACTGATCCCTTTGAAATTAGATTAGATGAATATTGGCTACAGTACTAGTTTTTTTATCAACAGTATATGTAAATTTTGAACAAGTTGGAATTATCTACAAATTCAATGGCTTAGAAGTAGAATTTTTGAACTTACAAAAATAATATGCACAACAGTTGAACTTTCAACAAAAACGAAAAATTCACAAAAAATTATACTAACGCTGATATCTTTTCGAAATCATGTACTGGATTTAAAATCCATTTGATATTTATACAAAATAAAAATGATATAAGCTTTCAGAAACAATTTCTCTCGTTCGCTTATTCAGTTATACATAAATATCTATTGCTCATTTTGTAAACCAAACATTCACAGAAGAAACTGGAACAGATTATCCATAGAAAACTTTATACAACGTAATAAATTGAAGAGTATTGTAGTTCGAGAACCCACAACTGGAATAAATGGCACATCTTATTCCCTCAGGGAATGTATTTTCCGAAGATGACACAACTTCCTAGCATAGAAATGCATACTTCGGCAAGAATTAGGGGCACAACTTTCAATGGGGACGTATTATAATAATTTGATTTTCGAAGTTTTCTGCGCATGCTGTTAACCTACAAAAGTTAGTTCGGTAAATTGTAAGTGATTCTAAATAGGTCTGATGGTAGAAAAACTGAACTCAATCAACTGGAATTTTCTTTATGCAACTGTTCTAATAAGCAATATGTAAAGTTGAGTGGTAAAATTTGGTTTAGTTTAGTTTAGTGGGAATAAATTGGTCAGACAACGGCTATTTCAAGGCTTTTATTGTGAAAGTGTCAACATAGCTACCCATTGCTATGTGTGAATAAAAATTAGGATTACATTTTGTTTCAAAAACAAATATTTTTTTCAGTAGTTCGTATAACAAAAAGTGAAGGTTTTTTTTTCTTGGGAGAAAAGAGAGAAAGGAACTGAGTAATCTTTGGAGAGGAATTTTATTCCTTCAAAAAACTTTGTGACTCTATTAATTTTTTTATTATTCAATACACAAAAAACCCTTCTTCCATAATTACAATTGACTTATAACCATAGATGATGATAACTTACCATTATGAATATGAAACTATACAATCTAAAATTTAAAAAAATTAGGTAGAAAAACAGTGTCATGAGAAGATAATTATTCAATATTTAAGAATCATTGATGGAATATGAAAATCGTAATGGAACAAAAGTAACCAAAGAAACAGTAAACCCAACTATACGGTAAAACGTAGTGATTTCCGAAAGATTTCAGTTAAGTAGAGATGGCAGGTAATAATTCCATTGCCGAGTCATATGATTCTGATTAAAAGATCGTGATATAGTCGAAATAAACGATAGTGTACACACTTAAAGTTGGCGGCACTCTCAAAGACCAAAAAAACCATACATAGAAATGAACCAGTTGCGAACTTGTCCACGTGGACTATAAAATTGGCGGTTCTTATTGAATAATTTTTGCTAATCGAGTTTTATGATTGGCTGAAGAGTCATAAAATTATATTTGGAGTCATGTTAGGGTGACTAATATAAATCGGAGAATGCGGCCTTGGTTATCGCCGTCGTGTTAAGTTCAGGACCTGATCGCGATTTGAGTGTTGAAATTCGTTATTAGTGCAGTTATAATCACTTGAAATTTTTGTTATCTGTTGAAATGTGGTTGAAAAGTAGTAATAATAATAACGAGTGTGATAACAACGCAGACTTTTTCCAGTGGAGTGATTCCAATAGCGATGGTGATATATATATATATATATATATATATATATATATATATATATATATATATATTTGTCATCTTCTGGCGATTTCTGTTAAGTGTTCGGAAGTCGATCGACCTTACTCGATTCGGTCCCTACTATATAGGTAAAGTGATTTTTGTTACCTGTTCGGAAGTAGACTATCCCTACACGATCTGCTTCCTGCTATATAGATATTGTTGTTAGTTTTTACCTGAGTTCCTCTTCTTCTTGATCGACCCTTCATGTTTCATTTACACCACGAGTTATTCCACTAATAATGAACGTTTATATCCCATATACTTGGCAACATCGGTAAAGATAGCGCAAAGACGGTACTTTCGTGATCCAACACCAGATAGCGCTGTTTCGTCCCACCATAGATCCCATCAGTGGCGCCAAGCTGAACCTCATATTCATCCCTGCCCTGAGTTGTATTTTCACTTTCACAAGATTTTCACTTTCACAAGATTTTCACGTGCACGAAATTTTCAACTGACTTCAGTGCCATGAACATTATCCACTTTTAAGAGGCGTTATATGGGCTTGCAGTCAATACACGAAACAAACCCAGATTAAAAAACAAGAAATCGTATTAGCGTTTCTTTTTTAGGACAAATTCAAAAACACCCTATCAAATCATGGTATACCAAATTTCATCAAAAAATATTCAATATCAATCATTCTGTGGTCGAATGAAAAAACAAATGTATTATGAATTAATTCAAGTATCTGATGGACTGAAAAGTAAAATAACTATCGAGTAATCGTTGATAACTTTGTGGCAAATTAAATAAACGGATGAACATATTCATTCTAATTAATTAACAATTGAACAAATTGAACAATTGAAATACAATATTCGACAAATTATTGTAGACAAAAAGAGAAATGAACGTTCATAAAATTTTTGTTGTTTCAACCAATCCGCCATTCATTGCAATGCATTTGTCATACCTTCTTCTAATATTGATTATAACTTTCCTTGGTTGTTCGGTTGTAATTTCTGCACAAGCAGCAGATGATCTGATGCTTAGTTCTTCTACTAACTGCGGTCTGGACTTGTAAACTTTTTGCTTCACAGTACGTACCCCAAAGAAAAAATCTAGCGGTGTCAGGTCCGGTGATGTTGGCGGCCACTGTAAGGACTATTTCAAGCCATCCATCCCGATTTCCATAATTATTATTAAGACATCCTCTTACAACTGCATTATGTACACAAAACCCATCTAATTGAAACTTCAAACTCAGGCGATTCTGCACTGTAAGTTATGTATTGCGTCCCAAAACTTACTTTCACAAAAAATCTAAAAATATAATTCCATTCAAATTACTTTTGAAGAAAAATGGATCGATGATCTTATCATGAATTATTTCACACCACACATTTATTTTATGGAAATATTGCCTTTTTGCGTTTATAACCCAATTACCCGCAGACCAGTACTTTGAATTTTGGAACGAGGCTACTCCATCTATAGTGAACGTAGAGCTTCATCACTTAACAAAATTGTTTTGAAGAAGTTTATACAATCATTCAAATTTTCTACTTGAGCCTTTTTTTTCTTCATCTTGAACCTTTTTTTTCCTCATCTCCCGGTTCCAAGGTGTGTGATATTTTTGGCTTGAATGTTTTAATTTTATTTTTTACAAGGCATTTTCTGATATTTTCTCGGAGATATTTGAAATCAAACTAACCGTTCGCAAGCTTGAATTGCAATATTCGCACATCATTTCTATTCTCACCATGTGGATTGTTTCTGTTTTTGAGAATATCCCTCGATACACAACCTGTTTCGATAAAAACAAAATTCATACGGTTCACCGTACTGCAGCTCACTGAAAGTTTATCAGGATGTCTGTTATGAAATTCTCTGGTAGCTTCTCTTGCCGAAAAACATTATATCCGACAAGGCGCACAAGTTCAATTTTATCTTGCACACTTAGTTCTCTCATATTAAATCACTAATTCCTACCGCTTTACAAAATATGTTTCTTACTAATCTGGCATAATGTGACGTTACTGTTTCAATTCTGTTTTGACAGCAGCAATGATAATTAAAGAGGGTGTCCAGTCCAATGGTGATTTAAAATTGTTTCTGAAAAAATCGCTAATAAGATTTCTTGTATTTCAACCTATGAAAATATTCGCAGCAAGCCTTGGTTTTTTTAGAAAGTATATTATATTTGGTCCCAAAGTACAGTTTTGAGCTCTACTTTTCAAAATGAAGTTTTTCGAAATCGGAGAAAAGATGTAAATTTTAGGGAGGTGTCCTGCTTTCAAGAGGGTCACACTGAATATGGATTTCTCTATTCATTCAAGAAAATATCTGTTTACATTTCAATATCAAATACAAACGAATTTCTCTACTGATATCGACAACTGTATGTACTTGTCAATAGTATGGAATTTGATGAACACCCTACAATACACAATGTATTTTATTTTAAATTGCGTTCTCAAGAAGTTTATTTAATTTTTACATATATTCACAAAAAAAGTTATTTTAAAAATGTTGAATTTATCTAGAAATCAAGTTTTGCAAATTTTATTAAGGACACGTATGCGTGTGGCCATATGTCGATTCTCCTAAGTTTTAAATCAAATATCTTTCAGTATACAAAGTGGAAATGAAAATCATTCATATTGCGAATGACTGTAGATATGTGTGGAGAAAAACACTTCAATATGGAATCTGGAATCTATTAGGTGAAAAACAGAGAAGAAATTACAATCGGTGAGTAAGGACGATATTCGCATGCCATTGATAGCGTGATGAGGCAAATCAAAACAGCCGAAGACTGTGCAAAATGAATAATGGGTTCGTTCAAGGCACGTTGAATATAATCAAATCACGGTGATCATCGATTTGAGGAATGGGAGAAATATCTTTGAAATACCTATACAGAGTGATGGAGAGCAGAAATAATGAACTGGAGAATGAAATTGAGGAGCTGAGAAAAAACGTGATTGAGGAACTGAATGAAATAGAAAAGCAGAAGAGTAAACAAGGTGTCTGGTCCTGATGAAGTGCCCGTCATCGTACTTGAAAAGTGCGCAAATGTACTCGCACCAGTATTTTGCAGACTTTTCAACTTGTCTTATAAAGAAAGAGGTTTTTCCTTCTTGTTGAAAGATTCCTCGCGTTCAGTCTATTCCCAATAAGGGTAAGAAAAATCTTCCAAATAACTATAGACCAGTCACTTTGCTATCAGTGATATCAAAAATCATGAAGAAAGTCGTAAACTACCATATCCTTAAATATTTGGAAGGCTTTAACATCTTGAGCGATCATCAAACTTTTGTTATTTACCAAACACTGGATCAAAACAATTTCATGTTTTAATTTTACACTGCTTCTTGATGGGAAAAAATACCGTTCAAGCGAAGCAATGGCTTGAAGGACTCCTCTCCATCAGAAACAAAAATCTGAATCAAAAATTCAAACGTAGTCGTAGAGACAACGATGATGCAGAACACAGAGTGGACGTCGAAATGAGGCAGTAACACCAAAAAACATAAAAAATGCACAAACTCGTTTTGAATGATCGAAAAGTGAAGTTCCGTGAATTAGTCGACATCAAAAGAACGTGTTGGCATGATATTATTACCTGAGCACTGTTCAAAGTGAGTTCCGCGCGAGCTCACTGTTGATTAAGAACAAGAACGTCTTCATGATTCTGAGCAGTGTTTGGCCATGTTTGAATAAAGCAATCTGGAATTTCTGAGTGGATATGCAACAATGGATGAAACATTGATCCAATACTTCACGGAATCGAAACTATCGTCATCTGAGTAGGGAGCAACCGGTGAACTTCACCCAAAGCGCCCGAAAGCACAACAATCGGCTGGAAATGTTATGTTATGTATTTTGGGATGTGGGTGGTGTGTAATATTCATCGACTATTTTGAGAAGGGCTATACCATCAAAAGTGAATATTATATAGCGTTACTGGAGCATTTGAAGGCCTCAATTGAGAAGAAACGACCGCATATGGCAAAGAAAAAAGTGTATTTCATCAACAACGCACCGTGTCACAAGTCAATCAAAACAATGACAAAATTATATGAATTGGGCTTCGAATTACTTCCACATCCACCGTATTCTCTAGGTCTGGCCTCTAGCTACTTTTTTCTGTTCGCAGATCTCGAAAATATGCCCACCGGTAAGAAATTTCCCTAGAATGAAGAGGTTATTGTTGAAATTGAGGCCTATTTTGAGGCTAATGATAAATCGTTCTACAAAAGTGGTATTGAAGTGTTAGAGCGGCGCTGGAATGATTGTGTGGCTCTTGTTGGAAATAAAGTTGATGAATAAAGCCAATTTTAAACAAAAAACGCGTTTTCTTTCTTAGGCCCGAGACTTTTCAGTCCATGTATTATATCCTCTGGAATGGTCTAACTACATCTCTGTCTGAAGACAATTTGTTTTTTGATACCCGTGGATATTATTCTTTCCCGGATACATTTTTCGAATTGGCCCCATAGGCCAGATTGAAAGTTAACTGTGGTCTTCAATTTGTAATGTTTCTTTCGACCGGATTTGCTGAATATTCACTACTGAATCAGTTTCGATGAGAATCTTTCAATTTTCGTAGGTTTTCTTTATTCTCGCTTTGTTTGATTAATCGAAATCTGCGGTTTCAACACTGTGTATATCCGGAATAAAAACACTTGGTGGGAGCATATTAGCTCCTGAGAGTTATCAAAAAATATAGGTGGGTACAGAAGAATCGACTACTGATCTCTAAAAAATTCAGCATGGGTTTGCGGTCTGTATTATCAAATTTGCGCCAACTACTCGTTGGCAGTTTGTCCGATGCAATAAAAGATTATCTTGTAATCGAATATGGTATTCTCGATAACCATTATTCAGAGACGTCCGCAGTCATGTCTTCGTGAAAGCCTTCAATTCGCTTGGAAAGTTGAGAGATCATCTATCAAATCCTCAGAACTCTTGAAATCTAATGTACCTGCCGCTGACTGTAGACATTTGGATATTGCCGGCATTCTGATACCAAGTTTCACCCAAATACTATTTTTCTCTGTTTTTGTATTATTGTATTATTGCATTTCAATGAATTAGATTTTATGCTGGACTTTTTCCATTGAAAATTCACTTTCGTATAATTCTCGGCAACAAACAATGTTGTTCAAACTGGAGATTTCATTGGTGGTTATATAACCCCTTGCTGCACTCGCACCCAGTTTCGACCTCTCAAAAGCTATCGATACACATTTTAATTTTCACTGAATGCACTATATTGAACTTGTAAATCAAACTAACAGGCTTTAATGCCTTTTTATCAGGGTTTTGGTATATATCCATCTAGCAAACCCTCATGATTTGGTTGGTTTAAAACCACATTTATTGTGTATTGAGTGTTGTCAGTCGCAAATGTGTTGGTTACACCATTTACAACTCAAGAATGGCTCGATCAATTTTTATGATTTTGGATCTGTTGGCTTTGTCTAATAAAAGAATACTTATTGAAACTTATTGAAAAAAAATCTAATATATGGAACAAAATCGCAAAATCGAGTTAGTCACACCATCTAATTATAACAGAAGAACTGCTACAACACAACATTACCAACACACAAGCAACATTATCAAGCAATCAATAACAACGATAAAGTTTTCATAATCAACTCGAAGAATAAATCAATTTGGATAGATCAAATTAAAATGAAATGAATGTACAGAATAGCATTAAATAGCTTATCTAATAATTAAAATATGTCAGGTCCTGAGCGTGTATATAGCAGGGAAGCCTACGATGCAAAATGGGGATTTACTTTAGCGTCATTGAGACATATTAGGTTGCAAAGCTTAGATGATAAGAAGAAAAAAATGTTATATAATATATACCTTTTCATCGGCGGGGGAAACGGCTATAGATTTTTAAATATGTAAAAAAATACTGTTGCATGGACATACTCAAACGCGTCAGATATTGATAGCATCAATGTCCTATGTATTTTTAATAATGTTAGTATGATAATGATCGTTTGCATGATGTGGGTGGTTGTACGTAAGGGTTAAAAGTGAAAAGAAAAAAAAATTAATGGAGCGCGTCAGATTTTCTAAGGGGGTATTCAATAATCTGACGGTTTCGATCTGAGGCAAACTCGCGGCCATTATTATAATGTGCAAAAAAAATCACCATTTTGAAATACTCAAGCGCGTCAGATTAAGATATATATGGTTCATCTTTATGCTTTAGACGTGCTGTCTCATAATCTGACGATTTTCTAGAGGGATTCGTTAATCTGACAAAAACAATTTTTTTAAATTCATTGAACTTAATTAATTGGAAATCTCAGGAAATAGCATGCAAATAAATAATTGTAGGTTTTTTAAATAGAATACTTGTATTTATAAGAAAATAATTTTTTAAAAAATGCTCAAAAAAATGTAATTTTTTATAATCAATTGATTAATTAATGAAGAGAAATGAAACTTTCTATGTTTCTCAACACTTTTATTTGTAACTAACGTTACTGCAGTTTCGTCCTATAAGGATATTTTCAAAATTATGTACTGTATAAGTTTGAAAATGTCCTTATATATTATATAAGTTTGAAAATGTTCTTATATATTATATAAGTTTGAAAATGTCCTTATAGGACGAAACTGCAGTAACGTTAGTTACAAATAAAAGTGGTAAAAAACATAGAAAGTTTAATTTCTCTCTTCTTCATTATGATTTCCTACCACGTAGTAACGTCAATTAATTGATTAATTAATCATCATCTTCATCACGAACGAGTCTCTGTGATCAGCTGTGATGGCGTCATGGCAACAGAATTCGGAGTGGGGACGGAGTGAGAGTAATAGATAGATAAAAAGTGAATAGATAATAGAGGAATAGAAACTCTCCGAGTTTCTATTCCTCTATTCATAGCTAATTACAGCTGCAGGCATTAAACTTTATCGACGAATTTTTGTTATTTCAGCTTGCGGAAATCGTCAGATTATATATTTTTCGTTATCTTTGAATTATTTCCTTCAAGATAAAAAAAGCTATGCTCGAGAATGTCGAAATGACACAATTTTTTTACAAGTTTGCTGCCTTCCCCTTTCTTTACGTCACTCACAAATTGTCAGATTACTGGAATATACACTTTTCAGCAGGTGATTAACTCACCCTACCTTAATCTGACGCGCTCGAGAATTTCTGATGATCAATTTTGTTTTACTCATCTGATCCTTATTCCTCACAGGAGGCCTTATATATGGGGCTCATATTTGGTGGAGGTATTTAACCGGGTACAAGGTATTCCCCTGTATATTAATCTGCCGCGCTTTAGTAAATCCCGAAATCCCCGCTTGGCCTCCCCTATTAATATAAGGCAATACAGTAACCAATACAAGTTTTCAAACTAGCTTAAAAATCTATCACTGAACACCCATAGAGGCGACACATACTTTCTACCGACAGTCTCTGGATATAGGGTGTTTCAAATTCTATCCTCACAATTGAGATCTCGGAAACTATGAGAGATACGAAGATGTTTAAATTAAGCCAAAGTTGCACATTTAACCTGACTAACAATATGCCGTTGAGAAAGTTCAGAAATTCCGAGTATATCCGGAGATATCCGGAAAAAACAGAAATTTCGGAAAATGGTTTTTATTTTTTTCTGGCTTTATTTTTCGAAGGTTCCAAAATAAATTGCACTTCTACATTGTATTTTCCCTGCTACATTTAGGTGTTTTCAGATTTGCTATCCAACGTTTAGTGTCTTCCGGCCACCATCGATTTAATTCTTTTTATAAGCGCTAAATTGGGATTCTTTCTATTTTGATTTTACCTTTTCAATGATGTATCATAAGTTATCATTCTTTTTCGAAAAATGGGAGATATTTAAAAAAAATAATTCTTATTATAATAGGTTTTAACTTTGATGTTTTTAAATTTGACTTTCAATTTGTTACACTCAATGATATTTTTTGGTTTTGACTTTTTGGCGAAAAATGGCTTTCACGAATGAAGAAAAAAGAGATATCATACAAAATTAAAAATAATAATAATAATAATAATGACTTTATTCATAAAAAAGAATAATTATAATCATACAAACAAATAATAGCTATGTTGAATAAAGTAAAATGGCAATAAGTGCAGAAGCACTTGTTTCGCCTAAAAAAGAAAACTTAACACATACACACACAAATACATACAGACACTTTTTTTAAAATAATGTTAGGGCTATAAAATGACCAAATTGTAAACCTAGAAGGTGAACGATCAATATAAGTCCCTACTGAAGTCGTAAGGGTCTGTAGATGGGGGTCGATAAATTGCAAATAAATATATATAAGTATTTCCGAATTCAATTTTCAACTCGATAGCTTTAATATGGTTTATCTTTACTATTCTATGGTAATAATTGAGATGGGATCGAATATAAATCACTACTCCGTCATTTTGGTTTAAATCACCTTCGCTATATAGCATATCATATCCTGGAATGCCATACAGTTCAGGATTTTTCAACACCCATGTTTCTGTTAAAGCCACACAATCTATATCAGAATTCAAACCGCTGAGGAAAACTTTAAATTCATCGAGATTCTTATTTAGGCTGCGAATATTGTTATGAAGTATTTTGAAATTGCACGAACTTTTGTTGACGTCCAAAATATTTTTACATTCATTGTAGATTTGAAGGGTGAAAGTTTCAATCGTATCTACATTGAAATCACGGATGTATTGATCCATTGAAGAAAGGAAAGAGCTGAGCTAAATTCATTAACTAAAAGATTATGATTACACAGATAACCTGCGATTAAAAATGCAACCTATCGATCATGAACTTGAAAGAATGGAATGATTGTATTCAATGTAGAAGAGCTATCGTGGATAATTGATGAGTCAGAAGAAAAAATATGCATCAATAACTGAAAGTTATTCTTTTTTTTGTGAGTTTGATTGTAATCTAATGGTTTTGTCAGCTTTCAGAATTTTCTTTGTGTTACCGCTAGATTTTGGAGTGTTGTTCAGTTGATTACTTGTCTTAGTGTCTTTGAAGTTTTTTGGTATTTGAATTTTATCTTCCAAGTGTAATAGCAATGGCTGAGTTGGGGTGGCTGGCGTGCTACTACACTTTCTCTCTGTTTCTTGCTCCGCTTCTTGTAATTCTTGTAGTGAGAATACCTTATCCTCTATAACTAAATTACTCCCTTTGATGAAGCACCTCTTGCCGTTGCGTCTCTCTTGGAGAAGATACTCCTTCAGTGAAAGAAATTCTCTGCGCTGCTGATCAGTTAAATCGTGAGCTATAGAGAATCCGCTTCCTTTGAGTTTTTTACGATAGAAACAGTGCTAGGACATTTGATAAAGGAGATATGTATGAGGTAAGTTAGACATTGTGTCCTCTTCAATAAAAATTGATAATTTGCAGATAAACATGAACCCATGTTTTCCTGGAAAATATAATTTGGACAGATGAAAGCACTTTTACGAATTGTAGAATATTCAACCGAAATAACGAACACATTTGGAGCATAAACAACCTCAGGCAGTTCCGAGAAATTCGACCTCAAGTGCGATTTTCTATCAAGTTGTAGGCAGGAATTTACAAAGAAAGAATTTTGGGTCCTTATTTATTTTACGGAATTTTGAATAGAGAAACATATCACTATTTTTTAATTTTTAGAAGACTATTTGGATGATCTACCTTTGGCTAACTATAACATCATCTGGTTTCAACATGCTGGTGCTCCATCGCACACTACTAGATGAGTATCTAATTACCTAACTGAAAGGTTTGGTAATAAATGGATAGGGAATAATGGGCCGGTAAGGTGGCCAACAAGGTCTCCAGACTTAAGTGTTATGGATACATTCTTAAGTTGTACCCTGAAAAATAGAGTTTATGGTCAGAGAGAATATCAAAATAGTGAAGACTTTCAACACAGCATTGTTAGAGGGAAATTCATCGTGCAGTGAATAATATACGAAGAAGAGCACAGTTGGGTTATCATGAACAAGGCCAGCAATTTGAGTATGTGCTATGATTTACTTTCGTCTTTACATTTCAGTTAATTGTTATTTGTTCAAAGTTCTATTTTCATTGAAAAGGACACAATGTCTAATTTACCTCATACACACCTCATTTATCAAATTTTTATTGTTGATTCTGTGTCCGTATTTTTCATTGGCTTTTCAAACGAACCAAACAGGTTAGATTTTGATCCAATGACTTGAACATAGTTCGATGTGGTTGTCATCTTTCGGGATACAAGTTTAAATACATTTACGATGTCCTAACTCTGTTTCTATCGTATTTGTAATAAATTTGTACCATATCTGTTTCTATTCTAAACAGAAAGAATCCACTGTAGCGCCCACAATAAAAAATAAAGTTGATGATGGTGGTCGGAAGACGAAACGTCGGATATCAAATCTGAAAACACCATTATGTAGCAGGGAAAAAGTGGAAATGTGGAAGTGCAATTCATTTTCGAATCCTTCAAAAAATAAAGCCAAAAAATAAAAACCATTTTCCAAAATTTCTGTTTTTTCCATGTATCTCCGGATATACTAGGAATTTCAGAACTTTCTTAACGGCATATTGTTAGTCAGGTAAATGCGCCATTTTGCCCTAATTTAACCATCTTCGTATCTCTCATAGTTTCCGAGATCCCAATGGTGAGGATCGAATTTGAAACACCCTGCATGATCATTCAAACGACAATTACCTGTGAGAAGGCCTGTTAGACAACGTAGTTCATACCTACTGTAATGCAACAACTGTTTGGTATCAAGCTTCGAAGGGAGAATAAATGCCTTGGAGTGAGGCAATCCTGGAAGAGTACTGCATACTAGAGTTGAATTCGGTGGTTGAACTTCAAGATATTAATTCTATTGTAATATGGAGATATGTTTGGGAAAGAGAAGTGTTGGCTTTCTACTTCTCGATCTTGATACAAAGAATATAATAATGTGGACATATGTGTTCTTTTCTACTGAGATGTGAATGGCAGAAATGCGGGCAACAGTTTGGGAGTATTTGTATTTAATTTTTGAGGAATTCATTAGGATAATAATAGTTTGTTGGGAAAGAAAGTTTTTGGCTTTCTACTACTCCATCTTGATACAAATAAATGTGGGAATCTTCCAAAGAAAGGAAGGAAGTAATCACTCCTAAAAATAAAACCCCTTCAATTCAGATAATAATAGTATACTGTACTCCCAAAATCCATTTGAGTTTATGTCTCTGGTTGAAAGATATTTGTAACGCCACAATGTTTTATGTTCGAAATAGAAAAATTTTTATCTATTATGATTCCCAAATTCTTGAACTCATTAACATTAGGAATTAGATTTCTATTCAAGACTGTATCAACACTTTCACCTTCGAGTGATCGTTGAACATATAGTTTACTACCCATTACTAGAGCAACCGTTTTTGCGTATCGTCTGCAAACATGTGAGTTTTCTAACGGGTCGGTAATGAAGATGGTAGGTAGGTCTGCAGTAACAATACTTGTTGAGATTGGGCCCAAAATAGTTTCTTGCGGTACTCCGGCTACTACAACGTTATTTTCAGATATTGATCCTCCGAATCCTCTGACTAAAATAATTTTTCAACCACATTGATCGGATTTATTCTAGTCCACAGAACTTCAATTTTGCAAAACATGCATGCTGCATATCCCATGTGTTAAAATTGAAGGGAGTATATTTTTAAAGATTAGTTCTTAGAAAAATGCCAAAAAATGAAAGGAAAGCAATCAATTTCAAAATAAACTCTTCACAACTCTTTACATTCAGATACAAATTTGAAAAAAAAAAACCTCTCGAAACAACTACTTTCATATAAACATTGAATTACACGAATTAAATAGTACTTCAGAAATAATTACTTCTATACGGACATTGAATTAAACAAGAATCACTTTTTCCTAATGATATTGTACTCCATTCATTATGGAATTGAATCAGATATCATTCGGAAAGCTACCCAATATAGTATTTGTATGAATGAGTTACGATATGAATGAATTGAGTGATTCATCTTGCAATATTATTCAGAAGGGTGCCGATGAGGGATTGCTCGGGTTATGATCGATTGAGCTTGCTTTTCGAGGCATATATGTTGAGTTATATTTTAGGAAAAGGATATACTCAAAACACTTAGTTTTAAAATCCAAATTTTAAAATTTATGTAAAATATGAGCGCCGATTTATGTTCATTTCAATCAGTAGTTCAGGTATTGTGTATTCAATAGCTGTAATCGCTTCCTAGCCTCCAACTGTTGATTCGTTTTCATACTTTGAGATACATAATATTTTGAACTGACTTCAGTTCATCCCAATAAATTTTCAAAATATTCACCATTCACTTCCTGAAAATAATGAAGTCTGAATATAAATTCATTTCCTTCTTTATGGGATGTTTCTGACGTAATTTCGTTACAAGCACCTCTCATTCTATTATTATTATTCTATTATTCTTATTCTATAGTTCTGGATTGGTTTCCAGTTGTAGACCATACCCTTGAAATATCACGTATGCACAAAAAAAAATCTGAGAGCGTCATATCAGGTAATCCAGCGGACTATTTCGAGAGAACACGCCTGACTTTCCACCAGTTTCAGATTATTGTCATCCACTCCCGAACCAGTCTGTTATAATGAGAAAACGTTCCATCTTGCTGAAACGTAATATCAATTCGAAACTCGTTTGCCTGGACTACTTCGCCAGTTATAAAACGGCCTGATACTTTATTGTAGGATATTCAAAAACAGTTTCTGTTAAATTTTCTTCGAAAATATCGACCCTACACTGTAGTTATTCTGGGTATTGTATGTGCCCTCGAAATATATGTTGGTTTATGTCAAACCACTAACGTTCTTTTTACTTATTTACTGAATTATTGACACAAGGTATATTTATGATTGAAACAAATGTAGTTAATGTATAACGAATCATGGGTTATACGATGTCATGGCCTCACAAAACTGCAATCTTCTTTTGAGATTATATTCGTCCAATGGATGAAGAATGTTTAATGTGAAGGGTGATATTTATGATATATAGGTTTATATAAAAACGTTTGTGAGAACCAACAGCTTCCATTGTTAGTAATTGATTTGTTCGTTCATATACGTATTTATTGATATTCAACGAAAGTCATTTTTTGTGGAGGAAAAATCAGTTTTTTATGGACCTTTTTTTGGGTATTTGTTACCTTCCACAATCTTTTACGTTTCGGGGGCCAAAATCTGCCTCCGTCTTCAGAAGTTGATAAAAAATTCGAATATATTCGCAGTTATTCCTTTTTTGATAGCTTATTTCTTTACTTCTTCAAAAGATGTCAAAGAAGTTTTTTATTTATGTGTTTTGATAATTTTGATCCTGTCAATTGTCTATTTTTTATATAATCTCGATGTTCATTCTCACGCACTTTCAATAGTCTTGAGGTTTCACCAATGTAACTTTTACCACAAGAGCAAGGTATTTTATAAATACAATTTTTTGTTTTTTCTTCAGTGTTGTTGGGATTTGTATGTGTGAGTATAGATCTCAGTGTATTTTTTGTTTTGAAAATAGTTCTAACATCATACCTACTTCCAATTCGTCTTATTTTTCAGATAGTCTTGGAATGTAAGGTATAACGTTAGTTGTGAAAGGTGTCGGTGGATGTTGAGTCGGTAATTGTTTAGTTGGATGTTGTTGAATTTGTGAAGCTGTTTGTATGTTAGTTTGGTTTTTAATTGACTCTTTATTTTCTATTGCATTTATCGTTGAATTTATGAACGAATCTGGATAAGCCTTATCTTTCCAAAGAGATTTAATTAATGATATTTCTTTATTGAGATTTTCAGTTGAATTGCATATCGTTTTAGCTCTTTTGTAAAAGCAATTTATTATACCTTTTTTATTTCTTTATTGACATTTTCAGTTGAATTGCATATCGTTTTAGCTCTTTTGTAAAAGCAATTTATTATACCTTTTTTAACACTCGCATGATGATTTGATGTATAGTGAAGATATCTATTTGTATGTGTTTTCTTCCGATAAACTTCTTTGACATATGTCGAAGAAGTAAAGAAATAAGCTATCAAAAAAGGAATAACTGCGAATATATTCGAATTTTTTATCAACTTCTGAAGACGGAGGCAGAATTTGGCCTCCGAAACGTAAAAGATTGTGGAAGGTAGCAAATACCCAAAAGAAAGGTCGATAAAAAACGTATTTATTGAATTCTTTCATTTCAATGCCGTATGAAATCACCAGAATATGCCGTTAGTTTATGCAAAAACGAGACCTTTCACAAATAGAAATAAAACTTGACCTCAAACATTGATTAGGTGTTCCTTGAATAATCCATTTTCTGGACTTGAAAACGGGAATATAAGACGTCTTTAACGATGGTGCGAGAACTGAAAACCAATTCCAGGGTAATTCAGTTTCAAGTGCACATCAACCAATTCTAATTATTGTTAGTCAATGTTTCTGACAATTAATTTAAGAGGTTATAATGTTGCCAGTTTGAGAGGTAGAACAAAGTTTCCCTGAATGTTTCTGTAGCACTGATTTCCAGTGTAATTTTCAATTATAATACCACTAGTGCTTGGATTATTTCCGGAAACTTTTTCAATTTAACATATGGATGGCGCTCAAAAGTTCGTATGGAAAAAATTTCAAAAAGTTTGAGAACGAGAATCTTCGAATATCAAGAGAATTTTGAACTAAAAACAACCAATTCCATCTGGAAATCAACAAACTTGAATATTCAATTTTATTTTCAACACACCAACAAGATGTAATTCACTAACCATTGCTTTCATACAATAACTATATTGTAACATTTATGAATAACCTGTTTCTTTTTAGTAGTAATAATTTATTATATTTGTATTTTCAAAATATACCTGTAGGAAAAAAACAATAAGCCAATATATTTTTTTGATGACGACAGCACACTTATTTAGTCATTTCATTTGGATTCCAGGACATCGGCTACGGAGGCACATCTTAACCGGCAGCAGGATGTTGTATATCTTAATAAAGATCTAGAAATGATTTCGAATTTGGGTAGAAGTAACCAGGTTCAATTCAATGCCACAAAAACCCAGACATCGGTTTTCTCCAAGAAGATAAACCAACCGGATATAATAATGTCAGGTCAGACAATTCCGCTTTCTCCTTCGATTAATTTGTTGGGGGTTAAAATGGACACAAATATGTCTTGGCACAATCATGTCGCTGGAATTGCAAAGGCTGCTTCTAAAAAACTTGGAACAGTGTTCCGAACCAGAAAACTGTACACACCTCAGCAAATTTTGATGCTTTATAAAGCTTAGATCAGACCTTCTTTGGAGTATTGTTGTCTTGTATGGAGCTCTGCCCCCAACCTGAACATTACGTGCAACCTGGATAGCTTCGAACATCGAGGAAATGTTGGAGATTTGTCTCTTTTCTATAGATACTTTCACGGGAAATGTTCAAGTGACTTGACACATTTAATTCCACCAAGAGCGGTACCTATTAAAAATACGCAACGAACTGTGGCTGCTCATCGTTTTGAGGTTCAACTCAGTACACCTTAAATTTCACTGTTTGAGAACTTTTTTGTCTGGAGGACTGCGTTTATGTGGAATGAACTTCCTGAGAACGTTTTTCCAAATGGATTCAATCTCCAGCGATTCAAATCCAATGTGATTCGCTTCTTTCGCACAGGCAACGCTCTGAGAGCGCCTTAAGGATTTTCCTGTAGTGCTTGTATTTTGTCATTTAAAAAAAATACCTGTTTTACCAGAATTACTCATTTATCTGATTAATTTTTTTGTAATTACCAACTGTTATATAAACATTGTGGAATAATTTGATATACAAGTCCAACTTGTGTTAGGTCCAACCGTGTTAGGAATCACACGTTAAAAGGTAAGACCTCGTTAATCCTTAGCTCGCACAAGTTTCGACTTCTGAGGGTTGTCGTTCGTATGGGTGCGACAGCTGATTAACGGAAAAACAGATTTTAAACAGATTTTTAAACTGAAGAAGCTACCGTGTAGCAAAACGTATTTTGAATAAAATATATAGTGCGAAATTCTATAACTATTATCGAGGATGGTGTTTTTGATTTTTATCAAGTACTGGATCAGTACCTATATTCATAATTACAAACAGTTTTATTGGAGTGAGATTGAAAAATATTTATACTGTTCGAATCTCGCAACCAGACTCTCAGTAATGTAAAAAAATCACACATTCCTAAATTGTATAAACATCGTCTATTAACGGCAAGTAAACACACTCAACTTTATTTTCAACATCAAATACAAATATAATTTCTGATTGTTTGTTTAATGCCGTTGCGATTATGTACATCGACGTGCTTCCGCTTTTTCATTTCAGTTTGCATAGAAATTTTTGATCCGGTCTCTTCTGGTATCATAACTATAGAAAGACTTGAATAAAATACACTCATCGGCACGAAAACTTGTCACAACTTGAATTTTAAATGAAACTACCGGATTTCACTTTCAAGTAAACTTTGAAAAACTTTCACAAACTCACAAACAAAAGAAAAATAACACGTAAACTAATTGGCACAACTTGCCGGTCTAATTAATATCACGTTTTACCTCCACGAGCCTGAAAAATGGCATTCATTCATTTGAACATTCAATTAATAGAGTTTAAAACTTCATTTTGTTGAATTACTTTCTGATCTGAAGTACGAGCAGCATGAGCTCGGTTTCGATTACTTCCACTAAGCCTGTTCCAAACATGCTCGCTGGAATTTATATACGGACGGTATGACGACAATTTTTTCCCCAATGAATGGTACAGAGTGGGCCAAACTTAACACTCTTAAAGGGAAACTCCTGTTTTCAAACTAGATATATGAAAACTGATGGCTGTGTTTGAGTGTCAAAATTTATGACAAACTCAATGGTGAAAACCGCATTTCGATATCCATCATCGTTTCTGAGTTATAGCATGTTTCTCGAAAATGTGCATGCATTATGTTTCTATGAAAACATTTCCCGAAACACGTAGAATTCAATCGTGTGTCAAATGAGATGTCAATAGTTATTGATGGAAATCTATGTTGTCCTCTATTTACTGGTAGCTGTCAAATGTTAATTTGAGCAGTAAAGACGCTCTTTACTCAGTGGTTTTTGTTCAATTTTCAAACACATTCGCAATGAAGTATGAGAATTATGAAAAATACTATATAATACTTTGTTTTATGCAAACTGGAGAAAATGCAGAAGCAACAAGCAATTTTTATCACGAAAGGTATCCAGAAAGAAGACGTCATTTTAGAGACATTTCCCCAAGATTGCGACACAACCTAATTGATGTTGGTCAGTTTGAAAAAAAAAGGCCAGAATTATATGAATCAAATAGCGATAAGGAGGAAGAAATAGTTGTTTTAGTTGTTGAAAATAGTCCCAAAACGTCAACGCTGAATTTGAAAATATCAACAGGCCTACCAAGAACAAACTTAGGAGGATGTTTAAAAACACAAATTCAGGCCATACAGGACCAGAAAAGTTCATCAACTCAGGCCAGGAGATTTTGAATGCCTCACGGCTTTTTGCCAGCGCGTGATTTTCATTAAATTATTTTTGGACAGAGAAAGCTTATATAAGCAGAACCGGCATTTTCAATTCTTATACTTGGGCACAACAAAATCATCATTCTACTGTGGAGAAGAGAAGTCAAGGAAGATTTGGATATAGTGTATGGCAGGTGTTTTCAGGGGTAGAATTATCGACGCATTCATTTATAATTGCACTCTCACATTTCAGAGGTATTTAGAAATTTTGAGGCAAAATACTGAAGCCCTCGTTGAGCCACTAATAGAACTAATAATGAGATAGCCAACCAAGGATTCAACCGTTGGCCGGCCAGGTCACCTGACCTAACGCCTATGGACTTTCACCTTTGGGGAAGGTTGAAAAATCTTATTTTTAAATTGTCGATGAATTGCTGGATACAAATTGGAAGCGGCAGTGGTGCAAAGTTTTGCTTCTCTCACTCCTATTGAACTGTTTAATTAATCAAAAAACATTCAGAAAAAGTGTCGCTGGTAGACATTTCGAACACCTTCTCTGAAGAAATATATCTCACTGTTTGTTCTTTATCATTATTATTGTTGAAGTTTCATTTATTATCTAATATATAAAAATGGATGTTTGTTAATTGGTTGGTTGGTTGGTTGGTAAGTGATAAACTTCTACATCGCTCAACCAATCGTGATGAAACTTGACATGTATAAGTAATTTTTCATAGAGAAGGTTTTTAGGATATAAATTTTTCTGTAACTCACCACTAGATGGCGCTATAGCGCTATAACGCTGCGCACGCCTAAGTTCGTTGATTCTGATTTTGTCAAATCATTGGAACAGCAGAGATACAGCAACATAGTACTAATTAGTACTACAACTACCAAATTCTACACGGGCGAAGCCGCTGGCAACAACTAGTAGTATATATAGTTTAAATTGTTATCAGTTTTATTGAAACTAAGCGCTTTCTCAATATTTGATAGCTACTACTGAACAATTTCTTTCTGTTTTATCGCCGCATCGTGCCTACTTGATCAAATTGTGCGTTTCAAAGTCAACATAAAAAAACCTAAAAGCTCTGTATTTCAAAGATGACTTTAGCAAAATATCAAGTGTGCTACATTTTTGGAAATGTAATTTCAAACTCTATTGAATTATGCAGGAATATACATTAAAAAATAGTTTTTCATCAATAACTATTGATATCTCATTTGAAAAAATGAGTTTTCTACACCATTGAATCCTACGTAAAAATGTGCATTGGAAATGTTTCCATAGAAATAAGAAATTTTTCACAGGAAAAAAGTTACGAGGACTTTTCAAAAATTCATATTTTCGAAAAACATGCTGCAACTCATATGCTGAAACATATGCTGTAACTCGATATGTGGTTTTCACCATCAAGTTTGTCACAAAATTTGACTCTCAGACACAGCTATCAGTTTACATCTATCTAGTTTTGAAACAGGAGTTTCCCTTTGAAAGGATCAAATTTGGCCCACTCTGTACAAATGGACAACGTGAACTTGAATTATCTAATTTATTTATCTATGAGGGGTCGGAGATCCTGTAGGGACAATGTACAATTCTTTACGCGTCTCCGATAATCCGGTCAATCTAGACATTGGAGGCAGGTACATAAATTTACAACAAGCTGCAAACGCCTGTAATTGTTCAAAACATAGTTTAAAATATGATTTTGAAATTCCGAATGATTGCGATGCCTGGAAAAAAAATTATTCGAGGTCAAAGGTCAAAAATTTCGAAAAAAATTGGTTTTTCGCGATTTTCAGAAAACAGATAAAAATTGTAGACCATAAAATTCTCTATATAAATGTATCAATACTTTTTTTTTTCTCAGAGCCACCGTTTCTGAGATACGACGAGTCAAAAAGTTGTAAAAGTTGTAATCGTCATTATATGCACACGTTTCCACGCCACCTATGAGGTAGTGTACTTAGCGCGTTTTTTGTGGTTTCCCCAGTCCACATTTCCAGTCGACGTCCCAGTCCAACTTTTTTACAACCACATTTAGAGCTGCATCCGTTTTTACAGTTGCAAAAAATTGTGTTCAGCAGTTTTTCCAGCGCAGGTGGGAGTAAAGTCTGAATAGGTTCTAATGCATTGTCGACCAACTTCCAAACCCAGTCTTTTGGGTCTAGCTGATAACCAAGCCACACTTGAACTTGGTAATATACCCGGAAAAGATGTTGATGAGCAGCAACTGAGGTTGGAGGAAGACAAGCTAATTGCACCTGTTTCTTATTTTTAGTGTTTTTTACGAAACATGCATATCGATACTTATCTAAGCAGGTGGTTTTTTCGGAGCTTTGTACATAGAAAGAAGAAACTGAATCCCGTTGGTGATAATTTCTTGTTGAGTCGAATTACTTTTTTTGAAAACTTCGGCACGTTGAACTGAATCTTGTTTTTCAAACATTTTAAAGACTGTTACTTTACCCCTCCTGTAAAATGCAGATGTCGTATCACATCCAGTTATTGCGTGTGAAAATAGTACATAATTTTGACTCTTTGCAAAAGTAGATAAACTTTTTGACGAATATATTTCGGTTTAACTTTAAGCTTTTCCTGGCTTTAGAAAGAAAATACTTTTTTCAGGTGGAGTTCGACCAATAAGAAGTACAAGTAAGTCTATATCTTCACCAACAACAATAGTTGTATTTGTCAAATTAAATTGCTCTATAGCTGTTTCAATAATCAGTACGTCGGCATCGTTATTAGCCTGTTCAACCAATATATTTTCGCCAATGAACTTATCCTTCAACATTGAAATGAACCGAGATTTGTTTTGAGTATTTGCAAGAAATGTCTGTTGACTGGTAGAAACTATCATAAGTTCACCAAATAGAATATCGGAAGATGAAGATGTTTCTAAAGTTCGACGTCGTTGTTCTGCAATATAATTCGTCGTATCTCAGAAACAGTGGATCTAAGAAGAAAAAGTATTGATACATTTTTTGTAGAGAATTTTATGATCTTCAATTTTTATCTGAAGTTATTTTATGATAAAACTTACTGTTTTCCTGAAAATCGCGGAAAAATAATTTTTTTCGAAATTTTTGAACTTTGACCTCATATAAATTTTTTTCAGGCATCGCAATCATTCGGAATTTCAAAATCTCATTTTCAACCATGTTTTGAACAATTATACGAATTTGCAGCTTGTTGTAAATTTATGTACCTTCACTCTTATTTTTTAGTCTAATTTGTCCGGACTAGAATATATACCAGCCAATACCATAACTGAACCCTCTTGAAAACTCAGAAAAGCTGAAAGATACTCGGTATATCGTTCACCATTTCTTCTCCATACTCTTTCTCGACCATTCGGGAAAAATGAATTCATCAGTAAACAACACATTTCTCCAGTCGTTTGCATTCCAACGAAGATAGTCTGATAGCGAAATGTAATCTAGTTACTCGATGTTTTCTGGAAAGTTTTATGGCGGGTCTTCAAGAGTTCAAATTAGCCTCATTGATCCATCTTCTAACGGTTCGTTCATTTTCATTTACGTTTCTACATGAAGAATATTGTATGTACCTAATAGCACTGACGAAAACACTATAAACCTCCATACCGATTAGTAGTTGTTATCTGAAAAACTATTCTGGGACGTCGAGTGTAAGCACCTGCCCCTATAAAACTAGCAAAGACACGTTACACTGTAACGTGTGAAACTTCGTATCTGTTAACCACGTAAATTTTCAAAAATGCGTAGTTTCCTCGTGATACTGAAGTAAGGGCAAGGTGATAACTTCAATATTGTTGAAATTTTTAAACAGTATTTTGAATAATATAGGAATGTAGACTTTCACGGCTGGAGTCAATGTTTTGATTGGCTTCCGGACTTTGCCATGGTCTTCTGTGGTTCTTTCAGTTGACACCTCAAGAAGAGTACTTCGACCACGCCACTGAAGATGACTGCCGCAGTTGCAGTTGAAACGTTTGGGGATTAAGACTACGCCAAAACCCGGAAGCCAGTCAAAACAATATTTTGAATAGTTCAATTTGATAAACATGTTTCATCAAAATCTAGCTCTTGGTAACGGTAAATTAAACAAAATATCAGGGTATTTTCATCAGAAATCGAAAGGGTGGCTGTTTGCCGTGCCGGTGACTGTATAATAATACTTCTGTTGAAATTATTAACCTGGCAACTATATGTACATCACATTGTTCGATAGATTGGTTGTATTTCACCATTTTACGGTTTACTGGATATTATTAATGATTGATTAGTATTTTACTGAACGTTCGTCAATATGTTGATGATTAATATTTGTCGCATGAAATGTATATGAGCTGACGACTTCTGTACTATGGATGTGAGTGGAGTATTCAACTATTGGGAAGATTTATTGAATGAACGGTAGAGGTAGTGGAACCCTCAAGTTGTTGTCCTCTTAGTTTCAATGAGATTCCAAAATGGAAAGCTCAACTAATCTTGTAATATTGCATATTGCTTATTCGTCTATAGATAGAAAACCCAATAACGTGTGTGATAGAAAGTATTTGGGTTATTCATCTTTGAAAACCAGCCAGGTCTCACCCAATATTCCAAAAACAAAGAAAATAAAAACATATACAGTGCGACTCAAGAGAAAACGCCCCTGAATTGTAGTCATTTTTGAAAACAGAGATTTTTGGTACAGGCGTAGACCTTCCTGGGTCGCACTTAGCCCGAGCGACAGCCTCGATATTTTGCTTAGCGTTGGAGATACCAAAATGAATTATTTGAAAAAGTTACTTAGAAATCGATCAAGTCTGATTTTCAATTAATGAATCCAAATATAAAGCTATGGAAATGATAAAATAGTCAAAATAAATGAAATGAATGTATTGAAATAACAAAATAACACTAGCCTATCTAAAATTTTGAAAAACATTTTAATTTTCTGTTTTAAATAATTGGTTGCGATATTTCTCGATATTTCAAAAGCATTTTCATATTTTGTGCTAGAGTGTCATGGAAACAAATGAACTATTTATACCTCAAATGTCAGATTGAAAGTACAAGCATCAAAAACAGTAACAAAATCTACATTGAACGTCTTAATTTACGAGGAAAAATTATAATAATAAATTTTATGATTGATTCGGCCATTACTTGATGAAGATCAATATAAATTTCATAAACTACACCTTACGAGTTGATAAAGGTCACTTGATAAAGCTACTGTGTTAGCGAAACATTTTGTGATATATATTTTTCAAATAAAGTTTGTGGAGACCAAATCGTGAGGTGTAGTTTATGAAATTGAAATAAGGCTATTTGGTAATGGTGCTCAAAATAGCAGACAAACAAGTTACTCAAGAATTCAACAGGAGACATTCGCAACAAAGTCGTATTCTACATAAAACGGCAGCCTCCGTGAATGAACTTTTTACTCAAACCGGAGGTGTATTGAAGAATTACAATTTGACTTATTTCATAATGAATATTAGGTTTTTTATTTTTATTCCTACATTATGAAGAATTTATTTTTTTCTTCTTATTTAGAACCATTAATTGAAAATCGGACTTGATATGAAAATTACAAAACAACTGAAATTTTAAATTTTGGGATGAAATTTGGTATGTAAGGTCAGAATCGATTTCTATACGAAGCAAATTATCGTGAATCTGTCTCTTTCGCAGAAATAACGCACTAGGCTGGGTTTGAAGCTGTCACTCGGGGTACGTATTGCGAAAGTGTCTATGAAGGTCTACGCTTCTTTTTGAGGACAAAAGTAGCGATTCACGTTGTATTCGAATCGCTGGAGATTAAATTCATTCGGAAAAGTATTCTCAGGAAGTTCATTCCACGTAAAGGTAGTTTCAAATCTCTGCCTTCAAAAATGACTCAAATATATGGATGTCTTCATCTTAAGTGTGTCACAGTGTAAATATTCCGATACTACTTCAAAAATCCTTCAAACTGCTTCACTGACTGTGACTTGACTGACTACAACTAGGCGTACATATCATACGCCTCTAATAAAACGTTGCCGATAAATCATCCATGTTGATAACCACTGCATCTAATTTCAATTCAAAATTTACAGGAATAAAAACGATAGTTTCAGACGATAGTACCTTTTGTTCTTTGAGATAATTGGTAATCGACAACCAAGGAGCAGTATGGTGATGAATAACGCTGGAAGATGTGTTCAACTGAACAGAAAAGCAGTAAACATAAACATTATTTTTGATTTAGAAACTTCGAAATCGGTGTTGCAGTTACGTCAATCTCCACAGTGGAAATCTTACAGTATAACCTGTATCAGTAAGTTGCGCCGAAACAGCCCGAAAAATCAACTAGACATTTGGCAATGATAGTGTTAATGAACGCACTCAACGTTGGTTTGGCAAATTTTGTTTCGGAGATCCAAGCTTCGAAGATGAGCCCCGAAGTGTACGACCTACAGTAATCCAGGACGAGGATTTGAGGACTCTGACTGACCTATCAAAAATGGTGCATGGGATGGCGAAAGATCGGGGCGTCAGCTTCCATGTGGTTTTTTATAGTTTAAAATGTGAATGAAAGGTCAAAGCCTCGGAAAGTGGGTTGCCCAAGATTTGAACGATCGCCAGAAACTGACACGTTTCGGTCTGTTCTTCTTTGCTTTTGCGCAACCAAAACGATATTTTTTTGATCGGATCGTCACCTGTAGTGAAAGTGGATCCTCTACGACAACATGAGACATTCAAGACAGTGGTTGTACACTGATGAGTCACCCAGACACTTCTCAAACGAAAAAACCCACCAAAAAAGTCCATGTTTACTGAATGGTAGTTAGCGGCTGTTGTGATTCTCTATAGGTTTCTGCAACCAGGCCAAACTATCACATCAGAGTCCTTTTGTGAGAAAATCGATAAGATTTACCAAAAATTGTGTCATCAGCAGCCGGCAATGGTCAACAGAAGATGTCCGATCCTGCTCCACGACATCGCCCATCCGCAAGTTTCACAAGTCACCGTCCGAAAATTAAATGAATGGATCATTGAAATTCTGCTTCACTCACCATACTCCCCAGGCCTCTCACCATAAACTACCATTTTTTCAAGCACTTCGATAACTTTCTCAGCGATAGAACCTTCGCCAATCAGGACCAATCGACTTGATTGAATTTCGAGTACACGAATTCCCAAACATCACAGTATACCCAATGTAATAAATAAAAGAAAGATAGAATAAATTCTATCAACCACTGAACGGCCTATACGCATTTTATGTGCTACATCAACAACTTACGAGAAAGTTATGAGCATTCAGATTTGTCAACATAATATGTTACATATGTTTCAATCTGAATTCAGATCTAGCCATAGTTATACGTCAGCACTGTAGGAAGTAATTGACGATATATGCAAAACTATTGACAGTAAGAATATGCCATTAGATGCTGATTCTCCTCCAATTCTGCAAAGTTTTTCGGAAGTTATTCATCAGGTAAAACTGTCATACTGAATCATTTTGTCAAAATCTCTGCCAGGGTACCTCAAGGAACATTCCTTGGAGGTGCCCTAAGTGCTATTTACACACCGGGCACGTTATTCGAATGCTAATCTATATCAGATTTATAATGTATTTCTTTTTCAATTTTTTTTGTTTTTGTATTTGTTATATTTTTGTTACCAGTTCTCGTAGCTGGCTGTGGAAGAACAAACTTGTAGTATTCTACACTGCAGTTCTGATTTTCGCCTCTTGGTTGTTATATTCTATTTCACCCAATAAAGACTTTTTTTTTCGCCGTAGTGTACGCTGGTCAGGCCCTATCCCCCGAAGCCCCGATACATTCGGGACGGCGCGCCAGCATTATCAACCAATGTCTGCCTTAATGCGGCAGGCTGGTATGATATTAAGATTCGAGAGTAGAGAGGACATCATTCCACCAAGGACTCCAATAATCAGAACAACCATCTTGACAGAGTTATTTGGATAGAGTCTGCGGAGTTCGAAGAGAAAATCTCGATATTTTATCCGTTTTTCCTCTTTTCTGACGATATTCGTCTCCCCAGGAGCTGAAAACTCCACGACAAATATCGTTTTGGTCTGGTGGTCGAGAAGGACTACATCAGGCTTATTAGCTTGTATGAGCCTGAGGGTGGGGAATGAATAGTTCCAATAAATTCGGCACTTCTCGTTCTTTACAACGGATTCAATTTCCCCCGAGCGTAGGGCAACACCGGTGTCTCATCAATACCGTAAGAGTGCCGTAGATGGTAATATAGCACTCTTAGGGCCGCGTTATGTCGATGGATATAGGCCGAGACCGCATAGGCTGGACATGCTGATAGCAAGTGTATTAGGGTCTCGGGTGCCTCGCGTGTGTCCCTGCACCGTGTGTCAGAAACCTCTATACCCATCACGCGACTGTGGTAGACTAAGGTGTTGAAGACACCATCCTGGCAAGCCATGATGAACCCCTCAGTTTCCGACTTCAGCCCACTCGACCTGAGAAAAGCGAAGGTCAGGCGCTTTGATAAGCCAAGGTCTGCAATGTTATTGAAGAAGACCCCATGCATTGGCTTATCCTTGTGTTTCCGCAGAAGTAAGGTGATCTCTCCGGCTTTTATCTGAGCTCTGAGCAACAGAGTTGTGGTCACCTCGTTCAGTGTCACCTCGTTCACCCAATAAAGACCATTATTATTATTATTATTATTATTATTATTTCCCGTAGTGTGCGCTGGTCAGGCCCTATCCCCCGAAGCCCCGATACATTCGGGAGGGCGCACCAGCATTATCAACCAATGACCACTCCTCACACCGTGGGGTAAGTGATCATTAGATCCGAGAATCATGTGCCCTGAGCAAGCGCAGTGAGCCAATAATGACAGCCTTCTGCATCTATGCGGCTAAGATTTCTGTCTTAGTGCGGCAAGCCGGTATGATTTTCAGATTCGAGAGTAGTGATGGCATCATTCCACCAAGGACTCAAATAATCAGAGCAACCATCTTGACAGAGTGATCTGGATAGAGTCTGCGGAGTTCGAAGAGAAAATCTCGATATTTAATTCGTTTTCCTCCTCTTTAATGAAGATATTCGTCTCGCCAGGAACTGAAAACTCCACAACAAATATAGTTTTGGTCTGGTGGTCGAGAAGAACCACATCAGGCTTATTAGCTTGTATGGACCTGAGGGTGGGGAACGAATAGTTCCAATAAATTCGGCACTTCTCGTTCACCACAACGGATTCAATATACCCCGGAGCGTAGAGCAACACCGGTGTCTCGTCAATACCGTAAACGTGCCGTAGATGGTAATATAGCACTCTTAGGGCCGCGTTATGTTGATGGATATATTATTATTATTATTATTAATATCAGTTTACCAAGTGCCCACTACATAACAACTTTCACAGCTGCGCTGATGATACCCACATCTAAAAACAATTTTCAGAGACTTCACTGGCAGTTTCGTGGTCATTCAAAAAAATTTTGTCAATCCTACGAGAACAGTTGTGATGCTTTTTGGTTGAGCAATTATGAGAAGAAATGTGAAAATAATATCCAGCTCGATAAACAAAATTTGTGCCTGACAGATCTTAAATCTTAGATTATCTTTTCTTGTCAGACAAATCATCAAACATGAGAACTTTAACCTAAAATCGATCTATTTGAACAGACATATTTGAAGCCATCACTGTAAGAAATATAATGTAAGATGCATTAATTGGTCTTATCATATGCCAGCTTTGCCGATACTGTTTATGGTATGCTCTACTTCAGTCTGATTGAAAAATTGTACAGGTATTTCCCCTCGCAAGGATTATTTCTACAACGTTTTGGCAGAGTTTCATTTACCTACTTCTGGTGATGTCTGGAGTTTAGAACAAGACTGATCCACTCGAACTTTGTTACTCATCTCTGGTACCTAGCCACCCTTATAAAGGGGTGGGTGGGTAGTAAGCTTTTGACACTTATTCAATTTCAAATATTCATTGTGTAAGTATTGAAAAATTTATGAGAATAAATAAAAAAATTAAAGGATTATTAAAACTGATCGAATAACTAGAACTGAAATTTCTGATGACTTAGTTTATGAAATGAAATTATATAAAAAATCGGTATACATAAATACGAAAATACAAGAACGCTAATTTGTATAGGAAAATGATTGTTAGCTGAGATAGAAATGATGAGAAATGAAACAGAAGGTGATGGAATAAAAAATTATTTTAGAGTAAGCTATTTCGCGGCCCTTCAAACTGATCGATCAATTAGGCGCTTTTCTCTGTTCCCTATCATCTTCCGATTTTACGGTTCAGTACACCGTGGCCTGTTTTCTTGCTTGATTGAAGGTTTCTCTAGGTTGCTAATCTCCATACTGGCGTGGCTGGAGACAAGAGCTCCACAAGGAAGAGAAGCCATCACAACCAGTGATATTCCACCCTTTCCTCAGTAGACTGTTGGATGAGATGATAATAAGTGGGTCTGCTTCACATTTGGGAACACTATCTATGGCAGCTTCACAAAAATCATGCCACCAAACACGAACAGGGACTTCTAAAATTGCATTTTTCGAATATCATGTGAGGGCGGTAACTAATATCAGTGAAACTAAGAGGCTGTTAAAAGTCCTCATTGGAGGGTAAAAGAAAAATACCAGCAAATGGGAAATAGCGGAACACACCAACATAATGTTGATATAATTCATAGCAAGGAACACTGATTTGAAAGAACGCTCAAAGGAGTTTCATATATGTTGAACAACGACTAATTCAGCTAAGCTAGTGTGGAGACCCGAAACGTATGGAACCAAGCAGAAAAACGGCTACAGTACATTTATTCGGAAAGTCGAGTGAAGAGGCTAGTTAAACACCTAAAGATTGTGAAAAGAGACAAGAGAAATGTCGTAAAGTTGTTTGATTTAAAAGGTTCTTTCCTATTATATCATTCATTCATTAAGATTTCACATCACAACAGTTTGTTTTTCTTGGCCAATAACCGTTGGCGTCATCATCCTCATCCTTTACTTATTCGTATTTTCCTAAATTAAATTTCTTCAATCAGCCGAATATTTTCCTGTGATTCTAACATCTTCAATATGTTATTATTTCATATTTTCTTTTCTCCTGGTAGATTTTATATCAGTTTCAGATAACCTCTTACATTTATTAAAAAACATTGACAACCACTTTCAAACAATAAAATATATTCTGTTAGAAACTTAACGAATGAAACATAAATTTTTGAATCGCCTGAGATCCTGAAAAACATTCCAAGTTTTTTATATTCTCCGATAATGATATTTTTTAACGTTACGAACTCCTGATCTAGCCAATACAAAAAATGTTTGAAATATTATTGTGGTGAATCAAGATGAACAAATATTTCATCAGTGAAACATCAAATCAATGCATACTTACTATTCGAATACCATATACAGCATTCCCTCCGATGAATATGTCTCTAATAATTCTACGATGTGTGGATGTTTGAGCATATGACATATTGTTGCTTCGCGTTTCAAATCTGAAACAAAAAGAAATAATATAAGGGTGATGATGCGAATGGTACAGAGTCCCTTGACCATCAACATTGTTTAACAATAGGTAATTTCATAAGTAAATCACAAAAATAAATATATTTTGGACACGACTATATAGAGGAGGATTATAATAGCAAAATATTTGAATGAGCGTAGAAAAATAGTTATTAATGTACAAGGGAAAAAAGTATTAGATTTTAGCTCGAGGGCGCAAAGCGGAGGGAGACAAAAAACCGAGAGCTAAAATCTAATGTTTTTCCCGTGTATAATACACAATTTTTTTCTGTGATGGGAAAAACGACGATTCAATATTGAAAAAAACATATTATTACAATATGTTAAAGTCAGAAAATTATCGACGTGAAATTTGAATATTTAAACAGATAGGCTGTTGTACTTATAGCGTTGCTAGGAAACCAATTAATAGAAAATCAAATTTCTGTCAATTAAATTTTATTAAAACAACGATAAAAATAAAATGAAAACAACAAAAAAAATTAATTGGCGCTCCGAGGCCACTTCATTGATTGCTTTTTCAGCTGCAGGAAAACCCGGAATGCTGCAGGTTTTCCTGGAGATCTGAAGATCTTGATCTAAGAATGTCCTCTCTCTTATAAAAAAAATGTAGGGCGTCACAAAAATTATTGCCAAATTATCGCGGAAAATTTATGAAACCGCGCATTCAAGATTCATGGAATGGAAGATGAAGAAGACATGCAGATCTTTCTCGGAGACGGTGTTATTGGCTTATTTATCGGAACTGGCACATCAACAAAAGCCATCAACAGTGTGGTCGAATTATTCAATTATTAAAAGTATGTTACAATCCAATAATAATGTAGACATTTCAAAATACTCCAAACTAGTTACATTTCTGAAACAAAATGGGAAAGGTTACACGCCCAAGAAAGGTGCGATATACAGGCTGATTCACGGTGGATGGCACATTAGACGTTTCTGGTGAACCAGACAACGGATCACTTTGAAAATTTAATGGAGGGCATATTCGGACATTCTCTAGCCAACTAAAATATTTTCGACAATGCGGTGTTGCCGCTTCTATTAGAAAGCAGTAGCAACTTTGATTTTTCAAATGGAACACTCTGTATATAATATCATTTTTGGAATCTCCAACAATTGCCCGACAACTTTTCTTGATAGTTCCCTATACCTATCTGTTACCGTTTTCGAAATAAAAATTAATTTCAATTTTTTTCTTCGAAAATCATGACTTCTATAAATGCCGATATCTTTTAGTTAAGAAGTACTATGATATCGAAATTTGGTTTGGACACTTCCCACACGTCAGCCAAATCTCCGTTACTTCAATACAGGGTGGTAAAAAAATACAGTTTTTTCGTTTGCTTGAAAAAGTTGCTGAAATTTGATTATTTTAAATGGAACACCCTGTATATTATTGAAAATTCGGAAAGCTGCTGAAATTTGCTTTCTTTCTATGTATATCATACCTATACCTAACTAGTCAAGTTTCGGACTTATGAACATTTATTTGTGAAAATGTCCCTTCAGAATGGTATTTCCATTCGGTATTTGGTAAGCAGGCCATGATTACTATTTGACAGTAGCGTTGTGACATTCTCCTAATAATATCGACATTTTCGTCACTTCAAAAGTTGCAAATACCTTCAAAACGATGGAACAAAACTATTCAAACGAAGTTCTTATGAATTTGTTTATTATTTTTGGACAGTGTGACAAAATTATCAGCAGAACATGTAGAAAGTTCAATGAAATGTATCCGAATCTACCGCCAATGAACCTCAAGAAATTTATACGAATTCAGAACAATTTCAATATGTTCGGATAAACTTTAAAAAAGCACCAAGAAACTTGAAATTGGAAATATTGATATGAATAATTATAAAAAAGTAAAACAATCATGTGGAATATTTCAAAATATGTTCGAATCGCTGGCCGTTCACTTCCAAGCACTTTAAAATGCGGGTGTTAACTGCTTTCATGGTGGCAGATCTGATTTCATTGGGATCTAAATCTTCAAATGTTTGGGCAATCCTTTCTAACAATTCATCTCTCGAACGCACGGGTATTTTGTAAACTTTTTCTTTAAACATTCCCCACAAATAAAAATCTAATGGATTAAGATCGGGCGATCTCGCTGGCCAATTCCATGGTCCCAAGCGCCTCATCCACCGATCGTCAAATAGTCTATCCAGTTCTGCGCTCACTTCTCTTGTGCAATGTGCAGGAGCTCCGTCTAGTTGGTACCAACAGTTTCAATAATCTTCGAGTGGCAGATTATCCACGAAACTGTCTACAGTATTCTCCAAAATATTCAGGTAGCTGAATCCAGCTTCTTCTGTGACGTGAGGATTTTCACTGGACCAATAATGACGATTTTTTCTATTGAAAATCCCTTCTCTCGAAAATTTCGATTCATCAGTCCAAATAATTTTATTTAAAAAAAGTGGATCTTCTTGAATGCGTGTCAACAACATTTCACAAAATTCTACTCTCTGTTGAGGATCTTGAGGCTTCATTGCTTGAATTTTGGTGAATTTATAATCATGCATTTTATGTCTTCGCAAGATTCTTTGAACCGATGAATATTTTATACCCAAATCTTCTTCAGCACTTCTTATCGATGACTCGAGAAATGCGTGAAAATATGCTAAGACATTAATTAATCTGGTTGTCTTCGAAAGTTACGGGTCGAGGCAAGTTTCTTGGTGCTTTTAAAGTTGATCCAAATGCATTGAAATTGTTCTGAATTCGTATAAATTTCTTGAGGTTCATTGGCGGTAGATTCGGATACATTTCATTGAACTTTCTACATGTTCTGCTGATAATTTTGTCACACTGTCCAAAAATAATAAACAAATTCATAAGAACTTCGTTTGAATAGTTTTGTTCCATCGTTTTGAAGGTATTTGCAACTTTTGAAGTGACGAAAATGTCGATATTATTAGGAGAATGTCACAACGCTACTGTCAAATAGTAATCATGGCCTGCTTACCAAATACCGAATGGAAATACCATTCTGAAGGGACATATTCACAAATAAATGTTCATAAGTCCGAAACTTGACTAGTTAGGTATAGGTATGATATACATAGAAAGAAAGCAAATTTCAGCAGCTTTCCGAATTTTCAATAATATACAGGGTGTTCCATTTAAAATAATCAAAATTCAGCAACTTTTTCAAGCAAACGAAAAAACTGTATTTTTTTACCACCCTGTATTGAAGTAACGGAGATTAGGCTGACGTGTGGGAAGTGTCCAAGTATCACCTAACTCCAAACCAAATTTCGATATCATAGTACTTCTTAACTAAAAGATATCGGCATTTTTAGAAGTCATGATTTTCGAAGAAAAAAATTGAAATTAATTTTTATTTCGAAAACGGTAACAGATAGGTATAGGGAAATATCAAGAAAAGTTGTCAGGCAATTGTTGGAGATTCCAAAAATAATATTATATACAGAGTGTTCTATTTGAAAAATCAAAGTTGCTACTGCTTTCTAATAGAAGCGGCAACACCGCATTGTCGAAAATATTTTAGTTGGCTAGAGAATGTCCGAATATGCCCTCCATTAAATTTTCAAAGTGATCCGTTGTCTGGTTCACCAGAAACGTCTAATGTGCCATCCACCGTGAATCAGCCTGTATATGAGTGTACATATTAGTGACTTTTCAAATAATGCTCCCGATGAAGTTTATTTAATGGTCAAGGTTGTTGTTGTATTTGGGATTGCAGGAGCTTGTCGAATTTGTGAAATCAGCCAGGTAACATTAGATGATATTGAATATTCGGGAACGTTACTAATTATGAAACTCAAGCAAACAAAGAAAGATGTAAACAGGATATTTGTAGTTACTGAAGAAAAATATAATTTCAACACAAGAAAATTCGACTGTTGTACCGAATACCGTGAACGGTGTCACCGTTATATATATATATATATATATATATATATATATATATATATATATATATATATATATATATATAATTCGAAGACACAACACTCCAAAAAGGGGGGCAAACCGCGGACACGTGTTTGTGGCTATTGGGCTCATCAGCGTGGTGCAGCCAAGTGTAAACATCGGCAACACTTGTTTGCCGAAAGCAGGAAACAACACAAACGCACGGAGTCAACAACAGGATCCAACCGCACACCGTCCTCACTTCTTTCCCGTGGAAAAAAGTGATTTCATAAAAAGTGGCATTTTGTTACCTGTCATCAGAGATAAAATGTCAAACTTTTTTACAGTCACAGAAAAAAAGCAATTTTTACAAAACATATAGCCAATAACTCACTTATATCACAAGGCAATAGGTACTTATTCGTACGAAGAACTGATGAAAAGAGAGTTTTTGGTGCTGTAGTTGCACAGGAGGATATTCCGTCGGAACATGAAAAAAAAAACAAAAATCTCAACACATTCCCGGAATAAACCGTGATATCTGTTATATGTATTTTTGTAAATTCAGATTGCGTTCAGTCAATAATATTTCGTTCAAATTTTTTTTTACTATTGAATTTTCTACTAAATTATTAGGTACTGAGTAAATTTATTAATAATGGTCGTAATTTCGTAATTTAGTGTATAAGGTAGATGGAGAAGTATATACAAAGAAGTGTTTTTCTGCAAATCTCAGTTAATAGGTTTTATCAAAACAGCAGGAGTTGAAATTAGCAGTGAAAAATTCAAAATCTAATAGCTATATAGGTCACTCTCCTTATGTCCTCTTTCTATCAATAATTCGCATGAAACTCATAACCAATATGCTGACACTGTATTGATTCTTAGTGATATAAATATTGACAGTCTTGAAGTAAATGAACTCAGTGTTTATTATCTTGATATATTAAAAGAATATGGTTATACCTCATCATTGAATGCAAAATAGCTATTTATGATATGAATGTTAAAAGTAAGGTTTTATTTTGTGAGTGAAAAAGTTTGCGAAACGAACGTAGCGAGTTGAGCAAAATAAAACATACTTTCAACACAAATATCATACAAAATTTTTTGTACAACTGTCCTGTTTTTATAATAAAATAGACAAATTTAATATTTATATGGAAACACATTTTTACATCTCTTGTCAGTTAACTATTTTCATGTTACCGCATTTGCCATGAAGTGGCCGTGTCAGGTGAGGCCGAATCACCTGGTTACCAACAAACAGTATTGTTTATAGCTCACGCGTTTTATTTGAAGTCACATTTGAAGTTCTTACTGGTGTTTATGTCTTGCATAATGAAAAACAATAGTGATGAATTGTGTGTTCCTAACGATATTAAAGAGAAGTATGACATCGCATATTTTAATTTTCATAGCTGGTGTAGATTTAAAAACGTCGAAGGAAATAGATTTAAAAACGTCGAAGGAAATTTCAGTGAAACCGTTTTCTTAGCCTATCTAGAAGAGAAATCAAAAATATGGAACTCGCCAACTTTGTGGAGCAAGTTTTCAATGATATAATCGAATGCGCTTTTTAAAAATGAAGTTATTACAAACAAATATCTCAAGGTAATAGCATTCTTAAAGCGGAAAAATGAAAGTTATAGGCCCAAAAAATCAAAAACTCTTACTTTTGAACAAATCCAGAGGTTTATAAATAATAATATAAAAATTGAAGGGGTTATATTTTTAGGAGTGATTAATTTTTTTTTGGGAAAGAAAGTTTTTGGCTTTCTACTACTCCATCTGATACAAAAAAAGGGATGAGAGAATCTTCCAAAGAAAGGAAGGAAGTAATCAATTTGAAACTCTATACATGAATGTGTAGATCATGCAAAGAAGTAACTTTCAGACACAAACTGAAAGAAAGTCCTCCTGAAACAGCTACTTTCATATAAACATTGAATTACACGAAAGAAAATAATTCTTTCGGAACAAATACTTCTATATGAACACTGAATTATACAGAAGATACTTTTCTCTACTCAGTTTGTATTTCAAACATTTGTTGTGGAATAAGAATCAGATATCATTCACATGAGTTCTACTTTGAATGAATGGTAATAAATTGTACTCACATAGAACACTGTCACCCTCACTGGTATACACCGATGTTTCGCCTTAAGACACTTGCCCTAAGGCTCTTCAGTACCAAAAAAAAAATTAATCACTCCTAAAAATATAACCCCTTCAATTTAAATAAGATTCCTCTTGGCTGGGATTAAATCAAATAGGTGAATGAATGTCATTACGATGTCATCGATGACATAAGCAGATCAAGCTTATTCCGTGACATTCAAAATCGTAATTCATGAATGAAGTGTGTGTATTTTCTATAATGTTATCCAATTTGGTACTGAAGAGCCTTAGGGCAAGTGTCTTAAGGCGAAACATCGGTGTATACCAGTGAGGGTGACAGTGTTCCATGTTAGTACAATTTATTGCCATTCATTCAAAGTAGAACTCATGTGAATGATATCTGATTCTTATTCCACAACAAATGTTTGAAATACAAACTGAGTAGAGCAAAGTATCTTCTGTATAATTCAGTGTTCATATAGAAGTATTTGTCTCGAAAGAATTTTTTTCTTTCGTGTAATTCAATGTTTATATGAAAGTAGCTGTTTCAGGAGGACTTTCTTTCAGTTTGTGTCTGAAAATTACTTCTTTGCATGATCTACACATTCATGTATAGAGTTTCAAATTGATTACTTCCTTCCTTTCTTTGGAAGATTCTCTGATCCCTTTTTTTTGTATCAGATGGAGTAGTAGAAAGCCAAAAACTTTCTTTCCCCCAAAAAAAAATATAAAAATATTTGATGATAAAAGTTGTTACTATTTTTGGAATATATGGAGTCTGCCGCCCTAAAGAGCCCTATCATTTATTAATAGAAGAAGATAAATCACTGATTGTTCAAATTCCAAATACAAAAACCAAAACCGGTCTTTTTTTTGCATTGTTGCAAAAAGCATTGACTATTTCAATAAATACGTTGCATTAGGCCCTTCTATTATCCATCATCAACATTTTTTTCTGAAATACTCAAATTATAAATGCAGTGCCAACCCAGTTGGTATAAACACGTTCAAGAATATGTCCTCTACCATTGCTGGGTTTCTGAACCTCTCGGAACCGAAGGAATATACAGGTCACTGTTTTACAAGTTCTTTTGCTTCTTCGCTAGCAGAATCAGGAGCAAATATAACGGATACCTATTAGGAAGCACGGAGGATGGAAGTCTACAACAGTAGCTGAGGGTTACATCGTTCAATCTAGGATATTGCTGAGAGAATAATCCCAACAGCTAGCTCCAGCGTTACAGCATCGTCCTCTTCACTTCAAGAATTAAATGTTAATGCCTATGAAATTATCAACTCAGCTAGTTCAAATATATTACAAAGCTCTTCAACATCACAAGGTATTAATATCAGCAGTTGTTGTAATTGTACATTTTATATTAATGTTCATAAATAATAATAATAATAATAATGTAATTAGTGTATATAATAGATTTGTAATAGAATTTAATTGTATCTAAATCTATTGTTCATAATAAAACTTCCTTGAAAATTGAATGATTATGTTTTGTTTATTGCTATTTGGTAAAAAAATCGTGTTAAAAGTACTTTCAACACTTTAAAAATATTTTTAACACGCTACTCTGTAAACATCATCTTTCAATACTCTTGAGAACCGTTAAAAATGTCACTTTTAATAACAGTTGTACAAAAACATATTTATGTTACGGGTAATGCTAGAAGATGGGGTAAACCTAGGTTCACCCCGGTTGACTTAGTATCACCCAAGCTTTCTGGGTGATGTCCGAATAATAATAAATTTCAGTTTGGGCTTCATCGATATTCACCGAGGTCTACCCAACTTTGGCTGGATAATGTTAGATGTTGCGTCAGTTTTGAGCTGGTGGCACAAAGCACGGAGACATTGCCTAGTTTAGGTTCCGGCGCACTTATACAGGTTACGTTAGGTTTAGCAACTGTTTTAATTTAACTTTTAAATATTCCCAAGATTGGGTTAGGTTAGTTCTTGTTTACATTATAGTTTCACTAACAAAAGTGCGCCGAGAGCTACACTAGGCAATCCGCGCTTCAAAGAAGTGTTCATGCAAAGCTGCAGAAAAATTTTGCAATTCAAAATGCCACAGTTGCCACAAATGCCAATTTTGATCAGTAGTACTTTTGTGAACTAATTGTCATACACAATTTTATTATATTTGTGCAAATGAATGTATCATGTTCCTGCCCGGTATTTGTTTATACTCTTCAAGTGATTATTCGCCTGTGTAGGTTTTATTGATAACAAAAGTTCAAAATGCCCTTTGAATTTTATTTCATTAATGTAGACAAATTTCCATTACCCAGTCAGTATTGGGCAGACCTAAGTGAGTATGGGTAAATCCCGAATTATAATGTATTTTACTTATTATTTGGATTTTACCCAAAAAGCTTGGATAATACTAAGTCAAATCGGGTAAATCTAGGTTTACTTCATCTTCCAGCGTTACCTGTAACATGTAGACGGTGAAACAAAACCCTCAATGACCAACTAGAACAATGCAGCTTTCCCCTTTTGAATTTGTGAATTTTGACAATTAGTTAAAAATCCACTTGTAATTGGAGAAATCCAAAAGTAGGGTTCTTAGATTAATAGTTGGTAATTTTATTATGTCATAGAAGTTAAATATAGTTATTATTTTAGTATTGGCATTGATAATTAAGGTAGAATTTGTTATGTCAGGTACCTTAGGTACCAAAATCACATCGACTGTATCATTGTACATTTAAGTACTTGTTTGTCAAAATGCGTCAGTTCAGTTGCGAATAGTTCAACAAATTAAAACCGGTCGTGAGAAATAAACTTGGAAGTTATTTTGAATAGAACTGGCAGATACTTGATGAAAATCCATATTGAAACTAGTTAATACACTTTAATGTATGATTTTCACTAATAATTTCACAATAATAATATTGTATAGCGAAACACGTGTCGCGGTTTTTGTAAAACCGTTCACAATGATAATCATACTAGTTTTGAAAGTTATTTTGTTTATCCTTCATGAAACAAAGACATTTGTTGATCACATGTTTTTGCGAAGATATCCTGTATCAAATTCAACCTATAATTTTCAAATCAGATTACTTTTTCCAAGTACTCATTTATGATATTCAATCTGAAAAGAATAAGTAAAATGTATTTTTATGTTTAACGGTTTTGTTGAAAAAAAGAAACTAATGATAAAAATAATGTAAAAAAAAGCTAAAAAATAATTCGAAAGGTCCTATGAAGTAGTCACTATATCACTCTCCTCAGTAATTTACGGTATTGATCAGATAAAAAAATAATAAAATCGATGGACGTAGCGTAACCTGAGTAAATATGTAAATACTACGCCCAACGATTTCTTTATTTTTTTATCTGATAACTACTGAACATGGCTGAGGAAAGGGGTTTGATGACAACGACCTAGGACCTTCCGAATAATTGTTTAGCGTTTAGTACATTATTTACATCTTTTTTTTTCAATAGAACCGATTAAACATAATTTTTTTTACCTTATTTTATTTTAAAGGTTATAGTTTATAATTTTGTTACACAATTTTTCTCATTCTGTTTAGTTCATTTAGTACTTCAGTATTACAAAGTTTATTTCCTGACAATTTGTTGCAATCTGCAGCAATCTTAGATTTGCATCTTTTCCAAAGTGTACTACTATTCTCCTACTCAAGCCCTGTCATTTGATACCCATATTGAGGTAGTTGTGAAAAACATGTAATCCGCCATTTTGTAGCTGCGACCATCTTGGATTTACAATGATACGGAATTAAATTGTATTGTCGTCAAAACTAAATGTGTGTACCAAATATCAAATGAATCTGTCAACAGGAAGGGGGTCAAACTTCAATTACCAAATTTGATACAAACAAACAGGGCAAGCTAAATAAAACTGTTTGAATCAAAACAAAAAACGAAATCCGAAATATATTTGAAAACTTATATTAATTTCGATAAACTAAATGCTATCTTTAATAACAAAAATTGGGATGAACTTGGGATGACTAATCTATTACTTGAAAAATCAAAATACTATAAGGATTTGAGCAGTAACACTTTTCATATCGAGAGAAGTGACGTCAAAAGAATTACAATGGTAACAAAAAGTCTAGTAAAGTTATTGAATGTATAAAAATTATGCATACAAAAAAACCCAGGTAATACAGTGATTTTAAACAAGTATAAGAAATATAAAAACATGCTTAGTTGTTCAATAAATAGAGTAAAAACTGATTAGCATTCCCAACAGTCCCAAACACATATGGCAGTTCGTAAAAAACGAAAAAAAAGGTCTGTAAAAATAGAAATTAAATCGGATGGAGTGAAATTATATGGCAGCTTGATAATTTCAGCAAAATTCAAATATTACTAAAGAAATGTAGCTAAAAAACTAAACTATCAAGTGAAATCAAGAAGACAGAAAAAAATTCACAACAAAGAGAGTGAGTAGTCTCATTCATTTGAGGAATATGAAGTTAGAAAGTTTGTTAAAAAGTTGAAGTCCAAAAAAGTACCAGGCATCGATAATATCATAACATATACCTTTAAAAATTGTATTGCACATCTAGTAAAACTCTAGCGTGTATTGCAAATAAGATAATACAATTTGGATACTTTTCCATAAATTTTTGTCGTCAAACCCTTATTCAAGTCAGGAAACAAAACGGAAATGTCAAATTGTCTGCATATATCAAGAATATCAGATGTTTTGAAACAATTCCTAAGTAAAGAACTACTCACCATTGATTTGAAAAAGAAACCATGTATGTACCCTTCACAAGCTACGAATTGAACTCACCCCAATTGACAGAAATCCTGTTTAAACATGGAGATGAGACGAAATTGAAATGGGAGAATTGAAAGTCAGAAGTATATCCTAAATGCCACTTGAAATGGAATATTCAAATTGATAATGTCATAGAAGAGTCGGATATGTTTCCATCTTGAGTATTCAAAAATAATGTACTATGCTGTAATAAAAACTCATCAGGCATTTGGAGACCACACATAAAATGGATTTCAAAGGTAATCACTGAATGATTAGGTTTTTGAAGGCGCTGAAGTACCAGTTATTCACCAGTTAATTGTTTTTCATTTGGGATTACGCTGAGAACAATAAGATAGAAGTGTCATTTATATCTTTCACCAAAGATTCATAATATTTTGACATAATCATTTAAAACACTCATATCGGTATCCCTAAACACGGAAATGGTTAATCAGTAAATCGCCTAATGAAATCCACAGTCTTATAGACCTAAAATATAACTAGCATCATAATAATGATAATAATAATAATAATAATTTTATTCCAGTCAGATCACGATTCAAATGATATTGGAACAGTCAAAAAAAGAGAACACAGCACATGTATATATAAAATCTTGAATAATAGTAGAAATTATAAAGTAATATTCTAATAATTATCACCGGTCATATACCAAAGAGTATATAATACATTTAAAATGCATTGAGGCACCATAGTCACTCAATAAAAAATTCATCTATTTTATAGTAACATTTACTGATTAGAAGCTTTCTCAATTTGTTTTTGAATATTTTGTAATTCCTCTCACTCGCAATATCCTCATGCAGCTTATTGTATAGTTGAACCCCTGTCTAATGGAAGGTGCATTTTCGAACAGGGTTGTTCTATGTTGTGGTATCTGCAAGCGAGTACCGTATCAAGATACGGTACTCGCTTGCACAACTATAATACAAGTATTATAGTTGTGATTATCATCACTTTTCGGGAGGTTACAGAGTTGTAATTTAATTGCCAATAATGATTTCATGATGTATACTTATACATGGCACAGTGAGGATATTGTTTTCAATAAAGTAGAGTTTTCAAGAATCTGTACGTTTAATTCCGAAAATGAGGCGTATTCTCTTTTGTGATATCAGCGATCTTTGAGATGAAACTGCATTACCCCAGACAACTATATTATAGGATATATGGGGATATATGAGGGCATAGTAAATATTATTGATAAGTTGAAGCTTATTGAAGATTTTCTTTATTTGCAGAATGGCATAATACCCACTATATTATAGGTTATAATATTAGGAGACAATCAAAATGTTATATCGTTATTTATTTTGTTAGTTATCAATTTTAAAAAATGTCTACCGATATTTATTAATTTTTAATCCATAGGCAGCAACGGCAATAAAAAATAGAAGTTTAGCAGATATGTATACCTACACTCAAAAAATTTCGTAAATTCTGATCATGAATATCTATCCATAAACTTTCGTTTATGGATAGATATTCATGATCAGAATAAAAATATTTTTGGTCATCATAAACTGTTTATGAGACTTCATATTTTGTACATATCAACTTCATTTACCAATTATGATCTGAATGAAATATAGTTCAGTATTGTCATGAAAAAAAATTCTCGATTGAATGAACACTATTGTTCAAGATATCAATAGTATATTACGTACCAAGTAAGATAAGAAGCCTATTTCCCACAAGCGAAATTGGCCTTATTCCCGAGATGCGTACTATACTTTTCCTACGACTGACCGTAGAAAGAAATGGTACAATATATTTGTTTGAGATTATGGCTTTGAATAGTAAACTCATTCAGTCAGTAAGTCAAAACACAATTGAATGATTTGAAAATTGGGAAGAATATTTTCTTATTAGGGTTAATTTTTGTTATGATTATGAACATTTATAGTAACATTCTAACAAAATTATTCAATGATATTTCGCCGTCAATGTGGGAGGAAGACGGTCGTATTCCGTTTTTTTGAAAATTTGACTAAGCGTGTAATCGGATATTGGGTCCAGACTATGCATAGATACACGTTAGACTTGGACTTGAGATGACTTGTTGAGTTCGTTTTTGGTGGGCTCTGTCTGTTTTCTGTATTCTCAGCCGTCTCTATCTGAAGGAGTGATTTTGAAACACGTTGAAATCGAAGGTAAGTTCAATAGTTTATATAAGTCTGAGGAAAAAACAAGGCTGGGGAATAATTAATTGCTACTCCAATTTAGATAAACCTCAAGTATAGTCGAAGTAATCTTTATTGTGAACACTTGAAGCTATCGGCGCCCTCAAAGGCCAAAAAAACAGCACAAAGAGATAAAGCCGCTGCCAGCTAGTCCACGTGGACTGAAGAATTGGCGGTTCGTATTGGAAGATTTTTACTAACCGAGTTTTATGATTGGCTGAAGAGTCATAAAATTGAATTTTGATGTCATGTTACTGTGACGAATAGAATGCGAGCCGTCGTATTGTCAATGTTCAGTTCAGGAACTGATCGCGATTTGAGTGTTGAAATTCGATATTGGTAGTTATGATTACTCAAAATTTTTGTTATCTGTTTAAAATGTGGCGTTCTTGGACAAGTACTAATAGTAATAACTGGTGAACAATTCGAAAAACAGATACCAGTGAATAAGATTCGGATGCATTTGAATATTGAAACACAGAGAGTATATTTCAATGTATATAAGAATCTACATCTCAAGTTTGGTTCTTTGAAATTATGTGGAGAAAAACTTGAGGACTTCAATGTTGACTATCATAAGAACATGGAAGCTAATATTTTTGAGGAATGGTATGAAAACACATTGATCCCAAATTTGGATGCGTATAGTGTAATAAATAGTTCTTGACAACGCTTCCTATCATTCCATATCACTATTGAAGAGGAAATAAATAACTCTATTCCTTTCCTTGATATGAAATTATTGAGATCAGAACAAAATATTATTATCACTGAATGGTACAGAAAACCAACATCAAGTAATAGATTTATTAATTACCATTCCTATCATACAAATGAAATGAAAATTAAATTAATAAAATCATTAATAAACAGAATCATCAAAATTACCCATCCCTTTTTACGAAACAAAAGTTTATCTAATTTCAGTAAAATTCTGATCCAAAATTCTTATCCTAAATCTTTAGTGAACATAATTTAATTTTGTGAAAGAACAAACAACGTTATACTCTTATGCATATATAAATCGCTCCATATATTCAAGAATTGACACCAAAATTAATTAATGTATTCCGACATGATAACCTCAAAATATCCAAAACAAATATCACTACTATATCTAAATTATACAGTAAACTAAAAGCTCCAATTTCAAATAAACAAAAATCCAATTTAGTATACAAAATTTCTTGTATGGATTGTTCTAAAACATATATAGGACAAACATCTTGACCTCTAAGTAGTCGCATCACTTCACATAAGAGCGACTGTAGACGAAATGTTAATTCTAGTGCATTAACAGAACATATTAATTCGGAGGATCATAAAATGAATTTTGAAAACCCAAATATTTTAGATAGAGAAATCAATAACGAAGAACATTCAATGAATAAAAGAACTGATATTGATAGTCTCATCAAAATTTACACATACCTACTTGAATATGATAAAGAAAATAAAAGATCTAGTAATTCAAGTATTATTCAGAATTTTCCCACTTGACACTGTCAGTCAAATTTAGAACAACTGTCATCATTTCATGTGTTTCGGAGACGATTACTGCCTGCAGTAACACGATGACCGTGTTAGGAATCACACGTTAAAAGGTAAGACCTCGTTAATCCTTAGCTCGACTTCTGAGGGTTGTCGTTCGTAGGGGTCCGACAGCTGGTTAACGGAAAAACAGATTTTTAAACAGAACAGATTTATTTATCAATAAATCACTTCCAAATGGGCTTGTTTCATGCTATGGAAAATGATACTGGTTTGCTTATAGACTGATCGAGTTAAGGGTATATTATACTTATCAAGCCTAATCGGTCCCAAAATCTCTTTATATTTGCAGAAAAAAGAATAATTCGAAAAGCAAGAATTTAAATTGACCGCGTGTCTGTTGACCAATAAAATTGATCATGTATAGAGCGGAGTTGCCAAGTATATTGGTTTTTGATATCCAATCACAGATCTGATGATCCAATTTGACAGACACCATTTTTGTTGTTATTGTTGTCAACTCGGTTGAATACAACAGTTACAATTAACTAATTAAAGTAATTCTACATTACACTATACATATTTTTGCTTCTCTTTTCAGTTCACCATACTACTCCTTAGCAGAGATAAAATAAAAAGTAAATCAAAACTTTCCATCCTTCGATAAAAAACAAAGTCTGAAATGAATGTCATATAAATAAAAGGGGCCTACTGAATATACCACCTACGTTTCAATTTTTCATTCTTCATTTCGGTACCAAATGCAAATTTTTCAAGTAAAATTCATCGATCATTTCAAAATCAACTCTTGGTAAGTTATCGGGAATCAGTTTTAACAAAACTAGGCTCAACATTCATTTTGAAATTATTTTAACAAAAATTCGAAGTTTGTGAAAACCGTTGACATTAGAAAGAGCAGATTATCGCATTCACTACAGAAGGCGCTGGCTGACTGGATGACAATATGGCTAATATACCAGTAACGTTGAATTTCTTATTTTTGGTGGGTATCATGAATGCATAATTGATTTATTTTATTAGGCTTCATGAGCATTCGAAAACCATTCGAAAATACAGCTCGTTTAATTTTATTTAGAATCATATTTTGATATAACTTGTGCTAATCAGTTATCAAGACAAATATTATTGTTCATTTTTATGCTCAATTTGTGGATCCGAGCAATCTTATTATTGTATATTTATTTGTTTGCTGGCTTCATTCTTGAAAAAAATGAATTTATAATTACAGAAAATTTTAATTGATCGTCATTTTCTCCGGAAAATGGAGTACCCATATCACAATTTATTGGTTTATTCGGATCCATTCTGCTTATTTTTGCAACATCGAGTTTCAACTTTTTCTTAGCTGACAGCTCGCGTAGGAACAATTCGTTTTTATAATTGAGTTTAGTTTTTGTGTGTTTTAAAAGTGTTTTAGAGATATATTTGAAGATTACTATGGTGCATTCTTGTGCTGATTTCAATTGTGCGTAAAGACACAAGAAAACAGAAAGCGCATTGGTTTATAGATAAGTTATTTGTTATTTCATATAATGTGTTTAGGTTCCTAAAGGATAAAATGATGAGAAGAAAAATGGGTGAAAGTATTGAAAAGAAAGAACTACAATCCTTCTACGCTTCCAAGACTTTATAGATATCATTTAAAAAGTGACTATAAATGAAATGGAGACGAAAATATTGAATTTAATGACAGTTTTTTATTTCGACTTTCAAATATTTTCTACAGAAAGTATTATCTGGAGTTAATCCTGTTACTAAAATTATGAAACAAGATTAATTGAATTTTATCATATGATTAATGGTATCATTACCTCAAAAGCTTTTGTTGGATCAGTTCGAGTACAATCAATTCTGTCTATACTTGATATCATTCAACCTTCCTCTCAAGTTTTGGAAGATTCAACAGATTATCCAAGCGAGCCTATAATGCTTGAATTTAATAGCTATATTAGAAAGAGTTATGCATGTAGGAATCTTTTTTTGTAATAAATTGCAGTTATACAGATTGAGGATTGTAGAATAAATTGAATATTTGAAATGATTCTTTAATCCAGTTTACTATATTTTTATATTTTCATAACTGTATATTATTAAATAGTGCATAAAATCATAGTTTAGGTAAATATTTTGTGATCTATCGACTTTGTGTACTGATTTTAGATATAGAACTTATTTCCAAACATGATTTATCCTGAACATTTTATTCCATGTGGAGAATTTTTCATTAACTGAAACGTTAACGGGTTCACATACACTTCCATAATTAAATTAATAATTATAGGCTCCGTAAATTTGACGATTTGGCAATGTTGATTATTTCTATTGTTTCTATTGGTCATCGAACAAAAAGCAATAATAGGGTCGTGACGACACCACCCTACCACATTCGATTTTTAATAATTAATTACGGAAAAACTACGGTTTTTAGAGAGATTAAACAAAATGCACTGTTTTTCAATTTGAAATTTCTATCAAGTGAACTATAAACCAAAAATCATGAAATAAGCCCATTCTGTGCAACTTTATCGCCGTTCACAGAGATAAATTACCAAATTAATCGAATCGCGTTCATATTCGTTTTTATGTAAAATGTTTTCAGGTTTTCCCTTCCAATATATTTTGAGTGAAAGGAAAATTGAAAATATGTTATGCCTTATGTACAAAAAAGTATTTGAAAATTGGAAGATTCTTTTTCTCTACTTCAAAAGGGTGCAGAATCTTGCTTCTGATGGTGTAATGAGATTGTTACGGTTTCAAAATCACTTCCTCAATTTTTAGTAAACCCCCAGTAGATTTTATAAAGGAGATAGGGAAAGTCTGTACAATTCCACATAGTTCATAGTTTACTTGAAATGATAAAGACATGATGAAAAAAACGCATCACATAAAAATAATTTATATCATAGGTATCTAGATGACATATTGTGACAAGGTAAGTAAAGGTTAAAGGTAAATTCAGGACACGGCACTCAAGTTCCTGTTGGTATTCAGTAAGTGTTTTTCAGAAAGTGTTTTTTCAGAATGATTCTCAACTCTCCTTTCGAAAGTTGCATACAATTGTATAACAGTGAGTTGTAGAATTTGATGAAGAGATAAGTGAACGACCTCTGAAACAGTGACGTCTTATGACGAGGGACATGCAGTTTATTTTTTGATCTTACATCCAATGAATGTAGCATAGACCTAGGAATCAGTTTATTGTAAAGTGATGTGGGAATTTTGTAACTCAATACTTTGTACACAAAATTGCAAAGATTATAATTAGTACGATTGATCATTGTCAGCCAATTTAATTCTTTGATTTTACTCGAGACATGATCGAATTTTCTTAAAGAATAGACAAGTCTACAACAGTAGTTATGTACTTTCTGTTTCCGATTTAAATCAAATTTACTTAAAAGATTGCTGTACACAATGTCACCATAGTTGAACCGTGATAAGACCAACGACTCAGTGAGAAGTTTCCTGATTGGTCGACTGAAAAAATATCTATTTGAGAGTCCCAAACGATTTTCTAAGCAAATCATTCAAATGCAAATCAAATTTTAGGTCAGAATCAAAAATAATACCTAGGTTTTTAATGGAATTCACAACGGGAAGTATACTGTTCTCAATAGCCCTATTCTTTTTATTACCGAAAAGCATCAAATGGCATTTATTCCTATTCAATTTTAGATTATGTTGCGCAGCTAAATTAGAAATGGTTTGTAGGTAGGAATTGATGAGGTTTTGAATAGTTCCATAGTTGTAGATGTTTAAGTTGGTATACAATTGCGTATCATCTGCATAGGCCTGAACTTTTGAGTGCTTCATATAATTCAAGATGTCACTGGTGTAGATTATGAAGAGTAAAGGTCCTAAGATTGACACTTGAGCCACACCAGAAGTAACATTTCGAGTTGACGACATTTCATTATTATAATATACCGTTTGACAGCGATTCGTTAGATATGAAAATAGTAGCAAGACTAACTCATCCGAGAATCCATAATATTTCAATTTGAAACATAATAGAGAATGATTAATAGTATCAAATGCCTTCGAAAAATCTAAGGCAACTAGAGCTGTCAACTCTTTATTATCAGAGTTTCGAATTATGTCATCTGTAACCTGAACGAGGGCTGCAGATGTACTATACCCACTTCTGAACCCGGCTTGACAATCAGGAATAATATAATTTTCATATAGATATGAACTTACTTGATGATGAATGAGTTTTTGTAATATTTGTGAAAGCGTAGAGAGAATACTTATAGGACGGAGGTCAGTGTAGTTCACTGGGTTCGAAACTTTACTCAAAGGTCTGATAATGGCAATTTTCCATAGATTAGGAAAATAACATTTTTCTAAACAATAATTCAAAATATGAGTGAGAAAATTATCTATAAACGGACTACAATAGTTAATCATATTGATGGATAAACCATCAAAACCAATGGCATTCGATTTGATAGTAGCTAAGACTTCTTTCATTTGATTAACTGAGATGAATTTTAATTTGAACACACTTTCTTGATTTTTTAATTTTGGATATTTATTACTATTGTAGTATTCTAGGAGGTTGTTATCAATATCATCATCAATAAATACTGAAGCAAAATAATTATTGATTTCTTCAGGATTTTGCAAGGGAATTGGTAAATCAGTATTACTTTTTGTATGCCAGGAATATGAAACGAGTCTTCGTATCTTTGCTGGAATCGGCAAATTCACAAAGTTTATTTACGATATCGTCTTTTTTTTTAAATAATGCATCTGTCTTGATTTATCTCAAGGAAAATAGTCAATTATCCACTGTCGTAGGATTTATGTAGGATTTACTCGAAACTTTCAAATTGAAGTTTACCTTGTCGAAGAACTCGGACATCTCAAAAGGCCACACACACTCCATCTCAGGTATGAACAAACATTTTATGTTTTATTGATACGACCTTCTTGCTTGCAAGAAATTATGTTCAGACATGTATGAATTTTTAGGCCTTCATTTTGCATTTGTCTGTTCATTGCTAACTGATAACGCCCTCAAAATCTCCTCAACTTTGAGAATAGCGGTTGACGAATCACCACTTCTTGGACACCTAGATGACTTACGACTGTTAGTAGCGACATAAGAGCGGATGATCGTAAGCCTCATGTTCCTTTTTATCGTTCATTTGGGTCTGAACGGGGCGCATTAACATCACATGAATAGCACTACCAAAACTGTCAGCGCTACTGCGTAACCCACTACATCTAGCTATAAAGTACCTACTTTTACTTAGTTTCGATTATATTAGTTTAGTGTGTTGTGTTGAAATTTTAAAACCTTTGCTACCTACCTTTGAGAAACTGTAAACCGACGGTATGCATACTATAGTCTGGTTCACATGTATTCGATTTAGCCTTTTTTGGTGACACTTTTCAGCCCTGTCCAAAAATTACGACCAAGGTGTCATTCGATTCGTATCTTTGCCTAGAAAGTTTAAGGAAAGGTCCGAAAATGCGCCGATAAAAATTACAAAAGTTATAAACAATTAAGTGAAAAAAAAATTGGGATTTAGTTTTTTCGTAATATCTCGGAAAATTTTCAAAATTTTGGAAATTTGAAAAAAGATTTGAAAAGATCAATGAATTTGCGTAAAAAAAGTCCCAACTCCCGAAACTGTATCTCAATTATTTATAATTTTTACAGAGCCCTGAAAATAGAGCCAAAAGCGGGTAGTCTGGCTTTCGCGCGCCTTCAGTCACTCTGACATGAAAACAAAAAAAATTATTTAAACATATTAAATGTAAATATTAAGGAATGAAAAAATTCATGTAATGTTGGGATACATCAATAAACAATAATCCGCAGTCAAAAAAATTTCATCCCAATTTCAACGTTAATTATAAATTTGTTAATTAATAACTTTTTCTGAATTGTAAGTTGATATAAAAATCCCTATAATTATTAAACTAAAACCCTGGCATTTTTTTCCTTTGGTGAAGTTATCCTTAATAGGCAAAAAAATACATTACGATTTTTTTTTTATTGTTTCAATGTCTCATGGCCGAAAACTAATTAATATTTTTTTTTATTTTTTACAGTTATTGTTAATGAATTTATTATTAACAAATACATTGTTTACAAGCAATTCGAATTTTTTTTGCATTATGTTAATTGAAAAATATCATGATTTTTAGAAAAAAATGGTTTCTTAAAAAAAATTCTTTGTTGCTAAAAATGCGTTTGTTAATTAACAATCGTTTTCTGCAACTAAATATTAAAATTATGGAACCGTTTTTTTTAAATCATAAATTCTATTGTTCTTTAAGGTTTTGAAAAAGCCATTTTTTATTCTTTTTTTAATTGTTTATTTAAAAAAAATTGTTATAAACAAATTTTTTTTCAATACTTTGTTCTATAATAAAAGTAACTATGTGTTCAGGTCAGATATAAAGGTGAAACCTCCAAAACCGTAAGCAGATGTTTCTTCCACGTAACAAAAGAATATGGCATACAGGTATAAACCGAAATTTTAAAGTTATTTAAAAATTTATGAGCATCGGAAATTCAAAGAAGTTTAATGAGTAAACTCATTGAAATCAAATTAACAGAGTGACTGATTGCTTCATTTAATTTTTTTAAACTCCATACAAATATGACAATAAGTGAATGTTAATGATCCTACAACTACTAAAAGTGCAAGTAATAAAATCCTTATGATTTATTGTTACATGACACGAAGTTTATGTTGAAAAGACTTAAAATTTTTTCTTTTTTTAATAAATAATGATCAATAATTAAATAAATAATAGGACTACAACTTTAGTAAAAGGCTTAAATTGTTAACAGATTCATAATGAACAAATAAGACATGAAGCATATTTATCATAACTACAATAGTTTGAAAGTTATTATAATTATAAAAGCGAAGGAGCGAATGAAAAAGACAAGTATCAAGGTATCATAATATTAAAAGTTTTATAAAAAATAGAATAAATTAAAAAAACACATAGTTACTTTTATTATAAAAAAAAGTATTGAAAAAAAAAATAAAAAAAAAATAATTTGTTTATAACCAAATTCTTTTAAAGAAACAATTAAAAAAAGAATGAAAAAAAAGTGTTTTCAAAACCTTAAAGAACAATAGAATTTATGATTTTGAAAAAGAAAACGGTTCCTTGATTTTAATATTTAGTTGCAAAAAACGATTGTTAATTAACAAACGCATTTTTCAGCAACAAAGAAATTTTTTTAAGAAACCATTTTTTTCTAAAATTCATGTTTCTTTCAAGTAACATAATGCAAATAAAAATTTCAAATTGCTTATAAACAATGTATTTGTTTATAATGAATTTATTAACAATAGCTGTAAAAAATAAAAAAATATATTATTGATTAGTTTTTAGCCATGAGACATTGAAACAATGAAAAATTAGGAAAAAAAATTTTGTAATGTATTTTTTATAAAATTATAATTTTCAATTGTCAATAACAAAATAGAAAATAACAATTTTTTCATTTTGGCAACGGTAATCTATTTTTTTGCCTATTAAGGATAACTTCACCAAAGGAAAAAAATGCCAGGATTTTAGTTTAATAACTATAGGGATTTTTATATCAACTTTCAATTCAAAAAAAGTTATTAATTAACAAATTTATATTTAACGTTAAAATTGGGATAAAAAATTTCTGACTGCGGATTATTGTTTATTGATGTATCCCCACATTACATGAATTTTTTCATTCCTTAATATTTACATTTAATATGTTTAAATAATTTCTTTTGTTTTCATGTCAGAGTGACGAAAGGCACGCGGAAGCCAGACTACCCGCTTTTGGCTCTATTTTCAGGGCTCTGTAAAAATTATAAATAACCGAGATACAGTTTCGGGAGTTAGGACTTTTTTTACGCAAATTCATTGATCTTTTCAAATCTTTTTTCAAATTTTCCAAATTTTGAAAATTTTCCGAGATATTACGAAAAAACTAAAGCCCCATTTTTTTTTACTTATTTTTTTTTTTTTTTTTAATTTCACCCGCATCAACCATATAGGTTATTAGCGGGGTTCGATACATTTTATATGTCACACAATATATTTATACACTATAGGAAAGTAACAAGTCTATCAATGTTCTGTGGGGTGAGGATTCCTCGTAGGTCACCGGGTAAGCCACTAGCACGTCTTTGTCGTTGGTAAGATGGGCAATCCAGAAGAATGTGGTTTACATCAAGGTTTGTTTGGCAGGTTTCACATTTTCTGGCCACATCTCGTTGAAGGAGGTGTTGATGTGTTAGCTTGGTATGACCAGTGCGGAGCCTGATGAGAATCACTTGGTACCTTTTACACATCCCCATGTATTGGACGGGATTCAGATTCGGGTTTATTTGCAAAAGCTTTTTACTTAATTGTTTATAACTTTTGTAATTTTTATCGGCGCGTTTTCGGACCTTCCCTTAAACCTTCTAGGCAAAAATAGGAATCGAATGACACCTTGGTCGTAATTTTTGGACAGGGCTGAAAAATGTTACAAAAAAAGTACATGTGAACTAGACTACTGAAGGGTAGATAATTCATCAGTTGAATTAGATAATGAGGAAATCATTGTGAGAAAATCCTTCATTTTAATATCATTTATTTTTCTTTGTGAATGAATCAAATTTTGTAGATTGGTCACGGAAGTTAGAACTGACAATCTACGTTACAATTTTTCTTTACCTTCTATTATTGTTAAAAAAATAACTGTCTTTCTGTATATTTGACCGACGCTCTCTTTCCCATAACTTTCATCAATGAAAGATTCGCAAATTGATTTACTCCTTTCTTCTTTCTTTATACCCACTCCCGTCTCCACTGTTGAAAAGCTGATAGGGCATCTGTGGAGGTAATAAGATGTTGCAATAAAGCTTTTCAAAATTTGGGAAGCTTCGTTCAATGAGAATATTTCAGGAATATTATCGAACAGGCAAAAGAAGAAAAATTTATTATATATTATATTTGAAATATTCCTTAAAAGCTGATTTACCTCAGGAAAAGTATGGTATTTAAACAGATAACAAAAAATTCGAGTTCAATTGTATGCGTCAATTCTACACTTTTTCCTAATAATACTACTGTTATTTTCCAAATTGTTTGTGTTCAATGAAGAATTCATATTGCAGTACCGGAAAAAGATGCGGAAAATTGCGTACGTTGTTTGAAATATTACAGTTTAAGCGAAGAGAAATTCGACAACTGCTGGAAAGCATGTGTAAAATAACGCATTTCCCAGATCAAAGCATAGGAAACTACCACAGCCAGTCTACACAGTCCCATCGCAATATCGTCGGTTATACAAACTTGTGTCCCTTGTACTTATTTTTTTTTATTTTTCTTTATTTTTCAGATTGACCACGATTTTAAATATTGTTCCAACAAAGATGGAATCTTAGACGATTGGAAATTATACCGTCAAGAAATTTTTGTTTTATTTTACTGCGCAAAAGCAAGCGAGACATAAGTGGAACCACCTATTGGAGTGACACCCATATTTATCTTTTAAATTTCATGGAATTATTTTCCAGCAGCTTGACTGCATGAACCTTTCTTGATTTTATATCATTTCTGGAAACATATGGATTTGTTTTCCGAAGACATTCCAGGAAAGTTCCCCAAATTTCTGCTAATTCACTTGACAGTTGATTGGTCAAACCACCAACGGTGACATAAACACTTGGCAAGCTATATTTTGGTGTCACACCAATAGGTGATTCTACTTATGCCTCGCTTGTTATATTCATCAAGTACTGTTCTTTGGTTCTTCACATTTTGTCTTCAATCGGGGACCGCCTGCCCGGTATTGATGATGCCGAACATTCTGAAACAGTTGTCTATCGGTGGCTCTTGAAATAATCAGGGTACTCACCATCTGTGCTTAAACCAGGACTCGATGTAAATTTTGCCACATCTACAATTTTAGCAGCAAACTGATGTCCGGTTTGTCGATGTATACATCGTTTGACTATACTAAATGGTCCCCTGCAAAAAAAGATTGCGATGAGAAAGTTATTAAAAACGTTAAAATGTGCTCTTCAAAGAATTGCGCTTTTTTAGAAGTATTTTGAGACATTGGAAAGTTCGTATATTGATGATTCAAAACAGTTATTTTTCCACTAAATAATAGTAATACCCACATTAACAGTATCAATACCCACATAAACAGTATAAATAACGTAACTATATAAAGACGTTTTTTTGCGCGCCTCTATTTGCAATAACATAAAAAAATGACAAAGGAACCTTTTGCATTATTTCATGTTTTTCACAGTCTGATTCAACCCATTTACCAATGCGACTTTTCGTTGAAATCCATCATCAATATATTTTTTTGAATATGAACCTGTATATGTTTTCATATATTTTGGTAGTCATTGTAATTACAAATTCATTGATATATTACAACTTATGTTTTTCCCGAAAACATACTTTCTACCCAAAAGTTCAGCGAAAATTGTTGCTGAAAATGGCTTTCTCCAATAACGTAAGGATTTTCGTCTGCCCAAAAATGGTCATTGCATAATAGCATCTCGTGAAAAATTTGCTTCGTCCGTTAATGAAATATTTGGTAAAAATTACTATTGTGTGCCATCTTATAAATTAACCACGTGCAAAACATTAATCTTGGGTGAAAATCCCGAGGCAGTACAGCTTGGACCCGCTGTATGCGATATGGATATAGGAGGTTTCTTTTTCTAATTGTCCATACGGTTTTTGGGCTAACTTCCAGCTGCAATACAATCTTCTATTGCATCAAGTATAGCTTCTTCTCATTCAGGCGTTGTTACAGTTTCTGGTCTTCCACGAGCTACATTTTTATTACCCCTTTCAAGTAACCTGGTGCAAACTTTGAACCTTACTTTTTTGGTGTAAAAGGTATGCTGGGACAAAATATATCCCGCTTTGTTATGAGCTTATAATTCGTGGTATGTCGGTTCATTTTCTTTCCCGCATCAAATAACTCACTCCCATTGGTCTTCGTCATCACCTGTTCAAGGCTGAATCACATTAAACAAAGCATCAGTTGTGAATAGCAAACAATCGAACTCCTAAAGTACGTTGTTGTTTCTCCATTTGAATTACGGTTGAAAAGCGTACCCATTTATTCTAATAACCCTTTCTGTTGTATGAAATATAATTCAGACAAGATAGGTAAGCTACCTCTTTCATTATTTCAGTTTATAAGTTTATTTTTCATTCATAATCTGTGAAAATAAACCCTGTGCAAAATTTGTCCCACCATACAACAACACAATTTTCTTACAGAAATGGCCAAGAGATTTTTCAAGGAACCATTGCCATTTACGCTGATTGGGATGACAGAAGAGGAACTGTACAATGAAATGAACCTGGAAGTTGATGCTACGGAGGAACATGCAGATATACCTTCTGATATTGGGCCTGAAAATGATAGTGATGGGGATAATGACTGCGAAATTACCAATGCAGAAGCTGAATTCAATTTTGATGGTGATAACATAATGCTGTCGAATAAAGAAGATAAGACACCGTTACCCATGGATACATGGGATCCAGAAGATTTGCTACCCCTATCACAGTTAAAGGCAATGGGAAAGATACAATGGTGCAAAATGGATGAGATCACTCCACCAGAAGATTTCAAAGAACCTTTCGGTGTTTCTCAAGATATCAAGGATTTGAGTAATCCATCACCTTACACTCTTTCCTGTCAGTTTATCTCGGATGAAATATTGAATAATATAGTTTTCCAGACTAATCTATATGCTGAGCAGAATTATCAGAAAACTGGGAAACCATATAAACTGACAGACATACCTGAAATGAAAACATTTTTGGGAATAAATTTATTGATGGGCATGAAAAAGTTACCATCGTACAGAGATCACTGGAGTCAAAATCTCGACTTTCATGAATAAGTAAATTGATAACTGTTCACCGGTTTGGATGGATGTTGAGTAATATTCATCCGAACGACAATACTAGAATGCCTGAAAGAAATACCAACCAATTTGATAAACTGTATAAAATACGCCCTTTCATAAAAATCATCAGAGACAATTTCAGGAGATGCATTTACACACATGAATATATAGCAATAGATGAGTCAATGATTAAATTTAAAAGTCGATCTTCTCTGAAGCAATATCTTCCAAAAATATCTATCAAAAGGGGATATAAAGTCTGGATGATTTGTGATGAAACAGGATATTGTATGGACTTCGAAGATAATAGAAAACATTCACCCATTTTCGCACTAGATAGGACCATGAAAAGAGGTGATTATGAATGGTTTTGCAGTAACACGAGAGTTTGTGCTTATAAATGGCGAGAAAAAGAGCAGTTCATCTCCTCTCGAATTTTCACAGTCCTCATCACGTAACTGAAGTGAGGCGAAAAGGAGGTGATAGAAGCATCACAAATATACTGTGCTCTGCTGTTCTTGCAGATTATAATAAATACATGAATGCAGTTGATAAATTTGATCAGATGCGGGCCGTTTATGGCATTGATCGTTAAAGTAAAAAGTGGTGGCACAGAATAATGTTCTTTTTCTTGGATGCTTCTGTTGTGAGTTCGTTCATCTTATACAAATTACTTGGTCTTCCGAAGTTATCAATGAAAGACTTCCGCAGAGTTTCACAGATCATTTAGTCGCTGATAAATTGGTATCATCTTCAAGAACATCAACTGAATTATCAATAAAGAAAATAAAACCTTGTCAAAGTCTGGCTTTGAGGCTTACACAGAGTGCATATGAGCCTGAACGAACGATTAGAAGGAGATGCGCTCTTCGCAGTTCAGGAGAGTTTGAGATTAGAACAAACTGGTTGTGTTCAGTTTGTAAAATTTCACTTTGTCTTGGGAGAAACAAGACATGTTTCCAGACATATCACAGCAATTTGAAATGAGGGAAATTTCATGAAAAATTTCAACTAATGGAATGGTGGGTTAATTTCAATTTTTTGTTTGTTTGTTTTCCTTTCTTGAATGATTTCTATTTGGTTTGTTGATAAATTTCTCAGAAAATAGGCGAAAAAATAAAGCTGTACATCTAGGGGGTGTTTAATTTTGAATTTCCTGTACCTGAAAGAGTTAAAACTCCCAGTTTCATTTGTTAATCCATTAATGAAGTGCATGTCAGCCATTTCAGCGTCAGTGAAATTTTTCTAGATGGAATGACCGCTGATTGGCAACTCTGACTTTCAAATCGTGTTCATAATATGCAAAGTTTGTTTTCTCGAAAACTTAGATATGAAGAAGAAAGTTGTAGTTTCAGTTCATTTAAAAATATAAAAAAATACAACAAGTCAGTGGCGTACTTTCCTCTCAATATTATTGGCTGTGGTGCTCACTGATTCTCCCTGGACCTAATAATTTCAATCTAGTCAGGACTAAGTAAGCACTAAGTAAGCACCCTATTACTTCAAATAACTATAGCAAATTTCAACCAAATCAGTGTGAGGATATTTATGATATTTTATAAATACTATTTTTTCAAACTTCAACTTCTCAGAAACGAAGTCGAATAGTAGACCCACATATCTCTTGCTGGAAAAGGGAATATAAAATATATTTTTAAACACTCAGACTGGACTATATGATGGATTGAAAACCGTTGCAAAATAAATTAGTCTTTCAACAATATCATATAGATTTATATGGTAATAACACCTCAATTGAAAGTATTTACTGGCTATTTTTATACCACATTCTCAGTAGAGAATGTCATGTCAACAGTACACAATTTGAATCTTATGTTCGATATTTTGATATTCATAGCGGACGTCGCAATGGACATATTGAAAGCATCATTATCATATTTTATCGCCAAACAGACGGAAATAATTCCACAATATAAATATTTATGAGTTAAACTAGGATGAAGTAATGCTGACGACGGATTTTCGATTTTTATTTAGTAGATAATTTTTGTATAAAGAAATGTTCAGACATGAATCAAGATTCAAACGTCTTTTAGTAATAGTTGAATACGATATAGTAGGCATCCATCATGCAGGTTTCATTATATAAAAATGAATATTAAAAAGTGATATCGTCTTAGTTAATTGGTGAGACTCTTCCGGGGCTATGCAACTTATATTTCTCCAATCGAAAGCTAACAAATTTGTATTTGCATCGTGTTTCATACTAGGTTCAATCGTCTACATTGAAAGGAATCAGCACCTCTTCTATTCAATTCATGTGAAGTAATATTTTAGTGCATAGAACAGGAATTTCAAATCAATCGACATATGCTTGAAGCGTACACGTCGATAACATGTGTGTCTCAATTCCATTACAAATGTATATGTATGGATGTAACTAGAAAATAAATATTTGGAAATGAAATCTCGAAAACTGCATCTCTTCCAACTACCTAAACCGTAGGTTCTGGTAATACCTACCGGAAAACAACTACTTCCCCGGCTAATACCACGCTGGACATTAAATTATATCCGACAGATTTATTCAAGATACCTCACAGAAGAAGATCAGGCCCAAACAGCAAAGTGCCTGGGACTCCATTAATTTCAACGTGGCTCGACTACATGCATGAAACCTTCGTCTAAGCGAAAGATTGTTGACTAGCAACAGTGCTATCTCGTGAACAAAGCATCAAGCGGGGAAGAAACATATCATGTACGGATGTAACTGAATGAGAAAAAGAAATTTCCGTAAAATTCAAAGCAATACTCATACAAGAAGTTACTTTGGTTTGACTTTTCCCATTACTTTGCATCTAAAATTCTGTGCATGATCTACACATCTTTGTGAAGAGTTTTTGTTTAAGTTAAATTACTTTCTTGCTTTCTTCGGAAAATTCCCATATTTTTTTTGTATAATGATTGACAGAAAACCAAAAAGTTTTTCAAAATAAAAGACTTTGATTAGTTTGAATGAGAACACAATTTTTGATCCAGAGTTCCTAACGTGCTGGCTGTCTATGTTGGAATGGAAAACAATTGGCATATTGTCATATTTTTCCATAAGTCTACTGCTAATATTCTACAGGTTACTCTAAAATAAATTGACATGCGACAAAAGTACGTGGAAAATATATAGCTGTACAAATTGACATAGATATGCCAACATATGTTTTTTAGCAATTAGCACCATTAGAATGATACGACACTCAAAATATAGAAAAAAATCATAATTTCTGACAAACCGTGCAAACTCACATATTTATTTTTAATCCGAAAAAAATTATTATATTTTCCAAAGTAAAATGAGTATTTCCGTGAACATTATTTGATAGTTTGTAATAAACAAGATGAATCATCTATTCAGCAAAGAGAAAAAATTCATATTTTCCAAAGTACGATGATTCTCCCTATTGAATTTTGTGTGAGGTCTCCTAATACTATGAAATGACAGATAAGTAGTGGCAACTAAATAGTCACTGGTGAGGATCGTAAAAGGTAAACGGGTAAAACGTTAAATTTCGCGAGAAATCATTTTTGAAGGGTATCAAGGGTTCGGATGTCTTTTTTTTGCATGAATCGAACTATAGAAAACGATCAGCTGCCCCAGCAATTCAGAAGAAAATCACAATGCAGTAGTTAACTCCACTTCTCTGATATCAAACGCCCCGAGTCTTTTGAGCAGCTAATCTTTGCCTTCCTCTCGTCAAGTGGGTGGGTCCAGTCGGAGAGTAATCGATTGATTATTTATTAGACCTACTTCCAGAGTCATAAGCATAAGAGAGCTGTACATAAATGATATTTACGAAATATAAGTGAATTAGGAAGAAATAAGTTATGCCAATGATTTAAAAAAAATCGCTAGTACGATTTCTTGTATTCAAACCTATAAAAATGATCGCAGCAGACCTTGGTTTTTTGTAGAAAGAAAATGATATTTGATCCCAAAATACAGTTGTTTGAGCTCTACAATTCAAAATAAAGTTCTTCAAAATCGGAGAAAAGATGCAAATTTTAGGTAGGTGTACCGCTTTCAAGTAGGTCATAGTATATACAGGATGTTTCCTAACTACTTTACTAAACATCAGAAGATGATTCGTTAGGTCGTTTTAAGAAAAAAAGTCCCTATGAACATATCTCCGGCGTTGCTTCGTTTTTGAGATACAGTGAATTGAATTTATACAGTGTCTTGAGATACAGTGTCTTGATACAGTGTCTTGAAAATATCACAAATATCTTTATATTGAAATTTGCTACAGTTATTTGAAGTAATAAGGAGATTATTTATCCCTAACTAGATTGAAATTATTACGTCCAGTGGAGCGTTCAGTAAAATTATTCATGATGGAATAACTGCTAATCGGCAACTCTGACTTTCAGTGATATAACAAATATATGACTTTCAGCTTCGCTCCAAAGCAGGTGTTCATGTTATGCAAAGTGGCTCTGATTTTTTTCTCGAAAACAAAGCTAAACTTGAAGAAAACACAAGCGACGAAAAAGTTGTGTTTTTGGCTGATTATTCTAAAATAATTAAAAATAACAACAGCGAATCAGTTGTGTACGTTTTTTCCTGTGGTGACTGAGACTACTGGACCTAATAATTTCAATCTAGTTAGAGGTAGATAGCAAATTTCAACCAAATCGGATTAAGGATATTTATGATATTTTATAAATAGCTGTTTTTTTCAAACTTCAACGCCCTGTATCTCAGAAATCAAACAATACATATATATATATATATATATATATATATATATATATATATATATATAAATATAAATAAATATATATATATATATATATATAAATATAAATAAATATATATATATATATATATATATATATATATTTATTTATTTATATTTATATATATATATATATATATATATATATAAATAAATATATATATATATATATATATATATTTATTTATTTATATTTATATATATATATATATATATATATATATATAAATAAATATATATATATATATATATATATATAGGGTGTAACATAAGTACGTCAAAATATTCAAGTGACGTATTCCTGTGATAATTTTAAGAAAAAAAGTCTATTGGTGTCCAAAACGTGGAAAATCATAATTTCGTATTAATTTTCATGTAACATCTAGAGGGCGCTGCGTACGCTGTCATTTTTTATTTCAATTTTTGACAGTAAACTTTTGGTACTTCTCATGAAAAAACCTAATTTCCACATCTTTTCAAAGTAAAAAAGGTACACCTCCTCAACAACGCTGACGGTGATCGTTTTCGAGATATTTACAATTTTCTATATCGATACATAGTACTTAGCTCCTAGGGAGCTAAGTGAAGTTGCTGAGAACATTACAAAAACTAAGTATGTGGTGGATCTTGTCAAAATAAACAACTTTTCTATTAGACACAAACTGAAAGAAAGTCCTCCTGAAACAGCTACTTTCATATAAACATTGAATTACACGAAAGAAAAATATTCTTTCGAAACAAATACTTCTATATGAACCCTGAATTATACAGAAGATACTTTTCTCTATTCAGTTTGTATATCAAACATTTGTTTGTAATTCAATTTTTATATGAAAGTAGCTGTTTCAGGAGGACTTTCTTTCAGTTTGTGTCTGAAAGTTACTTTTCATGATCTATACATCCATGTATAGAGTTACTTATTTTCAAATTGATTACTTCCTTCCGATTCTTTGGAAGATTCTCTCATCCATTTTTTTGTATCAGATGGAGTAGTAGAAAGCCAAAAACTTTCTTTCCCAAAAATTAATCACTCCTAAAAATATAACCCCTTTCAATTCAAATTTATATAACATTATATAGCAATTTACAAATTGTATTGTTCAAATACAATTAGTAAATTGTTGTATTATTATTAACTTCATTGATTGCTTGAATTCACGACCTTTCTGTTGTATGCAAATATTGTTGTAATTCTATTACATGCATCTTTTATTTTTGTTTAGGATAGTCGCAGAAACTTCATCCTTTTATCTGTATCTCCAAACAAAAAATAAAAAATGGTACGGTCTGGAGATCGAACTGGTCAGAAAATTGGCCCATTGCTTCCAATCCATTTTGTTGGGAAGAACCCATCCAAATATTCTTTTACTATTACTGTATTACGGCGAGGGATACTGATTTCACAGCGGATGTAGGGTGGCAATTTATCAAAGTAGCCCGTCAACCTCATTGAATGAAAATGTAGATACATTTCAACATTCAAATGCTCACCGTGATGGAAAGTATCTAGTATGTGTGTTTCCAAAATTACCAACCAAACATTTATTCCCAACCTTTCCTGGAAATTGTTTGTATTATTCCTCCTATAAAGAAATTTGCGTATTCCGTAGAATTTTCATTTTTATTTTTTTTATATTTATTGTAGATTTCACAGAAATTCCTAGTTCGTGGACAATATCTGAACAATCTTTACTAAAAATATTTCACTAACTGACCAAAGGGAATAATTTTTTTTAACTTTGTTATTCTTTATGAGGTGATATTTGCTTACCCATAACATTTATTTGGTCCCTTACACTTCCATTTAGAACACATTTTCTAGTTTTATTCTTGTCGAATGAACACCTTTCTGTCAAATGCACCATAGTCCCTCAAATTACTTTCTAATCGTCTAAAAATTTGAATGTTCAGAATACGCCGATTTTGGTATAGTTCTCCATACATATTTCTTGCCAAAAGAGTATTTATATCTGATTTTTCCTAAGTAAATAGTATACCAGTCCTTTCGCCATTTGAATACATGTTTAATATGTAGCCGAGTGCATAGACGACTGACAGTTCTTAACAGATATCAACAACTGCTACAGAAACGAAGCAAAGCCTACGCGTTCAAAAATGGTGAATGAAGTGAGATGGTTTTTAATTGAACCAAATTTTACAACAATCGTATTTCGAACAAAATCCATTATTATCGTTGCTCACAGATTTGAAAATTATGAAAATATCCCATATAAAAATGTATTCAGAAGAAATCAGCTTTGAAAGAAGGAATACTGTAAAACAAAAATTTACGAAAAGGAAAAATACGAATGTTTCTTGTTTTGGGGTATCTTCTTATCAAAATTATTGGGTAATGTCAGAGGTATGACAATAGTTGAATACGTTTTGAAGAAATCGGAACAATTTACAAAAGAACTGATGACAGGACCGAAATTGAAAATTGTTGTCACTGATGATGTTAGTTATTTTTAAATTGAACATTATAAAAATATTCAGTGTCATATACAACTGAACTCTAATTTTATCGCTTTATCCATATTTGTAACGAAGCAGAAAGGTCCGAATTTGAAAAAAAAAGTTAATGGTGGCCGTTTAAACAAGAAACGTTCCATCAAAGATCATTATCTGGCTATAGAACATTTCGATCAGAATCAAACTTTTTCTTATTTTTTTTTAAGTTTCTGAAATAACAATTATATTCGTAAAAATACCAAAAACGGCCTTTTTTGTCCTTTATAACTCGAGGAGAGCGAAAGTTCCTGTAACTTTTTTTCATTCTTAAACTGTTCCCCATTTAGTCGTCATCATATCTGTTACTGTTCATAATATACTACTTTTAACACATGATAAAAGAATCGGACTGCTTAGCTTTTAAACGAGAATACAAAATCTTTTCAAATATCTAATAACATATATTTGAAAATTATTTATAGTTAGTTCAATTTGTGAATATTGAACGCCTTCAATTATAAGACATCAGACTGAATTGTTTTCAACGGGACTTCCGAACTTTGACAAATCACCATAGACGAACTTAGCATTCAACAACACGTGCAAATAATGAATTTTTTTCATTAAAATAGGTGTTCTGTTTAGGCAACGTACCGCGCGCGAATTAACTATCGACGGCACTAAACTTGCTTTTTAAAAAATACTTTTATTGTTACAAACTTGAAAATGAAAAATTACAGAAATACAAAATATATGAAATTATACGTGTTGTTGGTTTGATGAATAAAATCTGACTGACTCTGGATGCAAAGCTTCAAAGATGTGCGCTCCTGTGAGAACTGTCTTGTCAGCATCTGGAACAGGGTGGTGGTACTGCTAGATCAGCGGGATTGTCCTAGGTGGTGAGATAATTCCTTCCCCCGAAGATTCAACTATCATGCACAGCGGGGTAGTTGAACAGTGGATAGATCGGTTACTTCATTTACTACTTGTAATTGGTTCTCTTCTTGACTTGGCTTCTTATTGGTGCAACATCGAAGTACATTTTTCCTGTACAAGAAGTAAACTATCATTGATATGATCGCTAAGTAAACCACTAAAGTCCATATACTCGGTGATTGGTAAAGTCCGCCTTGGTTGAATGTTATTTCAGGATTGTTATCAATTAGCTGATTTTTCAGGTTTTGGAGTTCTTTTAGGTCAACATCGTCCAATTGAAAACTCATATTTAAACTTCTTGGTTCAATTCAATTCGGGAATCAATATTATTTGATTGCTATTGATTACATTTTCTTCATTGATTATTTCGATTTGATTCGCCTTGATTTTGCAGCCTACTGGTATGTCAATTAAATATGATCCAATTATTCTTTGAACTTCCTCTTGTTCATTACATTGTAAGTGGATTGTCGTTTTATTTGGAAATATCGCTATCCATTGGGTAGAGTCCTCCACTTGGTTAGCTATTGGCTTAGTAATCCTAACATCGATTTGTCTACATGTGGAAGTGTCTTCCATCTTCAGGAGTTGCAGCTCACAGAGATTTCCAGAAATTTCTCTAATCGGCATTTTCTTGCAGACATAGAATTGTGGTTCGACTTTGACACAATGTCGCTTTTAAATGTGAAATATTCTGAGTTCTTCAGTAAAAATGAATTTTTGAGTATAAGTGCCTTGAACTGACTTTGACTATATGTAGGGATTGAATATAAGTGATAGTAATCGAAAATGTATGGATATGTGATTGGAACATGTAGAAGAAAGGTTATTCTATTATTCAGAATAAAACATTCGATGTTTATGATTTTCTCTAATTTCAAGATGTTTTCTAAAGTAATATCAATAGGAAATTGATTCTTTGCAATAATTCCGTGTAATTTAAGAAGTTCGGCGTATAAGTCAGTGGGCTTCACTATGCTTGGATGCATAATGTTGAGTTTCGCGAATGCTATGGAATTTTCAATGTCCTGTAAGGCAGAGTTGACTATTTCAATTATATCAATCATTTGATTGAGTATATCGTGAACATATGCTCTATTTTATTCATAACTTTTTGTTTGGAATATGGCAGCAATATGAACTATTTTTTCTTGAAGAAATTTTTCATTGTGAATTATTTGTTGAACAGTTTGATTGAATTTATTGATTAAATTGATTGAAACTGAATTTTGTTTCACAACACTAGAAGCCAATACTTTTTGGTTGTTTTGAAGTTCCCTAATAAGTTTTTCGTACCGCTCCCCGTCTTCTGCATCGAGGTTTCCTGTAATTGATTTAAATATCGAACCAATACCATTAATCAATCCTCTTTTGATTCGTTTGGGATTTGTGATTATTTCTTGCAATTTGGATTCAGTCTTGTCTTTTGTCAAAGTCAAAATTTTGATGTAATTTTCTGTTTCAGCTGAGGAAATATTGTTTTTGTTTATACTGAGTGCTTCTAAAGTTTGTCCGTATTGGTCGTTCAGTTTTTGGATTTCAGTTATGAATGGATTCAGGTCATAGTAGTGTATCAGTGTGTGTGAGTATTGTTGAATTTTGGCAGTGCCCAATTTTAAAGGTATCATACCAGGATTATTTTCCAGGTTTTTCAATGTTATTCTGTCCTGAAGTCCGAATACAAAAGGTATTCTGAAAAGAAATGAAATGAACTATTTATTAAAATCATAGCACTTCTTTTTTGGTCTTTTTAAAGTGTCCATGTGTACTTTTTCATGATTTTCTGTGGAAACTGTCTTCATAGATTCGTCTACTTTTGTGATAGTGGTTGGTTTTTCAAATTTGTTAGCGTGTTTTTGTCTCAAGTGTTTTTTCACGTACGTTTTAGAATTAGGTTTGAACATTTCTGGATTATCGCGCGTTTCATTAGATTTTGAAATAACCTTTTCTTTTCGATTCATTATTTTTCTGTTTATTTCCGCGTAAAGTAATTTAGTTTTTTCTCGGTGGTCATTTGTATAGTCATTGAGAAGAATATTGTCTATGTCGATAACGAATGGATTTTCATTGGTTATATGTCCATTAACTATATCGATGGGTTTTAATTTTGTTGCAGAATGTATTGAGTGATTGTATGCAAGTATAGCGTAAACCATTTTCGTTTGAGGCGGTGTTTTAAGAAATCCTATAGTATTGAGAAGTCTAATGTTCAATGAGAGTAGAGTGAAGTCTTTCAATTTGTCCGTTTGATTGGGGATGATTGGGTGAGCAGAAATGTACATTTACTTTGTGCAGTTTGAGAAGTTCTTCAATAACTGTATTTTTAAATTCAGATCCGTTGTCAACTATAATTTGGATAGGTACGCCATGATGTGAAAAAGATATCAAAAGTTTGTCAGCTATATCGGTAGCCGATAAAAAGGGCAAATGATATGCTTGCGCGTATTTCGAAAAACTGTCTATAATAGTAAGAAATTTATTTTTTTTCTAAAGTATAAACATCAATGTGGATAATTTCGAATGGTTTGGTGGCTGTCGGAGTTATATTCATTTTTGTTTTGATAGGATGTCTTTCGTATTTACTTCTTTGACAGATTTCACACTCGTTAATAAAGATTTGGATAGAATCTTTCATATTGGGCCAATAATAAAGGGTTTTGAGTTTTTGTTCGGTCTCGTCAATGCCTCTATGATTACTTTTACCTTCGTGATATACTTGTATCAGTTCTAAAGCTTCTTTTTTATCTGTGACATCGATTAGTTTGAATGTACATCTTTTAAATTTAAATGAAGGCCATTTGAAATTTTGTCTAATTACTTCACAAAATCGTTCATAATTATCTGAGTTTTCAAAGTAAAGATAATAAGGTATGTTAGGTGCGATATATTCTTTTACAAAATCGATTACGTCTCTTTCAAAGTTATTTAAAGAAAGCTGAACAGTCATTCTCTGTTTCTTCTCAAATAAGATCGTTATTTTTGGTTTAGATGGTGAATGAAGAACAGATTGAAAAATAATTTGGTTTTGACCAAAATTTACCGGGGATTCTGAAATGGGTATTTCAACAATTGGATTTTTCTCGGTATTAGTGTGTACGGTAACGTCATCAATTTCTTCGATTGGGTTTAGTTCATGTTTTTCAGGAGTTTGAGTAGATTCTGTGTCGGCATTAACTATTATAGAAATATTATCTTGAAGAGGTTTACCTATTTCTAATATATCCGAAGATGGTTGATAGTCCGGTGTATTTAAGTTGGGGTTAACGCTATTTTGGTTATCAAAAATAATAGAGGGGCCGGCTAGACGTTCGGACTCTTCGATTATCTCGTCTAGTTCTTCCCAAAAAGTCTTTGACTCTTTTGTGTGTAGTTCAATGCGTGAAAGTGCATCAGCATTCGTATTGGATGACCCTTTTTTGTAAATTATATTATATTGATATTCTTCAAGTTCAATTCGCCATCTTAGCAATTTAGAACTCTGATCTTTCGTTGAAAATAGCCACTGGAGTGGTTTATGATCCGTGACTATATTGAATTTCCTGCCAAAAAGGTAGGGACGAAAATATTTGGTTGCCCAGACAATAGCCAATAGTTCTTTTTCTATTGTGCTGTAATTTGATTCGGAGTCGTTTAGAGTCCTTGAAGCATACGCTACTGAAGGATTGGTTCGTTAATTAGTAAATTTTTACAAGTTTCGAAACACGATAGAAATTCTTCGTCGTGGATGATCTGTGAACCCTTCTTCAAGCATTTGGTAAGTGGTTTCGTTAATTTCGCGAGGTTATTAATGAATCGTCTATAATATCCTAACAGTCCTAAAAATCCTTTAATTTGTTTAGTTGTTTTTGGAATAGGAAAGTTCTTTATTGATTTAATTTTATCCGGATTTGGTTTGACACCGTTCGGAGTAACAATATGCCCAAGATAAGCCACTTCTTTTCGTAAAAATTCTGACTTATCAAGTTGAATTTTGAAGTTTGACTCTCTGAGTCTTTGAAAAACTGCTCTTAGCCTTTCAATATGCTCTTGGAGAGATGTGGAAAAGATGTTTATGTCATCTAAATAAACTAAGCATTTTTCGTTTTGAATACCTCTAAGGATATTCTCTATCACTCGTTCAAAGGTCGCGGGAGCATTCTTGAGACCAAATGGCATCCTGAGGAACTCGTAATGCCCATTTTCGGTATTGAATGCTGTTTTTTCGATGTCTTCCTCACACATTTCAATTTGGTGGAAACCGCTGGCAAGATCTAAAGTCGAAAAATATTGGCATCTACCTAGTTTATCTAGTAAATCGGTTATATTTGGCAAGGGATACTTATCATCAATTGTTTTCTCATTAAGCTTCCGGTAATCTACAACAACTCGCCATTTTTGTTTACCGGAGGCATCCATTTTCTTAGGGACGACCCAAATTGGGGACGACCAAGGTGAACTACTAGGCCTTATAATTTTTTGATCTAACATTTTTTGAATTTGTGTTTGGACTTCTTTTTTGTGAATGAATGGATATCATCTGTATGTCTTTGTATAAACGGGTATTTCGTCAGTTGTCTTTATACGATGTTTAGTTTTATTTGTGAAAGTGAGCGGTTCATCCTCATGGTAAAAAATATCAGAAAATTCTAAACATAATTTTTCTATCATTGATTTTTCTTCGACATTCAAATGGTCAGTTCTAATATTAGATAAGTCCAGTTTACGTTTGTACGTCTCATCAAAATTGTTGAAGTTAAATTCTTGTATGCATGTTCTATCAAATTTTTCAACGACAATAGGTTCAGAGAAATCTAGTGTAATCTAATCCGTACTGTTATTTAATATAGTTGTTAGCGCTTCTCCGTTTCTCGCGATCGACAAACTCTCTGGAATTTCGCAGTTGTGTATCTTTTGATAAGGAATTATAATTTCACCGTCGCGTACAGATGTTTTTATCTTAATTACTTGTTCGTTTCGGGGAAGAATGGTAATGAGGTTCAAATCATTTTTTATTTTATGATAATGCAGTTTGATTTGTGAATGAGGTGTTGTCAAAAATCCTTTGCTCAAGTTAACATTTGCTTGAAGTAGTTTCAAGTTATCAATACCTATCAATCCATGAAATGTATTGAGAAATTTGAATAAATAAAATTTCAGATTTCCAGAAACGATAAATACTCTTGAAATTGGAATGAAAGCACTATGTTTGTGACAAGATTTTTGAAATACGGTTGACACTATGAAAGGATCATTTTGGATTCTATCGGGGTATAGATTATAAGCTAGATTTGGATCAATGAAAGATTTAGTCGAACCTGTATCGACTAAAAATTTCAAATTATATTCAGGTAGAATTATATAGGGTAATTCTCTAGAATTACTTGAATTTAAAGATATTATCACTGGTTCTACGTTTGACTGATGTCTTGGTTTATCAATTGAAAATTTTCATCAGGATTACATTCAGTATTTTCGAAATTTTCATACTGGCTCTGATTTTCAACTTCAGAATCTTGTGAATAATATTCGATATCATTCGTTTCTGTATTGAAAATTTCTTCTGAGATAAAGTTTCTTTGTTGAGGTCTACTAGAAAATGAGAGACCTGGCTGATTTCTGTTGAACGTTTGCCTTGTTGAAACACTCATAGGTGTTTGACTGGGAAGATTCCGATTGGGATTGGGCTTGAAAACGTTCTGGTTATTAGTAGGTTGTTTGAAAACTTGAGAATTTCGAAAAAATTTTTTGTTGTGGAACATTAGTTCTTGGTTGAATATTTATAGGCTGTGAAGAGAAATTGTTTTGTGGATGGAACTGATTATTTGAAGATCTATTTTGATTAAACGATTGACGATTTTGGAATTGATCGTTTCTTGTATTAGCATTAAAAGAAGTTCTTGGAAAATGGGACTGATTTGAATTTTGATTAGAATTTGATCTTATTTGGCTACTATTTTGTCTTAGAGAAACTCTGTTTGATTGGTTTTGATAATAATTGATATTTTCTTCTTGAATGATGAATTGCAAAGCTTCATTCAAATCAATAGGTCTCATACAACGAATTGTAGTTCCTAAAGGTTCTTTTAATCCAGATAAAAACGTTTTTAAAGCTAATGAATTATATAATTTGTGTTTTAAAGCTTTCGAATTTTCGTCTGCTTCATGAGAATCAATATAACAACAAATCAGATTGAGAATTTGCAAAATTCGATCAAAAAATTGTTGAGGTTTTTCAGCCGGGTATTGTTTCATTCGCAAAATTCCTATACAGTGTGTCTTTCAAAATATTCCAAGTCGTGACATTTTGAATATTAACTACTAATTTAGCATTTCCTGTTAGTTTACTAATCAAACTATTCAATAGATATATATTTTGGAAAGAGTTTGGATTTTCGGCATCATAAAAATGAGTAATTAAGCTATCACAAGTACTCAAATATCTATTGAGTTCATTTGGGTTCCCATCGAATTGTGGAAAACAATTTAAATATTCGGGTTTGAAAACATTTGCCATTTCTGAAGAGTTTGAAATATTCAATTCTGGGTTTTGGTTATAAGATGTATTATTACTATTGATTGGAATTGATTGAGAAATTAAATTACTTCGATTTGAAAAGGGGTTTACAAAAACTCGATTGGTTTTTGGATTTGGGTTGGAAATAGAATTGTCTGAGTCAGCTAAAGACAATGATTGAAAAATATTTTCAAGCGACATAAAATCAGAGTACTCACAATAAAAGCAAGATTTTGGCCATCGCTTTCTTAACCACTATAAGGAGTCTGCCCTGGTTCAGCGATTTTGTCTTCACCAAGTGTTTCTTCCTTGCAGAAGGGGACGATGAAGTTCCTCTTCTCGAAAACAGCTTCGGTACGGAGTTTTCTGCAGGTCTTCGATTGACTGGGTTTCCTGAAGTTCTAGGAGCCGCTCTGCTTTCAACACCAACTTGTTCTGTTCACAAAGGTTCGATTGCCAATTAATCGTTGAAACGAAAATCACTCGTACGATACGCGTAATTCTGACAATCCTACTGTCGACTGCGCCAATTAACTATCGACGGCACTAAACTTGCTTTTTAAAAAATACTTTTATTGTTACAAACTTGAAAATGGAAAATTACAGAAATACAAAATATATGAAATTATACGTGTTGTTGGTTTGATGAGTAAAATCTAACTGACTCTGGATGCAAAGCTTCGAAGATGTGCGCTCCTGTGAGAACTGTCTTGAGAGCATCTGGAACAGGGTGGTGGTACTGCTAGATCAGCGGGATTGTCCTAGGTGGTGAGATAATTCGCGTCGCCCATTTTATGGTCGCCATAATCGTCCTACCGAGAGGACTGTTTGTTTCATCGACTCAACGCAAGATAGGCCGAAAACATCGTCGCTGTTAGTGGTATTGTGCAGCAGCATCCGAAGTAGTCGATTTCGCGTCGCTCACAAGAACTCAGCCTTTCGCAGACCCCAATTTGGCGAATTTTGCGACGTAAATTGGGCCCGCAACTGTAGAAAATTCAACTAACCCAGGAACTGAAGGTTAACGACCATAGACAACGACGTCTGTTCAAGGAATGGAGCAGTTGGCAAATGACTCTAATTTTCATAAAAAAGTCTTCTTCAGAGTTGAGGCCCATTTTTAGATCAATGGATATGTGAACAAACAAAATTGTCATATTTGGGAAAATATCAATCCACGTGAGATCCAAGAGCGTCCAATGCATACCGAAAAAACCACTGCTGTGAATTTTGGGATGGCCACGTCATCGTTCATATTTCTTCAAGAACGACGTTGTCCAGGCTATCGCTCTCAACGGCTAGCACTATAGATAGACGATTACTAACTCATTTTGGCCTGAATTATATGATCTGAACATTACTGACACATGGTTTCAACAAGGCGGTGCTACGTGCCACACAGCTCATGCCACATTGAATATTCAGCACGAGCGATGTGGAGATGATGTGAGCTGACCACCAAAATCGCACGATTTGACCCCGTTAGATTTTATCTTGTGTTGTTTTCATAAGTTGCAAATGTATGCGAATAAGCCACAATTTATGCGCCGGAGTCATGAAAAATTGGACGTTTTGGATGGGCTCCAGCCAACCATTGCGGACATTTGAACGATGTAATATTCCACACATAGGTCTTCCCAATGAATAAAAAATTACAATGATATCTCACACATACTTTGTTTTATTTAAATTTAAAGATGGGAAGCGCTTAATGAAAGGCTCTATATTTATTTCCCTTCTTCATTATTTTTTTCCAGTTAACCTGTTTGGGTATGTTAATTTTATTTTTAAAACTATAACTTTTTGCAGAATACATAATATCTATTATACATAATTACGTAAAAATATATGAATATCTCAACATTCTAGCAATTTATTGAACAAGGATTTGACATGACCTTTCAACCATGAATTTCATCGGTTCGGACATCTATTGTCTAATATTATATGAAATGATTTCAAATTCCTAATATGATATAAAATATTTGGTGTTGTTTGAATTATTTATACCCACAGAAAATTCAAAGCTCCCGCCACGATCTTCTGAGATGCAAAACCGTGCGCTCTGGTTGAATGGCGAACTGCGTAACCGTTTTGAGGACGCTATGTGACAATTTAGTACACCCTGATTGGTTCACTGCTGGGTGACAGGACACCATGTGACAATTTGGTTGACTGGGTGGTCTGTATGCCATACGAGCTGGCAGGCAACCTGGTTGGTGTGTTAGGAGGTCAGTCTCGCTGAAGTTACGTATATTCTAGTCTAGTCGGATTGCCTTTCAGTTCGCCCAGTCAACCAGAGTGTACCAAACTGTCACGTGGTGTCGCGTCACCCAGCTAGCTACCCGGTGAACCAACCAGAGTATACCAAGTTGTCACGTAACGTTCTCAAACTGTCACGCAGCTCGCCATCTAATCAGAGCGCACGCTTTTGCATCGAAGAAAATCATGGCGGGAGATTTGAATTTTCTGTGGGCATGAATAATTAAAACAGATAACCAGTCAACGAGACAGACCACCCAGTCACGTGGCGCGCTTATGTCAGCCCACCTTTCTGCTCAACACATTCACCATAACCAAAATACAAATCATGAAATTATAAACAAATAGCTGAAAATAACCACCCTGAAATGAAATTACAATGAAGTAAAATACAATCAAAAAATCAAATACTCAAATAAAACAAAAGAAAGGAAAATAAACATTAAAAGATTTGAAATAAGCAAAGTTACTTCACGACGTTTCGATTGTTGGTATCCACAATCGGGTGATGATTGGAAAAATGCGTTTATATGGAATAAACTTCATGAAAACGTTTTTCCGAATTGACTTGATCTCCAGCGATTCAAATCCAATGTCAATCACTACTTTCGCACAGGCACTGCTCTGAGAGCGCCTTAAAGATTTTCCTATAGTGCTTGTGTTTTGTCCTCAAGAAAAGTACGTCGTAGGAATTATGCATTTCAAATTCGACTTTCATTTAATTTACAATTCACCAATACGAATCTTGAAATCGGGAATCCAGAAATAGAACACATAAAATGTCCAAGTGGGAAAATACCATAAAACCAGAAAATGCTTCATCATTCATTCGTTCCCCACCAAGCGAGTGTTTCAGTGATATCGACTAGTAGCAAATATTATAAATTGGCATATACTGTAATTTTGGAAAAGAAAGTACTTTTTTAACTATATTTGAAGAACTCAAATATAACATATATATGATTGATGAAAACACGATCTTGTATTTGTACCTACCTACGTGGGTGAATCGCGCACGGTTTGTAGCCTTAAAAAAAATAAATTATTCAAAAACATTTGTAGAGGCAACAAAAGTGATTAGTACATGTTTCTGAAAAGTCAATAATTTTTCATAACCTAAAAAATTTAAAATCTTTCCGGAGAGAATCGTTATGGAGAATCGTCGAATCACTATAAGATAAGTTCCTAAGGAAGTCGGCATATCGGTTGGCTCATGCCATGTATTTTTTTTGAAAATGTTGAGCATGAACCATGTGCTGGCCGCAAAGTTCTTCCGAAATTTTTGAATTTTGACCAAGAAAAACCGTCGTATGAGCATCGCTCAGCAATTATTGAATGACGTCAATAGCGATTCAGATTTTCTTAAAAGGATCATAACTGGGCTTATGGTTATGACATCGAAACAAAAGTCCAATCGTCACGTGGCATAGTGCATCAGGAGTTCTGATCAAATGGTCGTATATATCATCAATAAGGAGTGTTGTCTTGAAGTAATGCGCCGCTTGCGAGAAGCAATATGAAGAAAACTTCCGGTACCGGGGACAAAAAATTTATGGCTTTTGCATCACGACAATGCATCTGCTCACTCGTCATTCCTTTTTCGTAATTTTTTGCTCAAAAAAACACCGTAATCATGCCTCAGCCATCGTATTCACCAGATAAATATCCTTCATGATTTATTTGATCGACATGTTCCCATTACTACTTCTAGAGTCACCAAACCCAAAGCTCCCTGGCTAACGTTTAACACTACGGCTCTTTCATGGAATTAGGAAATATCAAAGAATATCCCATAAGTTACGAGATACGGGGTGGATCACAATGTAAAATAGACAGATATAAAATGCTGCTAATTTATACAGTGCTAGTCAAAAGTCCCCTCCCCCCCTCGTATCTTTGGAACGGGTATACTTATAATAATGAAATTTGGAGGGTGGAAATAAACGGATGTAGGCTTCTCAACTGGTCATAACAGGTGACGCAATAGTCATAAATGACGTCACAAGGCCACTGTGACCAAAAATTTTAAATGGGACCCTATGGCAAGTGACAGCTCGTTTGAAAGGTATTGAAAATACCTATTCAGTCATACCAATTTTGTTTGGGTTTCGGCTGATTTTGATTGATAAATTGAAGAAATACGAAAATTATTGTTTCGCATTTAATTAATAAAGATTTTAAAGTACGCCTCTGGTTCATTGTCAAAAAGGTTGACGTGTTTGAATTATCTACTTGTCAAAAGTGTTTATACCTTGAAAATTTACCTAAGCTATTGTTTAACGAGACGTTTAAGTGTTTACATAGGCAAAATGGTACGTACTGTAGCCGACAAAGTAGCAGCTATCTTAATAATTGGTGAATGTAGAAACAATTTCCATGCAGCGGAACGACTGTTTAATGAGAGGTACCCCGATCGCCCTATATCGAGGGTTTATTTGAGGGAGCTTCTTCGGACGTTTGAAGCATCAGGTAGTGTTCAAGATGCCAAACGATCTGGTCGACCAACAATTAGTGATGACAAAAAAATTGACATACTTGGAGAAATGGTAGTGAACCCTACTTCTTCCACAGCCCAAGTTGCGTCTATCTGTGAAGTCAGTCAAAGGACAGTACATAGGGTGTTGGCTAAAAACAAATTTCATCCATACAAATTAAAAATGGTGCACCAACTTTCAGATGATGACCCCGACCGAAGACTAGAATTCTGTGAAACTATGTCCGATAAAATGAACCAACAACCAGGCTACATACAGACAATTTGTTTTAGTGACGAAAGTACTTTCTTTCTCAATGGAAATGTTAACACTCAAAATGTGAGGTATTGGAGTGACACAAATCCTCACATCTTTCGTGAAAAACATACTCAATTTCCAAAAAAAGTAAATGTTTGGGCAGGTATTTTGGGAAACCACATAGTTGGGCCTCTTTTTCTCAATGCTAACTTAACCGGTGAATTGTATCTGGAGATGTTACAAACTGATATTGAGGCGTTAATTCTTGAAATTCTAGAAGATAATCCAGATGAATTCGACAACTTGGAAATGACGTTTCAACAAGATGGTGCTCCTGCACACTATTACGGTGCAGTAAGACGTTACCTAGATGAAGAATATCGTGGTAGATGGATTGGACAACGAGGTTCGATCGAATGGCCAGCTCGGTCACCGGACCTTACACCATTAGATTTTTTTCTATGGGGGTACTTGAAATATAAGGTTTACGCTACAGCACCTGACAGTATTGCCATTCTGAAACAACGAATTGTTGAAGAATGTAGGGCAATTTCCGCTGACACACTGGGACGAGTACGACAAGAGTTTAGCAATAGGATGCATTACTGCCAGGAAGTAGATGGAGCACATTTTGAACACTTATTATAAGAACTGGTTCTTAAATCTTTATTAATTAAATGCGAAACTATAATTTTCGTATTTCTTCAATTTATCAATCAAAATCAGCCGAAACCCAAACAAAATTGGTATGACTGAATAGGTATTTTCAATACCTTTCAAACGAGCTGTCACTTGCCATAGGGTCCCATTTAAAATTTTTGGTCACAGTGGCCTTGTGACGTCATTTATGACTATTGCGTCACCTGTTATGACCAGTTAAGAAGCCTACATCCGTTTATTTCCACACTCCAAATTTCATTATTATAAGTATACCCGTTCAAAAGATACGAGGGGGGGAGGGGACTTTTGACTAGCACTGTATAACAAAATTACACAAACCAAAACGCCATCTGTACAGAAAAATCATTTTTCGTACTGATGTTCACAATCTGAACATTAGATTTAAGGATACTCTTACCCCACCTAGTTTTAAAACTGAATTTTTCAAGCGATCTTTTAGCTATAGTATATGCCAAGAGATCAACCTGTTACCAAAATAAATGAGAAATTCAGAACTTTCGTTCTGAATTTCTTACGGAAAATATTCAAACTCCTGTTCGAAAACCGACTTTGAGTATGATGAGACCAGAATAAGTCTCAGTAATGGAACTCTTCTTCAGCATCTTAATAGATATTTGAACAATCTCAATTTTTTTCATGTATTACTTTCTTTTTGTCTTAGCCTAGGTCGAATATTTTTTAGGTTGTGTGGAAGAACAACCCAGTAGCACTTGTGCTGAGTTGAACTTCGCCTTTTGTTATATCAGCAATTAACTCTATAATTTATCTAAATATTTCTAGGTAACTACAGCTACAGTAAAGACGATTATTATTATTTTTTTTTCACCGTAGTGTGCGCTGGTCCTATCCCCCAAAGCCCCGATACATTCGGGAGGGCGCGCCAGCATTATCAACCAATGACCACTCCCCACACCGTGGGGTAAGTGATCATTGGGTCCGACAATCATGTGCCCTGAGCAAGCGCAGTGAGCCAAGAATGACAGCCTTCTGCATCTGTGTGGCTAAGATTTCTGCCTTAGTGCGGCAAGCCGGTAGAGAGTAGAGAGGACATCATTCCACCAAGGACTCCAATAATCAGAACAACCATCTTGACAGAGTGGTATGGGTAGAGTCTGCGGAGTTCGAAGAGAATATCCCGATATTTTATCCGTTTTTCCTCCTCTTTTCTGACGATATTCGTCTCGCCAGGAGCTGAAAACTCCATGAAAAATATCGTCTTGCTCTGGTGGTCGAGAAGGACTACATCAGGTTTATTAGCTTGTATGAGCCTGAGGGTGGGGAACGAATAGTTCCAATACATTCGGCACTTCTCGTTCCCCATTATTATTTTTATTATTTGGCTTCCTGCGACTTTTTCCTGTTCAACAGACTGAAAAGACTTATGAAAGGACGGCATGGATTTAAAAATTGGATCTCTGGGAGAGCTTAAGGACACACCAAAAAGTTCATATCTGAACTGCTTCGAGAATTAAATAAACGCTGGCTCAAGTGTATTATGCCTGAGGGAGATTATTCTGAAGGAAACAAAATAGAAATTGATGAAGAATTTTCAAGTATTTTTTTGAATGGAGTCTCTAGACAAGATCATAAAGTCATTTAATTTCGGTGCTCCGGTTATTCAAGTTGTAACTATTTGATTATGCAAATTTCTCTTCAATTTTCACAGCAAAATATAGTCGTGGAAGTAACTTTCGTGATAAGTTGCAAGAAGTGTGCGGTGTTGGCCACCGCCCACGGCTTTGCGGTGCAAAGGTCCTGGCGCCTCAAAACCGATTTTTTTTCAAGTATGGAAAATCCAAAAGTACACGCTATTTTTTTTTATGAATAATACGTTGGAAAATTTTCAACCTAAAGATATTCTACTCTTCGTCACATGAAAGCATATGAATGAAAAATTCGCGAATATATTTTTTTTCTGATAAACTATAATATATTATGAAAATAATTGATTGAAAAATTCTCATCTCTTTCGTTTTTATTCAGTCTGGCAAAATGTTTTTTGTTTCAATCGAGAAGCTAGCATCTCCGATGCTTTCTTAGAAAGGCCAAGGTCCCTGACCAATGCGTTGAGCTCTTCCTGGTTGAGGGGCTCAGGAGAAATATGTGGGTTCAAATCAGTTGTTTCACTTTCATCACTTGAAGAAGAGATTTTTTCATCTGAGTCGTGATTATAAATAAAAGCCATAAAACTTCATGCTACAAAAAAAATGAAATTTGTTCCCCTGTGTTATCAATAAAAAATTCACTGATTTGGAAAAATAGTATGATCGAGAGTATGATACAGGTTGTATGTATGAGTAATTATATAAGTACCATTATATTAACTTGAAATAAATGTTCTTGTTACCTTTCATTTGTATGAGATTTATGACCATTAATATACTAAATTCAATTAATTTGGCCGATAATATAACCCACCTACCATTGAAAAAACATGTGGTGGTGTTATACTCAAAGAAAATCATTTTTTGTAGTTTGAGAACATTAACGACCACTACTGTTCTCTTGTAAAATATTAGGTATTTCTACAATATAGGTATATGTAATTGAAAAAATGTTATGATATATGATATATATCATATGATATATGATATATATGTTAATCCAATTGATATTGGATTAACATATATATCATATATAATTATATATATATATATATATATATATATATATATATATATATATATATATATATATATATATTTGAAGTTGTAAACCGATTTTAATAATTTTTTTTTTAAATGTCAAGTACTGAAAGGTCTATCTTGGGACAAAATTTGAAATGTTTATTAAAGTTTCAGGGCATACTACGATATTTTTTCTTATGATATATGATATATAATGATTCATTATAAATTTTTTTGAAATTGTATAAAGTTATAAGTGACTTTCACGATATTCGAACAGTTGCAAATTTTTGTATGTTTAGGAAAATATCCTTTGGGCGCATGCACTTTTCTGTCATTGTATCAGCTGTTCCTTTTACAGATTTTAATAACCAATTCATTACCTTTATGCAATCCTAGTGAATTATCAAGAAGTGAAATTTTGATTTTTAATAGTTCTCACAAAAAATATTAAAAATTAACTTTCATAATGGATAAGAAAAATTGGTGAGTTGAATAATTAATTTTACATTTTAAACTCATTTACCTGCCAATCTCCTCACACAGTTCATAAACATCGTCAAACAGAACTTCTTCTTCAGTCATTTTGCAAATTCAAAAGATTCGCGCAAATAAGTAAAAATCACAGTGAAATTATGAAAATTGAAAATACACCCGCACTATTTGTTGTCATTCCTAAAACACAGGTCACTATGTGCAAAGTGGGTGAGGCTACGTTCACTTCAAATTATGCAAAAGTCACACTCAACCGCGTATTCGGTGTTGCCTAAAAGCAGGCGGTAATGAACTCGAGTTAGCCGGGAAATCTTTAATATGGCCGCACCACTCCTATAAACATGAGCGACAATGTTTACGTTCCGTAACATATAAACTTCAACTTAATTTAATCAAAGTACAAAAAATGAACCTTCAACCACTTCACGTGAGATATAATAAGTCTATTGCAACTGTTCACACCCTAAAGACACCGCTATAAACGAAAAACCAATGCAACTGACAGCAATGAGCAGTGGCAGATCAAGCGCGCCAGGGCTTCGTTATTATCACACATGCGCTGCGCATTTTGAAAAGCGATTAGAAGTATTTAGTTTTCTGAATTATACGTGATAAATTATCTGTTCAAGACCCATTAATTTGTATGCTGGCAATAAAAGTTGAATGTTTATGCTATCTAGAACAGATCTGTCAGTTTCGTGAAAAAAAAATGAAGATTAGTAGTACATAGGCGTAGAAGAAGGAAATCATTAGCAGTGTCCCATTTATTTGATTTCAACGTCATATAACGAATTGAATCGCAGTTTCCGTCTTTTCAAGATATTTCAATTTGCATTAATATTTTATTAAAATGTTCCCTTAAAAAAATTAAACCGTTTCTTTGGAGCAACTTCAAATAATGTTGCTCCTAAAAAGTAATGATTTCAGATTAATTTTTGAACATACGAATTTTTTTTGACGAAATGGAGAGGAAAGCGAATTGAAATGTTCAAAATCAATGTTTCGTCTGTTGAATTTCTTCCACTTGTTTCAATTAGTTGTGAGGATTCATTCAACTGCTCCCACTCCTAGAACAGCAGTAGTACATACAAAATGAATAAGTTGGCAGGAATAAAGTAACACATGTAGTAGTTTATATATACAGGGTGTATCTTGAATACTGAATACTTGAATAATTTAAGGTAGCGATTACTCGTCATAGTTCATGGAAAAAATTATATGAACGTGTGTCCTAACTTTCTTCGTTTCCGAATAACGGAGTGTCAAAGTTTTACTAAAAACATTTTTCTTTTAATTATATCTCAGAAGTCTTTTGGCCGATTTCAACGAAACTCAGTGTGTTTATTAGCAGTAACAAGAGGCTTCTTTTCATGAAATCAGTTGCAGAGGGCTACCTAATTGATATTGTATGCCACTGTTTTTCTCCAAGTTTGATCTTTTTATCAGATTGAACAATTAAGTTTTAGTGCATTTGTAAAAAAGTTTTCCTTCTATAATGTTTTTTTACTTATTTTCATTTTCGAAAATTTTGGAATCGAAGGAAAAATTGAATAAGTATAAATTGAATAAGTTGGAATGAGGGATATGAATTATTTACTTTGAATTTAATCACCTGTCAAACCCAGCAAGGTTGAAATAACTTATGACATTATTAGCAAAATGACATTAATTTGTAAAGTGAAAAATGATTCAACCACGACACTGCTTATAGGTACGGCATTCTCAATTTTTTCAGAATGTTTATAGGTTCTTCTTCCGGTTTTCTCGTGGAATTTGAAAACAATACCAAGGATAAGAGAATTCTGATTGTCAAGCGCAGTAGATACAAATCACCAGTATCATGTATTTTTAGAAGCAGTAGGTGACAAATAGTATCATAAAATTGTTTTAGTACGCAAACACGATTATATTAGTAGGTATATTCGATATTGTGCACACTTAAAATTGGCGGCACTCTCAAAGGCCAAAAAAACCAATACATGAAAATAAACCGGCTACGAACTAGTCCACGTGGACTGCAGAATTGGCAGTTCGTATTGAATTATTTTTACTAACCGAGTTTTACAATTGCTGAAGAGTTATAAAATTAAATTTGAAGTCATGTTACGGTGACGAATAGAAATCGGGGAAGGTTATCGCCGTCGTGTTCAGTTCAGGAACTGATCGCGATTTGGGTGTTGAAATTCGATATTGGTGTAGTTATAATTACTTAAAATTTTTGTTGTCTGTTCAAAGTGTGGCGTTCTTGGACAAGTACTAATAGTAATAATGAATGTGATAACAACGCAGACTTTTTCCAGTGTAATGATTCTAATAGCGATGGTGAACAATGCGAAAAAAAAAACCAGTAAATAAGATTCAGATGCATTGGAATATTGAAACAAAGAGATTATGTTTCTATGTATATAAGAATCTACATCTCAAGTTTGGTTTCGAGGGAAACAAACTATTACGAGCAACATCAGATTTGAACGAAATTCCGTTCTCAACTGTAAGCGAAATAGTCAAAAACAGGTGTATGCCCTTGAGAGCATTGCTGAAAAGTATGGACACACCATACCGAGACTTACCCCTTATTTTTGTGCTTTCAATCCCTTAGAGTTGATTTGGGAAAAATTGAAAAAAAGCATCAGGCGTAAAAATAATTTTCCTAAATTTTATAAGAAGGTAATACAGCTAATTAAAGAAGAAATATTAATATTACCGAAAAAGACTGGCAGAAAAGGAATAAAAAAGGTTCATAGTGGAAAAAGACTAAACACATATTAATGGTAGAAATAAATTCATTATTGATTCAAATGACGACAGTGATAGTGAAACAGAGAATATGGAAGAGGAATTATCAGAAGCTTTCGATGAAAGTTCGTGAAGTGTTTTTGAAGCGATCGATTGTATATATACATATATATTGGGCATATAACATATATATATATATATATATATATATATATATATATATATATATATATATATATATATAATATATATATATATATATATATATATATATATATATATATATATATATATATATATATATATATATACGCTGTGTATAGATAGATAGACATTTATTGATTATACATCAATTTACATTCGATTGATAAGTCAAAACAGAACAATGTTCAAATAATAAAACAATAAAACACTTTAAAAACATTTTCAAACCAAGCAACACTGAAATTAGGTAGTACACTGTTCATTGACAGTCCGAAATGAATTCAGAAATACTATAAAATGCCCTAGATAACAGATAACATTTCAATTTTGTTTTGAATCTGAACAGGTTTGGCTGATTCTTCAAGTCATTATGTAGCATGTTAAAAAAGTTTGAGCATTGCTGAAAAGTATGGACACACCATACCGAGACTTACCCCTTATTTTTGTGCTTTCAATCCCTTAGAGTTGATTTGACTGATTGATTGACTTCCGCATTTTGAATAAAATGGTTTTTATGAATGTAGGCAAATATGAATAATTTATACACATAGATACTCGTGAATGTCAATATTCTCTTTTCTTTCAAAACATATCTGCAAGATTCTCGAAAACCCAGGTGGAATTTCAATCGTATGATTCTTTTCTGCTACCAGTAGCGGGTCCATAAAGAATATAGGTACCAATGCATAGTTAACGCTCATGATACTTTCTTCATTTAAACAGCTCTTTAAATTTTTCAACGCAAAGTAGTGCTTATTCAAGGTGGAACATAGCGATTCTATGCATTTGTCCCATTTGAGGTTTTCGTCGACGATTGTACCCAAAAACTTGGAGCTACTTTGAAATGAATAGTGTACTGTTTATATAAAGGTTTTCACCGATGGCTCTTCCCGTAGTCGATATGTGGAATTGAATAGCAACAGTCTTCGAGTAGTTTATTATTAAATTGTTCTTCTGATACCAATAGTCGAATTGATTTAATACGTTTGTTGTTTTTGTTATTAGTTCACCTCTGTTAGGGCCAGATATCAAAATTGAGGAATCATCTGCGAACAAGTAAACCTTTCCATCTTTCACATGTTCGGAAAGGTCATTTATAAATAATAAAAAAATCAGTGGACCCAGTACGCTACCCTGGGGATTTCCTGAGTCCACTAAGAACTCATCAGGTGTTTTATCATTCACTCTATCAGTTTCCTCCCTTCTAGGAATGAACGGAACCAGTCCTCAATTTTTCCACGTATACCGAGCGCATACATTTTTGTCAAGATGAAATTGAAATTAAGAGTATCAAAGCCTCGGGATAAGTCGAAAAACAATCCAATGACCAAATCACCTGCCTCCATCTTATTCTGAATAAGCTGAATCAAATCTCTAGTTGCAGTTTCAGCAGAATATCCTTCTCTGAAACCATGTTGGTTTGGGCTAAGTATATTGAACTTTTTTATGTATTGGTTCAGCCTATGTGCCATCCCTTTCTCCAATACCTTTGACAATATACTCAATAATACAGGCCTATACTTGAGTAAGCAGGAATGTCTGTCATTTTTTTTGTAGATAGGTGATACTAAGGATATTTTCAGCCGACCTGGAAATTGACTCAGTTCAACTGATTTATTCAAAGTATACGCCAAATATGGTGCAATTTCTGTAGCACACTTTTTTATTCGCTAAACTGGAATTTCATCTATTCCAGTAGATTTTTTATTCTTTAGGTTTTTTATTATAACATCTATTTCTGACGACAGAAAAGGCTGATAAGAAAAAGAATTCATTTTTGTTATAGATGATGTTGTGCAGTTAATTGAGAGACCGTTACTGAAATTTGCTTTGCATCTACTACCATCACGAAAAAGTTACCGAATATATTTGCAAGTTCCTGATTATCCGAGATTCGTTGATAATCATGATCAATCTCCATGTCGTTTTGTAAATTTTTCTTATTCATTAATAATATTCCAGATCGTCTTATTTTTATCACTCGATTCCTCTATGAGATTATTATAGTGATTCTGCTTCGCCGTTTTTACATTTTGGTCATATAAGTTTTTCAATCGTTTATATTCATCAGTATAAGAGCGACATTTTTGGGAATTGTTTTATGCAAGTTATTGAGATTCCTCAGGTTATCTGATTCAGCTTTGAGTTCACGAGAATACCAAGCGTTTGGTGGCCGTGATTATTTGGGTTTAATAGGAATTTTAGGGAAAGATGCTTCGAATGCGAAAGACAAGTGTTCCCAGAATTTTTCGAAAGAAACATTTATATCTGAAAAGTTCAAGTAGTTAATGGCAAGTTTCCTTTGAACTGCTCTACACTGAAGTCGGTGAATTTCCTTCTGAAGATAGTATTTTCCCGTTTTGGTGGATCGAATTCAAGACTTCCAAGTGATACTTTGGTCACAATGGTCGGAAATGCATGGGTCCAAAATTTCAAAATCAATACATTGTTGTCATTAGTAATTATATAGTCAATGGCCGTAGCACTAGTGTTACCCCTTGTATTTGCAATACGAGTAGGTTGTCTTATTAGGGAATCGAGGTTATGAGATTCGAGAATATCACACAAAATATTTTAAGACATTGAAGCCATCTCCACAGATGAGAATGTGTTTCAATTTCTGATGGAGGATATCGAGAATCTTGCAGAATTGAGAGAAAAATATGTCTATGTTTCCGTTATTTGAACGGTAGACACTCATTATACAGGTATCATTTTTGAAAGATATTGCACTACATTCTATATTCATTTTAGTTTTACTTGTTTAATTTCTTTACAATAGATTGCTTTGTTGGTTTTGGCAAAGATAACAACGCCACCATGACGTCTATTGCTCCTGCAGTAGTTGGTAACTAAATGGTAGTTACATATTTTAATATTACATATTGTTTCATAGGTTTGTCAATGCTCAGACAATAGTAAAATATCTGGTTATTGCTCCTCCAGGAATGCGTCAAGTATATTCAGTTTATTAATGATGCATTGAATATTCAAATGAATTATTTTCAAGGGATGACTTACTTCAGCTAAAACCTGTTCAGATTCAGTCACTCTTGGGTTTGAGCCATCTGCGAGGCCTCTTCTCTCGAAAATTTAATTTCTTTTGAAATCTATACTATCTATTTCAGGATTACAGACATCTCGGACATGAACAATTGGAAATGTTATCATCATGGAACAAGTTTTTTCATTCTTGTGTAGGTGCTTCTTTCAATACTTGTGTCATATTTTCAGGTGATGTGTCCGGGGACAGTCGGTATACGTGGAGGTTCCCCAGTTTAGGAATAGCTGTCACCGTACCAACGGTTTTGTTCGCTCCTACATGACTGCTTTCCTGCCGGAGCGCTGCCTTGATGAATAACTGTTGTTTTGTTTACACTGTATCGAGTCTAGCGCTCTCTCTGTAGCCTGAGTCACCACAGACAATCCAAAAAACATACTGATCATTTCTTTTGTTTTTATTTTTATAGGAAACGGTGTGCCATTGCGATTGCTCGGCGACTTGCTTCGCATGAATTGCAGAAGAGTTATCAGTCTTTGGTGTGGGTTTTTCGGGTCTGAAGGGAACTGTATTTTTAATAGTCGATTTGGCGTTCATGACTTCGTTAATAGCTGGCGCCTCCTCCACAAATGCATTTTGATGTGATTTGTTTTCATTTTTTCTCATAAATTTGTTATGCACTCTAGATCATTTATTCTTCTATCTAAGAGGCTTATTTTTTTTAGAAACACTTTTTCTTGACTTACTTGGTTTAGTAGGTAGAATCTTGCCACACACTTTTGTTTAGCACATTCAATGTCACTCCATACTCCTTATTTGTTGGTTTCACTGGATTTACATATATTTGCTGGTACATTCGAACGGATTTTGAAAAAATTCGTGAGAACGTCGCTTGTAACACTTTCTGACAACTTATTGTTCACAATGATATCAATTAAATCAGCTTTTCTCAATTTATCTAACTCATGACTAACATCAATATCTACTCCGGCGGCCATGATACCAATAAGTTACTTTATATATACTATGTACAGAGTGCCACACTAACATACTATATACAGAATGTCACACCTTCTCAAATTTTTTTCAATGTGAACAATAACGCCTAAATTTTTTATTGAATAGAGGAGTCCAAAAGATGTTCAAAATGGCGACCATATTCTGCAACACATAATATCAGGCTTTTTTTAAACGAATTCTCTACACGTTCCAGCTTTTCCGAGAATTCGACACCAAACATTCAGTAACCAACGCTGTTGATGGTTCAGGCAATGAACAAAATGGGGGGTTTCCGTTGCATAATAGAACATTTGCACCATATCTTCCAGTACATAATCAATATTGGAAATGATTCAATCTACACGCAGAAGAAACTTCAACACATGGCGTTATTGACAAATTCCGAGATTCATTTTTTGATGTCGGTTATGGATAACTAGGTTTTTAAAGAAAAAAGCAATATAAATATTGTTTTTTATGCTTTTTTATGCATTTCCTACTATTGAAACCACTAATAACTATCACTAGATAAGTTACAAAATGCTAATGTACTAGCGATTAGTTTGAATATTCGAAAAACAAATTTGAGTAAGTGAACGTAAGAAAATACATTTTTCTGTGGTTACAACAAATATTAAAACTTACTATAATTTGTAAAATACCAGTTTTTCGTATATCACCTATACCTCTGATAAAAAATGTAGTGAAATGTTGAAACATTTCATACAAATGAAAAAATACCATTCCATTTGAAAAAGTTGAATTATGACTGTTTGAAAATGAATGAAACTTGACCGGTTTTACCGAGCACCCTATATATTATTTCCGAAAGTTGAGATTCCCGAAATCATCATAGGGATGTTGACTAACTATTCCTAAAAAAATCAAATTCACTTAATTGCTGTAGACATGCGGGTGGTGAATTAAAAAAAAATAGTCTGCAAAATAGGTTTTTCTGGAATAACTTGGCAATGCCACAATTCGAAATTCGAAAACAAAAATTCCTTAGATAGCTTAAAAAAACATTGAATCGAATGACGTACTGGGTGTTTTATTTAAAAAAACTTTGGTAGGCCACGCTCCGCTGAATCACCCAGTGTGCGAGAAAATAATTTCAAAAGATAGTATTTATCGATATGACTGCAAAAAAAATTGAGCAGTTCTAAAAATTGTTTCATCTGATAGCAACGGACTATGATCTAACAAATATTTTATTGAAAAGAATAAACTGCATTGCGGGATTCAGAATATGTTGAATATCCCACAAAAACATTGAAGAATATTGAAGATATTGATGTGTATATATCAACAGAGAAAGTCAAAAAGCTCAGTATCTTCCATCATAATATAAGGAGTATTTAAAAAAAAATTGATGAACGAACGATAGCATTAGATCAACTCACGAATAAACTTGATATTATAGTTTTGACTGAAACTTGGAGAATAAATGAAACTGGCTTTTTCAAGATTGATGGTTACGATGAATTTTATAGTGAAGGCGATATCAATCAGATATTGTTTATTTGAAATAAGGTATGAGATAGAAAAATTGCTGAATTTAATGTAATCATATCAAAAATTTCAATTGAACATACTAATACTAATTTCGGTATACCGCCCACCATTGACCTGTATAGACGATTTTGTTGAAAAACTAAAAATGTATTTGAATGAAAGAGGCCGCGATGATTCCAAACTCGAAATCATAGTGGAGAATATCAACATAAATTTGTTACTAAATAATAAAGACACAAATGAATATCTGAATCTGATGAGCAAATACAATTTCATCCTTGCCATCAATGTAGCCACTAGAAAAGACTCTTGATTAGATCATATATATATATTTGTGAAAATTGATAAATGGGATACCCACTGATTTGTGCTCCGCTTTTGCAATTGACAACTCTATCACAGATCATGCCTCCACCGTATTAACTAATATTATTAACCGCAAACCACAAACTGATACTTTAGGAAATTCTTCAATTACGAACAATTGAGAAAAACAATACTGAGGCATAGCTGAATAGAATTTTATGAAATTGAGGGAGCAGAAGAAGCCGCTAAATATTCTACTGACATAATAAAAACATGATTGAAACACACACTAAAAGTATTAAATACAATAGTAAACACAAAAAAGGAAACCTTGGATCACAATAGGATTAATAAATTCTATAAAAAGTTAAAAAACTTTATACAAACATCACAAGCAAGATTTGAGTAACGCAGAAAAGAAAGAAGAATTTATTACATACAGGAATCAACTAAATAAATTAATTAAAACGACAAAGTACAATTATTATGAAAATAAAATAAGTGAAAGTAAAGGTAAAAGTAAAATCTAATGGAAAACAATCAAAGAAGTGAGCGGAGAAAACAAAAGCACAAATCAAATAAAATCCATTTTCAATGAAAAGGGAGAACTCATTGAAAACCAAGCAGATATTGCTAATATATTCAATGATTTTTTACAGATATTGGTCCAAAACTCGCTGGCAAAATAGTCTAATCTCTTTCTCCTGGCCCTCCCATTTCTTCCATAAGAGGCTCCATATACAGGGTGTTTCAGAATTCGACGGACAAACTTATACCACGTCATTCCTCTTGCAAAATGATGAAAAATGAGGCAAGACATGTGTGTCCGGAAATGAGCCGTTTCAGAAATACAGGGCGTTGAAGTTGCAAAAAAAAAGACCCTTTTCGTCGTAGCTCCCGGACTAAAAGGAATAAATTAATGAAACTCAGCAAATCGATTACGAGCTAGAATGTGCTTCCTCCAGTGGTATGTTTGCTTCAGTATCAGTAGCCAGTGGCGTTCCAGCGGGGTAATAGCTTATATTTCCCCCCTTATTTTTTACGCCACTGACTTTATATCCACAACCGTCTTTTTTTTGAATTCCTCGATCAATTTTACGTAAAAACCAAATAAACATTCACTATGAAAAAACCAGTAGTTTTCGAAAAAAAATGAGTTGAACTGATACGTGCATTCTCATATGGGAATATTAATAATCGAGTAAAATAATCGAAATTCCAAAACCGAAATTATTTGAACTCTTTCATCATTCTACCATTCATTGTGTGCTTGAAAAATTATTCACTTCGGCAACATATTGCGGATTTTCTACCATTTTACCAACTTTTTTTGCAGATATGTTGTGAGCCCGCAGACCTACTGAATGGCTTTACCTCGAGATTTATTTTTTAATAAAATGTTCCATCCAAACGATTTTCAAAGACAATTACGAATAGTTAGCAAAACTGAACTCAGAATGTTTTATCGAATTATCTTCTCTCACTGGGTAAAAATCCAAGTTTTATCGATTAACCAAAATACCATTACTTGTTTCAACCTTAGCCATCTACAATGTTTCCTAGGCATATCTATTATAGTTTTGTTAGATAACTGTACCGATATTCTCGAGTTCTTCAGCCACTGGTTGAATAGTTTCAGAATACATTCACGTGACTTATAACAATCTTTGATCCACCTAAGCAATGAGGATTACTTTATTCATTGACAACAATAAATTTGTTAGGGGGCTGTGGAAATGAAATGAGATTCGTATGACACTTCCAAGTTAACGTAGCTGTCAGAAAGTGTTTGATTGTGTATTTCGTATAATAAAAATGAATTTTACATTCGAAGAGTTAGCGGACATGCACCTTATTTATGGAAAATCGGGACGAAATGGAAGGTTGGCACAAAGAATGTATCGTGAAAATTTTCCTGGAAGAAATAGAATTCCTAATTGGAAAACGTTCGAAAACGTGGACAGAAGACTCGGGGAAACAGGAAGTTTTTTAATTACCAGAAGGAATGCAGGTATACAGAGAACTGTAAGAAATTATATCACAGAAGAGGAGATATTGAACTATGCTGCTGAACATCCGTCTGAAAGTAGTAGATCTATAGCTAGAGTGCTGCATGTGTCTTCATCATCTGTTTGGAGGACTTTGCATGAACAGCAGTTATACCCATATCGACTGAGGAAAGTTCAGGCACTGAAACCAGAGGACTATCCAGATCGAATTGAATTTTCTCGATGATTTTTAAGTATGTGGAGAAATAATCCGGAATTTATCAAGCAAGTGTTATACACTGATGAGGCAAAATTCACAAGGGAAGGTATTTTCAATTCTCGCAATAGCCATATTTGGGCCGAGGAAAATCCTTTTGCTATTCATCCTCATGGCCATCAAACAAAATTTTCATTGAATGTTTGGGCAGGAATAGTAGAAAACCGTTTAGTTGGTCCTTATCTTTTACCAGATAATTTGAATGGGGACAATTATAGCACTTTCTTGGGAGAAGTATTGCCTGAATTGTTAGAAGATGTTCCTCTGAATATCCGGAATGGAATGTGGTTTCAGCACGACGGTGCTTCTGTTCATTTTTCGTTAGCTGCTAGAGAGTACCTAAATCGGAAATTCGGTGACAATTGGATTGGTCGAGGTGGACCCCACAAATGGCCTGCCAGATCACCAGATTTGAATCCTGTTGACTATTTTCTTTGGGGTCATATGAAGTCACTGGTTTATGAAACAGAACCAAAAATCCAAGAAGAATTATTCGCCCGTATTCAAGCTGCATCGATAACGATTGCCGAAAATTTAGAATCATTTGAAAAAGTGCGATTTTCTATGTTGCGCCATTGCAGATCGTGTATAAGTGTTGACGGAAAAAATTTCGAACAATTACCCTATTGATTATTCATCAGATGTTCTCATTATTATTCAAAAGCACATTTGAATTTTCGATGTAAATTTCAAAAAGAAATTCGTGTTTATGACTCACTGTTCTAGAATTTCAACAGTATTGTTTCTTATCACATTATCTAAAATATGTGTAGAGAAGGTATATTTTGAACATGATATTTCTACTCAAAGATGAATTATGAGTACCGACATCCAACTAAGAGTTATGTAATTAGCTGTAAATAGACAACTTCCATTTCTTCATTTATTTAAAAAACTTCATTTACTGACTAGAGTTAGCGAAAATCTTATCAGATGGTTATTCAAATAAATTGACTTCTTCCAAATACATTTCTTTTTTTCAGGCGTATAATTAGAGTCTACTGGTAAAATTTTGTTTTTCGGCTTCATCTGTGAAAATTTGAAAACACTGTATACTTTGAGAATGTTTTTCATTTTCTTATTAATGAATATTCTTCAAGATATTTACGATTCTACAAAGAGAAGTGTGATTTCACGAATGGGAAAGACAGGATAATTGTGAACAAAAAATAATTTTCCCAAAATCCAGAATAATGGTGTTATTTTAGGATTATTGGAGCCTAACTCAGTCGAGATTCCGAATGATCGCAAATTTTATTTGGGGTCACTTTTTTCAGATCACAAAGTCACTCGAAGATCTGAGAACAATGAAAACATTTCAACAATGAAATCTATTGACAAGCACGAAAATAAGCCTCAAGAGTTATGATTTGTCATTACAATATGCTAAACATAACAAAAATTGGTACGATGATAGAAAACCCACAATAATTACCATCACTTGCAAGCGCTAAATTAATGGTAAAATCATAAAAGAGTTCAAATAATTTTGGTTTTGGAATTTCGATTATTTTACTCGATTATTAATATTCCCATATGAGAATGCACGTATCAGTTCAACTCAATTTTTCTCGAAAACTACTGGTTTTTTCATAGTGAATGTTTATTTGGTTTTTACGTAAAATTGATCAAGGAATTCAAAAAAAAAGACGGTTGTGGATATAAAGTCAGTGGCGTAAAAAATAAGGGGGGAAATTTAAGCTATTACCCCGCTGGAACGCCACTGGGTACTGATACTGAAGCAAACATACCACTGGAGGAAGCACATTCTAGCTCGTAATCGATTTGCTGAGTTTCATTAATTTATTTCTTTTAGTCCGGGAGCTACGACGAAAAGGGTCTTTTTATTTTGCAACTTCAACGCCCTGTATTTCTGAAACGGCTCATTTCCGGACACACATGTCCTACCTCATTTTTCATCATTTTGCAAGAGGAATGACGTGGTATAAGTTTGTCCGTCGAATTCTGAAACACCCTGTATATATATTATCATCCGGTAGGTAGCTCCTCCGCTAATAGACCATTTGCATGCAATAGGTCGTCCGCGTGCGATAAGTCCTCCGTATACGGAGGAGCTATCGCTTCCCCTGTAAAACAGCTTGAAACATCATGAAGCATAAGTAGAATAAATATCAGGGGGATGACCTAAGACGTGTTTTTCGGATTTTTCGTATAGTTTAGTTGGTGTCACTGTTGTGCGTATACTGTCTTGCGTATATGCTCTTGCTAAACGACAGTTGATGAAATTATAGTTTACTTCACTTGATAATTTAATACAATAATGATTACATTGTCATCAGGAATTTTTATTTTAAAATAATGATTCATCCACATATATAATTGCACATCAATGGTACCAACCATCTTCAAATACTTTGAAGTTCGGAGTCGAACAACCCATTTTTCAAATTGGAATTATTTTCTGATCCACGATGTAACAAACGTGATTTATTGTTATTTATATTCAATGGTTATCTTCATTATAGAGGCTTTTTTTCATAAATTTTGACGATCTTACTCTAGAAGGCGAACATATTTAACTTACAAAATTCTAATTCTGTGTTAGGGTTAGGTTAGATTTAAAGTGAGTGGGTCTATTCAACCCTCCACCGCAACCCGCAAGGGTTTATCGTGGCTCACACCTATTCACACTCGGCCAAATAAACCCAGTGAGTGGTCTTTCAGGTCAGATAGTAAGAGTACGGCTCTGCCGAACTCTGACATCCTAATTCGGTCCCCAGAGAGGCAGGCACAAAGTATATTCTGTATACTCATTTCTAATATTGTTTCAAAGAAATACGCTATTTATTGAAATGATGAAAATATGTCTATTTTATAGGAGATTGTTTTCGAAAAAAAATGTATTCAGGTGAAATTCTTTTCTTGAAAGTAATTTATTTAGTTCATACGTACTATTGAGTTTCATTCAATAGAAAGGTACCTACTGATGTCATTCAGTTGAAATTATTTTTTGATATAATGTGAACATACACATAAAAAAACCACATAAAAAAATAATTTTTTATTTTGTAATTTTTAGAATTATGTTGTTTTCTCATCATTTAATAAATAGTTTTTGAAACATGATCTTCTAATTTGGAAAAATATCAAAAACGTACAAAACAGGACCTCTTGAAATAATTACTCAATGATCATCAAACTAATGGTAGGTGACGTCTAAAGCCCTGTCGAGCAAGGAATTCCAAATCGAGAAATTGAAATGTATTGGAGAATAATTACTTTATTATAGATATTCACTTAAGATTTTTTCATAAATTTTGATGAGCTCACTAGAAGTCGAACAGATTTATTCTACGGTATTTTGCTTCTGTGTATTCATTTTCAATATTTTTTTGAAGAAATGATCTACTTATTGAAATGATGAAACTGTGTCCAATCTAGAATAATTGTTTTCGAAAAAAATGATCTAGGTGAAATTCTCTTGAAAATAATTTATTTAGGTCATATGTATGTATCATTCAGTTTCATTTAATAAAAAGTTACTGATTGTTGGTATCAACTGAACGAGGACTTTATGAATAACATATTCTTTATTTATTTATCATCTGTTGCTGTTGAGCGGTAAATATTCCAGTATTGAAAAAGTCTATCAAACATTGGTACATTTGCTATTCAATACAGTTATCAGCATGTAATTATGTAATTGTAACTAACTGAAAAAAAAAAATTATCGTTTGAAGGGTGGGGTTGTCGTGAACGGCGGTGGTGTACCGTCTTCATTGCCGATATGTCCATGTCGTGATATGGGTCGGAGCCCTATTTTCGAAGGTGAATTAAAATAATAAATAAAGGTGGTAGGGTTTCGAGAGTTTGGAACTATGTAATTGAATAATTCCTCCTCTGTTAAACTCTATTTTCAATTCCTCGATTTTTGATAGTTTTTGAGTTATGAACGAATAACTGAATGTCATTTTTTTTCACCTCAATTTGTTAATGATAATTGCAATTTACTATTACTGTAAATTCAGGAGTGGGTTTGCTTGGCCTCTTCTAATTCAAAAAAGTTAATCTCAAGTAATAGACCAAAAATTAAAATTTAATGAGCGAAATGGTTCAAATCGTTCAACTAGTTTGTGGAAAAGAAGTGATTAGATTACGACAGTATAATGTGCGATCTAACATTTCATCAATTGATATCAATTCATAATCTCACAATCGTCATATGAAAATATTTCTGGAGCATGTTATATTAATCGCTTCATTATTCTGATGATGCCAACTAAGTTCACTTGTAATTGAAACCCATTGGAAAAGGAAGCAAATATGACAAATATAAAATGAAATAAAACGTAAAAATATGTTTAGAAAAAAATCGATGCTCATCGATTTTTTTCTTCTTGTTCCTTAAGATCTCTACTCTTTGATGGTGTCAAAAAAGTATACATTACTATTGGAAATTGTCTCAGAAAATGCAAAAAAAATTAAAAAACTTGAATCTGAAAATTGTTTTTTCATCATTATGTTAAATTCTGAGAATTCTGAGCTATTTATTGAAATTTTATTCAAATAATAATGATATTTATTTTTTCAAGTCATGTTCTGGAAATGTAGAAGATCTATTTTTCACGTCTAATTGTTTCAAATATGAATCTTTCAAAAATATTGTTGCATTTCCGCATTGTAGAATTTAATATTGAAATACTCAAAAAAATAAAATATATATATCAATCAATCAAAAAAAAAATATATATATATATATATATATATATATATATATATATATATATATATATATGTATATATATATATATATATATATATATATATATATATATATATATTTATATATATATATATATATATATATATATATATATATATATATATATATATATATATAGTGTGTCTCACTTCTCATGGAAACACCAAGTATCTTCCGTAATATTCGAGGTAGAACGATGAAACTCTCTGGACTGATGAAAATGCTCGAAATGGACGTACCACTTGAATGGGGCTGGCCAAAGTGATATACACTGTCCGCCACTCGCGATGGAACACCCCATTTTTGTCGGTAAAACATATTAGGGGGCAAAACAGGCTCAAAATTCTTTCAGATTCGTGATCAGGACTACCAACTTACTACGAATACACTGTTTTCCTGAAAAAATTTCAGTCCTGAAAAATCCGAATTTGTCTCACTTCTTATGGAAACACCCCCGTATCTTCCGTAATATTCGAGGTGGAACGATGAAACTCTCAAGAATGATGGAAATGCTCAAAATGCACCTACCACCTGAATGGGGTTGGCCAAAGTCCGCCACTCGCGATCGAACACCCCATTTTTAGGTAAAACATATTACGGCGCAAAATAGTTCGCTTCCAATATCTGAACCCCTTAATTCTATCTGGAGATTAGTCTCAGATATGAAAGATACAGATGATGTGAGATGCTATCATCCATTTTGAGCCTATCTGAGTAAAATGTCACAGCACCAAATTCTCAGATTATCGAGATAGTGTGAGGCAGTGTATGAAAAATTATCGATGGCGGCATCTATTATAACTGAAGAAAATTATTCGTAAAACTAATTCTGGTTGCTGAACATCCAAATTCTATCGCAACCAGAAGTGAGAGATCCCGATTGATGAGCAAAAACTGCAAAAAATGGAAAAAATCTATATTCAAAGGTTCACATCTCGAAAACTGTACAATTCTGAGCTTTGGCTGTGGACACTTTCAATCAGCACATCAAGAACTACAACATATCAAAATTCCGGCAAAATTCAAGGCAAGCCATTTCTCATAAGAATCAAAATATTGAGGAAACATTTTACCATCCGAAGCAAAATTAATCTTCATACTCATTGCAACACCTTACTGTTGATTTTTAAAGAAAAAATCGCACTCGGTGAACGGGTAGAATTTTGATCATTTTACCTACTTGTTGAATTGTTGTCTGAAATCATTTGAAGGGATTGAATAACATCAGTTTCATTGAATCATGCGGTGCCCTGAAATCACCATGGAAAACAGTTGCTCATTGATATCTACTGTCAACCTGACATTATTGTTGAAAGATCTTGTTGTATTGACACCCAAACCAGTTTTAATTGCATTTGTTGTTTCTAGTATTGTTGTTCTTTGAATCACCGTTGTTCCTGTTGTTTCTGCCATGTTTTTGTTCCCATTGTGTTTATTGTTCCTGTATTTGTGTTGGATATTGTTCCTGTGTTCCAGTTGATTTCTGTTCGTGAGTTCCTGTTCATATTTTATTATTTCTGAAGTTCCCATTTTAACTGATATCAGCTCATTTTGATTGACAAAGTTCAACATGGCACGTCAGTCACTTCAAGCAAAAATTGAGATTGTTTTAATTGTTGGTGAAGGGGTGAGGTCTTATCGTGAAGCGGCCGCTGAATTTAATAGAAGACACCCGCTAGAGGTAGCTGTACACCCTGGAACTGTACATAAAATATATAATCTATTCGTGAGCACTGGCCAAGTAACAAAGAACAGAAAAATTGTAAAACATTATATTGATAATGATACGATATTGACGGCTCATCAAGCTGATCCTAGAATTAGTTTGAAAAACTTATCGCTTCAACTCAATATGAGCCGCAGTAAAATATGGAGGTGTTTATAGAGGCATAAAATGCATGTGTTCAAACCCAAATTTTTACATACTTTGCACGAAGGAGATGAAATCCGCCGTATGGAGTATTGTTTATGGATGCAGGGAAATTATCTCAATGACAGGAATTTTTTAAAGTATATCTTATACAGTGATGAGGCTACCTTTACCACGATTGGTGTTGTATCTTCCCAGAACATGAGGTTTTGGGCTCAACAAAAACCAAATTGGGTGGTGAATTGTAGAGACCAAAGACCAAATATCTCAGAAAATTAATGTGTGGTGTGGTATCCTGAACGAAAATAATATCGGGCCATTTTTTTTTCGATCAAAATTTAAACTGACGACTATTCTTTGATTTTCTCGAATATGTTGGAAGAACTACCTTTGGATGTGAGACACAGCATGATTTTTCAGTTAGATGGTTCACCAGTCCACAAGAGTGGCATAACAAGGGTTTGGTTGAATAGGAATCTACCTATGAAATGGATAGGACCTAATAGCACTCTCGTAGTATGGCCACTATGATCCCCAGATTTAACTCCACTGGATTTTTATTTATGGGAGAACTTGAAGAATAAAGTTTATAAGAATAGGCTGACAAATAAGGAAGATCTCCGTGCAAGAATTATACAAGCGTGTAGAGAAATCACACCTAGAGAACTGAGAAGAGTTGAAGGAAATAATAGAAGGCGCATAGAAAAATATGTTCCAGTGGAGGGAAATTTCATAGAAGGCACGAAAATATAAAATTGTCAATTTATATATATATATATATATATATATATATATATATATATATATATATATATATATACTGGGTGTCCCACATTTTATGTGACAGGCAATATCTGGTTTGTTGAAGGAGATACACAAAAATGTTTCATACAAAAGTTTTAGGAGTTCATGAGAGCTATATTTTGATATAATTTTTAAATATACAGGGTGTTTGGTGTAGGTGCTACAGACCAAAATTCCATTTTTTAAAATAGAACGCCCTGTATATCATTACATATTCAGATGCTACGTTAAATTCTGATATCATTTCATGTTTGGTTTTTGAAATTCGGTTACGGCGTTGTTGAGTTATTGCACTTTTCTTTAAACATAAAGTTTCAAAAAAACTTATTTACTCGTACACGAATCCAGTCTATATGTTTTATTAAATTGAACTAGACTACTACTGAATACAAACCATTATTATCACCTCTACGATACGATATCGATATCAGTTGAATATAATATTGAAATTCTTGAGAATGTGACTAACTTGAGGGTGAATTGCTTTATATTGCACAATTTCATCAAGTAGCTTATGCTTGTTGATGCCATAGTAACAAATGTTGTTGAATTGTATCTACTTGTCAGTTCGATTCAGTGATTCTTTGCAAAACAGTAACTGTGTTCTTTATGCGAAAACTCCAGTATGCCTTTCGCGTTTAGTCCAAGTGATTGCATTGATATGTTATTAATTTTTGGGGAATGTCAGAAAAACTGCCGTCGAGCACAACGTCTATACCAAGAACGTTTTCCAGACAGACCCATTCCGTCATGAATGACTTTTTCGAGAGTTGTAGAAAAATTGCGAACTGGGTCATTTCCTTCTACTATAAAGCATCGTCATCATACGAGATCTGTTAGAACTGAAGATTTAGAGATCAATGTGTTGGCTTATATTATTATTCATCCACATGTTTCTATCCGTACTCTTGCAGAAGAAGTCGGTGTGAGTAAATCTAATGTACAGAGAATTCTGAAAGAAAATAAATACCACCCATTCAAAATTCAGTTGTTACAAGGTTTGAAACCCACGGACTTTGAACGACGACTTGAATTCATTGCTTGCATTCAGGTAATATTACATGAAAGTCCTAACATATTCAGTCAAATTTTGTGGAGCGATGAATCGCGATTCCACAATAATGGAGTTGTGAATCTTGGTCTCAAGAAAATCCCCACAGGGTCCGCGAAAGTAACTTTCAAACTACTTGGGGTATTAATGTATGGTGTGAATTGTTCAATGGCCGCATCATAGGACCTTACTTTTTCAATGAAAATCTCAATAGAAAATGATTTGATCCAGTTGATGGAAGATATTCCCATAGCAGAACGACAAGGAATTTGGTGGCAACAAGATGGTGTTCCTCCTCACAATTCACAGGTTGTTACTGAATATCTGGATAGAACGTACCCAAATAGATGGATTGGTAATAAGGGTCCAATTCGGTGGCCGGCTCGTTCCCTAGATTTATCACCGCTTGATTTTTTCCTATGGGGTTATTTGAAAGATATTATTTTCACTACTCCCCCTTTGAATGTGGATGATCTGAAAATGAAAATTCGACTAGCGTGCAGTGATATTACGCCTGATATTATAAGAGCGACTTGTACGAGAGAAGTGATTCGACGTTTCGAAGCCTGTATAATATCTAATGGGCATCACTTTGAACAATTTTTATGACTTATTTCTAGGTACCTACCATTCTTATGAAATGATTTATCAAGTTATATTATTTACATTGTTATTAATTAAAGATTTGTTTTCGAATACACCTCTTTCAATTTCGCAATTGTTTCATATTCAAAATGATTCCTGACTGAATTCCACAACTCAAAATTGAAACCATTACTTCGAACACCCAAAATTTTGACTAATTTTCATGTGATCTGATGCAAAGAGAATAATTGTATGAGATATTTTTAAAAATAATAATCGTTCTCAAGACTTTACATTTTAAGCAATAACTCAACAACGCCGTAACCGAATTTCAAAAACCAAACATGAAATGATATCAGAATTTAACGTAGCATCTGAATATGTAATGATATACAGGGCGTTCTATTTTAAAAAATGGAATTTTGGTCTGTAGCACCTACACCAAACACCCTGTATATTTGAAAATTATATCAAAATATAGCTCTCATGAACTCCTTAAACTTTTGTATGAAACATTTTTGTGTATCTCCTTCAACAAACCAGATATTGCCTGTCACATAAAATGTGGGACACCCGGTATATATATACGCATATATATATATATATATATATATATATATATATATATATATATATATATATATATTGTGGAAGATATTGAAGGAAATGACACCTAAAAATAATAAAGAACTTAGATTCACGGAGATTGAGGTGAGTGAAAATCAAGTTGTGAAAGATATATGTGAAATGCCCGAGGTTTTAAACAAATATTACGTTGACAGTATCAAAGAAATAGTCAACAATATAGATTACATTGGTCCAGATTTTCCTATTGTAAATAGAACTAACAATATCTACTTAAAAAGTTTTAAATTAATTAACAGAGATACTTTAAAGGAAATTATTTTTGAATTGGCAAATAAAGGAAGTCCTGATGATATAAATGCAGAATTTTTAAAAAATTGTTTTGATAATGTTGCAATGCCCTTAATTAATGTCATAAATACTTCTATAGAAACCAGTACCATCCCATCAATCTTAAAAATTTCAACTATAACACCAATTGCTAAAGTCGCTAATTCGAATAAGGCATCTGATCTTAGACCAATCAATATGCTCTGTACTATTGAGAAAGTATTGGAAAAAGTAGTCTATAGGCAACTAGTTGAATATTTAGAAGAAAATAGTTTGTTAAGTAGTGTACAATCAGGATTTAGGGGCAAACACAGTTGCGAAACAGCACTGCAGTATGTTTTAGATGAGTGGAAACTAAACCGAAATAATAAATTAATCACAGGTGCTGTTTTTTAGATCTTCAGAGGGCATTTGAAACTGTTAACGACTCTTTACTTATTAGAAAACTAGAAAGTTTTGGTATTATTGATGATGCTTTAAAATGGATGATGGAATATTTAGATAATAGAAAACAGAAATTAAAATTAAATAACATTTTATCTTCAGAAATTATAAACGAGTGTGGTGTACCGCAAGGTAGCGTGTTAGGTCCTCTTCTATTTTTATTGTATATCGATGATATTCGATTTATAATTGATAGATGCTTTATTCATCTGTTTGCAGATGATACTTTGATATATTATGCATCAAATGATCTGCTTGATATAATTAATGTAATAAATGAGACACTAAAATCTGTATATAACTGGTGCTGCTTCAACTCGTTAAAAATTAATAAAAATAAAACAAAATTCATGATTATAGGAAATGAGAAGCAGTACCATGACTTCAAAAAATATAATTACAATATTAAAATATCAAATGATAAAACTGAGTTAGTAAGAAAAATTAAATATTTGGGTGTAATTGTAGATAATAAAATATTTTTTAAGGAACATGCTTCATATATTATTAAAACAATAGCATTCAAAATCTAAGCACTTAAACCAATGGTCGCTTTTACTTTTGTATAATAGCTTGATTTTACCTCATTTTACTTATTGTGGAACCATCTTGTACTTACTAAACCAAAATGAAATTGGAAGACTTCAGAAACTTCAAAATAGAGGAATGAGAGTAATATTATCTTGTGATAGAAGAACACATATAACATTAATGTTGAATACATTAAAATGGTTATCAGTAAAAAATTACTTTCGTTATTTAGCATTAATATTTATTTTTAAAATTAAAACTGGTGATGTTCCTGTATATTTACGTGACAAATTAAAGTATAACTTTGAATATCATGAATACAATACAAGAAATCGCAATAACTTTCATATACGTCAGACTAGTAATGTCAATTCAAATAATACAGTTTTCATTAAAGCAGTTCAAGCATTCAACGAACTACCGGAGGATATTAAGAATGCTACCTCTCTAAATATATTTAAAAGAAAATTAAAAGTGCACCTTTTAGACCTACAAAGTGTTTAGTATAGGAACCTGCTAATACAGTTTTTTTTTCTCCTTTTTATTTTATTTATTGTGCTGCTTTTATTTATATGTTTCAATGTACATGATTTTAAATTTTAATTGTGACATTTAAATTTTTAAATTAGATTAAGACTAATATTGTAACTGCATTAGCTTGTGCTAAATAAACGATACATATATATATATATATATATATATATATATATATATATATATATATATATATATATATATATATATATTTGAAGGACAGTCTTTGCTGACTAAAACAAACAAATATTATATTTTAGAGATAAGAGAGTAGTGAAGTGCGTTCCGGGAGAATCAGTGACAGTGAAAGATTATAGAAATGCGGGTAAAGTGATTTGGGTTGAGGCTAGAATTGAAAAGAAAATTGGAAGGTCGACATATATAGTTGAAGTACCGGAATTAGATAATATTAAATGGAAGCGTCACATTGATCAGATAAAAACACTCCATATCAAAAATGCTATATTTCCTAATGGAGATTTTCAGAGTTCAACCGATAACAATACAGTTCACGATGTTAAAGTTGTTTCAAATACTGCAGACCTTTCCACTTCCCGTGACATGAACTGTTCGAATGAAAATGTAATCTCGCGACCAAAGCGTACGTTAAAACTATCTGAACGCTTTACTTATACTCATATACTCATAAATTTGAAAACAACTGACAAGGTGTTTTGTTTGTATAATGGGGACAAGATTGTACCATTGGGTTATTTTGAATGCAAGGTCATTCATCAAGATAAACAATTTGATTTAGATATATTGACGGTGGCCCACCATTACTAGGGCGCGATTCTTTCAATCAGTACAATTTGGGCATTTCCGAAGTATATTACGCGGACGTACCCGATGATTTATAAGTTTTGATTGGTGAATACATCTCTCTTTTTTCTCCTGGTTTGGGTACTTTCAATAAGGGACTAATGTCAATAAAATTAAAATCAGATTCTGTTACTCCAAAATTTTTCAAAGCACGTCCTTTACATTTTGCCATTAAGGGAGGGGTGGAAAAGGAACTCCTGCGGTTAAATGATCTTTGAGTAGGTAATCCAACAGGTTCAGTATTCTGAGTGAGCATCTCCTATCGTCCCAGTTTTGACAAAAAGATGGTACCGTTAAGATGCGGAGATTTTAAAGTTACTGTGAATCCTATCATCGGAATCGACCCATATATATATATATATATATATATATATATATATATATATATATATATATATATATATATATACGCATATATATATATATATATATATATATATATATATATATATATATACAAAACTTGGGAATTTCTTTGGGTGAACAGCAGAACGGAAGTGTACTCTTATAACACAAGTTATTCCAATATTTCGATAAAATTTATTATCATCTTCAGGGAAAAGCTACAAATGTTTTATGGTGATAATACAATATGAAAAAGTTTTTTTTTATTTTAATAATGATATAAAAATTTTTTTATACAACTTACTGTTAGTGAGGTTGGCCGTGTCGAAAAGAATGTTATATCTAAACAATTGAAACATGTCAATACAATAAAATAGTCATCAAGTTAAAAGAGGTAGACACCTCACTGGATACAAAGAAGAATAATGAATTAAAACTTTTAATAAAATTCGTTATTTGTTTTAAAATTATGGGAATACCGGTAAACGCCATGTGCATTTAGAAACAAGAGAGAGAGGCACAAGACAGTTGACATTTAGACAATGACAGTTGTCATGTCATTATATTATAAAGGTGTGTTAGTTTGTAAATGATAACAATCTGGAACACAAAGGGAACTGATTATGGAACAAGTGTGATCAGAGACATCTGCTGTTCTGTAAGTAAATAAATGAGAGAAAATCCACCAAATCAAATATATTAATCAATTAACAAAATCCTCAGTGGTCTTGAGGAATGGAATGAAGAAAATATTTACTCAAAATAAAACCCTGCCTTAGGGAGGTTGGAAGTATTGTTGAAACAATATCAAATATTATGATTTATATTGGAGAAGAGAACCCAGAATTATTGTTCATTTGGAAATTATGTAAATTTTTATCAATGTCTAATAAGAAGGCATAGATTCCACTGAGATGATCAATGTCAGACCTTTTATTAAGGCAGTTATCTGATTGTAATATGAAAGACATTTCCAAAAACAATCTTTTAGATGTATTTCTTTCAGTTGATAAAATTTTTTGCTGAATTAAAGTTCATGTTATGACCTTCTTTGTAAATATGATTGCTGAGAGCACATCTCTCAGGATGTAATCTACTGTCACTCTTATGTGACGAGATTCTGTCTTTTAGTAATCTTGACGTTTGACCAATATATTCACTACTACAATTTAGACAAGGAATGGAATAAATTAGATTAGACTGAAGGTTGATGGGAGTTTTATCTTTAAGTTTAGAAAATAGTTTATTAATGGTGTATTATTAATAAACTATTTTCTAAACCTAAAGATAAAACTCCCATCAACCTTCAGTCTAATCTAATTTATTCCATTCCTTGTCTAAATTGTAGTAGTGAATATATTGGTCAAACGTCAAGATTACTAAAAGACAGAATCTCGTCACATAAGAGTGACAGTAGATTACATCCTGAGAGATGTGCTCTCAGCAATCATATTTACAAAGAAGGTCATAACATGAACTTTAATTCAGCAAAAAATTTTATCAACTGAAAGAAATACATCTAAAAGATTGTTTTTGGAAATGTCTTTCATATTACAATCAGATAACTGCCTTAATAAAAGGTCTGACATTGATCATCTCAGTGGAATCTATGCCTTCTTATTAGACATTGATAAAAATTTACATAATTTCCAAATGAACAATAATTCTGGGTTCTCTTCTCCAATATAAATCATAATATTTGATATTGTTTCAACAATACTTCCAACCTCCCTAAGGCAGGGTTTTATTTTGAGTAAATATTTTCTTCATTCCATTCCTCAAGACCACTGAGGATTTTGTTAATTAATTAATATATTTGATTTGGTGGATTTTCTCTCATTTATTTACTTACAGAACAGCAGATGTCTCTGATCACACTTGTTCCATAATCAGTTCCCTTTGTGTTCCAGATTGTTATCATTTACAAACTAACACACCTTCATAATATAATGACATGACAACTGTCATTGTCTAAATGTCAACTGTCTTATGCCTCTCTCTCTTGTTTCTAAATGCACATGGCGTTTACCGGTATTCCCATAATTTTAAAACAAATAACGATTTTTATTGAAAGTTTTAATTCATTATTCTTCTTTGTATCCAGTGAGGTGTCTACCTCTTTTAACTTGATGACTATTTTATTGTATTGACATGTTTCAATTGTTCAGATATAACATTCTTTTCGACACGGCCAACCTCACTAACAGTAAGTTGTATAAAAAAATTTTTATATCATTATTAAAATAAAAAAAAACTTTTTCATATTGTATTATCACCATAAAACATTTGTAGCTTTTCCCTGAAGATGATAATAAATTTTATCGAAATATTGGAATAACTTGTGTTATAAGAGTACACTTCCGTTCTGCTGTTCACCCAAAGAAATTCCCAAGTTTTGTATATATATATATATATATATATATATATATATATATATATATATATATATATATATGCGTATATATATATATATATATATATATATATATATATATATATGGGTCGATTCCGATGATAGGATTCACAGTAACTTTAAAATCTCCGCATCTTAACGGTACCATCTTTTTGTCAAAACTGGGACGATAGGAGATGCTCACTCAGAATACTGAACCTGTTGGATTACTCAAAGATCATTTAACCGCAGGAGTTCCTTTTCCACCCCTCCCTTAATGGCAAAATGTAAAGGACGTGCTTTGAAAAATTTTGGAGTAACAGAATCTGATTTTAATTTTAATGACATGAGTCCCTTATTGAAAGTACCCAATCCAGGAGAAAAAAGAGAGATGTATTCACCAATCAAAACTTATAAATCATCGGGTACGTCCGCGTAATATACTTCGGAAATGCCCAAATTGTACTGATTGAAAGAATCGCGCCCTAGTAATGGTGGGCCACCGTCAATATATCTAAATCAAATTGTTTATCTTGATGAATGACCTTGCATTCAAAATAACCCAATGGTACAATCTTGTCCCCATTATACAAACAAAACACCTTGTCAGTTGTTTTCAAATTTATGAGTATATGAGTATAAGTAAAGCGTTCAGATAGTTTAAACGTACGCTTTGGTCGCGAGATTACATTTTCATTCGAACAGTTCATGTCACGGGAAGTGGAAAGGTCTGCAGTATTTGAAACAACTTTAACATCGTGAACTGTATTGTTATCGGTTGAACTCTGAAAATTTCCATTAGGAAATATAGCATTTTTGATATGGAGTGTTTTTATCTGATCAATGTGACGCTTCCATTTAATATTATCTAATTCCGGTACTTCAACTATATATGTCGACCTTCCAATTTTCTTTTCAATTCTAGCCTCAACCCAAATCACTTTACCCGCATTTCTATAATCTTTCACTGTCACTGATTCTCCCGGAACGCACTTCACTACTCTCTTATCTCTAAAATATAATATTTGTTTGTTTTATGCTTCTAGGACGCGATTTTTTGTAACCATATTCGAATTTGGCAATAGGGAGTCAAAACGAGTTCTCAAATTCCTTCCAAACAATAATTTGGCAGGACTACTTTTTGTACGACAATGAGGAGTGTTGCGATAGTCGAATGAAAAGTTATTGAGAACTAAATTGATATTTGTTTGATTAATTTTACCTAACTCACTCAAAAGGGCCGTTTTGATTGTTTTCACGCAATTCTCCGCCGTACCATTAAAAGAAGGATGGTAAGGAGGTGTCGTAATGTGACCTACATTATTCTGAGCTAAAATCTTCTCAAATTCTTGAGAACTGAAAGATTTGCCGTTATCTGTAACGATCTGATTTGGTAATCCAAAACAACCCCTTAGAATCTCTATTGTCAACCTCGAGGTATAGAAAACATAGGAAAAACCTCCAACCACTTATTATGAGCATCCATAACTATCAAAAAATACTTATTTTTGAATGGACCCGTAAAATCTAAATGCAACCATTCATAGACAACGTATTTAAAAAATATTTCATTGTCAGATTTTCACTAAATAATTTTACAAAAACGCAACACGTGTTTCGCCATACAATGGCTTTTTCGGGCGTGTCTACTAACAATATTATAAATATTCAATGCTTGATATATCTAGTTTCACAATTAGAAGTAGGTACCTGACTTTGTAATGAATTAAATTATCTGAGCTTATCTCCCAATTTTCACATTCGAAAAATATTTAGTAACGGGGAATTATTCAATTCCAATTGATCATTCAGTAAATTACCCGAATTCCTGATTATATTAATTTCAGGGTATTCTAGAAGATTGAGTTTCAAACTCTTCTCTTATAAATGTAACAAGTCGTATTCATGATTGAACTCATGCCCTTCTGCTGAAAGGTGGTTTGCAAATGTGGAATTGGTCTTTCTATTCACAAAACTAGTTCTATGCTCTTTAATTCTTTGCGAAAATGTTCTCCCCGTTTGGCCAATATACAGTTTTGGCAAGAGCCACAAGTCAGCTTATATACTCCTGAGCTATCCGACACTGAAGTTTTGTCTTTTATTGTTTTTTAATAAATTTACTCATTATGCTTATTATTCGTTCTGTAAGCTACGTTTACGCATTACCTTTTTAAACGGACAATCGGACAATATCATTGGTTGGTTCACCCAAATGACAATGTCCTATAACTGACGTTATCGCATCTTAATTTGGGTAGATCAGGTCTATGACTTGCTTTTGTAGTTTTTTGGAAAGAATGGAGTCTATAATGTCTACCTTATGACCGTTGCTGACCGCGATTTGTTTGATCAAATTCAGCTCTCTCTGGAAATTACTTTCAGACAGTGGAATATTCAATAGTTTGTGAAGCATAATATTGAATGCAGCAACTTCATGCTCACGAAGAATTAAAGAGCATAACAGTAGTTTTGTAAATAGAAGGACCAATTCCACATTTACAAAACACCTTTTAGCAGAAGAACATGAGTTCAATCATGAAAGCGACGTGTTACAGTTAGAAGATAAGAGTTTGAAACTCAATCTTCTAGAATGTTTAGAAATCAATAGAATCAGTAATTCGGGTAATTTACTGAATGAACAATTAGAATTGAATTACTCCCCTTTACTAAATATTTTTTCAAATGTGGAAACTGGGACATAAGCTCAGGAATTTTAATTCATCACAAACTTAGGTAAAAATCAAGTACTTGAAATGTAGATACGTCTAATTGTAAAACTAGATATATTGAGCATTGAATATGTAGAATATTGTTAGTAAAGATACGCCCGAAGAAGCCATTGTATGGCGAAACACGTGTTGCGTTTTCGTGAAATTTTTAAGTGAAAATCTCACAATAAAGTGTTATGGATTTTCATCAAGTATCGGCCAATTCCATCATATACATCTATAGTCAATTTTATATCGATAATGAACAAAATGAGCTCTACTATAGTCTATTTCAAAAGAGTGTAGAGTAATAAAATCTCATTAAGTATTCAAAAGCGCTACAGGGTGATCCGTCAATAAATTCTGTCACTTCCCTAGTCCGCATTGCAAAATTATGTCGTTTCATAAAGAGCAGATAGGTATCACCCTGTTTTAAGGGATTTGTCCATTGTTATCGACGGATAAATACTGAGCCAGAGGCGCGCTAGTGGGATAATTGCCAAAAGAATATGCATTCATAAAAATTATATTAAAGGAAATAAAAATTCAATACAGCAGAACAATGTTATTAAAAAAATATAAAATGTAACAATAAAATATATACGAACCGAAATCGGGAAATACTCACAAACACACACGAACGAACTTTACGTATTGAAACCCTTGTGGGGACTTTAAATCAATTTATTCACAAAAACGACAAGAACTTTACTGGATACGTTATTACAATTTGATACTTGAACAATACTAAAACTGTGAACTTCCCTTAACGTTTAACAACACTCTATTTATACCCTAATTGAATGTTCTAGAGATTACTAGGTACAATTTTCGAGAACCTTCCGAGAAAATAATTATTCAGACTACCCTTAATTCTAAACCCTAACCTAAGCAAAAGTGTCACTGTCACTGATACACTGGTCTCTGTCCAGATTGCTTATCCCGCTACAGTATATTTACAATTCAATTAAATTATTCTACATCAGTATAGTCTTCATCCGAAGAACTGTCATCATCCTCTGGTGTTATAATTATAGGGTCAACCACCTGATCGACCAAGTTGTCCAGTTCCCACATTTTATCTTCCTCTTTTAAAACATGCTGGATTGCTTTTTGCCAGTTTTCTGATGTGATTTCCATAATGGCTTGATCAAACAATACCTTGACATCTTTCATTTTAAATGTGGTATTGTGCCTTGCAACATATCCTTTAACTTGTGCCCATATAAGTTCTATAGGATTTAATTCGCAATGATATGGCGGTAGGCGCAGCACAGTTACTTTATACTTTTCTGCTACATCTTCTTCGGCATATTTCATGAAGCGAGATTTATGTTGTTTTACTATGGCTAGTAGTTCCTTCTTTACTGAATTCGTCTCAAACTGAATACCTTTATTTGACAGCCAGTTAATAATTTCTTGCTTTCTCCAAGCTGAAGTTGGTACCTTCTCTAAGCGCCTTGAATGGTAGCTTGCATTATCCATAACCACGACCGAATCAGCTGAAAGAAATTTTAACATTTCCCCGAAGTAGTCTTCGAAGACATCCGAATTCATGTCCTCATGATAATCTCCCGTCCGGCACGACTCAAAGCTTAACAAACCTTCTTTTAAAAATCCGTCTTCGCTTCCAATGTGAGCAATTATAAGCCTCTTCCCTTTTCCCGAAGGCACTTTAATACCCGTCGAAAGGCCTTCTATGAAAGCTTGGCGAGAACTTGTTATATTTTTATCTTGCCACATTTTTTTGACTATATAACCTTCGTTTATCCACGTCTCATCAAGATAAAAAATTTTCTTTTGCTCTCTGCGGTACTGCTTTATAGTTGTCAAATATTTGCGTCTCCAGCAAACAATTTCATCACTTTCCAGTAATAGTGCCTTTCGATTGTGCTTTTCCCAGGCAAAATTCATACTTTTTAAAGTTTTCCATAAAAGTTTTCTGGATATCAAAGGAATATCGTTATCTTGGCTTATCTCGATAAATATTTTTTCAAGAGTGGGTATTTCCTTTTTAAAATAAAACGAATGAACTTTTCTTCGAATGTCACATTTGGTGTCTTCATCTAAGATTTTTATTGGTCTTCCTGATTTTCTCTTGCATGGACTGACCTGGCCTGATATCTTTCTTTCTCGCAATAATTTAAAAATCGTGGACTGTCCAATTCCAGTCATTCGGGCACATCGCTCAACACTTTCTTGCACAGACAAACTAGGGTGATCGTGTTTTATGCAATCATATACATTTAAAATTATAACTTTTTCGCAAACAGATAGCGGAGAATTTTTTACACTTCTTTTCTTTGGAGTAAATGTCCCCATTTTATAACTTTTTCACTATTTCTATATCACAATATCACTGTACGTTTAATTGGTGTAGTAACAATTACTATTATAACTCGAATGTTTAAGACACCATTACAATATATTTAAACCCTTTTTCTTAATTACCTGGGTTTAATAGGTATTGCATGATTGGTGGGCAGGGTCAAAAAGGGATTATTATAATGACATGGCACCTCGGAACTAAGTGTTAACCCTTTTTTGAGAAATCATGCTCAAGTATATGAACCCAAATTGCATATTAAATAAGTTTACAAGAACCACTAAAATTAATCTTAATCTTTTTTTAAGAAAATTTACTTACCTAAATACATGTAGGTACTTAGTTTTAGACCAAATTACTTCCCAAAAATGGCCTTTTATTATTATCTATGTCTGTAATTTTTAATTTACTTTAATTATTAAGTTTAATAATCCTAAGATTTGCCTACGCCCATGGACGACAACGAAATTCAGGCAAATTTTATGACACTTCATGATTTATTACTCTACACTCTTTTGAAATAGACTATAATACTTTTGATATTTCAGAGGAAACCGGATAAATTTATAGAATGTCCTTCAGAAATTAAGAAAAGGTGGTTTTGTAGAAAACCCTTGGAAGAAGTAACGGTTGCTGATAAAAATGAGCATGCCGAAATGGAAATGTGCCGAGAAAATTGTATTCCTAACAAAAATTTCAAACTGATGGAGATTACTAGTGTCGGCAAAAAAAAGAACTCATTACCAAATGATCTAGAGAAGGCAGAGAGTCTTCCTTCAGATAATAGAGGAAAATCATGTATTCTGAAATGTAATGGAACTTTTAGAAATAATCAGGAATGTCAGGCCCATCCCACGATAAAGGGAGATAATTATATGATGTGGGAATTCTCTATGCCCAATCCATGAAAAAGCTTCTCACTTTCATCTAGATAACTTGCTTGTGAAGAGATGAGAAAATTTTACCAAGACCATTCCAGAACATACCGGTATATTCTGGAATGTTTGAAAATAGTGTGAAAGGTTCGGAAATATTCCGAAACATACCAGATCATTGTGAAACATCTCAGAACAGTCTTCATTACTGTGGGATATTTCGGAATATTGTGGACCATTCGAAGTCCTTTAAGTGTGGATGAGGCTCCCAATTGATAAAGATATATAGAGTAAGTTCCGTTGATCCCATATAATTTAAAATTCATACTCTTATTTCAGCTGTATTATCTCATTTGAACTCTTTGAGCAAAGGCCTCAGCTATATGTCTTTTGATAAAATTCGCTTGACCAAAGTATGTTTTCAATTATCAATTTTAATTTTAAAAAAGGTGAAAATATATCTACCTATGGACAACAAGAAGTAAAGATACACCTCAACCTTCAAAATATGTCTGTCTGTTTAAAATCTGTTCACTAAGGAAAACAAAACCAATGCATTTGGAACCATTCTTCATCAGATATGTCGCAATGGTTTGTTTGTTTGTTTGGCCGCCTAAAATCAGCAAGCTCTCAGTCTGAAGTCATCACTCGAGGGTCACCCTGTACATAACAGAAAGTGATAAAAACAACAAGGTCGGATATAACATAATAAAATGGAAAAATATATGCTGTCTGGTGTCAGTGACCAAAAACTTATTTACTAGAAACTATCCACGTTAATATGGATTTCCATTGTCTAATATATTATAAATTGATTTGAAAACTTTCAAAAAATTTAAAAATGAAAAGGATTGATTGAAAATAACAATTTTATTAAACAAAAAAACGGAAATTACAGAGAAATAACATACAAGCCACTACCAAAACAAATAAAGTAAATTGAAATGTTAATAAAAGCTGAAAAAAAAATTAAAAAATATTATTTAAAAAAATGAAAAATAAAAATTAAAAGATCCCAAACCAAGTTATGTCACGACGTTTCGATTGTTAGTATCCACAATCGTCTTCGGGTGATAACTTGACTTATTCCTCTGAAATCTGACTATTTATAGGTCATTTGAGTGCTTTCACCTATCCCCTCTTCACTCTTACCGCTTCATTGGTTTTAGCGGGAGATGACCGTTTGGCGGGAATTGGTCGTTTTTTGCTTGATTAGAGGTTTCCATATGTTACGTATCTCTATGCTAGATTGACAAAATGCGTTGTTAGACAACATATACGCGGCTTCTTTGAATTTTCTCCTAAACCAGTGTTCCTCTTTGTGGATGATTTCAGCTTGAGCCCACTTGATGTTATGTTGATGAGTGCAAACATGCTCTGCTATTCCGGATTTGCTGGTTTCTCCTTGCTGTGTGTGTTTTTTGTTCTCAGTAATGCGAACTTTCACTGGCCTCTTAGTTTCACCGATGTATGATTCTCCGCACTCGCAGGGTATCCGGTAAATGCAATTCTTGGAATCGCAGTCCGCGTTTGGTGGCCTGGTTTTCGTGAGGCTGCTACGGATAGTGTTCCCAAATCTGAAGCAGGTCCTGATGTTATACTTGGACCCAATCCTTCTTATTCTTTCCGATAATCCTCTGATGTAGGGAAGGTCAAGTACTGGTTGTGGCGGCTTCTCGTCCTTGTGGAGTTCTTGCTGTCTTCTAGCTAAGGCCTGTTCTACCATCACTCTGGAGTAACCATTCCGTTGAAGGTCATTTTTGATGATGCCTAGTTCCTTTTCGAGACCTTCCCTTCTATTACAGAGCCCAAAAGCAAGGTCTAGTAGAATCTTGATGATTCCTCTCTCAGTCGATTGATGGTGGTTGGATTTCTGGTTCAGATACTGTTCTGTTGAGTGGATTTTCGATTTACAGATGTTTCCTATTTAGTGTCGGTCCTCTTCACCAATACGTCTAAGAAAGGCAATTCGTTGTGGACTTTTTTCTCCATTGTGGAAGTGGTGGAAGGACTTACTTTGTTGATGTGCTTCAGGAAAGTGTCTTGTTCTGCATTCCCATGGTTCCATATTATGAAGGTGTCGTCTACGTATCTCAACCAGACTCGGGGCTTCTTGTAGGTTTCTTCAATGGCCAGAGTTTCAAACCACTCCTATATATTGGCTATAACAGGTGAAAGTGGCGATCCCATTGGCAGTCCCTCATCTTGCGTAAAGAATTCGTCATTCAGTTGAAAGTAGCAGTTTCGTACACAGCATCCTAGTTATTCCATGATTACTTGTATCGGTATGTTCGTTCTATCTTTCAGGTCCCCATCTTAGGAAAGCTTCTTCTGTATGATTTGAAGTGCTTCTTCGACAGGAACGTTGGTGTAGAGGCTTTCCACGTCGAAACTGATCAGTTGATCTTGCTCTTTGACTTCGATTTCCCTCAGTCTTGAATTTTTCACAAAAAAAGATGTTTTACTTTGCAATGGTTTAATTATTGGTAGTAAAAATCAGGACAAGTTCTGAGTGGCTGAGTCTCTGGAGCTAATGATCAGTCTGAGCGGAACATCCCTATTGTGGATTTTGGGTAATCCATACAAGTGAGGGGGCTTACTGTGGTGCGGTGTTAGCGATGATCTCTCTTTTTCCGTAAAATAGACTTGGTGTGTTTTCAAAGTCTGGTACAACTTCCTTTCAATTGATGCAGTAGGGTCTCTTACCATCCTCGTGTATTTTCCTTTCTGAAGCACCTCTTCCATCTTCTGTTCGTAGAGATCAGTATCCATCACAACAGTAGCGTTTCCCTTATCTGCAGGTAAGATCTTGATGGTGTTGTCTTTACGTAGCCCGTTCAGAGCTCTTCGTTCTTCATTGCTGATGTTAGAAGTTGGAACTGATTCTCGATCCAGCTGTTCTCTGATTTTCCATCTGAATTATTCTGCCTCGATCTGATCAATAAGGGAACTGGTGGATTCTACTGCAGTTACTATTTTCAAAGTGGGCACAGATGTTGGTGCAATGGCGAAGTTTAGACCTTTCCTCAACAAAGATTTCTCTATGTCCGTGAACGAGCGGGATCTTATGTTGATGACGTTAGCGGCTTCATAGTTGTCCTGTTCTCGTTCTGCATTTGGAAATTGTTTCCTTCCTAACTTTCCCCACTTCCTATTGTGGGTATTCTCCATGTCTTGTCGGATCTTCAAGCACGTGCTTTCAATCTTGGCAAAGATTGGTCCATGATCCTCTTCCAAGGTCTCTCATCTCATTTCTTCAAAACGTTCTGTGTCATCCTGCATCAGAGTTGACCTCTTCCAACGGTGGTAATTAATTTGAGACCTTATTAGTGCTCGGCTGGCGCGTTCCAATATGCGTTTCAACGTTTGTTTGAATGTTTCGTGGTATATTTAAAAATGAAAAGGATTAACTGAAAATAACAATTTTATTAAATAAAAAAACTGAAATTACAAAGACATAACATACAAGCAACTACCAAAACAATTTTTAAAAAATTGAAATGTTAATAAAAGCTGAAAAATTGAAAAATATTATTAACAAAAAATTTAAAATAAGAATTAAAAGATTTTTTTTTTATTTTTATTTTTCAGCTTTTATTAACATTTCATTTTTTTATTCATTTTGGAAGTTGCTTGTTTGTTATTTTTTTGTAATTTCAGTTTTTGTGTTTAATAAAATTGTTATTTTCAGTTAATCCTTTTGATTTTTAAATTTTTTCAGGGTTTTCAAATCAATTTATATTATATTAGACAATGAAAGTCCGAACTGATGAAATACACTACGAAACATTGTCAACCACCTTCAAACTAATGGATTTTCTTCCCATGTCAGTTGAATTTATTCATTCATTCATTCATTCAATTTCAGTGAAATTATACAAAATCTAATTGAAAAGTTAAACTCTAGAGGTTCAATTTATATTAAAGACAAGCACATTTGCAAATCGTAAACCAATCGGAAAAACCAAGAAATATTCTATAACTTTGAATGAAATAAGAATCTCCACTTCTGCAATAATCTCAATAATCACACACTGGATACTAACAATCGAAACGTCGTGAACTAACGTGGCTTGGAATCTCTTAACTTTTTATTTTTATTTTCATTTTTATTTCTTAATTTTTTGTTCAATTGTTCTATTTTTATTTGTATTTTATATCACTATAATTTCATTTCAGGTTATTTTTGCTTAATATAATTGTTATTTTCAGCTATTCATTTTTAATTCTTCTTTTTTAATTGTTTCAGAGATTTTAAATCATTCTACGTATTAGACAATGGAAGTCCGAACTAGTGAAATTCATGATGAAACATTGTCAATCATCTTCAAACAAATTGTTAAGGTGTGTACAGTTTTCTGGTTCAGAACACTGTTCCAAGCTTTTGAGAAGCAGCTTTTGCAATTCCAGCGACATGATTGTGCCAAGACATATTGGTGTCCATTTAAACCCCCAACAAACTTATCGAAGCAGAAAGCGGAATTCTCTGACCTAACATTATTATATCCGGTTCGGAGACATTTATCTTTTTGGAGAAAACTGATGCCTGGGTTTTTGTGGCATTGAATTGAACCTGGTTACTTTCACCCCAATTCGAAATCAGTTCTAAATCCTCATTAAGATGCAACCTCCTGCAGTCGGTGAAGATGTGCATCTGCAGGTGATGTCCTGGAATGGAAATGGAACGAGCAAGTGTTATCACGTCCAGTTATCAACCGAAGACGATTGTAGATACTGACAATCGAAACGTCGTGACGTAACTTGGTTTGGAATCTTTTATATTTCAATTTTTTTATTTTTTGGTTGTTGCTTGTATGTCATTTCTTTGTAATTTCAGTTTTTTGTTTAATAAAATTTCTTATTTTTTCGGTTATTCTTTTAATTTTTTCGCAGATTCTTTCAGGGATTTCAAGTCAATTCATATCATATTATACCATGGAAGACCGATCTGATGAAATAAACCTAGTTCAGTTTTCGGCACTGGGATTTTTGCGCCACTGCCAGTAGGCGAGATATGGGAAGTGAATGACCTTCATTCACTTCCCATATTTTCAACAAGGCGACTTCGACTCTGAATGAACTCGAGCCAGTTACGGAGCTTTCTTGAAGTTTTGAACCTACACGACACAACGTAGCCAAGGTGACTTTGAGGGAGTGTTTTGTGTCTGACCTTGAATGACCTCCAACTACGTCACGCGATAAAGACAATATTATTTTGGAGTAGTGTTTTAAGACACCCAGCTTGCGGCAAAGAATACTCCCCTCTTCTTCAACCACGTTCTATAAATGTTCGGAGGATCACCATTTCACATTCAGTTTGAATAACCCAACTTACACGAATAGATGAGTGAAAGTAGTGCTGCAAAGTGACAGAGAATATTACGTATAGGTACACACCAATCCAGGTGAACATATTTTACATTTCTATACCATAATTCCACTATATTCGAAATGGATCATTTGAAATTTAATATCGAAAAGATCAATTCTGCAATAATTCAACAAACTGTGGCTATGGAGCAGAAGCCTTTAATATCTTTGACTATCGATAAAGGTTATAAAATTGAGAAGATGTCGATGTTATCCACGCGATATGATAAATCCATTCAAGTAGTTTTGTTGGACGAGGAAAATAATACTTCTTTTAAATCATGGCTTCCAAAACGTGTCACAAAACATTTTACGGAAGAAATGATTCACGAAGTGAATTCATCCAAAGCCAGATTCATTTTTACATATATGAGTCAAAGTTCTCAGGATTATCCTGTTGTCAAAACCCACTCACTAGTCAAATTCGATATTTTAGATTGAATATAACTTCTTTGTAAATAGTAGAAATATGGTATATTAATGTAAAATATGGATTAACTCCCGTGCTTCAAACATGAATAAATTTCAAGTGAGTGCTTTTTTGCAACTAATGAATGCATTTTGTGTATTTTCAGAGTTCGAACATATGTGTATGCAATATTCACCCGAAGAGTGGCCGAAAACAGTCAATTTGGATTCTGCAATAAGGAGGTTGGCTTGGGAATTAGCCGACTTGAGTTTTGATGCTCTTCACTCATCAAACTATGATTTAAGTGTATGTTATGATGCTGAAGAAGTACGAAAACGTTTGGAGCTCAGCGAGAAATATGAACTTGGTGTGGCACTGTGCCATAAATATTCGTATGGAAGTAGAAATTTGGATGAGTTTTGTAAGCTAATAATTGAAGCAGACTTGAAGCATTTCCTTCACAGCATATCCGTCTACCTACCACAGAATATTATAGAGAAATATCGGAAGAATCTTCAAATAAAGGTGTTGTGAATATTTGAAATCTATTGTGTACGTTATAAATAAAATCATGTTTCAATCCACGTTTGTCTATATCTGATTGTTTGGTAAATAAAAGGCAGAAGATAATTATTGAATGTTTTATTATTTATCAATATCGAATACTCCATGGTGAATTACATGTCAATTTTATTACAATCCAGTCTGAACAGAGCCATTTAGGGCATCATAGGACAAAACAGCATCGTGTAGAATGAGTGCATATACTTTGCTGGAAACGTCACCTTGCGTGTTTCGAATTCTATTTTGATGTCGACAGTAGATGACTTCATAGCATCGGGTTGGTGAGAGCAGTCGATGATAAATAGTGGATTGTTGTGAAAGCTACCACCAATATCCATCATCGGCTCACTGATAGCTTTATCGTAGTAGCTGCGTTGGAAGTTTTCATATACATAGTAGGATGACGAGTTTAACTTCTTGTCAAAATCCAGATTCCAACGCTCATACGGGTATACTTCAGACTTTAGAGATAGTCGAATGTTATTAATATTCGCATGTATGAATTTCTTCACATCTTTTGATATATTTTTAGATTGGTCGGTGCTTTGAAAGCCGATGATGATGTATCGAGGTCTTTCGAAGATGTTGGTTGTCTTCACGCCCCAAATATCTGAGGAAGTATCACGAAATGTGAGTAATTCATAGAGGTCCCATATACGATAAGCCACATTTACTTTTGAATTATTCGCATTTTCATCGATGCGGTTCAATAGCTTCAGTTTCTGACGATCTTCCGGCACAATGTGTCTGACTCTCCATTCTATTTTGTTGATTTCCAAATGAGCATCGACTTCCCCAATAAAGGAATTTTTGAATGAGCGTGCAATAATCAAAATGAGCTCTTGCTTGACATTCAATACTCCTCTGTTGTAATCTTCAGCAAAACTGAGATACTTCAAGAGTAATTTACCGCTGAATACATTGCTGACGGAATCCAATATATCTTGTTTATTCACATCAAGACCCCATCCTATCGGTAGTACCGAAGTTGCATGTGTTCGTCCAAATGATATCTTCGTTTTCATTGTGGTAGTTATGCCGGGTTTTCGAACAACGGCCACTTGCTCTCCACCCATTTCATAGCGAATTTCGTCGAAGAGGAAGGCGAGGGCGTTATTGGATAGGTAGCACTGCTTCGTGGCATCAGATGGTGTGAACTTCCCCTCGATATAAATGTAACTGTCTGCAATATCGAGTATAAGGTCTTGAAAATTGATTGGTATTCAGATTTCATCTGAATTTTTGTAATATGGTGATCCATACGGTTTATATGTATGCTCATAAAGGCTGATTAGAGAATGATCAAACACGGGCTCCTAGAATACCTCCAGCTTATCACTCGTGGTGATGGTCGCCATGTTATTACTATTTTTTATGTCACACCTTCAAGCCAATAGATTTGAGAAAGTTCAAACTACTAGCGCTTAGCCTATATCTTTACCGTTTGGCGGGCATACGTGGAATGAATCGATTTTTAGATTTTCTCTTCTTTAAATTCACATGATCATAGTCTCCACCAAATGCATTACGCTCATTCAACTGCTGCCGCTGCTGTAATCGCTGGCTATTGAAGCACAACCCCATTTTTTAGGAAAAATTATGGTGAAATCAATAGCTTTATCAATTATTATCATCTGTTCGGCGTTAGGAAATGATAAATACTGAGTTGAAATTTCGTCAACTCCTGCTTTATACTGACTTTTTCACAGATGATCATCGCTCACCATCGTTTTTGTTCAATTGTTTGAATGCTTATCGAGGGTTGTTTTTTATTTCAGATTACATCGATTTGATATCCTTTTCCATATGTTCACACTTTTTTATTTACAATTTCCACTAAGTTCAACCCAATCGTAAAGAGATCTTCCCTAACTGATGCGGAATATTTTTCTACTCCATCTAATCCCAAATTGATTTTATCAATATCAGTATCTAATTCTCCTCTGATATTTGAGATGTAAAAACCAACATATTACCGATTAACACAATCCGTACTCTCTTTAGGCTCACCTATATTTTTCAAACGTTCATTTTCCATATCAAAGTTTCCATCGAAAGTCAATTTAAAACCAACTCCAGGTTGTCCTCGCAAAACAGTATTTGAAACTGCCTTACTTCTGCGACCAAACTTATCGATGCTTCCACCCCTCATTTTTGTGATACACTTATGAGGGTCGTCGATGTTGTGAATCAACATATGAGAAATGATGATCGTTATAGCCTAATCAATTCCAATTTAACTATTATTTTTTCGCCATTGAAATTGATTAGATTACCAATATCATCCAATATGCGTAAAGTGATATTGTCGAGGTACTTATGACCGCCAGACTGGATTGGCATATAAATAATATTTTGCGGTTTCTTGGTGAGTTTGTAACCGGGCTCTACATCAATATCAAATTCAAAGATGCTATGGATTTCATCACCATTTGAATATGCTCCAGCTGTGACATTACAATCCACACGAATAATTCTCACCTTATTGATATTTACGAGCATAAGTTTCATCGATGCCAAACACATCGGCTTCGAAACCTAAAAGTTCGGCAATAGTGTTTTCATGTTTGAGATGGATGTAATCTTTCGACCTCATTTCACATTTCAGAGTGTTGTTTGCGTGTAGGAGAAATACTCCATCGATATTCTCCTCAGCTCCATTTTCCAATTGCATTTCTTTCGATTTGATGAATTTTTGAATCACCTTATTGATTTCATTAATTTCATATCCTCCAGGTGGAATTTTTATAACGATAGGAGGTGAGTTATCTTCTTTAGAATAGGCGATAACATTATTTTTCACATCCACATTAAATATGGAGTTGAAGGAATAGAAACCGTGTAAGCCCAGACCATAATTAGCGCCACTATCCAATTCGATGGGTGGGTAGAAGTTGGCGCTCAACTCGCTAGACTGTCCCGACAATGAAAACGTGCGTGACATGACTGATGAATTTTCACTGATTCATGACTTTTTATTGCTGACACCAGAAATTATGGAGTAATCGTCGTTTTTCAGGTGGTCTGTCCAGATGATCCACCCCATTATGTGTGACTACATTCACATCATTCACTTTACAATAACAACAGAAAATTTTTCTTGTAGGAGGCCCATCATTCACATCGGAATTTTTGCTGTTTCCGCTGGAATTATTCTGATGGTCTTCGCAGTACTGATACTTTAAGACATCAATATCATTTTGTAGATTTTGTGGTAACTTACCCCATACAGATGCAATTCATGCGATCAATGAATGACTCATCCTCTTGATACTTTCCCTGTCCTGCGTTGGTGTTATCTCCATGTCTTGCTCTGTAGAAATTCACAATACTAATGACCACACCATACTGTGTTAAATAGTTGTTTACGCTCATAGTTATATGTGATAATATTGATAAGATTTGAACCCCTATAAAAATAGTGAATCAATTCTTTTGGAGGGGGTAAATCACCGAAACTATCAAAATATTTCACTGAAGTGTCACTTTTTCTGTATGCTACCCAATGTGTCCCTTTACCATGTCGACTATCCAAATTTACTATGGCAGATTCATATCGGAGTGGTCCCGATTTTGGCAAATGTTACGCATATATACCCCCCGAAAATATGGAATCATCATTTTCTCAGCATGATAGTGGAGAGAGCTCTTTGAGGTAGCAAATCTATGAGTTTTTTGAAATTTGGGATTTCAAATAGACTCCTAATCCTTTACGGTAAGGCTTTAAGTAGATACCGCTTCCTCGTTTATCTAGAGCGATTGCCTCCATGTTTTCATTATGTCGATTTGCCTCACTCAACTGCTCCCTACTCGCTTTCGCTGCTTGTACTGCTTTTGTTATGCCAGCTGTAGCACCGGCTAAATTACCTAGTGCCGATAAACCAGCAAAAATTAGAATGAGTGGTAGTATTCCACCAATTTTGGGAATTGGTATCATTCGCGGTGTGCGAATTTTCTTTTTTCCACCCGCAGCCCTCGTATATTTGCGTGCTGCTTTCAGTGCAATTTCAGCTGCTCTTTTAGAATTTTTGACAACAAATTCACTTCCGCCCGCTTTGTGTAGAACATCACGCACTTTCTTAACGATTCCAGAACCAAAAGCTATCACCTTAGAATCTTTCAATAGTTTTTTTGATTTTTTTTCTTGGTAGGACCCTTTTTTTCTGTATTCGTGACTGCTTGGATGGTGACAACCCATAGCAAATTGCCGTTTTCCCTTCATTATATTCGTAATTAGTCAAGCGGCTTCTTCCTCTCCAATATATGCGTCTTTTGCCTTGAATCGATTCCAAGCACTTTCTGCAAGCTCTTAGTCCGATATGTGTCTAGCTGGAAGATTGTTAGGATTCTGTGAATATGCAATATCGTGTTTTCGGCATGCAGACTCCAAGTGATTGACACCCGGATCACCTCTCGTCAATCTTTTCTGCAATTTGGTGCCAGGGCCGCAATGCTGATAGCCAGGTAAGTGTAATTCGAAAGGTAGACTATTGATGAGGGAATTGACCAATCCTCTACCAGCTTCATTTGAATGCCGCTCAGGAGATCTGCATCGGCTCATAACCCCCATTTAAATAAAGGAATCGATATGGAGACCTGCTTATATAGTCTCCAACTGTCATACAATGCGCATAGTAAAGCAGAAGTACCAATTTTTCATCGATAATTTCGATGAAAAAGTGGATGGCGGATCGAAAAGCGGCGTGAAACAGCGTCATGGATCCTTACTTCCACTATCCATTCGCAGTTTGATTATAAGACCTTCCAATTGCGGCAAGACAAATGTTATGATTTCTCTACTGACTCACTCTCTAGGATTATGATTTGCAAATGTTTATCTTTGTTCAAAGTCCCTTTATTAACCCAAATATGAGATTTTACACTTTCGCCAATAATGCAGCTGAAATAGTAGACCAGTAGACCCTTCAGATGCCAAAACCGATTCAATATTCATTTTCGATTATGTGATGTATGAGAAACAGGATGTTATACCATCATATTTCAGTATGGGTCGTCATAAGAAATGTTAATTGCTTCTATCTACCAAACATATTCGCGAGTCCCGAAACAATTGATTCGAGATAATGCAAATTTTATTGTGCTGTTCAAGCAAGATGATATGAATCTCAAATCATATTTTTTCTCACCACGTGTCACCAGATGTGACATACAAGCAATTTAAAGATATGTGTGCGAAATGTTGGGAGAATAAATATGGATTTTTAGTAATTGATAAGGATCGAGAAGTGCTAGATGGACGTTATCGAAAAGGATTTGATGCTTTTATATATCCTTGACGTTCTTAACACAATTGAATCATTCGAATGCTAAACAGTGCGGACGACGCTTCATTGTACACATATTTGAAGTGAATACATTATGAAGGGAAAAAATGATGATGAAATGTGTTCGAAAAAAAAGTTAATTGAAGCAACAAATGCCGTTCGGAAAAAATTCAATTATATCAAGAATAGTCGCTTAGGTGATCAATCAGCACTCGAAAGAATATATGAGTCAATAATAACACCTTTGGAAGCAATATCTGCCAATACTGGAAAAGCATCTCAAATAAATCAGGTGATGTAGACAACAAAGAGTGCTACATCACTTACCGCCAAAAATATAGTTAAAAGTGAGAGTAAAACCGAAATTTGAAGAGGCTTTCTCGAAGGATCTTCAAGCTTCTCCATCGACAACTTCATATTTAGAATCATCTAATGTGCTTGATAATGATGATGAGGTACAAAAGCACATACAAAAGTTACTATCAGGAAATCCCTCATACGATACCATCTTTGGAGTACACATGAACACTGTAACGGGAAATTTACAAGTGGGTGTAGCTGATATGGAGTTCATCGATGAGAAAATTGTGTTGAGAAAAATGGTAAAACTATTGCCACTAATCAGGGTACCCCAAAACTATATAAACTATTATTTATGAAAATACCATCGGGAAATATCCCCTCGTCCGATATGACCACTTATGGTGATATACTCAAATTAACGAAGGCAGTATAGAAACACAATGAAAGAAAGTAGGGTCTACTATCAAATAATTGGAAGAAATATCGAGAAATAATCCTACCACTATTATCTAATGGAGACCTACTGCAGAACCCCAGTAGAGAAGGTGCCGGCATAATCAAAATACCCACTCAAAAGAAATATATCAGAAATAAACATATAGATTTTGCTTATTGGAATTAACCCGAAGAACTGGTTGATCGCCTTCGATTGCTTTGGAGTTCATGAATGGCTGGACATACCGGGCACGATAATGAAATATTAGCCATAATTGAGGAATTACGTGAAGAAGGATTAGTCTACTGACCGTAATATAATGAACACGATGTATGAAGCTGATTCAGTTACTCACAGACGATCCAACTATGCATACCACAATTGACAAATTTGGGCGTACAAGGGGTGGTGTTAGTAAACCACTTGTTGGAAGATCAGGTGTTGGATTCATTCTCACACCACATGGTGATTATGACATTCAGAATAAGCGGTTGCAGAATATTGGTGAACCTGTAGACGGTGAAGACTCTGTCACTAAAAGATATGTTGACGATCACATTAAATAAGCCAAGGAATCAACCCTGAACTATTTCCAAGAATTCATTGCATCAGCGCTACGATACGTCAAAAAAACATTGATTCAAAAAATACCGAACTGCGAATCATCATTGACAAAAATGCACTCATCACTTCAGCATTAGCTGATCGATTGAATAATGTGGAAAAGCAAATTGGTGTTATAACCTAGTTGGTTGATATTTTTACTGAGCGAGTTATTGAAGTTAAACAGCCAGTCGTTAAACATGCACGTGAACAGTAGCGAACTGAATCCTCAACTTCATCACTTCGAAGAAGCCATATAGCAGTAATATGAGTGATGCAAAATGGCAGGTTGGAAAGGAAATACATAAGCCGACGCATCGAAATTTTCCCTGTCGAAAGACAATAATAAAGGGATCTTATGACTTGTGGCAGATGGATCTGATGGAAATGCAACCATATGCTAAAGAAAATTATGGTTATAGATACATCCTCATAGTAATCAACTGTTAATGACTATTGAGAAATAAAACTGCTGATTCAGTTACTGCAGCTATGGCGAGTGTGTTGAAAGATGCGAAGCATGTCCCAAGGAACTTACAATCTGATCACGGTACCGAGTTTTATAATTCAAAATTTTCATCGCTAATGAGAGAGCACCGTATCAATAATTACTCAACATTGAGCACAAAAAAGGTTGCAATTGCGGAAAGAGTCATCAGGACGTTGTAAAGTTGGCTTTAAAGAGAATTTTCACTTCAAGGCCATTACAGTTGGTTGAATATTCTTCCTAAAATCACCAGTCAATATAACAATAAAGTTAATCGTACCATTGGCATGAAGCCTGCAGACGTAAAACCATCCACAAAATTGACAATTTATGCAAGATCAAAGAAATAGCATGGAAAACGCAAAGAAAAAAAAATTTATTGGAAATATGGTGCGAATCAGTAAGTATAAAGGCATATTCGAAAAAGCATATACAGCAAACTCAACAACTTCAAAGTTGTAAAAGTAAATAGAACAGATTCTATAAGTTATCCGCTCGAAGATGTGAACGGACAGCCAATTAAAAGTTCCTTCTATGGTATGGAATTGAATAAAACCCATGAACCCAATACATATTTGGTGGAGCGAGTTTTGAAATGAAAAGGACGTCGTCTATATGTAAAATGGCTGGGATTCTCCGAACATCACAACTCATGGATCAATGAAAATTCATTAGTGTAATAGCATTATTATTGTACTTGATGAAAAATAAAGTGGAATGTAATAAATTTGAATTTCATTATATTTTTTTCTAAACTGTGGAATCTATTATTCTTCGCTGAATAAATAGTTTCAAAATATTGTTACACCGATTTCTTTAGGTAAATCTAGAGCTTCTATAGATAAGTGCGACTCATGGTTGTCCATAATTAACAATGAAGGATTTTCTTTAGAACTCAAGGTATGTTCAATGAAATGTTTCATTGTAGTAACAAAACAAATAGCTCGCTATTCATCCAACCAGATGATGTAGCTAATCCTAATGATCCAGGGGGAGCACCTTCAAGCATGTGGTTCTTATACAGTGTCATCCCCAAAGTATGCATAATATGGGAAACTTATTTGTTAAGGGTTTTTCGACAAAAAGTTATTCTTGATAAAACTAAACATGCACCAACAAAATACAGTAAAACGCACGTAATATACGAGGAGCTTTCAAAATTTTATTTTAAGACACTAGTAAAGTACTCTTATTTTGAAAAATTTTGAATTTGTAGTGTAGTGGTGCAAAGTTATTTTTATTTTTTGTTAACACCGAAAATTACTCAATATTATACAGTTTTGTAACAAGAACTCAATATTCAATAATATTAAATCACAAAACATCAATTTGAAATAGGTATTTTGGAACGAACTCATTGATTTTCTGGAGATTATTTTGGAAAATTATTTTGGACAAGAAAATCTTCAGAAAATCAATGAGTTCTTTCCGAAATACCTATTTTATTTTGATGTTTTGTAATTTGTTATTGTCGATGCTTTTGCTTTGGCTGCGTATCGCTGTAGCGTTGAAAATGGAATATTTTTTTCTTTTGCTACAACACGTATCTTTTTTCCCGACTTCTAGTAGAGCATCTTTCATGTTTTCTTTGGTTTGGTTACATATTTGCCTACATAACGTTTCTTTGGCATATTTTGTAAAATAAAAATATTATTATTATTCAATATGAAAATGTAAAATAAAAATATAATTATAGAAAATATATTATAAAAATATAACATTCAATAATTTTCGTCACACTGTATACCACTCTCGCCAATTTCATTTTCTGACGCAATAACATTATAACTCAGGGGATAAGATTAATAGATACGGAATGAATAAAAAACATATTTTACATTTTTTTAACTTTTTCACTCTCAAATCACAAATTGTTTTCTGTAATGTACACTACACTTGTGAGCGGCGCACTGACTGGTGTGGTAAGGCTTATAGCCCAACGCGAATCTACTGTGAAGAAGACGCAACTATTGCTTTACTCTTTATGTCCAATATGGTGTTGACTCAGTGTACCCTTCTGACTGTTGCCACAATGATCCTACATGTAAAGTAACAAAATGAGACAGGTTTTGAATATTACCACGAACAAAAAAAAACTTTCTGGAAACATTCATTCTACGAATATCAGTGAATCTATCCCACTTCAGTACGTTGACCAACAAAAATACCCGTTTTAATCCAAAATGATATATTGGTGTTTTTCCGTTAACCAGCTATCGCTCTCTTATGAATGACAACCATCAGAAGTCGAAACTTGTGCAAGTCCCACCTTTTAACATGAGATTTTTAGCAGTTGTTGTATAATATGTGGTAGACATTGATTATCTGACAGTTGGGATAGAACCAATGTTTACATAGCGGTTGATTGAATAAGAAGAACTAACGTTCGCAGATTGGTTATAGTGAGTGCTATTGCTTTCTTTAGGACAACTGGGCGATTGCATATTATTTGATAACATTTCCTGAATACTTCGGATTCATATGAAAACAGGAAAAACATAAATAAAGTGAAATGATGGAAGTAAATATATAAATTTTACTGATATTTTATTAATCGCTAGTTCTTCATTATTCATCTCAACCATTTCTAAAATTAATCTTCTCGAATGATTTTTTTTAGTATGTGAAGTTTCAGTAATAATATAATCAATATGACGGTCATACTGCCAAGGAACATAATTTAATATTTCTCCTACAATCACTCTTCCGAGAGATAATGCGACTAATGTTCTAGGTGTCTGACCAATATGACTTCACAATTTCAACAAGGAATTTTGTAAATGCAGGGTACAGTGAGTACCACAAATTTGTCTTATTTACCTACCCGACGGAAGCAGTCGTAGACTGACCAAAGGTCAGGTCCTCACTAGATTGATTAATATACTCTAGTATCTGTCGATATGGCAAATGATTATTTTCCACAAGAAAATTCAAATCATGGTAGTAGAGCACCTACTCTATGCATGGCCCGTCTCCGACCGTATCAGGTTTTCAGTTTTTGGCAGAGTATGACTCTTGACAGCTGATCTTGAAAGATTATTCACCAAATAATAGACTTTGTCAAGAAACTGAATTCATTTGGTCAAGTTTGAAGTTGCAGTGGAGCATTGAACAGGCCCACTCACTTTGGACCTACCAACCTTTCTACCTAATTGCAGAAAATGTGCATTTAAAATTATTATAGAATTTTCAGGATATAGGTTTAGAAAAAAAACTAAATGATAGATTTGGTAAATATAATAAATGAACAGATTATCCCATTCAATGTGAATTCAGTCTAAAATATTTCGATTACTATGATATCACAACAAACTGAGATTTTTTGTGAGTTTGTTTATTTCATCTTCTAAACCGAATAAGCTCAAGACAGTAACTGATCCTGGTGGTATTTGGGTAAGTCCTCCATCTTCAACTAGGTAACATGGAATATGAAAATCTTTTGCTTTCTCCAAAAGCTCTTTCAAATGAACATCATCATTGCCTTTCAATACAATTTTTTTCTCGCTGAAATAAAATTTGTTACTATATTACTAAAAGAAATATTTACACCCTGAAAAATGGCATTTTTCTTATAGACTAAAGAAAAACCTTGTACTTTATTTTCGAGTTCCTATGGTTCAAGCTAGTATACCTTATGAATTGTTATATAAGCTTCCCTGCTTAGTATGAAGTTACAAAAAGTTAAAAACGATGAAAACTTATTTTTCTTCAATATATTTTACGAAACCTTTAAGATAATAAATATTACCCTAAAATTTTCACTCATTTTAGAAATTCAGTTTTTTTATTGCAGAAAAACAGATTTTATTTATATTCCCTGAATTGCGAAATTTTTCTATTAGCCACCACTTTTTATAACATCTAACTCAGTCGTGTCAATGATATGGCTCGCCATCGCAATGTGTCACAGAAACGCAATGTGTCACAGAAAGAAGAATCATGTTTTTCAGAGCTACATGGTAAAAATCTGATTGTCACTCGAATGTATTCATATATTCAAGCCTTTGAAACAAATTTGAGGTTATGGGAAAATCAGATAAAAATCAAATTATGGATATCATTTCCCTCATTTAAAATCATTTGGCACAGTGAAAAAAAATTAGATCAATATTCTCAACTTCTGTAAAATCTAATCACGGAATTCAACAATCGTTTTGAAGAGTTCCATAAAATGAATGAAATGGAATTTCCAATTTTCAACAATCCATTCAGTTTTTAAGCTACACAGGCACCAGTTCGTTTGCAAATGGAGCTGATAAATCTTCAATCGGACAGTATTTTGAAAGAAAAATGTAAGGAGTTTTAACACTCTTACATTTTATACACAATATTTCAAGAGTTTGATAACCAAACAGAATTAAAAAAGTATACAGCAAGAATTCTGTGCATGTTTGGTAGTACCTATTTATGTCAGCAGATGTTTTTCGTCATGAAAATAAATAAGAATAAACCTCGCAAACAAACCAAACCAAAGAAACATTTCCAATCAATTCTTGAAATAATTAACAACGAATGTGATAACTGACATCAATGAGCTTGTCAAAAACAAGAGAAGTCAGTTATCTGGATCCTCGAGCTCAAAATAATTACCCCCTTTTATAACTTTTATATGATTTTCAACAACCATATATTATATACCTACTGTATAATTGAATAAATAAAATGTTATAATAATTCAGTACATTTTTTTATTTGAATCGGCCCGCCTACATGCACATTCTAAATTTAATATATGACCATCTACGAAATTGAGTTTAACACTCTGATCTAACTGATGCTCAAATTACTTATTGAAGTTGACAAAAGAATTGGAAAATGTATAACAATAGTCTTGCACTGAAGTCGTTTATCAAATAGGTAGGTAGATAACTAAATTTTTCATTAAAGATACCATAGTACTAATTGCCTTTCCAAACTGTAAAATTAGTTTCTAAAATGGGCACTGATTCAGAATTGGCCATGAACTGTATTTTATTGATACGCCAATATAGCACAAGGTCAGTGTTTCCCGATATTGATATAATGTAAGCTAAATAAACTTATTGTCATTTTACCATATTCCTGTAGAACACTGATCTCAACGTGTGCTTCACCAATTAGGATGGAGTATCCGAAAAGAATCTCGACTGTTGAGATAATCTCCTGATGCGCCAACTTGATTAGTAAAACGTGTGTCAAGCAAAATTTTACGGTTCTAGTGTGTAGGACAAGTGTCTGTTTGATTCATTATATGCCAGATTTTCTATTTTTACTTATAAACTTATTAATCAACCGTGAAGAGTTGATGATAAAAATTTATCCCGAGATACTCAGCAGAAACCTGTATACAGACAGGTTGTAACCCAAATATCAGATGAGAGCTGGAAGCTGGAATACACTGTACACGTAGAAATTTACATTACACATGCCCATTAAATTAATACATATCAGTCTTCCAGGAGGAAAAATATACAATCTCTGCAATGGGTAAATTAATGTGAGACCTCAAATGAATTATCAGATCAATATCCTCACAACCAGGCTGCACTAAATGCAGACAGACCCAAGAGTGAAATAGGAACTTGTCTGAAAATGACTTGAAGAACTGAAGAAACAGGCAGACAGGAACAGATTCACTCTATACTAGGTAACAGGCAATGAACCCTTAACCAACTGTGGGTACACTAAAACCTTAGGTTTAGGACCAGCTCAGAAAATGGGTCAATAGCAAACATGAAGAATACTGGAAATTGTTAGTGAATGAACAAAAATTCATAATAAGCCTTGTTTGTTTTATTGTGTTTCCATGACATTGTTGTAGTTTTTCATAAGTGAAGTTGAGTTAAACACATTCTTCTCTTGCTGTTTAACTCAAGTCTTGGATTATCAATTCTCAACAGGCTATATGAGCCCAGATATCGCTCGGGAAAGTTCAACTCAATTTTGACAACTGCTAAGTAAGAGCATAGTCAGTTTCTGCCGAATTCAATTAAAGAAAGACCATTCAACAGTATAGCAGCACCCTGTCATCTAACAATGATATACCACCGATGGAGAAACTGATTGGACGTGAAAATTGCTACATGTGGAAATTTGCGATGCACGCTTACCTCGAATACAAAGAATTATGAAATTACATTCCTGGTGATAAACAAAATACAAAGAAAATTACAAAAGCCAAGTCTAAGATAATCCATGCCTCAGAACTCATCAATTACATATATGCATCTACAACCCCTTTGAGGATTCTAAACCCGAAAAGTAAGACTTCTTGCACTCCACTCCAATCACCACACAGCTTGACAATTGTTGTTCAACATGAATAAGTCACGTTTTAATTTACTTTAATTATTTAGATCAGAACATAATACCTGATATTTATTATATTTTATTTGTTGATATCTATGTAATTTTTGACCAAGAGTCATCCTTGAAAATGATTGATATATATTGGTCTTATTTATGATTTTATAGAAGTGGATATTTTGATTTATGAAGATAATTTGTTTCTTAAAATCTATGATAAGTTTGAACTTATATAGAGACATAGCAGAGTTAAGATTGCAGACTCCTTTGAACAATTCTTCACATGCTATTTGATGATGCTTCTTTTTTTTCTGCATAATGAATGCATCATTTGTATAACTTGAGGATCCTCAGAAAATGGGACCATATGACAAAGAACTCTGAAAACATGAACAAAATATACCATTTTCAAATAATCAAAACTGACTGACTGCTTCAATAAAAAACAAACAGAGCTCAATTTGGCTACCAATTTTTTAATATGTCCTTCCCAAGTTGATTTGTGATCTATTGTAACTTCTAAAATTTTTATTGATTCGGTTTGTTGAATTATTTGTTGATTCATTTATATTGTTCAACTAGGATCATAACTAATATTTTTAGATAAAAATGCCATGAAAAATGTTTTATTGGTATTAAAAGATAATCTATTGTTGTGACAAAAATCATAAAATGTTTGGGCGCTTATATTTGCCCTTGCACAACACTCTTGAGCTGTTAGGTGTTTTAGGCAAACTTCGTGTCAGCTGAGAACACAATTTGTAAAAAAGTTAGGTCATTCATGAAACTATGAATAAGAGTGGCCCAAGTACGGAATCCTGAGGTACCTCCCTTAAGTAACATATTGTATGTCAAATATACCATTGTTTAACACTATACACTGACTTTTCGCAACTGAATATGAGCTCAGGCTGTCATTACCTATTCCTTTAACACCCAGATATTCTAATTTATCAAGCATCATCTTATGGACTACGATATCAAATGTCTCTTTTAGATCATAATTGAGCACAAGCGGAGTTTCCTTTCTATTCAACGTGTCATAGACAAAAGATATGAGTTTACTTAGAGCAGTGACTATAGATTTAGCACTATTCCACATATTTCATCGATTCCAGGACATGGCATCAGCGATGATCTTTTTAGAATTTATTCAACTTCAATGGTTGTAACTAGGATAATAATTAAAGTTTTTAATTAACGATGGGAGAATTTGATATTATTGTATTTTGACTTGGCACATGAAACATCTATGAAATGAATTGATGGATGTAGTCGTTACTATGTGGTAGGAGATCATCATGAAAAATGAGAATTGAAACTTCCTATGTTTTTATAAATGTTTAACATAAATCATGGGTTATAAGTTCTCAAGATACTTGGGAAAGTACACAAGAGCACTTTTATAAAGGGTCCATCTAAGAAGAAACTGACAAACTGCTTCAACAGGGCAGGGATCTGCTCAAAATAATTACACGGCTTCTCACTGTCCATTCAGAGAACAGGAAAGTGTTATGGAGAGCATAGCTGCAGGTAGTGCAACAATGGGGTATAGGATAGCTCTTTATATTTCACAGGAGGCAAGAAATTCATGAGAAATCTAAATTATTCCTAGAAGAATATGACAAATATCCTACAAAAAGACCTCTATAAATTAGAATAGGAAATATTGTTGGAATGGGCGTAATGAAAAGATCAGTAGACAAATACTATAATCCCATGAGGCTACAAAGATATAGAAAGAAATGTGTAAGATGGCTTCAATATAATGAAATACAAACTTTTATAAACACATCATCCCCAGATATTTCTTCTAGATGAAAAAGGCAACTTCTTTCTAGTGAAATTCAATTACACTTTTTCTTTTTCAATTTGTATGCCAAACATTAATAATAGAATTTGATACTGACATTATTCATGGGAAATAACAATGAATGAAAAATTATTGATAATAAATTTCGCTAACATTTTCAAGTTTTCAATCTTAAAGTGGACCTATATTTTTGAGCACAAAAATATCCCATTTTTCATCAGCAGTATATTTTGGACAATCACTGGGGAGGAGGATCTTCATCAATCCTTATGACTTGTGAAAGAGTACACACATACTATCAGTATGGAATTCATATCAAATGTGCAACAGCTCATCTCAAAAGAGAATGATGTAGAGATTACAAAGAGGATGTGTAGCAATGTGTTCAAAATAATGCTGATATGTTGTTGACAAGTGTCATTCAAAACAGGATACAGTTTTTGAACATAGTGTGTTTTGTTGGTAAATTCCAAAACTGGAATAGCCATGCTAGTCATTTTTATGGTGTTTGATTTGTAATCCAAAGTACACTTCTAATGTCATCCAAAACAACAGAATTTTTGGTGAGAGAACTTGAAATGTTTCTTAAAATTGTTATTGATACTATCAATAACATCATTGGTGGTTTTTCTTTGATAGGCTCTTCTGATTATTCTAGCCATGTTGGTGGGATACAAAAAAAACATCACCTACACTAAATTCTGTGGGTAGAATTTTTCATTTAAGGGATTGTGTAGCATTTTTCATGAAGAATTTCTGTGAATTTCAATTATGAAATTTAGTGTACAAATTGAGACAGATAATGTATAAGTCAGTAGTGAAGTAGTTATTTTAGAAGCACTATTTTTCATAAAAAAACTATCATCCATTATTTGCACAAACGATATTTTTTTATTTTGTGGATCAAGATCTTCAGATGATGTGGTGCTGCAGGTTTTTCCAGGTTTTCCTGAAGCTGAAAAACCAAATGCGCCACTGGAATCAATGAAGTCACCCCGGAGCACCAAATAATTTTTGTTTCAAAATTTCATGATTTGTATTAAAAATATATATTATCAAACAATCAAACTCAAATTAATTTTTTGTTGTGTCAATTTTTTAACTATTATAAGACCAATAATAATGTTTTATTTATGACTTCACTATCAAATTTACTAAAATATTTCATATTATTGCATCATTATTTCCAAAGGAAAGTATTAGGGATGCAACATTATTATTTCAGGCAGAAATTATTAGGGTAGGCGTACCACTTATAGTCATTCCTCCAGTTATAGCCACTTTCTGTGTTTTTCTCTCATAACTAAGATATATAGCTTAGGTTGTGCTGGCTTAAGGGCTAAAATCGGTCTTCAAACATTCATGCCTAATGTCACACTTGTGTATGGCATTTGCGAAGCTAACCTACAAATTTATGCAAATGTGTTTCCCGACTTGTCGCATTTTTAGAATTAGTATCGTGTTTACTAAGCACCTCAGGTGAGTAACAAACCCTATAGTAGATGTTTGGTAATATTGGCACTAATAATTTGCTGTCTGCACATTTATATATTGTTTGTGCTTATTTGTGTCTATTTAGTAATTTTTGGGCTTGTGTTTTTATAAATAACAGGTGGCTATAAATAGAACACATAATAAGACATTTCTCTATATTAGCCAATGGGATGGCTATATTTAGACGAATGTTGTGCCATTTTTAGCCATGTTTTTTTTAGCGTAAATATTTCATCAAAAATGGCACCGACAAAAAAGAAAAAAGGTCAAAGGACCATAATTTTGGACAAAGGAATAAAGGTCCTATTCATCAATACACAGAAGAACAACTTGCACATGCACTTCAAGCAGTCGAACAAGATGGAACGGCGGTGGCAAAGGCCAGCAAGAGTTTTGGGGTGCCTAGAACAACCTTGCGTGATAAATTAAGTGATAAACTTCGACCAAGATGGAAAAAGTTGGCAAAAAATGTTTTCTAGGTAAGGATGTTAGACAACTACTAATAAAAAGTACCTTGAAAACAAATTCGTTTTTAGGTAAGGACATTGATGACCAACTTGAAAAGTGGATATTGACCAACGCAAGCCATGGGTTTCCAGTTAATAAGGAAGGGCTAATGTATTCTACTCAGCAAATATTGGAAATGGTTCGAATCCTTCTTGAAACGTCATCCTCGAATAAGCCAAAAACACTCAGAATATATTAACAAAGCCAGCGCTGCAGTTACCGAACAAAAGATTAGGGCCTAGTTTGCCGAAGTCAAGAACTCAATTGAAGATATTGAAGTTTTTAGTCAACCAGAAAGAGTCTGGAATATGGACGAAACCGCTGTGTTTCTGTCACCAAAAGGAGCACTGATTTTGAGAGAAAAGAGAAAAAACATCTATAACATAACTTCAACGTCTGAGAAAGACAATGTTACAACTTTAATAACAGTAAACGCTGCAGGTCAAATGGCTGCTCCATTAACAATTTTCAAGTATGATCGCTTGCCTAAATCAGTTTTGGAGGCAGCGCCTATAAACTGGAGCATTGGCAAAAGTGACAGTGAATGGATGCAGAGTGAACAGTTTTTTGAATATTTTGCCAATATTTTCGACCCTTATCTATCAAACACCAATATTCAACGTCCTGTTGTAGTTTTTCTAGATGGTCATTCATCACATTTGTCGCTTCCAATTAGCACTTTTTGTCAAGAAAAAAACATAATTTTAGTGTGTCTTCCACCAAATTCGACCCATATTATGCAGCCACTCGACGTCGCATTTTTCTTCCCTCTTAAGCAAGCTTGGAAAAAAATCACAAGAAACTGGTTATTTAACCATGACGGTGAAATCTTAAAAAAAAGACGTCCCCGCTGCTTTAAACGAAGTTCTCCGAAATGGAAATTTTAAAGATAGTATAATTGCCGGCTTTCGAACATCAGGACTATTTCCGCTTGATCCTAGTGCTGTTAATTATAGTAAATGTATGAAACCACAGTCCCGTGTTCGAGAAGTTAACCAAAGTCCTGATAAAAACGTAGCCTTAAGATGCATAAAAAAACAAATTAATAAAAGGACTGTTTTAGATCTATTTAACGAAACATTTGAAAGAAAGGAAGAATGGTAGGGAGATATCACATACTTAGAACTATATAAGTTATGGAGGAGTCGTAGAGAAGCCTCAGATACGGTTACTATTGAAAAAGAACTACCTTCAAATGGAATTCTGGAAGATGCACCTCTAGAAATTTTAGATAGGGACCATACGGAGATCAATGAAGATGAAGATATCATTTTTGAATTTCCAGAATGGAATGATGATAATGACACAAATATCGACACCAGTTCAAATTTTGAAGCTAATACAAAAATAAGTGATGCACCAACTATCAATAATTGTGACAATATCAATCTTGATCTCGGTAATAGTGACACCGATACCCCTGCAATTGATATAAAATCTACAGAAAGAGCAGAAGCGACGAAATTTCAAAACGTAGAAAATATAAGTGATACAGATTCCGTTGATCAGTTAGCAATGAGTGAGGATGATAAGAATACGCCAAAAAATTAATTATCGATCAGAATATAGTTATAAAGCCTAAAAACACTATTAAAGATATTCTGCAAGATGTTCTTCAGTATCCCGAGCCTAAAGCTTCAATAAAAAAGCGAAAAAAGGATGACCTGCCTTCAGTTTTGACTACCGACAAGTGGATTCGGATAGCCCAAGCTAAAGCTGATGAATTGTCAAAAAAAGAAGAGGAAAAAAATCAAAGAAAACGCAAGAAAGAAGAAAAGCAGAGGAACATTCTTAACAAAGAAACGATAGAAACAAAAAAAATAAAAAATTTAAAAAGAAAACACACAGATATAGTACCATCAATAAACGATGACCTATCAAGCCGCCTCACACCTCCAAAAGATATGATAAATACGATTAGAGCAAAGACAAAAGAAGAAACTAAGAAATGGGATCTGGGTTCTTATGTAATCGTTCATAATGATCGAATGTATTATCCTGCTAAGATTTTAAAAATAGATGAAAATGATATTAAGTGCTCAGCGATGGAAAAAAGTGGATTACACTGGAAATGGCCAGATGTAGCTGATATTACATGGTACTCTTCAGACAAAGTGATTGAAGTAATAACGGAGCCTGAAAAAGTTAATTCTCGAGGTTTATTCTCTGTTCGCCAAATGTGCGATTATTCCTAATGACACTTAGGTGTATTATATATTATATAATAACCATGAAACTTTTTTTGTAAATAAATTAATCTTTATTTAAGTAAAGTGTCTATAATAGGAAAAACTGCAGTTTTCCGTTATTTTGTTTTTTTTATTGTTACGAAAGGATCGCTTTATTTTCTTTTACAAATGGTTACAACAAGGACTAAGCGATCTATCATTCTATATAATAGAACATAACCACACATCAACTTCATGCAAAATACAATTCATAAACTATTAAATAATCCTTACAGTGGCTATAACTGGTATGTCGACCCTACACCTCTACAATGGTAAGTTACAATAATTTTATAATTTCATCTCGAACATGCATAAGAATTATCAAAATAATAAAAAAAATTACCCCATATTCTCCCATCTTTCTAATGACTTTTGTTCATTATGTCTTATCAAATCCTGATATAAACCTAAACAAGCATGTCCAACCTATAAAAAACTTCATTAATTGAAAATACCATATTAATACAATCAATATACTTGTGCTGCAATTTTCCCTACTCCCATTCTCAAAGACATGTTGACAACAAAACTCATTTTATAGTACTGTTCCTCTTCATCATCTGAGCTTTCATCTTCATCACTTTGAGGATCTGTCTCATTTGAAACTCTTTGAGGAATTGTTTCATGGGATTCTCTGTGTTCATGTTCCTCTTCTGATAATGTTTGAGGAGTTGATGAAAAATCTTCAGGTTCACCATGATCCCTAAATATATATTGAACTGCTCTGTCAAGTGACACATTTTCTGTAACAAAAAGAGCCTACAAAAATACTCACATCAAAAAATAAAATTATTTAAATTAATTACCCACCTCATTTGCCTTTTCAAGACTTATTCCCATTGAAACCAACTCATGTAGAAAATCCTCATTTGGTTCCCATGATTCACTCATTGTTTTAATGATTCAAAAAAAGTTACTGTGGTAAAAAGCTGAACACACCTACCAGTGGTTTATTGAGTCGGTATAATCGAGCCCAAGATGGAGATATTCGACAATTTCGAGAACTTCTCGATTTTTACTCTGAACACAGTTTTTAGACAATACTCATTTAAAGTTGAACAATAATCCAATAATATTCTCTTTCGTCGTATCCTATGTTTAATGTTTACGTTTTACGTTACACTTTTGTGGTTATATTCAGGGCACAGAGGAAATTTCATTCATCTGCATCGTATCACAGCATAGGCAACAATATCACAGAACACCTATAGTTAGGGTGTTCTGTGACAATATGCTGTCATGCTGTGTAGTGTCACATCATACCAGTGTTGCCAACCAGTAGAACTATAAAGTCGCTACACATGAATCAAAATTCCGCCACACTGCTTCATATTCCGCTACGCTTGTATATCTGACACAATCAGTTGACTCATGCGCCATATCCAAAATTGAATACCACAGAACTTACAGTTTGTAGTTTGCGTACCGTTCAGATACCACCAAACTGCTGTCACTAATGTAAGTAATCAGGATCATGATAATTTTCAATCGTTCAAATCAGTGGATGGTACCTAATTTTCTAAGTTTACAGCAGTTAATTTTTGAAATTTGTCGTCTCGACCAAATATTTCTCTGCTTGAAAAAATGATTTTGAAAAGTAAAAATAAAAATAAATTTTTTCACCTACGTATAGTCATACTGAGCTCTTGAACGATCATTCGCGACACGACTAATCCATCCTTTCAATCCGGAATCAGACAATGTTAATAAAAAGTTTGTTTTCGAGACTTTTTGTATTTTTTTGAACATATCCCATTTCCGAGCGAAAGAGCGATAGCTCTTTCGCTCGAGTCATAATCAGATGAACTATCTTCTATAGTAGATGAACAAGGCGGGAACGAGACCACTTCAAAGTCATGTGTCGCTGGTAAGTATTTCAGAGAGAAACTTTAGTGAGTGGAATTGAGAAACGTGTGATGTCATCGACGCAGGATGGAACGAGTATCGTAGCGATTCAAGCATGGAACTCGGCTCCCTTGGTGCTCCGCCTCACCTATCAGCCCCCTTAGTACTCCGCCATCGGCCCCCTTGGGACTCCGCATCACCGCTCAGGCCCTCTTGAGACTCCGCATCACCCCTCGGTCCCTTTGTCTCGTGCCAGTGAGGTGATTCTAATTAAAAAAGGTTTATAGTTATGAGATTCGAACCTGGGTTGTCCACGCAGTAGACATCGTCCTTAGCCTCTACACCAACGTAAGATATTGAAATTAACTGCGAATGTTGGGTATTTACAGCGTAAGATTTGTCGGGACCGAAATTGACTCATTTTATATACTTGACAGCATTTTTTTTTATTTCCGTGGAATGTAATTGTCATTATCATATTGAAGATAGGAAAATATACTTAGATTTGGGAAATAATTAATATTTCATGTAAAGATGTGTATGTGTGTGTAAGAGCGAGAGATGCGTGTGACGTAATCGAGGCAAAGAGAGATGGAGATGGTATCGAGGTTTTACCGGTTACTAGCGCAAGCAGGTGTTGCCGGTTGTACAATAAATCATTGTATATGGGACAATGTAGCATTGCCGGATACTTAGATTTGGGAAATAATGGCAGGTTCGGCGTTACCGGTTGTAAAATTCGTCGTTGTTTATGGGGCAATGTAGCGTTGCCGGTTTGAAAATGAAGGGTTAGGAATACGACTGTGTACAGTATGTCTCAAAATACATCATTTAGAGAAAAAAACATGGCGTCGAAGTGTGCAGGGTGCGTCAAAATATGCCATTTAAGAAAAAACAAGTCAGTTCAACAGAAGTCTAGCATTCCAACATGCCAAAAGGGCACTAATTCTCGTATCTTTGTTAACCAAGTTAGCATCATCAGGAGAAAGAGGAGATCCAAAAGTGTCGAGAGGTTGAGCATTGTGGACTCAACGTGAGGGCAATGGGGGAGCGAAGTATTCGACAATGACATTTCAAAATACGTTGTTTTGCATAAGTTTCGAAGGAAAACGATGTTCCGTACGTTTTCGACCGTTTTTCGTGTCTTTACGACCGTTTTTCGTGCGCCGGTTTTGCATGTATTTTCGACCGTTTTCCGTGCGTTTTCGATCGTTTTTCGTGCGCTTTCGATCGTTTTTCGTGCGTTTTCGACCGTTTTGCATACGTTTTCTAATTTTTTTGAGGGTATCATAAGGCGGTGAGGTTAGATAAAGAAGAAGAAATTATTTTGAATAGAAATTTATTATACATTTTTATTTTGGTGATATATCACAAAGCCATTTGTATAAAATATCTACGTTTCGGAGACTGCAATTGTAGTTGGTTCGCTTGTGAATGTGATGCATACAGGGTGAGACACCTTCGTTGTTGTCGAATCTGGGAACCATCCATGTTGTATTGTCATAGCCCTTCAAATTCACAACGCGTGTAGGTATATTCAACTCGTGAAATCTTTCAGTTAGAAAGTCACGTTTTTGATGTCTTCGCACATAAATGACATCGACCCCTTGTAGATTTTCCGTGAGGATGGCATCCAATTGATTATATTCCACAAAGCCAGAGGAATACCTCAATCCGTGAATGTTTCGCTCCAAGTAACAGGCGGTACGGCGATCTTCTTTACTCAAACAGAAAAATGGTGTGTTTAGCAGCAGTAAAAAGTTACTACACTGAATTCCAATCCTAATGGCTATTTCTTTAGGATGGAATTTTTGCTCGACGGTGAAGCCTTGAATATCTACAACAGCTATTCTCATGTTGACTCTTCGATTGATTCTGAAGCAAAATCACATGTTCAATTCCATTTTTTAATAATTTCGCTGAGTGGGAGGTGTTCTATGACAGTGTTGTGCACAATGATGCAATAGGCTCTAGTATTTCGAGGAAATTCCTTGGATGCTTCGATTTCAAGTTTTACATCAACACTGGAACTTTTGATGCTCTCATCCCTTCTGGAACAATCGATGACAAAGAGAGCTTTGTCCGTAAAGACGGTGGAAGTGAGAAGAGGAAAGAGGATTATGTTGATTAGCCAATTTGTAACTGAGAGCAAATTGTGAGTAGTTAAAATAAGCTTGCGAAAAATTCCCCTTTGCAAAATTCAAATGCATATTTTCCTTGGGTTAATTCTCACCGTTTAGAGTGAGCGTTATATTGATGATATTCAAATGATTGAATATTGTTGGATCATTGTTGACTTCAGTGTAGTCACGATTTTTTTGGAAACATACAATTACATAGCGAGAGCTTTCGAGAAACGAGGAAGTCTTGACGGCCGATATTTCATTTTTTGCACCTTGTGTGAGAGCAGGCAGCATATGAAGTTCCCATTTTCTGAACGGTATGAGAATAGGAGTGTTTGCCTGGATAGCTTTCAAAAGTTGCAATTTAATTTGATCATGCGGAAAAATTCGTTTAACTTTCAGTTCGATATTTTCAATTTCCAATTTAACTTCCGTTTTCGGTATTAGTGCAGCAGGAATCTCTTCTATTTTGGAACAGTTGCTATCATCTCCAGCTCGTACTAATCGAATGGTATATTTACCGTAGGAAACACACTGATAATCGTTGAAAATATTCAAAAATGCTTGATGGGTATGAGCATGTTGAATGATAGATGAGTTGTGTTGACACGCCTGTATTGTTGGGAAAAGTCCAACCGGAGGTGGCCAAGTGTTTGATATCTTCGTCGGTGGAGATGAGGAAGCCTCTAACAGTACTAACAATTCCAAGTTCACGAACTGCTTCCAATTCCTTACCATTCTGCCCATAACTAGCAGATTGAAACATGAAAGCACCAGCATCGTTTACGAATGACACCTTACCGTCCCCTTTGGTCTTCTCATCTTTTCCACTAATGAACAGCAGACTATCGTACAAAGTATCGTAGGCATCAGATTGATTGATGTTGATTTCAATAACATCGTTGTTGCGAAAAGATTTGACATATGGATAGTAGGTCCGCCATTCTACCTTCTGTATGGACTCATCGATTTGCGGTTTTCGGAAAATGTTGAACACTTGATTGGACAACATGATAACCAAGAGAAACAATTTATTTTCCGTTGTCAATAGTTGTCGACTGGTGAAGATCTTGGTGAAGACTGACTTGGGGTACGAAGGTGAATTATTTTTATAGATAGTCAGCACCATACTTCCGTTTCAATTCCAAACGAATTATTATTTCTTCGTTTCGGAAATCAATGAGCCTAGAATGTTGGTCGAGCACTCGCAGCGTAATATTGTTTATTTCGTCTCTATGTGCAATAGTTAGGTAAATGGGGTGATTAGGTGTTTCGTCAATTGCATACCCAGGATCAACACCAACAGCAAATTCGTATATCGTATGAGTCGGTGTGTCATTGTAGAAGGCTCCAAACGTAATGTTGCTATCTATGTGTATGGTGCGTACTTTAATGATATCCACAGGTAGATCGGATTCGTGATGTAAGTTTGGTTTGAGAAGAGTAGATGAAAACCCTAGTATGTGAGCCAAGCTATTCGCAGGTCGGAAATCAATCGATGCTTCAGACAGAATATTTCACTTTTCAGCGTATTTTTATTCGGTTTTAGATAGAAAAAATCCTAAGGGTTTTCCTTGAACATTTTATTCGTGATGTATTTGTTTATTAATTCTTCAGTGTCACCAATTTCGTAAGATCCAACAGGTATATCTATGCTTTTCTGTTTAGTTTTGTCAGCGTTTTCATAGTAGTAGAATTTCGTACCTTCTTCAATGTTGGGTATACTGTTGTACGAAGGGAAACTGAGCAAAGCCAAAGTATATTCAGAATCAGAATCTAATCGAATTGGTGGATTGAAATCGATGGAGAGTGTCGAAGAATGACTCGGAATGACAATCATAGACATGACTGATATAATGTCAGTATGTCATCTCCTTAAATAATGATTGAAACAACAACATTTTGAATAAAAATTATTTATTTCTGCAATAATAACATTCTATTTGCGAACTCACAAGACCATAATACATTGATTTTTGTAGCGATAACGCAGCTGATGTAGGTGGTACCTCATGTCGGTAACGGATGAAACATGGTAAACGAATCTGTAAAGCAAATCGATGTTGGTAGTCCTTTGGTAATATATGCCAAACATCCAATAATGCCCAAGGTTCAGCATTCGCAATCAAATAGTCGATCGATAAAGTTTTCAATTCAGCATCGGTTAAATCTCTCAAAGATTTATCTCCAACCATTTTTGCAGACATTATGGAGCAGAAACTGTAGGCACAGATGTCCGCAATTACTCTGGTCGAAATTTTGATACTGATCATTGTTATATGTAATCGTTTAACCCCCCCAAAATATCTTACCAATTCCATTGGAGGTTTGAGATTACCGAAACTATCAAAATATTGTACAGCATTGCCGTTTTTAATGTAAGCTACCCAATGAGTGCCTGCATTCAATCGAGAATCCAAGTTCAATAAAGCACATTCTCGCAGCCGAGGACCACGAGTTGGCAACGTGTCGCGCATAAAGACTCCACGAAAATGTGGAATTCTCAGTTGACGGGCACATTTTTTAATTTCCCAATCGTATAATGCCTCATGGGGTAGCTTCAGTAGGAGTTTTTTTGCTTTTTCGAGTAAAGACCTCGCTCTTTGCGTTGCTGTTGTTTCTTTAGGAACAGACGAAATCCTCGAGGTGTTTTGCGTAGGTACAAACCGGAACCTATATGTTCCATAGCTTTATTGTGACGTTAATCTTCTTCAAGTTTCTTTTTGGAATTTTTAGCATCTATTACGGATTTTGCCATAGCGCCCGCTCCACCTGCCAACGAACCCAAAGCTGAAAGGGCAGCGAATATAGGTATGAGGGAAAGGATTCCTCCAGATTTTGCTTCGAATTATATTATCCTAGGTATCCGTATGTTTTTACGTCCTCCAGCTTGACTCAATACCATTTTAGCAGCTCGCAAAGCCGAAACACTAGATTTCTTAATATTGGTAGGATGTGGCTTCTAATTTTTAGTAATTTTTTGAAGCATATTACGTCGAAAAGACAACCCCATGCCAAACTTACGTTTCGCTTTCATTGTAGTAGTTACGAGCCAAGCTGCAGCTTTTTCACCAAATCTAGCGTCTTTCGATTTAACCCGTTCCCAAGCTCTATTTTCTAACACTTGATCTGCTTTATGACGGTCTTCTAAGGAGTCGCTTTGAGAGTACGCGATATCGTGATCTTTACAATATTCGTTCAAAGGATTCACACCGGTGTCACCGCGTTCCAATCTCTTTTTCAATTTGGTGCCTGGTCCGCAAAACTGATAACCAGGTAGATGTAATTCGAACGGGAGCTTATTGATAATCGAATTGATGACACCTGCACCGGAGTAAGTCAACATTGAGAATAATTGGGTGATGACTGTGATGTTTTTATTTATAATCGTAGCGCACTCATTGTCCAACATCACATTATGAAAGTCGTTCAACAAGACAAGACATTACCTATTGAAAATTTAGACTTTTTGAATGAAGCCAACAATAGTAGTGTAGTTGGGAAGCACGGTATATTATTTACCCAATTCGTTTCGTGCAATAATTTGTAGGCCGAGTGGTTGTGGAAAGACAAACGCTATCTTAACATTGCTTTTCCATCAGAATGGCGCCAAATTTGAAACTATCTACGTATATTCAAAATCATTGTATCAACCTAAATATCTAGTGGTTCAAGAAATTTTCAGTAAAGTCAAGGGGTTCGGATATTATCCGTTCAGGGAAAATGAGGATATCATAAGCCCTCACGAAGCCAAATCAAATTCCATATTCATTTTCGATGATGTCGCATGCGATGGCCAACAGAAAATTTGCGAATATTATTCTGTATACAGGCATAAGAACATTGACGCCGCCTAACTGTGTCAGACATATTCAAAAATTCCCAAACAATTGATACGAGACAATTGCAATATGATTGTACTTTTCAAACAGGATGAAATGAATTTGAAACATGTATTCGATGAACACGTCACTCCCGACATGTCTTTCGATGAATTCAAGAGAATGTGTGCCGAATGTTGGCAATATCGATATGGAACCGTTGTAATAATGAAAGATTTCGATAAGAATGGTGGACGTTATCGTCAAGGATTCGACAAATATATAAGTATACACAGTGTGTGATGTAGTATAATTCACCATCATGAAACCGTTGAGAAAAGAAGTTGATGTTATTCGAAAGAATAAAATCAACGAAATTGCACGCATCATTCGAAAAAAATATTTGGCTCTGAAATTGGGCAAATCCGAAGAAGATGAGTCATTGCAAAGATTTTTCAAACCTCTGTCTATTCCTTTGAGGAAAATAGCTAATAAAACAGCAACACAGTCAGCTACTACCCCATTGATAATGAGGCAAAAACCGAAGTCAAACAAGAGACAGTGGAAGAGCCTGAAACGACTCCATTCCAATCCCTCGTACATGTTGCAGGTACAGATGAGGATGACGATGCTTTAATATCGTTTAATGTCTTAAGAACTAACATCTTGTTGACAAACACTTTGTAACTCTAATGCGTGTTACCATACGATAGATGCAATATATGAAATAGGGAATAAGCTTTTTTCCATTGGCAGGTACTTATTGAACACTAAGTTACAATGTAAATAATACTAAGTTCAGATCATAGATGAGGGAGAGAGTATCTTATAAATATGTATAAATTAAGTTTTTATGTATAAATAAAATTGTCTTAAAAAATTAAAATTGTAAGATAAAATTAAATTAAAATTAAAATAAGATTAAAATTAGAGTTACACTTGTATAGATAAAATTAATATTGTATAAATGAAATTAATGTTGTATAAATAAAGTTGTCAATAGAATTAAAATTTGTATAAATAAAATTATTTCGTCATGAGTTTAGTTAATCATCGTAATATTCTGTCAAGTTATAATAAACCTTGTCGATGAGATGATTTTTTAGGTTTTTCCTGAATATTTCATAACTTTCAGATACTCTTATGGACAAAGGTACCTTGTTGAATATTTTTAAACCATTGTAAATAACAGAATTTTTTATTAAAGTCGAGTTTGGTTTTGTAGTTCTAAGCTGATCAACCTGTCGTGTATCATATGCTATGTTACCTTCAGTATATTTGAACTTGTTTTTGTATATTAGGCTTGCTGTTTCTAGAATGAATATCGACGTCAGGGTTAATATTTTAGTCTTTTTGAATAACGGCCTACAAGATTCTGTCCATTGGGCTTTGCAAATGTATCTAACTGCCCTTTTTTGTATTACAAAGATAGAATCGAATAACTGGGATGTGCATGCTCCCCAGAACGCTATTCCGTATCTCAAATGTGCATCTACCAATGCATAGTATGCACATTTGGCCGCCTGGAATCCCAATTCATTTGAAACCACTCTGAGAGCATAACATCCTGAGGCAATTTTTTTTTTAAGGTTTGTTATGTGGTCCTCAAATTTTAGTCTACCATCTATTTGAAGCCCCAAGAATTTCGTAGATGGGTTATCTTCAATCATGGTTTCCCCTAGAAATAGTTCTGCTAGGGTACACTTGAAAGTGACTACTTTGGTTTTTTTTGTGTTGAATGCTAAAAGATTATCATCACACCACTGTTTTACTGTCTTGAGATCACCCTCCACGTTACTCTGCAGGGTGTTTATATTCTTTTCATGCCACAGAATTGTGGTGTCGTCGGCAAACATTGTGAACCTTCCCTTGATATTTATGTATGCCAGATCATTTATGTAGAGGAGGAAAAGGATAGGGCCCAAGATTGATCCTTGGGGTACTCCACACTTGATATCTAGTATAGAAGAGTGTGTCGATGTCCTGACAAATTGACTTCTTCCTGCTAGATAAGAGCACATCCAATTATATTCCATGCCTTTAAATCCATAATGATGAAGCTTCTGTAGCAGTATTCCATGATTGACGCAGTCAAAAGCTTTCGACAAATCACAGAATACCGCAACCAGAGCTTCCCCATCATTTATGTTTTTATAGGCCATTTCTAAAAAATTAAAAATCGCATCATTTGTGCCCTTTTTTTGTTGAAAACCAAATTGATGATCACTAATTATTTTGTTGGCCTCTAAAAATTCTATTATTCTATACTTGACTAATTTTTCAATTATTTTGGCCAGGGTAGGAATTAAACAAATTGGTCTCAAATTACTTGGGTCTCTTTGATCTCCTCCTTTGGATAGCGGTATGACTACCGCCGTTTTGAGAAAATGAGGGAAATTTCCTGTTGAAAATGAGTGATTTATAAGAGTGGCTAAGACCTCCAAAGCGTTGCCAGGTAAATTTTCAAAAATTTTTATCGATTGACAGTCTATCCCTGACGTTTTTTTATTTTTGAAACTTCTAATTGTTAGTTTGATCTCCTCAGCATTTGTTACATAGAAGTGAAATGATTCTTCAACCTGAATGTTTTGGAGATATGTTGAGGGATCGCGGGATTGCTCAAGTGGTGCTGTTATCTTTTCTGCTATAGTGCAGTAGTAGTGGTTAATTACGTTGGGATCTAGCTTTATTTCTGTATTTTCTTTGTTTTGTTTGCCTCTCAACTGGTTAACAATCTTCCAGGTTTCTTTTGATTTGTTATCAGCGTCATTGATTCTAGAGTGATAATAGTTATTTTTTGCTCTTCTGATAATAGTCCTATATAGTTTTCGGTAGTTGTTATAATAGTCCTCAAAAAAAAACGTTGTTCAAATATTTTCTGATGTAATGGAGGGTGCGCATATTTTTAGCAGAAACTCTAATTCCTTTTGTGGTCCAGGGTTTCCTTTTTTTAATTTTAATTTTTTGTTTAGGGAAACATGTTTCGAAAAGGCTGGTCATGTTTGAATAAAAACTTTGGAATGGATCTGCTGCTGATAAGGTATTATTCCAGTCAAAATTTGCACAAAAAGTATTGAATTTTTGAAAGTTACCCCTGCTATATATTCGACCAATTTTTTGTTTTGTTTTCTTTCCTTCAATATCAATTTGTACAGTGCAATATATCGTCTCATGGTCAGATAAGTTGTTTGCATTTACATTACATAATATTTTAGTTTCGTCGAAAGTAGTGCAAAAGTAATCTATTAAGGTTGAAGAATACTGTGAAATTCTGGTCGGCGCGTTTACATGCATCACAAGATTAAAATTTATAAGTAGGTTATTAAGCCTCTGAGTGTCAGCACTATTCTGATCCTCGAAGTTAATATTCAAATCTCCCGTCAGTATGATCTGAGAATTAATAGGTACTTTCGTAAGAAGACCTTCTAATTTATGTAGAAAAGCATTTACATCCGAAGCAGGAGCTCTGTATAAGCAAATCAAAAATGTATTTATTGTTATTATGTGAAGCATTGTAAATTCAAAAACTTTTTCTTCAATGAGTTGGTTATATTTATCTATACTTCTGATTGTAAAGTTCTCAAATAGAGAATCGTGAACAAGGATAGCTGTGCCTCCATGTAAATACTCACTTCTACAAAACATAGACATCGCCCTGTAACAAGGTAGAGGTAGCGGTTCTGTCTTTTTTAGCCAGTGTTCGGTTAATGAAAGAAAATTTGGATATTCGAGTTCTTCCAACAATAATGTGAGTTCATCTATTTTATTACGAACAGATTGAATATTCAAAGTGAAAAAGGTTAAGTACTTTTCGTGACATTTTGCTTTCTGGCTAAAAAAGACGAATGCGTCAAATGTGCCTTTATTTGGAGGTCCGATCTGCTTCTCTCTTCAGAGTAACTTGAAGTTTTGTTTTGTGTTTTTTCCTCATCATAATTATTATTGTTTCGATAGTGCCCGTCTTGTTTCGTGGGGTTGTCAACATTGTCGTGAGCTGGAGAAGGTGTTGATGGTCGTATAGACTCAGCGGTTATCTTGCATGTTGTGGTGTTATCATCCGCGCATTTGAGAAGGGCCTTAGAAAGAAAATGTTTTCCAAGGTTGTTTATTGTTCCATTTCTATGATAGTTAGTCCACTTCAGTATTGAGTTTATGTCCATAACATGTGTTAGATTCAAGTTTCTTATATGTAGTGCCTTGATGAATGATATATTTTCTTGGTATATCTCTTGGGTCCTCCTGGGTCCATATCGTTGATATTGCTTCAGTATGACTACAGTGTTGGTGTTATTGAGACTCACGATAAATTCGTCAATCAATCCAGCGTAGGGTTTACTAGGCCAAAGGCATACAATGTCCTGTCTTGTGAATTTCTTTGCGTTGCTTAGAGCTGTGTTTACAAGCTCTACGTCAGGGGCATTTGGTTTAATAATGACTTCAACACAGTGTTCTGTGGATTGTTTTAGGAGAAACCTCCCCAAGTCTCTACCATTTGTTCCCGTAACCACCAGCATTTTTGGCCTTGTCTCTCTTTCCAATATTGGCTTTTTAATGTTTGTTCCTATGGTTTCAGCTTTAGGCTTTGCTCCTGGTAGGTATGATAGCGTTTGGATCTGTTTGTTACTTGTTTGATTGCTGGTTTGAACATTTGCATCATTTTTGTTGCTGGGGAAATTGGTTGAGTTGTTACTGAGGTTGGAATTGTTTTTACTTCGCTTTAGTACAGATTCATTTGAGGTCGTTGGGTTTGAGATTTCCACCATATTTTGTAGTTTACAGTTCTTTTTCATATCTTTGTTTTCGGCATGTAGGCTGCATGCTTCCTTTCTTAATTCTGTTATTTCCTTGAGATTGGCTTCTCTCTCCCGTGAGAGACATTCTATGGAAGTCATCATATTATTTTTGATCTGAAAGAATTCTTCAATTTCCATTTGCAAATCGGCTATTTGTCTCGTCATTTTATCCACATCTTCTTGAAGTCTTTTACTTTCTCGTACAGTCATCAGATTTTCATGATTCAATTCCGCGAGGACGCAGTCTTTTTCCTTTAGTCTCTTTATTAGATCCTCTTCCACACTTATTGCTTCGTCATGAAAATCTGTAGAGGCTCGTTTTAATTTCTGAATGTGATTTTCTTTTTCTCTATTATCGTGTTTTAATTTGTTTAGCTCTTCCGATAAGTTGTTCATACTTTCCTCCGCCTCTAATCCCATCATCTCAATTTTAGCATCTCTTTCTTCTACATCTCGTTTTAAATTTTTAATAGCCTCCTCCATAGTACTAATCCGTTCTTCCTCTGCTTTGTTCTTTTTTACGCATTCTTTCGAGCAGAGTAATTTCGAACCTTCGATTAATATATATTTTTTTGTCCGGTCGACACAGCTGGAGTGGAACATATTAAAACACTGGATACAGCAAACATTTTGACACTCTTTGTTCTTGCAACATTTGAAGTTTGATGTCATTGTGAACCGGCCCTAATCCTCTAAGTATTGAAACACTTCCGTGTTTAAGCTTTGCCTATAATCACCGTACTAATGAGTTTATCACAGGCAAAAAGTCCGAACTGTTTTTAAGTCACTGATAATTTTTTATGATTTATCGTTAAAATTTGTAGCTTTTGCTTAGATGCACTTTAGGTTACAAATGGCGTTTTTATATGAGAGGTCCGCACTAAGAAGACAATTAATGGTTGCGGGAGCACTAAGTGAAGACACCATGCAAAAATCGCAATTTCTGGCAATCTTTAGACAACAGGAATATTCCAAAATACGGAGAACATAAGACTACACGTCTACACTTCATAGTCATAGATGATGATGAAAACGTCTTTAGTGGGTATACAGAAGACGAACAAGACGACAACGTTGCGTCAGGCATAAATGAACAAGTTTTAGAAGAAATATATCGATCAATATCCGATAATGTCTCCACCGTACATTAAAAACATTGGGGAAATGACAAGGAAATCGACAAAGTATACGGTCCCATATATGATGGGGTATCTTCAAAATGGTTCCTAGGCCAAAAGGAAATCGATTTTGACAAGCGTAGCGGATACATAAAATTGGCTGGGTATCACTGGAAAGGAACACCCGGTATATATGATCTGTTATTTCTCGACATGCCTGAAAATTATATTGCTGAGGATTTGATTGTATACAAAAAGATTTTGGATTTATCGAGCGCTCACAAGAATTCGGCTGGGCATCTAAAAGGCACACAGAGATACAAGTACACCAACATAATCAAATCGTTGTTTCTTACAGCGGGAAATCCTCGTAAAACTGGTACTGGGTTTTTTCAACCTAAAACACCTCTTACTACTACTACTGCGATGACATCATGTCTACCCAAAACGTCACCTCTTGCAATGACATTCAAAACGAAACCCATTGAATACATTTATTGGGACGATCCCAACGAGCTATGCGAACGTCTCAAATTATTGCTAGCCTCTCGAGATGCAGGAAATACTTCACACAACAATGAAATCATTGCCATTTTGAATGAACTCAAAGAGGCAAAAATAATTCTATAAGATACACTACGTTCACCAATACATTATCATTTTCAAAATGGTTATCGATAAGTTTGGACGCAGCGACAGCAACAGAAAGCGAAAATTGCCAACGCCCTCTGGAGGATGTTTGTTGCATTATACCTCAGATGGTAATATTCATTGCAGTGATGTGAAATTGTGTCATGTGAAGAGCCCCACCACTGATTACGATGTTGCTAATAAAAAGTATGTGGAAGGAACCAATAATGAACTTGCTTCATTTATATATCAACTAGCTAAGAAACACGAAAAAGAAATGATCCAAGTAAATGAAAAACTAACCAAATTTCAAGGTGACATCTCCAAACAAATTACCGAAATAAATTCGAAGGTACAATCTACTATCGAGGAAAACAAAAAGATACAAAATGAAGTTCAAGCATAACCATAGTAAAAGAGCGGGGTTCACAAATCTTCACCATCAGTCACAGATTCAAGAATATAATGTCAAAACTATGTTCTATCAAACAAAAAACGAGTTCTTAAATTCAGCGCTGAGTCCATTCCACTTATAAATCAGATGAATGCATCTTTTGGCTCATTCTGAACCATGGCGCGTTTCTATTGATTGATTTAATCCATTAGAAACGTTGAGAGAAAAATGTTGGCTTTCTGCTTTTCCATCTTTAAATAAAAAATGTGGGAAACTTCCAAAGGAAAGAAGAAAGCAAGAATAAGTTTCTCGCATTTTTTTATGAAGATGTTGAAGTAGAAAGCCATAATGCATTTTTTCCAAAAACTGATGTTTTCTAAAAAATATACACTTTCCAATTTAAATCAGAAATTTTTTTTCTATCCTAAATTTTCTGTTGAATTTGAGAACTCGCCTGAATTGATAGGCTCATCAGTGAATTCAAGAACTCGTCTTTATTTTCTATGGTCATTCTGCCACAGAGCTTGGAAGATACTTTACAGTTGTGTCAACGAAAGCACCGACGAAAGTATTCATATGCGTCATTAATAGTTGTTTTGTTGTCACCTACATTGAGTAAAGTATACTAACGTTCGAGAGTTTATGTTAGTTATTGAAAAGTTTCTAAGGTTTGAATTCTTTCGTACTAGCCAAATATTTATTTTCACTACTAATTAACCCAGACATTTCATATTTATACTGAGTAAGGTTTATACCGTAACTATAAATTTCAACCTGAATTGGGTATGGCTCTGTTCAATGTCCTGTATACTGTAATATTTAAATTATATCCGAGTTGAAAATGTAATATGAAATATATTTCCTTAGAATAATCGATATAATGCTGATGTGAAATTTACCTAAATTCGTAACAGGATTTCCACTATTAGTGAATTTCAAAAATGAAAGTAATTCTTCATTAAAAGAATAGCCTGTTGCTGCGCTAGCCACATTGTTTCGTTTTCATTAGTTTTAGGTGTTCTCTGGTTTATCGGCTCTTATCGGATGACACATGTCATCGACATGTGTCATGTGTATTCTCTCGTCGACTCAACTGTAATTCCCATTAATATTATTCTTACACAAATTTGAATAAAAACAATCATATTATTCATGTTTACGTTTTGATAGGAGAGATAATAAGTGATGCAGCAGTTGAGTGAAAAAATTGTTGTTTTTGTGTCAGAAGAGTTATAAATTATTGGAAAAAACTTCAACTATCTTGTAAATAGTTTAAGCCAGAAGGAACACAATTTTGAAAGACTGAAATGATTATTGGTGAATTTAATAAATATGGCACACAATCAAAATGATAGTAACACAAATTATCAATTTCATCGCAGTCATTCTGAAGAGTTGACATCACCACAATTAAGAACATTTTTTGATTCTCATTCAAGTAGCACTCTGTCTTCTTTATCGGCACCTGCATCCTTCCATAGAACTGTGGAAGGAGCCAGACACCTAAGAGATAGTTTAACAAATGTTATAAGAGAGATAGAACCTTTAGTAGAAACTGCTCGCAATGTTAATGCTGGTGTTACAAGTTTTTTGAACAGGCCCCAATCTGATATAAATGTGCCTGGCCATTCACTCAATGACTCAGCAAACGATAGTTTCTATATCAACTTAGATGTCTCAGGTTCTGCAGAAGATAATGTTGTTCAAGAAATTGTCAATCCAAATGTGTTAGAGAATCCCAATAATGCTGACAACAACAACTCAGATGATCCTGACAGAATGCAAACTGTAATTGAGGCTCAACAGTTGATCATAGTTTTGTTAAAATATGTTCCATTTGTTCTAATACTGCTTGCCAAATGTTTGTATGATTATCACCAAGGAATATTTATTCTAATAATGCTCTTCATTACATTTGCTCATTCTAATTCAGCAGTGAAAAAAGAAGCAATCAAGAGGAATAGAAGGAGTATTCGTGCATTGGCAGTAGAGTTATTATATATTTTGGTGTGTTTGATATTTATACATTATGAATTTTCTGATATCCAGAATTTTAACATCATTTTGAACTTGATTTTGATAAGAAATTTTATTCACCCTTTATCAGTTTGGAATTTATTGTGGATTGTGACTGTCACTGATTTCACTTTGAAACTAATAACTGTGGCAATAAAAATATTCTTCGCCATGCTGCCAGAAAGAGTGCTGGAATTCAAAAAAAGGGTATGTTAATAATTATTTTGACCATGGTCATATTTTTGTAATTATAGTGTATAACCTAATATTGTTTATTTTCACTTTTTTATGTAGTATAACAATTAATACAGTTTCTGTTAAAACGAAGGGGAAATATGATCACTCTTCTTCATCTTTTTGCTCCTTCAGGCCTTTGGGATCATCATAGTCAAGTCATAGTCTGGGATTCCATTTCTCTTATAGCCATTTTTTTTCATTCTGTCTTGCATTCCTCCCTCAGTTCATTCTTCCTGTATTTGTTTTTTCATCATTATCAACTGTTTAACTATTCTTTTGCGTTTTAAGTCTCTACTTTTCTCAATATTACCTTATTTTGCTTTGCTATTCTTCACATCAACTTCCATGTTTGTCTTAACTCTGTGATATAAGACTGTTCATTTGCACTTTGGCTCTACTATTTTCTAGTTAATATTTTTCATTACCATCCTTAAATGATTAGTTTTGTCAACATTTTTTCTAAAGTTTGCCAGGTTGTGCTTACTTATATAGTAGATTTTAGTTTTATGAATATTAGTATATGTAGTGGTTCTTCTATTTCTATCTTCCATTTTTGTGTTTGTCCACATTGAAGTGATGTAGAATAATTGTAATAACATATATCAATGAGAGTAAATTAACCAGAATTACTCAAACTCCATGAATGTAAATGTGGCAAACTAAAGATGATAATATCATACCTGGATACCTTGGATCAATCATTTTACCAGGATGACTAGAGCAGTTGAAAGGGGTATATTTTTAAGAGATATTCATTTTTTCTTTTGCATCTCCATAAATTGAGCACTTCAGGTTCCTCATTGCTCCATTCCCAAGATATCGTCAAACAAAACTGGCTGTAGAAAGAATAATCAAAGTTCGTGAAATTCTCTAAAAATTATTAAATATCAGATAATTTTCCTTTAGGGTTCGCAAGTTTATTTTTATACTTCTAGTTTTTCTTCATGTAGACTATTATTTTTGTTAACAATTTTGTTTGATGAAAAGCAAACCAATTTGTTACTCTTTCATCTTCTAATGTATATAATTAGTAAAGTGAGTTGAAGGTCAATATCCAGGAGTTCTGACCGTTGATAAAAGCATATCAAAAATACGTATCTGATGCTAGGCGTTTTGAGAGTTTCTACTTCTGTTTAGGAATTTAAAAATATATTACTGAGCCTTTACGAGCATTTACTCCATATAGACTATTCTCTTTGGTTTGGCATCCTAAAATTTTAAATTAGACATTTCTCATTCTAGTGGCCACTCATTTTATTTGTCAAATTTTTTGAATTGGGTTTTGCTCTTGATTCATAGACTCATAGATAAAATATCACTCAATAAACATTTGTAACTATTTCGACCATTGAAAAGGTTATATTGTCAAAACTGAGACACATGTTTCGCTATACAATAGTGTCAAAGGGTCACATTACTGACTATACAAATTCTGTGTCTCAGATTCGACACAGAATTTTTAGTCGGTATTATGACACCTGAAGATGCTATTGTATTGGGAAACTGTCAAGTGGAAATCTCACATTGAAATATTTTTTAATACTGCATAAAAAATAGATAACTGGAAATGTTTTGTCGCTTCACTTTGAAAGCTTAGTGAAGCGATTTCTATCTCTGCAATTGCAGAAGACAATGAGAAAAGAAAACGGCTAATTTGTCACATTACTGAAAATAACAAGTGAAGAAAACGTTTTTTATTCCATCATAGTCAAGTTACTTGAGATATTTTGGATGGTAAAATACACATTATAAAAAGACTTATACCAACTCCACTTTGAAATAATTAGACTTTTCAAGTGTATTTTAACAGACCAGATTTCAAGTTAGTTAGATTTTTGTCGCTTCACTCAGAAAGCTTCCTGCAATTGCAGGTGGATGGCAGAAGGCAATGAAAAGCAACTTATTTGTCACATTACTGAATAACGTGTGAAACCTTTTGGTTTTTATTCCACTATGGTAAAATTATTCGGGTGAAATAAACAAGAGAAGAAAAAAAGGACTTATATAAATATATACTCTACTTGAAAAGATTCAGAAAGTTCGTCTAATTAATGATAAGTAATAAGGAAACCCAAATACCACAAACAGAAATGAAAAATAGGTCATAAGAACAAATGCTCTCTCAGTAAAGAAGTAGAGGAATCAAAACAATACACAGAAACACTGGATGATAAAAAAACTGAAATTACAAAAACCAAGTGGCATTTCACAAATCTACATGAACGAATTTTTGGTGAATCAGATTTAATCATTGAACATGTACATACATACACAGTAAACCCAGCTCGTACTCAGGGCATACAGGTAGAACATTCAGGCAGGTGATATAAACAAAAAATGGTTATTCTCCCAAACATATACATATACCTAGAAGAAACCTGAAAATATGAAATATAAGAAAACTAAGATCTAGAAAAATCAGATAAAGTAGCAAATATAGATGATAAAATATAGAAAATAACAAGAAAGAGATATTTCGTTAAACAAAAGGGGAGCAAAAAAGGGTGGTAACATTGCTATATTCTAAACCGTAACAGATACGAAGACGATTTAAATGGGAAAAAAGGTAACTGTCATCGGGAACAATACAATGGTCGAAAAAAAAATTACGCGGACTCTCGCCCTTATCGAGTTATATGAGGAAAACCAAAAATGCTGTTTTTCGTATTTTTTTTAATGGAATTGTTATTTCGGAGAATATCAAAGAATGGGAAAGAAAAATGCTATTGTATTCGAAGTCTATAATGATGTAATAATAAATATTCGATAAAACGTTTCGAGTCAGTATGGCCAAAATCAACTTTTTTTTTAAACACGGGCCTGTCTTTTTTAATACAGATATTGATAAAGCGATAAATTCACTATGCAAGAGTATATCACATTTGTAATCTTTATAGCGTTTCATTTGAAATAATCACCATCATCAGTGACAACAATCAAACAGAAAAATAATTTATTTTTTCATGAACTTTTGGAAAAAATGAAACCAATACGGAAAATCAAAGCTACGTGGCAATCTACATTAAATGATCGAATTGTCAACCTCTTTGTTGAATGCACATAAGTTGTCGGTCCAGACAATTTCTGTGGTGTAATAATAGGTGTAATACTAATACATGCATCTCTTACTTTTTGTTTGAGATGGTTGATATCTGTATTTGATGTTGAAAAAACTTTATCCTTTATGTATCCCCAGACAAAAAATCAAAAGGAGTAAGATCTGGGGATCGAGCTGGCCAGTTAATTGGTCCATTGATTCCAATCCTTTTTTTTTGGGAATATTGCATCTAAATGTTCCCTTACTATTGCTGAATTATGGGAAAGAGCGGCGTCCTGTTGAAAATATTGTATTTCATGGCGGGTATTCAGTGGCAATTCATCTAAGTAGCCATGGAATTTATTGAATAAAAAATGAAGATACATTTCACTATTCAAATGATCATCATAAAAGAAAGGGCCAAGGATGTTTTTCCCACAATTCCCAACCAAACATTTATTCCAAACCTTTCTTGAAAATTGGTTTTCCTATGAAAATGTTCATTTGTATTATTCCACCTATAATGGATATTTTTGTTAAACCAACCATTGTTGGTGATTTTAATTCGTCCGTCCTTATTATTTTTTTACAAATATTTTCAACTTTCCTATTTCTACGTCTTAACCACTACGCAAATCGTACTCTCCTTCCATAATCCCTTTCATTGAGGTGATGAACTTTGCGTATCCTCTAGCATTTATATATATTTATTTTCAAAATAGTTCTGGTGGATTTTACAGAAATCCCCATTTTGAGGTCAATTTCTCGTAAAGAACAATCTTGATTAGCATAATTTTTGTAACTGGCCAATCCTAAATTAAAAAAAAAGATGTTTTCACTGTGTACATTTTTATGTGATAATATTTGCTTACAGATAACATTTATTTGATTCCTCACACTGCCAGCAACCACACATTTTCTTGTTTTCTTTCTGTCAAGTGCACCATAGTCCCTCAAATTTCTATCTAATCGTCTAAACATTTGGATGTTCGGAATACGGCGATTCGGGTATAGCTCAACATACATATTCCGTGCCAAAAAAGGATTTCATTTGATTTTGCATAACTAAATAGCACAATCAGTCCTTTCATCAATTGAATACATCTTTGATATGTTCATAAACTACTGACAGTTTTCAACAGATATCAACAACGCATTCATTTTTCCTGCCATAGAAACCAAGCAAAGCCTACACGTTTAAGATGGTAAATTAATTGAGATGCTATTTGATCATACCAAACTATACAACAATCGAATTTTGACCAAAAACTGATATTTTTGTTACTTCCAGGATTGAGAATCATAAAAATATTACGAATTATAATTGATTAGGGAGAAATAAGCGTTGATAGAAGTATTAAGGCAATACAAAAATTTCCAAAACGAAAAAGAACGAATTTTCATTGTGTTAGGGTACCTACCTGTCGAGTTTATAGGGTTGTTTGAATTATATTTTGAAGAAATCGAAACAATTTACAAAAGAAAGACCATAATTGGTAGTTATTTCAAATGAAATGCTATGAAAATATCAAATGTGATATACCCTTGGATTGTGAATTTATTGCTTTATCAATATCTGTAATAAAAAAGACAGGGCCATTTAAAAAAAAAGTTTATGGTGGCCATGTTGACACAAAACGTTTTATCGAATATTCACTATTACATCGTCATAGAACACTTCGAATACTTACAATAACATTTTCCTTTTCCATTTTTTGATATTCTTCAAAATAAAAATTCCATTCGAAAAAAACGAAAAACAGCATTTTTGGTTTTCCCCGTATAACTCGAGATGGCTCGTTGCATATTCTGTCACCAAAAACTTATTTCTATGTAGATATTCCTTGACGGACGATAGTGAAGAGGTATTCTTGTTTACGGCCGGAATTCTTCCTGGAGTACTTGCTTCTCGGAGGAAAACTTGGTTCGGGAGAATAGTGGATAAACGTTTCAGAACGACGAGGATCTTCTAAGGACTCTTCCACTATCCTAATGACTGCGCCAATTATATTTCTCGTTCACACAAAAGGGTTTTTAAAAACTTTTTATTTGAACAGAGTAACAACTAATAACCTTGAAATATAAGTACTGGCTATTACAAATCAATTGCACCTATTTATATATAAATTATTGCCGACTTTGCAGATATCAGCAAAATAATTGATGTCGTCTTCGGGTCATCGAACAATATCCTGCTGATGTAAGGGGTTATCGAACTGTAACTTCTCCATCCCCTGGGGAAGTCTTGTAAGGGACAAACAAGACTGAAGATGATGATTCGTGTTCGGGAACTGGTGGATCATCATTGGATGGTTCTTTCTTCGTTTGCCTTTTCAATCTGTAAATTACGTATAGAATGAAGATGGTGATTGAAATGTAAATGGGAGTCATCCAGAAATGGCTATTATCAGATTGTCTGGTTTCTTCTGGGATGAGTTGTAACCTCTGTTCTTCAAGGGTCAGATGTTGTAGTTTATCCAGGGGAATCTTATCTAATTTCAATGGTTTGAATTTCAGCGAGGAATTGATGTGAGCTGTCTTGATATTTAGTAAAGTGAGGGGTTCGTCTAATATGACACTTTTGGAGTTTATGAAGGCTTCGTTGTTGGTTTTGAATTCACAACCTGGTGGAAGTTTTATCAGATGCACTCCTTCCAGAACCATAACTTTCGTACTGGAACAACGTGTAGATATCTTCGTGGATGGGTTGAAAATCGTAGTAGTGGATGAAGTCGTGGGTACTAGTCTTGATCTTTGCTTGTCCCATCTTGAGGGGAATTAGTCCTGGATTTGTCTTGAGGTTCTGGATTTCGATATCCTGTCCTCTCGTCAGATGAGGACTGTAAAGGGACGAAGAATTTAGTTATCTTATTTGGCAAATGTCTCATATTTTTCTTATGGACGTTTGCATTTTCTGTCTCGACAGTTACTGTTTGGTCTTTTTGGATGGATTTTGGGAAGAAGGGTGGTAGCAGTTTGTTTCTTTTCACTGTTTTTCTTGTGTACACCTTGGTGCAGGGTTTGTAGGTAATAGGAGTTTCTCTTTTCTTGTTTCTCTTCTCTATGATATTTGTTTTCTGTTTCTGTAAATCTTCGTTGATTTTCCTATATATTTCCTTCGTTTTTTCCCTGTGTTGTTGGACGTAGTTGTTAATCAAGGCTCGTCTTATGTCGATATCGAATGGGTCTTGACTATGTCCGTTCAGAATATCCATAGGTTTTTGTCTTGCTGCTGAATGGATAGAGTTATTGTATCCTAGGATGGCATAGAGCATCTGTTTTTTGATGTCTCTTTTCTTATGCGTATCTCTCAATATTCTCAAGTGCTCGATCAATGTGAAATGGAATCTTTCGACTATCCCGTTTGACTGAGGGTTTTCTGGAGTGGTATAGTGAATGTTGACTTTATGTGTGTCAACAAATTCTTGGATCAGTCCATTTTTGAATTCCGTTCCATTATCAGTGACGATCATATGTGGTATTCCATGATGGTTGATGAATACTAAGAGAGCATTGAGAGTGTTGATAGCATTACATCCCTCTATTGGATACGCCTGGCCAAATTTTGAAAATGCATCCACAATCGTCAGGAATTTTTGTCCACTAGCCTGAAAGGTATCCATGTGTATTATTTCAAGAGGCTTTGTTGGGGTAGGTGTCAGCATGAACTTTGGCTTCTCTGGTCTTCGATCATACTTGTTGATTTGACAAGTTTCGCATAAGTTGATAGCTTCTTCGATATCCTTTTTTTATATTGGGCCAATAATACAATCTTTTGATACGAGTTTCCGTTTCGGTGGTTCCTCTATGGTTTGTTTTTCCTTCATGCTGCTGCTTGATTATTTCTTTTTGTCTAGCTGAGCAATTGACATCTTCCAAAAGGCGGTTGCATTTTATGAGATCGAAAGAGGAATTCTTGAATGTCTCTCTCAAGATTCTGCACATGCTGGGGTAGAGTTCTTCATCAAAGCGTATTTCTTTCCCGGGCTGATATATTCTTTGAAAAAGTTGAAAACATTTTCGTCCATATTGTCGTTTCCCAACTGGGCATAGTATCTTCTTTTATTCGGGAATATTTATTCTATCACCGTTCTTGCTGGGTTATAGCTTACTCGTTTGAAGATGACTTGGTTATTGAAAACATTGAGAGGTTTCTCTGATATTGGTATTTCTAATATTGGACTTTCTCTGGCTGTATGGTTGGTGATGCCACTAGTATCTTCGTCTGGGGTAACTTCCGGGTTCAGGTTCACGCATTCCTTGTCTCCTTCGGTTGGGGGTTCATTCTGAATTTCTTGTTCTTGCGGTATGGGGTCCTTATCTTCAGGAAAATGGTGATGAAAGCAATCTTTAAACAGATTGTTGATGATGTCATCTGCAGACTCAGGAACTTCTGATGGAGGATGGTTGAATAGAGATGCCTTGTCGTCGTCGTAGTTTGCTTCATGGAGCTCCTTTGTATGTATCTCTATTCTGGAGAGCGCATCGGCGTTGGTATTGCTTGTGCCTTTTTTGTAGACTACTTCGTAGTCATACTCTTCTAGCTTCAGGCACCATCGGACCAGTTTTGAGTTTGGATCCTTCAAGGAGAAGAGCCACTGGAGGGGACGGTGATCTGACAGAATTTTGAATTTTCTGCCGAAAAGATACGGTCGGAAATATTTGGTGGCCCAAACTATTGCTAGCATTTCCTTTTCGATGGTAGAGTAATTCATTTCAGTTTCGTTCAGAGTCCTGGATGCATAAGCTATTGGCTTGTCTTTTCCTATGGGTCCTTGGGACAGAACGGCTCCTATGGCGAAATTGCTGGCATCTGTCGTCAGATTAAAGGGCTTTGTGAAGTCCGGATACTGTAGTAGTGGTTCATTGGTAAACAGGTTTTTACAAGTTTGAACACATTTTAGGAATTCTGGCGTATGCTCTATATGGGCATCTTTCTTGAGACAGGAGGTTAACGGTTTGGTAGTCTTGGCGAAGTCCTTGATGAACTTCCTGTAGTACCCTAGGAGTCCTAGGAATCCTCTGATCTCTTTGACAGTTCGAGGTACAGGATATTCCATGATTGCTCTGACTTTTGCTGGGTTTGGTTTTATCCCATTTGGAGTGACGATGTGTCCTAGAAAGCTAACTTCTTTTTTCAGGAATTCGCACTTGTCTTCTTGTATTTTGAAACCAGTTTCTCGTAGACGTTGGAAAACTTTTGTGAGGTTGACCATATGCTCCTGCAGAGATGTAGAGAAGATGATTATGTCATCCATATAAACCAAGCAGATAGTCCCTTGTAGACCCTTTAGGACATTGTCCATAACCCTTTGAAAGGTCGCTGGAGCATTTTTCAGTCCAAACGGCATACGCAGGTACTCGTAGTGTCCGTTTTCGACGTTGAATGCGGTCTTAGGGATGTCCTCCTCTGTCATCTCTATTTGGTGGAATCCGCTTGCCAAATCCAGGGTAGTAAATATTGACACCTTCCCAGTTTGTCGAGGATGTCAGAAATGTTCGGAATAGGGTAGCGGTCGTCTATTGTCTTCTCGTTGACTTTGCGGAAATCCACAACGATACGACATTTTGCTTTTCCAGAGGCGTCCAGTTTTTTTGGAACGACCCAAATTGGTGAGGACCAGGGAGATTGGCTAGGTCTGATGATTCCTTGGTCCAATAACGAAGTTATTTGCTTCTTGACTTCTTCCTTGTGTACATACGGATATCGGTATGATTTTGTGTAGACTGGGATTTCGTCTCTGGTTTTTATATGGTGTTTGACCTGATTGGTGAATGTGAGTGAGGAATCTGGATGGTGAAAAATATCAGCATATCTTCCGCATAATTTTCTGATATGCATCTCCTCTTCTGGATTCAGGTGGTCTGTTCTGATTAGATCATCCATGTTGTTGATTGGGTCTCTGTTTCCTGATGGGATTATGTCAGCAGAATAGATATGATACTCTTGAAGATTTATTGGGCTGCTGCGTACTGGTTCGGCTAGAACGATTTGGAGTTTATCTGGACTGAAGTTGACAATTTCCGTCCAGGCTAGATGATCACGGGCATCAGTGAGAGCTTCACGGATGTAAGCGCTTTGCAGTTCCTGTCTTGGTATCATGATAGTTCCATTCTTCTCCTTCACCGGTAGTCGTACTTGGGTCACGCTGTCTGGCTCCAATTGAATAGAGTAGAACTGGGTCTTATTGGTTTCGTAGTACTGGATTGGGAGAGAGGAGTATTCGGTTAAAAGGGAGGATTCAGGAAAATTCAGTTCAGCTTTGAGAAATTTCAGGTTGTCGAGTCCAATGAGGCCATCAAAAGTTTTGTGGAATTTGAAGAGGTAGAATTTCAGATTGCCGTTTGAGTTAAACTCAGGAAATATGGGAATTTCTGCACTGTAATCTTGAAAATAGTTTTGGAAAATGGAAGTGACGACAAAGGGATCTTTTTTGATGCAATCTTTGTAATATTGGATTGAGAAGAGATTTTGTTGATCCGGTGTCAATGAGGAGTTTAAGGGGAGGATTTGCAATGGTTATATAAGGAAGTTCTATCTTATCGTCGAATGTATACAGTTCCACTATATTTCTTGGTTTTGTCCTGGATCCAATGGAAAATTTACATCTGGTTCCTGTTGGTCTTCTTGAACCTGGAATTCTTCAGTTGGTTCTTGATTGGGATAAGAGCAGGTTTCTTCAATGTAATAGGGGTTTGCTTCATATCCAAAGTCTTCGTCATGTTGCTCAATGTTGAACATGGGAGCTGGATTGAAATTTGGTCTTGCCTGAGGTTGGGTTCTCATGCTCCTTGTTGGTGCTCCATAAGTATTTCTGGTACTGATGCTCATTGGTGTTGGTTCTTGTCCGTTCTGTCTGTTTAGTTGTTGATTCTGTCCAAAACGTTGTGGTTGGACTGAAGGCCACATCTGTCTCTGTTGAGTATTTGGTTGCCAATGTGGTCTGAAGGTCGGTTGTTGAAATTGTGGTTGGAGTCCCATTGCCTGATGAGGTTGTTGTTGTCCGGGTCGTTGAAAGTGTTGCATGGGTTGGTACATCTGCTGTGGTATTGATTGTTGGGCATATTGGTGATTTACAGTTCTTTGCTGGGTCTGGAGTGGTTTCTTGGAGACTTGTGGGAGTCCAAACGTCTTTTGTAGATAACGGATATTGTTTTCTTCTTGGATGTACTGCATTGCTGTTGCCAAGTCTATTGGTTTCATTGCTCTTATGGTGGATCCCATGGGCTCTCGTAGTCCGGCTAGGAATGTTGTTAGAGCTTGTTGTTGGAAAAAGCTTTTCTTGCTGATCTTTATCGTTTCATCGGCGGTGTGTAATTCGATATAGTTTGATATTGTGTTTAAAAGTCCCATGACTTTTTCGTAAAAACGTTGTGGTGTTTCGTTCTGGTCTTGTCGCAGGTTTACCAAATCTCTTTGTTAAGGAATTTTCATTCCGTTGGTCGGCGAAGTTTTGGATTAGAGTTCCTTTGATGCTGTTCCACTCACTACATCCATAAACTGAGATGACGTATTTGGCTCTGCCTCGTAGCTTATTGAGTAGTCCTTGTATCAATATATGGTTCTGAAAACAACCGGGGTCTTCAGTATTCCAATATTCGTTCAGAATCATTGTTGATACGTTGATGAACTGGTATAATTCATGTGGGCTTCCATCGTATTCGGGTACAATCCAAAAATTCTTCAGGTTGAATTGTTTTGCCATGTTGATGGGATTTAAAGGTTGGTCAATTGTTTGAGGAATAATGGATGGGCGAGAATTGGTACTTGAAGGTGAATTTGGTAAAACTAAGGTAGGGGGACGTAAAATAGTATTTGCAATTGATGAAGTTGAGTTAATTTGTGCTTACAGGATGACGATGATGGCTCGTTGCATATTCTGTCACCAAAAACTTACTTCTATGTAGATATTCCTTGACGGACGATAGTGAAGAGGTATTCTTGTCTACGGCCGGAATTCTTCCTGGAGAATTTCGTGTTCTATTGCATGCTGTACTTTTTCATGCCCTCTAGAGCATGATTGATAATTTTTTCCTAGACGTTGGCTATCAGGCTTCGAGGATGTCATCAACGGAATAGCAAATTAGTGAGCTGACGATTTGACGCCATATATAATCTTCATCTAAATGTCGTCTGTTTGTTAATTTTCGTTATTTCGAAATATCTGTATCTTTCAAAGGACTTGTTAATAGCTCAAAGGACCAATGTAGAAACATATCTTGTCTGATATATTTTTAATTATTTTTACTAAACATGTCGAATGACTGTCAGGCTCAAATATTATTATTGACAACTCCTTTCAAAAAAACGTCAAAAAATACAGGACGACAAATTGTTTTAACATATTTCTTGGTTTCAACAAGTTGAAAGGTTCAAAATCAAGATGGAGATTTGTTACAGAAATGTCATGAACTATCCAGGACCGTTCAAATTTGGCCCATGAAATACGAAATATCTAATTCAAAATTTCCAAGTCAAAGAAAATGCGTTATCTGAAGTTAAATCTCAGCGAAATGTTTTGATATTTTTTATTTGTTTTCACCATTTTTCCAACCTCCTATAGTTAAGTTGGTCTCATTTTGGTAGTATGCGGAAATAATTATATTATTTTCGGTGCATTGGTGTTTTAGCCTTCCACGCTTTATTATATATAATAACCATTCCATACCTTTGTTACTTACTTACCTGATTGGCCTATTTGATCACCTCTATAGGCACACCTTCCTCCACTTCATTGTAGTCAGTTTATTGTCTTTGATTTCTTTCTCATACAACACATTCGTTACAGGAGAACATATAAACTTTATTTGTTTAATATATTTCATTCACTACATTTACAAACTCTTGTCGGAAAATCTTTTTACTATTTCCTTTGATTGATTTATTTTTTTGTTACATTTATCTTTTTGTATTATGGTTTCTAAGTATTGTCTTCAGGCCGCCTTTTTTCATGACTGCTTTTACTTTGTTTCATCAGATAATCACTTTTATTTATTTAATTTATACTACTACAGTATGAATAATTGAAATACAATATAATAATTATGTTTTTATTCACCTTCTACATCAGATTTCGGCATTACAGTGTATAGTTTCCTTCAAAAGTATTTTTCCTGTCTTTCTCATCCTTATCTAATACAAATGAGTTCATAAACGCAGATCTTAAAATTTTATAAGGTAGATTCTTTCAATCAGCCTTCATTGCAGTAGAATTACAATAGACCCACAGTAATTCGACAACCGTTTTGCAAGGTGTTGTCTAATTATGGAATTTGTAGTATTATAGAGTACTGTTACAGACCCCTTGTAGTTCAGATAATTTTAAAAAAGAGTTCATTGCAATCCGTCAAATCACGAGAACTATATCGGATACAGGGTGCGCCGGATTAAATGGGGTTCACTATATTATTTATACATACTCTACTCGCAACATGTACCTGTAAACTCATATTATAACTTTATTTTCAGGGTAAAATATATCTATTCATTGAGGCATCATCACAGGTGTACAGAAGCCTAGCTACGATACAACCTTGGCTTTATTTCCTTTTAGAATCATACCAAGGACCAGAGAAAATTGTAGCAGTATTTTTGTCTGCTTTTTACATTATTTCTAAAGGCTCATCTTTGATGTCAACGGGAATGCTATTGAAATCTGCTACATTGAAACTTATGCAGAATGTGGTAAGCTGAATTTTAGTTATTCATTTTTGTAAAGTGGAAGCCTAAATTGCTTTTTTGTACAACTGTCATTTTTAATGGTTGCCAATAGTATTAAAAGATGATGTTTACAAAGTAGCGTGGTGAAAATATTTTTAACACTAGTGTTGAAAGTATTTTTAACACGATTTTCTGAGCCGATTTTTTTGGTAACAATTCAATTGAATAATCCCTTTTTCCAGCCTCTTCAATATCGTCAGGAACACACAATTCCTCACTATTGTTCTTCAATATGCAAGACATTAAACACCAGCGAAAACTTTAAATGTAACTTTAAATAAAACGCGTGAGCTGTAAACAATACTGTTTGTTGGTAACCAGGTTATTCGGCGTCACCTGACACGGCCACTTCACAGCAAATGCGATAAAATGAAAATAGTTAATTGAAATTGTATTATATTTGTGTTAAAAGAAAGTTTTATTTTGTTTGTGAAATTGCTCAACTCGCTGGGCTCGTTTCTCAAACTTTTTCACTCACAAAATAAAACTTTACTTTTAACATTCATATCATAAATTAGCTATTATGTTCACCACCAACTAGTATTCATGTTTATGAAGTTCAGTTCTATATACATTCTAAACTGCAAATCACAATTCATTTTAGTCATTTTACAGTGAGAAATTAAACCGGTATAAAAGCCACTAATCTTGCTCAACTTTTTTCAACTGAATATCAAGCAAGCAAGATGTGGTCTAGGGTCTGTTCTTCAGGTTTTTGTGTTCATTAATGAAAGGAGTTGATCAAATTGAGTTGATCAAATGGAGTGAAATATTTGCATCAATAGAAGCACTTTTTATTAAAAAAAAAATCTGTTTTAAAATCTGTTTTTCCGTTAACCAGCTGTCGCACCCCTATGAACGACAACCCTCAGAAGTCGAAATTTGTGCGAGCTAAGGATTAACGAGGTCTTATCTTTTAACGTGTGATTCCTAACACGTGTTGGACGATAGCAAGTGAAAATCGATCGTTCAGACTAGGGCTTGAACCACCGACCAACACGGCAGTCAATTCGAGTGAGTGAACAAAGCACTTACGTCGAACCGCCTGGCGGAACCACAGTAAAAACCATATATCTATCCAAAGCTGTTAGAGGTTTTCTGCCTAGAATAATTTACCATTCAGCACCGGACTGAAGTGAAATGAGTGGAATGAAGTGTGCCAAGTAAAAAGTTGACGAAAACATACAGAAGTGTCAATAACGAGTGTTTCCACCTCTAACACGTATAATAGTGTCACATCGTCGACCCATACTTGAACTTACGTGCCTTATTTCATTCTGGTTCAGTCCTCCAAACCTGAATCAGTCTCTCCCTCTGTTCCTGCAGGTTGTTTGGTTGGATCGGGTGCTCTCTCAATCGTCTATAAAGGGTATCTCAGATATTTTTTTTTTAATTTAAATTCGGGCTACGTGCTGGCCATGCCATGGTGTTAATTTCAACCTCTTCGAGGTACTTTCTGACTATCTGTACAGCATGGTGTCTGGCGTTGTCTTGCATTGGAAAGAAATTTTCGCCGATATAATGGGTTAATGGTACTTCTTGTTGCTCCAAGGTCTCCATTATGTACCTTTCAGCTGTAACGGACCCATTGTGTATGACCACTAGGTCCGTACGTGCGATCAAAGAAATACCACCCCATACCATAACGGAGCCTCCACCAAATAATGTGGTTTGTGGAAAGTTATATTGAGCATATCGTTCATTGGGACGTCGTAACACACGATCACGTCTGTAGTTATTGTGTAAACAAAATCGGGACTAATCGGTGAATAACACTCGTTCCCATTCAACCTTTAATCAATTGACGTGTTCCCTGGCAAAATGTAGTTTCTCCCTTCGATAGTCTGCAGTTAATAGAAGATGCCGGGCAGCAATCCTAGGTGAACTTCAATGTGTAACAAACCGTTGTCGAAGTGCTAAAATACTCAAATATCGATCCCGAATAGGGGTAATTACTCAATTTCGCCTTTGCTCTGATCTGCGAGCATGCTCGCCTGTTTCACGGAATCTTTGCCAGATCCGTGTGATGGATTTGTGAGACACATTGAATCGATGACCAATTCGTCTACAACTCCAGCCTTCCTCCAAAAGAATTATTGCTTGGGCACATTCATCACGGGTTAAATTACGTGATTGACGCTCCATAATAAACACAATTGTAACGAATCTGAAGCCGCCCCTGATCGATATGCCGGACGACTCAGTGAACCAACACATGACATCACCGCGAAAGAATACAGTCGGGAATCGCCGGTAAAACTCTAGAACCGAACCGACCACAGATTTCTAGAAAGGACCGTTACAGATATAAGGCCGGCTTCCCGACCCAAGAGGGCAGTTCAGAAAGTGAATCGAAGGCCAAACAAGAAATTCAAATAGTGGAAATAAATTAAACGTTAGTTGCTAAGTGTTGTAAATAAATTAGTTTGTGATTAGTGAAATATTGTTGGAAATTATTTTTTTAAGACAGTTAATTCATTAATTTGTCACACACTTAAGAATCCTTTACAAGTAAGCAGTAACCGAATGGGTACACCTCTTGAACTCGTTCACATCTGCGAATTCAATAGGTAAATTTCGTGCTTTTTTATATTTTTACGAAAAAAAAAAAAACTAAAGCACTGAACCCCTGTCGAAACATATCACATTCGCAAATGGCATATACGAGGGGTTTACCAAATATAACATCGTAGTAGGGTTTCAATTAACGCCAACAAAATATTTTGAAATTTCAATGTGGTGCGTTAATTTATTGGAGAAGTGTAGTTGACACGACTGCTTTGCTGGTGTAAGTCACGAAAAATGTGTTGATTTAGCCCCTCCGAGTTGAAGTCTTTGTCACTCAAAAACGAAATATTTTTTACTTTTGCTCTCAATGCTGAGATAACATCAGAAGGTGCAAAAGATTGAAAAGCTCAATGAAGTTTTGTGAACTAATAAAAAACTGAAAAGGTTGAGGATTATCATATTGTAAGATATGATTTGTCAAATCGGTATACTGGTATTTATGAAATGAATATTTCTCCAAAAAAATATATAAAAATGTTTATATTGATAGGGATTATTGTGGTTCAGTTATCAGATTCAGAATTCATGGGAAAAGATTCTCTTAGTGGTAGTATCCAATCGGCTCCTTCTTGGTCAAATCACAATTTCCCAGAAATGTAATACTCATTATGGAAATTTGAACTGCTTACCTTGAAAAAAATTGTCTTTATTAACCAACTTGAATATTAACGTACTGAAAAATATATTTTACATAATTAGTCCAATATACACGTTAAATGCCTAAATGACTGGAAATAGTCCTGACCTCCGGCCAAAAGTTGATTTTTCAAGAGTGAATCATTTGTATTTCTCTGATATGGTATGCATATTGCTATCAGGCATAAACTGAAAAATGCTTCCAAGATGTATTTTGAAAATGAAGCCCTACTTGTGGGTTTCAGATCACGGGACAACTGAGTGCGGTGAAACCCAAATATAGAGTGTCATGCTTTTCCAGTTCTAACAAATACGAGTATGATAGATACTAACAAATACAAGTATAGATAGTTTCATTTCATTTTAGATTGATCTGGTAGATCATTATACACACCCATGACATGATTATCAAATGAAAGGGTTTACTGAAAATGATAAGAAGAATTACATGACATCACTCTAGATCCCCCATGATAAGGGTATTAAATGAAACTTTGGTCACCATTCTGATTATAAAGAGTTATAGCTCGGCAAAAGGTAGGAATGTTTGGTCGTTTACGAACAAATGTTGTAGGGACCGACCTTGAAACAATGACATATTAAATGAAATAAAGATACTAAGGTACTTGTGCAGCAATTACCATTTAATAAAAAATAAATAAGTAGTAAACATTTCTAAGTACAAGCTTTCATTTTCAATCTCTAAAGAGAGGAAAATGAAGTTTAAGGTAAATCAGATTCATCAAATTATTACATTACACAGATTATATAATATGAAAGTTTGATGCTAAATTTACATGGGTGAATCTCACAACTAACTTCTTTATCTTATATAGTGTATTTTGTTTAATATAATAAATTTATGGGTCTGACTTTATTTGGATTAAACAGATTAAGATTAAACAGTTTAATCTTCCTCTTTGAAAATGATCACTTGGTGATCGAAACACATGTCGAGGTGTTAAAAATAACGATTTGGTGTTAAGAAAAAACTTCAGTAATATTCATTACTACACCAAAGGTTCCAAACAGTGCATCATAAGTAGAGCTTTTTAATTAAAGCCTGTACTCAAAAACGGTTTCTTCTATTAATTCATTTTATATTCAATATGTTCACAATAAAAGACTTTTCAGTATGAGAAGAAACCACATATATATAACTATAGAAGAATGAGTATATACCAAAATGATTGAGCTTAATTTAGAAAATCAATTGCTATCATTTCTTCCAGAAAAGAAACTTTCACCAAACCAGCATGATTTTCACAATAACCGATGCACTGATACAGATCTATATTATTTTAGAGACTATCTATCTAGAAAATCCGTTTCACATCAAAATTCCAATCTATGTGGATAATAATTTATTTATTAAGGTTGAAAATAGCTCCAGGAATCAGAGGAGTTCTCTTAATAATAGAATACCTAATGATATTACAGAATTCACAAAATCAACCAGAACAATCAAACAGGGCCTACTTGAGGGATTTATACTTTTACCACACTTTTTTTTCTTTTTTATATTGTTCGTAAACAATCTAATTATATTTTTCTTCATAACTTTTAAATAGTACAGCCAATTGCGTATCCAGACAATACAAATTGTTTCATCACAGGATACAAAAAGATAATTACATGGGTTGCATGGAATAACTTGCCAACATACGCAAAACAGTACATATATGCGTTTTTCATTGCAAACTAAAAATGACACTCAGTAGGTATATGTAAAAATGATAATCTTAAAGTTGTATCCTGCCAACAACAAAAATGTTTGGTCCCCCTATAGATTCTTCTCTCACTTACTATGTCCTTTGTTCTGAATTATAATCTTGCAGTATTATTATATACAGGGTGAGTCATCAAAATTTTCTCGCTCCAATGCTCTCGTGTTGATGAAGGTTTCGATCTGTTTATTTTTTTCGTAGACATCAATCAAAACCATCTTTTTAAATTATTTTCTCTCACACTGGGTGATACATCTGATCGTAGCCAACTAAAACTATATTTTTTTAAAGTGGAACACCCAGAATATAAGTAAATCATTCAATAACATATTTTTTCAACTTTCTGAGTTATTAAAATAAAAACTATTTTGGAACAAGACTCATAATGTGACTACAATAAGATGGTGTGCCACTACATTTCAAAACGGATGTACGAGTATAACTCAATGATCAAATATTGTAGAAGGTGCAAAAGCAAAAGAAATGCTGTAACGTATAGAAAATTTGTTCAGGAAACAATTGCGATTTTGTGATTTAGAAAATGGTCGCCTTTTTGGATACTTTTTAGTAAAACCTACTAAAAAAATTTTTTTTTGTTATTGGCCTTTAAGTCAGTTTGAACTCATAGCCCCATTATCAAGTATCCAACATTTCAATATGATCCCATTTCAATGCTATTTGAAAAGACAATAATACTAAAAATTTTAGAAAAATAATTTACTATAGAAAGTTTTCGAGATCCCAATTATCGAAAAAATTGAGGGTAAACCTTAAACAAAAGTGAAGTGACTTTTAGATATGGAAAGAAGTGTGATTTTATATAGTTCTTTATTTTTATGGAAATGTTTGAGTGTTTTCAATTACTATCGAAGTACATTGTTGAGTCATAAGCAACTACCAGATTTATTAGATAAAAGTGATCTTAGAATTATATTATTATATTAGAATATTATTCCGTATTACTTCATGTGCTTGATTCCAATGAAAACTACCACAAGATCGAATAAAAAGTAGAGGAATTAATTTCAATAAATAATAATCATGTTCGTTGGACGATACCTACTTAATACCATCTTTTTTAACAACTGAGATAGTCATTTACTAATGTTTACTGTACACCTATAATGATAGAATAAAGTATGAGTTCATCATTATAGCTGAAAAAAAAACTCTCGATTCACTTGATAGACTTTGTGGTATGTAAGAGAATAAAAATACATACATTTTTACTACTCATATTTGCTTTTCAAGCATCAAACAACATATTCAAACCATGATTCTATATGTATTTTCACCTTCAAATTGAAAAAGTAATTATGCATTAGCCTTAAAACTGTAATTGGAGCCTTTCGTAAATTACATTAAATATCAAGCACAAGGTGAACTTCTGTATTAAATATCAAAATAGTTCTAAATCTTGAAAATTTTATTTTGCAAGAATCAAATCAAAAAAATATTTTAGATGTCGAGTTTTCAATTTCATTATCATCTTCAGTCTACTTGACAAAATAAGGGGACCTAGCAATGTTTAAATTCATATGAAATAATATATGGACTGCTCTTTCATATTTTTAAAATTCTAATATATAATGTTTATTATTTGTAGAGCATTGGTTCAAGTCCTAGCAAGGATCAAATACAGACTGCGGGAGAGCACTGTCCCATCTGTCATGACCAATATGATTCTCCGGTGTCACTCCAATGTCACCATATATTTTGCGAAAGTTGTGTCACGACTTGGTTCGATCGAGAGCAAACATGTCCTTTATGTCGAGCAAAGATTGTAGATGACCCTTCCTGGAGAGATGGATCTACTTCATATTTTATGCAACTGTTTTAGGTGTTTTTAAATTGATAGATCGAATGATTATTGGGAATATTTTTCAGAAATGATAGGAATCTGTAGACAGGAAACTGTGTAAAAGAAGGGTATATGTATAAAGTGTTTCATCTGTTAATTTGTAATCCATAGCACAAATGAAATTGTGAAGAAAAGGTTGTGTATGTAAGGGTGCTAGTAATAATTTAATTGTTTTACCTAGTTATATTAATGAAGTAATACAATATTCTCAATAATAATGTACAATAAAATTTTGTTATGTAAGAGCTAAAATATTTTGTTACTTCAACAGAATTTTTATTAAATGGACCAAAAAAACGCTACAACTCATGTGTCAAACAAATGCTTTTACGATTATCTTCAAACTGGCTTGTCATGTCTTTCACAATAGGATAAATATCTCGGCAAGTTGAAGTTATTCTATTTTATAAAGTTCATGTGACATAGATGCACATCATTCTGCCACTGTACTGTAGGATATTGCATTTCAGAGTGACAAATACGATGAGTTGAAACAAAACAACGAATTATTGCTAGGAAAAGTGCATAACCTGGAAAAAAATTGGCAACAACGGAGTGAAACAAAAACTAGTCAATCTATTGATGACAAAAACTGAACAATACACTGCAAAATAAAAATAAAATACAGAAAACGTTCGATCAACGTTCTTCTTCCGAACCACAATCTGTTCTGTTCAAAATCTGTTTTTTTCGTTAATCAGGGAACATTTATGATGGGAACTCAAAAATCTGTTATATTACTGGAAACTACTAGCACAAAACATTAGAAACGTATCCCACAACTAGCGCTAGTGCCAAGTCTTTTATTTTATACAGTCAGGAACTATTCCACAATAGAAAACTTTCAGCTTTAGTGGAGTTGAAACAGCTCACATGCTCAATAAAAAAATGAAATGAAAGAGATGCACGATGTTACAAACAAGGAAAAAGCTGAGTGAAAAAAAGTTTTACCAAGACAGAACCTTCAAAAAATAGATGATTTGTTATGAGGCGAAATAATGAAATTATCGAATTAGCACAGTCGCCAAATACTCTTCTTTGCATGTAAAGGGCCTGAATCCTTCCACAAAGCCTGAGTATCTTCGAAAAACTTGTCAAGAATTTTCTAGAAGTAAAAATTATAAATCTGAACAACCTGAATTATATGCTTCATTTAAGGTAATCATAACAAGAGGATTATTCAAAAGCATGGAGGCAAGTTATATGGCCCAGTGGAGCCTTAGTATCCTGGTTTCTTTTGAAAAAGAAGGATTTCACCACAGGTACAAGAGAAGGTGGAAAACCATGATCATGAAAACTGAACAATTTACAGATTTTTGATATAAATATTCAACATGTTGATAATAAGATGCATGAATTACACGCCTTTTTAATTGATTTCCACTTTGATGTAATCTGTTTATCAGAGCATTGGCAAACATTCAGTAATTTACCTACTATTAACATTCCAAATGTGCTTCACAAAACAAAACTTGGTTAACCCGAAATCGTCACTCTCATTAGTAGATTGGAAAGTCCAAAGGAAGTATTTTCAATAACTTGGGAAATTCTAGTTCTTGTGACATAAATGATCTGAATGTAGCTACAAACTGTAAACATTTCATCAATACTCCAAAATTTGCCATGAAGATAAAATCAAAACATCATGCAAATGGCCGACTTAAAATAGGTTTGTGTAATGACAAACTTGGATCGATGAGAAGTAGTCTCGAAGCTGTTGAAGATATTTCAAAAAAGTCGGATACCTCTAAAAAGCTTGCTAGAATATAATCAATTCAGAAAGAAATAAAATATACAGTAAAATCCAAACTATAAAATAATTTTCTGGAAATGATTTCAATGATCACTTTTGTACTGTAGCTATAGATACATTAGACAGAGATAGATTTCTCTTCCCCTGAAGATTCATTCTTCTTAGAACCAGTATGACATAAATAATCTAAATGGCTGTTTATTGAAAACTATAGCTGAACAAGTAGTCATGTCATTAACCAAACTTGTTACCTAAATTTTCAAGGAAGGCGTTTTTCCAAACATACTCTAAAGCCCCAGGCAATAAAACATCTTTAGACAACTATCGTTCAATAAGTATTGTCTCTATATTTGGAATGATCATTGAAAAAATACTAATGTTACACACCTACTTTCAAACGAGAATCTGTTTCAGTGAATCACAATATGGATTTTGGAAAAACAAGTCCACAACCTGGGTCACTTACAAGATGGTGAGGGACACACTTCCTTGACTTTATACGACTTGCCAAAGCTTTTGATTGTGTGTCACATCTGAAGTATTGTGTCATAAAAGTTTGAGAGGTACCATTATGTGTCCCCTACTTAAACGATTCATGTCAAAGTATTATACTAATGAAATGTATTGCATTTTTTGCCAATGACACCACTCTTGTAAAACCGGAAACGTCACATCGTTTTGATTTTAACTGTGGCCGAGAACAAAAACTTAGTCCAAAGCTTTCTAGAATTTTATTTGTTCTAAGACAACTCAAACCAATAACCAATCTAAACGTAACAAATTATTCTCTCATTTCATTCGATAGTATCATATAGCTATGTTGGGGCAGCTCAAGTAATGCAATAATGGTATTTCAATATCAGAAAAAAAACATTCGTATTTTAGCAAATATAGGATATAGATATCACTGTCATCAACACTTTATTCAGCTCGGTATAATGCCGGTGCCTTCGTTATACATATACATCGTTTTGTTAGAGGTATATTTAGACATAAACAAATTTGAGAAACACCAATATACTCTTAAATCAATATAACACGAGATCTGCAGATCTGTTGAATCCCTCCATCCCGACACAGATTAGTTGGTAGCAACAAAAATTCTTCCAACCTGAATTTGTCTAACGTTCTGAAAAATCTGTGAAAACATTAAAATTCAATAAATTCAAAACAATCAAGTTTCTCTTCCAGAAATGGACTATTTGAACCAAGCAAGTTTATTCAGATACCCATAATATATTATTTTTCAGCTTCAAATGATTATTTGATCAGCCAATATTTATTTTCACATTATAATTTCGATGTGTTATTTATATGCATTCCTTTTAAGTGTTCAACTTTTTATTATTATTTTTATGTACTCTGACCTACTCTTGATTGGATCTGTAGTAGAAAGTATCGTTTTTGAAATGCATTCCATGAGAAATAACAACAATATTTTAATACTCTGTGATTTTTTTGGAAAAAAATATTGAATAAATTGATGGATGTAGGCGTTACTACGTGGTAAGAGATAGGACGAAACTGCAGTAACGTTAGTTATAAATAAAAGTGGTAAAAAACATAGTAAATTATTGAAGATAATTCAAATTTTCAGAGTATTCCACTCATTACTACTTTTTTAACAACTCCGTGCTAAATATTGTTGGAGTTTTTCATTGTACCTACTTTTATTTTGTAGTAATGTATCAACGTTAGTAGATTATTTGTGAACTTTACTGAATACAGTCTGTTGAAAATAAGGATTACCTACACATAAATTACTGTTATTTATTGTTGATTTTTAAAAAACTTTCATGATTGTTCAAAAATCTTGCCTGTAACTAAACTGAATATAGAATCTCATGTGTCTTCTTATCTGAAACTACCCTGATTTGGTTCCAAATCCAAAAAAAAAACAAATCTAGAATGAAACCAATCACAACATTCCTTAAAGTGCACTAATTTCAATGAAAGTTAACACGGAAACTTCTGGCGTAGAATAAATCCAAAACGAGCACTTTTCCCAATCACCAGAACTGCAATACTATTTTCGACTCGGGTGTCACCAACAGGTTGGCGTCTTCAGAAGAATGAAAACAGTTTTATCAATGCAATACTCTTTTCGGTGCGCGTTTCACCAACCAAGTTGGCGTCTTCGATAAAGAAAACGGTTTCCGTAGGACGAAAACTTGGTTGGTGAAACGCCCATTGAGAAAAGTATTGCATTTCTGGTGATGAAGAAAAGTGTTGTTTTGGATGCAGTGATCTTAACAAACAAAATCCTTACAAAAAATTTAATTATGAGGCCTTGCTAATTAAAATTTCAGGAAGCTAACTTATAATGTGAAAGTTTTCACTTTAACAAATGGCAAAAATCTTCCAATATCAAGTATTTAAAGCAGTCAGTTATCTATTGTTTTGTGATCAGTTCCATATGCTCATTCAAAAAAAAACCGATTAGTTTTGTGAACAGTCATATAAAGTAGTCTAACAAAGCAAATAGATACTTGGTGTTAATTTTATACCCTTCATAGAAATAAAATTTTATAGGGATAAAATTTGCATTAGTATATAATTATATTTCTATGGCACCCTATTCGTATTCAGATAGTAAACTTGAACAGTCTGTGAATAATAACATGTTATTTTCAAATTATGTAATCGAGTCCAAAATATTAATGTTACAACAAACTTTTTGTAACGATATAACATTAGGTAAAATCATTTAGGATGTACCAAATGTCTTTTGTTCTGAAATTGATACAAAATATAATAATTGTTTCCAACATTACTTATTTTTCTCTATATGTCATATTTCCTGGTTTTCAATACTTTGTTTTTTTTTTCATTTACTGTATTTGAAGTTGAATCAACCTCCATGGTTATTAGCGACTGAACAATGCATTAAGTGCAAGGGAATTGCATAACGTTGAACAAGTTGACATTATCTAGAAATTTTACAATATTTTCAATATTACATTTAGGTCCTAATGCATTGTTAGTTGATGGCTAGATAACATTAGTCAGTCTTTCGTTGAAATATAGCACACACTTCGTTAAGATAGTGTCAACAGTTATGGGAGAGTCGCACACTTTACACATAGGGCTGGTGTCGCCGGCAATGAGGTATCCAAGGGTGAGGCGAGTGTGGCCTATTCGCAGGCGAGATATTATGACCTTAGTTCCACTACTTGTTAGGAGATGTATCCATGGGAATACACTTGTTTTTACTTCGAAAAGTTTACTGCAAATTTGTATGAAATACATAGTTTTCTGTACTGTTTAAAGTACAGATACTGGCTTCTTTAATTGGTCAGCTTTTTCGTTTCTTATTATACGTATGTGAAAAGGGATCCATATAAATTTTGTAACTAGTTAAGGTTTATGTCAATGAGAATTTTTGGAGTAATCTGTGGGGTTGGGTTAGGGATATTCGGGTCGGAGAAGGTGTTTGGTTGATGGAGGTTCTTATGTAGATACTGATTTTGTCTCTCGAAAAAAGGAAGGTCAGTTTTCTTCTTCTTAGCATATGTTGAAGAAAATCTATAAGCGATCACATTATGGTATACTGGGTTTTCAGGGTTTGATATAATGGTAGCAGCATAGGTGAGGGTTAAACACTGCCTTCGAGTTGCTAAAAATGGTTAGCTTGATTTACATTGTAGGCTTTTGGTTGGACTTGTGCAGAATGCCCCAAGGAAAATTCTGATAGCATTATTACAGTATCAAGTTGTTTTAGACCCGATTTCTTCGCCGAATTATATACTATTGATCCGTACTCTAACTTTGATCTGATTAGGAATCTGTAGATTGTCATTAACATATTTGTGTCTGCACCTCAAGTTTTTGAAGCAATGGTTCTCATGAAGTTCAAACCATTATGGCAGGACATTTTGAGGTAATTCAGCTTTGGATCGAATAACATACCCAAAAATTTGACTTGGTTTACGAATGCGATATCCTTGTTATACACTCGTAGTTTGGGTAAATTATCTTTTGAACGTTTAGATACTTTTGTTGTTCTCAAAGGTAATTTGTAGCCTAGAGCTTGAGGACTATTTTTGTAATTGGACTAAAAAATGTTGAAGGTAATTATGAACAGTCTTTAGGTTTTTACATCTACCAAATATAACCAGATAGTCCGCATAGTAGTAGTATGTATGCTAAAAAATTTGTAATAAATTTCAAGATATTTCCATGAAGTGGTCACTTGCGGAGTGATAATTGTGTCTCCATACTGTATCGTATTCTTTGGATATATAAAAAAAATCAATACAATCTTGGTCATTTGCAAAAAAATAACGGATTTCAGATTTAAGGTAAACCAGATTACAAAGTGTGGATAGTTTTTTTTTGAAATCCGCTTTGTTGAGGTATGAGAAGTTTTAGTTTTTTCAGACTCCACAGTAATTTTTTATCAATGATTTTTTCCAGAATTTTACACATTGCGCAGGTAAGTGCAATTGGTCTGTATGATTTAGTTGACGATTTTAAATGACAGGTTTTGTGGATGTGAACTATGATTGATTCAGACCAAGGGCGAGGAAAAACATGTTTGCTACAAATTACGTTATAAATTCTGAGAAGTAATTTTTCAGTGCTATTGGACATCATTTTGAGAAAGATTATAGGAATGTCATCTAGGCTAGAAGAGTTTTTAGTTTCATTAAGGCAATCCGAAAGTTCTGCTAATGTAAGTAATATATTTATTGTCCGGCTTGCCAGAAATCCATTCAATTATTTTTCAGATTTTGCTAACGGGGGTATTAGAATTAATTTCTGATACAATTGTTTTCTCAAACATTGCCTTCTGCTTTTTTTATGATGTATCTTGCTTTGGCCCTCGAGTGTTTGAATTCTGTTTAAAAAAATCTGTTTTTCCGTTAACCAGCTGTCGCACCCCTACGAACGACAACCCTCAAAAGTCGAAACTTGTGCGAGCTAAGGATTAACGAGGTCTTACCTTTTAACGTGTGATTCCTAACACGGATTGGACGGTAGCAAGTGAAGATCGATCGTTCAGACTAGGGCTTGAACCACCGACCAACACGGCAGTCAATTCGAGTGAGTGTACAAAGCACCCACGCCGAACCGCTTCGCTACTGACCGACCAAATTGTATTTGGTGTTCAGAAGTTTTATATTTTCAGAATGTGTAAAATGCTCTTTTTAATTTTTTTACTGCCTCTTGGTATTCTTGATTCCACCAAGGAAGAGAGATATCAAAATGTTTAAGGTTTTCGCAGCTGAGGTTTTCAGTGTCACTATTTTTCGGTTTGAAGGCCGTGGATTTTTGGAATTTCTTCCTGCTAGCTTCTTCAGAAGTTAATATCTGAGTTTATATCACCGATGACCTCTGAGGAAGCTAGCCACTCGCGCCAGCGAAACGTCAGGAAGAAATTCCAAAAAACCACGGTCTAAAAACCCGCAAAATAGTGACACTGAAGAGCAGTATATTTGTTCAAGAGAGATTTCCCGATAGCTTTTTCAGCGGGCTGTCTAATAATTTGTAAGAAACTACTAATGGTTTCATTTATGTCAAGGTTTAGCATATCTTCATCATCTATTGGCTTCAATAACTGTTGTTAATTGACTTCAGTTTGCTATTTTGAGGTATAGAAATTGATTGTTGTGACTGTTCTTTGGAGATAAGTATGGGATAGAGATCGCGTCCATATAACTCTGGAAGAATTTCCCAGTTCAATAACATAAATAATTCTGGATCGCAGAGAGATAGGTCGATTGCTGAAGATACCCTATTTGCGGTATCGAACCTAGTATCCATTTCGTTACTTAGAAGATTAAGAGTTAGATTCATAAAAACAGTTTCTACTGTTTTGCCCATTTGTATTGGTTTCGTTGACCCCCATATGTGGTTGTGTGAGTAGTGGGGTGGGTAGTTGGTTAAAGAGTTTGGACAGTTCTACTTCACTTGGATTCTGATCCGGAAGAATTTATACATTGCAGATGTGCAGTTTTTGCGGTCCCAGAATTGTGATCGCAATAGCTTCTAAATAAGTAGTAAATGGAATGATTTCTGCCTCCAACGTGTTTTTTTTTTCAAAAATGGCTACTCCTTCACTGGCATAAGGGGGTTGTCTCTGTTTTCATGGAAACAAGTGTAACCTGAGACTTTATGTAGGTTGAGTAGTTTCGTTTCTAACTCCTCATGGGGAATCGTAGGAGATACATTCGAAATGATAAATTTTTCATTGAAAGTTATGAGTTTTTTGCCGGTAGAATTTTTTGGTTTACTATAATTTTTCCTTCTGCCCTATTTAAAAAGTCATGGACTATTTCTTGCTAAGTAAATGCAAATTCTATTGTTTGAAATCCTTGATGAGAATACATTTTTTTTAGGGTCTATTCGTGTTCCTAGCGCTTCTAGAGAGTCTTTAAGTTTGGTATTATCGAGTCCATTGAACAAAATGGCTTGTTTTTTTGTGGGGAACATTGATGAGTTATGTTTTGGTTGGTTTCCGGGTTTATCTGTGATCTTTATTGGTTATAATCTCCAAACGTTTCAGCTATAACTGCGGTAGTTGCAGTTGAAATGTTTGGAGATTATAATCAAAGAAGACCACGGCAAAACCCGGAAACCAACCAAAACATTGACGCCAGCCGTAAAACCCTACATTACTATATAAATCGATGAGTTATGTTGGTTCAGTAGGTACAGAAGAGAACAGTTTTGGGCACTCCTGTAGTCAGAAGTACCCGGATTCGATTTTTCATTCATAGTATAAAAATATATTTCATTGGTGCCTTATTACGGCCCTGACCATTCGAGTTGGGACACTGATAAAGGCTGACATTTATCCTTGATAACTAATCCAGTTTGCTTCAACAGGACAATTATTTATAGCAAAATAAATCGACTTACAGGTTATAGAAAGGTGACTGAGAAGGTACGAGAATACATTTTTTTTTCAAAATTAAATTCCACTGTAAATGAGCGAATTGAAAGGTAGCTGATAAGCACAATTTTCCACTTAATCAGAACCGGACTCCCCATTTATTTATTCAATTTCAACAGACATCAAGACAACACCATTTTAGATCAATGAATATACGACAAGTTATTCTATTTACATTCTTTCTTCATTGCAAATAATATACAAAGGAACACATGAAACTTCTGCCAAAAAAAAGACGGGTACCTGGGGGTATATGTAAATTCGACTGGAGCTTTAAGAGTTCATTTTAATTTTATGAGCATTTTTGGCCGAAGAACACATACCTGTGAATTCTACAGGAGGTTCAAGAGTTTGTTCCTACATCATAAACATTTTCATCTGAAAAAAATTGAAATGAAAAAATATTCTAATGTTTTGTTATAGAACTTTATGTATTGAACCCAAAAATAACATCCCTGTGTACAACTTAAATATACGTTTTTAGTGTGAATAGCCATTTATTCCAATAGCCAGTTATTCTGTTTCTTGGCTAACATTGACAAGAAATAAAAATAAGGTGCTCGGGATTCAATGAAGTCCGTTTTTGCCTGGTCCCGACTAGCGAAGGTTCTAACGGTAAAAAAGTTTCGAAGTCCTTGAAAAGGTGGTGGACGGTTGGCGAGAGGACTGGGGAGAATTGTGAAAGAGGCGGAATTTTGACGCTCAACTCGTTTAATTTTCGGACTGTGATTTATGAAACGTGCTGTCGAGCGTTGTTGTTGAGCAGGATCGGTTCTCTTCTGTTGACCCGAGCCGGCAGCTGATGACGCAATTTTTGGTACATTTCGTCGACTTCCTCAAAATAGGACACTGCTGTGATGGTTTGGTCCGGTTGCAGAACGTTGACCAACTGTTGACCATCATATAATAACCATGGTCTTTTTTAGTTGGTTTTCGCCTTTGGAAGTACATGGAAGGTTCATCGGTGTCCTGTCCTGAACGTCTACTGTTGTAGAGAATCCACTTTTCATCACAGACGATCCGATCCAAAAAAGCATCGTTTTGGTTGAGCAAAAGCAAAAAAGAACATATCTCAAAACTTGACAATTTCTGTCGATCGTTAAATGGTGAGGCACTCACTATTCGAGCTTTTTGACCTTTCTAATACGTATTAAACCATAAAAAATTGCATGGAAGGTGAAGCTCACTTTTTCCGCCAGAATTTGTAGAGAGAAATTGACCGAAAATCACTGGACATCATTTCGAAATAAGCTGAAAAAAGGCAAAAAATTAAAATTAGAAAAGAATGAACAGCATAGAGTACAAAATTCTCTATCGATCAGTATATACCACGACACAATAGAGTAAATACGTATTGACCTAGGAGCTAAAAAAATACATGACATCAACACGGACAAAACTTTTGAAATAACCTAATATTTCCATATCCACAAATCTGTTTAAAAACAATATTCAAATCTTCCAAATTTTTGGATTGTAACGATACAAAAAGTAGTAAGTATACGTGTCAGTAGTCTTATTTGCTAACAGACAATAATCAAGAGTTTCGAAAAAAGCACCGTTCGCAAACACCAGAACTGCAACACTCTTCTCGGTGTGCGTTTCACCAACAAGTTGGCGTCTTCAGGAGATTAAGCAGACTCAACTCCAAACCTGGCCGGTATTCTAATAGGGTACGCTCTCGGCGGAAATTTCACCAACCTACATTAACTATGAAAGTGTACTCTGTTAAGTATTTATAGAGACCAGGTTCAGAGCAGCTAGGAATTAGTCTACTCTTGAATGAGCCAACTGAATTAATTGCCAACGAGACAAACGGTTCAGAGCTAATTGTGAGAGGTCATCGTCAGGACAATTTAACGGTTCCAAGGTCAAGAAGTGGCCTGGAGTAAGAGCTAGAAGATCGTTGGGATCGGAGCTGGTAGGACACAGTGGTCTTGAATTGGAAATAGCTTTTATTTGAATCAGTAATGTGTTGAACTCCTCATAAGTAAGTATTTGGTCGCCGAGAAGTCTACAAAGCTGAGATTTTATCGATTTAATCTCAGCTTCCCATAATCCTCCGAAGAGCGGATTTGATGGTGGAATAGATTTCCATTCAATTTGCTCTTCTTGTGTCGCAACTTGAAGCACCAACAAAATTTTTCGCATTTTCATCAAATATATAAGACACTCGACCGCGACGGGACATAAATCGTTTTAGGGCTACTATGAATGTATCGGTGGAAAGATCAGAGTCTTCTTTTCTTCGGAGATAGCCTCATAGCGTGATGGGAGTTGAGTGGAGGCAGAAGGCCAAACTTCAGCTGATTGTGATAGACACACTGGACCCGACCATAACGAGTGATTGACAAGCTGGGAAGGAAGTAAACCCCTTGAACAACAATCCGTTGGGTAATTCTAAACGGCATATAATACCACACATCTGGCAGGAGTCGTTCTTGAATATGGTTAACACGATTACTTACGAAGATTTGCCATCTATGAGGGGACAAACGAATCCAATCCAGAGCCGTAGAAGAGTCTGACCAAACTACAATATTGTCGTTAGAAACTTCTTGATCAAAAGAGGATTTAACGAAAGCGAACAAATTAGAAAGAAGTACAGCTCCAAGTACCGTCTCGATTCGAAGTTCTAACCTTGGACGGTTTTGAGGGGAGATACTTTATTTAGCACAAACCAAGCGAACATAGACAATTCAATCTACACCAGTTCTAGAATATATAACTGCTGAATATCCTTTCTCACTGGCATCAGAAAATCCATGTAAGGTGCAATTGGTAACTGATGGTCGGATTTGAAAGTAGTTCAAGCATTATGGATATCTTGGGTTGGCTTTTCATCCCAGCCGATACCACATGTCCACAACTGTTGAATGGTGCTGAAGAAACACCATACGTCACAGTATTCAGTTCATATCCCTGAATAGGTTGATCAAAAAAAAAGGCCAAAGAATTCGTTGATAATGCCTGTGATCATCAGCGATTAGAATTTGTCGATAACTTTGACGAATATTACCCATCAAAGCTATCGCGTTTGTACGAAACTTTAGTAAGATAGTAACAAGGTCATTCTGAAGTTAAGGGCCGATCAGTAACATATCATTCAGAGAGATTCCTTCCGAGGTTTTTGCCGAAACGTCAAACACAACACGGAGTATAGTACTAACACTTTCCGGTCGTATAACAATGATGTGGAAAATAGTACGATCCAGATTCCATTGCTGGTTGTTTAATGAGAGACATGTGATCTTGTGTCTAGTAGTCAGCCATAAAATCACAATTTTGTTCTCATAAAGGTGAGTTGCGACGTAATCGAAGTTCAAGAGAGATGAACCTCCGACTTCCGAAGAACGAAATGGTAGAGAAACGATTAATCGCCCTGCAGCATTTCTAGAGACAGACGCGTTGAAGAGAGTTTCAGCAAGTTCATCCTCCGGGTTCTCCTTACATTTTCTAGGTATCTCTTCAATTTCCCAGAAACGTTTGAAGGCAGAGTCAAGAGAAAGTTCACAAGAACAATGCAATGAGCTGAGAGGAGATGAAGTAGTAGTACATTGAACCGTACCCATTAACGTACGTTCGAGTTGCCAACCACTCTTCCTGTTTTCAGAACAATAGAGAAAAATCTGCACCAAGCAAAATATCAATTTCAGCAGGCAAGTTAAATACTCTGACCTTCTGGTAGTTGCCAGAAGCATCAAGAACTTCTATACAAGCAGTGGCCAAGAGTACAGTGAAATTTGAGGATAAGGAACAATAATGGGTATTCACATTTTCTTGAAATGATGTACGAGGATCTCCAGAGAAAGATTGAGTGAATAGTGAGAATTAGCATGATTATTAGCACCGGAAGAATCATTTGCGGGTACCCGTTGACTATTGCTAGACGAAACGGTTCTAGCTGTCGGTGGATTTGGAATTACGGTATTTGTCAAAGAGTGAGGAGGAATTTAACTTTAGGAGGAGCGCTGATACATAGGAGTTTCGTCAAAACGTAATAAAGTATGATGATGTTGACCACATTTGAGATACTTGAGTGTTCGAACCACAATCTCTGAAAGCATGCATTGAGCCTGAATAATTCACGCACCACTTATGAGTTCTTATTACGACACTAAACCGCGCACGTGGAGATTGAGTCAAAAATCGAAGACATTTGTAGATAACATGTTCATCGGCACACAGGAAACAAGTAATTTTTGTCTGGATACGGAACGAAGAACGTTTTGGAGCAAAGTTTGAAGTTGGGAATGACTGAAAAGAATTACGAACTTTCACCTCGACTTTAGATGGTCTTTTTGAGAGTAATCAGTGGCAAAGCACAACAGTGATTCAAGATGAAATCTTTAAGAACATCAAAGGTAGGAATATCGTTCGATCCATAATCAATTTTAAACCTCGAGACCGTATCTGAATCGAGTCGTCAGAGCAAAATATTGAAGAGAAGAAAACTTCATTGATCTGTTGGAAAGTTAAGTTTTTCAGAGCGGCGGGATTTTCCGTTTGTGTCCAACAATTTTCGAAGGTTATAGGAAGTTACACCATTGCCGGTAAATTTTTGAGCATTTTCCAATTTCTGATAGTGAGCTGTGACTAAAAGTCTTTTATTCTCATATCGATTCAGTAACGAGTTTTATGTAACAATATAATTCGGTTCACTGATAGGGTTACATTACGAGTGGTGGACCAGATAATGACGTGACAAGATTATTGAATTTCTCAATGTTTTTTAGGTACTGAATTTCATGAACTAAACTGTTGAACATGTCTATGGAGGTTTTCCACTGTTTGAGGTTTCCATCAAATTTCACTAGTTCAATTTTTGTTAACTTTACATGACTGTTGTTACCTATTACATTATGAGCAAGATTTTCGACACCAAATAATTCATCATGAATAGATTTTGCCTCATAATAGTCGTGATAGAATGCCATGAATAGATTTTGCCTCAAAATAATCGTGATAGAATGCCTGCAATAACGCTTATTATTATTATGTATTTGGTTATAATATATTCTATTTCAAAATTCCTTAAACTCTTCAACTCACAAAAAGAATATCACTGGTCGATGGACAAAAACCATGTAGCTTCACTAGATAATTAGACTGTATTATAATATAGAATTTGATTTGATGAAGTTCCCAATAGAGATTTATTCAGAACACAAAAAAAGAGCGAGAGAGATTACGTGGCTGTGGTTCTTACCTGAGTGTATGTCGGCTCTAGTAGCGGCTTGTAGAGAGATTCCTGGCTCTAGGATGATGAGCGTAAGAACCCGTTGGACCACATAACACTTCCTGGCCAGCAATTTTCTTGATTTATTGAGTAGATATTCGAACAAAACCTGAGATGCTTTCGGTGGTGAATCTATAAGGCGAATCCCATTCGTTCTGTTGCTGATTAACTGACCAACCAAATATTATTTCTACGAGGAGCGCTCCATATATTTCAACAGAATGGGAAACAGCCGAATTCCGCGTTGAATACAAATTTTTCAAATCAGTGGAAAATTATCAATAGACAAATACACAAAGAGAAAAAAATACCTTACCTACTAATATTATAAATGCAAATGTAAGTTTGTTTGTTACGGTTTCACACGAAAAATACTCAACCGATCATCATGAAATTTTGTACACGTGTTCGTGGAGGTATTAGAAGCAATATAGAATACTTTTTATAAAAAAAATATTTTTTATGTAAGATAAAAAAAATTTTTCAAAAAAATCTCAAAATCTAGCTACTTCAACGTCATCTAACATTCCAGTAATGAAGTTCCAATCCTTAGTACCGTAATACCGTCGCACTGTATTATTCACAGTCATGGCAATATCCAATCCAATCCAATTGATTATAGTTTCAGCTGTTTGGAATTTTTCTATATTTATTGTTATTTTCTTCTGTCACCCGCGAGTGAAGCGGGTTCAAGTTCGGAACTAACTACCTTTTTTTTAAATAGGACTATGCAAAGTTATTTCTCAATTATGAGATAAGACCAAACCATCGACGAACATTCAGTACCAACTGAGATCCGAAATTTTGTAAATGCGCGTTGAGAATATTTTTTCCTCCCGACGCCGACGGCTCTCCAAATTGATTAGAAGATGGAAATAGGTTATTCATGTAATTTGAAACTTTACACTGAAAAAAACCATCAACGGTTATCCAGTATAAACTGAGAAAATGCTTGATGAATATTCAGAAATATTCAGTAGACTTGGTAACGTCGCGTCGCCCGAAAATCCTACTCTATTCCTACTTTCTTACTAACGACATGTCGAGAAAACTGGATAAGTTCACTCTAATGCGTATCTCCTGATCCGTGCTAGGATTCGCACGTTGAAAGATCAGACCTCGTTATCCACAGCTCGCACCAGTTTAAAATTTCTAGGTTTGCATGGATATGACAACTGGTTGATGAAAACTATCTATCAATATTATCAATACTATGAGATATTCTAACATTGTCCCTTTATATCATTAACAACATTTATTTCATATTGTAGCAAAAATTCATAAGTCCTTTGTTTACTGAAAATCATTGTTATTTAGTTAAATTTTGTATAACTTGTTTTGAAAGAATTGTCCATCTCCTTTGGTTGCTTGTTGATTAATTGCTTTATGACGTTCTCTGCTTACTATCTCTTCTAGAACTTCACCATTACCTCTAACAAGTCTGAAACAAAAAAATTATATAGAACTTCACCATTACCTCTTGAAACAAAAAATATATATATACAGGGTGTCCCTGGACTTCCTCTTTTCCTCTCGGGAATGTATAGATGGGGTCAAAATATCACCAGTACTTCATATAACTTTTTTTCCTAAAATCCTTCGTTACCAAGTAACGGGCCCTCGAAGTTACAAAATGAAAAATGTTTTTCTTTGATAACTTTTCAAGTGAATATTCAAAATCATCCAAATTTTGGTAATTGACTAAACAAATGAATTCCTTCGATGAGCTTTCATGCAGGAGTCAGTTGTTTTGCTACAAAGTCAGGAACGGACTACCCCCGATGGTCCACACCCCAAAACTTTGAAATGACAGATATTTTTCAATATTTTTCAACAAATTAAGGTGACTTGGACAATTTTATGAATAAAAGTACTCGTGTGGAAAGTCGATCGGAGCAACGAGTCTTGAGAAAAATGTAGTTTCACTCGACGACATCAAACCCGCTCGTCCACCATTATTTGAAATGAATAATTATCAAAGCAGAAATAATAATGATAACGTTAATTCAACAACACTTATAACAGGAATAATACAAAGTATGCTAAAATGAAGTCGTAAACAAAAAGTACAGTACCTATATGGAAGTTTAAGTCCGAACACCACCAACACCTCTTTCAACACCATCTACAAACAGGTCACAAGATTAATTTTGAGTCCACAAAACAGATAGCACAGGTGCAAAACCCAAGAATTCGACAAATCAGGGAAGCTATCAAAATCGAAAAACAAGGTCTCATCAACAAAAGGGATGACTCACTAAACATCCCAAGGATTTGGAAAACAATAATTAAAAACAACGCACAAAGACAACCACAAACCAATAATGAACCATCGCAGGTAGGAGAACTGCCAGAAGCCATTAACAACCCTCAGGTAGAAAAACAGGTAACAAATCCATACAATTTAGGCAAGCGAAACCATATAAAAACACCACAAGAAGAACCTAACATCAGTTACACCTCTCGAAGCGAAGCAGTAACACGTCTTGATAATGCCATCTGAGATGATGGCGAAACGTTGACTATCGAATAGTACACAACGGATGAACACCCGGAATAGTTGATATATATATATATATATATATATATATATATATATATATATATATATATATATATATATATGTATATATATATAAACCCAAAAGTTAGTGAAAGGTTGCTTTGTTATTTTCACCAATGATAATAAATGAAAGATAAAATTTCATGAAAATTTCAAGAACCTGCCTGTCAATGTCACATGATATCCAGCTTGTGTGTTATCGAAACGCATCTAGAATTAAAAATATGTTTTTGAAAATTGTTCAATTATTATCATGGACAGTGTTATCAATTTTCATCAAGTAACGGGTCAGTTCATTCATAACACGCATTTATCATTGAAGATCGGTTTAAATTATTTCCTGAAGGTGCCAACTTGGTTGGCACCCTCATGAAATGCGTTAATTCTGGTATGAAAGAAGTGTTTTTGTTGAATTCATTATATGCCAAAAGTTCCCACTCTAGTGTATTTTTATTTTCTTTTGTTAGTGTTTACAGTTATGTACTTCATAGGTGTATAAATACAATTGTTTGAAAATTTCACAATCAAAGAAGTATGCTCTGATTATTTTTATTACATGCTCATACATTTTTGCCAAACCTTTTTTGATACTTCAACTTTTACAAATCATACATTTTTCTACTAAAATTCATGGTAAAAAATTGAAATAAATACCACAGAATAAAGGTGTTGATATAGTTTCTTGTGGAGCATTTTACATAAACATGTTGAAAACATTAGGCAACATCAATTTGAACTTCTTGTATTCTTTAGTATTTTCCAATTTTTTTGAAGTAATTCATGAAAGATTGTATCACATGGCTCTCCTAGTTACAAGAAAATACACACACTGTTATTACTTTATTTGCAAATATTCATGAGGCCGTGGATTTTTTGAATTTCTTCCTGACGTTTCGCTGGCGCGAGTGGCTACCTTCCTCAGAGGTTTATACATCCTGAGTTAATATATCTTCGATGGCTAGATATTACGGCTGCGTAAAGCGTATTTATGTTGACCCTACAGGTAGTTTGGTGAGCTAATACCTGTACCTGGCTTAGGTGAATTACGTAAAGCGTCTTCATGTTGATTCAGGTAGTTTGGTGTGATAATACCTGCACCTGGATTTGGTAAATTGTCAATAACGTTCTTTGACCATTTTCTACCTGCCGTCATGCTGTTTGATATTCTTGTGAGCATTGTTTCCAACTTAAAAGTTATTTTGTCACATTTCCTGTGTTCTCAACTAAGAAGAATCTACTTTTTTCTTTCCATTACTACATTAAATTGGAAAATCTGCAATTATTATATACAAAATCTAATATGCATGTATTCACCAAGTTTTAAATTATTCACTTTTAGAATCGAACAGGTGATACTTGTATCAATACAGAATTGTTCAAACTTGAATATTTTTAAATTTCTTCTTCTTCCATCAATGTTTTTTTTATATTTAATGGAATGAAAACTATTTGAAGAATCTTCGAAGAGTATTTTGATATTTTTTTTTTAGATGTCGCGTTTCTTTTTGCAACAAAACCCTTTACCTGAGCTCAAAAGCATTCAATGGGATTAAGTTCACAACGATGAAGGGGCAGACGCAGTATAATATTATTTCATTCCTTTGCTATCTTGTCAACTACATATTCCATGAAACGAGCTTTATTCAAACATACTATAGACAATAGTACTTTTTTAACCATACTCACATCAAAGAGTATGTTTTTTGTCGAACCCACTCAATGATATTTGCTTTTCTCCATGCATTAGTTGGTACTCTTCCAACTTTTCTGAAATGATAACTTGGATTATCCATCGCAATAATGGAGTTATTTTACAAACAAATTGCCGTTCATGTTTTCATGGTAATCACTAGAATGCTTCAACTGAAATATCAGTAAACCGCCCTCAACAAAACCATCAACATTGCCAATATAGGTGATAATCAGTCGCTTTCTTTTTCCAGAAGGAGAGTTTAATCCGGCACACCAGCCTTTTTAAAAATGCTTGACGCGAACTTGTGAAGTTTTTGTCTTGCCACATCTTTCTAACAGTATATATCCTTCATTAATTCAAGTTTCATCCAGATAATAAATCTTTCTATTCTCACGTCAAAATTCTCTTAAGTGCCTCAGGTAATGTTTCCTCCAGAAATTAATTTCATCATTTTCGGAGAGCTTTTTCCTGTTTTGTTTCCCAAATGAAATTGAATTCCTTCGAAATTTTATACAATTTATTTCTGCCTATCATTGAAGACATATTTAGGTCTCCTTTGAAGGCTCCCATAAATTTTCGAGGGGCGGTATTTCTTTCTTAAAATAAAATGAATGTACTGTTCTTCTAATTGCATGCATTAGGGTTCACAAATCTTTAATTTACGATTAAGTTCTTTTTTCCATTATCAAAATTTATAGTCAAAACATGGTTTGTCCATTAAAGATTTATGAAAGCAGATTGAAAGAGGAGTTCAGCTCATACCGACTTCATCAGCTGCTTCGTAAACAGCAGTACAAAAATTTAGGAACAATTCATCAATATTAGGAATAAAATATGCTTTAGGTGAATATAAAATTTTTCATGAAAACTCACTTGTAGATTTTCATCCCTGAACAGGGGATTTAGAGGTATAATTTCTGGTTAAATTTACTATATCTGTCTTCAATACGCCCCAGAGTGGTGTTACATACCCAATCTAGATCAATAACGCTCTGACCGACTCTACTACAGAATGTAAAATCATCTATTCAATCTCTACTAGTTCAATAGACAAAATGACAGAATGTCAACCTGATTTTTTTCAACTTCTCTACTTATTGACGGTTGACTCAATCTTCAATAACCTGTAACTTACTATTGGCAAAATTTCTCTCTTAATACTCACATTTTTTTCTAATGTACATACCTATGACGTCCTGTAGATTCTTCATACACTTTTGTGACGACAGACTGCTTCTTATCCCACTCTTCTTTAGTCATAGGTACCATAGATCTGTCATTGTTCTGTAAACTCAGTGGAATGTCCATACAATTTGCTTCTGCCTCTTTCTTTTTTTGTTTTTTCCTTTTTTCTTTTTTTTTCCTGTTCTCATCACTAGAAGAACTGCTGCTGCTACTATCACTGCTGCTACTGCTAGTACTTGTAGAGGATGATGTAGAAGATTCTCTTTTAGTTTTCTTCTTTTTTACATTTTTTGAATGTTTTACTTTTTTAGCCAAAGTTTTTTCATCTTCTGATGATGAATTACTACTTGAGGATGATGAACTGGTAGATGAATATTTCTTATGTTTCTTTTGAATTTTAGCTACATTTTTCCTTTTAGAAATCGTCTCTTCTGGAGATGAAGAGTCACCTGAAAGTGAAGATGAACTTGCTGTTGAAGATGATGAGGAAGATGACGGGCTCAATGAAGCAGTGGAACTAGATCTTTTCTTTTTTTCTTTTCTTCTTTTTTTTGAATGGCAATCTTCACTTTCTGATGAGTTACTATTCAAAGATAATTTTCTTTTTCTAGTTTTTGTCTTTTCCAATCTATACGATTCATTTTTTTTCTTTGATTTGGCTTTCATCAGCAGTAGATAAATTACCTGTAAATGGAAAAGTAGGCTCTAAAATAAATTGAAACGTTTACTATTATTTATGCTTTCTGTGGTTCTTTTAATATAGCAACTTGAGTTGGCGACCAGAACACTCGGGTCATGGGTCCTAGGATGGAACCTTGAGGGACACCTGCTTTGACACCTCCTACATTTGAGTCGGTTGAGAGTCTTATAATTTGCTTTCGATGCAATAAGTACTATTCAAACCATCTAATGCTTCTGTGCTCAAAACCATAATGTTTCAGCTTCCGCAGTAAGATTCCTTGATCAACGAGGTCAAATGCCTTGGAAAAGTCACAGAATACAGCTGCTGAATAGGAACCAGAATTCATATCACTATAAATCTTATGCAGAAAGTTAAAAATTGCATCACTTGTATTTTTTGTTGTTTTGAAACCCATACTGCTGTGGACTCAATATGTTATTATTATAGAGAAAGTAAATTAGCCGCCTTTTTATGATTTTTTCAATAATTTTGGATAAGGTCGGAATAAGTGATATAGGTCTGTAGTTTATTGGATCATCCCTGGCACCACCTTTAAAGAGCGGAATCACTAGAGAAGTTTTTAAAATTTCAGGACATGAGCCATTCACAAAGGAATCATTTATCAATGAGACAAGAACGTTCAAAACACAATCTGGCAGTGTCTCAAAGATTTTGACAGACATTTCATCAATACCTGATGTTCTTTTATTTCTAATTTCTCGAATAACCTCTTTTAATTTGAATTGAAGGGGTTATATTTTTAGGAGTGATTAATTTTTTGGGAAAGAAAGTTTTTGGCTTTCTACTAGGTCAATGGGGATTAAATCAAATGTTTGACCTATTTGAACACCCTTCAAATATTTAATTGGATCGTTGCTCGAGACTGTATCAACTGCATATTTTGCGGTTATTGAACAATAGTGGTTGTTTAATGTTGTGGGACTTATTGCTGTGTCAGTGGATTTTCCTTTAGATTGCTTTCCTCTTAATTCATTAACTATATTCCACCCTTCTTTCATTTTATTATCAGCATTATCAAATCTATTTTGATTTTTTTTTCGCAGCACTTACCACATTTCTATATGTTTTCCTGTATTTATTGAAATATTTAAGGAAACTTTAATTTTTTGCATATTTTCGGATATAATGCAGGGATCGCATATTTATTGATGAAACTTTTAATCCTCTAGTCAACCAAAGTTTCTTTTTTTTATATTTACTTTTATTTACTTATATTTACTTCACACTTGCTGAACAATAAGATGAAAATAAAGTTAAATTACTTGGAGTACACATATCAAGTACTATCTGTAGTAACACAATTAATAAGCATACTAACGAAAGAATATCTGAGCATGTTTTATATTTCAATATTTCATTCAATAATGGCATATATTTTATTGGTGTGGGGGATCTTCGAGCCACTCAACAAAAATATTCACCCATCATTAAAAATACTGAGAATAATAGCGAAAAAAAGTTTCAACAAACATTGTAAACCATTATTCAGGCTATTTGGAACACTTTCCTTTCTGTTTTATATATAAATGTTTGATCTTCATGAAGGAAGAAATTTCCGAAGGCAGTATGATCATAAATGAAGAAATACATAAATAGTACACAAGAAAAAAACTGACATTCGATTACCTAAACCGAGAATAACTAAAACTTATCACTCTAACAGATATCTGGCAATAAAATTTTACAATGATCTTATTAAAAACTCATTATATATTTACATGTATAGCAACGCTCATTTTCAGATGTTTCATCATAGTATGGTTTTAACGTATGAATTAACACTATTGTGTAATAGCATGAATAAAATATCGATCTGTCTATCTATCTATGTTCTTTTATTATATGGAATAATTCTAACGAATCCTATTTATGTTTTCGGAATTAACTGATTGTTCACCTAAAAGACCAATAAATACCTATCTATCTATCTGTTTTGCTTGTGTACAGAGAATCTTGGGGGAATTCTCGCATGGCAGCTACACTATATCGTAAATCTTTCCTCACTGTCGTCAACCATGGTAAAGTGGAACAAAAATTATGTTTTACGTCTTTTTCAAACTCGAAACATGTCCAATTCCCGCAAGGCAGCTAAATTATAGCATAAATGTTTTCCTCATTGTCATGAGCCTTGTAAAGTGGAACAAAAATTATGCTTTAGATCTTTTTCAAACTCGAAAAATATTCAACATCGAGCACATCAGAAGTGAAGAAGATGAAATAATATTGTTCTGGCATATGCTGAAATGAATCCAAATGTTTCAGTTCGAGTGTTAGGTTGATAAGAGTAAAGTTTAGAGAATAAAAAAAAATAGGTACCACCCTTTCGAAGTCCATTTGGTGCATGGCTTGTGCCTCACAGATTTTGAAAAAAGGATAGGATTTATCCAGTGCTTTCAAGTTATAGTACCTGATAAATTCAGGTGTCCTAAATCGAATCTCCTGGAGTGATGATAGCAAATTCCATAATAATGTGTGATCAACACACATACTGGTCTAATAATAGTTCTCATCAGATAGCAAAAACTCATTTTCAAACAATGTGCAGTCTGAACGTGTGGTTTGGACTTTATAATGAATACACCATTGGGCAATATATTTACAGAGATGGATATGAAACAGGAGTCCAATGCCTGTTTTCCTGATTTGACTTCTTTATTTTTTCTATGGGGTAATCTGAAAGGAATCGTATACCAAGTACTTTCAGTAAATTTGAAGAAAAGTCGATAGAATTTTTGATATATTTCATTAAAAATAACTGTAGGGGCATTTTGATTATAAAAAATATTACCTCTCTGTATTCACAATAAACAGGAGACTCAAGTGAGATATACAAATGTTGCGAGTGTGCTATTTGAAAAAAAGTTAGAGTTAGTTACTTAAGAAACCAACATTTTTACGATTTCAAAGGTGATCTCACAAAGGCCATTGTTTCATTTTCCCAGGTTTATAAGTGACACAGATATTGCTTGTTGACTAAATTTTGGGACAGCTCATATATTAATTTCTAGATGCATTTCACTAACATACTAGCTTCCTTGGTAGCTACCGAGCAAACTACTGTGTTGGCTAAAAGCGTCTAGAAATTAAAGTGTTTGTGAAAACCGTGTAATTATTATCATGTATAGTGTTATTGATTTTCATCAAGTAACAAGCCAGTCCATTCATAATTTGTGTAATTTGTAATGTGCGTTCCAGATATAGCTACTAATTTACTACTAAAGTATGTTTCACAATGAATTTGATAAATGAAATCACAGAATCGGAAGATTAAATTGTTATTTGCAATGATAATGAAAGTGTGCATAGAATTATTGAAAATAATCAACATTATAGCACACAAAACACATAGATGTCTCATTATATTTGTGATTTTGTTCAGAGGAAACTTATTGTTGTAAGTTATAGTGAGTCAAATGATATGGTTGTGAACATTTTAACCAATGAAAAACATCAGCTTTATGTGCACGAACTAAATATTAAATCTCCAGAAGATAATTCTATAAGGGAAAGTGTTATAAATCATAATTGAGTTTAGTGTACTTTCATAACTTTGTACTTTGTACTTATATATTTCAGTTAGCTATTGTATTGACAGATGTCAAATTATTGTAATCATAAATAAGCGTTTTAAACTCGTAATATATTTAAAATTATAACTGGCTTGTCTGTTATTTCTGCACACAAACTTAAGACCACCAGCTTTTGGTTGATACATTGTTGATTCCCAGATTAAATCAGTTTGCAGTGAAAACATCCCTAATTCACGAATTTTTTTTCTGCATCAAATAGATCAACTGAAGGATAGAAAACATATTAGCAGATATGAATGAATTTATTAATCCCAACAAACATCACATGTTTATAAAAATTATTACTAGTTTTTCCCAACACCAAACCGTTATTTTAACACCTCGACATGTATTTCGATCACCAAGTGATCATCTTAAAGAAGATCAGTTTTATCTTCCAGTAATGAAGTACAAAAAATGAAAAGGTTGAGAATATGAAATTGATTTTCAAGAAGTCAACCTGTCACAACTTCAGCTTGATCTAAACAATGTGCAAAACATACTGTCAACCCAAAGACATATAACTTCAGATGTGGAAAATTAATGCAAACTCTCAAATATGGAATACCTTCTGTTAAACTGAGATTAAACTGCTGCATAGACAAACTTGAGCAGCCATATCTCGTGAACCAATCTGAAGCCTTCCTAACCTTATCAAAGGAGCTCTGGCCTAAAATTTTTGTGAGAATTTAAGCAATTCAAATGCATATTTTTCAAATCACTTAGTAATATTCATAAAAAGTACCTTGTTTATGTCAAGGTAGCCTTCATTAACAATGAAATATTGTGAATTTGGTTTATATACAACTTAACACACTTCAAAAACTCACTGTTTCGAAAATGATTTCGATGGAAGAATAATGTCCAATGATCCAATATTCAAATCGGTGTTATGCCTATTAAGTTTGGTGAAGGTATCTTCATACCGATTATTTATTTTCAGATGGGATAGTTATATATGTACTTCCTTTTACAATTTTAAATAACACAAACTAACCTCTAAAATAAATGATGACAAACAAACAAACATGCAACGTTGACAGATTCCATTTGCATTTGAATGATGCACAATCAAAATTTGGATACCACCAAAAGATAGTGTATGTTTGAAAACATAAGACATCAGATTCACTTTTAATGGTTTCAAGTCAAACAGCAGCAGTAAACAATTAAAAAATTAATAAATTCTTCATTGGTGAATAAAGTACTGTTAAATCATTTATCTTGAGTCATGTAGTTCAACTATGAGGATCCAAAATCCAAACCGTAATTGGTTTTTTCATGGGTCTTTTTCTAAAAGTGAGACCTCTGAGTTGATTTGCTTCGTATCTTTATTGCATATGAGTATTATAGGTGTAATGGGTAACGTGTTTGTGACTAGACGGAAACACCGTTCGGTAAAGACTAAAGACATTCGGCCGAGAAATTAAAAGGTCTGTCTGTGCATGATTTTTCTGATTACGAAACTTTTGTCCGTAGAAAATACTTAAGGTTTGTGCTTAATTGAGGAGATTGTTTTAGTTTAATAATAAGCTACTAGATACTACTTCATGAAAACCGTTTTTTAAAATATATGTTATTATAAAAGTTAGTCGTCGAGAAGTATTGTTACAAACTTTGATTTCACCTACTTCTATGATTTTTCCACCACATTCAAAAGTTTATTTTATATTTAAATTGGATGAATCTGTTTACCGAAAATGTCTAGCAAAAGTATGAAGGCAGCTCATATAAATATTACAGCAAAAGGAAATTGGAATAGAGCTTATCTGATATAGAAAATAAAACATTAGCACAAACAGGACCATCTGAAAAAAATACCAATATCTTCAAAACTTTTGTAATATGTAATATCTACCGCGGAAAAAGATTCCACATTTGTCGGTCGAGCTATTCAAATGTGTCACTATATAGGTTAACTATCATTTCATTTGACCTAATGAGATAAAAACATATTTAGACCGACGATTTTTCTGAAGGTCGTTCGTGGGCTCATCTTTTTCTGAAAATACACAAATCAGAGCTGTTGCAAAAGTTTTGCAGTAATATTAAACGTGTCGCGCAGAAGAAAATGAAAAGTCTACAAAGATACTACGATCATTTGAAGGTAGAAATGAAGGCGTCTCGCCCAATTTGATGAATTCATTCCATTGAAAACCAAAAACAAGCTTTGCCACATTTTGAAGCGAAGCCGATATGAAAAAATCAAATGGATGAAATTAGAAACATAGCAAACGAGACATTTTCAACATTTCTCATTTATAAACTCCACCACATGGAATTTCAAACTTTGGACTCAGATATTCATACTAAACTCAATGGTATAATACATATAAAGTTATAATATTGGGAAAAAATGTGATACCCTCTTTTGGAACAGACCTTCGAATAAAAAGAAAGAAATGGGCCCAAGGTAAGGAAATATTTCCACTCTGAATTCAGTTCGAAGAATTCATATTAATTGATTAATGAAATTCAAGATATTCCATTGACCCACAATATTAGTGGAAAATCTATTGAATAAAAAAGCAATCAATCCAATAGTGAAACAAGAATTGTTTCACTATTGCGACTGTGTTTGTCGCAAAATCATTTCCAATTTAACCACATATTTTATTCATTCAGTGAAGGACTTATAATAGGAAATCCAGTACCCCGCTGATTGTTGGATATTTTTTTAATGATATAGATATGTTGATGATATTCTAGTTTCTTTCACAGAAAAAATGAACTCTTGAATTTCATCAATTCTCTGCGCGCTATCCAGAACTGAAACTTAAAAAAAATATAAATGTACATACATACACACACATATACATACATATATATTTGAACATTATTATCAACATGAACATTAATGTACTCATCAGATAATATATCTATACAAACAATATTTTGTTTAATATATTTTTTTGAAGCATTCGGTAGCTCATTGTAAAATTTGATACTTTTATAATAAATCGAATTTAGCACAATATTTGTTTTCATTTTCATTAATTTCAGATTGCCTGAATATCTTGTCAAATGGTTGTGTTGGTCACCATTTGACATTTCATCAGTACCTAACTTATTTCATGACCGTATCAGTTTGACTAACACAGGTTGAAAACATTGAACACTAACAGTGAAAATTCAATTGAATTTTTTGTAGGATAAATTACCTAGTATGAAATATTAACGTCCTAAATATATCATTTAACTTCGTTTTTTGTGTTAGTTTTGCGATAGAGGTGTTGGCTTCAACATGTCCCCAGTAGTTTAACTGAATGAATGAAACATTCAATGAAACAATAAATGAACCATTAGATCGCATATTTATTCATAAGGAAAGCCACAAACCACAAAGAAAACTATGAAATAAACAATAAATTGAAGTCGGTCTGCGTTGCGGTAGATGTAGCACCTCCAAGAAGTATTATCTAGAGTTTGTTAACTGCATGTTAACTGTTAACCTATCAAATATACAGGTGTTGTTAGATTATGGTTTGTGTTTTCGACAAGGAACATTCAGCATGATTTAGGACTGATGGGTCCAGTTGATATGTCGAGAAGAGTACTTCGACCACGCCACTGAAGATGACTGCCATAGTTGCAGTTGAAACGTTTGGAGATTGTAACCAAAGAAGACCACGACAAAACCCGGAAACCAACCAAACCAAAACATTCAGCATAATTATGAAAAACATGGCAAACTAGTAGAATGCCAATTGCAAACCAATTTTCTAGAAACTTTTGCCTTTGAAGTTAAAATGCTTAAAATACGATCGCTATTTACGTTACATTTTTGGAAGCAAATAATAATTTGTTGACAAAGGTCTGCTGCGGTTTGTATAAATCGGTAGAATATATTTTAGGTGAAATTTGTCGAAACCACGAGTCAGATTGACTCGCACATGGGATTTTATCATCCAAAAAAGGATTGATGTATAATATATAGGTGCTGATATTGACCATTACTGTGGACCAAAGTGTTTTCAGTTTCAGTCACTTTCTGAAGAAATTACAAAATCTCAACTTCAGTGATAATTGTTTGAGCTTATATGTTTATGAAACAATACTAATAAAATTCATAATTATTATATATTTTTAAAGTATTTTATACATATTTTCAATTTACAAAATTTTCCGAATTGTTTTCTCTAAAGAATAACTGAAACGATTCAGATGTTACCCAAGTACACGTATACTTGGTTTACTTTATTTGAAGGATGTAATAATTAATGATTTCCTTCTCTTTTATTTCCACGCCACGCAAGTCCGATATCTTCATTGAGGTTAACTATTTGGGTATTCATATACAGATATTTCAAAATTGGGATAAAAAGAATAATGCTTTTTATATATTCGTTTATAAAACAACAATATAAATTAATTGGCGCTCCGGGGCGACTTCATTGATTCCAGTGGCGCATTTGCTTTTTCATCTGCAGAAAAACCCGGAAAAACCTTCAGCACTACATTATCTGAAGATCTTGATCTGCCAATGTACTTTCTCTCATAAAACAAAATGTAGGGTATTTCTAGAGGCTCCAATAATTTCAATACATCGTCAGAACACTTTGTGACACGACTATCATCAAACTTAAACCGGAATTAATAGTGTTAGATTGGTTTCCGTGGAAACAAGGATGAAATCAAGATGTATAGAAGCCATTGTTTTTATCAATTCAAAAACGCGACGCGAGAAATGAGATATTGACTCAAATATATGCACATGTTGATTGATAGTGAATAAGTCAAAATGTGTCACGCGTATTTCGTTTAGATCTTTGATTTATGGACCATAAAGTGAAAAAAACTGTTTTGGTACCATTTTATTCCCAAATGTAAAAACACTGAAAATTGATGTGCCAACTTGACATTGTCAAGTAGTGTCACTTGGAGTGTACTCATCACATCTGTGAATGGAATGCTGAAATTTGGTATATCTCTACATTATTCCTTTATCAAGAGTGAGGCAAGGTTCCAAATGACGCGATAATGACATTCTTGAGGCTAGTAATTGTCTGCCTGAAAATTTCGTCCAGTTTTTACGAACATAATAAAATGAAGCCAATTTGACTAAAATATTTCCTTAATACCCTGACGAAATAATTTCTGAACTTCAATACAATTATATATACGATAAGCTTCAACTAATTCAAATTTACCGTTGAAATAAATATTCAAAATTCAGATAAACTTGACCCCTCAACATCAAAGTTATAGCCACACAGATTACAACAATTACGATTAGACTTAGAGAAATGATGTTTAGATAAGTATCTTGACAGTTTCCCCGCATTTTTTTACTTTCTTAGACATCCACTTGAGCGGTGTACAATACATTAATTGCGCTATTTCTGAATAAATGACAGTTACCACAATCGAAACAATTTGTTTTGTTGATTGACATTAATTTATATAAGATTCCACGTGTTGTTTCACCGATGAACTGCATTTTTTTGTTGTTGTGTAGCTATTTTTCCGCAAAAGCCAAGTATCTGGTTGTATGTATCTTTCAAAAGATATAACATGTCTTCACATTTAATAAAGATCATTTTTCTTAGTGAAGAAATAATAAATTTTGACATCTGACATTACAAACGATTGTCTTGGTATGGATATTGTGAAAGACTGAACCACATATATAAAAAATCATTACAGTGGTTTTTGCTGCATTTAATTAGTCTCGCTATTACTTGCCTTTCTTCAAACTCAACAAGCAAACTCAAAATGTAGCAAATATTACCGTAACAGATTTGTCCAATCAACAAATGCAAATCCTTGTTGAAAATACAAAATTTAACGCCAAATGTTACTATCGTTAAAATAGTTCAATTTTTCATATATTCCAATGTATTTACTTTGACCTCTATTGTGACGCAATAGGATGTTTGCTCCTACGAGGTATACTGTTTCATATTATCTATGATGATTTTCATTCTGTGCTTTATTTGAAAGTTCTGGCAACGTTGGTCGTCGTATATAACGTTTCAACGTCACAATTTTCTGTTTGTTTTGAAAAATTGTTATGTTTTGGAGAGAGTTGAGTATTTACTTCTGAATTTATTATGATGAATGATACTAGATTTTTTGTTTGCAGGTAATGCCTTGTGGAGATTTTTTACTGCAAGGTTACAATAAAATTCACACGCCGTGTTACTATGAGTGATACTGATGATACAGAAGATTTGTTACTGATTCCTCCTGATTTTTTTGTGGTAGAATCTGATTCCAGTCTCGTGGGTCCTTATTATAATATTGTCAACAGTCTCATAAAGCAAGTAGATAATCTCAAAAATCGAATAACATCGATCGAATGTAATGAAAGTTTTTTGAGTAGTTCATTGGATTATTACATGGAATCTCCCCATAAAATGCAAAATTCTGTGAAAGGATTCAGAAAATATAATAGCACTGACGATATTTGTCTTCCTAGTAGTGCACAAAGTACTCCTCAAAAACCTCTCACAAAATTTAAATTGAATTCCTTACCAGCAAGTCCCAACTTGGATAGATTCAATATCGGTAGAACCTCAGGCCTAGATAAAGAACCTATCACAACAAAACTCAATGATCTTGCTAAAGTTGGTAGTACATTACCTACTAATCCAGTGAAAGAGGATGATCTCATGCTGGGAGAAATAGACGTCTTTTTGTCCAAGGTAAAAACAATTCAGAGACTGAATACTGCAAGAAATTTGGAAAATGAATTCAATAGGTACAATTTGACTAGCCAAAAAAATAATGATATTGATACTTCCCAAAAAAATGTTGATCAACAGCAACAAAAATGTGATATGCAATCAACAGCTATAAAAGAGCGTTCCCCTGTGAAGAAGAATACTTTTCAATCTGGTGATAAATCAGAAAGTGTGCCTGATTTGAAGAATGGTGTGGGAGATATTATTTACAATGATAGAATATCGGCTGTGTATCAAAGTAATTATGAAAAACACACAAATAGACCTGAGGTTACAGAAGAAAAATATCTTCTGAATTCAAACAATCATATGAATTTTACAAATGACTCATCAAGTAGCTTTGATAGATATCCTCTCTCAGATAGCAGTACAGATTCAACTCTGGTGACCCGATATGAGAGACATACGAGAAACAGAAGTGATTTGGTAACCAGCCCATTACATTCTAATGCCCTTAGTATTCTCAATGTACACAAACAATTATTAGAAACTAATGGGATAAAAAAACATGGAGATAAAACAAAGGATCCAAAACCTAGGAGTAGTAATACAATGGGAACTAGTATAGGCAAGAATCTAGGTTTGCTGAGGTTAGCGGATATTTGGAGTAACAATTCTGAGATACAATTGAACCAGTCACAGTTATCTCAGAAGCTACAAGAAGAAAAATTGCGACGGCAGGTAATTGAAGTATTCATGAGTGTCAATTAGTATTAGTGTTTGTACATCATTATATATACACATTTTTCTGGAAAAAGAGGCTAGATGGACTGCATACAGACTTGTGCACATTGCCAATTGCACAAATCAATTCAATGCAGAGTGCAACAGACTGTTGGTTAACATTGGAAGTCACAGCAGTCTGGAAATGACCTCTGACTTTATGCCTCCAAACTGTCAACTACGAACTGCCTTATAAAGTACTATTCCCGAGTAGAGAGGTCTGGATCCTGCGGGAGAAGGAAATATTGAGAGCAGATAGTTGTTGGTTCACAGATGGATCAAAAACACCTTCCGGTTCTGGCGCAGGTGATTTCAGTTGCAGACCCAGGACAGAGTTATCTACCTGCCTAGGAACTTATGCGACTGTATTTCAAGGGAAAATTTACGCTATTGAATTGTGTGCGGAGAGATTGGATAAATCCAACTTCACTCACAAGTCAATAAAAATACTCTCGGACAGTTGAAAGCTCTAGGCTCCCGCCGAACAACGTCTAAATTGGTAGCAAACTGCCAAAAAAGACTCTCCTCGATAGGAAGACTAAACAGATTGTCCCTGATCTGGATTCCTGGCCATACTGGCCTGGAAAGCAATGAAGCTGCTGACTCTCTTGCAAAGGAGGGTGCTGTAAGTGCCTTCATTGGACCAGAACCTGCCATTGGCATCGCTTTGGGCTTTGCCAAACAAACACTTAACACCTGGATGGCAAGAAGAGTTATGGACTTCTGGCAGAATCTTCCAAGATTGGCTCACTCCAAGACGTTTATTCACCCTTCGAAGCTTGATTCCAGACATTTTTGGACTACAGTAGGGATGAACTACAATGTCTAACAGGCCTTCTTACAGGTCACTATCATTTGAATCATCACATGCAGAGACTTGGACAGTCGGAAGACAGTGTGTGTCACCTCTGTCTGGAAAATGATGAAACTGCAGAGCATGTACTTTGTGCCTGCCCCGCTGGGGACTGAATCAGTACTCTCACCATCTGACCTAAAAGACCACTCACCATACAAACTAATCGGCTTCGTTAAGAAGCTGGGTTTATTTGGCCGAGTGTGAATAGGTGTGAGCCACAATAAACCCTTATGGGTTGTGGTGGAGGCCACACTGGCCTGGAATGTAGGGAAACAGCTGACTTCCTTGCAAGGGAGGACCTGCAAGTGGTTTCATCTGACCAGAGTCTATCATAGGCATCGCTTTAAACTTTGCCAAACAAATACAACATCTGTATTACAAGAAAGGTTTAAAGACTTCTGGCAAAATCTACCAGAATTTGTTTTTTCCAAGGAGTTCATACATCCTTCAAAGATGGTACCAAATAATTATTAGACTACTTCAAGGATGACCATATGTTTAACAGGTCTACTTACTGTCGTCTGAATGTGTTGTCTGAATCAATCATATGCAGAAACTTGGAATGTCAAAAAACATTGCATGCCATCTCTGTTTGGAAGATGATGAAACAGCAGAGCATATACTTTTTGCCAACTGCGGACTGAATCAGGTCTGCATCCGGATGTGTATGTGAGAAAAAATTTTTATTCCATATTTTAGATAGATATATAGATTTTATCTAAACTGCATTCCAAACAGGTTTGCACCCGATATATGTATACAGTCAATGTCATGGTACATAAAATATATGATTTTACAATACCCAGCGTGAATAAACACCTAAAATTACGTACAAGAGAAACATTAATAAAAACGGGTATATGTGGCACATTTTTTTTTAAACGACTGTCTTATTTCTAATTCATCACAGCAAAAAAAAATCAAGACTTTTATTACTTACGACTAGATCATTCACTTGCCTAAGGCAGCGATTGAGTGGAGATTCTGATCGGGGGCCTGCATAGAAAACCCTATTGCGATTTCTTAGACTAGCACTAGGAACATGAAGATTGATCACTCTGTGGAGTTCAGGTACATTTATTATCTGATTAAATATGTTGAATATAAATAGTACATCATTCAAGCTTCGACAATCCGACAGGGTTGGCATGTCAAAATGTTCTAGTTGAGTTCTATAGGAGATCATAGAGGGAGACTCTTTATTTTTTTTTGAAGTAGGTGTACCCAAGACATTTCTTCTTTATTTTTTCTATCATCTCTGAATGAAGCGTATTCAAGCTTTGATCTGACAAAGGCATTGAATAGAAGAATTCCTAGTTCCCATTTGAAATCCCTGGCGTTTCTTAACACAAAACCAAGCTTTCTGTTTGCATCACGTACAATATATTCTATGTGATTTCTGAAGTTAAAGTTACTATTAAATATGACTCCTAGATCTTTGATTTGAGCAAGTTTTTCCAGTTTGGTTCCATTTATTGAATATTCTGTTGGAGTAATAACATTTTTCCGTGAAAAAGACATAAATTTGTATTTACTCTGGTAGAAGTTGTTGAAACCAAGAAAAAGCATTTTTCATCTTTATCTTCCCAGTACAAATCTTTTTGTTAGGTTCCTTTATTGTTCCCCTTGCCGATTACCAATTTGAACAAGGTATTTAAGGCAACTCAAAATAAAAAACATTATATACATTTTAGTTAATCTGAAAGCAACAATCCGGCAAGAAAGCAATTGCAGTTATTTCGTAATTTCACAGCAAACATTTCCAAAAATATTTCCATTTCTAATTAACTGTTATAATCCTATTGCTTTTTTCGATTGAATATTCTTGCTCGCTCGGCATGTTAAAAGGTACAAGCTATCTACATTTTATCATTGCAACTTATTATCCTTTTTTTAAGATATCTTGTGTGTACTATATTAATATATGTTTGGAGTTGCATTTACTGAGGCATTTATTGTTAGCCACGATAACTAACACATTCAATAAATTAGCAAAATCATGTTTCTTCTTTATTCTACTGATGTAGAATGAACATATCATTTACTGCAAATTTAATAACATTCCAGCAAAATATTTTCACACTGGTAGTCATGCTGTAGTAGAAACGATGGCAGTTTTCCTTATGAAGATGCCCCCTTTAAATCATCGAATATTGAAGAAAAACGAGGCTCTCTAAGGTGGCCTGTTGCAAAGTTAAATTTCAACATCGACTGCCTATTAAGATACGTGGGTTATTTCTTTTTTTAATGTTCATTGAACCAGTTCCGGAAAATTTTGTCACGAAATCAAGCACATACCGGTGACTTACATCACAATTTGGATTTCATTTTTACGCAATTTCCAACCTCTCCATAAATAAAACAAATTTTTCAAAGACTAAACCAGTTTTACAATTTATGCTCTTGTTAAAAGTATCACTGAACAGCTCAACAAATAGAACTGAACAATACTACCATACTACCAAATTTGCGGAACAATTTTTTTGTTCAAAAAACGTAGCTTTTCAAAGCAGAAGTACAAAAAAAGAAGCCCATCTGTGAAATTTCAGCGATAAGAAAAATAAATCTAATAATAAACGCAAATAAACTACTATTGAAATTTCACTATTAGATTAGGTACTGATTTATTTTAATTTTTTGGGGCTGATGGCTAATGTTGCCCTTGTTCGTAATCAGTTCTACTGATAAGAGAGTCAATACAATAATATTTGTTTGAATCCTAACCTGAAAACTGTTCATCTCAATTCAGGCAAGTTTCAATTACTTCTATAAGTGTAGAACAGTACTTTTCAGACACTGCTCAACGAACCAAGGTACCGTTGGAAAGGGGATAGAACGCCCTTCACAATGATATGCCTCTTGACTCCCTTCCCATTTGATATCCTGAAGGTAACATGTACCCCTCCCTAGGCTTGAACCATGCGGGTTAAAAATATTCATTCAAAGCGTATATATATATATATATATATATATATATATATATATATATATATATATATATATATAAAACTCTGCTTTACTTTGCCAAGCTTTCGCTTCTAATAGGAAGCTTCTTCAGGGCCTATAATTTTTTGAGTTGTGGATTTTTTTTTGCCAATGAATGACATTACAAATCATACTTAGAGTAAAAATGAGTGAAAGACAATTAATTGAACTATAACTGACGAACGAAAGTTAAACATGTATGGATTTTTTGAATTTGTCAAATGTCATGTTTCTATAGAATGTTGCGCTAATGCACATGTTTTCTTATTAAGCTTTATATCACTTTTATGTGAAGTTATTCTATCTTTAAGAATTCTAGATGTTGTTCCAATATAATTCAAATTATAATTGTTACAAGGAATGTTATAAATCACATTTGACTTTTTGGTAGCATCCGTTTTATCTTTTAATTTGGTATTCAAATTCTTTATAGTTTTGATATTTTTTTGGCATATTTTGTTCATTTTGAAAAAGTTTTATGATATTTGAAGATAAATTTCCAAGATTAGGTATAGATTTATGAGAAAAATTGATAGGTGAAACAGAACATAAACCAAATTCTCATATCAAAGTTTTACATACAGAAAAAAATATTTCCAAACGCCTTTTTCTTGAAATGGTTGAAATTAATTAAGTCTTCTAATTGTATGAATAAGACAACTGACATTGATTATGTCAGCAGTATATACAGTAACTTACTGGAACTACACCAAAAATCATAATGATAATAATGAAAATTGTATCAATCAACTCTCTCTTTAGAGTCAAATATTATCAAATCATCATGCCCATTGAAAAATGACATTTATGGGAAGGTATGACATTTGTCAAATTCAAAAAATCCATACATGTTTATTCAGATTCATACATTATTTTCAAAAAAAAAAAACAGATTCAAAGGATTTTGTCTGGTTCAAAAGGAAGAGTTGATCTCCTTCGTGTAGGAAGCAGGACATTTTTATTAATAATTTGATATCACGTACCAAATGATATTTCTAGCTAAATATAAATTCACTGAGTTATGCATGAACATCTGAAAAATTTACGTGCTGGTGCTCAATTAATTTTGTCTTTGGTAAAAATAATTCTGGCCGTTGTACACGAGAAATATTATACTTAGTGTAAATGTATAGTTTGTTTTTTATGAAACCTTCAGAAAACATTTTATTGATTAGCGATTTGCTTGAGATGAGAATAACGCATAAGTGACTATTTACATTTACAGGTTACAGGCATAGACTATGTGGGCCCTTATAGTATCAAAGATGGAAAATCTCGATAACGATTCGTGTATAGACACGCCTAAAGAAGCTAATGTTGCGTTTTAGTAAAACTGTATACTGGAAATCTTGCATTAAAGTGTTTTTTGAATACTTTATGGATTTTCATCAAGTATCGGCTGATTCCATCACATATTTTAGTTGACTTAGTTCATTCTCAGGGTGTCTCTGTATCTGTAGAGTAGGGAGGGTGAGTGTAAGCCCACAGCACTTAGGCCACATGTGACCCATTGTACATCTTCCCGAGAAGGTCATCGTCCATCCTGTCCTTTTCAGGAAGGTGGACAGGTCACTGGGAGACATCTCCTTTATATCGGCAGGTGTAGGCCAAGACTCGCCGAACACACACTCTCTTATTGATGATAACTCCGGCTTTGGGCTATCTATCGAGCGCGTCCCCAGGTGGCGGATAGGGGAACGGCCAGGGGACTGGGGGCCCTGTCCGGGAAGCCAATGTAGCCTTACGGATGGGATCGCCGGCAGGAATAAGTAGGGTGAGGGGACCAGCCTACCCAAGCTAAGGTGTAAGGAATCGTGCCGACAGCTGAATGGCCGCAGGGCGATATGCGGTTACGAACGATCCTCTTGGGGAACCGGGCGAAACCTCATTGTAATCAGCCTTCAGCGAGGCTCTGCCAGAGGTGACCAACTCTTCCATTGCTACTCGTGCAAACCTCAATCTATGGCGGTGGCTGGGGATGATCAGAAGTGTCCACCCCAATCTACTGCTCAGAAGTGTCCACCCCAATCTACTGCTCAGAATGAGGCTGGACATAGCAGATCACCTCGTGACGCAGCACAAAAGTCAAGGCGTAGGCGCATTTGCGGCACCGAGGCCATAAGGAAAAAGAGAGCGAAAGAGGCAGGAATGGCAGCAACTGTAAGTGAACCCTTCTCCAGAATGGGAGAGTCTTATAAAACAACTACTGCTGGAGGAACTGGACAAGATTATCTTCTCCGCCTCCAGCAGCAACCAAAGGATGCAATCTTGCCAGGATCACCCTGGGCGACTCTGGGAAGCTGGCGCCGAAGAAATATCTGGCGATTACCAGGAAAAATCTACGCTTGACAGTAGGATTTCCGACTGGCCACGGTCAACTAAGGAAACACCTCCATAATATGGGGCTAGTGGATACACCTCTATGCAGGATGTGTGACCAGGAAGATGAGACTGTCAGCCATGTCCTATGCGAGTGTCCGGAGTTATCGTCAATTCTCAGGGGGTGGTCTCCTATAAGAAAAAAATAAGGACGATTGTTGTAATTTATTGATGTTTCTTGTAAATTTCTATTTTATTTTATTGGAAAAATGTACCTCGCTGAAATAGTGATCGCAAATGAAACAAATGTAATAGACCTCTGCATTTTCAAAGTCACAAACTGATTTATTTGAAAAGTATTTGAGATGAACGATAAATATTCAATATTTTAAATATTTCTTTATTCAACAAGCTTTTTCTTTTTAGCACTGTGAAGATATGATTCAAAAGTTACAAAACCGTAATTTGGAATTACAAGAGAAATTATCAGTTGCCATAAAGGTAGATGACTCAAAAAATAAAGCAATACATCAATTCCAAGACGCACTTGAAAAAATTCTGATGAAATTAGAAAGAATTGATAAAGAGAAGCGGGAATATGAAAATGAGATATCAAAATTGAAGAAAAAACACTTGAATGAAATGGAAAATGCTACTCAGGTAATTAGTACAACCACTGTCAGCAAAGACTAGTTGTTGAATTCTGTTTGATGAGTTTTCTTGCCAAATATTCATGAATTAATATTTATTTGCTTTTCTGGGAATATTGTTTTTTAATTTGAATTGAAAAGGGCATGTTTTTGAGAATTGAGGATTGGTTTTTGAGGAAAAAAGCTTTTTGGCTTTCTACTTCTCCAGCATTGAACAAAAAAATGTGGGATATTTAGAAAAATCCAAAAAACAAATAAGTACAACAAAAGCTCTTTTTAAAGATATGTCGGTCATGCACAACAGGGATGGTACGAATATGAAATTTTGGATCAGTATACGGAAATTTTACATAAAAACTCTGATACTGGTGAATCTTCATAAATTTGGAGCTGTATTATTTATAAACTCTTTGAAGTCATCACTTAATGTGTTTTGATAGCGCTATATTTTTCATTCCATGTTTTTACTGCTCTTTCCGCTGTTATATATTGTTGTAAATCATGCCCGAAAAGAAATAACCCCGGCCGCCACTGGTAACCATAAACCAAACGTGACGTTGCTGAGACCCTGGAAATGCCAATGTTACCTGCCGCTTGAGAAGCAGCAAGAAATATGCTACCGTTGTCGATGAAACTTCGGCGAAAATTCTATGATGTTCACTTTCCGTTCGTTTATCAGTATTTTGTTGTATCTATTTTTGATTTATTTATATGCCTCATCATACCCCTCTTTAACTTCCTCCAGATGAATTGTAGCTAAATGAAAAGAAAGAACAAATAGGTAATGATTTGATTTCAGTTGTAGGCTATCCTTTGATTTCAATTTTGATTTCAACTGGCTGGGTTAGCTAATCATGGGTTTCTATGACATATGTAAAGGGTTGAAAATAATCTATTTCATAAATTAAAAATTTAGTTGATGAATTTAATATTCACTTTTCCTTCAGTTGTGTTGAGCACAATAGCACAAAAGTGTTTTTATGTACTTTTCTATTATTTTCATTGATGTTCGAAAATGACAAACGAATTGAGTTTAAGATTTTATATTGTCAATGATTGTTTCATTGGGTTTATGGAACTTTTGTACTGCATATACCTATAATAGATTTTTAATTTTCTTGTGTGGCTTTTATTACCTTGTACATGAAATATAAAATTGAAAACCGAAAACAAATGAGCTCTCAAATTGAAACAACAGCAAAATCATGCTTCAAAAGTTTCTGAGCAATAATTTAAAAACATTCTATTCAATTTTGTTAATCCCAAAATGAGGTAATAAGTCTGCAAATTAATTTTGGTTGCCCTAGTGGTCAATTTACGGTACTACTTAAAAATGCAAAAACAATTATATTGAATGCAAAAATAATAATTTCTGATTCTTATTAGATTATACTGAAATCATTCGAAACTTTTATAGTAGATTTGGTTATAGTTTCGGATAGTTTTTTATTTCGGTTACAGTTATGAACCTCCATAACATCCCTGATGTACAGAAGTTTCTTTTGTATACAAACTGAAAAAAAGCCGTTTGAAACAATTACTTTCAAAATATGGATGTTGAATTACAAGGAAATCACTTATTCTTATTCAGTTACTAATCCAAATATTCGTAATGTAATTGAAACGGTTCAGTCACAGGAACGCTACACAATGTAATATACGAAAAAAATATTGAAACAAAATTTTCCTGGTGTACTGCGGAGTTTCGTGTTTAGACACTTGACTTATCTTCTTGTCAGCACCGTTTCTGATAACATTACAAGACGAAACACTCATTTATTTCAAAAAGGAAAACTAAGTTTCCTACATTTTTTGTTTAACAATAGAGAAATACAAAGCTAAAACGTTTTTTCTACTAAATTCGTTTTTGAGTTTTCAATTCAGAATAATAATGAACAATGTTTCTTATTGTTTTTTGGTTTTATAACCACCCACTGTCTGAAAAATTAACAAAGTTAAATTAATATAGAATCTGCTGAAGTGTGGTAAAGTGCATTTTAAAAAGTTGGTACGTTATATAAACCATTGAAAAGTGTGATATCTGGACATATCATTCTTTTGACGTTTGTTAAAGGGAATATACTTGTTTCCATTTGAGGTATTCTTCACAAGTGAATGTATTGGAACAGAAAAGGATAGTTTTCTGAAACGTTGACCACCTAAAGAGAGCTAAGTAGAGAATTTTCCTTTGATAATTCAATTCGTAGACAAAGTTCATATATAAGTGTGACCCATTTTTAATGGAAACACCCCCCTAAAATTTGAAGTTGTAAATCAATTTTAATATTTTTTTTTTAAATGTCAAGTACTAAAAGGTCTACCTTGGGACAAAATATGAAATGTTTTTTGAAGTTTCAGGGCATACTACTATATTTTTTCTTAGTCGAAAATCGGAATTTTTTATTAGCGATTTTTTTATTGAAAAAAATCACTACGCCACTGAATTCAGAGTGCCTCTAAATAGGTGTGACCAAAATTTTATGAAAAAATATTCATTATTAACAAAGTTATGACAACTCAAAAATTCGAAAACTCACAGCTAACAGTCACAATATATAATTTTTTTATGATTTCAACAATTAAGTGCCGCCAGATGAAAAAAAAAAAAACAAATAGCGTAAATATTTTTAATGAAAATAACGGAATTACATTCACACAATTCAACTAACAATGAAGCAAAAAATTTTAATAAACGTAACTAATAACTAATTATTGAAATGTTTCGATTCAGTGCAACACTTAATTCCAACTCATATTCTAGTAGCCTCTACTAATCCACCACGTATTTCGATACATGTGTCGGAGCGCTTACGAATGTTTCTGATTACGTTCCTTAGTTCTTGAGGGCTAATATCTGCACATACCTGTCGAATTCTTGCACAGCACAAAGTTCATTTCTATCTCTTGAGCGGTTTTTGTAAACCTTTTGTGTGAGAAGTCCCCAGAGAAAAAAGTCCAAAACTGTGAGGTCTGGAGATCTGGGTGGCCACTCTATAAACGGACTACCACGGCCTATCCATTGGGTTGGAAAATGTTCGTTAAGCCATTGCCTCACAGCTCTGGCATAATGAACTGAACACCCATCTAACTGGACAATTGAATTTGATCGTTCATTGATTGGTAGCTCGTGAATAGCATCCCAAAACTCTGTGTTTAAAAATTCTAGAAACCTCTGCGCATTAATGTTTTCCTCAAAAAAGAAAGGACCAATAATTCGTTCGTTCAATATCTCACACCAGACGTTGATTTTTTGGGAATACTGGCTTTTACAGTTTATTACCCAGTTAGGATTATCCGCTGCCCAATAGCGAAAATTCTGTGATGACACTACTCCATTTGTATTGTGGCTTCGTCGGTATATAAAATATTTTTTAGAAAATTTCTATGGTTTAAATATTCCTCTTAGGCCCATAAACAATATTCTAGGAGTCTTGCTTCGTCGCCTTCTTGAAGTGAGTGTAAAAATTTTGGCTTGAAAGGTTTAATATTCTTCACCTTGAGAAATCTCCGAGTAGTTTCTCGTGGAATATTCAAATCTAAAGTGGCATTCCTTATACTGGCATTGGGATTATTTCCGAAATAATCTAAAATGATTTGATCATTCCTGTCATTCCTGTTTCGTCTTTGTACAGGATTACTTTTTAACATAATTTTTGACACTGCACCAGCTTCATTGAATATTTTATTTATTTTATTTACCGTACCGCAGCTAATACGAGGACGATCTGGATGTCTCTCATTAAATACTCTACAAACCTCTCTAGCACTTCTAACGTCATCTCCCGAAAGGCGTACAATTTCAATTTTCTCTCTTACGCTCAATCTTGCAGCCATGACATAAAATAATTCTTAAAATATTGTCATGGCTATATCTGTTGATATAGGGTGTTTTTTGTGACTGTTAGCTGTGTGAGTTTTCGAATTTTTGAGTTGTGATAACTTTGTTAATAATGAATATTTTCCCATGAAATTTTGGTCACACTTGTTTAGAAGCACTCTGAATCCAGTGGCGTAGTGATTTTTCAATAAAAAAAAATCGCTAATAAAAAATCCCGATTGTCGACTAAGAAAAAATATCGTAGTATGCCCTGAAACTTTAATAAACATTTCAAATTTTGTCCCAAAGTAGACCTTTTAGTACTTGATATTTCAAAAAAAAAAATATTAAAATCGGTTTACAACTTCAAATTTTAGGGGGGGTGTTTCCATTAAAAATGGGTCACACTGTACAAGTTAGTGCCTAGTTTGACTATTCAGGGGTTTAATTACACATTAACACTTTGTTGTGAACTTTTCAGTTTTTCTTCAGCAGATTTTCTATTGATTCAACTTTGTTTAATTTCAAGATTGCGGGAGGTTATAAATCCCAATATCAGTAAAAAATACCAACTCCAATCTTTCAAAGAATTTAAATAAACAAATAGTTTTCAAAACCTCAAGTGTAACCTTCAGTAAGTAAGGTCGACATCTCCCCTTACGAAGACGCCATCTCCCCTTACGAAGACACCATCTATGGAATCGATAGGGAACCCAATCCTAGAATGTTAAGGCGATCAGTTGCAAAGCCAAGCTTAGCCGATGAGATTCGTCTTCTGTCTTTCACTGTAGCTTTCACTTCACTGCACCGAGTTCTCCTGCATCGTCGTAAGGGGAGGACAGTTAAGTCCAGACAGTAAAAGACAGATGAACAAATCTCGTTAGCTGTCGATGTCGAAGCTTGAATTTGTAACTGATTGCCTTGGGAGCCTCGTTTACCTTTGATATTCGAGAATTGAGTTATCTGTTGATCCCAAAGATGGCGTTATTGGGAGAGAAGATGTCGGCGACTACTTAACCAGGCTTGTCCCTTGAGGATACTTGAGTCCTGCAACGCATTTGTGGTGCAGCCCAGAACCACTGATGGACCTATGGCGGGTCGAAACAGCACTGTCTGGTGTTGTATTAAAAAATACTATGAACATATATCCGGATATGTTTCGTTTCTGAGTTATAGTATTTGAAAAATATCAAATATCTTTACACTGATTTGGTTGAAATTTGCTACAGTTATTTGAAGTAATAAGGCGCTTATTTGGCCCTAACTAGATTGAAACTATTAGGTCCAGTGGAGTCGCAGTGAGCACCACAACCGACATCATCGGAAAAAAAGTATGCCACTAACTTGTAGTTTTTTTTAGATTAATCAATTTAAAATACAATTTTTTCTCGATTGTATTTTCTTCGTTTTCGAGAAAAAAAATTTGAAGCCACTTTGCATATCATGAACACCTGCTTTGGAGACCAGCTGGCAGTGATAGTGATGTTATATCAGTGAAAGTCAGAGCTGTCAATTAGCAGTGATTCCATCATGAATAATTTTACCAACACTGAAATGGCTGACATGCATTTTATTTACGGATTAGCAAATGAAAATGCAGAAGAAGCAGGACAGATAGCGGAGTAATATCATGTGATTAAACATTCAGAACGATACATGCAAGATTATGTGAAACTGGGAGTTTTAATTAAAAAGCAGGTGATGGAAGACCAGAAACTGTAACAACGCCTGGACTAGAAGACGCTATACTTGATGCGATGGAAGAAGATCCTTCAAATAGTACCAGGAAGATTGCACTGCAGCTGGAAGTCAGCCCAAAAACCGTATAAACAGTTCTAAAAAGAAACCACCTACACCCATATCACATACAGCGCGTCCAAGCTCTACTGCCTCGGGATTTTCACCCAAGATTAATGTTTTGCAAGTGGTTGATTCATATGATAGCACACAATTATAATTTTTTACCAAATATTATATTTATGGATGAAGCAAATTTTTCACGAGATGCTATTATGAACTTTTATAATGACCATTCTGGGCCGACGAAAATCCCCCTTGTTATTAGAGAAAGTCATTTTCAGCAACAATTTTCACTGAACGTTTGGGTAGGAATGATTGGTGACTATCTAATTGCTCATTTTTTCTACCAGCAAGATTAACAGGTGAATCCTCCACGGACTTTTTGCGAGATCATTTGCCCCTTTTTGTTAGAAGAAGTGCCGGTACGTGTAAGAGGCAACATGTGGTTTGTGCACGACGGGATTCCAGCCGATTTTAGTGTTGTTGCTGGTCATCATCTTGACATCACCTATCCTAATCGCTGGATTGGACATGCAGGACCTCAAAATTGGTCACCTTGCAGTCCTGATATGAATCCTCTAGATGTCTACTTATGGAGTCATCTGAAGGCTCTTGTTTATAAAACTCCTGTACTAGATGTGAATGACTTGAGGAATGAAATAATTGACAATTGCATAACTTCAGGTATTTTTGAACGTGTCAGACAGTCAATGACAAATCGATTGCAGTCGTTTATTTTATCAGAAGGTGGACATTTCGCTCATTTACTTTAAAGTCCAATAATCTAAAAAAATAAAAAAACTACAAAAAAATCGGTGGCGTTCTTTTTCTCTCAATATTGTTGGTTGTGGTGCCCACTAAGCGCCTTATTATTTCAAAGAACTGTAGCAAATTTCAACTAAATCGATATAAGGATATTTATGATATTGAATAAATAGCAGTTTTATTGAACTTCAATGTGCTGTATCTCAGAAACGAAGCAACTTTGGACATATGTTTGTTCTTGAAATAACCTAACGAATCACCCTCTGAAGTTTCGTATCCTCTGAAGTTTCAAACTGTATATATGTCAAATTAAAAAACTACTTTTTTCAAGTCGACTTACTATTTTATGGAAACCCTGGCCAAACATGCAAAATATTTCGTGTAAACAGTTTTGCCGAAGATTTTTTTTTCTAATTAAGTCTTAAATTGTTTTTTTTTCTGTCAATTTGCAATACATTGATATTTTCAGAAACTGATTTACTATGAACAAGAAGTATCGAAAGCTGTCAGTCTAGCCCACAGCAATGAAGAAAAAATGTCCACAATGGAAAATAGATGCTTTGATTTACAGAATGAAATACAATCGGTGGAAGTGAAGTACAAAGATCTTCAAGAACATTATGAAAGAGAAATAGAAAGAAATAAACAACTTTCAGAACTTCTAAACAGTAAAGAAATGGAATTTATTGAGGTATTTTTTAATTATTTCATTGATGATTGGATGGAAATGTGGAAAACAATTTTCTCTATATACACATTTTTCAAAACATATATATATATATATATATATATATATATATATATATATATATATATATATATATATATATATTTTAATATTAATGTAAGTTACAAAAAGGATTTGAAGCTTTATAACTTCTATTTAATTATCTGCGAGCGCTTTCGACAGCTGGTGGGCCAAATCCGGCCCGCCAGTGTCATCAATCCGGCCCGCGACAGCCAATGATTTACTGTCATCAATCTGGCCCGCGACAGCCAATGATTACCTAATTGTTGTTACTATTGCTGTGATAAGTTGAAGAAGAAAACACAGAATGATAATTACTCGCTTTTATTTACTTGCAAGGTAAAACTTAACGACAGAAATGATGACAAAGAAAACTTAACTTAAGAATCTAAGTTTAAGCATATTAATAACTAACAAATAATTGAAATGAATCACAGTAAAACAAAAACACTAAGGAGATTTATGTAATTGTGATTTTCCACCGACAATACTTTGTAGTTGTGAATCAATTTTACTTGTACCAATTATCAAAAGAGATTTAAGATGCTCATCGGTTAATTGAGATCTGTAATCATTCTTTGTGTACTTCATCTTGGAAAACGTTTTCTCACACAAGTAAGTAGTACAAAATAAAAAACAACCCACGAGCAATTTCATGCAAATTATCAAATTGTTCCAGTGAAAGACTCTTATAAAATTCCAACAAAGATGAATTTTGATATTTGTTCTTAAGCATATCACTGCACCGTAAATCAATAATTTCCATTTGGACTTCCGGAGCTAGGGTTTCAATGTCAGAATCAAAAGGATTTTGAAAAAGCTTAATTTCATTCGCAATGACATCAAAATCTGAAAAACGAGTATCAAAATTTATCTTCAAAGCACTCAAAGTTTCGATTGCAAAATTGACGGGAAATTCAGTCTCTGTAGTGTGGCTGAATATTTCACATGTTTCAAAATGTGTGAAACATTTTTTACGTAATTGCAATTGAAATAGTATTATTTTCTGCCTGAAAGATTTGATATTTGTGTATGAATTAGGGAGAAGCTGATTTTCTCCTTGCAATCTCAAATTCAGTTCGTTCATATGATTTGTCACATCGACATAGAAGGCTAACTTCCACATCCATTCACTATTATCTAAATCGGCAAAAAGGCGCTGCTTCTCATTTAAAAAAATTTCGATCTCTGCTCGAAGTTCAAAAAAGCGCTTAAGGACTTTTCCGCAACTAAGCCAGCGTACGGCAGTATGATATGGTAAATCATTTTCTCCAATCTGTCGAATAAACTCGCGGAATTGTCGGTGATTCAGCCCAGTGGATCTGATGAAGTTAACAACTGATATGACTGGTTTTAGAACTTCAGACATATCCAAACATTTTCCGCACAAGGACCGTTGATGAATGATACAGTGTAAGACTAATGGTTTTGAACCACCATCATTTTCTACAGCCTTTGACACAAGTGCAACCACTCCTTTATTTTTACCATACATATTTTTGCCTCCATCAGTTGTTATAGATTTCAAATTTCTCCATCGAAGGTTCTTTTTATTAATGGCATTTTCAACTCCCTTAAAAATATCTGCCCCAGTTGTCGTGTCGTGAATACTATCAATATCAAGAAGTTCTTCATACACTTCATAGCTTTTATCTACTCCGCGAATAAAAATCAACACCTGAGCAGAATCTGACACATCCGTTGACTCATCCAATGCTAGAGAAAACCACTCATGATGTCCATTTTTGTCAGACAGTTGAGATGATATATTTTCTGCGATGTCTTGCACCCCCCGAGCCACGGTGTTTGCTGACAAACTGACACTTTTAAATAAATTTACCTTTTCGGGGCGCGAGTTGCAGACTCTTGTTCAGTATTCGCTTTGGTAAACAAAGATTGCTGCGATTTGAGTCCGCGTTTCAAAGCTTCAAATTTTTCCTTCCGCAAACTTCCTGTATACTTGGAGTAACTTTGAAGATGTTTCGATTCATAGTTTCATTTAATGTTATAGTCTTTGAGAACAGCTATAGTTTCATTACAAATTAATCATAGCGCCTTATTACTGGACTCAATCACAAAATACTGAAAGTTCCATTTTTCTTGGAACGTTCTGCATTCACTGTCGATTTTTCGCTTCTTTTATTATTTCACAATAGACAGTTTCGCTTCCTTCGCCTTTCCTACGCAGACTAACTCGCAGTTGCGCCGCTAGCCTTTTTATATGCAATTATTACTGCCAACTCGAGGTGATCGGAATACACTAGCTAAAACCAGAACTTTCCAAATATTTAGTTACGCCTAATGCCACTTAGCAGGTAGCTGAAAAAGATAGTACATAGTACCACTACTCGCCACTTGATGTCGTTAAGTGTCACAATACGCAATGATAATTGAAATACAAAAAGCGTAAGTTTGCTAAGGTCACGCACTTTGCGACTATCCTAGTCTAGAAATATAGTTAAGGGCAGAAATTGGCCCTTGGAACAAACTGAAAAAATCATTATGGCCCGAAGGCTTCAAAGTTTGGAGACTCCTGATCTAGGCCCTACTCAAATCCTTTTTGTAACTTACATAATATTAAAATACTGAAAATAAAGGAAAATTAGTTGCATCATCCAAAAATATATTAAATCGTGAAAGGTTAATGCAGCAGTCAAGCTGCTGGAAAATAATTCCATAAAAATGAAAATATGAATAGACAAGTACTTTCTGATCATTCCCATATTGATTTCAATTCAAGAGCCACTGGTAGACAGCTGTTTCAGCCTATTAGGCATCGTCAGTACCGGGCAGGCGGTCCTCGATTGAAGACAAAATGTGAAAAACCAGAAAAGTACTTGATAAAAATAACTGCGTAAACGTAAGCGAAACATAAATGGAACCACCTATTGGTGTTACACCAAAGTCAACTTGACAAGTTTTTATGTCAGTGTTGGTGGTTTGACCAATCAACTGACAACTGCGGTAGCAGAAATTTGAGAAGCTAACCTGAAATGCCATCGGAAAACGAATCCACATGTTTCTAGACATGATATTAAATCGAGAAAGGTTATTATTATTTTTATTTTATTATTATTATTTCATCATTATTATTATTTTATTATTTTCCAGTCAAGCTGCTGGAAAATAATTCCATAAAAATCAAAATATGAATAGATAAGTACTTTCTGATCATTCCCATATTGATTTCAATTTGAGAGCCACCGATGAACAGCTGTTTCAGCCTATTGGGCATCGTCAGTACCGGGCAGGTGGTCCTCGATTGAAGACAAAATGTGAAAAACCAGAAAAGTACTTGATAAAAATAACTGCGTAAACTCAATCGAAACATAAGTGGAACCACCTATTGGTGTGCCACCCAAGTCAACTTGACAAGTTTTTATGTCAGTGTTGCTGGTTTGACCAATCAACTAACAACTGCGGTAGCAGAAATTTGGGAAGCCATCGGAAAACGAATCCACATGTTTATAGAAATTATATTAAATCGAGAAAGGTTAATGCAGTCAAGCTGCTGGGAAATAATTCCATAAGAATCAAAATATGAATAGATAAGTACTTTCTGATCATTCCCATATTGATTTCAATTTAAGAGCCAACTTGTCAGGTTCCACCTATGTTTCGCTTGCGTTTACACAATTATTTTTATCAAGTACTTTTCTGGTTTTTCACATTTTGTCTTCAATCGAGGCCTGCCTGCCCGGTACTGACGATGCCCAATAGGCCGAAATACCTGTCTACCGGTGGCTCTTAAATTGAAAGCAATATGGGAGTGATCAAAGAGTACTCATCTATTTATTTTTTGATTTTCATGGAATTATTTTCCAGCAGCTTGACTGCATTAACCTTTCTAGGTAATACAAATCTGTAAATAGTACTAGTAATGTTTATGAGGCAATAACTATAAAAAAATGATTTTTTTTGTTTTGTTACATAGCTGACTATGATGTCAGATCTGAATATTGTTTTCAAATTTGAACAACTTTTCTAAATAAACTTTTTATGATAATGTCGAAAATAAGGGTAGTTTACTCTTGATAAAAATTTCTATTTTTTGTTCTCCCTTGTACATCGTTCATAAATTTAGAATTTTGACAACTCAAATCCAAGTTTCCCGCAATGCACCAATTTTTATCAGAAATAAAATTTTTTGACAAATGGATAAAATCGGGTGAAGCAGTCTGACTGCTGGCTTTGATAGATTGTATTATTCAGGTGCCCTGTAGATAAGGTAGGATATTTTATGAATGCGTGCTTTCCTGGGGTTGCAAAGATGCAGGTACTCTATTTTGTTCTACAATTACATTTCAAGGAATCTTGTTTGGGAGTGAAAATGTGCCTCTTTGGAGACTTTCAGTTACGAATCTCGGCGACTTTAGATATTTTCACTATTTTGGAAATATTCAGGTTTTTTTTCCAATAAAACTCAACGCCGTCATATCCGCAAGAAATGATGTGTCACCAATTGTACCACCAATTGTTCTCGTTAGGAAGCTGCGTATTTCTATATGCAGTTTGAAGTTGAAATCATTAAAATTGTTTCATGATCGATTCTATGGCCAGCGTTTCTGTTACGAATAACCTTGGGAAGATTGAATGAATGAACGAACGAATGAATTGATTTATTTGAATAGGAAGGAAATCCTAATATACAAACATTACATTAATACATTGGTTTAATAATACATATACAAGGACAACTTAAATCTAACTCCAAGTCAGACCTATATACTTATGATACACTGTTTGGAACCTTTGGTGTAGTAATTAATATTACTGGAGTTTTTTCCCAACACCACATCGTTATTTTGAACACCTCGACACGTGTTTCGATCACCAAGTGATCATATTCAAAGAGAAAGATAAAACTAGAAACAGAAACTGGTTAGTTTTTTCTTCCTCTTTGAAGATGATCACTTGGTGATCGAAACACGTGTCGAGGTGTTGAAAATAACGATTTGGTGTTGGGAAAAAACTCCAGTAATATTCAGACCTATATACTAACAAATATGTATATACATATATACACATATATCTAATCACTTCAATATAGTTGAATGTTATTATTTTTTATATAATTATTTAATCTGTCCTTGAACATATGTGAACTTTTGCTGCTTCTTATGTCTTGAGGTAATTTATTAAATCGATTTTAGCCTTTATAAAATAATATTTTCATTGAACTTGTTAGATTGCATTTTGACAAATGAAAATCATTGATTTGTCTTGTATTATAATTATGTGTGCTACTTTGAAATGTAATAAATTCACTGAAATATGATGGTAGCATATTATTAACAGTTTTGAAAATAAATATCATTGCTGCTTTATACAACCTGTCTTCTACTGCGAACCACTGTAGAGCATCCAGCATAAATTTTATACTGGTATACCGGTTGCATGTCAGAATCACTCTCATGCCTCGATTTTGTAGTTTTTGTAATGACATAATTTTGTTTTGATCTAAACCATATAACAGTGTACTGCAATAATCAAAATGTGGCTGTATAATCGTGTTATATATAGTTATTTTGGCAGCAGTAGACAAGTGAGTGGAGATTCTTGTGAAAAAATAAAGTTTTTTTGCTATTTTTATGTTACATATGTGTGATGTGCATTTAAAGATAAGCCGTTGTCCAATATTAAACCCAGCTACTTGAACTCTGTTACAAGTTCAATTTTATTGTCGTTGATTTTCAATAGGCAGGAGTATATATTGAGTTGTTTGTATTTGTATGGTGTAGTTAGAATCATGTCTTTGGTTTTGGATATATTTAATTTCAATTTTTTGACGATCAAGTACTCATTAATTTTTTCTAAAATATAATTCATTTTAGTTACAGCTACATCTAGGCTTTTATGAGATATAGACAGCAGTGTATCATCAGCAAATAAATTCATAAAATCACAGTTGTGACGTAAGCCGATATCGTTAATGTAAATTTAAAACAATAAAGGACCCAATACACTACTGAGGTACACCAAATTTTGTGTTGATAGGATTTGAATAAATATTATTAATTTTAATGGTTTGTTTTCGGTTATTTAGGTAGTCTTTAAACCATTTCAGTACAGTTCCTTTTATTCCTATTGCTTCCATTTTTTTTACTAGTAAAGTCACACTTCAAATTATAACATTATTTTTGATTATATATTGGGAAGTGTATTTAGCTATTGAATTGGTTTTAATAAAGAATAAAAAATTCAAATGTTTGTATATATTCTCATAAAAATCATTATATTCGACACTGAAATCACTAAAAACTGAATACACGAAGAGACCTTCGATTTGCTTTTATTTTGCCTCAAGGGAACACCGCCCACATTAGGAGTGTGTATTATTTCTCTTTAGAGATTTAGAGAGTTTTGAAATATTTAATTATATTTTTCTCTTTTATAGAATAAAAGTGTATTGAACGATGCAAAATCTGAAATGGCTAAAAGTAGGAAAACTATTGAAGTGTGCCAAACAGACCTCAATAAGATGAAGGATGAAAACTCCCACCTACAAAATGATCTGAAGTATGAAAAGGAACAAAATGTCAAATTGAATGGTGAGAAAAAGAAGTTGATGAGTGAACTTGATGGTTTCCAAACTCGAGAAGTGAGTAATTCAGTAACTTTTATTATCTATTGTTCTTTCCTATATGATTATCTATGAATTGATTGTGAAAATGAAGGTCTTGTTGTGGATCATACCCTAGAACAAAACTAACGCCGGCCGCCGCTGGTCGTCATAAATCAATTGTGACGTCACCAAGACCGCGCTCCAAATACTATATCAGCTCCGGGGTATTTCGATTGCCATGTATAAATGCTACTCACGTGCATATCCGAGATAGACAAGTTCAGCGGACAGTGCGCTACAGAGCGATCTAATAAGGCGCCGGAGGGTAGCAACCTGTAAGAGTCCCTTGTCCAGGGATACGGATAGAAATTCTGAGGAATCATATGATCATGGTGTGGTAGGTTATTACCAGCCTCCGAGGGTGACACTACCGTCATGACGAGGCAAGATATCATCGTAGCACAGAAGGAGGATCCGGTCTGGAAAACAAACAGAATGGATTGACTAAGGAGTAAGACGGGAACGGCAACAGGTTTCCAAGCACGGCCAGCTGGAAAAGGGTTACTGTCTCCAATTGGACTCCATGTGCATTCGAGATGACCTACTCACCCAAAAATGGTAAAGCCTGGATGGAAAAATCCACAAATTCCAGATGATCCTCCCAAAGATGTGTATCCAGAATATACTGAAACACCTCCACGATGGTCGCATTGGAGGGCATTTTGGAGTAAATAGAACTATAGCGAGAGTGTGTGAAGGTGTGAGCGCTGTGACGTATGCTCTTCAAAAAAGGGTTCGAAGACAAGGCAAAAACGAAAGTTACAGTCCGATGGAATGGTCTAGAGGCATAAACACCTCTCGGTGTTTGTCGCCAAAAACCAAAGAGACTGGGATACATTGGTTTCTCTCTTTCTGTTGGTATACAGGAGCTCTCAATATGATGTGACTGGTTACACACCATCCATGTTGTTAACTGGTCGAGAACTTCCAGATAGAAGTATAGATGTAATGTGTGGCAGTCCATCCGATGAATAGAGGTACCTCTTTCAGAGTATGTAAATGACCTGAAGGAGAGACTGGAACTTGACGCAAATTTAACAGATCTAAATTACAGCTCTCCAACGACCCAACCCCAACGTCGGAAAGGTTTGTCCCAAATTGCACAGACCATAGCAAGGACCTTACGTGGTAACCAAAAAAATAAACGATCCGGTGTACAGAATCCAATTGTCACCAAGAAGCAAAACCAAAGTTGTCCATATAAAGAGACTGAGTCCTTACATGGGTCGTGATGTCCCCTCTTGGAATGTTGTTCGGGGCGAACAACCGCAGAGAAGGGGGTAGTGTTGTAAATCATCCCCTAATAAAACTAACGCCGACCACCGCTGCTCGTCATAAATCAATGGTGAAGTGACAAATACCGTGCTCACCTGTACGTTTTCTTGCGACCATTCTTGGTGTCGCGGCGCTTTGAAAATAATTCTACCATCTTCGATGGACTTCTGGTGAATGCCATATCGGCTTCGAAGTATTTCGATTGCCATATATTAACGCTACCCATGTGCATATCCGAGATAGTCAAGTTTAGCGGACACTGCAGTACAGAGCGATCTAATAAGATGATAGACATTTGAATATCAGTTGAAGTTTTAGTTAAAGTGTTTGTAATAAAGTTAAGTTTGATTATTGTACGGTATATGATCAATTATTGTCATACCCACGGAGAAATCGTAACCGTATAATGGATTGAACCGATTTCAAAATACTAACTATTTTATTGTCGAAATATGTACGAGTTTATTTGTCTCACTGCTGGGATATCGAATGTTTTATATTGAATACCATCAAAACAAGCACCGCATCCAAAAACCAAGACTGTAACCCACTTTTCGATGCACATTTCTTCAACCATGTTACCATCCTCAGGAAAAGGTCTACTTCATCCTCTGAAGACGCCAAATGGTTGGTAAACGCTAGTTGAGAAGAGTGTTGCAGTTCTGGTGTTTGGGTGCAGTGCTTGCTTTGGATTCATTCTATGCCAGTGGTTCCATTTCTAAATTGCAATTGAAAACCATTAGCCAATGGGGAATGTTCCTCAATTTGGGTTATTACAGCAAATGCAAGTTTGAACAAAATAAAGTTGAGTTCAATTCATGAGTTTTTCAAATTAACTTCAAAAAGTATTCAAATTGATGTTTCAAATGTTGGGTTATAATTTTTAAAGGGATTTGTTTCTAATTCATATATTGCCAACAGCGCCTAGAACTTTACCTGCCATTCCTAAAAATATTTTACCTTGCATATAATATATCAAGTTGAAATAATTTATATGTACCTAGATATTCTACTTTAAAGAAGGAAAATTATCTTTATTAATCAACAATTGAGGCAAAATATAAATTATAGTTCAATACTACCTCCACAAGCCACATAAACAACAGTTGTTTTGTTATTTATTTATATAGAGGAAGATAGGTTAGGTACACAAAATGTCATATGTCACAGAATGTCTCGGAACTCGGAACATAAGTAAACAGAAAACCACGCCTCTGAAATATGTCATCTTTGGTTGTCTCATACAGGTGACAGATTCATTGTCCTTTATTAGCTATAACCGATGTTGCCAAATGGTGAAATAGAAACGAATCCCTTTAAATGTTGAATGCATTATTTCATTCCTCTTATTTAAGTATTTAAATAATTTTTTAAAGAAAAAGGTTGAAATGATAAGTTGCGTTGTTTTAGAGCTCTTTTATGAAAACAACTTGATTTTCGTCAGGAGGAACATTCCCCATTGATCATTTATTATTGTTATGAACGACTCACAAACTATCCAAGAAGTTGATCCCATTACCTACTCATTACCTAATGATCTGACTCAACTTGTGACTATTTGGCAGATATCACCTCAATATATTTGCGGTGTTTTTTTAGTGTCCAATCAGCATCCGTGTTATATCTAGAATTATTTGTAACTAGCGACCCGCCTCTGCTCCGCACGGGTGCAATGTTGATACTAAATATAAATTCACCCACCAGGAATTTAAGGGCATAGGGAAACAGTAATGAAAAGATAATTTTGTTTTATGGACACTCCTTTTTCCCCCGAGGCTGGCGCCCCAGTTGGAATGTTCAAAAATTCTTTCTTATTATACATATACAATATAAAACGAACCTACATACAGAATTTCAGCTTCCGAAAATATAGCGGCACGAAGAAACAGTGATGAAAAGGTAATTTTCATACGTAAACGCGTCCCTTTTATCCCGCTTTGGGACTCCCCAGTCGGAATATTTGAAAATCCTTTCTTAGGGCGTACTGGTAAGTCCTAGCAAAAACGGTATGCTAACCATGAAAGGTCTTTCAGACTAGGAAAAAAGGAAAAAATGATTCGACGTTTTCAAACCATTCCTTGGCATGCAACCATAAGTTCCCGAATCTAAACGATGCGGAAATTTTGCACTATGCAAGGAAGGGTTACAAACTCAATTATTTAGAATCCTTGGAAATTCACATGCATAAACATTGCGGGTGCAACCTGGTAAATGATCAAATCGATTTAGTTTACTCACCGGTTTACAAATTAGCACATCCGCATTGTAAATTGTAAATTCAGGTACTCAATCAAGCCAAGTACCTCTATTATTACCTACAGGGGTGGTATATAAATGCTAATGTAATAAACCATTGTTAGTTTAATGTATAAGTTTGAAAATGGCCTTATAAGATGAAACTGCAGTAACGTTAGTTACAAATAAAAGTGGTAAAAAACATAGAAAGTTTCAATTCTCTTTTCTTCATTATGATTTCCTACCACGTAGTAACGGCTACATCCATCAATTTATTTAAACAAAATGTTATTACATTTTATGTCAGTGCTTCAGTTTCAATTAAAAGATATGGATAATATAAGACTTGTAATGATAATTAAAACTCAGATAGCAAATTTCTAAGATTGGTCAATTTGCAATTATATAATGATGAAGTGGAACTCAAAATTGTAGAAAAAAGAACGGTTTATAAGTTGGGGGTACGATTGAATAAATTGGCCAGTTTCTATATGAATTCTCTTGTTACTCTTCATTGACTTGAAAATAAATTGTTGAAAAGAATTGATTCATTTAGCTCAATTTATTTTGTATTCATCATCGCTCTGGTCAAATGTGCGAGGTCTGTTTAAAAAATAAGGTGAACTTTAATTTTTCTCAAGAAATATTTATTTATTCATTAATTTCTATTTTGTCATCTTCATCATCATCAGTTCTGATATGCACTTTTTGGTATGTCTTTGAGGTTTCTCAGCGATTTGGTTTTTATCTCCTCAATCGTCGCAAAACGCCATCCTTTCATGAGTTTTTTCAATCTTAGGAACAAGAATAAGCCGCAGGGGGGCAAATATGGTGAATACGGTGGCTGAGGCATGATAACCGTGTTGTTTTTGGACAAAAATTACGAACAATTAATGACTAGTAAGCAGGTGCATTGTTGTGATGGAAAAGCATGAATTGTTTGTCCACAATACTGGACGTTTTCTTCGTATTACTTCTCGCAAGCGGCACATAACGTCAAGAAAATACTCCTTATAATAATAATAATAATAAGCTATTAAGCCTGATGTAGTCCTTCTCGACCACCAGACCAAAACGATATTTGTCGTGGAGTTTTCAGCTCCTGGCGAGACGAATATCGTCAGAAAAGAGGAGGAAAAACGGATAAAATATCGAGATTTTCTCTTCGAACTCCGCAGACTTTATCCAGATCACTCTGTCAAGATGGTTGTTCTGATTATTGGAGTCCTTGGTGGAATGATGTCCTCCCTACTCTCGAATCTTAAAATCATACAGGCTTGCCGCACTAAGGCAGAAATCTTAGCCGCACAGATGCAGAAGGCTGTCATTCTTGGCTCACTGCGCTTGCTCAGAGCACATGATTCTCGGATCCAATGATCACTTACCCCACGGTGTGGGGAGTGGTCATTGGTTGATAATGCTGGCGCGCCCTCCCGAATGTATCGGAGCTTCGGTAGATAGGGCCTGACCAGCGCACACTACGGTGAAAAAAAAAATGAATTAATTTATTGACAGCAGAAATAACATGATACAATATGGATAAAAAAAACAAATTTGTCAATAGGATACATGATTGAACAGATAAAAAACAAAAAAAACAGAGGGCCTAAATTGTAATTGTGATAGCGGGTGTTCTTTCAGGCAGTGTCTGAAACTGGAAACAGATTTCGACCTAAAGGAAGGTGGTAGGTTGTTATAGAATTCAGCTATTGTATATGTGAATAACCTTTTGAATAGTTCAATGGAGTGTCTAACAACAATGATATCTTCGCTTTGCTGTACAGAGTCAGGGGTAAAAGAATAATACAACTTTGTATCATCTGCATACATATGGTATTTGAGTTTTTTCAAACAGTTTGTCAAATGGGAGGTGTAAATTATGTAGAGGATAGGTCCAAGGATTGCACCTTGTGTGAGACACCCGAAAAAGTATTCTTGAAATCTGACATGCGGTTCTTCACTCTAACAATTTGTTGTCTATGTGAAAGATATGAATCGAAAAATTTCAAAGTGCTTTGAGAAAGTCCATTATAATGTAATATAGATCGAATTAGTTGCTGATTCAAGGTATCAAAAGCTTTGCTAAAGTTGATCAATATTAGGACAGTGATTTCGCCTCTATCCGATACTGTGATGATATCATCTGATCTATAGTTTGGTCTGAAACCAGATTGCATAATTGGAAGTACATTATTGTTTTGAATGTAGTTCCTCAATTGTTGAGCAATACCCTTTTCCAAAATTTTAGAAAGAAGTGGAAGAAGACTTATAGGATGCAAGTCTTTGAATTCCTTAGGTTCTTAATTTTGGGTATTGGTGCGACGATAGACTGCTTCCACATACTTGCGAAGACTTTCTTCTCCAAGCAACAGTTCATAATATGTAAAATATCGGGTACTATAGATGGACAGTTGAGGTTTAAAAAAAATTATCGAGATCATCTAATCCTTTTATCCTTTTTTTGATTTGTGACATGAAGGTTAAAAATTCATTTTCGGTGATAAATGTCAATTCAAGAAGGGATGTGATGGAATCATTTACATTATTACTGTAAAATTGTTCCAGATTTGGGTCAAACTTATTACACCGTTGTGGCGAAGCAACAATAAAATCATTCATAAAAAACTAATCAATACAGTTTATTGTATGATTTTCACAATAATGGGTTCACTATAAAAGGTTTTTGCAAAATCATACAATAAACTGTATTGATTAGTTTTTTAATATGGATTTTCATCAAGTATCGGCCAGTTCTATTCAAAATCATTCATGTTGTTAGGATCACATAAATTGGAGGGAAGATTCAATATACGTTTTTTATTGTGAATATCAAGTTTTTTTAGTTTCAACCATGGATCTTTAGAGTTATTATGATTATCATTAGAGGCGATGTATTCAAGATAAGCCTTCTTTTCTCGCTCAATAGAAGATTTAGTAAAAATCTTTTCGGTTTTTCTGAATTTATTTATGGCTTTATCATTTATTTTCTTCCTAAGCTTCAAATTGCCTGTTATCATGGTGTATAAGGTTTGATAAAAATTTTTGTGACATTGGTGCATGAATATTGAACAACGTGTGAATTTGAAAACAAAAAAAACTGATTTTTCCATCAATGTTCTCTGAAAGATACAAGGGATCCCAGCAAATTGATTCTAACTCATTTGTAAAATGAACATAGTTGAAATTTTCGGACTGTAAGACCATGTGAAAAGAACTCCTGACGAACTACGCCACGGCAATCGAAGAAAACAGTGAGGAAAACCTTGACGTTGGCGTGCTTTTTTGGTCTTTGTTCTCCTGGGTCCTTCCATTGGGACGATTGGACTCTGGTTTCGATGTCATAACCATATATCCATGATTCGTCACTAGTTATGACTCTTTCAAGCAAATCTGGATCGCCGTTGACGTCATTCAACAATTCCTGAGCGATCCTCATGCGACGGTTTCTTAGTCAAAATTAACAGAAATTCGTCGAACACGCAAAACACTTTCAACTTCTATATCTCTCACCAACAGACTAAACATGCTAAATATCTGAAACTGTGAACATATGTTTGAGACGAGTGAAGCAACATAAAAAAATGCTAATCGATTGTACGTAGTCCGCGAAATTTTAACATTTACCTTATTTTTGTCTTTTCAGTCCCAGTTGGTATGTTTGTTTCGATTAATATTTATTTGAGTGTTCACTGCACCTTGTCATTTGTGTATTTTTATAATTATTAGAGATTGGAACTTTTGCTCCAAGTTAGGTATGTAAATAGAGTTTGTTTCATGAATGTTCATTTAATCAGAAATATAGTTTCTTGGACTCTAATGCCCTCTTCCAAGGCTGTAGTCAGAAAACAATTTCGGGGGGTTTGGTTGGGTGGAACAGTAGAAAAACATAAAATATAAAAATAACGAAAGAAAGAAAATGGTGTTACATGAAAATATATATTTTAGAAAACCATTACAGAAATATTAACTTTTTACAAAAACATATTTAGTTTTCTAGCTTTCCTTGCAGCAAAGAAATCAATTACCTCCTCGGTGTCAATTCCACGGTGGATTGACATTAACGCCAAACCGTTTAGTCGTTCCTGGTTTGTGGAGTTTCTTAAATAAGTTGTGAGGCATTTCAGAGAAGGGAAACTCCTTTCAGGGGTACATGTGGAAACAGGTAGTGTCGCCAAGATTTTAAAAGTTTGTACGCACAGTGCCATAAGATTTTTCCATTGTGTTTCGGGAAAGTTTTTTTCAATATTCTCTTTCAAGTACTTGGTTCGTTTTGCCAAGGACTTGATAAAATTTCTAACGGATTTTATAATTCCAATAGTATCTGTATCTGTAGAGTAGGGAGGGTGAGTGTAAGCCCACAGCACTTAGGCCACATGTGACTCATAGTATATCCTTTCGAGGAGTTGTACGTCTAGGTCGTCGTACATCCTGTCATTTCCAGAAAGGTGGACAGGTCACTAGGAGACATCTCCTTTATATCGGCAGGTGCAGGCCAAGACTCTCCGAACAAACACTCTCTTATTGACGATAACTCCGGAAACTCACATAGGACATGCCTGACTGTTTCATCTTCCTATTCACACATCCTGCATAGAGGTGTGTCAACTAGCCCCATATTATGGAGGTGTTTTCTTAGTTGACAGTGGCCAGTCAGAATTCCTACTGTTAAGCGTAGATTTTTTCTGATAATCGCCAGATATTTCTTCACAGGGTCGCCCAGGTGATCCTGGCAATATTGCATCCTTTGACTCCATCCCATCTCTTTAGGGATTGACCTAGTTTGGCAAGTTCCGCAATTGTCGAAGTCATCGGCCGTATGTACCACTGGGTCCTAAAACTCTTAGTCCAGCCGCTTCTTTGGCTAAAGAGTCGTCAATGCGATTACCTTCACTCCTGTCGTTCCCTTTAATCCACTTCAGGATAATGTTGTTATCTACTGAGGCTTTGGCTAAATCTTGGTGGCACTCTATCACTAGCCCCGAAGTAACACGTTGTCTGCTCAAGGCTAATAGGGCTATCAGTGCAGATTGTTACGTTTTTGTGGCAATTGAGATACCAGCCAGTTCTGTTTGAACCACGCTGGTATTTTTTCCCATTCCTCACTTAATCCTTAGGTTTAGTGATCTGGAGTACACTACACATCCTGAGCCTTCTTTGGTTTTTGAGCCGTCTGTATATATGCGTTTTGCATTTGTAGCATCTGACTTTGTGTTCTGTTTTTTTTTTTGTATTTTGTAGGGTTTATTAAACACAAACCTGGGTGCAATTGCATCACTGGTTGCCTGCAGCAGAGGTTGCGCAGTGACACTTCTCGCCATAGGCTCAGCCTCAATTGACCCATTCCTACTTCGAGGTTTACACCAGCCGTGCGCAATCATAACATGGCCATTAACGCAACCTCCTTAACGTACAGGTCCAGAGGGGACAGACCAGTAATTAATTCCATTGCCGCGGTTGGTGTTGTTCTCATGGCTCCTGTAATGTTCAAACAAGACAATCTATGTATTTGATATAATTTTTGGATGGCTGTTGCTTGTAGAACTTTCAGGGGGTTCAATCCCCCTCGACCCCCCCTGGCTACGGCCTTGCCCTCTTCTATGTATATTCCTTTCGTTAAACTTGCATATATGTGGTTTACACACCCAGGCATAGATCAACTTTTTTAATTTCAGAATGAATTGAAAGCAGAATTATCTAGAATTAAAAAAGAAATGGAGAATAATAAAATGGAATTGAGGCATTTTTATCAAGGACAAGTAGAGATTTTAGTTCAAAATAAATTGAAAGAATTTCAGAGTCAGTTAGATCAAGCGCAAGCCAGTTTCAAAGAAGATATTAAGAAGCGTGAACTGTCCATCGCCAAAACAGCTGCAACACATATTCAACAAATATCCGAAAAGTAAAAGTAATTTTCAGTTGGTGATACTTTACTGTGACTGATTAATTTATTTTCAGAAACTCCCTTGAAATAAAACTCTTGGAGAAGAAACATCATGAAGAAATAAAATTACTTCAGTTTCAAATAGTTCAACACAAACAACAAGCAGATATCTTACAGAATAAGTTCGAACAACTTCAAGAAAAAAGATTGCAGATTGCTAAACAACTTCAAAAAGTTATGGAATCTCAGTGGACAGAAACCTTCAGAATAATTGCTAGTGGAAAAAGCCCCACTCTCAATGATGAAACTACTTTCAGTACAGTCGATCAATTGAACTCTCTTAAAACAAGATCATATAGTAATGTAGAGGAAGTGTTGGCCCAGCAGCATGAAGAACAATTCAATATTATAAAAAGACGTGACAGACGAGAAAACAGTGTTTTTGGCAATGGATATAATGAGAAAGTCCTTCAGGATGCGGTTGTATGTATGGATGAAACTCCTGTAAGCAGTAGGACAAAAGATATGGAGGCACCTGTGGTATCCAGTAAAATAAAAGGGAACCAGTTCAGTGAAAATGATATACAAAAATACATCCATTTGGTGAGTAATTCAGATATTTGTTGTGAATGAATTTATGATTATTGAAATTGTGAAAGTATAACAATCCTTTATATAACTATATTGAAACTGATTCGGTAAAGCATTGGAAACATACAGGGAAACAACTTGAATCAAATTGTATCAAATTCTCATTTGGGATTTTCTATAGATCAACACTTTTCAGAAAATCGATCCATTATGGAAAGTCAAAACTTGTCTGACTCTGATAGAAACACTCCTGTGTTCAATTTCATAATTGGAGGATTTGGGAGAGAAAGGTTTTGTCTTTTCACTTCTCCATCTTTATTAAAAAAAAAATGTGAGTTTGTTTAAGAGTGAACTTCAGCATATTGTCAATGAACAGACTCAAAAATGAAACATTGTATTTATTCAAAAGTGTAAATACATAAAAATAATAAATAATTCATAACTATATTTTTTTGATAAATTTTTCAATAGCATGAATATTAATTGTATAACTATTCAATTTTCATTAGACCTTAGGAATGTACTTTTTCAAAATTCAATATTCAATATTCCTAGCCATATCGCTGAGGATTTTCAACATCTGTTCTGTCTTCAGGATACAATTTTAACCAATATAGTCATATTCCTTTCATATCATATAAACAACAATATATGAACAACATAATCATTTTGACAAAAATAGGTGAATGATGGTAAATTGATAACAGCAAAAATGAGTGCTTACTTCTGCAAAGCAGTTGCTTCAAAAAATGGTTTTGAAAGTCAACTGAATACCACTAATAAAAACCATGTAGACCTCATTAACAAAGAAAAAAATAGCACCATCAGTACCATACTACTATGAAAATAGGATTATTTTCATTACTTCCTTCAAGTGTTTTACGGTTTGTTAAAATTGAAATAGATCTGAAATTGGAATAATTTCCTTCATGAAATACCAAAACAACAGTCTTTTTCAAGTCATCAAGAAAGGAAGGTTATGTAAAAGTCATTTAGTTACTCTACTAACTCTAACTGATATATTTATCATTTTTAAATTTTTTTGATCTCATGGTGATATAGGGTAGTGATGTGTGAGAAGATAACTCGGGCCAGATAGTGATACGAGGATAGCTGTCATATATTCATTTCTCCCATAATTTGTTCTAAGCCCATTTTTCTATGACAGTTTTATTCTATTTTTGTATCAATTGATTTTTGGTGAGGATATTTAAGTTCTCATAGATATTCCTATATGCTTTGAAGTATGTTTGAAGGTGGTTGACAAAGTTTCGTGGTGTATTTCATCAGTTCTGACTTCCATTGTCTAACATAATATAAATTGATTTGAAATCCCCGAAAAAAAAATTAAAAAGATTAACCGAAAGTAACAATTTTATTCAACAAAAAACTTAAATTACAAAGAAATAACATTCAAGCACCAACTAAAAAAATAAAAAATTGAAATAATAAAAGCTGAAAATTAAAAAATTTATTAACAAAAATTTAAAAATAAAAATTAAAAGATTCCAAACCAAGTTATGTCACGATAACTGTATTTATTCCTCCGAGATCTGACTATTTATAAGTCATTCGAGTGCTTTCACCTATCCCCTCTTCCCTCTCTCCGCTTCATTGGTTTTAGCGGGAGATGACCGTTTGGCGGGAGTTGGTCGTTTTTCGATTGTTATTTTCGGTTAATCTTTTTAATTTTTTTTTTCAAGGATTTCAAATCAATTTATATTATGTTAGACAATGGAAGTCCGAACTGATGAAATATGCTTTGAAGTACTTTATAGAATTTACCAATTGTGTGTTAGTAGTGACCTCCTATAATAATATAAAATTGAGTGTTACTGTCATTTTCCAATTTCTGAAATGATTTAAATTGATACACGGACTGAATATATGTTTAACTTTCACAGGAACCCATGTCATGGTATTGGTTGTTACTTATTTGAAAATCTATGATGAATTTATGTAACAACCCTTTATTATGAGATTTTCACTCAACAGTTTACAAAACTCCAATAAGGGTTTCACACTGAGTACGAGTATAATAGCTTCTATCCTAAACTAAACTTTTCATAGTGCTACTCAATTGAAAAATATATTTTGGTTTTAACAATTCTAATCAACCCGTAGCCCTTACTTCCAAGCAACTTTTCAATTTCATCATTAGGAAACGAATTCAACAGATGAGAATTATTCAACTCTATTTGGTCACTAAGCAGTTATTCTGAATTTTTGGATGAATGTATTGCCAAGTAGTCTAAAAGATGAAGATTTTTCCCTTTCACTATCATACATCAGTCATGACTGAACTCAGATCTCTCTACCAGAAGATGACTTGCAATTGTCGAATTCATATTCTCATTAAAAAACTATTTCAATGCTAATTCATACTAGGTCAAGTCGTAATTTCTAGATCATTAGGTGTATCAAAATGAGATTTGATATATGTGGATGTTAGGTGGAGATGAAAGTTTTTCACTTTTGGGTCACTTACGGTCACTTACGGTAACGGCTCCGTATATTTTAACATTTTTGAATGTCTGAGATATTTCTGTATTAAAATGTAACATTTTGTTTGTTTACAGTTTGTATGCTTACTTAATGTTTTTAGTTACTTTTAGTATTGCATCTAAGTGGCAATGGTCAGACGTAAACTAATCTAAAGACCTCGAGTAATGTCAGAAAGTTGCAAACGCAAATTTTTTAGGGACTAGTATGATAGATTGAAATGGAAGAAGTTGGCAACATAACATTTTCGTGTCCTAACAATAACGGGGCTGGTTCGTTCTAAACAATTATTGAATTAGTAGTGTTACAAGGTAACTACTACATATACTATTCATGTTTTCTTACAACACGGGTTGGACGATACGCAGTGAAGATGAATCGTCTGGTTGTAGGACTCTAACCACTGTTCCACACAAGGGCCGATCGAACATGTATTTCTCACGCTAATCAACCAGCGACCGTCCCTCCAAAAGAAAGGTCTACTGTCCAAAAGCCCCAGACACTCTTGAAATCTCAGAAAGAATAATTTCACGGGCAATTTAAAGTGTAACGCCTAAGGTGCTACCAAACGTTTTGAGAAAATTAGTTGAAAGAGCTTAAATGTGTCTTGAGGAGTTCACTTTCGAATAATTTGAGTGCATCTTTGAAGTTCAGTTTAGTTAATTTTCCTAGTTTTGTTGGCTCGTTAATTTTTTAAGTTTTGTTAAATTTCATAATACAATTACAAATAGATTTACTAAAAAATTTTATCGACTAGTCACCGAAAGTTCACGATTGTAATTTTATGACATCACCTAAGGTCCCCAGACTAGTTTACATCTGATCATGGCCAGCTGGATTCAATGTTTAATATTCCCACCTGGGAGCCGTCTAACTTGTCCATTTCTTCCAAGTCTCAGTGAACCACTGCAGCCTCATAGGCTTATTGTGTTCTTTCCCCAACAATCTTGTTTCCTGTGCAAGTTTGTACAGGTCCCTTGCGGGATGCCATATCCGGTGAAACAGGAAAGTAAAAAATATGTGAAAACTCTCATCTTCATATACTATTCACCTAAACCAAATCTCATTTTGATACACCTAATAGTCTAGAAGTTATGACTTGTCTAGTAGATTCGTTGACACCCGGTATTCTTCGGACATAAAATATGACGAGCTGTTTCTGTCCCTTTGTTGTATTTGACCTTAGATAAGGTCTGTTGTACAGCCCCATTTTGTTCAGTTGTCCTCTTGATGAGCAATTTTCAGCGAGTAATTGTTCTGAACCGATTCCTGTTTTGTTGAAGCAGTTCTCTTCTCGGCCGGTCCCTTCATAAATGTTTTCACATGTGTCCAGGTTATTTTCCCAGTACTCTTTAATATTTTTCATAGATTTGTCAATTTGGTTCCATACCAAAGATTTTGGTACTCCCACAGCTGGTTCAGGCCACATATTTGGAGTGGAAGGTCCGTGTCTGGTTCACTCATCAGCTTTTTCAATGCCTGTTACCCAGTGACTAGTCAATCTATTCCCGTCCGTCAGTTTCCTCAGTTTTTCATGGCATTCCCAGACCAGTCTCAAAGTCACTTTTGGGTTCATGAGTGTCCTAAGTGCCACGTGGCTGTCTGTGAAAACATTGATGCTGGATGAGGCCTCAAATTGATGTTTCTTGCACATTGCAAGACTGTTTGCACTTTAGCCTGATTGACTGAAGTGTACTAGCCAATCGAGTAACATAAATGGAATTTTTTTTCCGCACAGTTGATTTCAGCTACCGATCTGTTTGTATTCCAAAATATGCAAGTTTTTGCATACTGCTTAGTTTGTTAATAGTGGTCGATTGAGCTCTGTTACGCCAGCGACGCAAAGTACGGAAATCGCATTTAGAAAATGCCAAAATTAGGTACTTTTTAGGTGTTTTTTAGGTACCGTAGTCAAAAATTAGGTGCTCTGTAACTTACATCGCAACTCAATACTCAAAGTTGCGTTGCTAGCATTATGTAATGCCAGCAACGCAATGAAAATAATAATGAAATAATGAATGTTAAGGAATCACTATTTGGTGCTTATTAAGTGCTGAATGGTGAGGATCGTGAAATTTTCTAATTAATAAACAAAAGTTTCCAATTTCGCTAAACAACAGATCTAAAAATTAGTTCTCTCGAAAACGAGGACGAATGCTCAATCAGGTATCAACTAAGCGTGGTAATAAAGTGCTAATTAGATGCTTGCAACAAATTAAGATGAAAACGAAAAAAAAAATTCGGGAGACCTGATTTGAGAAAATAATTAACAATATACAATAAAGTCTTGAAATGCTCGTAAAATCATACATAGACAATCAAAATATAGTGCTAATATAGTGCCTCACTAGATATTCATAGTAAACCTAGATTCTATAATGCCTATGAGGCTCATGGACCTGAAAACCACCATGACTGATGTACTGAAAACCGCTATGCCTGATGGACTGAGTTCTTACAGTACGTTTCTCAATAAATAAGGACAAGAGAATAGAGTGCTAATTAGGTGCTCATTATTTATAGTAAACCTAGATTCCATAATGTCTATGAGGCTTATCGATCTGAAAACCACTATGACTGATGGACTGAGTTCTTACAGTATGTTCCTCAATAAATAAGGGCATGAGAATGAAGTGCTAATTTTTTTCTGCTTTTTCACGGTCGTTTTCATCTTAATTTCTTGCAAGCACCTAATTAGTACTTCATTACCACGCTTAGTTTATATCTGATTGAGCATTCGTCTTTATTTTCAAGAGACCTGATTTTTAGATCTGTTGTTTAGCGAAATTGAAAGCTTTTGTTTATTAATTAGAAAATTTCACGATCCTCACCGTTTAGCACTTAATAAGCACCCAATAGTGAATTTCACTAGTTCGGACTTCCATTGTCTACTATATAAAATGATTTGAAATCCCTGAAACAAGTAAAAAAGGATAATTAAAAAAGAATAGTTGAAAATAACAATTATATTAAGCAACAATAAACCTGAAATGAAATGATAGTGAAATAACCTACAAGTAAAAATAAAATAAATGAATAAATAAAAATTAAAGGAATGAAAAAAGAAAATTAAAAAAAAATAAAAAAGTGTAGAGATTCCAAGTCACGTTAGTTCACGACGTTTCGATTGTTGGTATCTACAATCGTCTTCGGGTGGATGACTTCCATCACTTTCACAATGGAGAAGGAAATCCACAATGAATTGCCATTCTTAGACGTTTTGGTGAAGAGGACCAACACTAAGTGGGAAACATCTGTATACCGAAAACCCACTCATACGGGACAGTATCTGAACCACGAATCCAACCACCATCAATCGACAAAAAGAGGAATCATCAAGACTCTATTAGACCGTGCTTTTGGGCTCTGCAATACAAAGGAAGGTCTCGAAAAGGAACTAGACATCATCAAAAATGATATTCAGCGGAATGGATACTCCAAAGCGATGGTAGAAAAGACTTTGGCTAAAAGACAGCAGGAGCCTCGCAAGGAAGAGAAGCCGTCACAACCAGTGCTTGCACTTCCCTACATCAGAGGATTATCGGAGAGGATAAGAAAAATTGGTTCCAAGTACAACATTAGAACCTGTTTCAGATCCGGTAACACTATCCGTAGCAGCCTCACGAAAACCAGGCCCCCAAACGCGGACTGCGATTCCAAGAATTGCATTTACCGAATACCCTGTGAGTGCGGAAAATCCTATATTGGTGAAACTAAGAGGCCATTGAATGTTCGCATTGCCGAGCACAAGAAGCACACACAGCGAGGAGAAACCAGCAAATCAGGAATAGCAGACCATGTTTGGACCCATCAACACAACATCGAGTGGTCCCAAGCTGAGATCTTGCACAGAGAGGAACATTGGTTCAGGAGAAAATTCAAGGAAGCCGCATACATGTTGTCCAACAACGTATTCAGCCAGGCCAGCGTAGATATACGAAACATATGGAAACCCATCATCAAACGAAAAATGACCAACTACCGCCAAAACGGTCATCTCTCACAGAATCAGTGAAGCGGAAAATGGAAAGTAGAGAAAGTGAAAGTATTTCAACGACCTATAAAATAGTCACCTCTCCGAGGAATCAGTCCAGTCATCACCCGAAGACGATTGTAGATACCAACAATCGAAACGTCGTGAACTAACGTGACTTGGAATCTCTACACTTTTTTATTTTTTTTATTATTTTCTTTTTTCATTCCTTAAATTTTTATTTATTCAATTATTTTATTTTTACTTGTAGGTTATTTCACTATCATTTCATTTCAGGTTTATTGTTGCTTAATATAATTGTTATTTTCAACTATTCTTTTTTAATTATTCTTTTTTACTTGTTTCAGGGATTTCAAATCATTTTATATAGTAGACAATGGAAGTCCGAACTAGTGAAATTCATCACGAAACATTGTCAATCACCTTCAAACAAACACCCAATAGTGTTTCCTTAACATTCATTATTTCGTTATTATTTTCATTGCGTTGCTAGCAATACATAATGTTAGCAACGCAACTTTGAGTATTGAGTTGCGGTGTAAGCTACAGAGCACCTAATTTTTGACTTCGGTACCTAAAAAACACCTAAAAAGTACCTAATTTTGGCATTTTGTAAATGCGATTTCCGTACTTTGCGTCGCTGGCGTAACAGAGCTGGTCGATTGTACCGTCTTTGGCACACCGTGAGTTATGTATTCAACCACCACGGTTTTGACCCAATATATCATGTTAGATTTCAGCCCCCATTTATTTCCATAAGTGCGTCTGACCAACAGTACTACTTTTCTCTCTTCTCGAGAGTGGTTTCAGGTCAGCCTGGAGTAAAACGTCACTCTCAGATATTTGACCTCCTCCGACAGATCTCTTCATCTCTTAGTGATGCTAATATTGTCAATTTCGTTGGGCTTATTTACATCCATTCTTCCTTGGTCCATCTTATTATGATATTCAGGACCTGCTGCATGCATTTCTCCACTATATTATTGTATTTTCGCTGGATTAGGGCATAACCTGGCACTTTGTATTCATTATGGCCCAGAAGGCGTAGTAAGTCGTCAATTACAGGTTCCATAACAGGGATAATATCCGTGCAAACCGTGCCACTAATGTTTCTCCCATAATGGTCATGTATCTTCCTCTAAGCATACAGTTTAGGTTTATACAGGAATCATCACTTCACTCCGGAATCAAAACGATCGTCATCTGATTAGAGAGCAACTGGTGAAGCTTGTCCAAAGCGCCCGAAAGCACAACAATCGGCAAGAAAGGTTATGGCCTCGGTATTTTGGGATGTGCGTGGTGTAATATTCATCGACTATCTTGAGAAGGGAAATAAACAGTAACTATTATATAGCGTTATTGGGGCACTTGGAGGCCGCAATTGCAAAGAAACGACCGCATATGACAAAATGAAATTGTTTCATCAAGACAACGCCCCGTGTCACAAGTCAATCAAAACAATGGCAAAACTACATGAATTGAACTTCGAATTGCTCCCACATCCACCGTATTCGCCAGATTTGGCTTCAAGAAACTACTGGCTGTTCGAAGACCCCAAAAAAATGCTCACTAGTGAGAAATTTCGCTCTAATGAAAAGGTTATAGTGAAACTAGGGCCTATTTTGAGACAAAAGATAAATCATTCAACAAAAGTGGTACCTATTGAAATGTTAGAGCGGCTCTGGAATGATTCTGTGGCTCTTGATGGAGATTACGTTGATGAATAAAGCCAATTTTTAACAAAAACGTATTTTCTTCCTTAGGCCCGGGAATTTTCAGCCCATGTGTTACCCTAGATCTAGAAAGTAGTTATGACTTGTCTAATAGATTCGATGCCACTCGGTATTTGTAGAGGAAGTGCATCTAGTTTTATCAATATAAAAGTTGGAATACGAATCATAAGTCAACTTGAATTCTTCTGATGAATTTGTTCAAATTATTATTTGTTTTATATGTCCAAGCCTTTTTCTAAAAACGAGCAATATGCTGGTTCGTTAAAGTAGGTCAATGTTACATATGATGCCTACTCTTGTGTTCTATTTATTGATATATTTAAGAAGTTCTATGTGTAGTTAAGTTTAATACTAGATAAGCCCAAAAAAGCTGTTGTAGAGAGAGAGAGAGAGAGAGAGAGAGAAATAATACTTTATTGTCATGAACTTTGTAGACAAAACCGTCACAGTTATGAAAACTAATAACATAGTCCTTAATTGTATAAACACATAGTGAAACATGTGTTGTGGTTTTGTTAATTATTGAGTGAAAATCTCACGGTAAAATGTGAAATATTCATATGAGTGAAGTTAATTTACTGGAAAAACTTTGTACTTTTGCTAACTTAGGTTCAAGCATATCTTGTAGAAAAAATTTGAAATATTCAAATAATTTTTTTGTCTAGGGCATCAAGTTGGTATATCTGATTTTGAACAGAGTTCCAGTCGTTCTGAAGAAGATTATACTGTTATGATAAAAATTGTTGTAAACACAAAAGATGAAATAAATATTATCAATTGAAATTTTTTTTATGTTTTACTTCAGGATTCTGAGAGAAGTAGAAGAAGTTGAAAACCAAAAAAGATATTTTCTGAATGAAAGTCCAAAACATATTTTTTGTATAAAACTCTACTAAACAGTAGTGATATCTAATTGAAGTATCATTCTTAGAGTTGATTTTGTAATTTACTTTTTGGAATTATTTTAAATAATGAAGTGACTTCAGATCCTGATGATCATCAGAATCATCAAAATTCAGCTTAAAAATAAAAAAAAAACAACACTTCTGTATTATTTTTTCAAAAAGTTTAATATATTACATGGATTATTGCTGATCTTGAAGTGAAGTTATAATGTTAATACTTCAATGTCACAATTGCAATGCTGGAATTCGTATGAGGATAATATATTCCATAAAATATTCACATTCATTATCTTAAGTATTGCACCATGAAACAGTAAACAAATCCTTTGATTACTGATGTCATACCTCTTTTCTTCAGTTACTGAATAGAAAACCCAGTAATCCCACCCAAGATGAGAGTGTTGAAGAACAAGGAAAAGTAAAATGTGATAATGAAGACCATACATCTTGGCTACACGTGAGTTTATTCGATGGATAATTTGCATCCTTATGAATTATTACTTTTCAGGAAAAAGAAGTCATAAACAGATCAAATTTAAAGGGACACCAGAAAGAAGAAAAGTACCCTAAACCACCTTGGAAATAACATTCAGATGATTATTGAATTGTAATATAATGAAGAACTTTTATTTATTTTTATTTTGTTAGAGAAAATATATTTTAGTCTAGAATTATTATTTTTTTATTATATGGTCAGTAATATCTGCTGATTTTGTAAAGTTTTCACACTGTAGTTAGATCCTATCCTATAGCTGTATTGATATATTTCAAATCATCAAAAGAAAATTCGTGAGATGTCAACATATGAAATTGGGTAGAATTTTTTATTTTCCTTGTGGCTTTGATTACAAAACAAACAGTATTTTTTCAGGACTGAATTCAATTTCAGTGAATGTGTTTCATGGGATGTCTTCTGCTTGTTAAAGATGGTCTGTTCAGCAATAGAGAAGGTGGAAGATCAGTTGTTGAATTACAGTCGTTTTGTTGCATGTCAAACATGTAAGACAGATCTATGTCATATCTGGGAAGTTTATCTCTCAAGTATGATACAACATTTTTCCCAAGTGAAGGCTCCCTGCTCATTACAAAACTTGATAAATACCTAGGCACTTTTGACTTCTCAGCACAATGCATGAGTAACGCCCAAGATGTATAATCTGAATCCAAGACATACGTGTTATATACTCCTTCATCTGAAATTAAAGAAAGAAAAATTTAATAACAACTACGTTAATTTTGAATTATAAATTTAGATTTTTGGGAAAGAAAGTTTTTGGCTTTCATCTACTCCATCTTGATGTGTGGGAGTCTTCCAAAGGAAGGAAGGAAATAATCAATTTTAAAAGAAGTAACTGTATACATAGATGTGTAGATCATGCAAAGAAGTAACTTTCAGACCCAAATCTGGAAGAAAAAGCCGTCCTGAAACAGCTACTTTCATATAAACATTGAATTACACGAAAGAAAAATTCTTTTTTTTTTAGTATATAGTGTAGAAACCCTGTGAATGATATCTGATTTAATTTCATAACGATTGTTCGGAATACAAACTGTTTTAATGAAAGTAGCTGTTTCAGGAAGGCTTTTTCTTTCAGATTTGTGTCTGAAAGTTACTTATTTACACGATCTACACACCTATGTATATAGTGTATTCTTTTAAAATTGATTACTTCCTTCGTTTGTAAGATTCCCACATTTTGTCTATATCAAGATGAAATAGTAGAAAGCCAAAAACTTTGTTTCCCAAAAATTAGTCACTCCTAAAAATATAACCCTTTCAAATTAAAATTTGGATTTGTTTTCATTTTTTTTCATTATAACTTTTTTCATCAACGAGGTCCGGGTATTAACTAACGAGACTACGCGCCTAGAAGGCGCCCTGGAAGGGTGGGGAAAAACGAGTAGTGCGTTGGGTATCTGGAATTCGTCTCTATTCACGTACCAAAACACGTTTTCGTCACTATTATATGTGTGATTTATGACTTGTTTACTTTATGGTAATTCATGATCACCTAAATGAAATGAATAAAAACGCTTTTGTCTAAATACCACTGGTAGATTTTATTTATACGACCGGTTTCAGGGTTGACCAGTTTTATACTTGATAATGGGGTCAAACCCGAAACCGGTCATATAAATAAAATCTATCAGTGGTATTTAGACGAAAGTATTTTTATTGATTTCATTTAAGTGGTCACTATTATAGTATTTGTGCAGTAGTAGTTTGAAACGAACGTGTTTTTTTTCTCGAGCCGAAAACCATGTGTGACGAAAAACAGAAGCAACGTATCAATCTCAAATTTCTCGTTGAATTGAAAATAACTCTGAGTGGGTGCTATAAATTGTTGCATGAGGCCTATGGGGACAATTCTCTATCTCGTGCGCGTGTTTTTGAGTGGTGTAAGCGCTTTAGTGGGGGCAGAAAGAGCAAGGATGTTTAAATCAAAATTCAAGGCAATTTTAATAGTTTTTTTTGACATTAAAGGTATTGGGATGACTGAATGGGTTCCAGAGGGTCAGACTGTCAACCACACTTACCATTTGCTAGTTTTGGCAACACTGCGAGAACGAGTTCGTAAGAAAAGGCCCAAGTTGTGGAAGAACAACCCGTGGATTTTGCACCAGGACAATGCACCTGCCCATAACGTGCTATCTGTGAAGCGGTATTTGATCGATAAACGCACTCCAGTAATCGAACACGCGCCGTACTCGCCAGATTTGGCAACGTGTGGTTTTTTTTGTTTCCGAAGATAAAATCTGCTTTGAAAGGGACCCGATTTGAATAGATGGAAGCGGTAAAGAAAAAAAAGACATCTCCTAAATGCCCTCACCAAAGAAGACTTCCAGCACTGCTTTGATAAATAGAAAAAACGAGGTGTGGCGAGGGAAGGGAATTATATTTCCAAACCTTGTAGTTTCGTTACATTATTGAAAAGATATGTGATAAAAAAATTAATTATAACTTTTATCGTTTAGTTTCGTTACATTATTAAAAAGTTATATGATGAAAAAAAAAGATATTTTATTACTTTTGTATCTGTGCTCCAAGAAATCTCAATTCAAATATGGAGTTAGCAACCGAATATTTTCAAAAGTGATACTTGCATTGCTCAGTGGGTCTGGACCAAATCTATGTAGGTTAGTCAAATCTATCTATGACTTTCGGTTTGATTGTAATTTGTATAATACTGAATGATATCATAAATTCATGGAACAACAAAGAAATTCGAATTACAAAAACGCAAGGAAACGAATCAAAGAAACAATAAGTCTTGTTGATTCATTTTGCCCCATTTTCTAAGTAGCTGTGTGCTAACATTCAGTTTTATCTACAAACATCCAATCACCAGTAGGTATATATTAGGATGACTTAGCTGCCCAAAAAAAATCTTCAGGAAAAGCAAAAGAATAAAGAATAATCACAAGTGACCAGGAACATAACTGTTTCTATTAAAAAGAAAGTAATCAATTACTGTAGAGTTATTTGAGAAAAAGGTCAAATTGTATAATTATCTTTGTGTTGGAAAAGTAACCTGAGGATATTATAATCACTGAGCTAAATCAGTTACTAAAAACTGAAATACAAAAACACCATCACAACGTTTATTGCTTGGGTAACAAAAACAATTTTCATAAACCTTGAATTTATTTCATTCCTGCACGAAAAGGAAACTTACAAAAAGCTGTTGAAAGATACGGGTATCACTATGGAATGAATATGAAACAATCTTCCAAAATCCAATGGTTTCTTTCCAATACTGACTCCAGAGCTTATTCATTCATCAAGTTCGTGTCGTGAAGTAACACTTAAAAACCCCCTTCCGATATTAGAAGGAGCGTTTAAGAAAAATCCTAAACAAGTTAAACTTGCCTTTGTCACGCAAAATAGTTCTTTTCAGAAGTATTCAAAAACATTATCTCTTCTGCGAACGCCATTATCAAGAAAGGAATTCGCTTTTTTTATTGCTTATGGAGCTCCGAAAAAAGTAGAATTGATAGACAAGTATGGGTTATTGAATTGAGTGTAAAATATAAATAACAGTGAAATAGTTTAGTTGTCTTGTCTGCCTCTACTTATCAACACTTGTTTCAAATGGTAATAAGCTGAATCATGAAGGCGGGCTGTAAATTGATGAATCATAGTTTGGAGCCAATACAGACTGTACTTCCACCTATTCCAGGGAAACTGTTGAATACAATTCATTGCGAGAAAGGCTGCACGAACAATTTTAGGTGCAAAAAAGTTGGATTTTTTGTTCGTCAGTATGCATCCATTGCCAAAACCACAGATGCAACAGATGAAAATTCCTGTGAAATGGAAGAAGATATAACTGACGTATCCTTTTCTTAGAACAATCCACATAAATAGTGTGAGAAAAATTTGTCTGTTACTTCCTGATGAATCAAGAATAACATCTATTTCATATTTTTTTTTTCGGAAGAGTTGATGGTCTATTGGCAACATTGCTTTTGAATGAATGTATCATATTTTAGGGTTTTCAGAAGATGTTGAGGCGAACATACCCAATAACTCTCAAGAAAAGTTATTCCCCACATATTTCATTACTATACGTCAATTATTATCACATTTGAAACAAATTGATTGTGAAAATGAAAGCATAGAAGGGCCACTAATATTAATAATAATAATAATAATAATAATAATAATAATAATAATAATAATAATAATAAATGTTTTTATTGCTACACAAAAAGCAGTTACAAAGAACAAGGTTGATTGATGTTATGTAGCAAATGGCATCGTTCGCTCTTCTATCTTCTGAGAAAGATAGAATAGCGCTCTTCCACGCAACCACGTCAAGGGACCAGTGACAAAAACTGGTCCCTCCAGAAGAAAAAAGAATATACCTTCTCATAAACATAGTACAACTGAAAAAGAATATACATATAAATATAAATAAAAATAATAATTATGTCACAAAGTGCAATGAATGTCGCATAAGTTCATCAATGTATCAGAAGTCTATTGCTAAAGTACCATCCAACAAAAGACTTTTAACCTTTTTCTTAAAGTTGAAGATTGACAAGTTTTTGAAATCATCGGGAATACAATTGTAGATTTTAGCGATGCCATAGGAGAAGCAAGATCGGTAAAGCGAAGTGTTGTGCTTGGGTACAGATAATTTCTGTCGAAACCGGACATTAACATTGTGAGCTTCAGAACGCCTCTGAATTTTTGAATATAGATATGAAGGTTTTTTTGTGAGTAAAATTTTGTGATATAATAAACAGCAATGCAAAATACGTCGTTTGTTCATAGGCAACCAGCCCAGTCCAGTAATGTAACTCGAGGTTGGAGTCCGTCTTTTAATACCGCATATCAGTCGGGTGCAAGAGTTTTGGAGTCTTTGTAGGCGAGTTCTATCGGAGTTTTTTATAGCCGGCCCATAAACAACATCGCAGTAATTTAGCTGGGATAGGACGAGTGACTCGCATAGGGTGATTTTGCATGCTTTATTTAAAATATCTCTGTTGGAATAGATCAGTTTTAGGTTTACGAAAGCTTTTTTAATTATATGTGATATATGCGTGGAAAACGTGAGGGAGTCATCAAGAAACAAGCCTAAATTTTTTTCACAATTTGACAATTTGAGTGTTTCATTTCGGATGTAAAGGTAAATTAGAGGTCGGGATCTATTTTTGGTCGATTTCCTACCGAAAAGTATGGCTTTGGATTTGGTTGGGTTGATGGATAAACAGAATTTTTCTGATATATCGACAAGTCTCGCAAGATCCTCGTTAACCTCATTGCAGGCAGCAACGATATCTTTTTCATCAAATGCGAGGTACAGCTGCGTGTCATCCGCATAGAAATGTGATGTTACATGTTTCAAATGTTCACAGAATTGAGAAGTGTAAATAGTGAAGAGTAGCGGGCCCAATATTGATCCCTGAGGTACACCACACAAGGTTTCGATGGAGTCTGATGATGTGGAGTTCAGTATGACTCTTTGTGTGCGTTTATTGAGATAAGCAGACATAAGTTGCTGCGAAGATGGAGAAAAACCTATATAGTGTAGAATAGCTAACAACAATTCATGATTAATCCTGTCGAAAGCTTTTGAGTAATCAAGAAGTATGAGAACACAAAGCTTGTTCGCATCTATATATGAGAATATGTCATCCGTCACTTTGAGGAGAGCAGTGGCGCAGCTATGATTTGGACGAAAACCTGACTGGTGGTGTGGAAGAACATTGTGCATCAGGACGTGCTCACGAATCTGTTCGTCAATTATTTTTTCAAGAGCTTTTGACAGGGTACAGAGGATGCTTATAGGCCTTAGATCATCCATGCTTGAAACGTCATGTTTTTTAGGCAATGGGATGATATTTGATTGTTTCCAAACGGAGGAAAAAACAGAATTAATTAGACAGAAGTTGAAAATGTGGACGATGCATGGCAATATCAGAGGACAGCAATACAGGATCATCGTTAAGGAAATTTTGTCTGGGCCGGTGGCCGTGGATTTGATAGAAAGTAACTTTTCTTGAGCCTTAAATTCGTCAATAGGAGAGAACGAGAGCTGTCTAGTATTCTCCAAAGTATGATTGGAGAAATATTTGACGGTATGTTTGTCAGGGATATTCGAACCTGTACCTGTATAGGAATCTGTCAGATGCGAAAATACCTGAAAGAGCTTGCGATGGCAGAAAGAAGATCTTGCAGAGGACGAAACCTCTGTTTCATGTACTTTGAAAATTCTAAGACTAGGGTGAAAAGCTGTGGTTGTTTGCTTTTCATAATTTTTCGAGGGGGGAAACTGGCATATAAGCTGAGCAGTCTTTAGGGAAGAGGAAAAATATTTTGAACACACTAGGTCTAATAAGTCGTTGTGTAACATCTTCCCGAGGTTTGTGTAGCTTTATTTGGATAACAAAAGGAATTGAGTTTTAACATTTCTAAATCATTTTATTATTATCAGGAGAACGACATAGATTTTATACCTAAAGCATGAAAACAGGGTATTACTATATGTAAGCTCATTTTGAGAACATTGCAGTGCAAATATATTTTGTTTTTTAATTTCTCATTCTACCTTGGGATTGATTAGTAAATATGACAACAGATGTATTGAAATATTAGTTCTTCTAATATATATAATGTGTTTATATAAGGGACAGTTTTGTGTATTTTTTCATTTAAAAAAAATCATTACTTTCTTTAACTTCAAATAAATTCACCTGAGTCATTTTGAAATGATGTGTTAGGAATATTATCTTGATATATTAACTACACTTACAGGTATCTTCAGAATGTGTCCAATGTGCTGGGACTGCAGGGTTAGGAATGACCCATGATATGTTTCCAATGAGTAATTCATTCATGGGATCATCAGTGAAACTATAAGTGAAGTTCATATTGACATTTTCTTCTGTTGGCATGCTGAATTCTGCTCTCATGCATCTATAGGATAAAGCCTCTTCTGAACTAGCGTAGTACTCGATTATGAACCAATTTCCCAACATCTGAAATCATGAACAAATTAGTAGGCATGTGACCTTCCAGCTTTATATTTTTTCGGAAGCGAATCATTCATCATTTCAGACAATGAAGATATGATAAATAAAATATATTTATCAACACGTGGAATGGGTCTCTGTAAACACTCAATTGCCATCCCAGTGGAGCAACATCAGAAGGGGCTATCATTTATATCTTTATGAGTCGTTGATTTCTGGGTAGGTATTGCAAAAACATCAAGATTTTATTTAACTAGTTATACTAAAAATAATCTTACTATATTCTTGGTACTCACAAACTATAGTAAGAAATTATTATTTGCTGATACCTAGGTATAATCCAAATAAACGATATTATGCACATTTAAAGTTGGCGACACTCTCAAAGGCCAAAAAAACCAATATATATTGGTTAATTTTTACTAATCGAGTTTTATGATTGGCTGAATAGTCATAAAATTAAATTTGAGGTCATGTTACGGAGACGAATAGAAATCGGGGATAATTATCGCCATCGTGTCATCAATATTCAGTTCAGGAACTGATCGCGATTTAAGTGTTGAAATTCGATATTGGTGCAGTTATAATTACTTAAAATTATTGTTATCTGTTCAAAATGTGGCGTTCTTGGACAAGTACTAATAGTAATAAGGAGTGTGATAACAACGCAGACTTTTTCCAGTCTGTGATTCCAATAGCGAGGGTGAACAATGCGAAAAAGAGATACAAGTGATTAAGATTCGGATACATTTGAATTTTGAAATACAGAGAGTATGTTTTAATGTATATAAGAATCTACATCTCAAGTTTGATTTCGAGCGAAACAAACTATTACAAGCAACATCAGATTTGACCGAAATTCCTTTCTCAATACGTAAAATAGTCAAAAACAAACTTTATGAACGCAACACGCGATGTGATACAGGATCACCAAAACCTTTAGATGTTTAAGTAATAAAATCATTGAAAAAACAATATACGACTGTTACAAAAGCAATGAGATTCCTATAACTGAAATAATAAGGAAGAAATTAAATACTTCCGGTACCATAACGTGAGCTGCTGTGACAAAACTCTTCAAAATTGTACAAACAAACTAGGATTTAGATTTGAAATAATAAACAAACGTCAAGCAGTTATGGAAAGCAGAAGAATAGTGGAATTGCATAACAAATACTAAGAACCAATAAGTAAATATAGACAAGAACAACAGCAAATTTTCTATTTGGACTAATCTTGGTATGATACTCGCGACACAGTTACGAAAGGTTGGACTGATGGTTCGAGAATGTGTACGTCTAACATGCCCGAAAACAAAGGAATTCTTTGAAATTATGTGGAAAAAACTTAAGGACTACAATGATGGCAATCATAAGAACATGGAAGCTAGTATTTTCGACGAATGGTTTGAAAACACATTGATCCCTAATTTAGATGCAAATAATGTAATAGTTCTTGACAACGCTTCGTATCATTCGCAACAGATCATCAAAGCACTGAATAAAAATTCGAGGAAAGATGAAATACAAAGTTTTTTAATGGATAACAATTTGTATTTTGAAGATTACTATACTAAAAACCAACTACTTGAAGTTTTACAGACAAAAACATTTGAAAAAGTGTATGCCCTTGAGAGTATTGCTGAAAAGTATGGACACACCATACTGAGACTTCCCCCCTATTTTTCAATCCCATCAAGTTGATTTGGGCAAAATTGAAACAAAGCATCAGGCGTAAAAATAATTTTCCAAAATGTAATAAGGGTAATAGAGCTAATTAAACAAGAAGTATCCAATATTACCGAAGAAGACTGGCATAAAAGGAATAAAAAAGTTATTTCAGTTGAAAAAGACTATATGGAGATTAGACACTTCCAGATTAATGGTGGAAATAAATTCATTATTGATTTAAATGACAACAGTGATAGTGAAACAATGACAATAGTGATAGTGAAACAGAGAATTTGAAAGAGAAATTATCAGAAGCTTTCGAAGAAAGTTAGTGAAGTTTTTTTGAAGCGATCGATTGTACCTATATGTATGTGAGTAAGAAGTATCCAGAAGTATTTTCAATTATTACTCTTGTTATTTGAATTCCTACTTTCCCACTCCTACTCCCACCTATATAAACGAAATATTTATTATATATATATATATATATATATATATATATATATATATATATATATATATATATATATATATATATATTTATATAAGGATTGAAAGAAAATCTCACCTCTTGTAAATCAAAATTCCGAATTGCTTTCACTTTCGGACATTTTGTTTTGTCTTCAGGTCTGTTCCTTTTGGCTATTGATTCACATATACATAAAATAATTATGCAAACATGGAATATTGAGTACTTTCCCATTTTTGCACAACACTTTCAAAATTCAATAAATGAATGTTTCATCTCGAGCTATTTCCTCTAATGGGATATTGTTCTTATCGCCCCATTGTGGGCGATTAATGCTTCGAATTTGATAAACAATAGTAGTATTCAGTAAATATTTAGAGATGTGGGGTTACTTGACGTATTTATTGCAAAGCATCACATTCCAGATGAATGACTAAATGATTTTGAATTTTGCAATAATTTTTTTTGATAAGCTAACCAAAATTCTGACATGTGCATCTCTTGATTTCAACTTCTCAACTCGAAATTGATAAAAAAGAGCGCAGACACACATTCAAATTCGATTGTTTATGTTCAATTTTTCGTGAGAAACACTGAAAAATGCCTCTCTTGAGAAAACTATCAGTGACATCAGTAATCTTTCAAGTGCAAAAATGTATTGGGTTTCACAAGGGAAAAGACATAGAAAATGATACACAGGGTGTAACATGAGTACATTAAAATATTCACGTGACGTAATTCTAAGACAATTTAAAAAAAAATCTATAAAATTATTTTCGGTAATGCTTCGTTTCGTAGATACACGGTGTTAAAATTGATTTTTTTGTTCGTTTTTAAAAAATAACTTTCACAAAAAAATAAGTTATTTGCACGAAATTCGGTACCCGGGGTTTTTTGACGTGGGAAATCATAATTTCGTATTAATTTTCATGTAATATCTACAGGGAGCTGCGTACGCTGTTATTATTTATTTCAAATTGCCCTATTTTTTTGTCAGTTAACTTTTGGTACTTTTCATAACGAAACCTAATTCCCACACCTTTTCCAAGTGGAGAAGGTACACTTTTCAAACAACGCTGGAGGTGACCGTTTTCGAGATATTTATAATTTTCTATATTGATGCATATTGCTTAGCTCCTAGGGCGCTACGTGAAGTTGCTAAGAACATTACAAAAACTAAGTGTGTTTATCGAAAAATCGTTCATTTTCTTGATACAAATCGTTGAAATTTTTCAAAACATGGTTGGTTGATGATTTTGACGAGATCCACCAGTTACTTAGTTTCTGTAATATTCTCAGCAACTTCACTCAGCGCCTTAGGAGCTAAGTAATATGCATCGATGTAGAAATTTGTGAATAGGTATTTCGAAAACGATAACCTCCTGCGTTGTTGAGGAAGTGCACTTTTTTCACTTGGAGAAGGTGTAGGAAATATGTTTTTTCATGAAAAGTATCAAAAGTATACTATCAAAAATGGCAATTTGAAATAAATAATGACAGCGTACGCAGCGCTCTCTAGATGTTACATGATAATTTATACGAAATAATGATTTCCCAAAAAACCCCGGGTGCCAAATTTGGCAAAAGTCGTTAAAAAAAAACGAACAAAAATATTCAACTTAAACATCCTGTATCTCCGAAACGAAGCATTTCCGGACACAAGTTCATATCGATTTGTTTTCTGGCAAGAATAACGGTCGATCCAGTGGAGTAACAGTTTTTTTGGCTCTTCCGCGAACATTCTAGACAGAGTCCTAACCCTTTGTCATGCCCAATTGCCCTCGTCTCATTTTCACCACAAACGTTACATATTAGTTTTGAGTATATATTATTGACAGCATCATGAAAAGAGCATACATATAGTAAGTAAATGTGGACTGAAACTAAAGTCAGATAGAATCAGATAGAAATCAGGAACGCCATGACGAAATATAACAAACGGAAAAATGAGAAGCCCATACAAACCTTTTACTCTAGTTAATTATTCACAGGCACCGTTCTAAGAGCGGTGCCTGTGCAAAAATAGTGATTCAGATTGGATTTGAATCGCTGGTGATCAAATGTTTTTGGAAAAACGTTCTCAGGTAGCTTATTCCACATAAACGCAGTTCTTCAAATGAAAGAGTTGTTAAACAGTGAAGTTCAAGGTATCCTGAGTTGAACCTCAAAACGATGAGCAGCCATAATCCGTCGTGTATTTCTGATATGTATCGCTCTAGCAGGAATCAAATGTGCCAAGTCACTAGAACACTTTCCGTGAAAGCATTCGTAGAAGAGAGACAAATAACCAACCTTTCTTCCATGTTCCAGTCTATCAATGCTGCAAGTGATATTCGTGTCTCTAATCAAGCGAATGGGTTTTTTTCTGAACGGAATCCAGCAGCTTCAGGGTGTGCTCATACATGAGAACAATGTCATATTCTATCAAAAACAAAAGGTCATAAGGCAAAATTATCACTTTCTGACAATATTGAAATTGTGACAATATCTTTATGTACTTTTGAAAATCTATATCATTTTAATAAATTATGTTGAACTTTCCAGCCTTTACAGCATTTTTTGAAACAAAAGTTTCAATAACTTCGCTAACTAGTATCAATACTTCTGGCAATATCATTTTCAACACTAAGCAAGAAAAGCAATGCAGGCAATGCTATAATTTTCAACGAACAAAAGATCAGCGATTTATAGGAAAGTTTTATTTTCCTCAATGTCATTTTTTAAAGATACCCTGAAATTTGAAAGTTCTGAGACAAACCCGGAGAGTAGATTTCCAATCTATAGTTGACAGAGCTCACTTTATTTCTCAGCAAGTGTTCTATCTGACGCTGAAGACAAAAACTGCGAAGTTGTGACACTTGGTTATGTTTTACATGCCCTGGACTAGTTAGTTGACTTATTACAATTTCCAATATGACATAATACACAACAGTTTTGAAATACATTTCAGGGTCTGCAAATCTTTCGTCTTCAGCTATAGATCATCAGCATGTTTTTTGATCCCACGATTTCTTCTGTTTTCAAAATCTACAACTACTACAAGAGTAGATTCATCAGTCAGCTCAGTTTTTGTATTATTTGAAAAATTCCTAGCCTTAGATAAGTCAATTCCACTGTTTTGCAGCAATTTGGAAACAATGTTAACTGATTCTGATGTCAGTGTGTGTGAAACTACACGAAAAACTAATTCAAATTTATCCAAATGTTTTTCAAATGAAATAACTTGTGTCTTTTCATCTGATTCAGAGGAGCTAAGAATAATTTTCATTAGCATTCTTATTATAACCTCGTAATTGTACCGCAAAGCATTCAATGCATCTTATCTTGATGACCTGCGAGTAGGACACCATTTTTTAAAGTGTAACAAGTGTAATGTTTTGGCTGAAAAATGCATTATCTTTTCCAGTCAACAAACTGAGTTTGAATTGTAGACAGAGCAGTACATATTTAGCGTTCGGCTTAATTTTCTGGATTTTACAACTTCATAAACACCGGATATACCACCTGGGCTGAAAAGACCCAGGCCTAAGAAAAAAAACGCGTTTTTTTGTTAAAAATTGGCTTTATTCATCAAACCAGAACCGCTCTATTTCAATACCACTTTTGTAGAACGATTTATCTTTTGTCTCAGCAATAACCTCTTCATTCGAGTGAAATTTTTATACGGTGAGCATTTTTTTCAGGGCTGCGAACAGCCAGTAGTCGCTGGAAGCCAAATCTGGCGAATGTGGTTTATGCGGAGGCATGTCGAAGTCCGTTTCATACAATTTTGCCATCGTTTTCATTGATTTGTGACACTGCGTTGTTTTGATCAAGCAGCACTTTTTTTTTCTTCAAATGGGATACTTTTCCTGCAATTTTGGCCTTCAAACGAGGCCTTCAAACGATCCAATAACGCTATATAATATTTACTGTTGATAGTATTTACCTTCTCAAGATAGTCGATGAATATTACACCACGCACATCTCAAAATACCGAGGTCATATCCTTTCCAGCCGACTGTTGTCCTTTCGGGTGCTTTGGACGAGGTTGCTTTCCACTCAGATGACGATCGTTTTGATTCTGGAGTGGGATTATGGATCCATGTTTAATCCATTGTTACATATCGACGCAAAAATTCTGGTTGTTATGTTTAAACATGGTCAAACACTGCTCAGAGTCATCAAGACATTCTTGTTTTTGGTCAACAATGAGCTCGCGCGGCACTCACTTTGAACATAGCTGCCTCATAGTCAAATGCTCATGCAATATAAAGCCAACACATTCTTTTGATATTTTCACAATGTTAGATAAGTCACGCAACTTTATTTTTCTATTATTCAAAACGATTTTGTGTTTTTTCATGTTTTCTGGTGTTACTGCTTTAATCGGACGTCCACTGCGTTTTGCATCATCGGTGTCCCTACGACCACGTTGGAAATCAGCAAACCAATATTTAATTATTGTTTCTAATGAAGCGGAGTCCTTATAATACTTTTCAAGCAATTGCTTCGCTTGAACGGTTTTTTTCCCATCAAGAAGCAATGTAAAATTGAAACACGAAATTGTAGTGTCACTCCTAGCACAATAACCCACAAAGTTACGAGTAGAATATAATGAAATTTCAACAGCTTCCTTTCGAAGGTTATTACTAACTGGGACAGCGGTGAATGCATAAACGCATCATTTATGTGTAAGGCCCCAGACTTTTCAGCCCATATAGTATTTGTCGCTCCATCGTAACCTTGTCCGCGACATTTTGACAGTTTAAGGTATTTTTCGCGTAGGCTTTTCAAAATTGCTTCTGCTAAACCTTTTCCGGTTTGGTCGGTTACATGTTTGGCATCTAACAAGCTTTTCAGAATTTCAAGGTTTCTTGGTATTCTTGTATTACCTTCAGATGAAGTTACATATCTCACAATTTGAAATAGTTGGTTATGCTTGGTAATATCTTGTGAAGTATCCATCGTTATTGAAACAAACTGGGCAGATTGAATGCGTCTCAAAATTATACTTCCAATTATACGGTCCAAAGTACAGTGATAAGTATATCACGGTTATTGTGAAACTGCATCGTACTTGCATAACATATCAATAATTAGTAAACAATTTTCGCTATTTGTTTGACCTAGTTTTCTGTGCAACCTAAGTTTGACGCTGTCAAACTTAGTCTGGATGGCATTATAGATCCAGAACCTTAGCCCAATTGTTTTATTTAATTTAAGAAATGCTACGGATGTACCTTTTCTTAATGGAAAAAGCTAACAGGCCTCACAGTAGACTGCAACTTTTTTAGCATAATAATAGCATAACTACTCTCGCTTCTCACTAGTACGGAGAAACAGAGATGAATTAGTGAGTGTTAAGTGAGTGACTTTCGCATTTATAAGTATGGATTTTAAGAAGGAACTGAAACTATATTAAGAGTCAATTTTTTACTAGTGAAATGTTTCTTCGCTGATACTTATTACTTTTCTGAATGTGTTATGACATATCTGAATATTATTTTATTATGTTGCATATAGTAATGCCCTTCAATACTGCTATTAATTTATTTTTATTTTTTTTAAACTGTCAAGTTGTGAAACAGCGACAGCTAAAATTTGACTTTCATCGTACTATTTTTTTATCAATCCTGTAATTTGTTTTATCGATTAATAAAGCCCGTGCATTATTATTTTTAAAAATGAAAATTTGAATGATTGACATAAAATTACCGAATCTCTCGGAAATATCAAAAAGATTTCTCCATTTGGAGATATGCTCATTTCCGTTCAAATAATTGCAACAAAAAATACAGGTCCACATTTGAAAACACATTCAATCGATCTCTAAGTGGTTCGACCCCAGAAGCCGGACAATCAATTTTCACTGCCTATTGCCAAACTCGTGCTAGGAAATACACGTTAAAAGGTAAAACCTCGTTGAAACTCGCCCAACTTTCGACTTTTGAGGGTTGTTGTTCATAGGGAGGCAACAGCTGGTTAACGAAATAACCGACAACTCCCTCTATGAAAATTCTATGACTATATTCTAATTGACCAACCATGGTTGCTAAGCCAAAGTGAGAATATTTTTGCAGATCGAGAAGATAGAGTCAATTTTTATCATTCAATAGTATCTATCCAAAAGTTGTCAACTTCGTCACAATTAAACCTGCGCTTACTGTTTACGAGATCCCCATATACACAAACTCGAATTTGAATAGCCCTGTATAAATAATAAATAATCTATAAAATATACTCATTTTGTCATTTTGGAGATTATTTATCAGTTTGAAGTCAAATATCTCCAAATAGATTTCTAGAAGTTCCGCGTGAAGACTCAACTCTTCATCAGCTCTTTTTTGGTTGGATGACTTTGAGAGACCTTACAAAAGCGTTTCAAGACTTTATCTCTTCAAGAGACAAATATACTGTATCACAATGACAGTTTGTATAAACATTCATACAATTAGTTAATTTAGTTCCGGCCATGCGAAACCCATTAATTGAAATACTATTTTTCAAAGGAGAGATTAGTTTTTGTTCGACTTTATACTTCTCCATCAAGAAAAAAAACTATAGAACTTTTCGTATAAAAAAAACCTACATGAAAAAACAAACTCTTTACAAAAATGTTGTAGTCTTCATCTGAAGGATTGAGTGGATCGTCTTCCGAAGTTATTCAAAAAAGTGTTAATGAGGAGTTGAAGACTAGTGTTTTCACCTATTTTTTTGACTAAGATTTAATGCTCTTTCATACATTACATGGTATAGCGTTCTTGTGAATGATATCTGTTTCAATTCTATGATGAATATTTGAAGTGCAAACTGATTGAGAAAAATAATTTACGTGTAGTTCAATGTTCCTAATTGAAAGTAGTTTCGTTTCGGATGGATTTTTTCTTCCACTATGTATCTGAAATGAAGTTATGTGAATACTTTTTATATCTATGTGATGAGATTTCATTGAAGTACTGTTTTTCTCTCTTCTACAGTTCTTCACTTTCTATACAGGGTGATTCAAAAGTACTTTGACAAACTTCAGGAGGTGATTCCTCACAATATTCTAATATGAATTGTCCAAATAAATAAATGTCCGGAAACGCTTCGTTTCCAAGATACAGGATGTTGAAGTTTTATTTTTATTTTCGTTTTTTTCAAATAACTTTTGAAATACTGAACTTAATTAAACGAAACTTGGTAATTTGAGGTGTCGAATTCGAACCTGATGTTCTCATTGCTCTTACTCGTAGGGGGCGCCACCTACACGTCTTTTTCTTTTTTAAAGATTCATAACTTTTTTGGGCGTACTTCTAGCACATTTTTCAGTAAAAAAATCGATTCCTCTATCATATCTACGTAAATAAGCTACCCTTTTTACTAGTCACTGTAAGCAACCGTTTTCTAAATATTTGGACTTGAAAACTTCAAGTCGATTATTTGATAATCGATGCATGTTGAAGTTATTACGAATATTTTGCATTTTTCACAAGAATGCTTTGAAAATAAATTTGACGTTTGTGAGTAGTTTTGGTAATTAGATATTTTGTGATAGTTAGACGTTTTGTTGAAGTTTCCGTAAGTAGAAGTAGAAAACACTTATTTTGAAAAAATGGATTATTTAAACAATAATGCTCATTTAGCCGATATGCATTTCGTTTATGGCCTTGCGGATGGCAATGCCCGTGAAGCAAGACGTATTTACCAAGAGCGATTTCCTAATCGAGTACTGCCTTCAGCTCCAACATTTGCTAGTCTCCACCGTCGTTTGGCAGAAACAGGTAGCCTTAAGAGGGCAGCTGATATTATTGGAAGACCACGAGCAGTCCGAACCCCAGAATTGGAAGAAACACAAGAGTAATTGCTGAAGCTGTTAATTCTACTCAGTCCACAGTTTGGAGAATTATCCACGATCAACAGTTTTATCCATACCATATTCAAAGGGTACAAGATCTGTTGCCACGAGACTTTTCCCAACGCATTACTATGTGTCAATGGTTTTTGAGAAAATTGGCTGGAAATCCTCAATATTTAAGATATGTACTCTTCACGGACTAGGCAAACTTCTCCCGAAATGCTATCACAAACTTTCATAACAACCATGTTTGGGCTCTCGAAAATCACTAGTTTATAAGACTCCAGTAGTGAACGAGGAAGATCTAAGAAACCGAATAGTAGACGCCTGTGAAACAATAAGAAACACATCAATAATTTTTGAGCGGGTACGAGATTCAATGACTAGACGACTGACTGCCTGTATCTTCGCTGAAGGTGGACACTTCCAACAATTTATTTGAATACAATTTAGTTTCGTTTATTTTAGTTTATTCTACATATTCAAAATTTCCTGAATTAAAATGTTGACATTTCTTGCAAATTTTATTAAAACAAATACTGATTATGCAGTAATCAAAAATAATTATTTCGCTTAAGGATGTCATAAAGGAACGTACCCAACAGTAATGACCTCTTCGACTTGAAGTCTTCAAGTCCAAATATTTAGAAAACGGTTGCTTACAGCGACTAGTAAAAATGGTAGCTTATTTACGTAGATATGATAGAGGAATCGATTTTTTTACTGAAAAATGTGCTAGAAGTACGCCCAAAAAAGTTATGAATCTTTAAAAAAGAAAAAGACGTGTAGGTGGCGCCCCCTACGAGTTAGAGCAATAAGAACATCAGGTTCGAATTCTACACCTCTAAAACCTCATATTACCAAGTTTCGTTTAATTAAGTTCAGTATTTCAAAAGTTATTTGAAAAAAACGAAAATAAAAATTAAACTTCAACGAAGTTGTTTCCGGACATTTATTTAATTGGACAATTCAAATTAGAATATTGTGAGGAATCACCTCCTGAAGTTTGTCAAAGTACTTTTGAATCACCCTGTATAACGATGAAGTGAAAAGTCAAAAATATTTTTTCCAAAAAATGATATATCTCCACTGATCAAAATCAATTATAGTGAAAACGAAACAGTAGAACAGTGATTCAGAATTATGCCTTTTTGAGTAAATACGAAGTTGAAATTGAAGATCAATAACATGCAAGTTTACTACTCTTCACGAATTGATTTCGGCACAAAATCGAATCATAGTGGTTAATTATTGTGATAAACTTTGAGAGATAATTAAAAAATGAAGGAATTAATATTGAATTCATAAAATAATGAGAGTGGTTAATTGTAGTACTTTTTAATAATAATAGCTTTCAATAATATATCAATTGAATAATACTCCAACTACCGAATTCTCTTTTTGGGTGATAAATAATAACAGTCAAATTTTATCATCAGTGCTTATTCCACAATCCTTGAACTATAAATAAACAGAAAAGGTCAAACTAGTTATCTTTGAAGATTAGATTATTCGAAACGAGAAGAATTACCAATAAAACTATGCATTCACTGAGATGAGACTGACCTTATCAACAACACTTAATTTGATCAGCATAAAAGTAACGGTAATTTAGTTCGTAGGATGTCTGTTAGTATCAGTACATTACCTACGTTGTATGAATATTATACAAGTAATGGCCTTCACACAGGTCTCAACGCAGATAACCCTTATTTTACTCTGAATGATAAGAATATAACGATCTATAGTGGAGCTCTCCACTATTTTCGAGTGCCAAAAGCCTACTGGAGAGACAGATTGCGAAAATTGAGAGCATCTGGGCTGAATACAGTTGAAACGTATGTGCCATGGAACTTACACGAACCCCAATCTGGTCACTTCGACTTTGGTCAGGGCGGTTCAGATATGGAAGATTTTCTGAACGTCACCGAATTTCTCACCATTGCCAAAGAAGAGGATTTATTAGCTATTGTCAGACCGGGACCCTACATTTGTACTGAGTGGGAATTTGGAGGTTTTCCCAGTTGGCTCTTGAGAGAGAAGGACATCAAAGTCAGGACTTCTGAACCCACATATATGAAATATGTTACAAGGTAATGAATAATTTGAAAATTGTGAATCTATATTTTTATTCTTCTAGGTTCATGTTTGCTGAGATAATTTTTACATAAAAAAAACAATATTTCAGTTGGTTTCTACCTACATGGTTTTCTACAATATTATTATTGAAATGTTTATTTTAGATAACAGTTTTCGTATTTGATTTACTTGAAAATAATTTTGTAAATCATTTTATACGGTAGTCCCTGATAATTAGCTAATTTCTTCAATGTTTCCCCTCCTTTTATTTTTTGACCGTTTCAACTCAAAACACAGAAATTTGGAATAGTGAAATTAATGCATGAATACTTTATTTTGAAGTGAAATTGACAGATGAAACTTTCAAGATGGAGACTGGGCGCCATCTGGGAAAAAAAATTAAATGGAAAGGGGGTCTTCTGACACATCTTTTCGAAGCTACTGACAAATGCTTCACAACCCTATAATATAATGTCAATATCTTCAACTACTACAAAATGGCGGAACTTTCAATAATGAATACATTGACATTTAACTACGTAATATGGGGTAATAAGCTTGAGGTCAGTTCATTTTGAAGCTCCTGACGAATACTTCACAACCCTTGAATATGAAGTCAATATCTTCACCTATAACAAACTGGGGGAACATTAAATAATTTCCTGAAGACAAACACATCAATATCGATATTTCTAGAAATACATTTTTATCTGCAATATGACAATTCCAATAAGCCGATGAAGTTTGTTAAGTTATTTTTTGTTTATAAAAACGACAAAGAACATCATTGTTCAGTATGAATATTCTCATTTAGTTTTCTGTTTTACTAGTAGAAAGGTAACACGTCAACAATCTCTAAAATGGTCAATTCCCGTCCATTGTAAGAAAAAATTGAAGCGATTTTCATTTACGGTGCGACGACTTTCATGAGACCGAAATAATTTTCAATTAACGTTTTCCGAATCGTCCTATCTGTAGAAAATATTTGAGGGAACTTGTATCCAAATTCACAACTACCGGTAGTGTACATAACAAAAAGCCCCCAGGTCATCCGTCCATTCCGAAAGAACAGTAAGTGCAAATGATTGGTGAGATGGTAGTAAATCCTGAACATTCTACTTATTTCGTCGCGAATGTTTGTGGAGGTCTCCTTCTACTGTGTGGAGACTTTTGAAGAGAAATAGGTATCATCCATACAAAATTGAAATGGTACACTAATTAACTGAAGATGACCCTGATCGAATTTTGTCTGTAAACGGCAATGTTTACAGACAAAATTGCCGTTATTGGAGGGACACCAACCCTCAATTTTTCCGGGGGAGACATACCCAATATCCAGAAAAAATTAACGTTTGGGCAGGAATATTGGGAAACCATATTGTAGTACCTCCATTTATTGATCAAAATTCAACAGAGTAACTGTATTTGAATATGCTGGAAACTACTGTTAACCCTCTCATCACTGAATTCGTCGAAGCGAATCCTAATGGGTTCGATATGGATATTGTATTCCAACAAGATGGAGCACCTCCACATTACTCCAGACAAGTAAGAAACTATTTGGATACTACTTTTCCCGGTCATTGGATTGGCCGTCGAGTTCCAACAGAATGGCAAGCCTGCTCGCCAGATTTGACATCTTTGGACTTTTTTATGGGGCTATTTGAAGCAAAAGGTGTACGAAACTGAACCTGCTTCAATATTGGATATACGGCAGAGAATAATAAATATTTGTAGAGACATTGATGTTACTGTGTTCGAAAATGTTCGGTAACAAGAAGTTAAAGGTAACTATTTCGAGCATCTTCTGAACTGACCTCAAGCTCATCACCTCATATTATATAGTTAAATGTCAATGTATTCATTATTGAAAGTTCCGCCATTTTGTAGTAGTTGAAGATATTGACATTATATTATAGGATTGTGAAGCATTTGTCAGTAGCTTCAAACAGATGTGTCACAAAACCCCCCTTTCCATTTAATTTTTTTCCCAGATGGGGCCCAGTCGCCATTTCGAAAGTCAATTTTACTTCATTATCCCAAATTTGAATTTTTTGAGTTGACGCGTTCAAAAAATAAAAGGGATAGGATATTAAGAAATGCACTGTCTTTGAACTTTCCGCATCCGATATTATCCGGTCAAATTAGACTAAAAAATAAGAGTGAAGGTACATAACTTCACAATAAGCTGCAAATGCGTGTAATTGTTCAAAACATAGTTGAAAATAAGATTTTGAAATTTCGTATGATTGCGATGCCTGGAAAAAAAATTATTCGAGGTCAAAGGTCAAAAATTTCGAAAAAAGTTGTTTTTTCGCGATTTTCAGGAAAACGGTGAATTTTATCATAAAATAACCTCAGATAAAAATTGTAGACTATAAAATTCTCTACAAAAAATGTATCGATACTTTTTTTCTCACAGCCACCGTTTCTGAGATAAGACGAGTCAAAAAGTTGTGATTGTCTTTATATGCACACGTTTCCTATGATTGCACGAGAAATATTAAAGCTGCAGAAGAACGTAGTCGAACTTTAGCAACATCTTCATCCTCCGATATTCTATTTGATGAACTTATGACAGTTCCTACCAGTCAACAGAAATTTCTTGCAAATACTCACAACAAATCTCGATTCATTTCAATGTTGAAGGATAAGTTTATTGGCGAAAATATATTGGTTGAACAGGCTAATAACGATGCCGACGTACTGATTATTGAAACAGCTATAGAGCAATTTAATTTGATAAATACAACTATTGTTGTTGGTGAAGATGTAGACTTACTCGTACTTTTTACTGCTCGAACTCCACCTGAAAAATCTATTTTCTTTCTAAAGACAGGAAAAGCTCAAAGTCAAACCGAAATATATTCGTCAAAAAGTTTATCTACTTTTGCAAAGAGTCAAAATCATGTACTATTTTTACACGCAATAACTGGCTGTGATACGACGTCTGCATTTTACAGGAGGGGTAAAGCAACAGTCTTTAAAATGTTTGAAAAACAAGATTTAGTTCAATGTGCTGAAGTTTAAAAAAAAATAATTCAACTCAATAAGAAATTATCACCAATGGGATTCAGTTTCTTCTTTCTATGTACAAAGCTCTGAAAAAACACCTGCTTAGATAAGTATCGATATGCATGTTTCGTAAAAAACACTAAAAATAAGAAACAGGTGCAATTAGCTTGTCTTCCTCCAACCATAGTTGCTGCTCATCAACATCTTTTCCGGGTATACTACCAAGTTCAAGTGTGGCTTGGTTATCAACTAGATCCAAAAGACTGGAGTTGGAAGTTGGTCGACAATGCTAATTAGAACCTATTCAGACTTTACTCCCACCTGCGCCGGAAAAACTGCTGAACACAATTTTTTGCAACTGTAAAAAGGGATGCAGCGCTAAATGTGTTTGTAAAAAAAGTTGGAGGATTCATTTGATACCAACGAGGAAACATGCGATACATCACTCTTGACGCAGTTTACCTAAACCCAGGATGAACATCAAGAAGGAGAAGAAGATCAAGAAGAAGATCAAGAAGAAGAAGAAGACCAAGAAGAAGAACGACAAGAAGAAGTATTTGAGGGTTTGCGGGTATTTGAGGGTATTTGAGGGTTTGCAGCTTGTTGTAAATTTATGTACCTTCCAATGTCTAGATTGACCGGATAAATAAGTGTCCATTATGTTTTCTTGGTTTGAATATTTTTTACTTACTGTGTCACTGATAAGTGACACTATTTAACTAAATTAGAAGTATTTTGAAAATTTAATCATGATATTGACAATAACCTACTTTCCAAATTATTTATTTTCTGTATATGACAGATTTGGTAATGGAAGTAAACTATGAATAAAATATGCGATGTTTCCCTGGTCATACTCACACAATAAATTTCTCTACGTGATTTGCTTTCTCAAATGTTGGTTTCTTTCTGAGTCTTGTTTCAATCTGAAATGAAATAAATCAATACTTTGCAAGCATCTGAAACTTTTCACACGAAGTCATTAGAAAATTTAATAGTTTTTGAATACTCTCACCGCTTCAGTTTGCTAATTTGATTTTCTGTTTGGGAAGTGGGACAACATACTAGTGAAGTATTCATATAGGGTTGTAAAAAATAGGATTCTTTCATCGAATATACTAATATTCACTGTCGGAAAAGTAAATATTATGAAAGTATGGAAGATAACAAAAAATTAAAATTTTCATGATATTTAAACATAGGTAAAATGATACATTGATCATCAACATTACTGGAAGTTTATAGAATATTGACAAACGTATAATGACTCCACTAAATTATTTAAATGCTAGCAGAGCACATCGAGAAGAGTTTCGCAATCAATAAAATTTATGTTTTTAGTACGCTAGCTTTAGTTTTGGTCGAAACTGAATCTACCTGTATCAGATAGACTTCTTAGTGCATAGTGCATAACAGTTAACCAGTATTTGAAGTATATAACGTTCGCTGTTCAAGAAGCTGTATTCGACATAATATTACATAGGTACAGGGTGTATCAACGATAGGTGGGTGGAAGATAGTTGCTTCCGTATTATTTATTTATTTAGTTATTCATTTACGGACTCACCATTAGAAACGATATACATTACATGTATTACAGTGAACTACTATTCTAAGAAGTTACATATTATACATATTATAAGACATTAGTCCAACAAGGGTAATTCACAAGGGGGTCGACATTACACTTATCAAACCATCTCATGTATCTGGACATTGGTGTGTTGTAACCATAGTTAGTGCTATGATTTTTTATAAAAAAAAGTGGAGGATTTTTTGTATCGTAAGATTTTATATTGAAGTGAATACTTTCTGGTGCCGTGTGGTAAGTTCAGTTAACTTAAGATTATTTAAAGTATTTTGACGATTAAAATTGGAATATGTCTTCATTTTAAAGGATATATACTTTAGGAATCAAATTTCGACATTTTCAATTTTTTCAATATTACATCTGTAATATCTATATGGGAACCATGCAACTGAGGCACATTCCAGTGCTGATCTAACTAAAGAACAATATAAAGTTTTGAGAGTATTTCATAACAACTCTTTACCATTTTTCATTATATTGTGAATTAGATAGCGCTATTAGTATCAGTTATCATCTCACCGTGTTTTTTTTCATTGGTAACAGAAATCTGTAATATTTGAATAATACTATTTTGTGTCTCGACCTGTCTGTAACCCGAATTTAATAAATGAATAAATAAATTACCAAAATGAAAAATTTAATGTTTCATATTAAATGAACATGAAGATAATGCACATTGGAAAATATATTCAAGAATTCAATTTAGTCATTCAGTAAATTTTTAGAATTTTTGAATCTAATAATTTCCAAGCATTCTGTAATATGGAGTTTCCAAATGTAATACGTCACAGTCGTGGTGGAAGTCATGTCCCTATGCCAGAAGATGGTTTGTAAATGCAGAATTGGTCTTCATATTCAAGAAACCACTCCAATGTTTTTTTATTCATTGGGAGAAGTTTCTCCCCATTTGGCCAATATGAAGTTTTGGACAAGAACCACAAGTCAACTCGTATACCAACACTGAAGCTTTGTCTTTAGTGTTTCCAATAATTTTCCAACAATTTTCTTGAATTATCATTTGTTCTGTAAGCAATGTTATTGGGCGGTTCACCAAAGTATTGAAGTTGAATAGATACGATATATGGCTTGTTTTCGTATTTTTTTTGGAAAGAATAAAGTTAATATCTTCCCCATAATTGTTGTTGACACTGATTTGTTCAATGAAACTCAGTTTTCTCTGGAGATAATTTTCTGACAGTGGAATATCCAGTGATCTGCGAAGTATACTATTGAATGCTGATATTTTATGCTGATACGGATGTATAGAATTAAGTAGTAAACGGGGCACGAATGCGGATACTGATGGTCGAAACGTTAGTTTGAAATCATTTTTCTTTTCTTCAGTTTTCATTTTAATTGCACGTATTATTATTAGTTTACTCATCATTTTTCATATTCCATTCATTTTTCAAATTTGTTAATACTTTCTTTAGACACTGGAATTCCGAATCTCTAACATTTCCGAAAAACATTTAAACAAACATAGGTTACCCGAATTATGTCCAGAAGAATATGACATAGTTTAAGCAAGAGATTTGTACAAACAGGTCTTGAAAGAAATGGTCTTGTATATTTTGTTATCTATTTTTTATTGAGGCAAAACCCATCATCTAATTTAAAAATAATTTTGTACAAGTGATATTCACAAAGATGACGAACAATACATAACTGTGGTTTAGGGTTAAATTTTATCTTGGTGGTTTCGGAGTAGTTCGAAGATATTCTGTTTTTCTTGAAAGCTATTCCCAAAAGTTATAGGTAGAGCTGAGTGAATTATTTGATAATAACATGTTATTTTTATCTCCGGTATTAGCAACATCAATTACTCTGGTCTTCAACCTCGTGTTCTGGAAAGGTTATGTTAACAACTACTCGAGCCACTTGTGGAGCATTATAACAATGTATCACTAGATGATTCTCGCGAGAAACATATCTGGTTGAACGTTCGTAAAGTGTTATTAGTGATGATAGATTCACCAATAACTTTACTATCATGTGAAATACCCTCCTTTTCGAAAGTTTTTATTACCAAAAACATTTTTCATTTATATTAACGAATTGAAGTAGATCATCTACTTTCTACATCGATTTCATAGTTCAATGCGTCTTTTTTTTCTTTCGTTTTCAGGTACTTCAATTTGTTGCTACCAATCCTGGCAATGCTCCAATTTTCCAAAGGTGGGCCTATTATTGCTTTCCAGGTTGAAAACGAATATGGTAGCACGGAAAAAAAAGGAAAATTTGTTCCTGATAGAACTTACCTCCGACAATTACGCCAACTCATGATTAATAACGATATAGTAGAACTACTTGTGACATCTGATAGTCCTTCTCTTCATGGAAGTATTGGAACGCTACCTGGAGTTTTCCTACAAACCGCAAATTTTGCCAGTAATCCTGAATATGAATTTCGAAAATTGAAACGGCTGCAGCCTAATCGACCATTAATGGCCATGGAGTTTTGGAGTGGTTGGTTCGACCATTGGTCAGAATTACACCATGTGCGAAGTGATGACAGTTTTGCTGATACTTATGAGCGAATTTTGAAATATCCAGCTTCAGTGAATATATATATGTTCCACGGTGGAACCAGTTTTGGATTCATGAATGGTGCTAACTTGGAAAACTCTTTGACTGATAATTCTGGGTACCAACCAGATACGACAAGTTATGATTACGATTCACCGTTGACTGAAAGTGGTGATTACACAGTGAAGTACGTTTTGATGAAGGAATTGCTGAGAAGATATAATCCAGTATTAACGAGGTGAATACAAAAATATGTAGATCCTTATATCAAAATATAATTTTTTCATTTATATGGAATTCAAACAACGTATATTTTCTTTAAAAGATTTCATTTAGCTTACCCTGTTTGTTTATTTGTTTGTTTGGGTCATATTTAGTTATTGAAGTTTGATCCTCTTTCTGTTGACACAGTGATCAGATATTTGGTACACACATTTAGTTTTGATGAAAATACAATTTAATGAAATCTGTATCATTGTAAATCCAAGATGGCCGCAGCAGCTACAAAATGACGAATTACATATTTTTTCATAAATACCTCGATATGGGTATCAAATGACAGGACTTGACTAGTAGAATAGTAGTACACTTTGAAAAAGATGCAAATTCAGAACCACGCTGAAATCAGTCGAGTAGATCAACTACAAACAGGTTTCGAAGTAAAACCTCTCATCAGTACCGGAAAGATTCGACACAAATAGCAGTGTGCCTGGGAATCGACTTATTTCAATTCAGCTCGACTTCATGTATGGAACCTATGTTTCATAAAAAGTTATGTTAACTTCCAATAACTCTATCTCGTGAAGAAACCTTCAATACCAGATGTCGAAACCAGTCTGTAGGTGATTTACTCGTATTAACGATAGAAGTGGACGATAGCTGATTCCCTATCTGAGATACAGAAAAATGTTTCGGGACAAATATGTAGACATTAATGAAACCATATTTCAGTAATTATTACTAATATACATGGTTTACAATAAATGTATCACAGAGCGAACTTATGTGTGTTTGACAGTGGTTGACAATGTTTCATGGTGAATTTTACTAATTCGGACTTCCATTGTCTAATATGATTTGAAGTCTATGAAAAAAAAACTAAAATTAGGATAAATAGCTGAAATATTAATTATATATAAGAAATAAGACGTGAAATGAAAATACAACAAAACGATTAAAATAAAATAATCAAGATAAAACATTAAAGTGAGCACAGATAAAAAGGAATAATATGATTTCGAATGATATTGACAATGGAAGTCCAAACTAGTACTCGAATGAATAAAAATAATACATTTTTTCTCCAAATATCTACGAGGTTAGTATATTTTTATTTGGTCCTCATAAATTTATCAAATGGCCCTTTTTCTATACAGGTGTAAACAAAACTAGGGATCACTTTTTTCTTACTTTTTTCAAATGGAACAACTTGTACATAGGATCATCCCAGAACGATGGTGTTTCTGAAGCCTGTTTCGAAGTGATCTTTGGAGAGGGATGAGACTGGATCTGATTTGTGAATAGCTAGTTCATGTTCATGAGCTCTGTTGGTCGGGCTATTGCTACGAAGAAAACTCTTCAGGTCAGAATAATTCGTGAACCCATTGAAATTGAAGAACGTCCCGACTGTCTTAATAAACGAGATGATTTACAGAGACTACCGCAATCATGGAGGTCATTATTGTCACGCCACACATTTCAAAGTAACTCAAGTCAAGCAGGAAGTAAGAATCTATTCCCAGCGGATCGGGTACCTGTTGTACCTGATACAAAACCTGTACTTCATACCTGTCCAGTAGCATAAATACCGGCTCCAAACAACAAAGTTATCAGATCAGAAAGTATAAGCACCTAAAGGCTGACTTTCGACCAAAAGAGGTCAGTAAGTTGAGGACCGCTCGGAGAGCGGGGGTGGAGTATTAAGTTTTCCTCGCAAATTATTTGTGGGGCGAAGTTTTTATTTCAGGGCACTCAACCCGGGAGGGAACATGAGGGGCAAAGTTAAAGTTATCAGTGTTCACTTGGATTTGAACAAAGCAAAAACGAGACTTGGGAGTCAGGGAGATTACGACACCGTCCTCGAGTGATGACATTTCAGATTCAAGTGGTTCTTGAAAATGGCTTCAAAGCAGAGGCCAAAACATCGAACAGGTGAAAATTACAGACGCAGTTCAACCCGGACGAAACTATAATAAATTGCTAACCTGCTCAATAATTGAATGTCAAGTTTGTTGCCAAGTGTTCCAAGGGTGATTTGATATAACTGAAATGATCTACATTCCGAATACATACCCTCCTCTCAGACAGTTGAATAATATGCAGTATGATATCTTATATGATTCTAGATTTTTCGAAAGAGATGTTTCAAGTAACAAAGAGAGTGTGGAGCACAAGACGTACACAAAACGTGGTGAAAATATAATAAAATTCATCGATGATTGTCTGAACTGTTTAAAAACGAACTGATACATTTCTGCAGGAGCAGTAATGTCGTCAGGCCTAATTTCTATCATCTTATTGAGGGATTGGTCTACTGCGAGAAACCAATGAAATTGGTGGAAAAATAGATTGATTTGATTTGATTTTTTGCTCTATTACAAGATGAACAACGCCTGAATTTCGAAGAGAAATTGTAGATAGATTCAATTAATGACTTTTTCATACTAGCCTCAAGAATTAGATACATTTCCGACAGAAATGAAATAATCAGTCTGAAATAATCAGTCCCTACATTTTCTGAGATCTCATAGTGTGGACTATTCTGAGATGGCTCTGTAGATAGGGTGTTCTAATTGAAAAAAATGGGGAAAAATGATTCCGAGTTTTGCTTACCCCTGTGTAGAAAAATAGATGTTCAATAAGTAGAATACACTAGCCTCAAGAATATTTGATCGAAAACTTTTCTCATTCCATCTGACTGAGTAGGATGTTTTTGGTATTGAATGAACCCATTTTTTGATATACATTTTCTTATAACTTCTGAACCACCCGATATAAACCCAAACAACCCTATTTCTTCGGAACAAAACCTGCTGAATCCAGTGGAGTAGTTGGAATTTTGATCAAATATTTAAAGTTGAATTGGTTAGATAATGAAATGGTAGGTTTTCAGAATTTTATTTGAATTTTTTTGACATCATAGTAGCTGATGTCTTGATATTTTTGAGAATTAAGGTTGTGAAGATTGAATCGTTAGGTGTAGTTTGTGAAATTATTATGGTTCGTCATCGTGTAAAGGCCGAGTCAATTAGAAATATCTAATTTTCATGATACTTAAAAAAGGAATTTTATTTTGAGTTAACTAATTACGTGATCCAATAATTTTCCTAAAAGAAGGTTAGTTGGGTAACAGGATTAATTTTTTCTTAAAGAAATCATTGTTTTCTTGCCGACGTTTCTTCAGGGCTCTGTAATTGAATTGAATTTTCATGAACATACCTTTCACAAAACTTATACGATTATTATCGTTTCAATTTCACAAGAAATAATGAGTTCTTGATTGAATTACTTATCAAAAGCCATCAGATATATTAGATACATATTTAAAAAAAAAATAAAAACATTGCTACAACCAAATTTCCGAGACAACACCAACACAAAACGACATGAAACAAACAAATGGCTTTATCTGTGATTCTGATAAGGTGGTGACTGTTTTTTAATCAATTGCAGAAAGAAAAAAAATGAAAAAAGTGTAAATTATTCAGGTATTTTACGTATCAAATTGAAATATGCAATATTAAGGCCATCGACATCTCTTCTAGTGTTAACACTATCACAATAGAGGATATGTATCATTTCCCTCGAAAGTCTTTTGGATGAATATGGGTGAACATCTAGAATAGTTGGATGATCAAAATCAAAAATGTGTCCATATTCTTTTTCATGTTCAACGAGAGCTGTGGGGGTTTTTATATTCAGTTTCTTAGAGTCTTTCATGTGTTCTGAAAATCGTGTTTTGAGATACCGTTTGCAGTTTTTTAAACAGTTTGTTGGATTTGTTTTGAATTTTTTTTGTTGGATCTTGTAAAATCTTATACGTGTCGTCATCATTCAAAATTTGTGTAGCTTTTTCAAGAAATTCAGTTTTATTCATTATAACCGTCGAGTTTCCTTTCTCAGCTTTGATTACAATTATGTCAGGGTTATCTTCCAGAATTACTTATTAAAAAATAATTCTCCTAGAGCCCTTATTAGAAAAATAATTAAAGAAAGAAGTTTCTCTTCCCAAAATACAGGGGTGAAACCCACATATCACGAAATTTCATTTGTAGAAAATTTATCTGATAAACTTGGAATGCTACTCAGTACCGAACAAATCAAAGTGGCCTATTCCAATGAAAATACAATTGGAAAGAGTTTTTTCTCGAAACAAAAAAAAAACACCACAATAAATACAATCCAATATAGTGTACAAATTGAACTGTGGAAGCTGTCACAAATGTTATGTTAGTTAAATTATCCAACTATTCTAGATGTTCAACCATATTTATCCAAAAGACTTTTGAGCGATAGTGTTATCACTAGAAGAAATGTCGAATACCTGAATAATTTTCCCTTTTTTTCATTCTTTCAATGCAGAATTTGATGATTCACCTTTTCAAAATGGACCATTGAGATTGCTGACTAGAAATATCACCGACGAATACATAGCAGGTTGTACTTGAAGATTCACCATATCCTCATATACCATCAGAGTATCACATTTTTTAGGAATAGTCAATGATTTCAGATATTAATTTCTGTATTCCAAGTCGGTGTCACCACATAAGTTCAATCATTGTTCGATTTATAAATACTCGTATCCTATTATTCACCAGAATATTTTGGAAAAAAAAATCATTACAATATTGAAACATTGTCCATCTGTTCTTAATTTCATAGTTTCATCTACCATTTAATACTCTTCAACACATTTTGAAGTAATGTTAGTATGTTCGTGGTAAAATCATAATGAATGTGGCTAACACCACACTAATGTTGATATCGTAGTTATGATAAATAGATATCCTACATTTGATTTTTCATTTTCAGAATTCCCCAAACACCTCATCAACTGCCGAAAATAGTATACGATCCTGCACCAATTGATGGTCAACTTCTTCTTGATGAAATGTTAGAGGGCTCTCAAAAAATTTTCAGCGAAAATTTAATGTCTATGGAATTATTGCCCATCAATAATATGTCCGGTCAAAGCTACGGTTACATTGTCTACAGAAGAAGGTTTCTCGATATGCCAGCACGTTCAGTACTGACCATAGGAGGAAGGATATGCGACAGCCTAGTTGTTCTCATTAATGGAGAACTGGTATCAAAACCTTTGAATGTGACGAATGATTTAAACGGATTTGGATTTTGGAGACTGAAAGATTCTAAATTACACCTAAGAAATGAGAATCTGCAAAATGCTACCTTAGATTTGGTTGTAGAAAATTGGGGAAGGAATAACTTTGGATATTTGGATCAATTCAATCAATTCAAAGGTCTTTGGCAGGGAGGCATTTACTTGAACAAGAAAGAAATAAAAAATTGGCTCGTTATTCCACTGGAATTTAGGAAATGGTGGACGAATCAACTTTCTGGCTGGCATAAACCAAATAAACTAGATTACTTTGGTCCATCTTTATATAAAACAAGTTTCTTCGTTAATGAAACAATTGATACATACTTAGATATGCGAAATTGGTGTAAAGGAATAGTAATAATCAATGGGTTTGTATTGGGTCGATATTCCAGAATAGGACCACAGCAAACACTGTACTTACCTGGGCCTTTTTTGAAAGTAGGTTGGAATAATGTGATTATTTACGAGCATTACTATTCATCGGATCGAATTGTGTTTTCAAATAGACCAATATATGAAACAAGAACAAATTTTGAATCCTTGACTCATTTAAGAAATAACCGGATATAGTCAATTGAATATAATGAATTTTTTTTAAGAAAGATGGGATGGTCATTTGAGAGTGTTGATGATTTGTTTGATTGAAGAAAGATTTCCTAGTTGAATGTAACCATTCCCTATTTATTCTATTTATTCTGTGTATGACGTGGAATATTGAGAAATTTTTAGTATAAGATATCAACAATAGGCTGTACTGCAATTCTCGTTGTTTTCGCTTTAATATTATTCTGAAACCATTCTAATTCTCAATACAACAGAATGTTCCCTTATTTCTTCCAAACAAAAATCTAGATATTGTGAAGTTGTTATTCTAAGTTCGATTTCATCCCTTCAATTTTATGTTACATCAAAACAACTTACTAATTGATAGATGTTTCAAGTTGTATACAGCGCAACCTCTCAAATCCGGTTGTTGCAAATTAGAGAAGGTGGTATTTTTACAACACGACACCATACAGTAGGTATCTGTGGATCATTCTTCACAGAAATACTCCCCTTGGCGAGTGCAATGGCTACGCCACCAAGACTTAGATATCTTCTGACGTCATACATGTATGTGAAGTTTGCGGTTGTCTATTGTTTCTATCACTTTCCTGAATTACATTCGGAAAATATTGAGTATACCCTATAATCAAGTGAAAATATGTTATGCCTATAAAAATATGTCAGCATATGGTCTATTATCGCTAAAAATTTATTCAGTTCAACTTAATTCTAGAAAAGTTTCAGCGTTTTGGTACTGGAAAGAATCTCGAATATGATGACAGTGAAACAGATAGAGAAATAATTTAGAGCTTATGTGAATAAATTCTATTCTTATTTTATTTTTTATTTCATTTTTCATCATCATTCACCCTTCTCCGGTAACATAAACACTTAAATATTCCTGATGTCATTATTATATACGTCACATCTGTAGTTTATCCTGAAAGATTTATTTTTATTAACTGTTTCATCATGTACTAGAATCTGAAAACGCATCTCAGATATAAACTTATTATATGTTTTTCAATAATGATTAAGCATTTCGAAATTGAAAAAAAACAATTTGCCCTTTAACATAAGCCGCACAATGCTTTATTGTGTATGACTATGTATGATTCTGCAACCGTGTTAGGAATCACACGTTAAAAGGTAAGACCTCGTTAGTCCTTAGCTCGCACAAGTTCTCAACTTTTGAGAGTTGTCGTTCGTATGGGAGCGACAGCTGATTAACGGAAAAACAGATTTTGAACAGATTTTTTTTTTGAACTATCCAACTCGCATATTCATATAAATAGCAAATATACCGATAACAAGGAAAAATTGCACGTACCTACTGACCCTTTACAAACAAATTCAATTTTGAAAGTTGATTCACAAATGTTTAGAATGATTAACTATAACATCAGTTAACCCTTCTAAACATTTTTATTTTTGAATCAACTTTCAAAATTTGTACATACTCTCAAACTGCTTTTTAGAAAACTTTAAACTATTCAAATAACCGTTCATTGTGGAATTTTCCACTGTACACTTTACAAAACCACAAAACTATACAAGAGCTTCCTCGAACGTGTTCATACTGAATACTGAATTGAAAGGATATATTGTTAAGATATATTATTTGTTTTTTGGGAAAGAAAGGTTTTTGGCTCTCTACTTGATACAAAAAATGTGGGAATCTTCCAAAGAAGTAACTTTCAGACACAAACTGAAAGAAAAACCCCCTCGAAACAGCTATTTTCATATAAACATTGAATTACACGAAAATATTTTTTGAAATGAATTGCTTCCTTCCTTTCTTTGAAATATTTTCACATTTTTGTATCAAGATGAAGAAGTATGAAGACAAAACCTTTCTTTCCAAAAATAAGTTTCTTCTAAAAATATACCCTTTCAATTTAAATAAGATTCCTATGGCTGGATTTAATCAAATAAGCGAAGGAATGCTATCTGATTCGATTCAATACGAATGTTTGGAATACAAACTGAATACAGAAACGTGTTTTTGTATAAGTTAGCATTCATATAAAAGTATTTGTTTCAAAAGTATTTTTCTTTTGTGTAATTCAATGTTTATATGAAAATAGCTGTTTCGAGAGGGCCTTTTTTCCAGTTAGTGTCTGAAAGTTACTTCTTTCCATGATCTACACATCTTTATTAAGAGTGGATTGTTGTTTTTTGGAAGATTCCATACTGGTGTATGGATAAAGGATAAAACGAAGACTATATTATGAAACGCCTGAGACTAAATACTCCTTAATAATACCTAATGGCCTATCCGGACCTGGTCCTCGCAATGGAAGTCATTATATACAGCGTGTCCCTAGATTGATGTTACATACAAGGGATACCATCTGGCCAAGAAACTCGATAGGATTTTGGCTGGCCTAGAGCTCCATGAGGTATAGACTGGCCTAGGAACTTCAAACGATTCCATTTAATGAAAAAGTTTCCAATTCTCGGAATCGAACCACGGTCGATCGACATGAGAGATCAAGTCAAATCAATCAAATCAAAATAACGTTCATTATCTATAATTTACTATATAACTACCTTAATCCCAGAGGTGTTGGAAGTGCTCAATTCTATACCACAGATTATTGTTATTTACATATTTACAAAATTATATGTGAATTTGAAGAAGATTCAAATGGAGTGGCTGGTTGGAATGCGCCCAAGTGTTACCTCGCCCTACCGAAGGTGGCTCCGTGGAGAGCGCATCCGCTGGTGTTAACGGTAGCTCTTTTCTAACTCCAAGTTTATCAGAATAACCGATGATCGGCCACATACATCCAGTCTAGTGACTGCCATCATACATCATTACGATAATGCAGAGTCTAATTCAGAGCTCGAATGGTTTAAAGTGGTGTTGCTTATAAAAAATTCCCGGAAAATGGGTATAATAACCGGAGTTAAGAGTCTGTGCTTTGTGTGTCATCTTCTCAAAAATCTCTAGAGCCTCGTATATCAGCCCGTTCTCACGAGGCTGGTTATAATGATCCCTGACATTCGTGATTCCTTCCGTAAACGGACTTTTTGGTAGGCAGAATCTGTAGAATTTATCGGAGAGTCTGCAGTTATGATCCGTTATGCTCTCTATTGCATCCAGTTCCAATGATTCTCGGACTCGAGTGTATCTGTCACAGTTGGTGACGATACGTAGTATCTAGTTCTGCATCTTTTCGAGTCTCTGAAGTTGGGCAGGCGTATGTCATTGATGTCATCAGTAATTTATTTAAAGCAATTCCTTTTTCATGGTCAGGATAGAGTGCCTAACTATCAGAGGAAAGATTATCTTTATCACTGCGCCTGCCCTTTGTATACCTAGATTTATATGTTCATTTGAATTCAATCGCATGTTCAGTATTATTCCCAGGTATCTCGCGGACTCCTGCTCCTCTACCTTTTTGTCCCCCACTCGTAGTCTTTCGAAGATCTTCACATTGGTAAATGTCACGAATTCCGTCTCCGTCTTGTTGAAGGATATCCCATTCCTCTCCAGATACGAAATGATCTTACTAACCAGGTAAGTCTTGATCTACTTGCTTGCAATCTCGCTCGAAAACGAGTTTGCATCTATAGCGTATCATATGCCATATGGCCACTTTGGTTCTTTCGAACATAGGAAAATCAGTCGTATATATCGAATATAGTTAAAGGGATAAGCACGACTCCTGCAGAACTCTTGCCTCTATCGGGTGCTCACTGGATCTAGCCTTGTTCACCCCTACCTGAAAAGTCCTGCCAGTCAGATATAATAATAATAATAATAATAATGAAACGTATTTATTCACCTGAAGTAAGAACATACAGATTATACAAAAGAAAAAGAAAAAAAAGGTGAATAGGCGGAGTGTCAGCAAAGCTGTTTTCAAACTCAACCTTCGAGAAAAAATGAAATATGAAATTAATAAAAGAAAATTACAGTACATACAGACAATTTCAAAAAATATTATTATTCAATCACCAAATCTCTTGTGTAAACGCATAAAGCCACGGTCAGAAGGAGGAAAGTGATCTACTCAAGTAAATGCTCTTTGAATTTTTTTTTGAAGTTTTTCAACGTGTAGGTTCTGAATTCACTGGGCAGGAGAATCATTTAGTTGATCGAACCCATTGAACAGAAATCTCATATTCAAGTGAGAAAAACTGAAAGATTTAGACATCGAACTTTGATTCAGCTTAGAACAAAATAATAATAATGCAATGAAATCAATCTAATTGACAAGTGAGAAAATAAGATAAAATAAATGAAACGATACAAGTGTTACAAAAAAAAGGCGAAAAAGCACTACCAACCGATTATTTATCTTGTTTAGTGGAATTAGTCCGGGTGGAATGGACTCTATGTCTGAGATTTCCTTTGGCAGATGTCTCCTCGGGGAAAGAACGATCTTTTCTTATATTTGCTCTTTCGTCTTTATCCTCTAAGTGCTTTTCGCTACGCAAAACCTCAGGTTTCGTTTCTAAGTCTGTTAAAAATAGTTATTTTTATTGATGACCAGTAGATTATTCCGTATAGTCGCTTTCATTCCGTTTTCTTTGGCGGTATTGAGATGTTTCCTCAGTGACCTATGGACAAGCTGGTCTTCAGGGCTCATGTCATTAGCTACGAAAATGTTTTTGTTCTTCAGTTTATGAGTATTTCGAAGTATCTCCACTTCTTTCCAAAAGGACAGCAATTCAATTTTCAATATCTTCCTATTATCTTTGTTTGTGAATATGAATAAGTTGTTCAAGTCATGCAGTTCAATTTGTATTTCTAGCAGGCTACTTAGTAGAGCATGTGCTTCTAGTTTATCTTCTAGTTGGATGCCAAACACCACTAGGTTATTTCGACGAATTCTGCGGTCCAGTGATTGTACCTCTTATTTCTGATGAGCGTTTCCCTCTTCTAGAAACGATATTTTCTGGCTAACGCATGCTACATCTTTTTTCAATTCAGCTAGTGTTTCCTGGGTTTTGTCAAATTTCCGGTCGAGGCCTTAAGGGAAATTTAAGATATCAGCCAAAGAGGGCTCCTTAGATTTATCAGGTGTAATGTTAGTCATTATGTTTACAGCAAACTCCAGTGCTAATATTGATGATTTTCCCCGCTTTCTGTTTTGTCTCGTTTGGAATGGTTTTGGAAGATGTTATTTCGAAAATAACTAATTTGCTCAGTAAGTGAAAATACATGCTCACCTTTGCATGGATATAAACCAAAGAAAAAAGTATATAAGCCGGAGAATGAACAGACTGCCAAACACTTCTACTGTACTATATGAGTTTATGATTTTTACCACGTATAGCGGCATGCCTACCCCAACAGCTTAGTTATCAGTCCATATATCTAAACCTTATTGAAGGCTTTCTCTATGTCCAACGGAACCATAACAGTATTATTTTCCCTGTAGAAGGACACTGGACACTTGCACGCGGTCACTGCGGACCACTTGATGTTCCTCCCTTCTTTGAATCCGAATAGTTCCAGAATAATTTTCATCCTTTCCTCAAGATGAATGAATCTCTTGAGGAGAACTTTATCAACAATCTTGGAGACCGCGCTCAGGAGTGAGATGAGCCTGTAGCCCTTCAGATCCATACGTCTTTTGCCCGCTTCGTATGGGCACCATCTCTGCTTTTTTCGAACAAGCTGGATAGTGTTGCCATTTCATGATCGCTATGGTACAGCATTGACGGAGGTGTATTCTGTGTTGACTCATTGAATTTCGACTTCAGAGCTGTGAGAGCACACAGCGCCAAGTCTGCAGAAAACCCCGTAAAATGTGATGTTGCGGACGGAAATGTTCATGTCGAGCTGACAAAAATCTGCTTCGAATTAGTAACTGTATAACTGTTGACGTCATGGCTGGAAAATAGCACTGTTTATTTCTGTCAAAGACAAGTTGATGCAGTAAAGTTGTGAAAAATTACACCTACGCTGAATGGATTTTTTATTTATTGAGACTCCTTCGTGGTAAACTACGAAGGAAAGGAGCAGGAAAAACGACTTTCTTGAGTTCATGAAGGATACAATTTGATGAGCGGAAAATCTTTGTGAAAATTATTGTGAAATCAATAGAAGTTCAGAAGATATTAGGCACATATTTTAGTCAGGTTGAATGGAAGACTTTGTCGAAACACGGTAAACAAGGTTTTTGTTTATCGAAGAAATCCATTCAACATTATGATACATTTCAAGTCGAAGGCTTGAGGAAATTATACACAAATTTAGTTCACGTGAAATCATTTCAAAACTTAACATTTTTGGGGCAAGATGTCAAGGACGATTCTAACTATTTAGCAGGTCTGCAGGTCAGCAAATTGCTCCCGGTGTACCTAGCAACTAGTGAACTTACAGGTTGGCAGAAAATCTAACCCACTTGTAAGTCGAAATTCTCAGTGACTAAATCTTCGGTAAATCATTTCCGACGTAAGCAACAACTACTCCCACAACAAAAAAATGTATCTTTCTTGTCGGCAGAAATTTCACCCCATCGATCGTCCTTTACGAAATTCCAACCCCCACCTTTGTGTGTGATAAAATTTCACATTTCTCACAAAAATGAAGGGTGGATATTGGATTTTTCTGTCGAAATTAATTTTACAATTAGCCTTATCTATTATTTTACTATATGTCCTTATGTAATGTTTAAATGTTATAGCTATATATAAAACAATTCTCAGCTATATAAAAATTAATTTCACAATATTGCCTATCTAAATATATTTACAATGTGTCCTTATGTAGTAATCAGTAAACCCAACAATTTTTCAATTCTGCTTTTCATCTCTTCTAACGGCGAAAAGTAAATCATTTACAAAAATTTGGATCGATGATTGAATTAAATGGTTGTTTCTGTGGGAAATTCATGAAAGCTTCATCATTAATCTTTCGAAATGAAATACGAGTTTATGAAGTATCCAATAATTTGGAATGCCTCTGCTACGATAGAGGTATTGCAAGTACGTAGAAGGTCGAAACAAAAAGAGTCACCATATGCTCACCCTTATATGATTCTTCACAAAGTTGCCGTTGTGGTTGAGAAATCTTTTCGAAATCCATGTTGAACTGAATTGAGTAATTTGTTCATTTCGGTGAAATCTTTTATTCTAGACTAAATTGATTGATCTATGATTTTTGAACTAGGGCTCATTATCAAACACGATCGGTAGTTTCCAATAGAGGTACTATCGTTTTTATTTGTGAATGGGAGTACTGTTGTTTTGTTTCAGTATGGTGGAAAATTTTACTCTTGCAATAAAACAATTGATGATTGCCACTAGGCTACCAGAAAGTTTCTGACCACAATTCTTTATGAGCCTCATTGGAATCTGTTGATATTTTTCAATTTGAAAATGATTTTGGGATTTGGCGAGTTCAGAATATTGATTGCATTTTTTACTGTTCGTTCTTCATTATGATGATAGCTGATGACAGCTAATGAGTCAGAAACACGTTTCAACACGTGTCTGCGGTTTGAATTTTTCGGATTGGTTTGTCCATGAATAATCCCGCGCAAAACCGCGCACACGTGTTTCTGGCTATTCCGGCGCGGTGCAGCCAAGTGCAACTGGATAAACTGAATGTTTTGAAATTATGATATGTATCGTAGGTTTGCCGATTCTGAACTTATATTTCGAAATATATTCGACAGACACTCCAATGTCTAGCGTGGTATTAGCCGAAGAAGAAGTTGTTTTCCGGCATGCATTTACTAAACTCTACTGTGTACGTACATTGGGAGAGATGAATTTTTCGAGATTTCAATTCGAAATATTTATATTATTATACGTAATATTTTGATTTCTGTTAGAGTATTGGAACTAAGAATGTTTCTTCCCCGCTTGGGGCTTTGTTCACTAGATGGACCTGCTGATAATAGTTAACGATCTTACTCTTAGACGAAAGTTTCATACATGCAGTCGAATCTCGTTGAAGACAATCGAGTCCCAGGCACACTTTTTTGGTCGGATCTTTTTCGTAATGATGAGAGGTGATGCCCCGAAATTGGTCTGTAGGTGATCAACTTTCTTTATTCAGTATTGTCCTGCTATTGGATGAATGAGAAACATCTGTGAGACTAACCTCTGAGGTATCTTGGACTAATATCTTCATACGATGTTCAGCGTGGTACTTGCCGAAAAAGGAGTTATTTTACGGCATACATTTACAAGAACCTACTCTGTAGATACTATGGGAGAGATGAATGTTTCTAGATTTCATTTCGAAGTATTTTTTTAAACGTGTGTATCTCTCCTCGATACAGCCGTTAAATTTGTTTTGATTTATAAAATTCATGTCTGAGAGACATTGGCTTTTCAAACACGGTAAATCTTTTTCACAGAACCAGACGTTCTTTCATTTGGATAGAGAAATCACTTTCCATTCAGTTGTGTTCGATTTAAATGTAATATTCAAAGGTGGTTTGACATAGTTATTTAAAAAAAAAACTCTGAATGATAAAACAGCAAGGCATCTCATAACTTCAGTAAATTTTGTCGTGAAATTTTTCACCTTTTTTGACAATGAAACACACTATCCATATATATATATATATATATATATATATATATATATATATATATATATATATATATATATATATATATATATATATATATATTCAATATAGAGACCTCGTGAAGATTGAGTGGAAGAACAGTTTTTCTAGACGAATGCCACTGAAAAAATGTATCCCAGCTATTATTTTTAATTGCAGTGTACTTAGTTGTACTTACGTTGGGGGACTATTAATATTTTGCAAACACTAATGCTAATAGGTAAAATGTGGCAACACCATAATAAAATATAACATTTTTTAGCACAAACGTACTCACAACGTTTTGATGTGCAAGTGTTATTTGTTTTCTATACTGTGAGTTAATAAAATCAATTCGACCAAAAAATGGAGATTTCAAGAAAAGGTTTTCGTTGGATTTTTTTTTCACAACTTTCGAAGTGGATCATCTCAACAAAAATGTGTCGATGAACTCAGTTATTTGTATGGTGGAAATGCATCATCAAAAATTACGGTATATCGCTATTGTAGAGAATTAAATCGTGGTCGTAGTTCGGTCGCCGATGAATTCCGTGAAGGTCGTCCAAAATAAGTTGTTGTGCCTCAAAATATCGATGCAGTGCGTGAACTAATAATGTCAGATCGTCATGTGACATATTGTGGAATAGAGGCATCCTTGCACATTATTCTAATTTAATACATTCGACTTTCCATGAACACTTAGTTGTAAAAAAAAGTTCTCGTCAGATATCAAGCTCTGGTCTGGAATCCTGGCCATACTGGCCTCGAGGGCAATGAGGCTGCTGACTCACTTGCAAAGGAGGGTGCTGCAAGCAGCTTCATCGGATCAGAACCTGTCATTGGCATCGCTTTAGGCTTTGCCAAACAAAGATTGAACACCTGGATGGCAAGAAGATTTATGAACTTCTGGCAGAATCTTCCAGGATTGGCTCACTCCAAGGCGTTTATTCAGCCTTTGAAACTTGATACCATACAGTTGTTGTACTACAGTAGGGATGCACTACAATGTCTAACAGGCCTTCTTACAGGTCACTGTCATTTGAATCATCATATGCATAGAAAATGATGAAACAGCAGAGCACATACTTTATGCCTACACCGCTTGGGACCAAATCAGGTTTTTAGAGTTTGGCAGAGACGTACTCTTACCATCTGACCTGAAAGACTACTCACCTTACAAACTAATCGGCTTCGTTAAGAAGCTGGGTTTATTCGGTCGAGTGTGAATAGGTGTGAGCCACAATGAACCCTTGCGTGTTGCGGTGAAGAGTCGAATGGACCGACTCACTTTGGATCTAACCTAACCTAACCTAGATATCTCATAATTTATCAATAGCTTAAAAGACGACTCGCGTCAAGTAGTGAAGGAAATGATTAAAAAATTCGACCGTGGTGCTTCAAAAGAGTATATTCATGACTATGAGCCGAAAACAAAGCAACTGGTCGCTTGTTTCTACGGTCAAATGGGTCATGTGGCCACTGTTCCGTTTGAGCAGTATAGAACGATCAATTCTGAGTGGTACACGGCCAATTGTTTGCCAAAAGTGTTTATAAAAATTCGTTCAACTAACCGCTGAAGACGAATCAATCTCCATTATGCCAATGCCAGCTCTCACACATCTTGTCAAACAGGTGAATTTTTGAGCAGTCAGCATCCTCCTTACAGTCCTGATTTGGCACCCGATGACTTCTTCTTATTTCCGAATATCAAAGGTAAACTACGTGTTCAACGATTTACGATGCCGAAGAAGCAGTTGAAGTGTTCAAAAACCATGTTTTGGAGGTGCCGCAAGAGAATGGAAAAACTGCTTTGACTGGTTTGAACGAATGCAAAAGTGTATTGATCATCAGGGGGAATATTTCGAAAAACAATAAAGAAATCTTCATGGAAAAAGTTTGTTATTATTTGCTATTTCCGAAAAATACATAGTACCCGTCATAATCTCGAAAAAAAAAGGAGATACTTGATATCATATCATCTGAAGTACCCGATAAAAACAAACTCATATTTATATCATATCTCATTATTTTCCATGAAATAATTTCATTCGGGATTGTTGAAGAAAAAAAGTAGTGAAAAATGTGTGTGCTTCCATTTTTTATCGTACTGGTGTTTCCTTTCAAAATTTGTGGCGGTCTTCCTACTAATTATGAATATTATACATTGAATGAGATTACCAACGGTTTGTCTTCGGTTGGTTCCCAATTCACTTTGAACAATCGAAATATTACTGTGTATAGTGGAACAATGCATTACTTTCGGGTACACAGAGCATATTGGCGTGATCGTCTCAGAAAAATCAGAGCAGCAGGTCTGAATACTGTAGAAACTTATGTGCCGTGGAATTTACATGAACCACACTCTGGCGTTTACGATTTTGGTGGAGGTGGATCACATATGGAAGACTTTTTATATTTAGAGGAATTTTTGCAACTAGCGCAAGAGCAAGATTTGTTTGTGATATTGAGGCCTGGCCCTTATATCAGCGCGGAATACAACTTTGGAGGATTTCCAAGTTGGCTTTTGGGAAAGACACCAATGGGATTTAGAACAGACGAATCAAATTATCTGAAATATGTTTCTAGGTATGTTGGTCTATTTGATATTTAATGGAAATTGATTTACCGAGACAAAAAAAACGTTTGTCGAATGGCATTTACCTATCCTATCAAACCATGATAGAAATTAATTGAATAAAATTATTTTGAAAACAATATGTCTATTTTACATCAGCACTTAAAAACTCATTATATATTAGTAGTTGTTTACAGCTGATTCTCGGCCTCCCCCCACCACTATGACGTATTAATTGCTTTTTTTATTGGTTGTTGTTTGGTGAAGTTTTTTTGTTGTGCAGTGAAGTCAAGGCGTTGTGACCTTGAAGTGTCTGGTGCATGGATCGTTCAGATTTTTTTTCATATGAGATTTTGTGTGTTTATGTGTGTGTGTAGGAGAATGCACGGTACAGGGTTTCATCATGTGCTTGTTTGTCTATGTACAAACATACGTCTGCATACTTCGAAGATCCTCCAAGTAATAAATGCTCCATCGGTGTTAGGGCACCAAGTTAGTAGTGGAGTGACGTCACAGCAATAACCGTTCAACGGCTAGAGAGCGACATGTTCACTCCACGACGTGTGGCAGAGTAATGCGTATTCATCGGTCTGCCCTCACCTCTCCCGAAGCGATGAAGGTTCGCTCTAGCCCCGCTATCGATGGTGACACAACGGCAGCCGAGGACCGTTTGCCTAGCGTCTACCCTCTCCGAGACCGCAACGACCATTGCTTGCTCGTACCGGCAACTGTTATCGCATCAAGTTGGGAGATGGGCTTGGCTGTGACGTCAGGCATCTCTAGTGGATAGCAACTAGCAATGTGAATCTTTCACGGTTTCATGGTGGGGGTGACTCATACTGTTTAATATAAAAGAAATGCCTGGCACACTATGAAATCAGTAGACGAATATATCTGCAGCAGTTAGCAATTGGTAGAGTGTTATTCAGTTCGTAATAGAAGGAAGACGGTGAGTGTATTTGTCTGTTGGAAATTGTTTATATTTTCATATATATTTTCATCATGTCCGTTTCAAAAGTAGACTTGAATAAAATTAATAATTTGATTGTACAGGAGGTTGAAATACTAGAGCAAAAGGCCTTATCATCATTGCCAATTGATGAAGTGTACATAATTAAAAATATGTCAACTTATTCTACACGATTTGGTAAATCAATTTTATTAACTTTGCAAGATGTGAGCAATGATAAATTATTTAAAACATGGCTACCAAAACGTATTTCGTTGCAATTCAGTGATGACGATATATCTTGTATCAACTCATCAGGTGGTAAATATACGATGATGTATTTAGGACAGAGCCAACAAAGTTTTGCTGGCATGAAAACGCGATCTCTAGTCAAATTCAATATGATTGAATAATAGTAATAATTTATAGTGAATTTCTTTAGGTCATAGCTTACAAAGTTTTTTTGGTGTGAAAACGATAACTCTAGTCAAATTCAATATGATTGAATAATAATAGTAATTATAATGAATTTCTTATTGTTTTATTAATATTCATATATTAGATGATAATTATATGGAAATATAAACATTACTAACTTAGTTGAATACACTCACTTTGTAACTACAAGTAAAATGGGAATGTGAGTATTATATCACTGAAAAATTGGAGGTTGCTTATTGTTTTTTTTATTCGATTTCAGTTCCACCATTTAAAGATGTGGATGCAGTACGCAAGTCAAGATTGGGTCGATATTGTAGATCTCAAATCATCGGTTCAACATTTGTCGTCTAAATTGAAGGTGTTGGGTGATGGAGCCGAACATGCAAGCGTTTATGATATGAGTGTATGCTATGATGAAAAACAAATCGAATTATGCCTTCGTGATGCTGAGAACTATTGGAGTGGTGCAGAAGTTTGCAACAAATTTTTGGATAATGAATTGGAATTGTGGCAACTTTGTGAGGTTATGATTGAACTGAACCTAAGAAGATTCCTGTATAGCCTCCAACCATACTTGCCAGAATGGATTATTCATCACTTTGAATTGAATGATGAAAATCGAGAGGAAATTGAAGATGGTCGCGAAAATGATGATTATGAGGAAGAAGTTATTTTAGATAGTCTGTATGTTCCTGTAAATCATAAATAATGTCAAATAAAAAACTTTGTATTATTTTCATGTTTTATTTATTTAAATCTGATGAAATACAATAGAAAATGATTACAAAACAATAAATATGATATAAAATACAATACATGATATAAGTCAGTTACAAATAAAAAAAAAAGATCATAAAACAGTACATGATAGAGTGAAAAAAAGTGTCAATATCTGCTATGAACTGAACCATCCAATGCATTGTATGTTAAAACTGTATCATGCAAAATTAATGCATATACTTTAGTGTTGTCTGGAAACTTGGTCTTCCTCGTCTCAAACTCAATCTTTATATCAATAGTTGATGATTTTGTTGCATTCGGTTGATGGGAACAATCGATGACGAATAGTGGATTCTCTCTAAATTGTCCAATGTCCATCAGAGGTTCACTCATATCTTTATCATAATAACTTCGCTGGAAACTCTCAAAAGCATAATAAGCAGGAGCATCAAGTTTTTTATCGAAATTCAAATTCCAACGCTCATATGGATAAACTTCAGAATTCAAGTATACTCGAATACTATTGATATCAGCAGTTGTGAATTTTGTAATATCTTGTGTTCTATCTTCAGATGTGGTAGTACTTTGGAATGCGATGATGACAAAACGAGGAGTTTCCAATGCGTTAGTTGTTTTGATGGCCCATATGTCTGAAGAAGTCCCACGTAATGATGGTAGTTCATAGAGGTCCCACATACGATACGCCAACTTGATTTTGGCATTCAGACCGCTTTTGTTTATTCTACTCAAAAGTTTGAGCTTGTGTTTATCATCTGGTACAATATGCCTTATTTTCCATTCGATTTTATTTATTTCCAAATCAGCATCAACCTCACCTATATATGAGTTTTTGAATGATCGAGCGATAATCAAAATCAATTCCTGTTTGGCATTCAAGATACTTTTGTTGTAATCTTCAGCAAAACCCATCAAATATTTCAGTGGTAGTTTTCCACTAAAAACATGACTGTTTGTATCCAAGATATCTTGCTTCAATTGTGAAAGTCCCCAACCAGATGTCAATAATGTGTTAGCATGAGATTGTCCAAATGATATCATGGTTTTCATTGTAGATGTTATCCCAGGTTTTCTAACAACAGCCACTTGTTCACCACCCATTTCATAACGAATTTCGTCAAAGAGAAATGCAATTGCATTATTCGAGAGAAAGCATGTTTTCGCTACATCTTTGGGGGAATTTACCTTCTATGTAAATGAAGCTCTCGGCAATATCTAGTATAACATCTTGATTATTGATTGCAATTCTGATTTCATCCGAATTCCTGAATAGCGGTGATCCATAGGGCTTATATGTGTGCTCATGTAAACTTATGAGAGAATGATCGAGCACTGGTTCATTGAATATATTCAACTTTTCATTGTTTGTTTCGAGCACCATTGTTATTTTCTCACTTTCAATCCAATCGATTTCAAAAATTTAAGATCACTCACAGACAGAGCGTTATTTGCTAACTGTTTAGCATACACTTGTGGAATGAGCTTCTTTTTATGCACACCTTTCTTTTTGATAGTGCAACTCGTTTGGGATTGTTCAATGCGATTTTGTCTATTATAAATGAAACCCATAACAACAGTTATTCGATTTTCTTCAATTCCAAAATAATGAAAATCTCTTCTTCACTTCCAAAATCGATAAGGTTATTTTTTTCATCCAAAATACGCACTGTAATGTTGTGAATCAATTGACGACCTTCTGGACTGACAGGCATATATATAATACTGTGTGGTTCTTTAGTGAGATTGTAGCCAGGTTCAACATCAATATCGAATGAGAAAAGAATGTGGGATTCTTCACCATTTATATATGAACCAGATATTATATTGCAATCTAAGCGGATAAGTCTCACAGTTGTAATGTTTATTGGTAATGATGATTCATGTATCTGATTTGGTGGAAATATTTCATGAGCGAACCCCATCATTTCTGCTATTGAATTTGGATGTGTCAGATCAATTTCATATTTGGATCGCATTTCACATTTGAATGTATTATTATTGGCGTGTAGATAGAAAATATCATCTGCAACGACATCATTTGGTTTTTTATCATGAAACAATCTGAACATGATATGTTTCTGTATGACGGCATTGATCTCTTCTATTTCATAAGCACCACATGGAATTTCAATTGTCAACTTTGGGGTATCGATGAGTTGTCATTACTGATTCTAAAACTAACTAAGTTATTAGCTTCAGTTATATTATTGATTGTATTGCACCCATAGAATCCCAAAAGTCCTAATCCATAACGACTGTTCCTATCCAATTCAATGGTGGAAAAAAATCCGCACTCAAGACACTTGTCCCGACAGCTTGTAGCTCGAACTTTCGTGACATGACTGATGAATATTTTGAAACACATTTCAATTTATTATTGTACACAGCAACAGCACATTTGAGACAATTTACACTTTTTGGAAGGTGTTGTATTGTAATAAGTATCATTTTTATTGATACCAATATTCACATCCTCTATATTACAAATACAACACATAGATTTCCGAGGTATAGGACCGTCATTAACATCCGATTCTGAATTTTGATCGTGGTGGGGTGCTCATAACAATATCTATGTTTCATTATATCGATGTCATCTTGCAGATGCTTAGGCAACTTTTCCCAAACATATGCAATCTCATGTGCAACACATGCAAGTATCACTTCCTTAGGCATATTTGCAAGCATCACTTTATCATTTTTTTCAAGGTACCATATTTTGAAAACATTCTAAGTGAAAACCCCATCCCTTGATAGCCTCCCGATCCAGTTTTGGTGTTGAATCCATTTTTATTTGGAAAATTATTTAGAGAGAAACTGCAAGCACAAGTGACCACAGAGAAACTGTATTAAATTTCTGTTGTCGATCATAGTTATATTTGATTTTTACATTCGAACATTTTCGAAAGAATCGAGTCAATTCCAATGGTGGGGGTAGATCTCCAAAACTATCGAAATATGTGACTTCTTTCCCACATTTTTTATATGCCACCCAATGTGTTCCTGGTCCACTTATTCCATCTAAATTAACAATAGCTGTCTCGTTTTGTTTTGGACCTGAAGATGGTAATCTATCACGCATAAAAACACCACGAAAATGTGGAATTTTCATTTTTTGTGCATAATAACTGAGATCGAGATCAGTAAGAGGCCTCTGAGGTAGGGGTTCAATTAGTTTTTTGTTTTGTTTGTGGCTTTGTATGGTTTTAAATATAGTCCTAAACCTTTACGGTATGGTTTGAGATATATTCCACTCCGCGTTTGCCTAATGCTACAGCCTCCATGGTTTTATTGTGACGATTGGCTTCCATTAAAGCCGCTCTGCTGGCTTTTGCCGAATTCACGGCCTTGGTAATACCAGCAGCGGCTCCCGCCAAACTTCCTAGTGCGGATAGTCCAGCAAAAATTGGTATCAATGGTAAAAGTCCACCGATCTTGGGAACAGGAATTATGCGTGGTGTGCGGATTTTCTTCTTTCCACCGGCAGCTTTAAGGTATTTACGTGCCGCCTGCAATGCCACAGTGATATTTTTTGCTATTATTCGTCACAAATTGATTCCCACCAGCTTTCTTCAATACATTTCGCACTTTATGGACTATCCCAGCACCAAATGCAACTTTTTTAATATTATTTTCTTCGTTTGTTTCCTCTTACATTTTTTCTTATTGGTACTACAACCCATGCCCATATGTCTTTTCGCTTTCATAATGTTGGTGACAAGTAATGCAGCTGCTCTTTCCCCAATACTCGCGTCCTTCGATTTAACCCTATCCCAAGCGCTGTATTCAAGTTCTTTGTCGGCTAAATGTCTTGCTGCAAGATCGGATGGATGCTTAGAATATTGAATATCGTGTTTTTTGCATTCAATATCTAATTTATTGATTCCAGGTCGTTACGAGCTAAACGTTGTTTCAATTTTGTACCCGGTCCACAGTATTGATAACCTCCGGGTAGATGTAATTCGAAAGGAAGTTTGTTTATTAAATCATTAACAAAACCACAACCTCTTTTAATTTTACGATCACTTTCAATACGTCCGTATCGTTTGATGATACACATTGAAATGAATAAGCTAATAACATTTATATAGTCTCCAACCACGGCACGATGCGCATTGTAAAACAGAAAGAAAAGTTTGCTGTAGATAATCTAGATGAGAAATTTGGTTGTGGATTGAATGGACAAAGGGTATTCAGACATGGTCCACTACTTCCATCATCAGTTCGAGGACTCATTATAGGACCTTCAAATTGTGGAAAGACGAATGCAATGATATCACTATTAACACATCCACAAGGACTGAGATTTAGAAATGTGTATCTCTATTCGAAATCACTCAATCAACCTAAATATCAGTACTTGCGAAGTGTTTTGGAACCTATAAAAGGATTAGGTTTTTATACATTCAGCAATAATGCAGAAATAGTGGAACCCTCCGACGCTAAGCCTAATTCTGTTTTCATTTTCGATGATGTGATATGTGAAAAGCAAGATATTATTAGATCATATTTCTGTATGGGACGTCATAAGGATGTTGATTGTTTTTATCTAGCACAGACATATTCACGGGTACCCAAACAGTTAGTGCGTGACAATACCAATTTCATTATAATGTTCAAACAAGATGAGACGAATTTACATCACATTTATTCAGATCATGTTTCACCGATGTAACATTCAAACAATTCCAATTGATGTGTGTTAAATGCTGGGAGGACCAATATGGATTCTAGTCATTGATAAGGATAGAAAAATAGATGAAGGTAGATATCGCAAAGGATTCGATAGTTTTATATACCCATGATCTTGTTTTTGGAACTATTCGATCACTGAATATTGTAGTGGTCACTTCACCAACGAATTAAGCTTTAATTCAAAAAAAAGGGCATTATGAATACAAAAAAAGATCCTGAAAATAAAAACAATGAAATAAATTTGAAACGTCAACTAGTAGAGACAAACAGAAGCTGTCAGGCAGAAATTCAACTCTATCAAGAATGATAATATTGAAAATCGTACGACACTTGAAAGATTGTATGAGCCCATAATGAAACCATTGAATGTTTTATCATCAAACGCTACTTCTAAATCACCAGTGTTATCACCAAATCATGGAACTGTTCAATCTACTTCAAATTATCCCATGAGTACTCCAATAGGAAGAAAACAATCTTTTGGTAGTGTATCATCTGTGAAAGTGACACGAGCACACTTCAAGACGATATGAGAACAACTCTATTCGAAACACCATCATCGTCCCACATCGATTCCTCGGATCCTGACATCTCACCTGTTATGAATGAAAGTGGTGAAGATGTTTTGATGAAACATTTGAATAATATAAAATCTAGAAATCCAGCATATGATGGAACATTTGGCGTACGTATGGATCCAATTACACAAAAGCTGAAAATGGGAAGTCTAGTGGTAAATTTCAAAGATGGAAACATTTCATTTTGGGATGCTAATAAAGTGAAAAAATATGAATGCGCAGGTAGTCCAGAATTGTATGATATGATTTTTTTGAAGAATCCACAAGATGTTGATAATGAAGAAACTCGTCAAGTATATTCCAAAATATTGAAAATAACGAATGCTCCATATAAACAATATCATCTGAAGAATGGTTTTAAAAATACAAATTCTAAAAAATTTCGTGAAGTTATCAAACCTCTATTAGACTCACGACAATATCCAATAAGAAGTAGAAGTAAAATTGGTGGAGCACTCAAACGAGTGAAAATGGAGAAAATATATAATTCTAAACCTGTGAATTATGTGTACTGGAATTCACCGAAAGAGTTAGTTGCTCGCCTACGACTATTGGTAGCTTCAAAGTCAGCCGGACATACCGGACATGATAATGAAATAATTTCAATAATTGAAGAATTACGTGAAGAAGGTATAATATATATTAACATATTCACATGTAATGATCACTGTCACATCATCATTCAATGCAGTAACATTATCACCTTTTCTCTTTAATCATATTGAAATAGAATGACTAATGAAATAAGTGATGTCAAACGACAAGTTGTTAATGAATTACATAAACCTGCAAGACGTAATTTTCGTAGAAGAATAACCACCATCAAAGGTTTTGCAGATCTATGGCAAATAGATTTAGCTGAACTGCAACCTTATGCAAAAAGTAATGAAGGATACCGATATATACTTGTAGTGATAGATTGTTACTCCAAAATATCTGTGGACTGTAGCAGTTAAAGATAAAACAGGTAGTACAGTAACTAATGCAATGAAACATGTACTGAAAGAAGCCAAATACTCCCCCAAACACATACAAAGCGATCAAGGGAAAGAATTTTTCAATAAAGCTTCTCATCTCTCATGCGAGATATAATATCAATCATTATTCAACATTTAGCACAAAGAAGGCAGCTATAGCAAAAGAGTGATTCGTACAATAAAGGCATGGCTCTACAAGGAATTTTCGATGAGAGGTCACCACAAATGGCTTGATATTCTTCCAATTATAACTAGTAGATATAATAATAAAGTTCATCGTACAATAGGTATGGCACCCATCAATGTTGATTCAACAACAAAATTAAAATTCAAGGTATCAATGGAATTGGAGGAAGACAAAGTAAACCCAAATTCCAATTAAATGATATTGTACGTATAAGTAAATACAAACATATTTTTGAAAAGTCTTACACTGCGAATTTTACCACGGAGCTATTCAAGATTGTTAAAATTAATAAAACCATCCCAACGACTTATAATCTTGAAGATGAATGAACAGCCGATTAGAGGATGTTTTTACGAAGAAGAGTTATTACGAACCGAGAATCCTGACGTATATCTGATTGAGAAGGTGTTGAAGAGAAGAAAAATAAAGTATATGTAAAGTGGTTAGGCCTTCCTAGCGAACAAAATTCTTGGATTGATGAATCAAATATGGTTTAAATGTATATAATAGTGACTTTTATGAATAAAGTAATATTAAAGTTCATTATTGTTTCATTTCAATTATAAGTATGTGAACTGAAAAAATATGCAGCGGTAAACATTGCCCCAGCCATTCGCAATGTTCTGTGTATACCAAACCAAATTAATTGTATACTCCATTCCCGCTTATATTTTCAACTCACGATATTGAAAACACATTATCATTCCCAAAACTAATCGCCGTCACTTTGAAATGCAGTATCCAACTCTTTTTGCCAATTATCTCTCACTGATAATGCTGTCTCATAAAGCTTAGTCGACTCCTCAAGCTCAGTCTGAGCTTGCATTCTCGAACGTTGATGGAATTGCTTATCTTTACCAATTTTTGAACGGAGTTCATCAGCATCTTTAGACATTCTAGCCAATTCAACCTTCGCTAATGCAATCTTGGCATCTAATGCTTCAAGAGTTTCATTATTAGCATTAATAGCTCGCTCACTCTTTTCAAGTTCAGCAATAGTCATCTGTGCCTTTACAAGACGGCATTGCTTTCCTTTTCATTTCCCCAAACCGATGGAGGGGACTGAAAGAAGATAGCGGTCAGCTTTCAAATCACTCTTCATTTCTTTAGGAGTACCTTTTGGCTTCCTCTTCGATCTGTCACTTTTCGTTGCGGGTTTTTTCTGTTGCACAACATTTGGATTCTTTCTTTTCTTTAAAGTCAGTGACAATCGATGAAGATGCCTTAGTAACCTTCCTCTTGATTGTTCTAGATTTCTTATCAACACCAAGAGGAAGGGTAGATGAAGAGTGTTTGAGTGATGATAATTGCGAAACGATCGGATTTTCAATAATAATTTGCTCATTTGATTCTGGCACATCTGCAAAGTTAACGAAGTCGTTAATATCAAAATCATTTATCGAATCTTGACTCGATAAATGTAATACTGGAATATTTTCAAAATCAGTCTGATCGATATCAACAAGTGGTGAACCATCTTCAGCAATCAATAGCGCATAGAGCTCATGATTATTAAGGTCTGAGGAATGATATGTGATAGCAATAGAATGTGGATAGGAAAGGTGATGATGTTACTGAGACCTCACCATTTATAGAAGAAAATAAACTAGCGCATGCGCTCTTTCATCAACTGCACATGCGCTCTCTCACTAAACTATTCACGCATGTAACAATCTTTGTCATTTAAGAGGAAAACTTTGTGTTGCATGCATGTATTTTTAAATGTTAGAAAATAATACAAATAAAATTCAAAATATATATATATATTTATTAATAATAGAGGACAATAACGATAATAAAAAATGAAAAATGTTAATATGTCTCTGTGGATGTGGAACGTTCTTTGACTCTATTCCTCAATAGTTGTTGCTCGTGCGTCAAACACCAATATTGAAAAAAATGGATTCTCCTATTGGGGTAGAGTTGACCAACTTCTCACACAGATCCAAGTACTTCTACATGCATTGCATACATGATTCCAACAATTCATGGAATATGTATCACAACGCAAACAACGTTGCAGTGGAGTTGGAACGGCAGCACAGGTAACAAAATATTTCTACAGATACCTATATTGTTAAATATTATAGGTTCGGAACACTTCAGACACTGTAACTGTTGTTGACGATTAATCCGATTTGTTCGCTTCGGTGGATGAGAAGGAGGCGATAGTTGAATCCGCAACACGCAATCACTACACATACCAGTACATGGATTGATTGAATCCTTAGGTCTACTTATTTGACAAAAGTAGCACACAATAGCCCCTGCAATCATCATTGGGTAGACACACACTTTTGGTTTTTCATTCCACTCTTTTGGAAACGGCATTTTACTAATTCGATTAGAAATATTAAGAGATGACTTACAGAAACTCTGGAATGCTCTCTCCTATACCCTACGATCTCTATTTATACAAATCAACATCAGTGGAAGTATAGTGGGATAACTTCTCCTACTATTCCACTCTAAACGAGTCAAGTGGGAGTCGCATCACCTCCTATATAAGTTGACTTGCAAACCTAGAGTTCATTCATTCACTCTCTACAACTGTGAGCAAACAACAACAAGATGAATTCTGCAAAAATAAATGCTGCATTAAATAGAATACTGCTGTTGATGAAAACAATTGGATAGACGAATCAGATGATGAGGATGTCAATGTTCCGCTAGAGGAAGTAATAGTTGAAGCAGAAGATGTTGGAGCGATGAAGATGAGATAGACGAAGTTGAAAACGAGCCAACCAAAGCGACGAAGATGATGAACGTGATGGAGTTTGAGAGGGTCATGGATGAAGAAGGAGATGATGAAGGGATAGAAGCTGACACAACTGAAGTGATGGTGCTATGAGGATCGGTATTCGAACACTCAATGTCAGTGAGACACTGGAAGATCCCTTGGATTTGTATTGTGCATTGGATGCATACGTATTGATCAGCACAATAGATGGAGAAACAAAAACACTTGTTGGTGCTGCTTTCGGTTTTATTCGCATAGAAACAATAATGGAGGTGGTATGCCCATGTCAACACCCACACACTGTCTCAATTATGGAAAGGGACAGATTGGTGTGAAGCTTGCGAGAGGCCACTAACAAACTTCACCCGAGTATATCATAGTTTAATAGTAATAATGTCCAACCTGTGGCACAAAACCGTGGACCTACTGGTCAAAAAAAACAACAGCCTTTTCAGGGCTACATTATTCACACAAACAGTAGTTAGTTGTATTAGTATTCATAGATTATGTGACAAATGAATACTTTGACTAATAAAAGTCTAAGTTGGAAATTTGTTAGTCTTTGAATATTATACATTATATGACAAAAAATTACTATTTGTTAGTCTTTGAATATCATAATTATATACAAATAAATTACTACTTTGACTGAAAG